>NC_059158.1:65279875-67679875 GCF_019923935.1 Bubalus bubalis
TGCCATCTATGGGGTCGCACAGAGTCGGACACGACTGAAGTGACTTAGCAGCAGCAGCAGCAACATTAAAATAATCAAATTGCAAAGATGCCTTCCCCCTCACCTAATTCTACATTCACCTTTCACTTTTATATTCAACAGTCAATCCCAAGGCATTTCACCCCATCTTCCTGAAAAGCACTTTAATATTCCTTTCCTTCTATAATAATAACTTAATAAGAGTGTGTAATTTTGCCTCACTTTTCTTTCTTTGAGAGTTTTTTTAGGGAATAACAATAAGTGAAGCTTTTGATATTTAGTAGAATTTGGCCACAGCTTTATTAAATTTCACTGAACTCCATCAAGTTCATTTTTATATAAGGCTGAATATCTTAACAACTCAAAAACCAATTCAAACCATTCGTGAGGCTATACAGTTCCAGTGGGTTTAAATATAGTCTTTAGAACAGACAAGAATCAGAAAATATTAGTTACGTAAAATTTTTAAAAGATTCTATAAAACCACAAAAAAATTGAACTATAAATACCATTAAGAACACATGATATTTAAAAGGTAAGGAGAAACTGACTGATAGCGTTACAGTTCAAGATAAAGCTTCCAATCTGTTCTCTTTCACAGCCAAAAAAACCTATCCCCATTATGGAAGATCCATCATTCCAAAATTTCAAACAGCCCTTTTTCCCCCTAATCAGAAGTCTGTACAACAGTGAAAAACATATCTGACAAAACAGGCCTCTTGTCATTTATTGCTGTTTACCCTTGAATGCATTTCACAGCTTGAATAAGTCTTTGTTTTACCAACTCTAACCCAACAAAAAAAGCTCACTTGTCAACCCACATAGAAAATAACTCAAATTGTTTCTTTACAACTTGAGATTATAGAGTGGTGGTAACCCTTTCATCCAGAGTACCTTAGCAATGCCAATTTATTTCTGACTTTCACATTTTAAAGCATTCAAATCAGATGGTTTGGTAACTCTCAAATAAAATTTTCTAGTAAGCATTTAAAAAATAAGAGTCAAAAAGTGGTTCTTTGTCACCAAGGTCATGCAGAAAAATGTAGGAGTAACCAACTGCTCAATGAGTAAGTGCATTTACATTAAAGGTTAATATATTCAGTCTTTCAGTTCAAGAATAAACCATCTGGTTTCAAATGCAGAGTTGAAATGAGTCTATAAAAAGGTAAGAATTCTTGAAAACAGTTCAGAAATATACATCCAGTAACTTCAAATATTCACTACTTCTTTTAAAAAAAAAATTATGATTTATATTCAAACCTATGAAATGAACATCTGCCCTCTACACATTGCTGACACACAGGTGAGTCGGGTGTTACTATCTCTAGGCTTCAATCTACCAAAGGTTGTCATTTCAACATGTCAGTACAGCAGTCAGGTAGACCTATGCCTGACCTAAGCAAATATATTCTTCATCTGTCATCTTCCTTCTATCCCTGGGCATCTCCCTCTCCATCTTGTGGGCACAGGGCCATGCAGGGTTGTGGCCGGAGACATAGGAACCGGTGGCCTCATCTTCATGACACCCCTGAGAAGCATTGCCATTTTTTGATTTCTCAGCAATCACTTGCTACCCCTCCAATACCTCTGTTAGAGTGTCTACCAAATGGAATAAACCACTTTCAGAACCTTGTGGAAACTCACCAAATAACTTCAAACAAGGTCCAAAATTAAACATTAAACCACAATCCTTTGGTGCCCCAAAGTCCTTTGTATCAGTTATCTATTGCAATTGAGCAAACCACCCCAAAACTTAGGCCTCAAAATAGCAATTTATGGCGTCTCACAATTCTGAAGTTACTTCTTCTATTCCATATGGTGTTGGTTAGGGTCCCTCCCACAGCTACATTTATTTGGTAGCTGAGCAGGAACTGGATCATCCAAGAAAACCTCATTCGTACAGCTAGGAATTGGTCCTGACTGTCAGCTGGACAACTCAGTTTTTCTTCATGTGGTATCTTTCTCCATATGGTGACTCATCTTCCAGGGCCTCCCCACCTTGGTTCTTCTCAGTGGCAGGATGGCCTGGATTTCCCTATATTGTGGCAGCTGGAATCCAAAAGAGCAAGAGCAAAACTGCCACTCCCTCAAAACTAGGCCCAGAGCTGGCTCAGCATCACTTTTTGTCTTCAGTATTCTACTGGTTAGAACAAGTCACAAGGCCAGCCCAACTCAAGATGGGTGGGGTGTTTGGGAGATAGGCTGCAACTCTGGTAGGAGTAGAATGCATACACAGGAAAAGGAGGAATTGTTGTGCAGCTATTTTGGGAGACTATCTACCACATCTTAAGCACAATTTGCATGAAAATACCTCTAAAGAAGAGGAAAAGGGGTCCTTAAATAATAGGGCAACATATGCTCACTTGACTCTTTGCTTGCACAGGAAACATATTAAATGACACAAGGAAGAAATGTCAAGAAAAGTCTACTTTTACTGGAGTGGGTAGCCATTCCCTTCTCCAGGAGATCTTCTTGACCCAGGGATCGAGCCTGGGCCTCCTGCATTGCAGGCAGACTCTTTACCATCTGAGCCACCAGAGAAGCCCATGATATTTAAAAATCAGGACAGTGTGACATGCTTCTTTTATTCTTAATATTACTCAGTTCCATGATTACTAAAAATGGCTAAAAAAAAAAAAAAAAATACCACTGCAGTAACTAATGAGTTACATGGCTCTACCAGACCTCTCCCAGCGTGGCTTGCTTTCAATAGCAATCAGTCATATTCTGTTGCAGTAAACACAGAGGTCCAGAAATTAGAACAGTCCTATGAAAGGGAGTCAGAGCACCTTTCCCAAAACCACAAATTAGATAGGAGCATCTATTACTACATCAGTAGCCATGTTAATATTTAGTTAATACTTACACTGTTTTCATCCTTCAGTAATTATTTAAGCCTTGCCAGGCTGTAGTCATGTTTGGAAAGAAAACAATACTATGGTATCAATTCCTACTTTTGAGTGCCATTTCAAAATTACAACCAAACTATGAAATTATTGGGCTTCCCAGGTGGTGCAAGTGGCAAAGAACACATCTGCCAATGCAGGAGACATAAGAGTCATCAGCTGATCCCTGGGTTGGGAAGATCCCCTGGAGGAGGAAATAGCAACCCACTCTAGTATTCTTACCTGGAGAATCCCATGGATAGAGGAGTCTGATGGGCTACAGTCCATGGGGTCACAAAGAATCGAAGTGAAGTGACTTATTGCTTCCCCCAATAACCCCCTTTCTGATGGCCAGGAGATAGAAGGAAAATTGAAATTAAAAAAATTGAAAACTGAAATAAAAAAGGAGAGCTCCCTAGAAGAAGAAGAAGAAGTTATATGCTTTCCTATACACAAAAGCCTCAGCTAGCCTCAATGGCCTTTCTCTTCAAAAGCGTCAACAGTAATTGGACTATGGTGAGTTATTCTTTGGAAATCATATGGAGTGATGGAAATGACATCAAATGAGACAGGGAAGACGAGAGCAGAAGCAGGTTCGGAAGGGAAGAGTTTTGAACATGTCTAATTTGAGTTGCTTGTTAGACATCCAAGTGGAGAAGTCAAGTCAGCTGTTAAATACTGATTTCAGTAGCTCAGGCTCTGGGCTGGAATTTGTTGGCACCTACTTGGTATATCAGCTATGAGAATGGATACAACCACCAAGGGAGTGAGTGTGTTGGAATACTTCAGCAATCGGAGGGAAGGGAGAAAAGGGAGCAACAGTTAATGAGACTGAGAACTGGCCAGTGTGCCCAGATGAAAACCACAGAACCATGTGAAGAAAGGGCATCAAGGAAGGGGGGTGAGCACTCGTGTCTTATGCCCTCAAAGGTCATGTGAGATGAAGACTGAGAAATGACCGTTAAAAGCAAAGCAAAAAACGAAATGCATTATTTCACAAGCACAATGTCAAACTGCCCTGTGAGACAGCATGTAATCATGCTCTAATAACCACATAAATTTAAATTTTCTAGTCCTGTACTCTTCTACTTAAGTTTAAAGGAAAAACTATTAAGTAAACTGGTTTTCTGTCAGACATAAGTAAAAACTTTATTTTTTGATTCCCAAAATCAACATGGCATGACCATATGCCTTATGCTTAGTTACCTCAATAACAGCATTTCCTGCAGTGCAGGACACAGCCTGTTGTTAAGATCATACCCGAGGCACCACTGCCATCTGTTTGAAGTCTCCTTTTCCTGTCTTCCTTATCTACAGAAAATAATCTGAACAAAAGAAAAAATATCAAAGATAATACAAGTCAAAAGCTCACCATAAACTGTAAGAGCAACCCTTACAGTTTGCAATATCCCAAAGATTAAAATAAAAGTTTCACTGAGGAAAATACTTAACTGTCTTGAGTTCTTATGTTTAAGTATCTTTTTCCCCCAATCATAGAACAAGGCAAATATGAAGATCTTGCATAAGGAATCAGACACTCTCAGGAAAGGACTTTACCCACTGTCTGACACCTATGTGTTACATAGGGCAAGTAAACAGCATAAATGCTAAGAATGTTACTGTTACATTAACAGGGCTTCGAGGATGCTGGACTCTTAAAATGCTATAGTAACTCATTTTTCTCAGAAGAGGGGAAAAAAAGAAAGAAAAAAAGGAAGAGATCAAAATAATAAACTCCCTAGCATCACCCCACTCCAGCACTCTTGCCTGGAAAATCCCATGGACGGAGGAGCCTGGTGGGCTGCAGTCCATGGGGTCACTAGAGTCGGACATGACTGAGCGACTTCACTTTCACTTTTCATTTTCCTGCATTGGAGAAGGAAATGGCAACCCACTCCAGTGTTCTTGCCTGGAGAATCCCAGGGATGGGGGAGCCTGTTGGGCTGCCGTCTATGGGGTCGCACAGAGTCGGACACGACTGAAGCAACTTAGCAGCAGCAGCAGCAGCATTTCATCACATTTCCCTTGATGCCATGATTTCCTTCAAGTCCATGACACTATTATCTTGTCATCCATCTTCCAGTTACAAGAATAAAAGTGTTTATTACTCTGCACATTAGCTATATTTCTAATGAAGCAGTGCACATATAGAACTGTATTTTCCTTATGATTGAGATTATGATTTCAGAGTGCTGAAGGAAGACATACTTTAATATTATTTTCCAGGGTGAAATGCACTCACTCAACAATGAGATATGCATGGAACACTAGTTCATGGGAGACGGCACCGCAGGCATTGGGATTTCAAACCACAGCTCCTGCTACAAGGAGGTGTGACCCTTGCGCAGCCAGGACCTAAAACACATGGACCTAAAAGGCAACAACAAAGAGCTGGGCAACATGAGCAGCAAGTGAGTGATACAGAAAACAAGTGTTATGGAACCTGAGTCTGCAAAAGATGACTCCCAAGAGATGTGGTCTAGACAGTCTCCAAAAGCCAATGAGTCTCTCCCAGGGCTTTTCAGAAGGAGTAGGGACTCAACCTAGAGGCAGGAGACAAGACATGGCACAGACAAAGACTCAGAGGTGAGGTGATTCTGGGTTGATGACTAGACCTGACCAGTTGAAGTGGAAAATTCAAATTAGAAAGTTGAAAAGAGAGGGGAACAAATGGCCGTATGCTAAGAACAGCACCGCTGCTCATCTCTCCCTCTCATTTCTTGCCTCTTCTCCCTGTACCCCATGCCACCCTCTGCCTGGCTTTAGATTAACCATGACCTCTAGAGTCAGAGAAACTTGAATCCCAACTACACTTCTCAGTACCTGTACAACCTGAGAAAGTTATTTAACTATCGGAGCCTCAGTTTTCTTATATGTGAATAATGATAAGTATATCTATTTTAAAAGTCTTATACTTTTTATATTTATATGTATAGTAATAATAATATCTAGTACTGTGTTAGATACCATGGTCAGATCATGGTCAGATCATTTGCAGTGTCTCATTTAGACCTGAGTTAATCCTCAGCTTAAGCCCTCAGGGTTCATATTATTTCCTTTGTGCACTGAGAAAATTGATAATCAGGTCAAATTACTTGTCCCAAACCATAAAGACAAAAATTTGCAAAGCAAGAATGGATCAGAGGTGCTGCTGACCCGAAGTCCTCATTCTTAGCTACTCTGATACAGGAGAGATAATAAATGCAAGACAGGAAATGGCAACCCTCTCCAGTACTCTTGCCTGGAAAATCCCATGGACGGAGGAGCCTAGTGGGCTACAGTCCACAGTGTCGCAAAGAGTCGGACACGACTGAGTGACTTCACTTTCACTTTTCACTGTCCAAAATTCTATGAAATATTTTGTATCCGTTATTCTTGTTTTTCTTGATATTATCATTATTATTATTATAGATGAGAAAACTGAAATCCAGAGAATTTTATTTAACTTTCCCCATGTGATATTGCAGGCAGCTCACAGCAAAAATAGACTAGAGTCTGATTAGCAAAGTTCTTAGATTTCAAATTTAAAAGTTTGTTCATTTTTCTCCATTAATAGAGCATCATTGCAGTTTGCTTAATGTGGGAATAGAATAATAAAGGCATTCTTTTAGAAGGGTCAATCTGATCCCTAACAGAATCAAAATGTTCTGTCTTTGGAAAGACACAAATGACTGTTATCACTTTGTTGTATATTTTGAACATAGTTCTTCCCTCTTCTTGACTAGAAGTTCCTTAAGAGGAAAATTTATTTCCTATATATCTTTATATATCCAGAGCTTAGCATAAATTTATGTACCTTAGTGCAGATGCAGAAGTGTTTGATTGCAAAAAGAATGGGTGAATGAAATGAATATACTAAGTTCAAATGGAAGCACTTTTAGGAGTCCACATGGCAGCTTAACGGATTTATGAACCTCACTGAAATTTATTAAAATGTAGACTGTACATACTTAAGTGCATTTTCAAGAAAAAAGCTACACACTTTTTGTCAGATTTTCAGAAAACTCCAGGACCTCATAAACATTAAATACCATTAGACTCAGGTAGGAAGACCAGTTAAAAGCAACTGAATTTGTTCAGGAAAAGAAAAGGAAAATAGTGATGTTGCAATAGATATGGAAAGAATAACACAGTTAATGACTTTCCATAAATAAATCGACAGATTTTGACACCAAAAACCAGAGGTCACATGGAAATAGAAAATAGACTTGTGCTTGCCAAGAGAGAAGGGGTTTGAGGGAAGGAGGGCTTGGGAGTTTGGGATTAGCAGCTATATTAATAAACTATTATATATAGGATTGATAAACAGTAAGGTATTACTGTATAGCACAGGAAGCTATATGCAATATTCTGTGATAAACATAATGGAAAAGAATATATATGTATAATGGAGTCACTTTGCTGTACAGCAGAAATTAACATAACAATCTAAGTCAACTATACTTCAATAAAACTAAAAAAATAAAACAGTAGTCATTGGGTCTAGCATAATAATACTGTGTGGTGTCATTGTAATGGCTAGTTCCAAGGAGAGATGGCAGAGATATAACTTTTCCAGCTACCTGACTTCTTTCATAAATGCTAGAAAGTCTTTAGAAATTAAAAATGCATAGATCACATTCTTAGAATTCTACAGTGAAAGCAGACACTCTTTTTGCAAGTTGACAGTCTACAAATGTTTATTGAATTCTGATATATGTGAAGAAATTGAAATTAGAAACACAGAGATAAGGAGTAGCAATTGTGTCCCTTTTTGCTGGAAAACTGGAGAAATCTTGTTTAATGAGAAGAAGAAGCTCAGAGATTTTTAAAGTATACTTAATGAATCACTAACATGATATGGATTGAACCATAGACAGTGGCCTCTCTAGTAAGACTGAGAGTGTATATTTGTCTCTAAGCATTGTGAGATTGAAAAAAATCAAACTACAGTCTTGCTCTTATTTCCCTTCTGTTTTCAATATTTTTAGATGAATTATATTAAGCTTTAAAAAGCATAAATTTTCAATAAATATGAAAAGAGAGGGCTCCAAAGAAGAGGCCAAAAGAAGATATCCCATTGTTCATTGTAGCACTATTTACAATAGCTAGAACTTGTAAACAACTTATATGTCCATTGACAGATGAATGGATAAAGAAGTTGTGGTATATATACACAATGGAATATTACTTAGCCATAAAAAGGAATGCATTTGAGTCAGTTTTGATGAGGTGGATGAACCTTGAACCTATTATACAGAGTGAAGAGTCAGAAGGAGAAAGATATTGTATTCTAATGTCAGTTCAGTCTGTTCAGCCGCTCAGTTGGGTCTGACTCTTTGCGACCCCATGAATCACAGCACGCCAGGCCTCCCTGTCCATCACCAACTCCCCGAGTTCACTCAGACTCATGTCCATCGAGTCAGTGATGCCATCCAGCCATCTCATCCTTTGTTGTCCCCTTCTCCTCCTGCCCCAATCCCTCCCAGCATCAGAGTCTTTTCCAATGAGTCAACTCTTCACATGAGGTGGCCAAAGTACTGGAGTTTCAGCTTTAGCATTATTCCTTCCAAAGAAATCCCAGGGCTGATCTCCCTCAGAATGGACTGGTTGGATCTCCTTGCAGTCCAAAGGACTCTCAAGAGTCTTCTCCAACACCACAGTTCAAAAGTATCAATTCTTCGGCACTCAGCTTTCTTCACAGTCCAACTCTCACATCCATACATGACCACAGGAAAAACCATAGTCTTGACTAGACAGGCCTTTGTTGGCAAAGTAATGTCTCTGCTTTTCAATATGCTATATATGTGAAATCTGGAAAAATGGTACTGAAGAATTTATTTACAGGGCAGCAATGGAGAAACGCATTTGACTGGCTAAAATGAGTTCCTCTTCATGGCTAAGTAATATTCCATTGTGTATATACACCACAACTTCTTTATCCATTCACCTGTCAATGGACTTCCCTGGTGGCTCAGATGGTAAAGCATCTGCCTACAATGCGGGAGACCGGGGTTTGATCCCTGGGTCGGGAAGATCCCCTGGAGAAGGAAATGGCAACACACTCCAGTATTCTTGCCTGGAGAATCTCATGGATAGAGGAGCCTGGTGGGCTGCAGTTCGTGGGGTCACAAAGAATCAGACACAACTGAGCGACTTCACTTTTAATGGAGAAACAGACATAGAGAATAGACTTATGGATATGAGAAGAGAGGAGGGGAGGGTAAGATATATGGAAAGAGTAATATGTAAACTTAAATTACCATATGTAAAATAGATAGGCAACAGGAATTTGCTGTATGACTCAGGAAACTCAAACAGGGGCTCTATATCAACCTGGAGGGGTGGGATGGAGAGGGAGGTGGGAGGGAAGTTCAAAAGGAAGGGGATGTATGCATACCTATGGCTGATTCATGTTGAGGTTTGACAGAAAAACAACAAAATTCTGTAAAGCAATTATCCTTGTAAGAATTTCAAGCCATAGCATTTCTACTAATAGATATACACTGCTATCTTTTCACTGCTTTCTCTCTAGGTGACTGCCAGTATAGCTGGACATCAGCTCGTTTTAAATTAACTAATTCAAGATTTCTGAAAATGACCATGCATGTTGAATGTATGTGAAAGAAATTATTCAAACTCAATGACAAAGGAAAATTTATAAAAATATTTAACATCTTCGCTAACTGAAAAGAATGAAAATTGAAGACAGAGTGCAGGGACAGTCATAGACCTGCTCTACTCTTGAGCCAGAAGCAGCCACTAGTGGCTGAGAGTGTTGCTTCTGCAAATAATAAGAACTAAATGTGCCCCTAGAGAAAAGATGTGACAAAGTTAGAGTCATTGCTGGAAGTCAGAGGCTGGACTGTTATAACTCCTACAACTTGTTCTTGAGGTGGGTCTAGCTTTATAAGATGCTCCAGATGGAGGGAGGCAAGAGCAGAACAGCAGAGCATCATCAGTGTCAAGCAAGGCCTCTCTAGGGTCAGTGGCATGATCTGCACTGTTGCTACTACCGTGACAATCAGTACTGATAGTGACAATCAGCACCAATAAGAGACCTGAATCTGGGCTGGGACACCAATGGCTAGGAGGAAACAACTGCAAAAATAAGACTGTGAAGGATGATCCAGAAGCAGAGGCACAGGAAAAAATGCAAAAGTCTCCCACAAAAGCTGATCTTACCATATCACTTTTGCAATTTTATTGCATGTTACTAGCCAGACAGGGGGATAAAACATCTAAAGGAGTATAACCAAGCTAGACCCAGTGGTTATTTCTAGAAATTTTGCTTTCTATTACATATTCCTTTTATGCATTTTTATAAGGAGCATACATTGATTTTTGTATCAGAAGAAATAAAGACATGTACTTATATGCCTATAAAAATTCTCTACCAAACAAAATTCCAGAACCCCATGAAGATGCTTAATGCCAAAAAAGTAAAAAATCAAGTGATAAATTCACTCAAAATTAATTTTATGAAATAATGTGGTAAAAATTTTATTTTTTAATTATATATAGTTAAAGGTGTATTATAGAAAAGACTTTCAAATAAATATGTGTAGATTGCCCAAGGAGATGTATTAAAGAAAAACTTGCATAAAAAAAATGAAGAGGAAATTATGAAACAAAAAGGCAAAAGCATTTAGACTCAAATACTGGCAAATTTCCCAGAATAATGCATAAAAAAAGAAAGGCACTTTTTAAGAGAAAGAATAGCCAAGAAACATGGAAGGACAAGAACCAGTCCTGGCCATGATACGTATTTCATAGCTGCTGTATTTAGGTATAGTTTACATACAGTAAATTCAACCATGTTAAAGAAAAGAAAGAAAAGGAAAAGAAACATGGAAGATACATTGAGAATCGCCAATATACACGTAAGAGGAGTTCCAGAAGAATGTAGGCTATAAGAGTAGAAATACTTGAAGCCATAACTAAGAAATTTTCAAATGTGAAGCAGTACATATATCTTCAGATCAAAAATGCTCTGTTACTAAGCATAATAAATGAATTCATACCCTAATGCATTACAGGGAAAGTGAAATAACATCAGGAGTGAAAGTATGTCAAAAACATACCCAAGTAATACACTACACATTTTTTATCCACATTATTATTTGTATTTTAATATCTCACAAATAGTATTTATGTCTCTTCTCTTAATTCTCTTGTCTTTCTCTGATTTAACCTTCTGCATCATAACTTTTCAAGACAAAAAGTATCATTTACTATAATGTGGGACAAAGATTATTATTTCACTAATGTTTTAGTCCATAAGGACAGAGACCATGTACTCTTTTTCGCAGTTGTAACTCCAGCACCTGGAAATGTCTTACACTTAGTTCTAGTGTTCAATAATGTTTAATAGCTGAAAGAGTAAATACTCTAAGAAATTAAGTGACTTCCCTACTTTGACTCCTAATAAATGATAGAGCTGAACAATTTTTTGTTGACTGTTAATTCATTTTGGTTTCGCCACAGAGTCAAATACTTAAGTATTCTTTCTACATAGGCCTACTTCCCATCCATTTCCTCTTCCTCTATTTCTTGGCCGATGATTTCTTTCAGATCAATGTTCTAATTAACCCTGTTTTTTTTAATCTAATCTTCTTTTTTGGCTCTTTCTTCTGTCATTCAACATGTTGTTATCAGTCACAAATTTATGTACTCCTCAAATTTATTGCATATATTTTTATATCTATATGCAAGTTATTGGGACAAATATACATCCAAAACAGATGAGTCAAGAAAAGATGATGATTTGAAGGGGTAAGTGCAACTCAACAAATATTTTTTAACGCATATGGTCAAAGCAAGATGCTAGGTTCATCCCTCAAAGATATTACATAGTATATTAAAAAGCACATCATAGATACATAAGCATGATAGAGGGAGATTCTAGGAGAAACATGCTATAGCATTCTAAAAAGGGAAAACGACACCATGGAACAGGTGACTACTGTGAGGGCCTTGGAAAGACTGGCAGCATGCTGACAGAAGCAGATGAAAGTAGACAGAACTTCAGGCCAAGAAAAAGAATGAGCAAACACACAGAAGCAGAAAAATATGCGACTGTTAAAATGCAGCCACCTCTTAACTTGGTCTTCATGATAGGGTGGGTACAGAAAAGTAACTAAGGAGAAAACGTTGGCAATATGGCTTAAGGATATATAGAGCCTTGAATGTCTACTGAAGACCTTGTATATAATTTAGTAGGCAACAAGGAACCGTTAAAGATTAAAAAGAGAGAGAGAGAGGGAGAAACTGTATCATGTCAAAGATATGCTTTTTGGAGTTTGAATATGATGAGTTAGTACTTATCCCCATGAATTTAAGGTTTGGCAGAACATCTAGGGGGAAATGCACAGGTGAAAATGAAAGATGGCACTCAGGAGAGGAGCTGGAGCTAGAAACGATGATTAACATCTTGGGAGGGAATCGGGACAAAGACAAATGTAAAACATTAGGCAGCTGTTCAAGGATCCAGTCAGTGAGCTTGGGGCAGTCAGCAATGAAGAGTGCTTCATTAAGTCAAGAGGAAACAAGGTTAAGAAAAAGACCCTGGATTTGGCCTTTAGAAGATATTCTTCAATGATAAATATCAGTACCAGTAGGATGGGTGAGAGCAGGAGCCTGAATGGTAGAGATAAACTGTAAAATAGGAGAAAGAGCTAATGTCCTATGGGAAAATCTGGTAGTAAAAGGTGTCCAGTATAAGAATTGAATGAGGTTTCTTAGGACAAAGGAATCCTGAGCGTTATTTTGACATAGCAGAAGAATTAGGGCATATCACAAACTCTCAAAATACTCATTGCTCCATCTTGTGATACCTATTTACTTCTCATTCCCCCATGTTAGACTGCAATTTAATCAAGTGTAGATGCTATGTCTTATTCACTGCTGTTTTCCCTGCAACCAACCCATTGCCTAACACATTGAAGACACTTAACACAAATATTTTAAGATTCAAGAAAAGATTTGAGGATGTTATGAGGGAAAATGAAACTGGTATAGCAAGTTCCTGAAGGATATGTGAAGGATTAGGATCAGCAATAGGAGGAAGGATTAAATGTGAGTGATAATAGTATTTATTATCTAATTATCCCCACTGGTTTAGTTGCAGAATTTAAAAAGTCATGTTATAAAATTTTTTATATAGAAAATAAATACTCATCCTATACAGGTAGTATATATTCCTTCCAAATAGTCTCAGTTATGTGTTTGTATCAGGAGTGTTCTGTTTTCAGCTTTGAAACACCCATTCAAAAAAGTTTGTGTGATCTTAAATAGTACTTTAAATAACAAACAGATAAGCTTGAAAGTTAAAGCAAGAAAAGTTAACCCTGATTCAAGGAGAAAAAGCTGGGAAGTCTAAGAAATCTTTGATGAGCAGAAAGAAGAAAGTCACATAACTCAGAAGATAAAACTCAGGAGAATATTCATCATCCCTCTTCTATCCTTGGGCTTCCCTGGTGGCTCAGACGGTAAAGAATCTACCTGCAAAGCGGGAGACCTGGGTTCAATCTCTGGGTTGGGAAGATCCCCTGGAGAAGGGATGGCTACCCACTCCAGCATTCATGGGATTCCCTGGTGACTCAGATGGTAAAGAATTCACCAGCAATGCAGGAGACCTGGGTTTGATCCCTGGGTTGGGAAGATCCCCTGGAGGACAGCATAGCAAACCACTCTAGTGCTCTTGCCTGGAGAATTTCATGGACAGAGGAGCTTGGTGGGCTATAGTCCATGGGGTCTCAGAGTCTGACACGACTGAGAGACTAAGCACAGCACAGCACAGCAAGATGCCTCCAGCTTCAATTCCTAAAATTTCAAATGTGAAATGGAATTGTGGGAGGTGGTAGCAATGAACAAAGAAAGCTGTAAGGAAGCAATGGTGTTTCTCCTGGTTTCCCAATTCAGTGAGGGACTCCATAAGAGGAAAGCAAATATGCCTATGCCCATGAGGTATGTTGTCACCTTCTGAACCCATTCAGCTGCAGCAACTGAATCTCAGATGGGAAGTGATTTGTCTGTACAGGCACACAGGGTGAGATAATCACAGTGCCAGGATCAGAATGTATCATCCCCCAATTTTCAGTCTGAGTCTTGAGCCATTACACTGTTATTATTTTACTCTCCAATTTATCCACAGATATTTTTATTGTAGCTCCATTGTATTTCTGTTTAATGTTTCTCTTTCCACCCAAGCAGCCTGTCTTCTAAAACTTTGCTGGCCCTCACAATTATCTCTGTCTCCCAGTGTGAGGCCATCCTCTCCACAGCCCTCCCAGCAGGCTAGGTGAGTCATAACTCTGTAGGGATTTTCAGGTTTTGAAGAAGAAGGTGATTTCTCATGCAAAGGCAAACCATTACATTGGTTTCATACATCCCTGGAGCACTAATCACCTTAGAGTTCTGGTCCCAGAAGAACAGATGTGTTCTCTAGTCTTAAAACCAAAATTACTCTTTGGGTAACTTTTAATGCTCTTGAATAAACAAAGCTCCATAAGAGAGAGAAAGACAAAATAATATGCCAACTACCACAGAAATTTTCAACAGTCAGTATGAAATTTGTTTTTTTCTTCTTTTCATTTCATCAAATACTCTGCAAACATTAATAATTGTCCCTCGTTCTATCTCTGAAAATAAATTCTTTTCATAAGAGAAAAAAATACTAAAAGAGGGAGCATGCTTTGATATGATTTATTCAAGCCAGATCATTTGCACATCAGCATACTAAACTGCTTTTGCATATCAGAACACAGAATCGTAAATCAAAACAGCCACATGAGGCTCTGGAAAATGATCTAGTCCAACTCACTACCTTCAGGGACAGGAGAACTCTCAAATTGCCTCAGCTGTAAGAGGTTTTTAATGACCTTTAAAGAAAAAGATACCTTCCTTCTTTCTAACATTTAACAGTGATGAGATGGAAGGGAGGACCTCCTTTATATCCAACCAAAATGTCTTAAGGAACAACAGTAAAATAGCATAAGAGTTTTGCTTTATTTTGTAACATATTGCTAATTTTTTAATGACATAGTTGATGGCTATGGCAGAAAAAGTAAAAGTGCATATATATAATTCTAAATTTTTTTCTTTTTTTATTGGAGGATAATTGCTTTCAATATTGTGTTGGGTTTGGCCGTACATCAACATGAATCAGCCACAAGTATACATGTGTCCCCTCCCTCCTGAATCCCCTTCCATCTCCCCTCCCACGCCACCCCTCTAGGTTGTCACAGAGTACTGGGTTGAGCTCCCTGTATCACACAGCAAATTCCCACTTGCTATCTGTTTTACATATGATAAAGTATATGTTTCCATACTATTCCCTCAATTCGTCCCACTGGCTCTTAAAAATAATAGATCATTGGTTAGGGTGATACAAGCAAACAGCATGAACTAATTAAGCTTCCTACACAATATGCTGTTACATAAAACCTGGAGGAAGTAATTCTAGCAGCAACTCTGTATCTTAGAAATAGTTTTATCTAGTGGTAGAAGCAAAATCTGAATTAATTTAAATAAAAAACTGAACTAAGCAATAACCAAACAATAATTTTCTCTCCATCATGTACGACTTGGACAATATTCCCTTTAAAGAGGATTATGTAAGTGAACTATAGTTTCTAAAAGGAGAATTATGTTTTCACAAAGATGTTTTCTAAGGAAACTAAAATTTTAGTAGGCAATTATTTAAATACTTTTTCTTAATTTTAAATCTCTTCGAGTTTGTGTTGCCTGATATTTACAGTTTAGCTCCCAGATTTGCACATTCTAGACTAAGTACTGTTTTTCTAAAATCACCAATAGCTTTCTTGTTAAAATAAGATATGTTTTTATTAAAATTCCCTGCCCATGCTTGTACCATCATTTCCAAGCTTACTCCAACAGAGGATTCAAGGGTAGTGACAGACAGAGGTCATGGCTTTCTAGGAAAAGTTTATACAAAACTTCAGAGAACTTCAAAATCCCTATGGGTCATTCATTTGCCATTGAAATGAAGAATCCGAGCAATTCATAGGTCACGGTACACACAAGTTGTTTCAAGGACCTTCTCTAGATTTTGTTATGGTCCAGATTCTTATGTGTAATCTTTACCTGGATACACAGACCCCCAAGAGAACCGTGAATAAAATTCAGAGGATCGGTGAATACAGATTATAAAATGTAACATTTTTATTGTCACTGACCTCTAAATGAAATTTATCATTTCTTGAAATTATGAGGCAACAACCCACAATGGTATTAAAATGCCACCAATAGTAATCATAGATATTTCCATTTCACAATATGGTTGATGTAGATATTCTAAAATACATGCTTCATTTATGTTCATATCTCCTTTAAAGTAAGGTAGTTATGTATGCTGATATAGTAGGGAGTCCCTAAAGAAAGAGAAGCAGGAATGACTTTCTTGACATAAGAAAAGTCATTTTAGACCTAAGCCATTTCATGGTCTAAGTCTGGCCACAACACTTGCCTTTGAACTGGTCTTAGTAATTAACAATCTTAAGGGAACAAAGGAATGCAGGAACAAAGGAAAAGCACTCAAGAAATAATAGTGCAGAGGTAAAACAGAATCCCAGTTCCTCCTCAAAGGACATATATAGCAATCTGATACAAATCTTCGAGTTCTGCAGGAGCGAAAGCCCACACCCATGTGGAGGATGGAGACTACAGGCTGAGATTGCAGACTGGTCAGGTGGAACCTAAGAAATGATGGTGTTGAACTTTTCTGACCCTTGTGACATCAATCAACTAAAGTTTGGACTCCGCTACTTCTGCTTCTTGACTACACTAAAGCCTTTGACTGTATAGATCACAATAAACTGGGAAAATTCTTGAAGAGATGCAAATACCAAACCACCTTACCTGCCTTCTAAGAAACCTGTATGCAGGTCAAGAAGCAACAGTTAGGACTGGACATGGAACAACAGACTGGCTAAAAATTGAGAAAGGCTGTATATTGTCACCCTGCTTATTTAACTTAAAAATAAGGTACATCATGCAAAATGCAGGGCTGAATGAATCACAAGCTGGAATCAAGATTGCCAAGAGAAATATCAGCAACCTCAGATATGCAGATGACACCACCTTAACAGCAGAAAGTGAAGAGGAACTAAAAAGCCTCTTGATGTAGGTGAAAGAGGAGAATGAAAAACCTGGCTTAAAACTCAGTGTTCAAAAAACAAAGATTATGGCATCCAGTGCTATCACTTCATGGCAAAAAGATGGGAAGGAAAAAAATAGAAATAGTGATAGACTTTATTTTTGGGGGGCTCCAAAATCACTACAGATGGTGACTGCAGCCATGAAATTAAAAGATGCTTGTTCCTTGGAAGAAAAACTATGACAAACCTAGACAGCGTATTAAAAAGCAGAGACATCACTTTGCCAACAAAGCTATGGTTTTTCCAGTAGTCATGTATGGATGTGAGAGTTGTATCATAAAGAAGGCTGAGCACCAAAGAACTGATGCTTTTGAATTGTGGTGCTGGAGAAGACTCTTGAGAGTCCCTTGGACTCCTAAAGGAAATCCTAAAGGAAATTAACCCTGAATATGCATTGGAAGGACTGATGCTGAAGCTGAACCTCCAATACTTTGGCTACCTGATGTGAAAAGTGGACTTATTGGAAAAGACCCTGATGCTAGGAACTATTGAGGGCAGGAGGAGAAGGAAGAGACTGAGAATAAGATGGCTGGATGGCATCACCAAACCAATGGACATGAGTTTGAGCAAACTCCAGGAGACAGTGAAGGACAGGGAAGCCTGGTGAGCTGCAGTCCATGGGGTCGCAAATAGTCAGACACGACTCAGCAACTGAACAACAACAACCTTTGCTCCAGTTCTATGCTGAATCCTCCTCTGCTCAAGCCCCTTCAATTTCCCTCTTTACGACTGGATGACTGAACAACTGAACAAGTGTCTTCATGAATATGCATATGCCACCACACCATACATGAATATGCATGTACCCTTAGCTTAGAGTGGCAAAGAGTCAGACATGACTGAACAACTGAACTGAACTTAGCTTAAAACTTCCACAATTTAGTTGTTCCAGGAGACACTGCTTTGGGAAAGATCCCTGATGTTTTCCTTACTTGCTGCAAGAAACAAATCCTTTCTCCTTCCTGTCTTTGGCTTGGTTGTGTCTTTTGGCTCAACACCCACCGAGAAGTGAACCCAGATTTCAGGCAACAGTTATTATTATTAAATTCACAATTTTAAATCTTTTTATGACTATACTTAAATATAATTTATTTCCTTGGTAATCCTATATGTTTTATTTTATGCATTTAAAAATTATTCTATGACAATAGAAGTAACTTTGTTAACCTGCTCCCTAGTGTAACTGGAGAAAATTATATTTCAAAAACAATCATGCACAGACTCTGGGAATGATCATGAGTACAAACAAAAAAAAAAAAAATTGTTTTTTTAATGAACTCAGTAAAATCAATGAAAATTCAGTAAAAAGATGAAAGTCTGTAGTATTTGAATTGAGACTGTTCCTTCCTCTCTTCTCCAAGCTCAGTAAGGTAGACACTCCATTCCAGACTGCTGCAAGTCAAGAACACAGGACTCCTTTCTCCCCAACTCCCTGTCAGAGGACCTTCTTCGCAGAAGGAGCAGGACTTCAATGTTTCTCCTCCTGTTCCCAGCTGCCTGATGCTGTGGTTCAGCCCCAGGTGAACACTCCTAAGAGGTGAGGTTCCCTTTTTCTGTCCAAGCCCTACTCATGGAATTGAGGCTCTGCCTTAGGTATAGCAGGCTGAAAATATGGGGAGCCTAAAAGTCCTTTCCCCTACTCATGAGGTAATTGCTCCACACCAGGTAAAACAAACCAAGAGGCTTCAGGACTAAACCTCATCTACTGAGTACTCAGCTCCTAGAGCAGGGATGTCACTCAGAGAGAAGCTTGCCATCACCTCAACCCAAACTCCAGACCTCTAGAGCCCTCACTCAGAGATTTTGCCTGTGGGGAGAAGCAGATTGTTTAAAAAAAAAGAAAAAAAATGACATTTTTATTGCATTCAGAAGAGATGTGTAGATAGAAGGAAGATTAACCTAGATGGTAAACTGCCTAAATTGCAGTAGAGAAGCAGGGACAGAAAATAGCAAATACTGACCTCAGGAAATATAAAGGAGCCGCAGTTTGATTGGATTCATTTCTGTAGCAATTTATGTCCCAGAGCGTTTTTGGAAACAGAGCAATCAGTCACCAACAGTGAAGTTTAACAACTGGGTGGGGCTTCCCAGATGGCTCAGTTGGTTAAGAATCTGCATACAATGCGGGAGACCCAGGTTCCATTCCTGGGTGGGGAAGATTCCCTGGGGAAGGAAATGGCAACTCACTCCGGTATTCTTGCCTGGAAAAATCCCATGGACAGGAGAGCCTGGCAGGCTATAGTCCATGGGGTCGCCAAGAGTCAGACATGACTGAGCAATTAACAAATAAAAATAAATAAATGGTAGGTTAGGGGGTGGTGTGAGGAGGGAGAGGAAAAGAGACTTCATTAAAATAATACTGGCAGTCACTACGTGTCTGTGCGCTAAGCTGCTTCAGTTATGTCTGATTCTTTGTGACCCCATGGACTGTCGCCCACCAGGCTTCTCTGTCCATAGGGATTCTCCAGGCAAGAATACTGGAGACTGGAGTGGGTTGCCATTTCCTCTTCCAGGGGATCTTCCTGACCCAGGGATCTAGGCAGTCACTATATAAATAAGCAAATAACAAGAAGAAGGTTGCTTCCATGTCCTGACTATTATAAACAGTGCTGTGATGAACATTGGGGTACACGTGTCTCTTTCCCTTCTGGTTTCCTCAGTGTGTATGCCCAGCAGTGGGATTGCTGAGTCATAAGGCAGTTCTATTTCCAGTTTTTTAAGGAATCTCCACACTGTTCTCCATAGTGGCTGTACTAGTTTGCATTCCCACCAACAGTGTAAGAGGGTTCCCTTTTCTCCAGCAGATGAATGGTTAAGAAAGCTATGGTACATATACACAATGGAGTATTACTCAGCCATTAAAAAGAATACATTTGAATCAGTTCTGATGAGGTGGATGAAACTGGAGCCTATTATACAGAGTGAAGTAAGCCAGAAAGAAAAACACCAATACAGTATACTAATGCATATATATGGAATTTAGAAAGATGGTAACAATAACCCTGTGTACGAGACAGCAAAAGAGACACTGATGTATAGAACAGTCTTATGGACTCTGTGGGAGAGGGAGAGGGTGGGAGGATTTGGGAGAATGGCATTGAAACATGTAAAATATCATATATGAAACGAGTTGCCAGTCCTGGTTCAATGCACGATACTGGATGCTTGGGGCTATTGCACTGGGATGACCCAGAGGGATGGTATGGGGAGGGAGGAGGGAGGAGGGTTCAGGGTGGGGAACCCATGTATACCTGTGGTGGATTCATTTTGATGTTTGGCAAAACTAATACAATTATGTATAAAGTTTAAAAATAAAATAAAATTAATTAAAAAAAAAAAAGAAGAAGAAGAAGAAGGGAGCTCGGAGCAGGGGAATTGGAACCATACCCATATTTGCTATAATGTATCAAAAATATCCAGTTTGAACAAAAAAATATGAGCTTATGGAAAGTATTACACTAGGAAAAAAGCTGGCAACAGAAGCTACCTGTGACTGTCAAAGTGAGAGATGTCAGATTTAAAAGAAAAAAAATTTCAAAGTAGCCATTATAAATACATTCACAGAGCTACAAGAAAAAATTACTAAAGAAGTAAAGGGATGATGGCAATGTCCTATTAAATAAAGAATATCAGTAAAGAGACAGAAATTAGAAAAAAGAACCAAATGGAATAGAAAAATACAATAACTGACATCAAAAGATCACTGTAGGGGCTCAAAAGTGACTTGAACTGGCAGAGGAAAATAATAGTGAACTTGAAAATAGATTGGCAATGATTATACAAGATGAATAGAGAGGGGGAAGAAAAGAATGAAGAAAAATGAATGGCGCCTCAGAGAAAGGTGGGTACCATTAACACACTAACACATTCACTGATGGAAATACTAGCAGGAGAGGAGAGAGAAAAGAAAATATATTCAAGGAAATAATGACTGAACACTTTCCAAATTTACTGAAAAATAATAACCCATATATACAGGGAGCGAAATGAACTCTAAGCAAGAACACACAAACAAATACATTACAGTAAAAATGTTGAAAGTCAAAAAACTAAGAGAAAATTTTTAAATCAACAAGATAAAAATTTACTTTGAGATGTTCAGGCAATAGGCTACCACAGGGGCCAATGACACAGAACAAGTTGAAGAACCTCAGGTACAATCATCTAGAATAAAACAACTGGCCACAGGACACAGTGGGGATGGGGAGGACATCCCAGGTTTCAATTTGCTTTTATCAAAATGCTGCAGAAGATAAAATGTCCATAGTCAAAAACAAAAGGTGGGGCGGGGGTAGGTTAAACAAAATTAAGTCAATTTTATTACTATGAGACGTCATAAATTTTAAAATGTCAATTGTGACTCTCAAAATATTGATAAAACTTACATCATTTCCCAAATTCCTTTAACCATAAAAAAAATTTTTGGAGTACCTCTCAAGGCTCAAGGTTTGAAGAGCACTTTCAGAAACACTGACCTGGTAGTTAGTAAAAGTGAGGGGTATTGATAACTGCTGGGGTCAATTAACATCTCTGTTTCCTATGTCTATACTACTAAGAGAAAGATACTACTTTCTCTTAAGGACATCCATAATAGACAACTACCCATATTTTCAAGGACATCCTAGGTCAAAAGCTGAGGTTTTGGTAATGCTGCTTGCTAAGGCCCCCAAACTTAAGCCACCCTGAGGGGTGACTGTGCCCTGGTCTGTCTTTTTTGATTTGAGGATCGTATTCGGATAAAAATCTTTAGACTTCTACATTAATGAGTGCAGAAAAGGACAACCACTGCTAACGGGCTTCTGTGCATGAAAAATTCTTTCCCATTGCTGTTTCTAGTCTTTAGGTGCTGGTTTATAATCACAGCCTATCAAAATGTTGCATGCCGCTTCAAAAAACATAGTCATCATCTGAGAGCTATACTTAACATCAAACGCCAAGGCAGATTTATCAGCAGTTGAGGCCTGGAGCACAGCACAGGCACTGAAGATTTGCTCACTGCAACTCACCGTCAGAGGGTGTATACTAGAAGGGGATGGAGTCAAGCCAGATATCAGGAAACTATGGCTCAGCAACTTGAATCAGGGAGGCAGCAAACAAGGAGGACTGGAGGAGCGGGATAAAGGCACATGAAGACAGCTTCAAGGAACATGATATTGCTGTTGCCTGTCGGAAATCGCAATAGCAGCACATGGGCCAACCTTGGTGTACCAGGAGGTGAAGCGGCTTTTTTTTTTTTTTAATAAAAATGCTTACAGTCTCTAAGATCAAATGTGACTCATAAAAAGAGCTCAGCACTATCTGGGATGCAGACAGACAAACAAATTAAGACTCACTTTGGAAATGACCTTCAGTTCAGTTCAGTCGCTCAGTCGTGTCCGACTCTTTACGACCCCATGAATCGCAGCACACCAGGCCTCCCTGTCCATCACCAACTCCTGGAGTTCACTCAGACTCACGTCCATCAAGTCAGTGATGCCATCCAGCCATCTCATCCTCTGTTGTCCCCTTCTCCTCCTGCCCCCAGTCCCTCCCAGCATCAGTCTTTTCCAATGAGTCAACTCTTTGCATGAGGTGGCCAAAGTATTGGAGTTTCAGCTTCAGCATCATTCCTTCCAAAGAACACCCAGGATTGATCTCCTTTAGAATGGACTGGTTGGATCTCCTTGCAGATCTCCTTGCAGATCCAAGGGACTCTGAAGAGTCTTCTCCAACACCACAGTTCAAAAGCATCAATTCTTCGGTGCTCAGTTTTCTTCACAGTCCAACTCTCACATCCATACGTGACCAATGGAAAAACCATAGCCTTGACTAGATGGACCTTTGTTGGCAAAGTAATGTCTAGCACTATGTATAAGTGATTGTATTTCTGAATTTGCAAAAATGAGATAATATTTTTAAAAGTCAACATGAAAGGTAAGCTCTTTCAATTTTTACAGGTTCTTGGGATAATCCTTGGGTTTCTGATTTCCCATTGGTTCTCTGTTAGTTTAAGATGTTCTTAATCTATGATGCTTATGGCAGGAGGAGAAGGGGACGACAGAGGATGAGATGGCTGGATGGCATCACTGACTCGATGGACGTGAGCTTGAGTGAACTCCGGGAGATGGTGATGGGCAGGGAGGCCTGGCATGCTGCGATTCATGCGGTCGCAAAGAGTCGGACATGACTGAATCACTGAACTGAACTGAATGGGAATACAAATTGCCACACTGATTCAGGAGAACAATTTGGTGATATGTTTTAAATCGTTAAAGATGTTCTGGGGTTAACCATACATTTCCACACCTAGAAAAGTTTTCTAGCAAAATCACTTTTGTTTAAGAAAAAAGTGTGTGTCTCTAAGTGCCTTAAGGAGGGCTGGAAGAGTAGTCTACAGAATATCAGCAGTGATTCTATCTGGGTATTTTTACTTTCTGTTTTAATTTCCTTTATTTTCTTTAGAATCATCTCTGACAAACAGATATTAATTCTGTAATACATGAAATAAAATATACTCATATAACAACTGAAAGGGTAATAAAGTGAAAATACATACAGGTGTCAGGAAAACTTGACCATAGTTTTATGTCTCTTGTTAATTATTCTGTGGCTCCAAGGAGGCAAGAGTTATTTTTAGACCCCAAGTTAGGAACTGATAAAGGGAGACTCCCAATCAAAGTGGTGAAGGCAGCAACTGAGGAGCTACAATTTCCTACTGGAAAAAAAAAAAAAAATTCCAAGCCAGCAAACCTCACCCTAACACAAATAGAGTCTCAAATCTCTGACTTTCATTCAGAAGCATATATATAGGGAGACCACGGAGGAGTGGAAGGGAACAGAATGATATAATCTAGGAGAGAATAGAAGAAAATAAACATAATCTGCTTTCCCTGCTCTTCCAGGCTTTCCAAAGCACTTCACATTGCATCCATTACAGCTTTTCAGCAAGGCCAGGAAAATTGTTTTAAAAAATCAAGAAAAAGGAAAACTTCAAAAACAGAATAATACAAGTTTTTTAAATTCAATGAAATTTCTTTTACTAATACTCTGTGAGACTCAAAAGGATAGAGACCTAGTCTTGGTTGTCTTTGTATTTTCAATGCTTAACACAGCACGTGCATGGCTCAAGAAAGTTTGATGAACAATGGATGAATCAATGAATAACAATTTGAATCTTTTCAAATAAATCCTAAAGCCATCCCATTTTATCCAGAAAGGTGCCAGTAACATATCAAAACAAATGTCTTTGGAATAATATGCAAATATACAAAATAAACTTACAGGCATTTTCACTACTTCATTTTTATTGGTATCTGTGTTAAATTCAGCCCCTACCCCCATTCATCAGGCTCCTAATACATCTATCAAAAGGATGCCAGTTGCCACACTTCTCTAGGTATTTCAGGGACTTGTGCTTTATTATTGAATCATTGAGTAGAAACATTTAGGTAGTTGACCCTCCGTGAATTTAACAAGAGATTGACATGCATCAGCAGTATCAAAGCTGACTCATACACAGAAGAAATTTGTGCTGACTGGGTGACAGCCTTTCCTGCAGGACAGTGAGGGGCTTGAGGGCCTTTATTGTGAATGAGAATGACAGGACTTCAGAAAGGCCTGATGCTGATTCCTTGACAGGTTATATAGTCACATACAAATGTATTCTTGCTGCTGTCACACAGCATCATTTTTTTAAATGTCAAACGTGTATTACACTGAATAAAAAAAAAAAAAAGTAAAGAAAATTCTAGCCTTGACTGCATAGGAAATAGCAAATTAAAAATTATTTCACTCCCAAATCCAGACTATGATAAAAGAAAACAAGTGACCTCTGTTGTTCTCATGCTTGTGGTTTAAGAAACAATTGGATTATTTTATTAGCAAATTTGTTTTAACTTAGTCATTTCAATTATTTAGCAAATACCTGAACAGTCTCAATGGATTTATAGGGGTGCCTATGTGCTAAGTCACTTCAGTCATGTCCAACTCTTTGCTACTCTATGCACTATAGCTGGCTGGGATCCTCTGTCCATGGGATTCTCCAGGCAAGTATACTGGAGTGGGTTGCCATACCCTCCTCCAGAGAATCTTCTCAACCCAGGAATCGAACCGGTTTCTCTTCCATCTCCTGCATTAGCAGGCAGGTTCTTTACCACTAGCGCCATCTGGGAAGCCCATTTACAGGGGTGTTTTTCACTTTCTCCAAGAAAATTCATTCAAGGTCAAATTCATTCTGGGTTGAATAAGTTTAGCCATCTACTTTCAAGGTCCCTGCCTTCATGTTTTGCAGAAGTAGGCCGTTCCCTTGTTTATTCTCAGTCTAGCCCTTCTATGAGCTAAATGCTCTTACTATTGTTTTCACACGCCGTGAACCCTACTGCCTACATAGACATCTGTTCAGGCCTCCTACTGGATTCTCTTGACATTGTTTTGCCCACCTATCTTTGGGACACTTACCTGTTCCCAGCTTAGTAATAGTAAAAGCTCTCACTTATCAAGGGCCATCACTGAACTGGAAACTTTTTATCAGTTAAGTCTAATCCTCACCACAGCCCAATAAGGCAGGTATTAATAATAGCATCACCATTTCACCGGTGAAGAAGCTGGAGCTGAGAAGACTGAGCAATTTGTCCTGTAAGATGATATATGGGAAAAGCACATGATCTTGGAGTTAAAAAAGTCTGAGAAGTCCTACCATTAACTAAGTATATGATCCTAAGTGAGTTCCTTGGCCCCTCTAGCCTCAGTTTTCTCATGAGTAAAACAAGAATTCTGAAGTACTACAGTGAGTTTAGGACACGGGGCAGGGAGATGCTTACCTATGGAGCTGAACCTTCTATGACCATGCCATATAATTTTTCTTTCTTGATTAAGGGAAAAGAAAATACTAGTAACTTATAATTACTATCCCCAGCATAGATTGCCTAAGACTACTGCATTCTCTCATGTTATATTTTTACATGTTTTCCAGAGGACAAATCAATGACATACATAAATCCCACACTCAGGCATACTTCACCTATGATATATTAGTTGCCCCAAACTATTTAAGCAAATGCTTATCCTTTTTTTAAGGCATTGCACTTTGCCCTTTTTTGAGCCCTTCAAAAAGAGCCAGTAGGATTAAGACCTAGAGAGAGTCTCAATAAGATTTCTTCATCAGCCACAGCCTCTACTATCACTGGACCTTGGAAAGGTTGTAATCAGTTGCTAGAGAAATTCTCCACAATTGTCCAGCAGTTCAATTTTCGTGTTGTCCTCGGATTTTTCATTGCAAACATTAGCATTTAATAAGGCTTGACATAGGACCCTCAGACAGCTGAAATCATTCACTTCCTAGCAGAGAGCTCAAAGTAAATTTTGAGGACCGCATTAAAAGGGCTTCCACAGTGGCTCAGCAGTAAAGAACCTGCCTGAAATGCAGGAGCCTCAGGAGATGTGGGTTTGATCCCTCAGTCAGGAGGATTCCACTGGAGAAGGGCATGGCAACCCATTCTAGTATTCCTGCCTGGAGAACCCCATGAACAGAGGAGCCTGGTGGGTTACAGTCCATTGGGTAGCAAAGAATTGGCTTTGACTGAAGCGCCTTAGCATGCATGCACACACTACATTAAAAATAGAAAGTCAAGGGTAATATGAAGACTTTGATCAGTTTTTGTCTATTGCAGCCCTGATATTTACTTCTCTTTGCAATTAAAAGGATTGAAGTTTGTCTCAGAGAAGGGGGTCACTCATAATTTATAGGAAATCCTAAAGCACAATGGCAAACTAAAATAGTACAGGTCTGCTCTTTTAGATGAAAGAAATATACAATAAGAAATATGATTCTATCTTTAAGAAATAAGTCAGTTTCAATAAAAGTGGACTCTGAGGTACCCATATGAAGTGTTTGTTTATCCAGAGGCAATGGAGTATGTCATCTCTGGCAATACCACTGACAGGCCCATTTGGGGTTACAGGGCTCCCTGGTAGACTATCACCAGCGAGTTAGTTTCGACTCTCCCCTCTTCCCTTCCTCCTGAGTGTTCACCCTCCCTAAATTTCCAGTCTCACAAGGACAAGAAGATAAGAGCACTCTAATCTGTGCAGAGCTGTCCTTATTTTAGAATATATATATATACACATATAGTATATATTTTAAAATAAATTTCTAAATATATGTTTATATGTATATGTGTCTTTATTTGTATAAATAACAGTGTTGGGTGAATTTTGAGCTTTGTAAAATATGCAATCAGAACATGACTGGTATTGAAAATATCAATACCTTATAAATTTGTACCTAAGGCCAAATTGAAAATCACTTATTATACAGGCCTGCTCTGATTTATTTTTCTTCCTCCTCTTCCCACCTTTTTTTTTTTTTTTTTTTACAAAACATATAAAACTCAGTGTAATTTCTGATGCTTGAAAAGTAGTGTACTATGAGCATCTCTCCACTGCAGTGCTTTGTAGAAGTTTGTATTATTAAAAATATTTCTAACAATCTGTATCCTTGAAAACAATGCTTAGCTTTTTGTTTAAATCTTTGGCAATAATGTCTACCTCCTGGGGTTGCTGCAAATATTACATGACATACTTATAAAGTACTTTGTATTCAATATATAATTATATGATTTACCTAATACTCTGTTAACTCACCTAGTAAGTAATGAAACAAAAATCCAGGTTTTCCCATTTCTGTCACTTGGGCAAATTATTTTACATTTGGTACCTATTCCCTGGTAGTTCCAACAATAAAGAATCCACCTGTAATGCAGGAGACCCGGGTTCAATCCCTGAGTGGGGAAGATCCCCTGGCAAAGGGAATGGCTACCCACTCCAGTGTTCCTGCCTAGAGAATTCCATGGACAGAGCAGCCTAGTAGGCTACAGTCCATGGGGTCACAAAGAGTCAGACATGAACTGAGCAACTAACACACACACACATGTAGTTTCCTTACCTATGAAAAGGTGATGATAATAATGGTATCTATCTCACAGGGTTGTTATGAAGAATAAAGTTAATATAGGAAGCATACAGGCCAATGTCTGGCATGTAATAAAGCTCATGGATGAGATACCATCATATCATCATTATTATCATTCCAGGCAAGACTTTAATACATATCTACCTTTAAAACATGCAAACTTCTCAACCCACTGCCTGCTAGCCCGAACCTAGTCTGATTTCCTGCTGCCTGAAATTTCTAAGAATGCCTTCTCTACTTGGCCTATCTGATACTGAGGTTGGGAACAGGCTCCCTCTGGCCTATGCATCTGCTGCCCAAACCTTGATTATCGCTATCTGATTATCGCAATCTCCAAGCCTTTTATGCACACTTTTACTGTCTTCTAGGGTGGCCAGGTAAAGTGTGTGTGTGTGTACCTGCTAAGTCCTGTCAGATTCTTTGCGACTCCAGGGACTGTAACCTGCCAGGTTCCCCCATCCATGGGATTCTCCAGGCAAGGACACTGGAGTGGGTTGCCATTTCCTTCTGCACAGATAAAGTACAGGAGACAAAAGTTAGCTTTTAATTTCAAATAAACAATGAACACTTTTAGTACAAGTGTACTCTCTTAGTCTGTCTGGGTTGCTATAACTAAAGGCCACAGACTAGGTGGCTACAAACATCAGAAGGTTCCTTCTCACAGCTTGGGGAGCTAGAGTTGCAAGACTAGGGAGCTAGCATGGCTGTGGTGGAAACCCACTTCTGGTTGCAGACTGCTGACTTCTTCTGTGTCCTCACAGGGAAGGGATGACCTCTCTGGAGCTTTTCTTATGAAGGTATCAATTTCATTCGTGAGGATTCCACCCTCATGACCTAATCACCTCCTGATAGCATCCCACTGGGCATTAATATTTCAACATATGAATTTGGGGAGGATACATTCAGACCATAGCATATACATGGTAAATATGTCATGGAACATACTTTTATTACAACAGTGTTTGTTGTTTATCTGAAATGCAGATAACTAGACATCTGGCATTTTTAACTGCTAAATCTTACCCCTCTACCCTATTCTAATCCAGTTCTTACATGGTAAATACAGGAAGATGAACTTTTCCTTCAGTATCCATTACTATTGTCTGGACTTAATCATGTTGGGGCAGAGGGAGGAGGTAAACTCTGGAAGGGCTGAGGAAGGCAACACTACAGCATAGACTTTCCAGTTATATTCCCAACCTTAATGGCTAATTTCTTTATATAACTGAGATTGCTTGGGATCCTCCTCATATATTCCAAACCTTTCTTAACATATAAATCTCTCACAGCAGATAATGTTACCAAACTTTGCCATTTTAAAATCACTATTTTCTATTCTATTTAAGTCAATGTTTCTTTTAAGGTTTGTATGATTTCAAAAAGTCTCTGAGATCTGAATAATAGAACCAAATTTCAAAAGCAGTCATCATCACCACCATCATCACCATCTCCTGAGTACTGAGGGAGGATCGCAACAGGTAAAAGTCCTGTGGTTTGGGAACTAACAGCATGCAGGCCTTAGAATATAGGCTGAAACTCAAGTGCCTACGCTGTTAGTCACGTAACCTAAAATGAGTTGTCAGCTGGAGCAGAGAATTTGCATACATGTTATGCGCAAGAGAGTAAGAAATGAAAAACATAACACCTCGGCCGAAAGGGACAATAATGGGCCTGGTGCTGGCACATCGTTCTGATTTTTTTTTTTTTTTAAGAGAAGCCAAAACTCCTGATTTTTATGTGAAATCCTTCCATTGACTTTTTATTTATAACATATCATGCAGGCAGGCTTAATACCTATGAGAGGCTGCAAGGCCATCTCTTGCTCACAGCTTCCAAAATTCAAGTTCCTTGAATCTCAGTAAATTTGATCCTCATGGATAATTTAGGTTATTCAATAATTGAATTTTTAATTACTGATAGAAGTATGAGTATTCAAAAACAATTTTCTATTCAAGGTAAACCTGCCATCCAACACTTTGATCAACGGGAGTTCTGTTTTTTGAATCTAGGTTAGTAGACACCGTGGGTCTGTCATTGTTTCCTACCCATCCACTGACAGATAAGGAAAATGATCATTATGTTGATTCTGAGCTTAAATGATTCTGCATTTAAAATGCACATTTTTATACAAAGATGCTTTAACAGAAGCTTAACAAAGATGCTTTAACAGAAGCTTTCTTTCTTGTTAAATTAATAGAACATTACACCTACTGGTTCTATAAAACGTTCTTAGCCTGTAAATGTAAGGCCTGGGAAAGTGATTTTAGAGATACAAACTGTTGAAAGCTTTTCCGTTTAAAAATTTCTTTACTGTAATCATTTTCCTTTATATTTCCTATGAAGTCATCTCAAATGCATTCCCCAAGATGGGGAAATTGTCCCCAGTATGGCTAGTACTTGGCCGTATGATTCATGTGGTTTTACACTGCATGGGTGAGAAACCATTTAAAGTGCTGAGAATTAGTGAATGTAACATGGGAAGTCCGTCGTGGGAATTCCAGCTGCTGCTTTGAGTACTTAGGCCCCTGATTAATTATTCAGATAAATATGCAATTACTTTGAGCCAAGGCCACAGAAAAAAATCCTTCCTACCGCCTGATTAGGAACAATGAGTTCTTCCCTCAGAAGCCCACTGCTACTCATCATCAGTGCCTCCGGTGCAGGTTTTTTAAGAAAAGAAGTCCTGTTGGTAAAGATGAGTCTTAAGTTTTTTATTCACTTTACAAAAAAGGAGAAAGAAACTAAATGGAAGTTTTAAAGTCACTACGAACTTATGCTTTATGTGTTCCCGTATCTTTACCATAACTGGAAAGAGCACAAGCTTTGGAATAAGCTCAGATGTGGGTTCATATCTGCCACTTACTGCAACGGGCCCCTGAGGCAGGACAGAGATTATCACGTCTTTGAGTCACCTATGAAGGCGGGTGGCAGGCAAGTGACAGATGAGTTGGGTCCATCGCCTGTGTGGGGTTAGGGGACCCCAGTGTGTGGCAGGGAGGCTCCCAGTGGGGGCGGTAGTGGGTCTTTAAAAAAAAAAAAAAAAAAAAGTGCCTCTTAGCAGACCTTGAACAGTATCCATCAATGACTCTAAACCTCCAGTTCTTCATCAGAAATTACAGGTAAGAATACCTACCCAGTAGTATTCCTATTCAGAGAAGGCAATGGCATACCACTCCAGTACTCTTGCCTGGAAAATCCCATGGACAGGAGGAGCCTGGTGGGCTGCAGTCCATGGGGTCGCTAAGAGTCAGATACTGACTGAGTGACTTCACTTTCACTTTTCACTTTCATGCATTGGAGAAGGAAGTGGCAGCCCACTCCACTGTTCTTGCCTGGAGAATCCCAGGGACGGGGGAGCCTTGTGGGCTGCCGTCTATGGGGTCGCACAGAGTAGGACACGACTGAAGCGACTTAGCAGCAGCAGCAACAGCAGTATTCTTATTAGAATTAAACAATTACTATGTCTGCCTAAGGGTGTAATTTATATCCCTATATTTACTAAGTACCTCTCTCCATAAAATAAATGCACCTAGAACATGAAATTCTCCTAAAAAAAAAAAATCCTCCTAGCTTACAGGATGAATGCAACTTCTAAATTCAATAAAAATGCTTATTGTATAATTTTCTCTTCATGTTCAGTACTATCTGCCATGCACCTGGAACCATTGGTATATCATAAATATTATGTTAAAGGAAACTTATTCCTCTACCCACAACAATTCTAGTCAAATGTGTGGGGTTTTCCCCATGTCAATCAACTTTCCAGCTCTCTGAACACCAACTAGGTGTCCTATAGCTTAATTCAATGCCAGGAGTTAGTGTCCAGCTCCACAGGTTTAGAGTTCAGTCTAAAAGCCCTCACTTCAGATGCCAGTCACAAGTAATAAGTCTGTCCAAATTGGCTGCAAACACAGGAGAGACTGCAAACCTACCCCCAGGTTAGAATGGCTCACAAAACTCAAGGGAACATTTACTTATATTCACCCATTTATTGTGAAGAATACTATAAAGGATGCAGATGAACAACCAGATGAAGTATATAGTGTGAGGTACAAAAGGATCCAAAGCACAGGAATTTCTGCCCCCTTGGATTAGGGGTGCACCACCCTCCCACTTCCCCAGTGGCTCAGTTGATAAAGAATCTGCCTGCAATGCAAGAGACCTGGCTTGGATCCCTGGGTTGGGAAGATCCCTTGGAGAAGGGAATGGAAGCCCACTCCAATACTCTTGCCTGAAGAATCCCATGGACAGAAAAGCTTGTGGGCTACAGTCAGTGGGGTCACAAAGAGTCGGACATGACTGAATGACTAACATACCCAGCACGTGGATATGTTCACCAACTCAGAAGCTCTCCAAACCCTGCGGTTTTTATGTAGGCTCCATTAGGTTGGCATGATGGGTTAAATCATTGACCACTGATGATTAACTCATCTCCAAGTTCTTTCCCGTTTCCAGAAGTCAAAAAATGGGACTGAAACTTCCAACCCTCTAAACACGCCTTGATCACTTAGGTGAAAAGGCCTCATTCTAAAGCCACCTAGAGCCTGCCAGCCATCAGTCATTTCACTAGAATACAAAAAACACACACATCGTTTAGGATATAAGAAAAGTTTTAGGAGATCTATGCCCACAACCAGGAACAAAGACCATATATAATGTTTTTTTATTATATCATAATATCACACTGAACCTAAAGAAAGGCCCAGGAATGTCAGGAGACAGGAAAGAAAAGCCAGCCAGCCCATGTCCTGAGGGTAGTGAGTCAGAAGATGTCATCCTCTCCTAAACAATTAAGTGTCTTAAGCAATATGAGCTTGTGTCTTTCAAGGAGGCAAAGTACAAGCATGGAGGTTAGAGATCAGCATGGGAAGAGAGTAGGGCCTTTGCCCCTCAACTACCCTGAAAACAAACTCAGCTGGTGGTCTTTTCTTTTCCAGGAGAAACCAAGCACTGAATACACATGTTGTTGGTTATTGTTGTTCAGTCACATCCAACTCTTTGTGACCCCATGGACTGCAGCGCACCAGGCTCCTCTGTCCTCCTCTATCTCCCGGAGTTTGCTCAGATTCATTGAGTCAGTGACACTATCTAACCGTCTCATCCTCTGCCACCTCCTTCTCCTTTTGCCTTCAATTTTTCCTAGCATCAGAGTCTTTTCCAGTGAGTCAGCTCTTCTCATCAGGTGGCCAAAGTATTGGAGCTTCAGCTTTAGCATCAGTCCTTCCAATGAATATTTAGCGTTGACTTCCTTTAGGATTGACTGGTTTGAATACACATGTAATTCAATTCAATTCCAGAAATAGTTCAATTGCCTATTAAGGACAAAGAGACTGCATGCTTCTCAGAGAAGCACATTTAAGGAAAGCTGAGCCATGTTTAAACTTTGACAGTGCTACAATTCTTTGGGGACTGGCTGTCCAAGGAAAAGCAGCAAGCTCATGACATTCCCTGAAGGGATAATGGCCGCCTGTCAGATCCTTGTCTGTGGTGCAGGCTGACTGCACAGAGCAGGAGCAGTGGCAGAGGATGGGGCACATTGATATCCTGCTCAGGGAGGATGGCTTAAATGACAAGAATCACATTTGTTTCTGCTCAGTTCTTTAGCCTGTAAGGAGCTCAAGTTAAACTTGGGGGGGAAATGGGTGGAAAGAGAGAACTGTAAAGCTATTGCTTCAAACATGGAGGTGGTTCGGGGGGATGACCTTTCAGTCACACCCAGAGGTCACATGGTCTCTCATTCCATCTTAGGAAAATGTGCTAGATTATACTTTTACTTTTTCATAGAGCCTCATAGCCCTAACCCTACTGTGTAGTTCACATGTTTGCATCCTTTTCATCTCATCCTCCTTTTTTAAATTTTTTTTTATTTTGCATTGGGGTATAGCCTAATAACAACATTGTGATCGTTTCAGGTGAATAGTGAAGGGATTCAGCCATACATATATATGTATTCATTCTCCCCAAAAGTCCCCTCCCATCCAGGCTGCCACATAACTTAGAGTTCCATGTGCTATACAATAGGTCCTTCTTGGTTATCCATTTTAAATATAGCAGTGTGTACATGTGCTCCACATTTAATTGCAAAGATCACACATGTTTCTAATGAAAATTACTGTGAGTAAATGTGATGTTCCAAACTCATCTCTTCCTGACAGTTGCTTGCAAAGGTTATTACCCAGACTAGCTGACCTTAGGTCAAGGTGACCACTCTTGGTCAATTGATTGAAAGAGAGTGACAAGAATGACTAAGGAGGGAAGAATCAGTGGTCTGCACTAGAGCATGGTTATGAGTCTGTGTGCTGGCAAGCTCACCGGTGGCCTTATCTACACACCCCTGAAGGGCTAAGTGTAAAAGAAAAGAGCAGTATTTCCTGGCTCACTAAGCCTAAGTGATATTGTGAACAGTAGAAGTTGTCAAAAGGAATATAGACAGCTGTGATTAATAATGTTTGGAACTTTCTTCTCTAAATTCCACCAGGAATTTTGGAATCACATTTAAAAGCGAAGTTCAAAGTTTCAGAGCACACAACATTACATACAACAAAAATAAGATTAAAAGCTAGCTTAAAACTCAGCATTTGAAAAGCTAACATCATGGCATCTGGTACCATCACTTCATGGCAAATAGATGGGGGAAAAATAGAAACAGGGGCAGATTTTATTTTCTTGGGATCCAAAATCACTGTGGACAGTGATTACAGCCACAAAATTAAAAAGCACTTTCTCCTTGTGAGGAAAGCTATGACAAACATAGACAGCAGATAAAAAAGCAGAGACATCACTTTGCCAACAAAGGTCCATACAGTCAAAGCTATAGTTTTTCCAGTAGTCATGTACAGATGTGAGAGTTGGATCATAAAGAAGGCTGAGCACCAAAGAATGGATGCTTTCGAACTTGGGTGCTGGAGAAAACTCTTGAGAGTCCCTTGGACAGCAGGGAGATCAAACCAGTCAATCCTAAAGGAAATCAGCCCTGAATATTCATTGGAAGGATTGATGCTGAAGCTGAAGCTCCAATACTTTGGTCATCTAATGCCAAGAGTCAACTCACTGGAAAGACCCTGATGCTGGGAAAGACTGAGAGCAGGAGGAGAAGGGGGCAATAGAGGATGAGATGGTTCGATGGCATCACTGACTCAATGGACATGAGTCTGAGCAAACTCTGGGAGGTAGTGAAGGACAGGGAAGCCTGGTATGTTACAGTCCATGGGGTAGCAAAGAGTCAGACATGACTTAGCTACTGAACAAAAACAATAACAACAAAAGTCCACTGGATTTACAACTGGAAATGTTTTCCTTTTGAATTGGACAATATCAATTTGGTAGATATATAAACCAAAATATTGAGTAAAATGAGTTTTACACAGTATTGTTAAAGTTTTTTCACATTCTCTAGATGAAATCCAAAGTTTCCCAAGTCAGGAAAATGAAATAAATAAAATGTATAGTGTTATCTTTCTCCCTGCTACATAATAACTTATTGACCTCACATATCAAAAGGACAGTAAGTGATAGATCCTTTTAGATGTTTTTTAAATGATAATAAAAAGTGACTCAATAGTAAAAATGATTATACCAGTTATTTCCCACTTTGAAGAGATAAACAGGTAAATGAGATAGATGGAGTTTCAAGGAGATTAAATTGAATGCAATCTGACACTTGGCTACTGTTTCACTTGCCCACTGTTTCACTTGCCCACAGAAGGAGTGAGTTTGATACTGAAGGTTGAATTAGATTTTTCTAGGAGAAAAAAATCACAAAAGAAATTCAAGTCAAGTCAGAATAAGAGATGAAGGCATATATTGACTAAAGCACAGCTCTGCTGGATAGCTCTAAAATGGGAATATATGGAGGTGGAGTTTAATCACAGATTTCTTCAAGGTCAGGGGAAAACAGGCAATGAACAAGAACTGCTTTTGAACAACTTAAAAGTATAAGAATGTTTCAAACATAAGATGCAAGCTTGGACTAAATAGGCTACTCACTTTTGTATTTTACTATTTCTAAAGCATCATTTAAGAATATGGCAAAACTAATACAATATTGTAAAGTTTAAAAATAAAATAAAATTAAAAAAAAAAAAAAAGAATATGGGTATTGTTTACCTATGGTACTAGGTTCCGTTTATTCCCTAAGAGGGACCTTTTGCCCTCTTAAGATTTCAAATTAGAATATCGTTTTTTCAGGATTAGTTCTAAATTATCACATCTTTTTTGTAACCTAGCACATATGCCAATTATCTTAGTTTTTCCAAACTCTTAATTCCCATAGCTGGTATAGACAAACAAATCCATTTTCACTTTCTCCTTTTGATTTGAAAACAAACTTTTTGTTATTCATATTTGTATCTAAATGCACTAAATTCCCTTTATCCTTGTGTGTACTCTCAGGGTGACCATAACAGTTTCCTCAGTGTAGCCATGGCAACGCTCAGGGCTTTAAAATGGCCAACTGTGGCTACTGATCTTAATTCTTTTCTGTAACAAACACACTATCTGATACCTATACCTCCTTGCAAAATCACTTGCTGTTACCATTGATTTTTTTCTCCTGAAATATTATCTTCCTTCCCCACCATTGGTTAGTTCACTAGGACACTAATTTTCAAGACCCTGAACTTTACCTTTTTTCTGGTAAAAAAGGTAAAGAAAGAAAGAAAGATGAAAAAATAAGCACTGCATTATTTATGCTGATAGTAAATAACCAAGGCAGGGTGAGAACTATCATCAACAGCAACATAATCAATGATAACAGGAACAACAAATTTGTCACTGGCTTTCTCTACAGTGTCTATAATTTTCTCTCTGGCTAGATATTATGTATTTGATTGTTGTTGTTGTTCAGTCACTAAGCTGTGTCCAACTCTGCAATCTCATGGACAGCAGCATGCCAGGCTCCTCTGTCCTCCACTATCTCCCAGAGTTTGCTCAGATTCAAATTCATTTATTTGATAAGATTTAATTATTCGATAATATTCATTAGTTATCAGCAATGTGTATATTGCCTTATTCAGAAAAGTGAAGATAGAGTAGATGAACTGTACAACAGGTACAGGTCACAAAAGATGCAGGATAAAGTGGAGAACATTCCAGAAGGCAGGAAGAACACGGGCAAGGACACAGAGACATGTGGGAGAGGGAGCATGCAGCCTTGTAGAAACTGAAAGATATTTGATGCTGCTCTAAAGGTCAAGATGTGCATGGGAAGTACTAAGAGGACGTCTGAAGAGTCTGTGAAAAAAAGCAAGGATGAAAAGAACAAAATGCATTGCAGAATAAAATTCAAGTGACTGGCAGTGGTTGACAAACATTACTGTAAAAGGCCAGACTGCGTATTTTAGACACAGGTTCAGGCCGCTTATGGTCTCTGTCATAGATTCTTATTTGGTTTTTTGTTTTTCAAAGCGTGGAAACTACACTCACCATGCAGACCAGGGCTAGACTGGGCCCACAGGCCTCAGTTTGCCTACTTCTGCTGTGGTCAACTGTTTACCCTGTCATATTGCCAGATTCTCCAGGCACTGGAGAAGCAAGAGGAACCTGAAGAGTGACCTCAAAGGAGCTAACAGGATAAGGAAGGATAAGTTGAGGAGGCCTGAAAACAATCCACCTGGCTGGCCAAGATGGGCCGTAATGATTTCACTATTCCCCCCTCACACAGTTCCTTGTAGCTTTTGAACACTGAGGTGACAGAGAATAACACGTATCTGAACATTTTGGAAAATAATACATGCCCAGGCACAGATTTAGGTTTCTTATTATGATAACAAGTATTTTGATCTTTAGAATTACTTGTTCTTCCAGCTATCAAAGACAGGCTTTGCTTTCAGAACCAGATCACCAGGCAGTGAGTGCAACATCCTTCTGCATTATAATTCATAGCCTCCTTTGAAAAAACTTCTGAGTAGAAATCTTACCTGAGCAGTATTATATTCTTCCTGCTTACTGTATCCACCTCACAAAATAAAAAGTCTCAGACACAGAAATGAGGGGCTCAGCTATAGAGATTTCCAGGTACGTTCAGTGAACCTAAATTAGCTCACAACACATGCCGACAGCCAATGGGGGCATATCTCTCTGCAAAGAACAAGCACCATACCTGTCTGGATGAGTCTCCACAAAAGATGAGGAAAAGAGGGCACTCTGCATTTATAGCTCCCAGCTTTTGTCCTCTGCCACCTATACATCAGTAGCTAGGGGTGTAGCCGTTAGACTGACTCAGAACTCACACTGTGGTACCAACACCCTCCCTATTGTGAGTCCAGGCAGGTGATAAAGCCCAAAGTCTTCCTGTGTCTGAGGCACATCCCTTTGCTGCTTCTGTGCTTAAAAAATCAAGGTTTGTCCTCAACTCAGGCATTAGATGCCCCAATTTTCAACATGCTAGTTCCACCCCATGTCAATGAACAGCTTCACCACTCCATTTCCCTGTTTAGTGCAAGACATAGATCTAATTTGTCCTAAAACTGATTTTTTGATATGCATTTAACTGGATAGCCAGTGGCAGTTCTTAGTGTTATTATAAATTTATTCAACTTTTTGACAACAGTTTGAACTTAAACACGTCAAAACTTTTTCTCTGACCTTTCACCAACTGTCAGTCCCTTACTGACTATGCTAAATACAGCTGATAAACACAGCGAGAATCTTAAAAGATAAAAATATATCCTCTTTCTCAGTAACTCAATGTGAGGCTATTTTCCTGCTACCTGCAGTATTTCTTTTCTTTTTTATGTATTTTACATATGAATCTAATTTTAACTAATTAAAAAATTTTAATAATCTAGAACATAACTATTATATATTTCTGTTTGGGGGGAATAAACAAGAATTAATGGGGTTATATTCTTTTTTTTCTGGTTTTTTATTTTTATTGTATTTTTTTAATATAAATTTATTTATTTTAATTGGAGGTTAATTACTTTACAATATTGTATTGGTTTTGCCATACATCAACATGAATCCGCCACATATTCTTAATAAAAAGAACACACAATGAAAATTTTAAAAAAATAAACATAAAAACACAGTTCAAAATCTTAGAACTGAGCACAAATTAAGGAAAACATATAATTAAAAATAGAAAGAACTGACCTTAGAACATTACATGCTTACATTTTGATTACCCAACTAACAATCATAACTTAGCAATGTGAAGTTTCATCAGTGTTTAAGTAGGCAAGAGAGTCTATGAGAAACAGCTCTATCTATTGCAAAACTTATGTTCATTATTCAAAACACACAAATGAAACAACAAACAAAAAAAGTTATAAGGTACCACTGTACCAAGTACCAAACTAGACGTGGAGATACAAAAATGAACAAAAAAAGTCCTGTGCCCTTTTATGACAGCCCATTGGAGGACAGGAGACTTATAGCAAAATGGGGGGAAATATCATTAAAATGGTATATGTAAATTATTGGAGTAACCTAAAAAAGGAAAAAATAAAGCCTTCACAAAGGTGACATCTGAACTAGCTCATTTGAAATGATGATTTACAACACAAATGAAATGTCTCATCTCTCTGTTTATAACAAGAAACGCTCATGCTTCACCAGATGATGAAAACCACACTTGCTCCCTGAACTGACCCCACAGTGTTGAGCTCTGTGGGCCTCTGTCATACCTCTTGATCCTTCAAGGTCCCCAGAATGAAAGTGTCTGTTGCAGCCAAAGCAATCCATGCCTGGGCACTAGGTCAGTGACCACAGTATATATTGAGTTTAAAAAGTGCTGAATATTTTGAAAGTCAAGAGAAAGAAATTAAAGGAAAGAAGATCTCTGAAGCAGTATGCAATAGCCTATAAGAACATTTCTGAGAGGCCTTAATGGACTTCAAATTAGAGAATTAGACAAATGGAATCATTGGTTCAAAGGAATAAATCCCAAGGCCTTTGGTAGTTATCACTCTCCAAAACTCTGACTTTTGAAACTCAAACTTTTTCTCCATAATAATTTCTATCTTTCAAGTCCATCAGTTTCATGGATGTTGTCTATTGTTGCAGTCCTTTAATGGACTGGAACCTGGTGGTTCCGTTCCGAAGTCAACAATAAGAAAGTGAAAGAAGGAAAAAGGCTAATATTCCCTGGGTTACGCAGCCGGCCTTCACGCTCCAGGGAATCAGCCAGAAATAGAGAGAGAGAAGGAAGGACATGGGGACCCAAGTCTCTGGTGGAACAAGGGTGCTTTATTGAATTCTGTGTGAGTATATATACCATATTATAAGGTAGCTTCTTCAGATAAAGATCAAAAGACCAGACTTTACAAGTTACCAAGGAAACAAGGAGCAATAGAGGCCATAAGGCCAAAATGCAATCCATATCAAAAGAGGATTGTAGATAATCCCTTTCACCATATGGAAAGGCTAATGAAGGAAATGCTATGCAAGCATCTCATCTCTATGATCTCAGTCCTGGGAGTCGCTTGCCACTCCCCTCTCTCCTGACAGGAACTGATAAGGAACAGAGGGCTCAAGAGAGATAGGAAACAGCACACAAGAATCCTGCTAAACATTCCCTGACAGTCTATTATTATTTTCATCTTTCCCTCTTCCACTCCATGAGGAACTGCTTCCTATTCCCACAATTCTCAAAATAGTTCATATTATTTTTAAGTTTTATTTTTGAAATATTATTAACCTAAATAAATTAAATTTACAAATATCCCTTCCTTTACTGATACAAAATAAGAGTGACATCCTTTCAAGTTTACTTATTTGGAATAGGAAGGTACAAATTCATCATTGATTTTTATTTTTATTTTATTTGACTCATTACATGTTTAAAATCTGGCAAAAATAATCCAATTAACAAAATAAATTAATTGACAAAATGGAGCATTCATATTGCCTACATTCCTGTTTACTACATTTAAAAAGTGATACTAAGCAGCTTCGGTGCTAGCCACTGTCTTTTATGTTTCCTCATAAGAATCATCTCAGAAATTACCACATATCAAGCACTTTTCAGACACTGGTAAGCAGGTAGACATAGTGTTGGCTTAATATAGGTAGGCTGTTCAGTGATGTTCACCGTTTAAGTGATAAGAAACCAATGTTTAATTTATACTCACTCACTTAGAACGGAGCTTGTGTTTAGCCCAGACCACATCCTAAAACATACCAGGCTAGCCATAAGAAGCTGATTTTCAGGCTGGAAATATCAGTGGGCCAAAGTGGTTGTTTACTGTGGGCATTACTCTGGCTGTTGGTAAGTAAGCAAGTTGTTGAATGGTTTTAATATCATCCCTACAGTCATGTGATACATATTGATTTGTATGCAAAGACTTAAACATTCCTTTGCCAACCACAACCATTGAATGTTTGCCATTACTTTGAAATATTTCTTTTCTGTAGAGGAAAAGGAAGTACAATTTGTGATGAAAACTTACTTTTTGCATTATGCTGTCAATTACCAAGATGGGTGGTATTTGCAAACGAGGGTCCAACAAGAAAGAGAACAAGCCCTTTTCTTAATAGTCAACAGCACAGGAAAAAGTTTTGATAACTCTTCCTCTCAAATTTTACATGGGATACCTTAGCCCCTAATGATAAACATTCAGTACTAAATATATCTTATTTCTCCTCAGAACAGAGATTTTTATTTCATTACTCCAGTTTCATTTTAGTCTGCCAGAAAATAATTAGTATCTCTCTCAAAGTGAAAACAAGTTTCAGGCAGTATGAACATCCCCTTGGAAACTTCCATGGTATGTAATTGGCATAATCAGCCAATTGGCTTCTAATTAACATCAGTGGTCATGACACCAGTACAGTTTTGTTAAATCAATCAATTAATTTCTTATTAGATACCATTCAGGATAGGGATCATGCTCTGTTTTTACATTCAAAAAAACGTTTGAATCGAATATTAAATAACATCTAAATTCCTTATGCCATTATCTAATACCTTATTCATTGCCTGAAATCCCTTTCTATTGTATACAGTTCTCTCACCTTTCCAGCTCAGCTCACTCTGATTCTCAAGGTTATCTTGCAATTTGCACTCTTTTATTGGCTCAGCAGTCACAATTAATCCTTACTTGACAATTGTATATATCCTCCCAATTTCTCCTTCTGTTGCAGGAAGGCGGATCCCTTCCAGGGCCCAAAAGTGGGCTCTTGTCTAACCTCAGACATGAATTGTCCGAGGAGACACATCTGCTGACAAAGCAAGAGATTTGATTGGGAAAGGGCACCCGGGTGGAGAGCAGTAGGGTAAGGGACCCAGGAGAACTGCTCTGCCACGTGGCTCGCAGTCTCAGGTTTTATGGTGATGGGATTAGTTTCCGGGTGGTCTTTGGCCAATCATTCTAATTCAGGGTCTTTCCTGGTGGCGCACGCATCACTCAGCCAAGATGGATGCTGGCGAGAGGGATTCTGGGAAGTGGACGGACACGCGGTGTCTCCTCTCGACCTTTCCCGAACTCTTCCGGCTGGTGGTGGCTTATTAGTTCCATATTCCTTATCAGGATCTCCTGTCATAAAACAACTCATGCAAACCGTTACTATGGTGCCTGGCCAGGGTGGGCGGTTTCATTCAGTGTGCTTCCCCTAACACTTCTATCAGGTGAATATGGTCTCAACTCCCAGGATCTTACCAAATAAATTATATCTGGGCCTGGTCCATCTGGACTATCCCATGTCAATGTATTCTCATCAGGTTTATTTTTTCCAATCTATATCTTAGTTGGAGGAGGAGATTGTTAGACAGTGTCACCAACTCAATGGATGTGAACTGGAGCAAACTCCAGGAGATAGTGGGGGATAGAGGAGCCTAGCGTACTGCCATCCATGGGTCTTTTCAAAGAGCTGGACACAACTTAGCAACTGAACCACCACCACAACAGTATCTTAGATATCTTTTTCTCAATGCTAGGAACAAGTATATGAAATTTTGTTTAGTTATTCAAAGTTTCTTAAAGTTTTTCTACAGCTCCAACTTTTATTATTGTGTTCAAAGAATGCAACTTATTATTTCATGCATCACAGGTACCTTTTTCTTAGTGTTCATTAAAATGATAGAATAGCTCTAATCTCTACCTGTCTACCATTTAAATGAATAACTAAGCTATTTGCATCATAGCTGCCACATCACCCACAATGCTGAGACTCGATCACTTTGGCATTTTGAGCCATATTTACAGCAGTAAGAAAAGTGGTAATACTTCTTTTTTGTGTGGTTGTCAGATATTTCTATAGAAAGGAAAAAAATATTGCACTAACTTTCTTGTTGGACACTCATTTGCAAATACCACCCATCTCAGTAATTAACAGCATAATGAAAAAAAGTAAGTTTTCATCACAAATTGTACTTCCTTTTCCTCTACAGGGGGAAAAAAAAATCTATCAAAATAATGGCAAAAATTCAATGGTTATGGTTGGCAGAGAAATGTGTAAGTCTTTACATACAAACCAATATGTGTCATTTGCAGCCAATCTTCAGAGCTTACTAGATTTTAAAAATAATGGATGTGAATCTCGAGATTTAAAAACTTCTATAGCTGATACGTAACTGCTGTTTCATTTTGGCTGACACAGGAACTAAAAAACTCAAAAAAGACTAATACTTTTTTACAATGAAAACTTTTAACAGCATTAAAGTTTATGAGACATCTGACTTAAATCCTGTTTTGAGAAAAGTTCCATTAGGAACTCAGAGAAAATGCTAAGCATGAGCTCAAAGACCTTGTTAATGACCCTTTAATGGAATTTTACATGTTGTTGTCACACTCCATATTGACAGATTTTGACAGCTTAATAATATCCCTGATGAATCAGAATCAATTTATGCTTCAGACCTCTGACTCTCTTATGTAACTAATGAAGTAATTATTGCTCCTTCCTTCACAGGAGAAAGTCTTTACAGGGTACTGTGAAATAGTATAAAATCTCATGCTGTGACCCACAATAGCATCCTGAAAATTCTCCCTGACAGGATACCATTTGTGGAGTTTTCAGTAAATAAAATGCAGACATTTAGGAAGGTGTTTATTGCCAAAGCAAAGATAATAATGGCTAGTATATGCTAAAATGTGCTATTTTAGAATTGCTAGCTTCCAGCCTGTAAAAGGTAGCAGATGTTGAAGTAAAAATACTGAAACATTATTTATTGATATATAGTTCTTTTTATGGAACTTCCAGAATAGTGATCTCATACTGACCTCTGAAAGTTCATTTCTCAAGTAACTTTTACTCTTCAGAAGCTTTCCCAAACTCATAGGTAACCACAATATTCAATTAGAAATGATATCAGAATTTAACATCCAAGTATATTTATAAGAAACATTATTTCCAATATTATTTAGACTAGCTTTGATCTACAACTATTTTGTATATCTACTACATTAAAATGCTACTATAAACCACCTCACACTTAGAATTATTCACAGAAAAAAAGAGTCTGAAATAATTTTGCTATAAGTGTTAATCAAGCAAAGAACTGAGATCAACTTATGCAAAGAGCAACAATCAGAATTCACAGAGGAATGTCACGCTAACCCTGGTCCTTTGTAGAAATGGGACTCTATCTGATTTTGTTATTAATGTTATGGTTGGAACTATTCTAGACCAAGGAACACAACCTGGTTCAACACAATGTGAATGAACCATTCTGAGTATTTAATCTTAAGAAGTTAGTTTACAGAAAGATCTATGTCATGTTTCCATGCTGTTCACCTGCCATTTAGCTGGCTATTGGTTATAGGAGGGCTGTCAAACCTAAAACAAAGTCCTCTGTAACTTTGGGTCTGGTATTCGGGGGGAAAGAAACAGCTATTATAATCACTGTAATAATTAGATAAATAGTACTGCTGCTGCTGCTGCTAAGTCACTTCAGTCCTGTCCGACTCTGTGCAACCCCATAGACGGCAGCCTGCCAGGCTCCGCCATCCCTGGGATTCTCGAGGCAAGAACATGAGTGGGTTGCCATTTCCTTCTCCAGTGCATGAAAGTGAAGTCGCTCAGTCGTCTCCGACTCTTCGCGACCCCAAGGACTGCAGCCCACCAGGCTCCTCCGTCCATGGGACCCTCCAAGCAAGACACTTGGGGTCTATAATAGAACAAGTTAGAGAAAAACTAAAAAAAAGGAAAAAAAATTTTTTTTTAAACTAATCTTGGAATCCTGCTCAATGTCACTAAGCCTGGGCTCAAAAATAACTCAAAGAGAGCTCATGACCGAGTAACTGACAGCCACACTTGGAGAAAGGAGGAGGGACTTGCATTGAGGAAGGGCCTCAAGAAATAAAGCTGGAAAGAAAAATGAAGGAGAAGGGAAGTCTCGTGTATTTTGCAAATACCATGTCAGGTCTGTCCTAAGACTGTCGTAACCCATAAAAGGTTGCCTTAATCAGCGTTTACAATGACCTTGTGAGAAATGTAAAACTAGCCTTATTTTCAGATGAGAAAACAAACCCACTTATCCAGGAGGCCAGCTATGAAAGGTAGAGCTGAAGCAGAAATCCAGCTCCCTTTATCCCAAAGGCCTTCATCTTGTCACCAGTCTATGTGAGGGGTATTTTCCCTGTGCAGGAAGAGAATATGACTTAGTGTCATCAGTCTGTATTCTAACACCCACGCAAAGATTGCCATGAGTTCTTTGTCTATTTGGCGGTCCTCCCGAGCCCTGAATTTCTAGAAAGAAAAATTAATAATTTGCTTTTATTTACTAAGGAAACTCCGACACCATTGTTGAACACTGTTAGAGACTTTTTCCCTGCAGCACCCAAGAATCACTGCTCTGACCCCACATGTCACATAGTACAAATGCTGCTATAAAATCAAGTGTAAATGAAAAAGCCTCCTCCCTTAGCACAAGCAACTTAAGCAGGACTATAGGCGAAAGAGTGCCACCTCAAAGTGAAAAAAGTTCTATTTTCATATTATCACAGCTTCCCCATAATAAAAGGTCTATGAATGTGCCATTAGTTAGAAATAAATGTAATAGTTTGAAGATGACCTTAATGGACACATATGATACTTGGAATGTTGTGAGACTAACCAGCTATATCAACTTAATAAACAGTCCATCAAAATTGTCAGAATACTTTATCCACTGATTTTAAAGATAAAGGTGCCATTTTAAATTTCTTACACATTAGGCTAAATATACAAATAATAGTAATAGAAATAATAATTACTTTTATTTGCTTTTTAAAATAATGTATTCTTTCCTTTTTCTCTTATTACTGTGTTAGTCGGTAAGTCATGTCTGACTCTTTATGACCCCATGGACTGTAGCCCACCAGGCTCCTCTGTCCATGGAATTCTCCAGGCAAGAATACTGGAGTGGGTAGCTGTTTCAATTTTCAGGGGATCCTCCCAACCCCGGAATCAAACCTGGGTCACCCACATTACAGACAGATTCTCTACCATCTGAGCCACTAGGGAAGCCACAATATAATGTCTACCATGCTAAAATTTTCCTTTCTCAATTTTCTTCAATGATTCATATTCCAATACACTTAAAAAACTATTATATTAATGTTTCCCAAAGCAAGTTTCTGTTTGTTAAAGTTTCCCTCTTAATCCATCCAAGAAAAGGAAGTGCTTAGATTTGATACGGTTTTGGGACCATGGCTAAAACTATTAAGCCCTGAAACTCCTCTTTAATGCCAAATTCAGAGTGATAAACCACAGAGCCTTCCAACATATGTCTGTTTTAAAATAAGATTGGGCAGACCAACAACCTTGGAATTTTCACTTTCCCCTTGACATTTCGTCCCAATCACATCTCAGTATCCAATTAAATGCTTTCACTTACCATTAGAAGGACTGATTATTGCCAGCCTTTACAACAATGCTCACAGCTGCCTGACAAGCCAGCATCAGTTAATCCTAAGAAGGGCCACTTCAATTTGTCATTGTCCTAAAGATCTGATATTCCTTGGATATAAATTCAAGACAGGGATTCTTAAAGCAGTCAGATGGCTTAGCTCAAAGCTGAGCACAGCTGTTATACGAACGTATTGTTACAGACAGTCACTCAGAATCTGCTCTGGTAGTAGACAAGAACTCTTGCTTCTCTGTGCCAGATACTTGGGCAGGCACCAACACAGCCTTCTCCCTAGAAAGCACTGTGACTGCTTTTAACATCCGCATGCCTTCACCTCTTTGCAGAGGCTGCCGTGACATCTACACTCATAAAACCCATCTCAGGAACAAGGCTCCCTTGCTTGACATCTTGAGAAAGATGTTTTCATGCATTGGAGAAGGTTCTGAAATCATACAGTATCCAATAGTATGAAATTAGAGCATTTAGGGCTGAAGCAGGATCATTACTCCTTTATATTCATAAAGAGATTTTTCTTCTACAGCATTTTTCAGATATAATAACATGTCTGCACAACCTTCCCACGAGGGATGCCACTGGGATGATTATCCAGATTTTGTACACCAGTAATGCAAACAAAGCCCAGAAAGAGAGACCAAGGTTTTATATTCCTTGTCCCTGTAGAGCTGAGGAAATAATTCAGGTCTTTTGAGTTTCAGGAAAATCTGCTTCCTTTTAGATAGCTAGCTAGCTTTCATTAGATAGCTTGTTTTAAGGGGGATACTCCTCTAAAAGCCTGTTAAATGCTTTTATATCAGTTTGAAGGATTTGAATCAGAAACGAAGGAAGGCTATTAGAAGGTATATGCTATGCCTGTAGCACAAGGAAAGAAGTTGGCAGTTAGCCTGTCAGATCCAAAATTTGCTTAACTTTTACATTCCTAGGACTAGGACTCTCTGCAGACTTTGGAATCAACAAATTTAGTCAATTTGTTGTACCTCTTATTTCAAATTGGAATCATGATATTAAAGTCTTCCATAGACAGGGATATAACAATAGTCAATCTATAGGGTCTCCTAGCACTTATCTTATGTCTCATAAGATATTTAAAATATAATAAATCATCCACCAAGTCTCCAGTACTTAGAACAACATGCTGTTCTAATAAAAAAGCATGTGCCAAAGTCAAAAACACATCATCCCCATCCATCTTACTATGGCCTCTCAGCCTTTTATGCAATTTAGCATATAACCTCACATCTCAATTATTTTCCATAACTTACTCACTCTCCTCAGAGAATTTATAGTCAGAGAAAACCATAGCCAGAGACACAGGCTGTATTTCTGATTAAATATTCTTCCCTGACAACAGAAAAGCCCTGGTCAAAATTAAAAGGCCTAAATAAAATTTATTTTTAGTGCTTTGCTTACTCCCAATCAAAAACCTTCCTTGCTTAAATTTTGTGACTTTTCTTTCCTGCCTTAAAGCCACAATAAAATAAAGAAAAGGGGGTGATAAACACTTACAGAATGCTAAAGCATACCAATGCAGTGCCCTAACCCTTCTCTGCCTGGCTTTTCCTAACACCGACCCACCACCCTCCTCGGGCTGAATCCAAGCCAGCCTGCCCAGTAATAGTGTGTGTCTGTCCACAGGCAGCTCCCCGTTTCCATCCCTTCAGCCACCACATCCTGTATATCACGCCTGCGAAATATTTCTCAATTTTATCTCCTTGTCTCTAGTTCCACTTCATGTTTTTAGTTAAAGCTGGTTTCATCTCTGGCCTGAAAGGCGGCAATATTTTTCTCACTGGTCCCAGACGCCAGGCTCATTCCTTCAAATCTATGGATTTTCTGAAGCAAAAATGTGATGATACTGGCTCTGCTAGAAGATAATACTGAAACAAGGGAATCACAAGGCCTTCATAACTGACCTGCAGGCCGCTCCAGCCTCGCTCCTCCACACCCTCAGTACATCAGTCACACACCTCTGCCCCTCTTCTGCTACGCATTTCGTCTCTACCAGTGGACAGGTCTTGCTTCACAGACTGCCCCTCCTTCCTCTCCCACAGTTGCCTTATGCTCATCTCTGAAGATAGCTCAAGTTTTAAATCTCTACTACAGACTTCTCTATCATTGGTACAACCTTTATTTGTCCGTGTTTCACCATATTAAAATCATTTATGTTTTTTGAGTTCTTCCTCTGTTCGAGCCATATAGATGTGTCTGAGCTCTGAGCATAACGCGTAAGCAAAACAAACAAACTCAACCTCATGATGCTTACAGTTTAGTGGGGAGGCGTGCGTGCTTGCTCCGTCATGTCCGACTCTTTGCAACCCAATGGACTGTAGCCCACCAGGCTCCTCTGTCCGTGGAATTTTCCAGGCAAGAATGCTGGAGTATGTTGCCATTCCTTTCTCCAGGGATTGAACCCACATCTGCATTGGCAGGCAGATTCTTTACCACTGAGCCACAAGGAAAGCCCAGTGGGGAAGACAGATCTTAACCAAATAATCACAGAAGAATATGATAGCAACTACAGTGTTAATGAAAGAACAGTAAACAGGGCAATGAGAACATGAGCACGAAGACCTGATCTAGTCTTTGAGATAAGAGAAGGCCTCTATGAGGAAACCACTTTTGAACAACTATAAGCAGAAAGATAGAAGGAAAGGAAGGAGGATGGATAAGTCAAATGATAAGGATTAGACTCACAATGACACAATCAGGATATATATAAGGCAAGTCCTAAGTACTCAACACTGGACTCATAATTCATCAACATTTTATGTAAGTGACATCAGCAAATTTCTTCTGACCAGGACCTTCCTGCTCCAGTAAGAAAATATTTTCCAACTGTACAAGTGTAAATACTATGAAATTGAAAACAATGAAATTTTTGTCTTGAATAATATAAATTATGCAACCCTCAACCTTGTCTCAGTTGCACAGATCTGTTTTTACCCAGATAGAGAGCATAAATTTCAGATTTAGAAGGCTGCTTAAAAAATAAAAGAATCTAGCCCAGGCAGATATCACTATGGATCACAACCCTCTTTTCCAAGGAGTGTCAACTCAGCTTCAAAATCTTTCTCCTGGATCACCCCAATCAATTACTTTTAATAAGCCAAAACTTTTTTCGATTCAGATATGTTTTGGCCTGCCTGTTCAAATCCAGCCTTCTGCCTTGAAGTGGAATTATATATCCGTTGATGTAATTTTTGTTATAGTAACTTTCAAAATAAAATTACATCTGCGTTTTTCCCTAACAAACTCATATTACAATTGATGGGACATGGACGGTGTCTGCTTCTCATTTGGAACACTCTGAAGAATAAAAATGATTCAAGAGTTCCAAAGGTTTGAGAGTAAGCATTAATCTACACCAGCGTCTGTCTGTTGGTGAGAAAGAGGATGAATGCTGCTCTTTGCTCACAAAGTAACAGCAGGGTGGCCCTTCACTCCCTTATCTCTTCTCCTAATGAGCTAGTCCTAAATACAGCAATGCATTTCAGAATACACTGCAACTGGAATTCTGGCTCCATATCAAGACAAGACAAGTCAGGATCAAACTCCTGAAGAAGTCATACACAATCTGTTGACATACATTGAAGAACCTGTTTAATTGTACTAGGGAAAAAAATGTGTGATTTAAAGCTTCTAGGGAGAGCTTCAACCACAACTTGATACTGGATGGGAGGCAGTACCAAAATACTTGAACCAACTAAGACAGAGAGCTGTCTACTCTAAAAGTTACCTTAAAATATAAACCAGTACTGAATCACTGCCAGGACAATATGCTGTATTGTGTTTTATCTTAGCTTTACTTTGAAATGACTTTTGTTTTTGTTGCTTAGTCGTGTCCAACTTTTTGCAATCCAACTGCAGCACACCAGATTTCCATGTCCTTCACTATCTCCTGGAGTTTGCTCAAAGTCATGTCCATTGATGCTATCTAACCATCTCATCTTCTACTGCCCTCTTCTCATTTTCCACTACTTTGGGACCCTATGGACTGTAGCCCACCAGTCTCCTGTGGCTCTTCTGTCCATTTCTCAGCAAGAACACTGGAGTGGATTGCCATTTCCTCTTCCATGGGATCTTCCCAATCCAGGGATCAAACCCACATCTCCTGCGTCTTCCTGCATTGGCAGGCAGATCCTTTAACACTGAGCCATGGGAAGCCCTTAAAGGACTTTAGAAACTCTTCATTTTTAGTCCTCTCACCTCTAGCCACGCCCTGCTCCAAATCTTTCTCTGCATTACAATCCAAATGATTTTTTTAAATCAAAGATGTTTTATGTCCATCTTCATTTAAAATTCTTTAGAGGCTTCCCTTGCTGTCAGTAAAAAGTTAAGCCCTTTGATAAGGTTTATCACAATATTGATGATCTAACTTCAGCTTGTTTCACCAGCCTCTAGCCACTCCATTCCCCCTTTGATCTCTACTCCCACCATACAGCTTTGAACCACCTTCTCTTCCTCAAAAGTGATGCTGCTCATTGCTTCTCTATTTTTGGCCAAGTTATTTCTTCTGTCAAGGAGACAGTGCCACTATCCTCAGCTGGAGGCCATCTCTAGTACCTCTGTAAGGATCAGGCATTGTATCTATTCTTTTAGGAAGGGTCTTGTATCTGGAAATTCATATATGATCTATTCTAAATGCTTAGTTAATAAACTCTTTTTTCCACTGCTTTGTGAGTCTAGGAGGACAGAAAAATTGTCTGTCTTGCTCAACAATGAACACCCAGCTCTCAGTATAATACCAGACACATAAAACATGACATGGAAATCATCAAATTCTCCAAAAATCAGATACCAAACTTTTCCTCAGTGAATAAATTAGCCTGATTCCCTCTCTCATATAATTGCATGAAATACAAAATCTACTTGGATTTCTTAAGTATTTGTATGAGTACTCAAGAAAACATCCCACAGTGTACATTTTATTGATTGTCAGTTTTATCTCAATATAGCTATTTTGTTTGAAAAAAAAAAAAATCCACTCGACCTCTTGATAGAACAGAAGAAGTCAAAAAACTGAATAAATTACTGTTAACCTAGGACTCTATATTCAGTGAAAAATTATCATCAGAAATTTAGGAGAAACAAAGATATTTAAGACAAAGGCTAGAACTTATCAGCAGAACTGCACTAACAGGTACTCTAAACAATAACAACAACAGCAAAAACCAAACACTCAGAGACATATAAAGAAATAAAAATCAGTAAAAAGAAATGTTAATATGCAGGCATATTCAAATGAATGTTAAATGTAAAACAAACAATAATGTCTCAAGTTTAAATTATATATATATATATATAGAGAGAGAGAGAGAGAGAGAGAGCAAAGACAAAAATGATGTATTAAAGAGTTCTAAGGTCCTTTTGTCATCCAGAAAGAAGGGAAATTGCTAATATTGCAGTTTGGAAAATCAAGGATACATATTGGAAAGGGTCTGCTTTGCAGGCAGAGAGGAGGCATGATGGACTGCTGAAGTGGTGGCAATATTCACTTCTTGACCTGGGTGATAGTTATATGGCCATCTCTTTGTAATTAATCATTGAGCTAATACATTTCTGTATTGTGCATTTTTCTGCCTGTGTGTTATAATTCACATATAAAATTTTAAAAATCTGAGGGGCATGGAGGACTCCCGGGGTCAAGCTCAAATTCCTAAACACTTTTTGGGCTTTTGCTCACATCACACCTGCTAACATCCCACAAGCCAAGGCAAAGCCCAAAGTCCAGGGTGGGGAGAAGCTCTTAACCTTCCATTAGACTGTGGAATTAGTAACATTTCCTGTAAGGTGCTAGATAGAAATATTTTAGGTTTTATGGGCCAAATAGCTCTCTTTTTGCAAATTTTTCTCTTTTTCAAAATCTAAAAACATAAAGACCAGGGCTTCCCTGGTGGTCCAGTGGTTAAGTATCTGCCTTCCATTGCAGGGAACACAGGTTTGTCCGCTGGTCAGGGAAGATTTCGCATGCCAGGGAGCAGCTAAGCCCATGTGCAACAATTATTGAGGCTGGGCTCTGCCATAAGAAAAGCCACCACAATGAGAAGCTCCTGCACCACAATGAAGAGTAGCTCCCACTGGCAGCAACTAGAGAAGACCCACTACAGCCAAAAATAGATAAAATTGCAATGCTAAGTCACTTCAGTCGTGTCCGACTCTGTGCGACCCTATAGACAGCAGCCCACCAGGCTCCCCTCTCCCTGGGATTCTCCAAGCAAGAACACTAGAGTGGGTTGCCATTTCCTTCTCCAATGCATGAAAGTGAAAAGTGAAAGTAAAGTCGTTCAGTCGTGTCCGACTCTTCGCAACCCCATGGACTGCAGCCTACCAGGCTCCCCCGTCCATGGGATTTTCCAGGCAAGAGTACTGGAGTTGGGTGCCATTGCCTTCTTCAAAAATTGCAATACATACACACATATATATAGGCCATTATTAGCTGAGGCTCTTACAAAAACACTACAGCTGGATTTGGCCCTCAGGCCATACTTTGCCCACCATTACATTGGGCCATGCTCCTCTCTCCATGGAATTTTCCAGAAAAGAATACCAGAGTAGGTTGCCATTTTCTTCTCTAGGGGATCTTCCTGACCCAAAGACTGAACTCGAATCTCCTGCATCTCCTGCATTGGCAGATAGATTCTTTACCACTTGTGCCACCTGGGAGACCCAACAATACCATAGGGAAGTTTTTCTTTAAAAGCAAGGCAAATAATTTAGTCTTCCCCAATTCATCTTCTTGGTTGTGACTATTCATATCTCTATCATGAGGAAAACATATTCACCCCTATTTCAAGATACTACCAAATCCACCTAAACAAAGCATCAAGCTAACATCCTGATATACATTAGGTTCAAATGTGGCCCTCTTGATCCATAGATCTAGGAAGTAAATAGACAAGTTCCTCAATGGTCAGTGGACAGGATAACTGGAATAAGACATTTCCATTCAGAAAAAGGAGAATGACAGGCACATGGGAATCACTGCTCCCTAGAAATTCAGAAATACAATGGGCAAATGTTGCCCCCTCCATCACAGTAAAAGAACTTTCCTTGATTAGACTCTAGTTTTAAAAATAGGTAAATGCCTTCCTGAAAGAGGGTTGTATTTTCTATTTGTTTATTGGTTAATCACAGTAGTTATCAGAATTTTCCAGAAGGCAAAGCTAGCCATGCAAGCCCCTTTCTTGTCTGCTACTATCCCGTTTGCCAAAGAAAGCCATATGGCTAAGATCAAAGTCAAAAAGTAAAAAAAAAAGTACATTACTATATACCCACCATAAGGACACGACAAGAGTGTGGTTGCATAATACTGCTAAAAAAGACTAAAGCATTAAGGTCAACTGCTTCATCTGCCTGAAGGACCCCACTTTATGATGCAATGGGCTGGAAATTCAGGTTTGACCTCTAGTGATTCCATATTGACATTGTTTTCCAAAAGCAAATTAGATCCCAAATCAGGGTCACCTGAACATTAAACACAAGATTTTCGTTTGCAACAATGAATATTAAATTGTAACAAATATTTAAACTCAATAAACAAAATCCTTAAATTGACTGTAAAGAGTTAAACTTCATTCAAAAAAATAAATCTAATAGTTTAAAAAGGGAGGAGTAGTTAATGTCAAAAAGAATGCACCAATTTCTGTGAAAATGGATTTTAGTTGATTTGCTGCTTATGAGCTGACATTGTAATGAGTCTTCCAAAAACCTAATGGAGTCAAGCAGCATTTAGAAGGTAGATACCCAACACAGGGGTTACTGTCACTATTCTGACTTTTCAAATCACATATTATAAAATATGTTCCACTTTAAGAGAAACATTGATTAAATGGAATGGTCTAGAGGAAGGTGACCAAGAGAATGAAGGGTCTTTGAATAATGCTCTATGATAAATATAGAAAGGAATTTTGAAAGTTCATCTTGGAAAACAAAAAAACAAGAGAGGGAGAGAAACATGAGAAATGTGTTGAAATGTTTTCATTCAAGGTTGTCATTTGGAAGAGGAAATAGATTTATTCACTGCTGCTAAAGATCAAAGGTTGGCAATATGTAGGGCCAAGGATGGGCCTACTTTTTCAGCAATAAACCAGCTAGAATATAAATATTTTAGGCCTGCTAGTTTGCAGCAACCACTCAACTTTACCATTGTAACAAGAAAATAGTCATCAGATCAGATCAGATCAGATCAGTCGCTCAGTTGTGTCCGACTCTTTGCGACCCCATGAATCGCAGCACGCCAGGCCTCCCTGTCCATCACCAAACTCCCGGAGTTCACTCAGACTTATGTCCATCGAGTCAGTGATGCCATCCAGCCATCTCATCCTCTGTCGTCCCCTTCTCCTCCTGCCCACAATCCCTCCCAGCATCAGAGTCTTTTCCAATGAGTCAACTCTTCGCATGAGGTGGCCAAAGTACTGGAGTTTCAGCTTTAGCATCATTCCTTCCAAATAAATCCCATAGATGATACCTAAACTAAGGTTGTTGTTCAGTCGCTCAGTCAGTTGGGCTCTTTGCAACCGCATGGACTGCTCGCGCCCGGCTTCCCGGTCCTTTACCATCTCCCAGAGCTTGCTCAAACTCATATCCATTGAGTCAGTGATGCCATCCAGCACCTCGTCCTCTGTTGACCCCTCCTCCTCCTGCCTTCAATCTTTCCAGCATCAGGGCAACCTGGGAGTGCTGAGAATTAAACTCAACCAGGAGCAATCTTGACCAGTGAGGGTGAGGAGACAGAATCAATACCTCAATGTCTTCCCCCTAGTGGAACAGTTCGAAGGTGGGTTCTTCACTGTCCATCAGAGAATCCCCATCATAACTGAACCCCAGTTGCCTCATTAACGCAAACTGCACTAGCTTTCCCCTGTCAATGTCTCATTTTTTCCCACTCTCACTTTCACTTCTGAGAATCACCTCCAAATTAACCATCTGCCCTCAAGGACTTACCTCAGATTCTACTTCCCACAGTCTCAAATTAAAATAGACGTGTCAGGCTAGAGTTAATGAACATGCCCTTAGGGACCAGATGATCACTTGTTATCAAAATGGAAAGTATTTTTAAGTTAGACTAATGGTTCTCAACTGATTTCGTCCCCTAGAGGCAATTTTTGAGTGTCATGACTGCCTCTGCCCTCACTCTGGCACCTAGTAAGCAGAACAAAGTGGTACTCTTAAATATCCCACAATACGTGGAACAGTCCCACATGACAAAGAATTATCAGGCCCAAATGTCCACAGTGCTGAGTTTGAAAAACCTCCAGTGAAGCTGGAGATGATTTTAAATGGACTCTAACATCCCTGCACTATTCTAAGATTCTACCATTTTAAGAAACCACACTAAAATTCTTAACCTGATGAGCTTCAGAGGATTCATAATGTCTTGGAAATTAAGAGCAGAATTTTTTGCCTATGTCCAGCTCTCATAAATTTCTCTAAGGGGTCTGTAACCCATAAAGGTTAAAAGCCAAGTTTTAGAAAATAATTCTCAATAATTTTACCATAGTTCTAAATCTTTAATCACCTTTTCTTCTCTTCCCTAAGATTAAAAATGTAAGGATTGACTTTTCACGTTTGACAGCAGTTTTTCCTAAGGCTGTGTAATTCTGATGGGTATATGAAGCAGGCAAAGAAGAGACTGAATTTAGTTAATTATGATACAGTAAGAGGACACAAACTTCCTGGCAATCAATCTGGCACTTTCCTCAAGTACAAATAAAACTAATTTTTAAACCCCTAATTAATATTGCTCAGTAAATATCACTACTATTAAAGAAGAAACTGACCAAATGAAAACTGCATAGAGAGAACAGTCCTTTATAGCCTCCTAACCCATATCTTTTTGAACATAAAGCCACTGCCAACGAAGTGCCTAAGATAAAGAATTGGTATAGACCTTCCTTCTGTAGATTTCTTAAGCCGGGGCCATATAAATCAAACAGGATTACTTTATCTGCACCTAAGAATTCTGTAGAGACATATTGAACCTATAAGAGATGGCAGAACCTGGCCAAGTTCTGTCTTTTTGGTAATAAATTCTACTACCATTCTGACTCTGCTTTCAGAGTCCTTTCTATATTGATTTTAGAGCACGATATGTGGATTTATCTGCAATATTAAACAGATTTTTATTTTACAAGAATCCAAAACTTTGCTGCCTTAGATTAAGTATGACTCTTCTGGTACTGTGCATATATGAAATAATGAGAAAAATAATAACAGCTAAGTACATGTGATATAAAATTCAATGTAAAACACAAGTCAGGTATTAGACTACCCTGAAATAATATGATATTCAGCTTTATGATATATTTAATGAAAACTACCTTTTATGAGAACTTACTAAGTGCCAGATATGATAGATTCAAAGAGATATTTAAATCCCATGACAATTACTAGAAACAATTTTTCCATCCCCACTCTACAATTTAAGGCTTGGAGAGGTAAAATAATTTGCCTAGGACTGTAGAATTAAAAATGCCAAAGCAAGGATTTTAATCCACATTTCTAGCTCCAGAAAGTATCCTTATCCACATAACACAATACTGCTTTACATGGTATAGCAGTTTAATTAGGAAATGCTGGGAAGATATGAATCTCTGCACTGGGAATATCTGAGTGACCACAGAAATTTTTGGAAAGAAGCTGGAGTTGATAAATTCACCTGAAAAAGTTTTAACCTGCAAATAAGTTTAAGGGCACCAAAACTTCTATGCTGTGCAAGTGAGCTGGGAGCTTGAGGTATTCATCACCAAAAGAGGCCAGAACTTTGTGGGAGGCACAAAGACACATTTAGGCTTTGAAAAAGAGAGTAGGAGTCAGCTTCTGTCAAAAACAGGAGACTGCATCTATCAGAAGTATGTGAGAGCAGGAAGGTGCGATTTACCAATGACTAAAAGGACTGAGCTAAGAACTTGGCCCAGAGGAAGTGAAGAGTCTAAATTATACCTGGTTTTGACAATTAACTACAAAATCAACTTAGATTAACAGAATAATTTAGAGAGAAATGGGTCCCAAGTAGGAATAAGACTTCCAAGTCCTAGAACCACTCAGAGAAAAGATGGTAACTAAATGTCAACACATACTCTATAGGAGATATTTACTGAGAAGAGGGTGGGGAGCAGCAGATAGGAAAACACTTCTGTATTAGTAAGGACAATTTCAGTTTTAATCCAAAGAAGCTGAATTCACCTTACCTTAGGAAAAAATATATCTCTTGGACATATAACTGAAAACTCTAAATATATTTCAATTAGGGCTAGATAAAGGTAATCAGAAAAAGGGCTTCCCTGGTGGCTCAGCTGGCAAAGCATCCTCCTCCATTGCAGGAGATGCAAGAGATTCAGGTTCAATCCCTGGGTTGGAAAGATTTCCCTGGAGAAGGAAATGGTAATCTACTCCAAAATTCTGAAAATTCCACAGACAGAGGAGCCTGGCAGGCTATAGTCCATGGGGCTGCAAAGAGTCAGATACGACTGAGCACTCATGCACACACACACACAAAGATGATCAAAGGTTGCCGACAACTTTATAATTCAATTCTGCTTTCCTATCAACAGGCTTCCTCCTCCTCAGAGAGACAACTTCTGTAATAAAAAGGTGGCCACCACAAGCTGCAGGCCTACAAGGTCCTGAAAGATCTTCATCCATCTCAAAAAGAAAGCCTGTTTCTTGGTAGCTCTGATAAAAAGCTGGGGTCTGAGTTGGCTTGGATCATGTGACCATCCCTAAGCCAGCCACTGTGGCCCAATGGCACAGGTCTTGAAGAGCCATTGCATGTCCTCCCTGGCCCTATTTTGGGGAGAGCAGGGATTGAAATCAAGCCCACTCAACCACAGGGACAGAGCATAGGTGGGAGGGATAGTTTCCTATAAGAAGGGATGCTAGGCAGGAAAAATATAAATGAAAATAGAAATAATGTATCAAATTCTGAACAGGATCTGGAGGACAGGTACTGGTTAGAACACAGTGCAGCCTGGAGCCAGAGGCGCACACACGGAGCATCAGGGGGTTCGGAGTCATACTTCAAGCAGTCAAGCATTTGTGGAATATTGATTATTATATTTCATTGATTTTAAGATGCACATTTTTCACATTTTAACAACTTAGATATCAGAATCTTACAATGAATGACATCCCATAATGGCTGCTGGCCAGAGGGCAGCTGTGTTACAGTTTTCAAAGTCTGCACAAAACTGGGTCATAATTCTTCGTATTTCCATCTCTTCAAATGAGTTATATACATTGTTAATACTATATTTGTAGAGTTCAATGGCTGTTTAAAATATCTTCTGAAAGATTAAGCTATGATCCAGCACTGAAATGAAATGTTATTATATATGCAGAAAAGGAATCTGTGCGACAGGGCATACAGTTAATATTAATGAAGCTCATATTCATGGTTGTGAGAATGATCACCATTCAAAATTTTTTTGCAAAGTAACACCAAGTGCTTTTTGACACCCAAGAAAGGATGACACCCACAAATAGATGAAGCTGTATTACATTTTTGTACTGATACATATATGAAAAGCATTGCCTTTCACATGCCAATGGCCCTAAAGATATTAGTAGTTAATAATAGCAACACTGAATGATAAACATATATCTAAATAGTCCAAAATAACTCTTTCAATAAATTTCAGTTAAGTTAAATTTACTATTAGAATTTTAAAAATAATGTCTCTTAACGAAGTGGTACCATTTGTTGGTAGTACGTAAAATAATATTATATCTTAAAAATCAGTAGCAATGGATGTGATGAAATAAGGTATATGACAGACAGTGTGGTAGGGTACTAAAAATGCAAGAGAAATAATTCATGGTCCCTATATTTGAGATGCGCATTGTTAGTGATGTGTGGTAGAAAGGCGTTATCAAGACAACCTTCACTGAGTCAGAAACTTTCCCTCACCTATCACACATCTTTTGCATTCTGACCCAGTCTCCATTTCCAAAGTATTATATGAAAAATATTTATGGAAATGTTTGCAGATTTTAAATTAATAAATGATTATAAATTATGTAACTATCTTGAGAACTCCAGTACTCCAAATACTTAAGCCAAAAACCTTAGAGTCACTCTTGACTCCTTTCCATCTCACACTTCACATCCTTCAGAAAGCTTTAGCTTCAAAATATACCTAAAGAATCAACTACTCTGCTACTGTTTTAAACCTATCCACCGTCCTGTCTAACCTGGAGTACTGCAAGAATCTCCTTACAAGTTTTCCTGTTTTCATCTTTACCCATCCACCTCTCATCCATGGTCTGGCTTCAAGACAAACCAAAAGTTATCTTTTAAGCATAGTGTAGATTATGACACTCTTGTGTCACAAATTCTGAAATGGCCTACCATTTCACTCAGAATAATGGCCAAGTTCCCTGCAAATGACCCCAACACTCTCAATAACTAATCTTGTGTCACCTCTCTGATTTCTCTTATTCTCCCTATTAGTTACTTCACCCCAACTTGCTGGCCACCTTTCTGCTCTTTGAACACACCAGGCTTGTTCTTGCTTCCAGCCTTTGCTCCTGTTTTCCCTCTGCTGAATGTTCCTCTGCAAGACAACTGCGTGGCTGATTTTCTTGCCTCCTCTCAATCTTTGCTCAAATCTCATCTCGTCAATGAGTCCCCTCCTGATCACTCTAATGACTTTTGCAACTGTCTCCTCTCCCCTGCTCCCCCAGGCCCTCTTACCCTGATCATATTTCCTTTTTTACTACAGCTTTTATCTGCTTCTAACACATTATATAATTTCCTTATTTGTTATGTTTATCTCATTACTTCATTCCCCACTTCTTCCATCTCACAAATCTAAGCTCCATGAGGACTATCTTTTTTGCTCACGGTTGCATTCTAGCACTTAGAACAATGAAAAGCAATTAGTAGGTGCCCCATAAACATTTGCTAAATGAATAAATGGATAATTTTCACTAGTCCAAATATGTTTATGAATATAAATTTACATCTGTAAAATCACTTAGGATGGGCAGAGAGGACATAAGCTAAAAATCCTCTAAAATCAAAAACCAAACATGCTGACAGAGTGTGCAAAGGAAAATAACCTATAGAAGCTATAGTACAAGAGTCCAGAAAACAGAGATAGGAGGAGAGACAGGGAAAACAGATAACAGGATTGCTACCTTGGGTGAAGGGCAGGTCTGCTAGGATTAATGATCCAAGCTTCTGGAATTAATGTCTTCAGACCACACTTAATTGAATGCATAAACCCTTCCAACAAGCTTCTGTAAAAATGAGCAAGGTCAGGGACAGCTTCCATTCCCCCACACCTACCCCTAATTCCCAGCAAAGGCTACAAGGACTGTCCCAGAATACTCATCTTCTAAATAGAACCCAGATCTGTGTACCCAAAGCCAACATCTCACTCCTGTCAAAATGAAATCCACAGATTGCCTGTGGATACACAGCTGGCATAAGCAAGCCAGTAGCAAGCCAAGCATATATTCTACTTTCTCTCTCTCCTTTCCCCTTTATATTCTATGTGCCAAAGGGGTGAAAGGAGAAGAGACAGTAATAAAGCTAATTGGAGAACCATTAAATTGCCTTTTACTCTTCAGCTCTATCAATATCTGTCTTTAGGGTAAAACTCCTCTACAGAAATAAAGGTTTTGAAATAATATTTGAAATCCAATAAAAGTACATGTCATGGAAAGCTGACTACCTGAGGATTCAAATTCCTTTACCTTCAGAATCTCAAATTCTCTGGCACTGACATCTTATTTCTCACTTTTCTCTCTTCTCACTTAAATTGGATAGGCCTCCTACAAGACAATACGCTTCCTCCATTTTGCCCCCACCTCTAGCTGCAAAAATCCCACCCATCCCATCCTTCAATGCCTAGCTCCAATTCTAAACCCCTCCGGAAAACTGCAGCATTTGACTTTTTCCCTTCTTCTGACATGTCCCTTGTCTTCTTTTCTTTTCCAATGCAGCACATGGGCATTTGATACAATTTTCCATAACAGACCTGAGCTTCTCCCTTATCTCTCTGCATTCCAAAAGCACACGGAGTAGAATAGCGCTGAACTGGAGGACTGTAGAGGCCACAACCATGCAGGACGCACACTTGGAAATACATGAAAAAACATGGTTCCAAGAAGATAAGGACCTGAAGTATAATGTCCTCTTTTATATCACATGGACACTCTACTATAATTAGAACCTAGTGGATTTTTTCAAATATGTTTTTAAAATTTATCTGATTGTTTGCTATTATTTTGCTCTATCCTAGTAGCTCTTGGAAGACAACACTCATATTTTTAACCCAGATGCATTAAACTGTCTCTTTTTTTCTTTTTTTTTTTTTTTTTTTCAAAAAACTTGGTAAAGAGAGTAAACTCAGTTTGCCTCTGTGCTGGGGGTCTCACAAAAGGTGTAAGAGGAGGAATGTGGGACACTTGCCAAAACCTAAGACAGCACTGCCAGGAATGAGTACACCTCAGTCAAGGAGAAGAAACCCTTCTGGTGTAATAGAGCCGAGTTTAGGTAACCTGACTACTTACTGTCCAAACCAGGTCACTTCTGCAAGAGAAAGAGGCAGCATTAACTGTGATAACAGGCAGCAAGTATCAACTGGAACTGTATCAGGCAAACCAGCACCTACGACAAGCCTTCCAAAAGTCCGTGAACCTGAAGCTTCAGGGCACACACGGCAGGAGAGAGACCATCGCAGGTCTAAAGCAGATCTAGCTAGCTTAGAATAAATCCTCTGACAAAGCAGACTATTGAAAGAGCCGTTCAGCATTCTACCACCTCTAGAAAGCTCAGCAGGAAAAGAAAAAAGTGCTGAGAAAGTTCTGTTGAACAAGCCAGTCACCGTGGAATTAGCAGAGTGGAAGCTGCAAGACGTCTCTGCTGTCCCTCAAAATCCACCTCCCATCGCTGTCATCAACCATTAGGATCAGCAAGTAACCTACCAGGTTGAAGAGACTTCATTATCCAGGAGACTCTACCTTCTCTGCCATCAAGGCAGAGGTAATGACTGGGGGAGAAAGAAGAAAAGCCCCGTTGTCTTCCACAATAAGATGAAGGAAAGAACTATAGAGATACAAAATGCTGACACTAGAAAGGGTCTTAGGGACAATCTAATCCAGGGTCCCAAGAAACAAATGAGGTATCTTAGTTCAGCAAGAATAAATAATACATTTTATGCCCCTGGAAAAGTACTCATGGTCTAATTCATTCATTCCTTCATTCAACAAGCATGTACTAAGCACTCTCAACATGTCAGGCACAAGGATAAGTACTAGAGAATGAAAAGATAAATAAGACATTGCCTGCCCTTGACAGTCTGTGTATTTATAGTTTAAATGTCTTAATAATAACATTGATTATTGAGTGTATTGTGAGACTACTGGGTTAATACCACTTGACTATTCTAGCCAAATGGCAAAAACAAAAGGATTCTTAATAGGGAGATTGTGAGAAAATATGGTAACTTTACTGAGAATTCTTAAACTGAAAAAAAATGTTTAATAATAAACCTTCTGCTTGTCTTCTTTTTCTATTTTTTCTTACATGTATGCATCACCATATGCAAAATGAGAATCAAATTGAAGCCTACAATTTTCTATCTGTAAAATAAATGAGCCTCCAAAACCACACTAATGAATCTTTACCATTTTATTCACAGAATGTCATCATGTAGAAAGATGGTCATTATATGAAATTAGTTTGACTAGAAGATCTTCCTAATTCATTCAGTCTTTATAGAATTTATAATAACAAGCATGGAGCACTCTAAATGCTTTGTAAGAAAAATAGGATTTGGAGCTTAAATGAAACCAGTATCTAGAAGAACAATTTCAACATAACCCAAATAAAACATCACTTAAACCTGCAAATATTGGTTATACTTTTTCATACTGAATAAAATTATTTGTCATATCAATAAAGCATCAGAACACAACATTGTAGAAGTTTTGTTGTAGTGCAACAATTTTATTTTTTTGTTCTAACTTCATTTCTCAATATTGCTAAATTCAAATTTTATCAACAGTTTAATTAGATTTTCATATTCAAATGTAATATGGTTTCTCCTTAAATACTCATAAAAATAAATTTTTCTTTATGTACATGTGAACAGTTCAAAATGTGCCATGAAAAAGACTGAAAAAAAATTAGTTTCTCCAATATTGTACTTTCACATTCAATTACGATAATAAACTGGCACACATTTTCACAGTCTTAAATATTTTCAACCTATATTGAGCATAATGGTTTGCATTATGTGAATGCTAAATTAAATGAGGACAAGGAGAGTGAAAATATATTCAGAAACCCTCATACCATTCCCGGTTAGTATAATTTCTTTATAAAACAAAGGTATTCAAATATGCCCAAGGCTGAATATAACTGAGGTTCCTCTAGTTCATGAGAATAATAATGATTTGAAAAGAAAAGAACTATTAACAAAAATAGAAAACAGAAAGAGATTCGCAGACCTTATGGGAGGTAGATAGAAGGATATGTTGGGAGACTGGGAATAATATATACAGATGCCTTTTTCATTATAGGGGACCGGAATGCAAAAGTAGGAACTCAAGAAACACCTGGAGTAACAGGAAAATTTGGCCTTGGAATACGGAATGAAGCAGGGCAAAGACTAATAGAGTTTTGCCAAGAAAAGGCACTGATCATAGCAAACACCCTGTTCCAACAACACAAGAGAAGACTCTACACATGGACATCACCAGATGGTCAACACCAAAATCAGATTGATTATATTCTTTGCAGCCAAAGATGGAGAAGCTCTATACAGTCAGCAAAAACAAGACCAGGAGCTGACTGTGGCTCAGATCATGAACTCCATATTACCAAATTCAGACTTATATTGAAGAAAGTAGGGAAAACCACTAGACCATTCAGGTATGACCTAAATCAAATCCCTTATGATTATACAGTGGAAGTGAGAAATAGATTTAAGGGCCTAGATCTGATAGATAGAGTGCCTGATGAACGATGGACTGAGGTTCGTGACATTGTACAGGAGACAGGGATCAAGACCATCCCCATGGAAAAGAAATGCAAAAAAGCAAAATGGCTGTCTGAGGAGGCCTTACAAATAGCTGTGAAAAGAAGAGAAGTGAAAAGCAAAGGAGAAAAGGAAAGATATAAGCATCTGAATGCAGAGTTCCAAAGAATAGCAAGAAGAGATAAGAAACCTTCCTCAGTGATCAATGCAAAGAAATAGAGGGAAACAAAAGAATGGGAAAGACTAGAGATCTCTTCAAGAAAATTAAAGATACCAAGGGAACATTTCATGCAAAGATGGGCTCGATAAAGGACAGAAATGGTATGGACCTAACAGAAGCAGAAGATATTAAGAAGAGATGGCAAGAATACACAGAAGAACTGTACAAAAAAGATCTTCACGACCCAGATAATCATGATGGTGTGATCACTGACCTAGAGCCAGACATCCTGGAATGTGAAGTCAAGTGGGCCTTAGAAAGCATCACTACAAACAAAGCTAGTGGAGGTGATGGAATTCCAGTTGAGCTATTTCAGATCCTGAAAGATGATGCTGTGAAAGTGCTGCACTCAATATGCCAGCACATTTGGAAAACTCAGCAGTGGCCACAGGACTGGAAAAGGTCAGTTTTCATTCCAATCCCAAAGAAAGGCAATGCCAAAGAATGCTCAAACTACCGCACAGTTGCACTCATCTCACATGCTATTCAAGTAATGCTCAAAATTCTCCAAGCCAGGCTTCAGCAATACATGAACCGTGAACTCCAGAAGTTCAAGCTGGATTTAGAAAAGGCAGAGGAACCAGAGATCAAATTGCCAAAATCCCCAGGATCATGGAAAAAGCAAGAGAGTTCCAGAAAAACATCTATTTCTGCTTTCTTGACTATGCCAAAGCCTTTGACTGTGTGGATCACAATAAACTGTGGAAAATTCTGAAAGAGATGGGAATACCAGACCACCTGATCTGCCTCTTCAGAAATCTGTATGCAGGTCAGGAAGCAACAGTTAGAACTGGGCATGGAACAACAGACTGGTTCCAAATAGGAAAAGGAGTATGTCAAGGCTGTATATTGTCACCCTGCTTATTTAACTTATATGCAGAGTACATCATGAGAAATGCTGGACTCGAAGAAACACAAGCTGGAATTAAGATTGCCCGGAGAAATATCAATAACCTCAGATATGCAGATGACACCACCCTTATGGCAGAAAGTGAAGAGGAACTAAAAAGCCTCTTGATGCAAGTGCAAGTGGAGAGTGAAAAAGTTGGCTTAAAACTCAACATTCAGAAAACAAAGTTCATGGCATCTGGTCCCAGCACTTCATGGGAAATAGATGGGGAAACAGTGGAAACAGTGTCAGACTTTATTTTGCGGGGCTCCAAAATCACTGCAGATGGTGACTGTAGCCATGAAAGTAAAAGACGCTTACTCCTTGGAAGAAAAGTTATGACCAACCTAGATAGCATATTCAAAAGCAGAGACATTACTTTGCCAACAAAGGTCCGTCTAGTCAAGGCTATGGTTTTTCCTGTAGTCATGTACGGATGAGAGAGTTGGACTGTGAAGAAGGCTGAGTGCTGAAGAATTGATGCTTTTGAACTGTGGTGTTGGAGAAGACTCTTGAAAGTTCCTTGGACTGCAAGGAGATTCAACCAGTCCATTTTGAAGGAGATCAGCCCTGGGATTTCTTTGGAAGGAATGATGCTAAAGCTGAAACTCTAGTACTTTGGCCACCTCATGTGAAGAGTTGACTCATTGGAAAAGACTCTGATGCTGGGAGGTATTGGGGGCAAGAGGAGAAAGGGACGACAGAGGATGAGATGGCTGGATGGCATCACTGACTCAATGGATGTGAGTCTGAGTGAACTCCAGGAGTTGGTGATGAACAGGGAGGCCTGGCGTGCTGCAATTCATGGGGTCACAAAGAGTCGGACACATCTGAGCAACTGAACTGAACTGAACTGAACACATTACTATGTACAGAATGGATAACCAACTGGGACCCACTGTGTAGCATGGGAAACTATGTTCAATATTATGAAATGACCTATACAGAAAGGAAATCTGGAAAAGATTACATATATATATATTTTTTATACACACACACACACACACCCATACATACATATGGCTGAATCCCTATGTTGTACACCTGAAACCTATGCAACACTGTAAATCAACTATATTTGAATTTTAAGATTCATATTTGGCAAAACTAATACAATTATGTAAAGTTTAAAAATAAAATAAAAGTAAAAAAAAAAATTTAATATAACTACCAAGTCTATATTGTGTGATTAAGTACAGATGGAAAAAAAAAAACCAATATTCTCCTTAGCAGGTTCTATACAAGTTTGCGGCTTCACAGACTGCAAATGGTGAGAAACATTTTAAATCATAAAAGAAATAATTTTTTTTACTTCACTTCATAATCATACATGTAAAAGGTTACCAGCCTAGACTGAGACTCCAAAACATGTTGAGCTTGATTTAGCTCTAGCCTTTGTGCAAAAGCATGGATGCCGTCATGGAGTCAAGTTTGCAGCACACTTTGTTTATTTCCTCATTAGAGAGAGGAAGAGCTTAGCATAGTGTACAGACATGGGCTTTCAAATCATATAAACATGGGCAAAACCCTGGTCTTGTGATTTTGCACAAGTTTCTAAACTTGTTTAGTTTAGTTCATCCACATTTCTAAACTCATTACCTCATTTCACAACAGTAGCTGAAGGATAAAATGAAGCTCAGTATGTTAAATGTTAATAATTATTACTTATTTATACAAATTTTATCCAACATCAGTGTGGTAGGCAAAATAATGGCCTTCCAAAGATGTCCATGTCCTAATCCCCTGAACCTATAAATTTGTTACCTTATATGACAAAGAGGAAGTAAGGTTGACAATCAGATGACCTTAAGATATGAGGGTTATCCTAGATTCTTCAAGTCGGCTTAACATCGTCACAAGCATTCTGAAAAGTGAAGAAGGGAGGCAGGATTGCTGGGGTCAGAAGGAGATGTGACTATAGAAAAGCAGCCATAGAAATTCAGTGTTGCTGGCTTTGAAAATGAAGCAGAGGGCTTGAGCCAAGGAAGATGGGAACGTGGGAAGCATCTTGAAGGTGGAAAAGGCATGGACAAGGATTTTCCTTTAGAGCCTCCAGAAAGGAAGGTAGCCCTACCAACACCTTGACTCCAGTCCACTGAAACCAGTGTCAGACTCCAAACCTGCAAAATTGTAAGATAGTAAACGTGGGGTTTTTTTCAAGCTGCTAAATTTAAGATAATTTGTTATAGCAGCAATAGAAAGCTAATACTATTATTATCTATATGGCTCTCTAGGCTTTCCTGGTGTCTCAGTGGTAAAGGATCGGCCTGCAATGCAGGTTTGATCCCCGGGTCAGGAAGATCCCCTGGAGAAGGAAATGGCAACCCACTCTAGTATACTTGCCTGAAGAATCCCATGGACAGAGGAGCCTGGTGGGCAACAGTCTATGGGGTCACAAAACAGTTGGACACAACTTAGTGACTAAACAACAACTCCTGGGTTCTAGAGATAATGAATTAAGTAAGACACTCTAGGGATATATTTCCATCTCAACAAGTCCCATTTTATAGTCCTGGAGAAACTTCTTACAGTATACGATATCATGAGTATTGCTTAGAAAAGTTCTATACCTATAGTCTAGACAACTAAGATAATACTAAAACAAATCTTTGGCATTTTAAGGACTCATATCTGGTTCCCCTTCTACATATGATAAATAGTTGAAAGCAGAAATTTTGCCATAGATGAAGCTTTTGGCAGAAACAGCAAGTTGCCTGCCCAAATTCTATCTCCCCTTCTTCCCCTACTCTTAACACAATTGGTGAAACAATGTTTCCAACTGAAATCCTAAATTTCTACATTGCTTTTGCAGAAAAAGGTACCAAATGAGATGTAAGCTAAATTTTCAAGGTAGAACTACCGGAAATGATCTCTTCAGGGGATTACTTATCTTATAGACACGCTTATTCCTTTCTCCTTCTTTCTGCCTGAATGAAGTAGCAATTTTGTGACCATAAGAGAACGATGATAGAAATCAAAGGTAGAAATTAAGAGAAAACCCAAGAATAAAAACCATGCTTAATGGAAGGGGTAACAGAATTACTGAAGGAGCCAGGGATGACATGATATAGTACGAATACTAACTGCAACCTATGGACTTCTTTTACATGAGAAAAAATAAACCTTTTAGTTGTTAAGCAAGCCAAAAGCAACACTTATGCCTGATCCAGTGTTCCTTTCTCTAGTTTTCCAAGTGGCATATCCTCAAAATCAGTCAGAATACAACAGTGAAAAGAGGACACTAAATAGTGCTAGAACAACTAGACATCCACATGAGAAAAAACAAATCCATACCCAACCTTACAATTTTCACACACACACACACACACACACACATGCACACACACACCAAAAATTAAAAAAAAAAACTCAAAATGGCTTACAGACCTAAATGTAAAACTATAAAAGCCCTAGAAGATGACATAGTTGGTAAAGGAAGGTTATCAAAAATATACAAGTGAAAGTCGCTCAGTCATGTCTGACTCCTTGCAACCCCGTGGACTATACAGTCCATGGAATTCTCCAGGCCAGAATACTGGAGTGGGTAGGCTTTCCCTCCTCCAGGGGATCTTCCCAACCCAGGGATCGAACCCAGGTCTCCTGCATTGCAGGTGGAATCTTCACCAACTGAGCTATCAGGGAATCCCCAATATACAAAGATAAGCCAAAAAATATGCAAAGAATCTTGAAAATTCAACAATAAGAAAGCAAACAACGTGATTAAAAAGTAAATCATGAGTGAATAAATATAGATGTGAAAAACAATGAAATATGCAACAAACAACAGAGAATACTAATAAAACCAAACACTAGAAAAAAAAAATAAAATAAAAAGTAAATCAAAGACCTTAACAGACACTTCACCAGAGAAGATATTGAGGGGGCAAATAAGCATATGGAAATAGATTCTACATCAAACATCACCAGGCAAATGTAAATTAAAACAGAAAGGTGATACTACTACATACATACTAGAGTGGCCAAAACTCAGATGACGCCATCAATTGCTGGTAAGGACATGGAACAGGAGGAGCTCTCATTAATTGTTATTGAGAATATAAAATTACGCAGCCACTTTGAAAGACAAGTTGGAGGCATCTTACAAAACTAAGCATACTCCTACCTCACCCCCAAGCAATTGTGCTCTTTGGTACTTCCCAAAAGAGCTGGAAACATGTCAGCACAAAACCCTGCTCCTGGGTGTTTACAGCAGCTTTGTTCACAACTGCCAAGACTTAGAAGCCACCAAGATGTCCTTCAGTACGTGGATGGATATATAAACCATAGTACATTCAGACAACAGAATATTATTCAGAAATGAGACATCAAGCTATAAAGATACATGAATGAAACTTCAATGTATTTTACAAAGTAAAAAAGCCATTTTGAAAAGGCTACATACTATATGATTACAACTACATGACCTTCTGGAAAAGGCAAAACTGTGGAGACAATGAAAAATTAGTGGTTTCCAGGGATTAGGTGGAAGAATTAATGAGCTGAGTACAGTGCTACTCTGTAGGACACTATAAAAGTGAATGCATGTCATAATAATATGTCCCAACCCACAGACTATACATCAAGAGCAAACCCTAATGTAACGTATGAAATTTGGGTGATCATGACATGTCAACATAGATTCATTAATTGCAACAAATATGCCAGGCTGGTTGGGGATGTTGATAATAGAGGAGATTATGCATGTGGTAGGGGGAATAAATATATGGAAAATCTCTATATATTCTGCTCAATTTTTTCCTTCTTTTTTTTTCAGTTTATTCATGTCATTGTAAAGACATATATACACGTACATACATATAGACATATTTATAAAGATTCTCTGCCTTGTCCTTTGCATCATTGTTGTCAGTCATTTCACTTCCATATAAATAAACTTTATATTTAAGTATGACCCTACATAATCAAATACAATGTTATTATTTTGAATAAATTCTTCATCTATTACACCATTCAAGAATTTAAAATTTAAATTAAAATTTTTTTTATCTTTACTTATTCCTACTTCAATGCTCTTCCATTTTTAGATCTGAGCTTCTGACCTATAAGATTTTTCTTCTCAATAAAGGATTTCTTTTAATATTTCTTGAAGGCAACTAACAACAAATTCTTTAAATTTTTGTTTGTCTGGGAAAGTCTTTATTTCTCCTTCACTTTTGAAGGACCATTTCAGAGTGTACAGAGCACTGGGTTTTTCCCTCTCAACAGCTTAAATATCTCACTCTACTCACATTGTTTGCATGGTTTCTGAGAAGTCAGATGTAATTCTTATCTTTGTTCCTCTGACAGTGAGAATTTGTTTCCTATGGCTTCTCTCAGTATTTTTTCTTTTTGATTTTCAGTAGAATTCATGTGCTTATAGGATCTTTTTGTTGATGCTGCTGTTTGGGGTGGGGGAGCAGTGGCATTTATCCTGCTTGGCATTCTCTGTGCTTCTTGGATATGTGGTCTGGTTCCGAGATTAATTGGGGGAAATTTTCAGTCACTATTGTTTTAATACTTCTTTTCTTCATTTTCTCTTATCTTCTCTGAAATTCCTGTTAAACATATGTTATTCCTTTTGTAACAAAGATGGACACAATAAAGGACAGAAATGGTATGGACTAACAGAAGCAAAAGATATTAAGAAGAGGTGGCAAGAATACACAGAAGAATTATACAAAAAAGATCTTCATGACCAGATAACCATGATGGTGTGATGACTCATCTAGAGCCAGACATCCTGGAATGTGAAGTCAAGCGGGCCTCAGGAAGCATCACTACAAACAAAGCTAGTGCAGGTGATGGAATTCCAGTTGAGCGATTTCAAATCCTGCAAGATGATGCTGTGAAAGTGCTGCACTCAATATGCCAGCAAATTTGGAAAACTCAGCAGTGGCCACAGGACTGGAAAAGGTCAGTTTTCATTCCAATCCCAAAGAAAGGCAATGCCAAAGAATGTTTAAACTACTGCACAATTGCACTCATCTCACAAGCTCTCTCTTCAATAGTACGTGAACCGTGAACTACCAGATGTTCAAGCTGGATTAAGAAAAGGCAGAGGAACAAGAGATCAATTTGCCAACAAACATGGGATCATCAAAAAAGCAAGAATGTTCCAGAAAAACATCTGCTGCTGCTAAGTCACTTCACTCGTGTCCGACTCTGTGCAATCCCATAGACGGCAGCCCACCAGGTTCCCCCATCCCTGGGATTCTCCAGGCAAGAACACTGGAGTGGGTTGCCATTTCCTTCTACAATGCATGAAAGTGAAAAGTGAAAGTGAAGTCACTCAGTCATGCCTGACTCTTCTCGACCCCATGGACTGCAGCCTACCAGGCTCCTCTATCCATGGGATTTTCCAGGCAAGAGTACTGGAGTGGGTTGCCATTCCTTCTCTATGGAAGAAGAAAAACATCTACTTCTACTTTATTGACTACACCAAAGCCTTTGACTGTGTGGATCACAAAAAACTGTGGAAAATTATTCTAGAGATGGGAATACAGGCCACCTGACCTGCCTCTTGAGAAATCTATGTGCAGGTCAAGAAGCAACAGTCAGAACTGGACATGGAACAATAGACTGGTTCCAAATCAGGAAAGGAGTACATCAAGGCTATATATTGCCACCCTGCTTATTTAATTTATATGCAGACTACATCATGAGAAATGTTAGTCTGGATGAAACACAAGCTGGAATCAAGATTGCTGGGAGAAATATCAATAACCTCAGATACAGAGATGACACCACTCTTATGGCTGAAAGCCAAGAGGAACTAAAGAGCCTATTGATGAAAGTGGAAGAGGAGAGTAAAAATATTGGCTTAAAACTCAACATTCAGAAAACTAAGATCATGGCATCTGGTCCCATCACTTCATGGCAATAGATGGGGAAACAATGGAAACAGTGACAGACTTTTTTTGAGGGGGCTCCAAAATCACTGAAGATGGTGACTGCAGCCATGAAATTAAAAGGCACTTGCTCCTTCAAAGAAAAGTTATGACCAACCTAGACAGCATATTAAAAACCAGAGACATTACTTTGCCAACAAATGTCCGTCTAGTCAAAGCTATGGTTTTTCTAGTAGTCATGTATGGATGTGCAAGTTGGACTATAAAGAAAGTTGAGTGCTAAAGAACTGATGCTTTTGAACTGTGGTGTTGGAGAAGACTCTTGAGAGTCCCTTGGACTGCAAGGAGATCCAACCAGTCCATCCTAAAGGAAATTAGTCCTGCATATTCATTGGAAGGACTGATACTGAAGCTGAAACTCCAATACTTTGGCCACCTGATGCGAAGAACTGACTCATTGGAAAAGACCCTGATGCTGGGAAAGATTCAAGGAGGGAGGAGAAGGGAATGACAGAGGATGGGATTGTTGGATGGCATCATCGACTCGATGAACAGGAGTTTGAGTAAGCTCCAGAAGTTGGTGATGGACAGGGAAGCCTGGCATGCTGCAGTCCATGGGGCACAAAGAGTCAGACATGATTGAGCAACTTAACTGAACTCCTTTTGTAATTGTTCCATAGTCCTTGGTATTCTCTTTTATGTCTATTTGGTTTTAATTTTGGAGGTTTCTATTGAGAGATCCTCCAGCTCAGCAATTCTTTCTTCAGCCATGTCCAGTCTAGTAATAACAAGCTCATCAAAGGCATTTTTCATTTCTGTTGCAGTTTTATCTCTAGCGTTCTTTTTTCAGTTCTCCCTTAGGATTTCCATTGTTCTGCTGACACTGCCCATGTGTTCTTGCAGGTTTTCTACTTTATCCATTAGGACTCTTAGCATATTTTTCATAGTTTTTTTAATGAAACAAATAATTCCAGCATTTTTGCCCTGTCTAGTTCCAATGCTTGCTTTGCCTCTTCAGATTCTGTGTTTTGCATTTTGGTAGGCCTTGTAATTTTTTTTTCTTGATAACTAGACATGATGTACTAAGTAAAAGGAACTTTTATGACCTAAAGATGTACATAGGTCTTTAGTAATATGGTGGTGAGGTTTGCAGGAGAAGAAACATTCTACAGTTCTATGCCTAGGTCTCAGTCTTTTAGTGAGCCTACACCTCTGGACTGTGAAATTCACAAGTATTTCTTAGCTTATATCTCTGTCCTTAGGTGGGAGAGGATGGGGAAAGTTGGCTGGAAGTTGGATATTTCCCTTTCCCAAAGTGAGTGAGGCTTTGATAACACCCCAGCAGGTTAGGCTTTGTTAACTAGTTTCTTTTGAGAGCAGGCCTTGTTAAGGAGAATAGAGTGCCCTGGATATATCAAAATGGTTCCTTTTTCATCCCTTTCCTGGAAGCACAAAAAGGTTTTTCTCCAGTGTTTGCTGTGAGAACCTGGTCAAGCTCCTTAAGGTAAAACTCACAAAAATGGGGGGCCCTCGATGACTGGGTTCCCCCTGAGTTTTTAACTCAGAGTTTTCCACTGAGCTTCCATCATTGAGTCAATTATAGTTCTGATTTTCCTACCCAGCACTAGTTCTCATGGCAGTTTCCTCTTGTGAGGCTCTGCTCTAATCCGTCATGACGCCATGTTTTTGCCTAAATTGTCTCTCCAGTCTTTGGGGCAGTGGTTTACCCTGTGTCTTTACCTCCCTTATGGATCCTAGGAGAGCCGTCAGTTTTTCAGTCTGTTTAGATTTTTACCAGTTGTTAGGATAAAGTGGAAAATTCCAAGCTCCTTACATGTAGAATCAGAAGCACGAAGTCACTTCTGCTCAATTTTCCAGTGAAGTTACACTGTTCTAAATAATAAAGTCTATTAATAAGAAAATTTTTTTAAGTCTCTAGCTTCTTTAGACTTCTGAGAACTGGCAGCATAAACTGCCCTTCATTTAACCCAGTCTCCTGAGCCTCCAGAACTCTTACTTTCAATAAATAATCAGTATTCCTATAAATATCTATTCACAAATGTAACAATCTTAGAGAGTCCTTCCATTGTTTTTGTGTCTGAACAAAGCAGCAGCAATGTACACTATTTCTTTGGAAGGAAATATGTAAAGTGAAAGTGAAAGCTGCTCAGTTGTATCCAATTCTTTGTGACCCCCTGGACTGTATTCCAGTCCATGGAATTCTCCAGGCCAGAATACTGGAGTGGGTAGTCATTCCTTTCTCCGGGGGATCTTCCCAACCCAGGGATGGAACCCAGGTCTCCCACACTGCAGGCAGATAATGAACTACTAAATGGGTTTAATAATGAAGCTGCTTATGAGAAAGCTTGGAAAGGGTTAAGGCTTTCCTGTTTGCATATAAATTCTAAATACTAGTACAGTATGTAGATAACCATCTTATAGAGACTCTGATTTCCACCCATAAAAGTGTTCTGGTATGAAGGCCTGAATATTCCATCATGGCAATTCAACACTTGCTTAAAAAAAAAAATTATAATCAGTTCACAGCAAGATATTGAAGAATATCCAGAGGCAAGAAAAATGCATGGACCTCAACTAGTTTAAAGAGAGTTTAATCATAAAGTAGGATTCTGTATCACTTTTTCTCCTGGATTTTTACCTTGTTAGCACCAAAGATTTATGTTGAAAAGCAGTAATCTCTCATCTAATAACCTCCCTCTTGCAGATATACTCTCCAAGGATAATATCTCTTAACTCTTTTCTGTTTCTAGGAGTTTGGGTGGTTATCTCCATAAGTGTAAGTAAGAAATTTGTTTCTTTTTTATTATCTTGACTTATTAAGTTTAGATAATATCTATTGACTGCCATCTTTATGAATTGTGAAAATTGAATTCATTCTCCTTGCTCCTTCCTCCCCTTCTTCTCTCCCCAGTCTTGGATATTTATATTGTTATTTTTAGCTTTTGCATTTGTTAACCATTAATTATAAATAACACACTAAATACTTACTTCTCAATACATTGTCTCTCTACAGAAGCTCTTGAAGACACTTTCTAATATAAATACATTAACCCCAAAGCATATTTTCTCTACTTCTCATAAGATTGATTCTAAAAATGGAAATCAAAAAACACAACAATAATGACTATGTAAATCTGTTCTAATGTTACACTAGAAATATATTCCCTTCTCTACAGGTTTCATTACATGAATAACATATCAGTTCAGTTCAGTCGCTCAGTCGTGTCCGACTCTTTGTGGCCCCATGAACCGCAGCACACCAGGGCTCCCTGTTCATCATTAACTCCCTATGTTTACCCAGACTCATGTCCATTGAGTCGGTGATACCATCCAACCATCTCATCCTCTGTCATCTCCTTCCCCTCCTTCCCTCAGTCTTTCCCAGCATCAGGGTCTTTTCAAATGAGTCAGCTCTTCACATCAGGTGGCCAAAGTACTGGAGTTTCAGCTTCAACATCAGTCCTTCCAATGAACGCCCAGGACTGATCTCCTTTAGGATGGACTGGTTGGATCTCCTTGCAGTCCAAAGGACTCTCAAGAGTCTTCTCCAACACCACAGTTCAAAAGCATCAATTCTTCAGCGCTCAGCTTTCTTTATAGTCCAACTCTCACATCCATACATGACCATTGGAAAAACCATAGCCTTGACTAGATGGCTTTGTTGACAAAGTAATGTCTCTGGTTTTTAATATGCTGTCTAGGTTGGCCATAACGTTCCTTCCAAGGAGTAAGTGTCTTTTAATTTCATGGCTGCATATATGTTATAATATGGTTATATAATTCTTTCTTTTTGTCTAAAAGAAAGAATTCAACAAACATTTATTTAGGAGTTACCACACACAAGTCATTATCAAATCTAGTGGATAATGATGTGAAGGAAAAAGTGTGTTTCTATACAAAAAAAAAAAAAAAAAATCTACGATTCAGGCAGAAAGTCATGAGATCTGAAAAGTATTTGGTATGTTGTGAATGCTGACTTAACCCTTTCTTAAGTGTTTGGAATTTTAATTATTAGGATTCATTTAGTCATGCAACAAATGTTCCAGTGCTTATTATATATCAGGTACTGCATAGAACACTCAAGAAAAATTGGCCAGCCAAAATAAACATGGTGCTATAAAGAGTCTAAGAAAAGGTGGGTTGTAAGAACACAATAGAAGTGGACATGATTTAGTTTGGGGAAAGTGAAGACAGAGTTGGGAAATGACAGTTGTGCTGAGATTCAAAGGAAATTAAAAAGGCAGCATCCTGAGCAGAGCAAGCAACGTGCATAAAGCCCTTGGGATTGCCCTTTAGATAAACAGAAAGAAACCAGGCAGAACCCACAACACAGTGGAAAAAGCAAATTGTTTGATGCCTGATAGATGAATGATCTGCACGTATGTAATTAAAATACATATTGTATATGTAACTTTACATGTCTCTGTGTTCAGTTGACCTTTGAACACTGCAATTTTAAACTGCACAGGTCCACTTACACTCAAGAGTTTTTCAATAGTAAAGACAACAGCACTTATATGGTCCACAGTTTGTTCAACTCATGGATGCAAAACTGTAGATATGGAGGAACCAAACCATATATATATATATATACATATACACACACACACACACATATATATACAGAAAGGTAACTGTAAGTTTATATAGAATTTCCGACTGTAGGAAATGTTGGTATCCCTAACCCCCTAGTTATTCAAGGGTCAGCTGTATATGTGTGTGTATATGTATATATATATAAAATCTCATATATGTGTAAAAACTTTAAAAGGATATATTATTATAAAAATCATATTTGATATTAATTCCTATATATTATGTATAGTAATTATGTATAGTATTATGTATAGTAATTATGTATAGTAATATAATTACATATCCATATATGTATTTCTAATTATCAATTACTCTATGAATTACTAAAATAATCAATTCTTTTTTTCTAGAAGAATTGTATAAGCAAACTATGTGAACCTATGTAACCCCATATATAAGATTGAAGTCATTTCTTCCAAAAGTTTTTAAGCCTCATGTTTATTGTAGCTAGAAAGACAAGTAGGATTTATGTAATGTCCACAGCAGTTCTTAAAGCTCTTCTGTACCCCTCCTTTTTGTTTTTCAAAACACTGTACACTCATCAACTCTGCTGTTTCTGTATGGCCCATTTCCTAGAATAGTATTTTTTGCAATGGTACTTTGAATCTGTTAATGAAATTAATTAAGTGAGTTAATGTTTGTTAAAAGTGATAGAATAGAATCAAACTTTAAAAATGGTACAATGCATTATACATAAAGGGGAAGTGTTGTTCCTGAATCTTTTGTTTTAGTTATATATATATACACATATATATGTATACACACACACATCGTATCGAAACTTTCTATTGTCATGGTCAAAAACATGTTAGAAATACTGATCTAGAAACTATTATGATAGAACAGTAACAATGCCAAGGAAGTAATTTTTCCAAAATATACATATAATTCAATCTATTTGCAATAGAAGTATTTTCACCATCATCATCAAGTGTTAAGAAAGGCAGTCTCATGCGTGCATGGCCACATAAGAATGAGCCTTGGGCCTACAACACTTCTCTGTGTGGTTGCTCAGTCACTTCAATCACGTCCAACTCTTTGCAACCCCATGGACTGTAACCCACCATGTTCCTCTGTCCGTGGGATTCTTCAGGCAAGAATACTGGAGTGGGTTACCGTGTCTTCCTCCAGGGGATTTTCCCGACCGAGGATTAGAACCCATATCTCTTGTGTCTCTTGCATTGCAGGCAGGTTCTTTACCCACTGAGCCACCTGGGAAGACCAGAGCACTTCCTTACCAAGAGATAAAGAATCCTTATAGTCTGGGCTAGGTTATCACATCCTGTGGGATTATCTTTCCCTGCTTCAGATCACTGTGTATTCCCTTGTTCTGTTTAGGCATATACATCAATGGCCCTCACCCATGTTTCCTGCCTGCTTTGTCTATTTCAGACCCCACAGGAGAGGGGCCAAGGTCTTTCTACTTCAGTAGGAAATGGGTGAGTACAACAATTTTGCCTGTGCTAGCTTAATGCAGAGTAGATCCACAGGCCATGGGGGACAGACACATTGCGAGGGGCTGGATCTTGTGCACTCTTTCTCTCCTCTTGCAATGATTAAATACTGTACCACCTGAGCCTGGGGTACCTGATGTCTATTCTCAGCAACCTCAAATCATGGTCTGGTTTCTTCTTTGTGTGGCACTTACTGCCTTTTAACCTTGACTTCATAGCCTGGCCACTTAGGGAATGGCAAACATCAAGCAGATCATCAAATAAGATTTAGTAAATGACTATTCAATGTGTAGAATACAGACAAAATTGAGCCTTGTTAAGACAGAGTTATATAAAGGGTCCAGCTTCCTGATTGTACATAATCCAAACATCAGAATCTTGACTAGAACAGAAGATAGGGCTCACCAGATCAGGCATCTACCTACAGAAATACTTATAGTTGGTTAATTTACAAAAAGAGTTACAAAAGTCAAACCACATTCAGTGCCCTTCAACATCATGTTCATATACAATAAAATATAAAAAATATACACTAGTTCTCATGTCAGGCTCCAGTGTGGACTCACTACGGAGCTGTTGATAACCTCTAATGTGTGTGGTAAAGGAAATAGCATGATCAATATTCAATCCTCTTTCCATGTCCAACACTGGAGAATTTTCTGAAGTGATAAAATAATAATCAATTAGTGAACACTATCCACTGAACACCTAATCTATCAATCAGGGAAGAACTTTCATAGGCTGAAAGTGTGTCATATACTAAGGTTTATGGTTAATTCAAGTCTGTGCATCTGAAGTTAAAGAAAAAGAAAACAAGCATAAACATTGCTTCCTATGTCAAGAGACTTAAAAATTAGTAAAAAATAGTAAAGAAGGAGAATTTCTCAGCAGTATAGAAAACTCATTGTAGGGAGACCATACTAGGTGAGAAGAAAAGAAAGAAGAATATTCAAGTTTCTCATAGTAGTGACATTGTTTCCTAAATGTTTGTATCAGCAAATGTTTAATTTGTTCTAATTCTAGGATTGTTTTTTATCAAATTCCTGTGCTTACCACACTCTAAAATCAGTATTCTTTGGTGCAAATAACAGTTTTAAAATATACCAGAATCTAAATCAGAAGACCGTAAGAGGAAAACTTATCACCTAAGAAGCTGGGTGAGCAGGTTTTGAAAACACATAGTCATCCCTTCAGGAAGAAACAGGGTAATTTAACTGGAAAAGATGCTGGTTGAAAGGGAGATCAATATGTAATTTTAGCTAGATCGCTTCCCTGTTGTCCTTTGGGCCAATGCCAAAGAAACACTCTGCCTAACTTGGGACAATGGGTCAAACCAGAAACACTGCTTTGCATCTGAAAGAGAAAATGAAGCTGGTACAGACAGTCTGAGATAGTCTGAGATTCCATTAGAGTGTCAGTCATGAATAAGGTGAGATGCAGTTTCTATGGCTTTGAGATAGTTTCACCATCATCAAGTCTCCCTGGGCAAATTCACTGATGCATTAATGATGAAACTTCTCATTTTCTGCTATGTTTTCTCTCTTGAACCTTAAAGTAAATTCATCTTTTATCAGTTCCACACTTCATTGAGTGTCATGATCTGGAAGAGATAATAAAATAATGGCTAGTGCTGCAGTCCATGGGGTCGCAAAGAGTCGGACATGACTGAGCAACTGAACTGAACTGAACTGAATGCTGCCCCCAGAGAGGACGCTGAACCTGCCTTCATTTCAGGAGACCATACTTACGGGAATTGATTTACCTCCCAAGACCACTGTCTGTTTAAAAAAATCATCTTGAAGCATTACTACGAACAAAGCTAGTGGAGGTGATAGAATTTCAGTTGAGCTATTTCAAATCCTGAAAGATGATGCTGTGAAAGTGCTGCATTCAATATGCCAGCACATTTGGAAAACTCAGCAGTGGCCACAGACTGGAAAAGGTCAGTTTTCATTCCAATCCCAAAGAAAGGCAATGCCAAAGAATGCTCAAACTACTGCACAATGGCACTCATCTCACATGCTAGAAAAGTAATGCTCAGAATTCTCCAAGCCAGGCTTCAGCAACACATGAACCATGAACAGCCTGATGTTCAAGCTGGTTTTAGAAAAAGCAGAGGAACCAGAGATCAAATTGCCAACATCCACTGAATCATTGAAAAAGCAAGAGAGTTCCAGAAAAACATCTATTTCTGCTTTATTCACTATGCCAAAGCCTTTGACTGTGTGGATCACAATAAACTGTGGAAAATTCTGAAAGAGATGGAAATACCAGACCACCTGACCTGCCTCTTGAGAAACCTGTATGCAGGCCAGGAAGCAACAGTTAGAACTGGACATGGAACAACAGACTGGTTCCAAATAGGAAAAGGAGTACGTCAAGGCTGTATATTATCACCCTGCTTATTTAACTTATATGCAGAGTACATCATGAGAAATTTGGGCTGGAAGAAACACAAACTGGAGTCAAGATTGCCAGGAGAAATATCAATAACCTCAGATATGCAGATGACACCACCCTTATGGCAGAAAGTGAAGAGGAACTAAGAGCCTCTTGATGAAAGTGAAAGTGGAGAATGAAAAGGTTGGCTTAAAGCTCAACATTCAGAAAACAAAGAACATGGCATCCAGTCCCATCACTTCATGGGAAATAGATGGGGAAACAGTGGAAACAGTGGCAGACTTTATTTTTGGGGGCTCCAAGATCACTGCAGAAGGTGACTGCAGCCATGAAATTAAAAGATGCTTACTCCTTGGAAGGAAAATTATGACCAACCTAGATAGCATATTCAAAAGCAGAGACATTACTTTGCCAACAAAGGTCCGTCTAGTCAGGGCTATGGTTTTTCCTGTGGTCATGTATGGATGTGAGAGTTGGACTGTGAAGAAGGCTGAGCACCGAAGAATGGGTGCTTTTGAACCGTGGTGTTGGAGAAGACTCTTGAGAGTCCCTTGGACTGAAAGGAGATCCAACCAGTCCATTCTGAAGGAGATCAGCCCTGGGATTTCTTTGGAGGGAATGATGCTAAAGCTGAAACTCCAGTACTTTGGCCACCTCATGTGAAGAGTTGACTCATTGAAAAAGACTCTGATGCTGGGAGGGATTGTGGGTAGGAGGAGAAGGGGATGACAGACGATGAGATGGCTGAATGGCATCACTGACTCTATAGACGTGAGTCTGAGTGAACTCCAGGAGTTGGTGATGGAAAAAGAGGCCTGGCATGCTGCGATTCATGGGGTCACAAAGAGTTGGAGACGACTGAGTGACTGAACTGAACTGAACTGAACTGTCTAAATGTAGACACTGTCCTCAAAGACTAGTAGGAAGAAGGATAAGACAGTATTGTCAAATTCAGAAAAGCAAGAATGAATAATTATTATCATCAATTCTTCCTTGAATTTTATTTATTTTTCATTAAATTTTATCTAAAAATATTTTTCAGTGTTTATTTTGCCCTCCACTTCTAGGCAATAGCATTCACATTATTTTAAATCCCATAGATTTTTTTAGAGAGATAAACAACATTTTAAAATAAATCTTCTCAAGATTATACTTCATATGACTGGGATGAGTCTCTCTGTGTGTGCGTGTGTGTGTGAACACTAGAGCCAGGAATATCATTATCTAAGATCTTAACCATCAAAATAATAGCACTTTTACCTTGAGCTGCTGCTGCTGCTGCTAAGTCACTTCAGTCGTGTCCGACTCTGTGCAACCCCATAGACAGCAGCCCACCAGGCTCCCCCATCCCTGGGATTCTCCAGGCAAGAACACAGGAGTGGGTTGCCATTTCTTTCTCCAATGCTTGCAAGTGAAAAGTGAAAGTGAAGTCATTCAGTTGTGTCTGACTCTTCACGACCCCATGGACTGCAGCCTACCAGGCTCCTGTGTCCATGGGATTTTCCAGGCAACAGTACTGGAGTGGGGTGCCATCGCCTTCTCCAGCCCACATACTGAGGAGCAACTAACCCCGTACCACAACTACCTTGAGGCATACCTTTAAATCCAAAAGTTTTAGTCCTAGTACTCCAGTGATTTACCCTCTTGTTAAAATTTGTTCTTCCCCAACCAGTAAAAGGGGGTTTCTTCCTTATTGAGAAAAGATTTCCAGATCAATATATTTTGATTGACAGTCAATGATTTTTACCTCTAATTAGACAAATATTAGGAGAATACAGTGAAATTAGGAAAAGACCTGGAGAAACCTGCACAGCTTACATTGGAAATATAGAATGCCACTGGCCCATCTATTCGGTAAAACTTTTATGAACTCAGCTGTCTTCAGAAGACTCTACAAAGGAGATACAGTTATTTTGAGACCTTTTTTTGATTCACTTTGATTTAACATTAAAATCTGCCAAATAGCATGACTATCTCTGAATGCAAATCTAAAATATTCTTTCCTAAGCAATAAATGAATCCAGAGTGCTACATTTCTAAGTAATAAAAAGAGTTAATTTCCCTCAGGTAACTTGTTTAGAAGACATCATTGGTTGCATCTGCTTTCTCGTCCCTGATTTCTGAAATCTGCTCAAGTATCCACCCCTAGGCCAGTCAGCTCATGAACTTGAAAAGAAGTTGACCACACACACAATTTGAAGGTTGGCCCTCAGTGCTCCAGCGTAGTGCAGTTTCCTTCCCATGACTGGTTCAAAAAGTAACCCTAACCCAGCAAGCTCACAGCATTTCTTTGGTTGAAGGTTATTGATTAAATAATTAGGCTAGTGAGATATGAGGGGAAGTTTACTAGGCAAAGTGAAAAGAAAGTTTCTCTGCCTTAGAGAAAGGCAGAAAAGACAGCCTTTCAGATGGTGACAGCAGTATGAAATTAAGAGACACTTGTTCCTTGGAAGAAAAGCTATGACCAACCTAGACAGCATAGTAAAAACCAGAGACATTACTTTGCCAACAAAGCTCCATCTAGTCCAAGCTATGGTTTTTCCAGTAGTCATGTATGGATATGAGAGTTGGACTGTAAAGAAAGCTGAGTGCCAAAGAATTGATGCTTTTGAAATATGGTGTTGGAGAAGACTCTTGAGAGTCCCTTGGACTGCAAGGAGATCCAACCAGTCCATCCTAAAGGAGATCAGTCCTGAATATTCATTGCAAGGACTGATGCTGAAGCTGAAACTCCAATGCTTTGGCTACCTGATGCGAACAACTGACTCATTGGAAAAGTCCCTGGTGCTGGGAAAGATTCAAGGTGGGAGGAGAAGGGGACAACAGAGGGTGAGATGGTTGGATGGCATCACCGACTCAATGGACATGAGTTTGAGCAAGCTTCGGGAGCTGGTGATGGACAGGGAAGCCTGGTGTGCTGCAGTCCATGGGGCTGCAAAGAGTCGGACATGACTGAGAGACTGAACCAATGAAGGGAGACCTAGAACTACTGCAGCCTTGTGACAAGACTGAGAGGAAAACACAAAAAGGATGAAAATGCCAAGAATATCTCAGCCAACCAGACCAAGCTCTGGTTAAACGGGGCCTAACTTCCACCCTAACTAGAAGTATCTTGGGGTTCTTGAGGGCCAGTTTGAGTTGAATCTGCATTTACTTATGACTTAAAATACTCTAGCACATATAATTAATAGGGTTCTCTTTTATAATTAAGACAATTGTATAACTAATCATGTTTCACTTTTTCTGATAGGAATTTAGAGTCAGATTTGAAACTCAGTCACAAAAATTACATAAGCTTTGTGGTGCACATTTTCAGTCCCATTTAATAGGTCCAGTTTTCCCTCTTGCCTTTTTTTTTTTTTCTGGTTTTTCATCATTTTCTTTATAATTTTTAACTTTTATTATAAACCCATAAAGATTGCTTGCAGAATAAGTTGAGATATAAATAAATTAATAAAGTAAAATAAAATGAATTACAGAAGTGCAACTTTCTCAGAAGACCCACAGTACAAACACAAGCAAGGAAAAATCAAAGAAATGATTAGAGGTATCTTACAAATCAGAAATGGTTACTGAAGAAAGCATGTTCTGTTCATTTCCCACATAAATGAAACTTATATTATATTTCATGTAATCGACCAGAAGAAATAAAATTGGTTTTATACAATTTTTGATGATCTAAATAGAATTCAAATTACAAAGTAACAGAATCAATAGCCTAAGAATTACTGGAAAATGTCTCATGTTGTATAGCTCATCTTATTTTTTCTTATTCAGACCATTTCACTTCATTAATCTAATCAATTTATACTAAAATACGTCAAACCTGTTGCATTAAATTTTACACTAAAGTTGTTTGCTTTCCAAAGAATATTTTTCTCTATAATTCGGTTTTGGAATAAACACATATTGCCTGTTACACATTTTTCACCATTTTGATAGGCACATACTTTCTTTTCATAAGTATGCATAGCATGGAAATCATAGTGCATTTTACACCTTGAAATACATATTAAATATTTGATGAGAGTGCTACAAACACAATTTAAATATATATATGAATTTATAGTAAGTCTGGTGGAAAAGCAATCAGCTCTACTTAATTTTATCTTTTTCTTTGTGATTATAAATCCAAATGGTATTCCTATAGGATTAACCCTTAAAAAGTAAGACAGACTGTCACCCAGACAGGAGGGAAATATTTGTCTATCCATATAAGGACTAGCAAATATGGTTTCTCTACAAAAAAAAAAAAAAATGGATAAAATATTTTAATACTTCTTTGGTACATTAATGGCTTACAAATCACAGAATTGGTTGCTTTTAGGAACACAGGAAAGCACACTGAAGAAAAATAATAATAAATTCCCTGGCTCAAAGAGTACAAGGGCTTCCCTGGTGGCTCCATGGTAAAGAATCTGAGAATCCACCTGCCAATGCTGGAGACGCAGGTTGTATCCTTGGGTCAGGAAGATCCCCTGGAGAAGGAGATGGCAGTCCGCTCCAGTACTCTTGCCTGGGAAATCCCATGGACAGAGGAGACTGGCAGGCTACAGTCCACACGGTTGCAAAAGAGTCAGACAGAAGTTAGCAACTAAACGAGAGCACAAATTCCCACCATTTAGAACCTTTTTTTTTTTTTTTTGACCATTACTTTCATCACTAAGATGCTCAGGATGACCACTTAAATTTTCAGTTCTTCTGATATCATGAAAGCAAGATTGATTAAGGGAAGAAAGTAGCATGGAGAGATTGGACAAGATGGAAACACCATAAATTTTGCCTATTTCCTCATTGAGCCCATGCCAGCTCAGAGGTGTGCAAACACAGGTCAATGCTCACTGTTTCAGCCTAAGTCATCCATGTTTGCTGAAGACTTAGCAACCAAGCCAACTGCAGAGCTTCTAGGCCATCTTATTGACCTCTCACTGCTGTACTTGTAGGGCTCAATGTAAATGGTTTCTTTGTTATGTGGCTGCTTAAAGTCATTTACAAATCAAAATTCATGAAAATTTTCTCTTGTTATAATTTGGAAATGTGTGTCAATTATAACTACAAAATTAAATATAAACAATTTTAAAATCTACAACCGTTATCAAAGTGTATCTAGAAATGATTTTCATTTAGTGGCAATTATATATGTGTATGCATGCCTTCATTAGACGGCAGCTATCTTTAACAAATTGGCGTAAATGGCAAAAGGAACTCGGATTTATTGCTGCTTGTCAATCAATCAAACACTAATTTAAGGACCTATTACATGGTTCAGGGCACTTCAACCCCCACAAACCTTTTCACCCTGTTTCCCATCATTAACATGCTCTTCGGTAGCTTCACGGAAGGGTCATATGGGGTTCATGAGCAAGACTAGTGCTGTAAGGAGCTAGAATCTGGATGTGAGCAAATCACAGCACACACCCACGCAAAGTCTTCTGTGCAGACAGACAGGTAAATCTCTTTAAACAGATTGTTTTTAAATTTAAATGACTTGAGCAAAGCAAGTAATGCAGGACTCTAGCAGCAAGGCCAAGTTCAGAGTCTGAGGCCTCCATGCTGCTGCTGCTGCTAAGTCACGTCAGTTGTGTCCTGACTCTGTGCAACCCCATAAACGGCAGCCCACCAGGCTCCACCATCCCTGGGATTCTCCAGGCAAGAACACTGGAGTGGGTTGCCATTTCCTTCTCCAATGCATGAAAGTGAAGTCACTCAGTTGTGTCCGACTCTTAGCGACCCCATGGACTGCAGCCTACCAGGCTCCTCCATCCATGGGATTTTCCAGGCAAGAGTACTGGAGTGGGTTGCCATTGCCTCCTCCATACTTAAACCAAAGTCTCAAATTAGCTTTCTTATGGAAACAATAAGAATGGAGAAGCTAGTCCCCATACGCTCTTATACCCCAAAGCACAATTTCCTCGCTCCCATTTCCCAAAACGCCCACAGACCTCTCTGGTCTCAGAAACAGTTATTCTGAATTAGTCTGTGGTTTGGGAATTATGGATAACTTTTTACTCATTATAGTATTTACCTGTAACACTCATTCACCTATTTTCTTACTCTGATTTTTCTGTGTTAGAATCATTGTAATAGCTGTCCCTTATTTACTAAGACAAATAAGAATTCAAACTGACAAGAACTTTCAAACTCCAGCAGAGGAGAGATTATGCTTTAGTGACTAGCTGTGAATTCTTGTATGTGGATATTCATAAGAACAAGTAATTCCAATTTTTCTCTTTAATATGTTTGCTCTTATGGAGGGATAAATACTGACAAAGAGATGTTACATATGAATTCAAAGACCTAAGATCTAACATGCAGCTTATTCTTGTCTTGCAATTCCTTCCCATCTGGCCTTAAATCCCTAACAATGACTTAAAAAGCTTTCAAGAAAAAAAACAGGAATATTGACAACTTTCTGAAATGCTGCCCTTAGAGTCCATGCCATTGATCGTTTATTCCCCAGCCCTATGCAGCTATAATCACAGAATGCCACAGAAGACAGGATTGACTTCTGAGTCAGACAGCCCTGGATTAGTATTCCAGCGCTCTCTTTCCACTGTGTGCTTATCCGCTCTAAGCCTCAGCCACCTCATCTACAAGTTGCAGGTAATACGAGCACCCACTTCAGAAGGTGCCGGAAGCTGTAATGGAACAACTTGCATACAGCAGCCATGTCTGGCACAGAGAGTGCTCAGTAAACATTACTCTTTTCTCCCCACCCCCTACAATGCCTAAACCATTGCTAACCAGGGCAAAACTGCAGATTAGGAGAGAGAACCTCTCATGTAAATAGGATTCATAACTATGACTCTCACGGATTCAGTATCAAACATGTGTAAGTAATTGCTAGAGCATTGGCCATGCATGCTAACAGCACCAAAGCCTTCTTTGGACTTTCTGCTGTGTTCTGATGGAATATACTTTCTCAGATGAAAATGGAGTTTATTTCCTTGGACTGACACTCATCCTACTTCTTGCCAATTATTTCCCCAAGGTAGCAGGAAAATGCAGCCTTCTCCCTCACATCCTTAAAGGATGGCTAGAGTCCGTCTCCAAATGAACAAATTATCTGAAAACTCTGAGTAATGCTGCCGTCAAGAAACTCCTATCTTGCTCACCAATTGGGCTCTGTGGTTATTAGGAAAGATAACATTTCCAGAAACAGCATAATCTTAGCAACAACATTTTGCAAAACATACTATTGAAATTGTAGGCTACACTTATGGAAGGCCAAGATATGTTCAACTTAAATGTATTATGTTCCAAAATACCATGTGTAAGCCAATTATTTAGAACTCAAAATGTGTTTTCCCATAAATATTATACAATGATTTAGTGCTTCTGTCTGTCGTACATGAACTACTATATATAATTCATGATGTAATCCACCTGAGGTAGAGTACCAGACATACTGATGTGCACAATTAGTCTCTATTTGCGTAACTCACTTTTTCTCAGCCCTCACCAGCCTTCAAGTTTAAATTTGTTTATTTGTTCAACACAAGAATATGACATGCCAGAATGGCTGCTATCCAAGTCTACAAGCAATAAATGCTGGAATGGGTGTGGAGAAAAGGGAACCCTCTTACACTGTTGGTGGGAATGCAAACTAGTACAGCCACTATGGAGAACAGTGTGGAGATTCCTTAAAAAACTGGAAATAGAACTGCCATATGACCCAGCAATCCCACTGCTGGGTATACACACCAAGGAAACCAGGATTGAAAGAGATACATGTACCCCAGTGTTCATCACAGCACTGTTTATAATTGCCAGGACATGGAAGCAACCTAGATGTCCATCAGCAGACGAATGGATAAGAAAGCTGTGGTACATATACATGATGGAATATTACTCAGCCATTAAAAAGAATACATTTGAATCAGTTCTAATGAAGTGGATGAAACTGGAGCCTATTATACAGAGTGAAGTAAGTCAGAAAGAAAAACACCAATACAGTATACTAATGCATATATATGGAATTTAGAAAGATGGTAATGATAACCTTGTATGCGAGACAACAAAAGAGACACAGATGTATAGAACAGTCTTTTGGACCCTGTGGGAGAGGACAAGGGTGGGATGGCTTGGGAGGATGGCACTGAAACATGTATATTATCATATGTGAAATGAATCGCCAGTACAGGTGCTCAGGGCTGGTGCACTGCGATGACCCTGGGGGATGGGATGGGGAGGGAAGTGGGAGTGGGGTTCAGGATGGGGAGCACATGTTCACCCATGGCAGATTCATGTCAATGTATGGCAAAAACCACTACAATATTGTAAAGTAATTAGCCTCCAATTAAAATAAATAAATTTATATTTAAAAAAAAAAAAGAATGGCATGCATCACCTGCTGCTAAATGCCAAGCACCCTTCTAGATTCTTCAGATGTAAAGACAAGACAAAGCCCTTGCCTCATCATGTTTACAGACAAATGGGGAAAAGAGACAGAGAACAGATAATCCCTATATAACTTCAGGTAGAGAAAAGTGCTGTGAAAGATTTTTAAAATCTTAGAGACATTCTTTCTGAGGAGGTGACATTAAAGCAGGCTAAAGTGGGAATGGTAACAAGGTGACTATCAGGGATAAGCATTCCAATTAGAGGGAACAGCAATGCAAAATCCTTAACTGGGCTTGGTAGTTAGAATGTTCTCAGAACAAAATATTTATTTTAGTTCAGTGTCAAAGGAAAATTGTACCAGATTGAGTTAAATAGGCAAGGAAGACTCTATTCAAGACTATTGCAATAGAGAAAAGTGAAAGTTAGAAAGTTAAGTCGCTCAGTCGTGTCTGACTCTTTGCAACCCCGTGGACTGTAGCCTACCAGGCTCCTCCGTCCATGGGATTCTCCAGGAAAGAGTACTGGAGTGGGTTGCCATTTCCTTCTCCAGGGGATCTTCCCAACCCAGGGATCGAACTCAAGTCTCCCACATTGGAGGCAGAGGCTTTAACCTCTGAGCCACCATGAGACTTAACTCTGCTGAAACAAAAGGTGGGAGGGTTTTTAAGCATTGTGGTGAGCTTGTGAAAAAGTACTGCAGTAAGTTAGGGAAGAGGTGGATCAATCTGATTATACTATCTGTCTTTGCTAATTGGTGCTTACCTTTCACAGAAACTGAGAGATAAAGGTGCTATCTTCCTTGACAAGATTATATTTCAAAGGGATGGCTCTCAGATTCTTAAGGTGGCTTCCCCAGTGGCTCATTGGTAAGAATTTGCCTGCCAGTGCAGGAGACATGAATTCAATTCCTGGGCCAGGAAGATCCTCTGCAGGAGGAAAGGGCAACCCACTGCAGTATTCTTGCCTGGAAAATTCCATGGACAGAGAAGCCTGGCAGGCCTGGCAAGCTACAGTACACAAGCTCACAAAGAGTTGGACACGACTGAGCATGCATACTCACACAAGTCCTTAAGAAAGACATTTCTGGTTGCAGAAGATCTCAAAGGGGCAGAGAAAGAATTTACAATTGCAATTTTTCTAAAGTAAATGCTTTAAAGTTATATCTAATTGTGATTTTGATTTGCATTTCTCTGAGGATTAGCAATGCTAGATTTTTTATGTGCCAGTTGGCCATTTGTATACCTTTTTTTGCAAAAATGTCTATTCAGGTTTTCTGCCCATTTTTTAATTGAGTTCTTTGGGTTTTTTCATTTGAATTGTATAAGCTGTTTATATAGTTTGGATTTTTACCCCTTATCATTCATGAAATTGAAAGTCACTCAGTTGTAGCTGACTCTGTGACCCCATGGACTGTAGTCCTGGAATTCTCCAAGCCAGAATACTGGAGTGGGTAGCCTTTCCCTTCTCCAGGGGATCTTCCCAACCCAGGGATCAAACCCAGGTCTCCAGCATTGCAGGCGGATTCTTTACCAGCTGAACCACAATGAACGTCCAAGAATACTGGAGTGGGTAGCCTATCCCTTCTCCAGCAGATCTTCCCAACCCAGGAATCAAATCAGGGTCTCCTGCATTGCAGGCAGATTCTTTACCAACTGAGCTATCATTCATACCACTTGCAAATATTTTCTCCCATTCAGTAGGCTGTCTTTTCATTTTGTCAATGGTTCCCTTTGCTGTGCAAAAGCTTTGAAATTTAATCAGGTCCCATTTGCCTATTTTTGCTTTTATTATTTTGTCTCTTAAGAGACAAATACAAACAAAAAAATCTATGATTTATGTCAAAGAGTGTTTCACTCGTATCCTCGTCTATGGATTTTATTATTTCAGTCTTATATTTATGTCTTTGATCCATATTTATTTTATCTTTGTATATGGTGTAAGGAAATACTCTAATTTCATTCTTTTACATGTAATTGTCCAGTTTTCCCAGTACCACTTATTGAAGAAACTGTCTTTTCTCCATTGTTTATTCGTGTTTCCTTTGTTGATGATTGGTTTTGTTGTTTAGTCACTAAGTCATGCCCAACTATTTTGCAACCCCTTGGACTGATGCTCACCAGGCTCCTCTGTCCATGAGATTTCCCAGGCAAAAATATGGGAGAGGGTTGCCATCTCCTCCTCCAGGGGATCTTTCTAACTCAGAAATGGAACCTGTATCTCCTGTATTGGCAGGCAGATTATTTACCACTGAGCCACCAGAGAAGCCCTTGTTGTTGATTAACTGACCATAAATACATGAGTTTATTTCTGTACTCTCTATTTTGTTTCACTGATCTACATATCTGTTTTCTGTGTCAGTGCCATGCTGCTTTGATTACTGTTGCTTTCTAGTAAAGCCTGAGAGATGATACCTCTAGCTTTGTTCTTTTTTTTTCAAGGTTGCTTTGGCCATAAATGGACAGCATAGGGAGTCCTGTGGTAATGATACCACCATTACTTTAACAGTAAATTAAGTATCTTTAATTGCAGTGCTTACACAAAGCTATATATGTGATGGAATGCAAAAGTAGGAAGTCAAGGCATACCTGGAGTAACAGGCAAATTTGGCCTTGGAGTACAAAATGAAGCAGAGCAAAGTCTAACAGAGTGTTGCCAAGAGAACACACCGGTCATAGCAAAACACCCTCTTCCAACAACACAAGGAAGACTCTACACATGGACATGACCAGATGGTCAACACCAAAATCAGACTGATTATACTCTTGCGGGCAAAGATGGAGAAGCTCTATACAGTCAGCAAAAACAAGACTGGGAACTGACTATGGCTCAGATCATGAACGCCTTATGGCAAATTTCAGATTTAAATTGAAGAACGTAGGGAAAACCACTAGACCATACAGGTATGACCTCAATAAATCGCTTACGATTATACAGTGGAAGTGACAAATAGATTCAAGGAATTAGGTCTGATAGACAGATTGCCTGAAGAACAATGGCTGGAGGTTCATGGCATTATACAGGAGTCAGTGATCAAGACCATCCTGAAGAAAAAGAAATGAAGAGGAAAAATTCAAAAACGATCATCGAAAAAGCAAGAGAGTTCCAGAAAAACATCTACTTCTGCTTTATTGACTACGCCAAAGCCTTTGAATGTGTGGATCACAACAAAATTTGGAAAATTCTTAAAGAGATGAGAATACCAGACCATCTTACCTGCCTCCTGAGAAATCCTAAGGGCTCTGAGGAGGCCCCACAAATAGCTGAGAAAAAAAGAGAAGCTAAAGGCAAAGGAGAAAATGAAAGATATACCCATTTGAATGCAGAGTTCCAAAAATAGCAAGGAGAGATAAGAAAGCCTTCCTCAGTGATGAGTGCAAAGAAATAGAGGAAAACAATAGAATGGGAAAGACTAGAGATCTCTTCAAGAAAATTAGAGATACCAAGGGAACATTTCATGCAAAGATGGCACAATAAAGGACAGAAATGGTATGGACCTAACAGAGGCAGAAGATATTAAGAAGAGGTGGCAAGAATACACAGAACTATACAAAAAAGATCTTCATGACCCAGATAACCACAATGGTGTGATCACTCAACTAGAGCCAGACATTCTGGAATGTGAAGTCAAGTGGGCCTTAGGAAGCATCACTACAAACAAAGCTAGTGCAAGTGATGGAATTCCAGTTGAGCTCTTTCAAATCCTTAAAGATGATGCTGTGAAAGTGCTGCACTCAATATGCCAGCACATTTGGAAAACTCAGCAGTGGCCACAGGACTGGAAAAGGTCAGTTTTCATTCCAATCCCAAAGAAAGGCAATGCCAAAGAATCCTCAAACTACCGCACAATTGCACTCATCTTACAAGCTAGCAAAGTAATGCTCAAAATTCTCCAAGCCAGGCTTCAACAGTACTTGAACCATGGACTTCCAGATGTTCAAGCTGGTTTTAGAAAAGGCAGAGGAACCAGAGATCAAATTGCCAACATCTGTTGGATCATCGAAAAAACAAGAGAGTTCCAGAAAAACATCTACTTCTGCTTTATTGACTATGCCAAAGCCTTTGACTGTGTGGATCACAACAAACTGTGGAAAATTCTTCAAGAGATGAGAATACCAGACCACCTTACCTGCCTCCTGAGAAATCTGTATGCAGGTCAAGAAGCAACAGTCAGAAATGGACATAGAACAACAGACTGGTTCCAAATTGGGAAAGGAGTATGTCAAGACCATATATTCTCACCCTGCTTATTTAACTTATATGCAGAGAATATAATGCAAAATGCCAGACTGGATGAAGCACAAGCTGGAATCAAGATTGCCGGGAGAAATATCAATAACCTCAGATACACAGATGACAGCACTTTTATGGCAAAAAGTGAAGAACTAAAGAGCCTGTTGATGAAAGTGAAAGAGGAGAGTGAAAAAGCTGGCTTAAAACACCATTCAGAAAACTAAGATCATGGCATCTGGTCTCATCACTTCATGGCAAATAGATGGGGAAACAATGGAAAACAGTGACAGACTTTATTTTGGGGGGCTTCAAAAATCAGTGTAGATTGTGACTGCAGCCATGAAATTAAAAGATGCTTGCTCCTTGGAAGAAAAGCTATAAATTACAAACCTAGACAGCATATTAAAAAACAGAGACATTACTTTGCCAACAAAGGTCCGTCTAGTCAAAGCTATGGTTTTTCCAGTAGTCATGTATGGATATGAGAGTTGGACTATAAAGAAGGCTGAGTGCTGAAGAATTGATGCTTTTGAACTGTGGTGTTGGAGAAGACTCTTGAGAGTCCCTTGGACTGCAAGAAGATCCAACCAGTCCATCCTAAAGGAAATCAGTCCTGAATATTCATTGCAAGTACTGATACTGAAGCTGAAACTCCAGTACTTTGGCCACCTGATGTGAAGAACTGACTCCTTGGAAAAGACCTTGATGTTGGGAAAAACTTAAGGCAGAAGGAGAATGGAACGACAGAGGATGAGATGGTTGGATGGCATCACCAACTCGATGGACATGAGTCTGAGCAAGCTTCAGGAGTTGGCGATAGATAGAGAGCCTGGCGTGCTGCATTCCATGAGGTCACAAAGAGTCAGACACCACTGAGAGACTGAACTGAAACATTTTCTCACTGAATATGCTCAAACTTGGTTGAGTAATTTTCATGAACACTATTGTGGAGTAATTTTCGATTAGGGTAAGAAGATGGATTTTTCTTAAGTGTTTGGCCAAAAAAAAAACTCCATGACTATTTCTTCTCTGGCTATAAGGATTAGTTTACACAGATTCTACCTACCTTACACTTATAGCCCAGATGAGTTTAAAAAAAAGTCACTGTAATGAAAAAATGCCATTTTTCCTTAATTATCCAGAGAAATTCAAAGGTGGCACACTTATGTTAAGACAAATGGCAAATGTTCAGCAAAATATTTTCTAAAATAGAGCTGTTCACTTAAAACAGGAAACAATGGAATTATAAAAGTACTGATGTTGCAATGTTTCAATATACTACTTCTAACATATACAGCTCAGCCTGATTTTCAAAATATAAACGTACAGTTTAAAAAATTCCCCTACGTGTTGGAAAACTACTTCCTAGTTCAAATTACATTAAACCTGTTTGTTTCTAAATTGTCTAAAATTATAAACACAGTGTCAAAGGTATGCTGGAATGATAGAATGTTTAACATAGAATGGACAGAAGGACAAGCTCCCTAATTCTAGCCAGCATTTCCAGACCAGTGTTTTTCTACTATTCCTTATTCAACGTAAATTGAGTAATACCCCTTAAAGCAGTTGTGCTGCAAAGAGCAGAAAGAAAAAACAAACCACACTTAAGTCAGTAGACAGAAGAAATAAATTATGAAATCAGACAAGGAACATGCACTCATGGCATGATTGACCACCCCTGGATACTGTCTGTGAAAGAACAATGAGTGAAAATTGCTCATGTTTTTAGTGCACTTGGGATTTTGTTTTAGTTTGTAAAGGACACATAAAGAACAAGAGGATAAAATGTTTCCACCTTGTGCTGTAACATAAGGGTCACCCTTGCAGATGAAAAGCTCACATACAACTATCTGAGTGAGAAAAAGAACTACTTAATCCAGACGGCAGTGGTGCTGTGGTGGAGAATGAACAAAAAGGGCAAGCACTCAGCAATTTAGGGCTGAGATGAGAAAATTTAGAGGAACCATGAAATACAAATGAGTTCTGAGTAAGCATGCTCCTATCTGAGGGTGCAAGACCAATTAGATTAAGTTTTGTACCATCAATAGAACTGTTATTGCAAGTGAAATGAGTAGTTTAAGCATTGATTTCTTTAAATCTTCCCTGGAAATATACAACTTGCTCGATACAGTATCCATATAAATTGCATTCTAATAACTGTTTAGTTCATCCATATATTCATCTAACATTCACACTGGGGGTCACATTAATGCACCTGTCATTCATTCACTTACTCAGTGTATATTTACATCATGTCTGTTATATGATCGTTACTTTCCTAGACACTAGGATACAAATATAAATAAGAAAATGTTTTAACCTTCCAACCAATCTAGGATTTTTTCTTAGAATATTCCTGAAAGCTAGTCCCTCTTTGACTAGATTCAGTGACAGGAAACATAATTTCTCTGGCATCCAATTTCATTTCTAGACTAATAAAATTGTCTAAAAATTCTATTTGAGATAGGTATAAACTGTTTCACCATATTGAGGGTACATATAATAAATGTCATAATTTTGAAATTAGGCAAACCAAATTAAAACAAATTCACCAAGATTGGCAGGAAAGTCACTAGGAGTTATTCCATAGGAGGACACACACACCCTTAGGCAAACACCTGCAAATAGATAGATAATACACACTCATTCATATACCAGTGAAGTTGCTCAGTCATGCCTGACTCTTTGCAACCCCATGGACAATAGCCTACCAGGCTCCTCCATCCATGAAACTTTCCAGGCAAAAGTACTGGAATGGGTTCCCATTTTCTTCTCCAGGAAGATCTTCCCGACCCAGGGATCAAACCCAGGTCTCCAGCACTGCGGGCAGACACTTTACCGTCTGAGCCACCAGGGAAGCCCATTCATACATACATATACACAATTTATTCTGAAGTGAAAATCAAACATGATCTCTCAGACACACAGCCTAGTGCAATGACTCTGTGTGAAACATATTTAGGTACTTATGATTCATTGTGGATTGGCAGCGCGATTGGCCATGGCAGATTTTCCCTGAGACTTAGACACTTAACACCAAGGCATTCACAGCCTCTCAGCGCTGCAACCTCCAAGATCCTGCAGTCTCAGAGCTGACACATTAACGGGGAGTCCAGAACCAAGTCCAGAACCTGAAAATGCACTACTCTCTCTAAGCTACCAACAATATCTCTAGGTCAACACTTTAAGCACACATCTTATATCTCCTTTCCTCTTAGACAATTAACTCTAATTGCTTCTCAGAGCCTTGACTTGTTAATTTTTCCTTAAGGGTAAGAAATATAAGGATTTTAAAGAAAACACAGCTACATTTTTGGAATAAGGAAGGGGGAAATACTTTTCATTGTTTTAAGCATGGTTAATGTCTCCATACATGGTTCTGCATAATTAAATTTTAATAACTTTTCTATTACATTCACCATGAGATGAAATCTCATCCTGTAAATTCTTCCCAACAGTACTAATCACACCTCTTGTAAAATCTGCTGTCAAAGGAAAGAGGCCATGATATTTAAGGCAGCTCTCAGGTCTACTGAAGTCTTCTCCAGTTTAAATATGCACAGTGTCTTCAATTGCACCCAGCAGACTTTATCCTATTTAACACTGAAGACCTCTAATGTGGCTAGAATTTTTTTAAGTAGAAGAATGGTATGCCAGAATGGTGACTGATTTTAAAGTACTTGATTTTGCATCTCAGGGCTCAAACCCAATGATGAATGATTTTAGTTTGGCTGGCATTAAACTAGCATCTGGAGAACAATGTCAGGTGGGCCCTAAGAAGCACTGCTGTTAATAAAGCTCAAGGACGCAACAGAATTCCAGTAGGACCATTCAAACTCTAAAGAATGATGCCATCGAGGTGTTGCATGCAATATGTCAGCAAATCTGGAAGACCCAGCAGTGGCCACAGGACTGGAAAAGGTCAATACCCATCCCAATTCCTAAGAAGGGAGTACCAAAAAATGTGCTAACCATCAGACAATTGCACTCATCTCCCATGCTAGTAAGGTCATGCTTAAAATCTTGCATGCTAGACTTCAGCATTATGCAAACCAACAATTTCTAGATGTCCAAGCTGAGTTTAAAAAAGGAAGAGGAACCAGAGACTGAATTTCCAACATTTGTTAGGTCATAGAGAAAGCTAGGGAATTCCAGCAAAATATCTATCTCTGTTTCATCAATTACACCAAAACCCTTGATTGCGTGAATCATAATAAACTGTGGAAAACTCTTAAAGAAATGGGAATACCAGACTATCTTATCTGTCTCCTGTGAAACTTGTATGCAGGTCAAGAAGCAAGTTAGAACCCTGTATGGAACAACTGATTGGTTCGAGATTGAGAAAGGCGTACGACAGGGCTGTCTGCTCTAACCCTGTTTGCTTAATCTATACACTGAACACATCATGAGAAATGCCAGGCTGGATTAATTACAAGCTGGAATAAAGATAGGAGAGAGAAACATCAATAACCTTAGATATGTGGATGATACCACTCTAATAGCAGAAAGCGAAGAGGAATTAAACAGCATCTTGATGAGGGTGAAGGAGGAGAGTGAAAGAGCTGGCTTAAAACTAAATATCAAAAAAACTAAGATCATGGCATCCAGCCCCATTACATCTTGGCAAATAGAAGGGGAAAATGTGGAAGTAGTGACAGATTTCTTCTTCTTGGGCTCTAAAATCACTATGGATGGTGACTGCAGCCATGAAATCAGAAGACGATTGCTTCTTGGCAGGAAAGCTATGACAAACTTAATGTGTTGAAAAGCAGAGACATTACTCTGCTGACAAAGGTCCATATAGTCAAGACTATGGTCTTCCCAGTGGTCATGTATGGCTGTAAGAGCTGGACCATAAAGAAGGCAGAGCACCGAAGAATTGATGCTTTTGAAATATGGTGCTGGAGAAGACTCCTGGAAGTCCCTTGGACAGCAAGGAGATCAAACCAGTCAATCTTAAGGGAAATCAACCTTGAATACTCACTGGAAGGACTGATGCTAAAGCTGAAACTCCAGTATTTTGGTCATCTGATGTGAATAGCCGACTCATTGGAAAGGTCCCTGATGCTGGGAAAGATTGAGGGAGAAAGAGTAGAGGGCATCAGAAGATGATATGGTTGGGTGGCTTCACTGATGCAATGGACAGGAACTTGGGCAAACTTCAGGAGATGGTGAGGGAAAGGGAAGCCTGGAGTGCTGCAGTCCATGGGGTTGCAAAGAGTCAAACACAACTCAGCAACTGAACAACAGCAACAAACCAGCATTAAGAACATCTTCACTTCTTAGCATCCTTTTTTTCTCTTTCCTCTTCTCATCAGCTGAAAAAATTGTTTCATTGGCAAGTCTAACTCAGACATGGAGATTAATCCATCAAGCTATCATAGTAAGTCTCTAGTCATTAGCATGATCCAACTAACTCTTTGCTTTTCATTATTCTTTGTGTATTAATAAATCACCAGTACTTGTATAAAGAAAGAGTGAAAGAATCTATACAAAAGTGCATTCAATGGCAAAACAAAGAGTGGTCGATTTAATCAGGAAAAGTTGATGAGAAATGGGTCAATAAAAGCTCCAAAGAAAAAGAAAACCTTGAAATTTAACTTTGTTAGCTGGGCAAGGATGAAAAAGAGAAGCAGTGTTGGTTGTTTTTTTTTTTTCCCCAGGGGAGAGGGGCTGTACCACACAGCGTGTCAGATCTTAGTTCCCTGAGCAGGGATCAAACCTGTGCCCCCTGCAGAGGAAGCACAGGCCCTAACCACTGGACCACCAAGGAATCCTCTAGAAGGGGTTTCTTGGCAAAGAATTTTAGGCCTGCCTCAGCCTAAATTCAGTTACTAAGTTAACAGACATCAAGGAAAGCTGAACTTCAGGGTATCAGTGGTCCAAGTCAACTTTTTCTCTACCTGGGTTAACTATGGGATTTTGCCTTTTTTCTCTGGCCAACTCTTTGGCTTTTTTCAAAGAATGTGAACCCTTGCCTTACTTTCCAGTATTCCCCAGGGCTTAGATTCCTGCTTTCCATTTCAAGCACCCTAGAAGATAAAAAGCTCTTTGTAAATCTGAGCCTTGTAACTGGGGCCCCCTCTCCCCTGCACCTTCTTACACACACATCTACAGCCAAATCAGCCAGCCTAGATGTAACCCTGGATTCTTTTCCCTACAAAAATGCTGAGATGTTCTCCTGTTTGAGCTTCCTTCATTTGGCCATTTTCAGTAACTTCTATGAAGACTTTTCCTACTAGTGGGTTTGTTTGGTCTCTGGACTCCAATCTGTCCCAGTTTGGCCAACATAGCCAAGTCATCATTATAACTCATTTGTAAAACATCTACTTTGCTTATAAAGAGCAAAACTGACTTCATGTGATTTATTTCACCCCAAAAAAATAATAATGGTTTTGAAAGACTGTTAAAAAAACGTAAACAAGACTTCCAATTCAGAGAGGTTAGAATACTCTGTGATAAACTAAAGTTGCCACAAAGAACAAGCAGAAAAGCCAGATAAAACAATGTTTACAATCATTAGACATCTGAGGAAGGAACTGAAGCTATGGAAGTTAAAATTCTGAAGGAAGACCCTCAGATAAGTAAGCTGATTATCTGAAGCAGTTTTGTTCCTGGGGTTTTTGCTGACTTTGGGGATCAGGCAACAGGCTAAGAATCGGAAAAATCTGGGCTTGGCTTAAGCAGAGTGCCATGGAGTTAGGGTGACAAAATTGGAGATGGCTGCTGCTGCTGCTAAGTCACTTCAGTCATGTCCGAATCTGTGGGACCCCATAGATGGCAGCCCACCAGGCTCCCCCGTCCCTGGGATTCTCCAGGCCAGAACACTGGAGTGGGTTGCCATTTCCTTCTCCAATGCATGAAAGTGAAAAGTGAAAGTGAAGTAGCTCAGTCATGTCTGACTCTTCTCGACCCCATGGACTGCAGCCTACCAGGCTCCTCCATCCATGGGATGTTCCAGGCAAGAGTACTGGAGTGGGGTGCCATTGGAGACTAAAAGGTCTCAAAATGACTTTTGTCAAATTTTGAAGGAACATGGGGTTGGAGGCAGAAGCTTCTGAAAACAAGAATATTTTTCAGAGTCTTTCAAAGCTTTGGGCATAATAGATTGGAGTTAAGGACCTATCAGAGAAAAGATTCCCAGTAAATATACTGGACTCTTAGTTCAAAGACTTGTAGAGCTGTACCCTAGGAGCAAGAGTGAGTAAGAGATGGACTACAGACTTATAAAAAAAAAAAAAAAAAAGCTGTCATTCAGCCTTCACACAGCACAGGCATCAGCTGGATCAGCTTCCACTCCATATGCCAGACTTATAAACAATGTCTAATGTTTTTCTCTTTTGAAAAACAGGCAATAAAAATAGATGCATAAGTGATCTGAATATTGCTTTAGCAGACAAAAGTTTAAAGAACTATGATTAATAAGTTCATGGAAAGAGAGGGAAAGATGGAGAAACTATATTAAAATGGAGATGTTTTTGCCACAAAACTGATATCCATCAAATAATCAAGTGAAAATTCTGGAATTTAAACAAATGTGTCTGTTATTAAGAACTAAATAGATGGGCAAACAAAAGGTTACAGAAACATGATTTATGAACTAGAGGGCAGATCAATTTCTCAACAAAAACACAAAGAGAAAAAAGAATGAAAAATCCAAAGATTGTTAGAAATGAGTGGAACACAAGAAAAAGGTTTTATGCTATGTGAGTTAGAGCACAAAAGAAGAGGACTGAAACAATGGGGAGGAAGAAATATTTACAAAGATAAAGACCAACAGCTTTCCATTAATGAAAGACATCCATCCAGACTTGAGAAATCCATTGAACCACAAGTAGGATAAATCCAAACAAAACCATACTTTTCATGTAATAGAAACAAAATTACCTTGAACTATAATTACAAGCCTCAGGCATAGCACTTCAGTTCTCAAAGGTGTGACTGGTCATATTGCAAAATACTACTTACAGGTCACAGAGGCACTCGATTTTTTTTCTCAGGAGCTATCCATTCCAGTCAGGCTAAGATGGAAATTCTTAAGAAGCTTCACTATGTTTGTCAAGATGTTAACTTCTCCCAAAAGAATACAGAGTAGCAAATACGAGTAAGAAGAAGAGAGACTCAAAATTTCATCAGTAAGTTTGAGTCCCCAGCTACAGAAATCACATATATTTCTTTATTGCTTCATCATCACCTTTAATCACAAACTCTACTGATGGTTAATGAATAGACTGAGATCACAAACCACCATGAACACAGGTGGTATCCCAGAACTTTCTCGTGACACAGGACTGTTGAGTTGGCTGCAACTCTGTTGTATTAGCAGCATTTGAACACTAAATGGTAAAATGACTTTCAAGTAGCTGCTGAATGATTAAGTAATGTGGGAAAGTCACAAGCACAGAGAGTAATTAACATTGAAGAGCAACAGGCACACTTCCCTGGGAAACTGTAGCAGTGGGGTGTCCAGCACTGTGAGTAGCTATCAGGGAAGGATTACTCTGGGAACAAAGCCAGAAGCCAAACTCTAGTATAGGTCTATAAACAACTAATTCTTCAAATAATTAATTTCCTTTATCTAGTGTGCAAAGCATTTTGGTTCTATATTGCACTGGAAAGGGAAATGTCCTCTTCCATGTTATTATCAGACCCATTTCTGCCCACTTTCCTGCTCGTTACAGCCCCTCCTGAGGGTGGCAGGTCACCGTCTGCTGAGTCAGAGCCCAGATACTCACTGAGCTATGATTACATAGTGGCTGAAGTCATTGGGCCTTCAAGTCAACACTATGGAGTGTAGCATTCTCTTCTCTTTTCTATGGCAAATTTCAACTTTTTCTCTCTGCATCTCCAACTGTGTCATCAGTTAGGTAAGGGCAATCTCTGAACCTACAGACATTTTTTTCCAGCACAGACATGCCTAATGAACCAAAACTAGATTATGGAGGAAGTGCTCTCTCTACTTCCTGACTTAGTGTACCAGTCAGGGCCCTGCAATTGCAGATTATTGAAAGTTCTTGACATAGGTAACAATCACCTTGCATTTTGATTTGTTATTTCTTATGCATAGCACTCACTTTTTAAAAACTTGAGGGGAGGAGAGATGCTCAGTAAGGCGTATTTTGGACACTATAGAATCTGTAGCCCTAAAATCATTATAATAATGCATCACAAATAGTCTTCACAGCTTCAGTCATGTGCTCATTCTAGTCATAACCAAAAGTCACTATAAATACCATAATATTTTAAATCTAGATTTATAAAATAAATCTAGATATTTTAAGTGGTAATTCTAATTTAAACATACATAATTTTTTTAAAAATCCTAATTTTAAAATATGTCATGTGTGCCCAGAAATATTTTATATCCTCCAATTTTGAGTATGACAGTAAGAATATCTAAAGATCTAGGATTTCAATAAGATTGAATTATTAATCATTTTAAAGTGAGTTCCATAGCAACCTTTTATAGAATTACAGAGTTGAGAACACTTAAAATAAGGTCTTTTTGGTTGCAAAGGACAGAAAACAAACTCAAGTTACTCTAAGTTAAAAAGAAATTTGTTGTCATAGAGATGAAAAGTACAAAGATAGAACTGACTCCAGAACTTTGCAAGGCAGTTACGCAAAGAATGTCATTAGGATCTATCTCCATCTCTCAATTCCCTTTTTTCTGGCCTACCTTCTTCCCCTATAAGATATCTACAAGCAAATTAGACTTAGAAATCACAACGGAATGAAATTGTCCCATAGTGATAGCAGAAACCCCATGGCTGCTCTTCAATAGGCCCTGATTAAGTCATATACCTATCTCTGAAATCATTTCTGTGACTTATTTGGACCTTGGTCATTACTGAGCCCTGGACAACATGGACTGAGGGTATGAGTGATTTTCCTTTTAAAAAGTCAGTTTTACAGTTAACAGGAAAAGGAATGAGGTTGACCAAGATAGAAACAAACAAATATCTTTTCCCTGAAGTTTTCTCTATAATAAATTTTAACAGGCTCTGCGGCCCTGATAATGAAACACTTGCATAAATTCACATTTCAAAAATGTTCCCCAAATATAAGAAATCCAATTTGACAACATTTGAAATTACTGAGAGTGTAATTATCATATAAGCTAGTGTGCTCACCCATGCAGAGATCTTTCCCCTCCTCTCCAACTTCTTACTACCATTTAAACTGTCTCTTTTGATGACTCCAACTTGATGGAGACATGTATTTATCATAAATTCAAGTTTTAGACAGGCATAAAGGGAGAAATGAATTCTGCATGTTCTATATAATTTATTCATGATTATAGATGTTAGAAGTTTAAAATTAGAAATTATCTAAGCATTACTGCTTTCTATGTTGTAAAAAGATTTTTAAATTCTGCCTTGAAATAGATCATTACTTTGAAAAATACTCATCTAAACTCTTCATAGGTCCCCCAGTTTAGCTATACAAATGGTAAAGAAAATAGGGTTTCCATTATCTCATTTCAGTTGTTACCTTATGGATTTGCTATGGGCTGAACAAAAATTTTCATTGAGCTATACAAAGATTTTGGTTGGCTTTTCAGAGTTCACTTTGGGTACTGCATAAAACTGAAGAACAAAGCCATTGTGAATCATATTTCTGCCTTCATTATAAAGAATAATAGGACATTTAAAAGACCTATACCAAGTCATTAAATTCAGAGCATTCCTCTTCCTCTCTCCCTTGCCTGTGACAGACATCGCGAACTGATCAATGTACTCCTTACACCTTTCTCAAAATAGTACTCCAGACAGCTACCATAAACACAGGAAGCCCTGAAAACAAAACTATTTACCAATTTTGTCCTTAAAAAATGTTTACTAAGCCAACCAACAAGAATTGAAAAATCATCTTACCTTTTATCAATGACCCTATCTGGATTGTTCTTCCAACCTGGATCTTTGGAGCTTAATTTCCTTGGAATTATATCTACCTGTATCTTTAAGCATAAACAATACCAATAGCTACCTAAGACTCCAGAGTTATTGGAATGTTCCATGAATCTGTCTAATCCCATCCAGAAAGCAATGTGAAATAGCCAGGAACGGCATTCAGAAGTGTTAGGGACTCTTACCTCCTGGCCATTAGAATAGAATACCTAAAGTATCTCCATCAGAGTGGGTCCCTGGGAGTGTCTAAGGAACCCAGGGAGCTCAGGAATAGGCTTTGCTTTACGTAAGCCCAAACATTAGCTCCAAAGATGTTCATATTCTCCAGGATTCCCTCAATGCAGAAGACTTCCTCTAGTCACTTCCCCAAATGAAAAGTCTTTCTTCAAAGAATCATTCATTTAACCAACTCTTTGCTTTTGAAATAAGTGCCAAGATCTGTTTCTTTGAGATTTCAATCCATTTGCTTCTTTTTTTAATGTTCTCTTTGGTTGCCTTGATAAGAAAGCAAGGCAATGAATAAATTAATAAATGATTAGAAAAGTGTGATTGTTTTGATATAAATGTGCTCACCCATGGACTGGCTGTATGGCTTTGGCATCATGTGCTGTACATCTGGGCAGAAGTCTGCTTGGGGAGTTAGCTTGAATCATACCCTCCCTAAGTGTGTGGAAACAAATTCATTGAAATGAATTATTCAGTCTCTGAGGGCAGGAAAGCATTCTGACAATGACATGAGCATTAGTTTCAGCATTGTTTTTAGGAGAACCAAGGGATCTTTCTATGAAATGAATTGTTATTAAAATTACAAAACACAATAAGAAATATATCTCATCAAGCAATGCTGTATTTCTCACTTTATGGAACAGTGGTGTTTGGCCAGTTTATAAAGGCAAAGTGAATCACATGTTGTAAATGTCTGTTCTAAAAATCATGTTTGTTTCCACAGGGAAGGGGCCACCAAATGACCGAACTGATCAAGGTTTATTGGAAAGCAGTCACAATTATAGCTCGTCTCATGGCATGCACTATGACTGCTCATAGGGATAGACCTCCCCAGCAATTCATTTTTCTTTGGCAGCACTTTTCTTGTTCAAGATCTTCTTTCTAAGGCCAGGCACAATACTATCTTCATCACTGGAAGAAAGCATGAATTCTGGACAATTCTGGAAATTATGTGATTCAATATTCCCCAACATGTCCCCTCAGATTCTTTTTGTAAAGGCACTTATAGTATCTAACAGCTTAAACTTGTCAAAGCAAGCGAAACTAGAAAGATGGAAAGGGCAAACTTGAGAGAAACCTGAATTACCAAACCACCAGCAGGTACTTTCAACCTGAACAATTCTGAGAATATGATTTGAAGGTATGTTTATAAATAGCTATCTGTCATCTAGAGAATCCCCTATCAGAAGAAAATATTCTAATTTGCTCCTCTGATTTGACATCAAATTTAAATATTTATTTTAGTTTAGTTGATGTTTAGTATGCCTAAAAAGTATCAATACATTGCCATAATGCACAAAGAAGCTAAGTGAGTTGCCCACAAGTTGATCAGTTGCTAAGACTCTGTCTTTTCTAAATATAACTTTTTGAAATAAACTTGATGTCATTTATGCTAATCCAAATGACTCAATCAAATTTCATAGTTAAGATGTAATTAAATTACATTAGATTAGATCATAGCCCCTCCTACACAGTACCTAAAATATTGCCAGTTAATTAGCCTGGTCAGTCCTTCATTTATTCATCTTGTGTGCAAGTTATTATGCTAACTGCTGTGAAGACTAAACCAATATACTTAAGCAGGTACAATGTACTCAAGACATAGTAAGTAACACTAAGATTACAAGCTAGTGTCAAAACTTTTGGTGTAGCAAGAGAGGCACAAAGAAATTTCTATGAGAGTTTAAAGAACAAAGAAAATATTTCTATTTGAAGATATTGAGAGAGTAGCAGAATTTGCGTTGAAAGATGTGTAGGGTTTTAACAAGCAGACATAGGAGAGAAGATCATTCCAGGGAGAGAAGAAAGTAAGTGGTACAGAAGTGGGAAAATGTTAGAGGACTGGAGAGAAGCCTAGTTTGGCTGCAAAATAGAGTCAAAGAGAAAAGTTAGTAAACACAGCTCGTGGGGCCAGACTATTGGTACAGCAAACCAAAGGAATTCCAAGTTAGTTGGTAACAAACAATGGGAGTTGTTTAAAGTATTACACAAAAAGATAATGTCTTATGCTTTTAGGACTAATCTAATAAGATGGAGTAGAGAAACACTGGATGCCAAGAACTAAGCAAAGACACCATAGACTAGTGCCAAGAGAACAGTTACGAGATTGCAGGTTTCCCTCACAAAAGCCAAGCTCCATGGTGGCAAGAACCATAATGCTTTTGTTATGAGTATACACTCTGGAGTTAAGAGATACTGAAGAAGTAATGATGGCAGACCTATGAAACTAACAATGGAAGGAAAGGGAGGTGATTAAGATTTTGAGATTTTAACAGCAATTTTATAATAAATTCAGAAAATCTGAGCATGATACATTCATTCAAAAAATATTTTTGAGCCTCTACTACATGCAAGTTCATATAGAATTTTGAAGGCACTGAATCTGAGGTGCTAAGACAGATATTCAAGCAGAGATGACCAGCTGTTCAAAATGTGTTTTTACATTCAGTAGAGAAATTTCAGACAAGAAAACATTTTAATGACCTCTCAGTTACCCAGGGCTTTAGTGTGGCTAGATCATATTTCACATCAAAAATTCTTTTTAGCCTCCAAACTGCAATGTCTGCTTTAGTAATTTATGACCTTCCATTTTAAAGACAATTGTTTTAAAAACACATTTTGCCTTTCCTTCTTATTCCACAGTGAAAAATTATGTAATAGATCCTATAAAAAATAGATATTACCCATAAGAAATTCAGAACTTAACGGTTTATCAATTGTGCTAATTTTCTCTTAATATACACATTCTAAATACCACAAAAATGGAATTTTTGCAAAGTAATGATAATCAATCTTGATGACAGAGGTTGGTGAAAATAAAAGATATAATTTTTTTTTTAAAGTTTTAACTGGTTTAAGCAAACGAAATTTCAGTATTGTACTAGTTTGGGATATGTCTTTTCAAGAACTGAAAGCCTTAGGAAATGTTTACATTTATTCTGTTTTTCTTATAAAATATTTACCATTCATTTTAAAGGAAAAGAGGGGCCATATAATTGGTATACACTTATCCCCCAAAACAAGTCATTAGAGAATATTCAGAGGGATTTTTCTGAAAGTTCCATTTAGGTAAATTCAAACCTAAAGTTAAGTATGATTCTCTTTATTTGAGGGATTGGGGGTAGGACAAAGTTTAAGGGACAAATAAATAAACTTAAGCATATATAATCTAAGATGCCACATACGCTTTAGTGACTCTGTTATCTCTTTAAGCCATCTCCTTGGTGTTCGCATACATTCACGTACAGGGTGTGTGTGTGTGTGTGTGTGCGTGTGCATGTGTGTACTGTCTGCTTTCTTTCTAAATTTCTTCTAAAGAGTTAGCATCTTATTGCATTATCCATCCTAATTTCAGTTACAACTAAAGGACACCTATACCTAGGTACTACTAAATTAATTATTGTAACTGGATTCTAACGATTCTACTTATCTTTTGTATTATGGGTATGGGAAGAACACTCCTCAAATTTAATCTAAAACATAAAACAGGCCATTTAGCCTAAAGAGCCTTAAGAGAGCTTCTAAATGTGGGTTCTTTGGGTAATAGCACATTTTTGCCTTTTAAGGCATTTGTTTCCCTACTGGTTCATTCTTCAAGATAAATAGCTGTTTCCATATTTTATTGGAAACAGACCATGCAAAATTGGACCTAATAAGCAACCTCTATCCTTAGAGCACATTATGAACCCATCTATAAAGTACTTGCACAGTTTAACAAGGAAAGGCAGACGTCTCCTGTTGTATTGAGGCATAAGAAAGTAAAATCATCATGTTTCACATCTCATTGGAGAACTTTGAGAGATACATTTTATCCTCAGAAAATTTAAACATATCATAAAAGCTTAACATATAAAAATCAAGATAGTAATTCCCTAATTATATGTAATATGTATGACACAGGGAAGAATATATTTTGAGAGACCAACTGTGAAAGGAAAATGTTAATATAAATTTTCCACAAAGGTGTATATAGTTCAGCAGTCTATCCTGTAAGGCAGTTGAAAAAATTTCTTAACTAAGTAAAGAGATAAATTAGTTGTTTAGCAAATGACTGGTATTCTAGGGAAGTACTTGAGTTATGCTTTGGATAAAAATGAGCCACTCTTCTTGAAAGACCTAAAATACAGCATCCAGGGGACCTCCATTATCCTGCAGAACTAGCACAAAGCTTCCACACTCCAGCTTTCAGCTCTATCACCATGATAACAAACAACCCTATAAAACTGTCTCTATACCACTGCAACATTTTCAAAGATAGTGTGGATATTTAAGCTGATTGTATAGAATAGAATCCTTAATAAATTTGGAACTGTTGGCCATTTTAAGGATATTCACAGACTACAATAGAACTTTATATTCTTGCAGCAATAATTGACACAAAAATAGCCTCATGTGGTGACTGTATTCTTACAAGCTTTCTTCGAAAAATGATGCAACAAAATGTTTCACTTCATTTATGCTCTCTTTCTGGCTAATTTGAAATTGCATTAAATCTTTCCTAGGGCTTGGAGTTTGACTGTGGTAGACTTTAATTTTCTAGTTATAAATTTGAAAGAAAAAGCAGAACACAAAATAAAAGAGAAAAAAATAAATAGAACATTAAGTTTAGTAAACATGCACTAGACCATTTTCCCTTATAATTTATCACTCTTTCTACAAATATTTAGTGAGTCCCAACTTTGTATCAAGTACATATTTTAGCTACTAGGAATACAGAAATAAACCAAACAGAAAAATTTATATTAAACTAGAAGACAAAAGATAAACTGGTAAACAAACACATTTAAAAGAATTTCAGTTAGTGTTTGTGCTCTGAAAAAACTGGAGGGCACTATGATAGTGACTTGTCTGGGTTAGGAGTGCAGCTTTAGACTGGACTGGTATTTTTAAGCACAATGGGAGGATGAAGATGTACTTGATGGTTTAAAGAAGGAAAGAAACATCTAATTTACATTTTTAAAGGATCTTATTGGCTGCTGTGCTGGTAGTAGATCATAAGGCTGCAAAAGTAGAAAGCAGGTAACCAGTTGCAAAGTTATTGCAGCAACTCAGGAAAGCAATGGCATCCTGGTCTAGTGTTAAGAAAAAAAGATCATCAGAAATAGACCAGTCATACACCTTGGTGGTAGAGCACACATGAATTGCCACTAGATTGTATCTGGAGGTGCTCCGGAGAAGAAAATGACAACCCCCTCCAGTACTCTTGCCTAGGAAACCCCATGGACAGAGGAGCTTGGCGGGCTACAGTCCATGGGGTCTCAAAGAGTTGGACACAACTGAGTATGACTGAGCATACCTTGGTGGTAGAGCACACATGACATGCCAATGGATTGTATCTGGAGGTTAGGTAAGGAGAAGAATCAATACAATTTCTTAGTTTACGAATGTGATATGGTGCTGCTTACTGACACTGAAAAGCCTGGAGAGAAGCAGATTAGGGGAAACAGTTCTTGAGGGTTGTCCTGTCGCTCTTGAATTAGGGTAGGATACATTCTGCTATAGTAATAATAACTACAAAATCTCAGGGACTCGCCATAACAAAGATGTATTTCCCACTCAGCCTACAAGGTCAATGGTCAGGAGTGAGGCTATGCGCTGCTGCTGCTGCTGCTGCTGCTGCTGCTAAGTCGCTTCAGTCATGTCCGACTCTGTGTGACCCCATAGATGGCAGCCCACCAGGCTCCCTCGTCCCTGGGATTCTCCAGGCAAGAACACTGGAGTGGGCTGCCATTTCCTTCTCAATGCAGGAAAGTGAAAAGTCAAAGTGAAGTCACTCAGTCGTGTCCGACTCCTAGCAACCCCATGGACTACAGCCTACCAGGCTCCTCCGTCCATGGGACTTTCCAGGCAAGAGTACTGGAGTGGGTCGCCATTGCCTTCTCCTCTACATGGTCCCTAAAAACCCAGGATGATAGTGGTTCCACCAAGCGGTAGGTGCATTAATTGAATCACAATGCTCCCTCAGTTGCTAAAGGCAAAGAGAGAGATGAGAATTATTCATGGGTTTTTGCTGGAAAACAAAGGTTCACATTTCGTTGGCCAGAACTAATCTCACAGCCCCACTTAACTTCAAGAGGTCTAGGATATGAGGAGCAAATTGAAACTTCGTTGAGATTTCTGCTTTTGCTATAGACCTGTGGTTTCTGAGATGCCTGTGAGTGATTATTTATTGTCTTCATTTTGATACCATGCAAATTATTGAGATTTTAGTCAATCAGCAAAAGGGGCTTCTTATCAAACCAATCACCAAGAGCTAAGACAATCATGCACTGGCTAACATATTTCTTTGAATCTGAACATTCCAAAATAGTAGGTAACTTAGCTATCAAAGTCTCAACAAAAAAGAGATAACATACTCAACTGAGGAAAATTCAAGGATGATTTGTAAAGGGCCGTTAAAGCACACACACACACACACACACACACACACACACCACACACCATACACACCACCCACACAAATGCTTTTACAGTCCTGAAGCCCAAAGAGATAAAAAGAAGCATTTATCAGAGCCCAGGAGGAGACCATAATATAGAGAAGGCAACCTATAGAGAAGGCAGTAGCAAAATGCTCCTCACAATCAAAGGAAAACTATAGAGAAGTAGAAATATAGAGAATTATCCTACAGAAAAGGCAGCCAATAGAGAAGGCCATAGCAAAATGCTCCTCACAATCAAAGAAAAACTGACCAAGAGGAACCACTTGATGTAATTTCCTAACCTCACTCTCACTGTTTCCCATCTCCAAATGTGACTACGAGTAGCCAAATCCAATAGGGAGCTAGAAGACAGGGGAGCCCATGGTCTATACAGGTTGCCTCACAGGGCAAAAAAAACAGGATGAAGACAGGTGAAGAATAAAACAACTGGTGATATACATAGAAGATATCTGACACAGAGAAATCACTACCTAAGTTTTTCTTACATGAGGCAGTATATATAGTGGATGATCATTCTACTCAGAATCCTGCATGTGGATTCTGTATTTACAGAATGTTTACCTAAAGATTATATGCTACACTCCCAAAGGACAATTAAAAAATGCTGAGCACCAAAGAACTGATGCCTTTGAACTGCGGTGCTGGAGAAGACTCTTGAGAGTCCACTGGACTGCAAGGAGACCAAACCTGTCAATCCTAAAGGAAATCAGTCCTGAATATTCATTGGAAGGACTGATGCTGAGCTAAAGCTCCAATACTTTGACCACCTGAGGCAAACAGCTGACTCATTGGAAAAGACCCTGATGCTGGGAAAGATTGAAGGCAAGAGGAGAAGGGGGTGACAGAGAATGAGATGGTTGAATGGCATCACCAACTCAATGGACATAAGTTTGAGCAAACTCCGGGAAATGGTGAAGGATAGGTAAGCCTGGTGTGCTGCAGTCTATGGGCTCACAAAGAGCCAGACATGACTGAATCACTGAACAACTCAAAGAAAATTTTTTAAGATTTAGAAGTTTTAAAAGATTGAAAAGTTTTTGAGGAATAGGTGTAATTATAGTAATTACATAGTAAATATAGTAATTATAACATTTTAATTACTAAATATCATCCTTATGTTGTAAACAAATGGCATGATATGAGAAATTACTGGTATACTATTTTAAATTACAATATACAGTGAAGCTAGCATTACAAAAATATGTCTAAGTATCATGTAAAATTCAACTGTAGTCATAGTTTTTATCTTCCCTTAAAATTATGGCTTCAACCACTTACTCATGTGTTCAGGCTCCAATATGAAATTTTTATTTAACTTAATATAAATATGCAAAAATTTAATGCAAGTTAACATATACACCAATATATTCCTTAGAGCCCATGTAATGTATACAAACTATATATATATATATAATTAGAAGAATTATTAACAAAATATTGGTATTTGTTCTTGAGCAATGATTGTTGTAAGAATAAAATGTACATGAATATTTCAGTGTTCTTTAGTATGTCATAACACCAACTATCAGACAAACTCATTGAAACAAAGATTATACTGGAGGCCAAATAGAAAATTGCTGAGATAATATGAGCAAGAATTGAACTAAGCCATGGAAATGGAAATTGGAGAGCCTGAGGTAGCAAATGGTAAGGGAACCTCCAAAAAATATTATGAAGAAATTATTTAAAGTCAGTGATTTATTGGATTTAATGTTGGATATCAAGGGATAGGTAAGAGACCAACATCTAAGATGATACACAATGCTGCATTACTCTGTGATCAAGTTATTTTTACACAATATGATTGTGAAATGCCTGTGGAGCATCCAAGTGGAAATATGAAAGAGGTGATTGTTTTAGTTCACAGCCAGGCAGCTAAATATATTAGACTCAAATATTAATATGTGATCAGCTCCTTCTCCATTCAGACCACTTTAATGAACTTATGAAATTTAAATACTTTAAGATATTTGTTGTTATTATTAAAAGGTCAAAGATTATAGCTTAAATACATAAATACTATATGTGTTGAAGAATGGGTTCTAGCTTATGGTGGATTCAGGCATTATTCATTTTTTACTGCCTTTTGCTGTTTCAAACCAGCAATTCAAAGAAGAGAGAGCACTTAGATGCTAATGCTCAGATACTAGGTTTATAGTCTATAGTTCCTGACCCCCATATCTCACACAGCATCTTGGTTTGAGTCAGTCACAGGTCTGCAGAACCAAAGTCCTGTCACCAAAGTACCCCTGGTCATTAGTCAGTCAAGGAGGAGATGCTATCTTTCTTCAAATTTCTAACAGCCAAGGAGAGTAGGTAAAGTGAAGTGGGCCAGACCTCAGGCATGGAGAGATGAGACGGGTGAGGGTCACTGTTGCATGAATTCATAACAAAATAGGCATTGATTGCCAGGAGTTAGGATTATAACTAATAGACTCTTTGAGGTGGGTGATAAATCTCATCAAATAAACCTAACAGACATACATAGAACATTCGCTAACAACAGCAGTAGAATACACAGTCTCCTCAAGGTACATGGAACATTCTCCAGGACAGATCATAAATTAAATCACAAATATGTCTTTAAAAATTCAAGTATACTGAAATCATATCAAGCACCTTTTTGACCACAACAGTATGAAACTAAAAAACAATTGCAAGAAAAAAACTGGAAAATTGACAAATATGTGGTGATTTAACATGTTCCTAAAAAAATCAAAAAGTAAATAATATTATATCTTGAAACTAATGCAAATGGAAACCCAATGAACCAAAACCTATATAATTCTGCAAAAAGAGTTCTAAGAGGGAAGTGATAAATGCCCACAATTTAAAAAAAATAAATAAAGATTTCAAATGAACACCCTAACTAAACACCTCGAGGACAAACTAAGCCCAAGTGAGTAGGAAAAAGAAAGTCACAGCAGAAGTAAATGAAATAGAGACTCAAAAGACAATTAAAAAGATCAATGAAACAAAAATTATTTTTTAAACATAAATAAAATTGACAAACCTGCACTTAAAGACACAGAGAGAGAAAATATGCAATAAAAGGAGGAAACATTATAAATGATAATTCAAAAATAGTGAAGATTATAAGAAACTACCATAAAAAATTACATGCTAACAAATTAGATAACCTAGAAGGGATGGATAAATTCCTAGGAACATAAAATCTACCAAGACTGAACCATGAAGAAACAGAAAATCCGAACAGACCAATTACTAATAAACAGATTGAATCAATAATCAAAAACTCCCAAACAAACAAAAGTCTAGGACCAGATGGCTTCACTGTTAATTCTACCAAACATTTAAAAAAGAATTAATACCAATCCTTCTCAAACTCTTCCAAAAAATAGAAGAGAAGGGAACACTTCCAGACTTATTTTATGAGGCCAGAATTACCCTTATACCAAAGCCAGACAAAGACACTACCAAAAAATAGGGCGAAATCCCAAATGAACATAGATGCAAAAATTCTCAACAAAATGTTAGCAAGCAAAATTCAGCAGTACATTAAAAAGATCATACACCATGATCAAATGAGGTTTGTTCCAGGGATGAAAGTACAGTTCAACATCCACAAATCAATCAGTATGATACACTATGTTAACAAAATGAAGGATAAAAATTGTATGATAATTTCAATGGATGCAGAAAAGCATTTGACAAAATTTAACATGCTTTTATGATTTTAACAAAACTCTCAACAAGTTGACTATATTGATAGAAGGAACATAACTCAACATAATTAAAGCTGTATCCAACAAGACCACATCCAACATCATACTCAATGGTGAAAAGCTGAAAGCTTTTCCTCAAGATCAGGAGCAAGTCAAGGATTTCCAGTCTTACCACTTTTTTTTCAATATTAGTACTAGAATACCTAGCCAGAACAACCAGGCAAAACAAAGAAATAAAAGGCATCCAAATCTAAGAGGAAGAATTTAAACTGTCTCTGTTTGCAGATGACATGATACTATATATAGAAAACTCTAAATATTCAACAACAAAATCCTGTTAAAACTAATACACAAATTCAGTAAAGTTGCAGGATACAAAATCAATATTGAAAATCTGTTACATTTCATTACACTAACAATTAACTATTGGAAATAGAAATTAAGAAACAATCTCATTTACAATAGCATCAAGAAGAATAAAATTACTTAAGAATAAATTTGGGGCTTCCCATGTCGCTCAGTCCAGTACTCTTGCCAGGAAAATCCCATGGACGGAGGAGCCTGGTGGGCTACAGTCCATGGGATCGCGAAGAGTTGGACACAACTGAGTGACTTCACTTTCACTTTTCACTTTCACGCATTGGAGAAGGAAATGGCAACCCACTCCAGTATTCTTGCCTGGAGAATCCCAGGGACAGAGGAGCCTGGTGGGCTGCCATCTATGGGGTCGCACAGAGTCAGACACGACTGACGCAACTTAGCAGCAGCAGCAGCAGCTTATTGCTCAGTGGGTGAAGTATTCGCCTAAAATGCAGGAAATGCAGGAGACATGGATTCAATCCCTGGGTGGGGAAGATCCCCTAGAGGAGGGCATAGCAACCCACTCCAGTATTCTTGCCTAGAGAAAGCATGGGAAGAGGAGCCTGGAGGGCTACAGTCCATAGGCTCACAAAGAGTAGGACATGATTGAACTGACTGAGCATACATGCAGGAACAAATTTAAACAAGGAGGTGAAAGATCTGTACACTGGAAACTGAAAGGCCTTAATGAAAGAAATTGAGACACAAATGAATGGAAGACATTCCATATTCATGAGTCAAAAGAATTAGTATTGTGAAAATATCCACACTAGCTAAAGTGAGATACAAATTTAGTGCAACCCCAATCAAAATGCCAATGGCATTTTTCACATAAATATTTAATAGAAAAACAATCCTAAAATTTGTGTGGAACCACAATGACTCTGAATAGCCAAAGCAATCTTTGAAAAAGAACAAAGCTAGAGACATCACAGTTTTTTATTTCAAACTACAGAATATGGCTATAGTAATCATAACAGTACATTATTGGCATAAAAACAGACACATAGATTACTGGAACAGAATAGAATCCAGAAAAAAATCCCATGCATAGATGGTCATTTAATTTTCAACAAAGGAGCCAATAATATACAATAGGAAAAGAACCATCCCTTCCATATATGGTGCTGGAAAAAACAACAGCCACATGCAAAAGAATGAAGCTGGACCACTATATTACACCACACAAAAATCAACTCAAAAAAAAGATTAAAAGACTTGTATGTGAAATCTGAAACCATAAAAATCCTATAAGAAAACACAGGGAGTAAGCCTCCTGACATTGATCTTGGTGATGAATTTTTTGGATTTGATACCAAAAACAAGGACAACGAAGGCAAAAATAAATGAGTAAGACTGCATCAATCTAAAAGTTTCTGCTCAGCAAAGTAAACCATCAACCAAATGAAAAGGCACCTATGGAATGGGATAAAATATTTTCAAACCACATATCTGATAGGGGTTACTATCCAAAACACATAAGGAACTCATACAACTCAACAACAAAAATAAAGAACCCAGTTTAAAAATGGGCAAAGAACCTGATAGGCATTTTTCAAAGGCATTCAAATGGCCAACAGGTACATGAAAAGGTGTTTGAGGACACTAATTATCAGAGAAATTGAAATCAAAACCACAATAAGATATCATCTCACATCTATTAGAATGTTTATTATTAAAAAGACAACAGATAATATCCTGGCAAGGATGTAGAAAAGGCAGAGCCCTTGTGCACTGTTGGAGGCAATATATAAACTGATACAGCCATTATGGAAAACTGTGGAGCTTCCTCAAGAAATTAAAAATAGAATTATTGTATGATCCAGCAATCCCAGCTCTGGGTATATGTCTAAATGAACGAAATCAGGATCTTAAAAAGATATCTGTTATATTCTGTTTATAATAACATTTTAACAATATCCAAGGAATATTTTAAACAACCAAGTGTCTTTCAGTGGGTGAATGGATCAAGAAAATGTGGCATAGATAGATAATGAAATATTATTCAGTCATTAAAAAAGTAAATCCTGTCACTTGCAACAACATGAATGAAACTGGTGGGCATTACCCTAAGTGAAAAAATCCAGACAAAGACAAATATTGCATGATATCATTTATGCATAAAATGAAAAAAAAAATCAGGCCCACAGAAAGTGAATAGAATCACGGTTTCTAGGGGCTGATTATGGAGATAAATAGAGATTGATAAAAGAGTATAAACCTTCAGTTATAAGATAAATAAAGTCTGAGGGTCTAATATATACCATGGTAATTACAGGGGATAACACTGTATTGTGTACTGAAATTTGCTGAGAGAGTAGAACTCCATGTTCTCTCACACACACCTACACACAAATAAAGCAAATATGTGAGGTGATTTAACTGTTAATTCAATAAAGGGAATTCTTTCACACTTTATATGTATATCAAATCATTACATTGTATACTTTAAACATGTTACAACTTTATTTGTCAATTATACCTCAGAAAAACTGAAAAAGATCTTTGACTTCTCTGGGACAAACACAATAAGTAACAGCTGAAGTCACGGGCAAATGTTGTTACCTGTTCCTGCTGCTGCTGCTGCTGCTGCTGCTAAGTCGCTTCAGTCGTGTCTGACTCTGTGCGACCCCATAGATGGCAGCCCACCAGGCTCCCCCGTCCCTGGGACTCTCCGGGCAAGAACACTGGAGTAGGTTGCCATTTCTTTCTCCAATGCATGAAAGTGAAAAGTGAAAGTGAAGTCATTCAGTCGTGTCCAACTCTTCGCGACCCCATGGACTACAGCCTACCAGGCTCCTCCGTCCATGGGATTTTCCAGGCAAGAGTACTGGAATGGGTGCCATTGCCTTCTCCGGTTGTCACCTGGGGAATGCATAAAGCAAACGGCTGTGGATGGACTCTTAGGAAATACTGCATTTAACATGTATTATTGACAAGAAATATTCACTACACTAAGGGCTTCTATGGTGACTCAGTGGTAACTAGTCCACCTGCAATGCAGGAGATGGGGGTTCCATCACTGGGTCAGGGAGATCCCCTAGAGAAGGGAATGGCAACCCCCTCCAATAGTCTTGCCTGGAGAATTCCATGGACAGAGGAGCCTGGCGGGCTGCAGTCCATGGGCTCACAGAAGAATCGGACACAACTTAGTGACTAAACAACTCATTACACAAAGTCAAACGGTATTCACATTCACATTCACATTCTTAAATATTCTTTTAAGAACTTCTGACACTGAAAATATTAATAAGGTTAACTGAAAGAAACACAAAATACACTTGTCAGTCGTTGATATAACAAACTGATCGATCCCTCTTTTCTCCTTCCCCGTGATCCTGGCCTCGGTTTAGACGGCTGGAGATGAGAAGAATGGTTCTTTTACACGTCATTTTTATGGCCAGTTCTGCTGCCTCCCGGGTTTTGTGTTTCTGTCAGCTGTATCTCAGCCACGCTTCTCTTTTAGTGGTCCACACAGCCCGCTCTAGCTGGAAGGATGGATTCCATCTTCATTCCCTACTCTTTTTCCTTTCCAAGTCAGAGAGTTGCTTCCAGTTTTGTTTTGGTTTATTTCACCTAGTTTATTTTTTCCTAGTTTTCCAACTAGTTTTAGAATAGCTTCTTCCCAGTCTTCCAATCACACCCTGTTCCATGAAACATTTGTACACTATATAATTCCAGGTGCTGGGACAAGAAAATTTTACTTTCTCTTTCAATTTAAGATCAAAGGAAAGTTGAACCATTGCCAAGAAACATCTCTGCATTGCACCTTTTCTTGACACTACAGAGCTGGTAGAGGACTCAGAAGCAGGATACCAAACCTGACAGAGCAGGCAGAGGAAGTGATGCCTGGAAAACAGCTGAGACTTGAAGAAGCAGGGACGTGAAAAACTGACAATGCATGACTAATGTGTGAATTTTTGACTACTCTCTAAACATATTAATCCCACCATCTTACTCAGTGAATAAATACTGCATATTGACGTGAAGATTTCTGGTCTAAAAATTACTAATGGCATCATTACCAGTGCCTACAAAGTTCCTTATATATAAAAGGGTGCTTGTCAGCTGACTGCTATTTTGATAACATTCAACTGAAATCTGGTTCCTTCTTTCTGACCATGTTTTTCATCACTCTGCTCTGACCTTCAGCTCTGCTTCGTTGATCTGAGCTGATCTTTTTCCCTGATGGCAGAGGAGAGAAAAGCATAAGAAGCCTGTGCCTCTGCACAGTCATCTATTACCAGCTGAAGATTTGGCAGATACAGAAGGGGAAATCAGGCTGCAGGGTCTTTATCTGATCTTCATTGTTTCTATCTATTTTAGGTTAGAAAAGATTTTAGAAGTGAGGGCTATTTTGTATAATATGTCATAAGTTCTGGGCAAGTTATGCAATATCACAAAGGCAGAATTCAGCAACCACGGGGTTCATATCATATCCTGCGAGCATTTTCTCCTCTTTCCCTAACTGTCAAAATTTTTTCACCATGTTAAATCCAAATAATGTCAATAATCTATAAAAGTAATTTCTATTTCTGGTGATGACAGAAATTTCATGAAATTATGTATCTCAGATTGGAGAGTTCTCAGAGGTAATCTACCTGATTTAAATAACATTAGGTAAGAAGACATACAATATAAAACAACAAACAGAGCAATCTTGCTCATGCACAACCTTTGCTTGTAATTTATCAAGAAAAATTGGCCAGGAGTTTCGATTTGACTGAGACATACATCGTTTTGATTATCTTTTTGATGCTAGCTGTGGACTACTCTCAATATTCCTATGAAGTTCTTTCTAACCCACATTGTGATGGTATTTGGAGATTGGGCTTTGGGAATTAGTTAGGGTTAGAAGAGGTCATGAGGGTGAGGACCTCATGATAGTGTTATCATTTGATAAGAAGTAGAAGAGAGAGAAGGAGGCCACCTGCAAGCCAAGGACAGCACTCTCACCAAGACCTGGATCAGCTGGCATCTTCATCTTAGACTTCCCAGCCTCCAGAACTATAATAAACAAGTGTCCAAGTCACCCAGTGTATGGTATTTTGTAATTTCAGCCAGAGAAGACTAATACAATGCCCAGTTGGAAAAATTCCCAGGGGGCGCAGTGGCGAAGAATCTGCCCACCAATGCAGGAGATGTAGGTTTGATCCTGGGTTAGGAAGATCCCCTGGAGGAGGAAATGGCAGCCCGCTCCAGTATTCTTGCCTGGGAAACCCCATGGACAGAGGAGCCTGGTGAGCTACAATCCATGGGGTCACAGAAGAGACAGTCACAACTGAGCAACAGAACACACATAACAAAAGAGTAACCAAAATCACCAAAGAATTTAAATTATCTTCCAAAATTACCATAATTGTAGATGGAAATAGTATCATATGAAGGCACAGTAAATGTTATTCTTTTTTCCTCAACTCCCACATTTAATTCATAATCAAGTTCCATTAACTCTATTACCAAATAATCACACAATAAATCCAACCATTTCTTTTCATTCTACTAAAGTCACCATCATCTTTCACCCAGATGGTGCAGCAGCCTCACAACCTGTCTCTCAGCTTCATCTCTGCACCTCCCACAAGCCATTCTCCCCACAGCAGCCAGAGTGGGTTTTCAAAAATAAAACACACCCTCTAGCTGAACAGTTGCCAATAACTTTGCACTGCACTTAAATAAAATCCAAACTTCTCACCCACTTTACACAGCCCTGTACATCTTGTGGCCTGATTATCTTGATCTCATATCACTCTCCCCTACAGCTCTGCTGTTTCCCCAGCCTGCCTGCCCATCAAGCACATTTCTGCCTTAGTACTATACTGTTACAGCATTCTCTTCCGAGATCCTCTTCACTCTGATCTCCACCTGATTGGCTTCTCCATGTTGTTCAGATCTGAGTTTAAAAGTCAGATTTTCAGACAGGTTTTCCTGAGTGCGCAGCCTAAAATAAGCACTCTGCCATTCTCTTTCACACCATTCTGTCTAAATTCTGTAGTGTATGGTTGCTGGTTGATATTTTGCTTATTTGGGGGCTTCCCTGGTAACTCCGGAGAAGGCGATGGCACCCTACTCCAGGACTCTTGCCTGGAAAATCCCATGGATAAGAGGAGCCTGGTGGGCTGCAGTCCATGGGGTTATGAAGAGTCAGACACGACTGAGCGACTTCACTTTCACTTTTCACTTTCATGCACTGGAGAAGGAAATGGCAACCCACTCCAGTATTCTTGCCTGGAGAATCCCAGGGATGGCAGGGCCTGGTGGGCTGCCGTCTATGGGGTTGCACAGAGTTGGACACGACTGAAGCGACTTAGCAGCAGCAGCAGCTGGTAACTCAGCTGGTAAAGAATTCACCTGCAATGCAGGAGACCCCGGTTCAATTTCTGGGTTTGGGAAGATCTGGTGGAGAAGGGATAGGCCTACCCACTCTAGTATTCTTTATCTTCCCTAGTGGCTCAGACGGTAAAGAATCTGCCTGCAATGTGGGAGACCTGAGTTTGATCCCTTGGTTGAAAAGATCTTCTGGAGAAGGGAACGGCTACCCACTCCAATATTCTGGCCTGGAGAATTCCATGGACTGTATAGTCCATGGGGTCACAAAGAGCCAGACATGACTGACTGACTTTCATTTTCATCTTTATTGGATGTAAGCTCCATGAGAGCCAGAACTGATTTATCTAGCTACATCCCCAGCTCCTAAGAGAGTCTGGCACATATTTTTTTAAGTGAATGAATAAATTATATAATTTTAGAGGACTAAAGAGGCCTACCTATAGAAATGTATTCCCTTTATTTGCCATAGTACCAAAAATTTCTATAATTAAAATTATTTTTATGAATACAACTTCATTAAAATATAAGAATGTAAGTGAAGTGAGGCTTCCCAAGTGGCACTCATAAAGAGCCTGCCTGCCAATGCAGGAGACAAGACTTAAGAGACACAGTTTCAATCCCTGGTTGGAAAGATCCCATAGAGGAGGGCATGACAACCCACTCCAGGATTCTTGCCTAGAGAATCCCATGGACAGAGGAGCCTGGTGGGTTGCAGTCCACGTGGTCACACAGAGTCAGGCATGACTGAAGCAACTTAGCACACAAGCATGTAAGCAAAGTAACCTACTAAGATATGATTAATTATTAAAACTGTCATATAATTAATCAACCATAGATAAAAACATTGCTTCAACAGAATGGATTTTAAGAGGAGGGGAGAAGAGGAGAGTAGAATTTGGAAGGTACTTCTCAGAAAGAGAAAGTAATATAATGGGAAAGCTTTGAGTAGCTAGAGCGATTCATGGAGGACAATGAGGGAAGGGGTCACCTGAGCTACAATTTTGAACAAGTCCTGCTCTGAGAAAAGTGTATGTAGTGAGTAACAAAGGCATCCCAGGAACTCAGAATTTTATATCTCATTTTATTCTCCCTCTCGAGTGTTAAGTACCTCCCTAGTTATGCTCTCAGTTTTCATCTACCATCTCTGTGAATCAGGGAGGTTGCATTGTCCCCGCTAATCCACTGAAATGGAGAAATTAGGACACTCTGTCACATGGTTGGAGACGGAAATGGCAACCCACTCCGGTATTCTTGCCTGGAGAGCCCCATGAACAGAGGAGCCTGGGGGGTTACAGTCCCCGGGGTCACAAAGAGCTGAACACAGCTGAGTGACAGAACAGCAGCTACTCCATGAGCCACTCACCGTTAGATCTGAGATTCGGCCACAGCTCTGCTCATTGCCAACCCATTCTTCCACAGTGTCCACTGGACCTCTAGCTCAGAAAAGTCTCACTAAAAATTCTATGAGCTGGTAAGATTATCGTATTCTGTGAGTCACATGAGAGGTATGAGAGGTGGAGTTTGCTGTTGTTCAGTCACTAAGTTGTGTCCCACTCTTTTGCAACCCCATGGACTGTAGCCCACCAGGGTCCTCTGTCCATGGAATTTCCCAGGCAAGAATACAGGAGTGGGTTGCCATTTTCTTCTCCAGGGGATCTTCCTGACCCAGGGGTCGAACTTGCATCTCCTGCATTGGCAGGCAGATTCTGTACAGCTGAGCCACCAGGGAAGCCCTGAGGTGGGGTTTGGAGGGAAGCAAATTACAGGGATGACATGATTTTGGAAACATCAGTAACCTCACAACTAGTCTCCTATCCTGTTCCACCCACGTCTAGATTGTTGTTCACATATTCACATCACTTAATTGCACTTTGCTTTGTAATTCATTCATTACACAGTCAACAAATATTTCTTGAGCATAGGTGAAGTGATAGGCATTGGTCTAAGTGCCTGGGACACAGTAAAGAACAAAGTTAATTCATTTTCTTTATTATTACAAGGCTTTCAAGTTTCTTAATGGCTATATATATATATATATTTTTTTTTAACTCAGGTCTACCATCTCTTCCCTTAGATACCTTTATCCTCACTCCAACTGGCAAATGAATATTTATTTAAGTTAATGAAATTGAGTAGAAAAGGAGAGAGTAGATGGATGTTCCGTGTTCTGACCCCATATGCTGCACCCAGGTTATGTCTGTCTTATGTTGTTTAGGCTTTAAGGAGAATTGCAGAAGAATGGCCAATGTAGAAAACAACTGAAAGCAATAAGTCAGTGTTTCCAAAGTATGGTCTTTGAACCATAGACATCTGCAGTCTAGGATACCTGTTAAAAGTTAAAATTCTAAAATCTCAACCCAAATCTACTATGTCAAAATCCCCTAGGCACATCTGCAGTAATCCCAAAGATTCTTAGACACTTTCAAGTCTGACCAACACTGTTTTAGGCATCAAATTAGAGCCAGGGACTATCACACAATGTACTTCACTTGTTCTGAGAGTGCTATATCACTTATAAATGATTTTTTTTTTAACTCTTCTGTTGACACAAGTTCAATTGCTAGTACCTGATAGACAAATTACCAAAAAAACAAACAAACAAACAAACAAAGCAGCCATTTTAGATAAGGGCCTGAAGTTAAGATGTATATCTAAAGCTTACCAAGCATCTGATTGACATAGTCATTTTTGTGGAAGTTCTGCAAAGGGCAGACAGCATCTCTGCAAAAGCTATCTAGTGATGATTGGCTTTGGTTCTTTTATTTTAGTGGAATAATTAACTCAAATAAAGGCAGCTTCTTTATCTAAATACCCCTCAACAATTATTCCAATTTTCTGCTTGACTTTAGCTGAAGATCTGGCTGATTGGTACCAAGAAAATACACTGCCACCATTTTAAATAATATAATTCCAATTATTACAAATTCAGTTATGGAATCAGAACTATATTTATTGATAGGAGCACTTGCTTTTCCAAATGAAGGTAGCTTTCATTATCATGGGTAACTCTACCTCAATTCCCTTGCACTATTTTAAATTATCACTCTAACTATTCGTACTCTCATCGAGGCATTTATCTAATGAAATACTTTAAAACTTCTTCCCCAGAAACTAACACAAAGTTGTAAATCAACTGTACTCCAATAAAAATTTTTTAAGAAACTACTTCCACAGATAATGTCAGAACATAATGACATCAAAATGGCCCCATAATGTAGTCCCACTGGAGTTTATTTAAACTTTTTATTTGAATATATGGAAAAATAAAAAGGAAGGGTACTTCTATGGATTAAAATACAATCCTCATGAGAATCCATTAAGGACAAGTTCTTCCTGACTTCTAATATATTTTAAAAGATTTTGTGCTGTGTAAAATCTTTATTATGGCTATCTATTTAAGGCTGAGTATTATCAAACTCTCCAAATTTATTTCCCCTACTCTGAGAAAGAAACCACCACTTACAACCACTGAAAATATAGCTCTTTGTTTTTACCATTAGACATAGATTCAAATTAACCAGTTTTATTTTTCAGATTAATCTGCTTTATATGCTACTTCATTTTATCACTTCTTTTACTGCAAGTAGTATATAAATCCAGCCCACCTCCAAAATAAAGTCATTTACATTTAATTTATTGATTCTAACATAACTTGGTAAAGAGTGGTAAGAGACTTGCAGCAATTTGAAGGGCAGAGTTTTTAAGTCTCAAGTTTACAGAGTTTTAAGCTATCTCCAGAAAAAACATCAGCAGCCAGAGTTTTAGGAAGAAAGAGTGGCATTGGCTCCATAACCTCCATCCTCATAGCTCATACCCAGTCCTGCTCCAGGCCCAGGATCCTATTTCATCTTTATTTTCAGCCTTCTTTCCAGAGTTTCTTTATAGACCAGGAGTTTCTGGGATACATACAGAGGACAGTACAAAAAACAAAAAAAGAATCAGAGAAATCTGATTGTAGAGAGAAATCTACAACAGGCAAAGGAGAGTATAGGAATGAAATTTACTATGGCTCAATCAGTTCAGCCCAGAAAAGATGAAACGGAAGTAGTTCCTTTCTCCTATTCCCATACTTATGGATGAATATCAGCAGGCTACTGTTGGAGGAATTTTGAAGAGACCTTAAAACCAGAAAAGCAGAAGGTACCACATGCTCCACCACATCTTTTAGGTCAAAAGATTTGAGTGGTTGCTTTCAGGAGGTTGGTTGGAGGCAAGGAAAGAGTTGAAAGATTTAGCAAATAAAAATGCAGAGCCACCAGTTAAATCTGAATTTCAGATCTTAAAAATGAAAGGTTTTTAGTACTTAGTATATAGTCCCCCAATATTGAGGACATATACTAAAATAGTATTCATTACTTATCCAAAGTTCTAATATAAGTAGGTATCCTGTATAATAAGACTCCATTCAAGTCTGGGAGGTCTTAAGCTTCTTATTGATCTCTGGGAGGGCGGACAGATGAGAACAGAGCTTTCCAAGAGCCTTGAAGTACAAAGAAATATTAGGAAAGTGCCCCAAAAAGAGCTAGTAGGAGCGATGTTGTCTCTAGAGAGAGAAAAAAGAGAAAACAAGGAGACAGAACACCTTCTAGGAAATTTATCCTATCTCATTGGAATGGGCAGAAAATGAACATCTGATTGCTCAACAAGGATATTCAGATGGTTTAGGAGAGAAAGGACTGACCCAGAGAAGTTATTTTAAGAATTAAAGAACATATAAGAACCACATGCTAAATGATTACATCACTAGAGCTAACCTGTGTGCATGCATGCTAAGTCACTTCAGTCCTATCTGATTCTTTGAGACGCTATAGACTGTAGCCCCGGAGAAGGCAATGGCACCCCACTCCAGTACTCTTTCCTGGAGAGTCCCATGGATGGAGGAGCCTGTTAGGTTGCAGTCCATGGGGTCGCTAAGAGGCAGACACGACTGAGCGACTTCACTTTCACTTTTCACTTTCATGCATTGGAGTGGGAAATGGCAACCCACTCCAGTGTTCTTGCCTGGAGAATCCCAGGGACGGGGGAGCCTGGTGGGCTGCCGTCTATGGGGTCTCACAGAGTCGGACACGACTGAAGCGACTTAGCAGCAGCAGCCTGTAGCCCGCCAGGCTATGGGATTCTCCAGGGGCATATGTATACCTAGAGCTGATTCATGTTGATGTTTGGCAGAAACCAACACTATTCTGTGGAGAAGGCAATGGCACCCCATTCCAGTACTCTTGCCTGGAAAATCCCATGGACGGAGGAGGCTGGTAGGCTGCAGTCCATGGGGTCGCTAAGAGTCGGACACGACTGAGCGACTTCACTTTCACTTTTCACTTTCATGCATTGGAGTGGGAAATGGCAACCCACTCCACTGTTCTTGCCTGGAGAATCCCAGGGACGGGGGAGCCTGGTGGGCTGCGTCTACGGGGTCACACAGAGTCAGACACGACTGAAGCGACTTAGCAGCAGCAGCAGCAACACAATTCTGTAATGCAAGTATTCTTCCATTTAAAAATAAATAAGAATTTTTAAAAAAGAACACTGGAGTGAATTGTCATGCCCTCCTCTACAGGATCTTCCCACCCAGGGGTCAAATCTGTCTCCTGTGTCTCCTGCACTGCAGGTGGATTCTTTACTGCTGAGCCACTGGGGAAGCTTAACTTAGTAAACAGTAAAGAATAAAACAGATGAAACACATTAAGCCTGTTGATGAGTCTTATAATAAAATCATTGTGTTTAAATTTGCCATTTAGGAGACAGTAACTAAAGAGTTTTCCTTCAGTCAATTTAAGACATATGTATGAAACTTGACCCTGAAGGGTCAAAATTTGAAAGTCAAGCAATTTACAAAAAAAAAAAAAGCACAGTCGTAATCTGCTCACTACAGAGGGCAGTGTTGCCTCAGAACTTGTAATTCCTTTAATAATAAATCCATTCAAGAAAAAAAAAAATTAAGTTTGACTGCTTATCTGAAACTTGGCAAACAAACGTTTTGGCTGAGTAGTCAGGTGAGGTATCTCTCACGAACAAGTTTTGTGCAAAGTTTCTAACTTCAGCAGCTGCTTTTCTTCCCCCCCAGTCCTTTCAGGTACCAGGAGAAATCTGCTGCACAGAAATGTTTATTTGAAATTATTAAGTCCATGTGATCAATTTGAATTTTATTCAAATTATCCTTCATCAAGAATATCAATCAAGCTTTTTGGTTTCAATGATTTGTGCTCAGATATATTGAGTTAAATTCTCCCAAGATTCAGAACTTAAAAGTCCATATGTTCAGGCAAATGATATTAAGGCATTCTTAATCGTCTTAATAATTCCCTTTAAGAAAATATTTGTAAACTTTAGTAAAAAATAAGTTACGAAAAAACCTTCCTAGCAAAGATATTATGCTGTCATTCATCATTTAATGATCTTACTCAAGATCAGTTTTTATTAATCTGTCTTCTTTTATCTCATCACAAACACTTTGACATCTAAACTACTGACTCTCATTCTAGGAGCTCAAAATCAAGGTAATATTAATATGATATTAGATTACTTTATACAAATAAGGAAACTTGTTATATAAGACAGATGACATTGCAAATCAATGAGAAGCCAGTCAATAAACAGAGCTGGGAAAATTAGTTATCCTTCAGGGAAAAAAGACTGAATTCCTACCTCATAGCAAAGCCAAAAATCTATCACAAATGGACTAAAGATTTAAACAGAAAAAAGCAGAATTTCCAAATTTTTAGAAGAAAACCCAGTAGATTATCTTCATGCTCTCAGGGTAGGGAAAGAGTGAAACAGTAAAAAGTAGCTATCATTTATTAAAAGTTAGAAAACATTAAAATAAAAATTTCTGCTCACCAAAATAGAGAATGAATTAAGTGCCAATCTAGGGGAAACAGCAAGGCCTATTCATTCAGATTCCTCTTGGTATCTTGGAGATATGCTATGCTATGCTATGCTAAGTCACTTCAGTCGTGTCCGACTCTGTGCGACCCCATAGAAGGCAGCCCACCAGGCTCCCCCATCCCTGGGATTCTCCAGGCAAGAACACTGGAGTGGATTGCCATTTCCTTCTCCAATGCATGAAAGTAAGAAGTGAAAGTGAAGTCATTCAGTTGTGTCCGACTCTTAGCGACCCCATGGATTGCAGCCTACCAGGCTCCTCCATCCATGGGACTCTCCAGGAAAGAGTACTGGAGTGGGGTGCCATTGCCTTCATCTTGGAGATAAGGATGTACTTTCCTCTGGGCATAGGGAAAGCACCTCACATGTGTTTCAGGGGAAGTTCCTTCCTGCACATGCCATTTCTCAGACTCCTTCAGCTTAAAATATTTAATCTGCCAAGATACCATATTTTGGAGTAATGTGTTCTGAACTCTATCAATAAGCACACATATCCTAGACACTCCTATATATGTGTAGCATGAGACATGTTCAAAAATGTTAATAACAGCAATGTTCATGTAGCAAAGAAATTGATAAAAATCCAAGTCTCCATCAAAAGGAGATTAGATAAGGTGGAGAATATTATTTACCTGTGAAAATAGGCTAATTGCTATATACAATACACTCAACTATATACTAATACATACTGAACATAATATTAGATGGTTCTTGTATGCATAATATTACTTTTTTAAAAAAATGTCACAAAACACTACATATAGCATGCCATCGAATACAGCTGAAATAAGCAAAACTGAAAATGCATCATTTATATTTATATGTGGTAATTTTTCTAAAGCAAAGTAACACAGAATATTATTGCTGTCAAAAAAACAAGAGAGTGAGAAGCACAAATATCTTCAATGTTATAAGTAATTTGATGATTATTAGTGGAGAGGTGTGCTCATAAGGATTTGTTGTTATTATGTTTAACAAATTTAAGTTACATATTCTGTTGTATGAGTCAAATAGGACATACCAATGTTTATTAAAGAATTAGAGCATTACAGAGAGTAGCATTGCCATATACCCACTACAATGTGTAAAATAGATAGCCAGCAGGAAGCTGCTGTGTTGCACAGGGAGCACTGCTCTGTGATGACCTAGAGGGGTGGAATGGGGGCGTGTGGGGGGGACAGAGGCTCAAGAGGGTTGTTGGACAGCAGAAATTAACACAACATTGTAAAGCAATTATATTCCAATTTTAAAAATCAAAATGAAAAAAAGAAAAACTTAGAGAATAAGATTTTATCTGGGTGGACTGTAGCTCACTGATCTCCTATGGCAAATCTCGAGCCAAGAAATAGTCATGAAAGCAAATGAAAGTTAGCCGAAAAACAAAAGAAAGAAATCAGACCACAAGCCATGGTTTAATTGTGATGATCATAGTTTAATTGTGCAACATAAATTTTTTTTAATATATTGCTCTCCTTTTTACTGTCTAAATCTAATTTTCTTAAGTAGCTGTAACCCAAAACTGGACCATGGGGCTACCAAATCCAGACACGTTAGGTATCATTCTTAAAAATAAGCCATCCCTTAGGGAGTTAGGGATGGACATATACACACTGTTATATTTAAAACCGATAATCAACAAGAACCTACTTATAGCATATGGAACTCTGTTCAACGTTATGTGGCACCCTGGATGGGAGGAGAGTTTGGGGGAAAATGGATACATGTATATGTATGGCTGAGTCCCTTGGCTGTACACCTGAAACTAACACGTTGTTTGTTAACTGGCTGTACTCCAATAAAAGTAGCCATCCCTGAACCTCTGAAAACATTTATGTGGCCCTTTGCAGTGCTCTAGGAGGACATTCTTCTGCTGTAGCTAAGTGTCCTACAACAATAAACAGATGTTTACAAGAGACTGCCAACTGCTGTGATCGAGAAGTTCACAATGTGTTGGGAGCATATATCTATGACACCACACAGAGAGAAGTAGATCAAAGACTTTCCAGGAGAGGACACGTACTTGAAGTTCAAAGGACATAAAGGAATTGTCGAATAAAGGGGTGATGAACTATTTAGAAAAATGCAGTCATTCATTCTTAAAGTGATACCAGGTATACTTTACAAACAGTTTAATAGATCTTCAGGAATAATTCCTGGTGTTCCAGATTTGTACCCTACTTGGTAATTTTGGAATCTAATTCCTGAAATAAATTCAACTCTAGTACATATTGAAACACTGCTCTTGAATTCCAAGCTAGGATATTTAGCTTTTAGAGTTTCTTTTCTAAAGTCACTCTGAGCCACCATATTGGTTTTAAAAGTCATGGAAATACAGTCTTGGAAGAGACTTGAATGATCATCTAATCCATTTCCTTTATCTTATGTACATAATTCTAACACAGCCAGAGTCTCATGTGAATCAGTTTCAGAACAGTGGCATGCTTTACATCTCAATTAATGATCAAACATACATTTTTAATTCCTTTTTTACTTACTTTTCTCATAAACCACTGTAACTAAATAAGTAAGCTGGACTCTTTCAAACATGAAAGAAACCATATTCTTCTTACTCCTCCCCATTAAGCCAGCTTCATGGACTCATTCTTTGACCCTTCTGGATGAAATCCCAGATTCCATAGCTACTCCAGTCACTATTACAAATTAAATAAGTAGAAGCTTATTTTTTGACATTTTTTAAAAGTGTAGCCCAACATAAAAATCACATAAGTCTGTCCAAGCCAGTGTAAAAATCAAAGGCAATTCAGAACGTCTTCCTTCCCCCAAATCCTATCTGATGCTGCTTTGGAAGCCCAAGGGATGAGGAAAGCTATGTGGTAAGGTCTGCCCTCTTCCTCTCCCATATGCTACTCCCTCCAAGCCCAGAGCATAAAGCCAAAGAAGAGGTAGAAGAGCAGCTGGCTCACGGGACTGCCCTAGTCAGGATCTGGGATTTGTGTCCTACATGTGTGACCAATATCCAAGGCAAATCTTTTTCTTTTATGGAGGGACATGAGGAGACTTTGGCAGACACCTCACAGATCTCCTCACTGGGAACTTCAGACAGCAAGACTATCCTCCCAGGGGCATGCAGTGCCTCTTCTCCAGCCAGCTGCTTCAGCAATTCATTCCATTCCCTGTGTTCACCTTTTCTTCTTTGGACCACACTGTCTAATGGTCTTCCTGGGCAGAATGGTTTTTAAGAAGTCTCTATCAATATCCGTAAGCTCCACACCCGTCCCTGAGAAATCTTGCCTTTGCCCCACCACTGGTGGAAACGCAGCTTGCTTCTGTTACAGCCTTCATTCCTCTATAACCAGAAAGGGCCAGCGCCAGCTTCTTACCTCTTGCGCTTTCAGACATGAGTTAAATACCAGCTCTGGAGTCCGTCTTCTGCTAAAGAACACAGACAGACTTTCAAAAGGGCAGTTCTCCTCCTATCCATTACCTGTGCTGGGGGCACAGATGGTGAAGAAGAACAATCTAACACAAGACAACTTCCTCCAACAAATATTCTCTCTCAGCCTCTTCAGCCTCACCCTCTTATATGGATGCAATACGGGTGATGGATTATTACTAAGAAAATTCATCTTGGACCACTCACTTTTCAAGTGCCACCTAGGTTAGAATGTAGAATGTAAGGTGGCACTCACCTCACTTTAGGATGTGAGAGTCCCCAACAATGCTGTCAGCCTTTTGACCCCTACGGAAACGCCAAGGCAAGAGGAAGTCATGGTACTGATATCTTGTTTCATTGTGAACACAATTCATGGCCTCATTTACTCAAATTCTTGTACTCAGATTCACTTTCTGACACCCCATAACTCTTCTAGTACCATACATCCTTCCAAAATATCCCCTAAATAATTTTTTATTCATAAGATGCACACCTGAACTTTCCTTTTCTTCCTTTACCTTTCTATTAGCCTTTTTCCAAATGGCTTTTAAAGGTCCTTTGGAAGGTGTAGAAGAAGTAAAAATGACTTGTCAGTTATAGGATTCACTCTTCAGAGCCTGGGATAGTATGAGGAAATCAGTGTACAGTCTCAAGCTAATGATTTGTCCCTTACACATATGAGGAATCATATCTAGAGAGGTAAAATAACGTGTTCAAGTTCACATAATGATTAGGGGCAGAGGGCCAATGGAGCCTTCCTGGGATCAAGAAATACTCTAATCAGTAGAATAAATTACATTACATAGTATTAAGGATTTAGCAAACAATTTAAATAATTTAGGAGGCTTTTAAGTGTATCAGTCTCTTGCTGATTTGGAAGCCATTTTTTTTAAATGGCAAGTCTGTGGTTTCTTGAATGAGTAAGATAGTTTACAGTGCATTATCCTATTAATTCTGATGATACAAATTCCCAGTCACTGAATTGTAAAGGTTTCTTGGACATGTTGATCTTTGTATAAATTTGCAAAAATAAAAATAAAAAAGAATTTAGAAGCACTAATGAGCATAATACCTCATAAGATTTTGAATTCCTGTATCTTTTGTTGGAGGCACATCTGCCACCGTAAATAGACACACACAAACACACACCTGCCCCACCCAGTCAGAGAAGGAGAATTTCTAAAAAAAAGTTTATTTCCTTTTTAGAAAAAAAAAATTACTGCCTACTATGTGTCTAGCCCTATGTTAGACAGAGTAGAAGATATAAAGATGAATAAAAATATACCCTGCCTTCCAAAAACTGACATTTTTATTTTTTTTAATCAATATATATTACAAGTATAAAAATGAAAGTACCAATATAAAATGATATGGGTTCAGAAGAGGGTTCTCAATAAATATTTTTTGAATGGGTGAATGACCACTCTCTGGAGGAGGTGGCATTTGAAATGACATTTGAAAATAGGTAGAATGTGAACATGCAGAGACTAGAAAAGGACCTTAAATCAGAGGGACTCACATAAGTATGGGTAGGTGAGAAAGCACAAAGATAGAAACTACAGCTACAATTTCTGCCTGGCACTTCATTTACCACCTTACAAGTATTCTCTAATTCTACCCTCACAGTAATGATGTTATTAGCATGATTTTACAGATCATAATAAGAGCTAACCTTTATCGAATGCCTATTGAATGCCCGGCATGTACTTAGAACTTGTATATAGTCTTATTTAATCTTCTTAACAAACCTATGATATGAATAATGTGATGTCTCCATTTTCCAGTAAAGAAAATAAGGATCAGAGAGATGAAATAACTTGCCAAGGTCATGTGGCAAGTAATGATGAAGACTGATTTCAAGACCAGGTCAATTCCATTCCAGAGCCTTGGCTCTAAATTTCTGTTATACTCCTCTGGAAAATAGCAAGTTCAGTTTGGTCTGAACATAGGGTATAAGCAAAGGATAATTGAAAATAAAATATTAAAAGTAAAACAAATCTTAAATACTTGGCTATGTTGGGGCTTTATTTTATGGAAACAGAAAATTATTGAGACCTATTTGTAGGTTCTGGGCTTCAAAAGCCATTCACAAAAAAAAAAAAAAAAAAAAAAAGCCATTCACAACAAAGTTGTTTATTGCTTTTTAATCTAGATGTTAAACAGCTCATATTAACAATTTGTACTTGCTTTTGCCAAGTGTGGGAAAATCAGACTGCAATAAATAACCTCCCACAAATTCCAGAAAGGGATCTGGGAGGGGAGCGTGGTATGTGAGCTCCTCATTCAAAGACTGAGGAGAAAAGATCAAAACCACAGAATTCCCTGGTGGTCTAGTGGTTGGGACTCTGCACTTCCACAGCAGAGGAAAGTAAGGGTTTGATTCCTGGTCAGAAACTAAAATCCCACAAGTTGTGTGATGTGACCAAAAAATTGAACTAAATTAACGGACAACCATAATTTTAAAAAAACCAGTGTCCCATCAGCCAAATTCTGGACACAAATATTTCATTTAGTCCACAATTTGTTTTAAATGGTGGAAATTTTCACTTAAAAATTTGAATTTCAGTCTTCTCTTAAAAATTCTGCAGATTTCACAATGCCATATTACACTGCAATATTTAGCCAGAGCCAAACAGAGTTTTTCTGCTTTAGACAGGTCATGCTCTCCAGCTTGCCACCATCCCTAACATTCTCTCTGTGTTTTTATTTAGCCCTTCATCTTTTTTAAACTTTTTATGATTAATTATATAATATTTCAAACATACAAAAAAATCCCATAAGAAAATAAACACACTCAACCCACTATTAAGACATTTTGTCCTACTGCTTAATATCAACTTTTTCTAATTTAAAGAAAAAATATTACGGGATTTTTTATATTTCTGGTGGAGAGTGAAAACTACTATAAGTACTTTGGAGAGCAATTTGACCATGCCAAATAAAGTTCAAATCTTCAAACATAGCCATATCTAGAGATATCTACTCTAGAAAAACTCTTGTATACACACATGATTAGACACACAGCTTTCCATTCTCTTATATAATCAGCTCACCTCACGTATTTATATTACTTCCTTCTGCTTGTTACCAGGTAACAAGCACTGATCTATTCTCTAATTGCCCACCAACATCAGTATCACCTAGAAACTTAGGGAGGCACATTCTCAGCCCCCCCCCCAGATCTACTGAATCAGAACTAATAGAGAGGAGATGGGCTTCAGAAATGTATACTTTAATGTTTGGAAAGCACTATTGTAGGATTACAGATGAACTTCATAGTGATATATCTTTAAAGCATTATTTGTTCCTATGTGAAGTGGATTGAATTATGTTCCACCACCCCCACCACCAAAATTCATACGTTGAAGCCCTAACTGCCAATCTGTCAGAATACGACTATATTTAGAGACAGGACCTTTAAGGAAGTGATTAAGTTAGAATGAAGGTTAGGGTGGACTCCAATCCAATCTGACTGGTGTCTTCATAAGAGGACCTGCAGGTTAAGGAAAGAAGCCTTAGAAGAAATCAAACCTACTTACACCTTGATTGTGAATTTTCACCCTCCAGAAGTGTGAGAAAATAAATTCCTGTTGTTTAAGTCACCTGGTCTGTAGGATTTTGTTATGACAGCCCTTACAGACTAATCAGTTCAGTTCAGTACAGTCGCTCAGTCATGTCCGACTGTTTGCAACCCCATGGACTGCAGCATGCCAGGATTCCCTGTCTATCACCAACTCCCGGAGTTTACTCAAACTCATGTCCATGGAGTCAGTGATGCCATCCAACCATCTTATCCTCTGTCGGCCACTTTTTCTTCCGCCTTCAATCTTTCCCAGCATCAGGGTCTTTTCTAGTGAGTCAGTTCTTCCCATCAGGTGGCCTAAGTACTGGAGCTTCAACTTCAGCATCAGTCCATCCAATGAATATTCAGGACTGATCTCCTTTAGGATATACTGGTTGGATCTCCTTGCAGTCCAAGGAACTCTCAAGACTCTTCTGCAACACCATAATTCAAAAGCATCAATACTTTGGCACTCAGCTTTCTGTACAGTCCAACTCTCACTTCATATATGATTACTGGAAAAAAACATAGTTTTGACTATTCGTACCTTTGTTGGCAAAGTAATGTCTCTGCTTTTTAATATGCTGTCTAGGTTGATCACAGCTTTCCTTCAAGGGAGCAAGTATCTTTTAATTGCATGGCTGCAATCACCATCTGCAGTGATTTTGGAGCCCAAGAAAATAAAGTCTGTCATTGTTTCCATTGTTTCCTCCTCTATTTGCCATGAAATGATTGAACTGGATGTCATGATCTTAGTTCTCTGAATGCTGAGTTTAAAGTCAACTTTTTCACTCTCCTCTTTCAATTTCATCAAGAGGCTCTTTAGTTCCTCTTTGCTTTCTGCCATAAGGGTGATGTAATCTGCATATCTGAGGTTATTGATATTTCTCCCAGCAGTCTTGATTCCAGCTTGTGCTTCATCCAGCCTGGCATTTTGCATGATGTACTCTGCATATAGGAGAAGGCAATGGCACCCCACTCCAGTACTCTTGCCTGGAAAATCCCATGGACGGAGGAGCCTGGTAGGCTGCAGTCCATGGGGTCACTAAGAGTCGGAAGCGAGTGAGAGACTTCACTTTCACTTTTCACTTTCCTGCATTGGAGAAGGAAATGGCAACCTACTCCAGTATTCTTGCCTGGAGAATCCCAGAGACGGGGGAGCCTGGTGGGCTGCCGTCTATGGGGTCACACAGAGTTGGACATGACTGAGGTGACTTAGCAGCAACTCTGCATATAAGTTAAATAAACAGGATGACAATATACAGCCTTGATGCACTCCTTTTCCTATTTGGAACCAGTTTGTTGTTCCATGTCCAGTTCTAACTGTTGCTTCCTGACCTGTATACAGATTTCTCAGGAGGCATGTCAGGTGGTCTGGTATTCCCATCTCTTGAAGAATATACACAGTTTGTTGTGATACACACAGTCAAAGGCTTTGGCATAGTCATTAAGCAGAAATAGATGTTTTTCTGGAACTCTTTTGTTTTTTCAGTGATTCAGTGGATGTTGGCAATTTGATCTCTGGTTCCTCTGCCTTTTCTAAATCCAGCTTGAACATCTGGAGGTTCACAGTTCACGTACTGATGAAGCCTGGCCTGGAGAATTTTGAGCATTACTTTACTAGTGTGTGAGACGAGTGCAATAATGTGGTAGTTTGAGCGTCCTTTGGCATTGCCTTCCTTTGGCATTGGAATGAAAACTGACCTTTTCCAGTCCTGTGGCCACTGCTGAGTTTTCCAAATTTGCTGGCATATTGAGTGCAGCACTTTCACAGCATCATCTTTCAGGATTTGAAAGAGCTCAACTGGAATTCCATCACCTCCACTAGCTTTGTTCGTAGTGATGCTTCCTAAGGCCACTTGACTTCACATTCCAGGATGTCTGGCTCCAGGTGAGTGATCACACCATCATGATGATCTGGGTCGTGACGATCTTTTCTGTACAATTCTTCTGTGTATTCTTGCCACTTCTTCTTAATATCTTCTGCTTCTGTTAGGTCCCTACCATTTCTGTCCTCTATTGAGCCCATCTTTGCATGAAATGTTCCCTTGGTATCTCTAATTTTCTTGAAGAGATCTCTAGTCTTTCCCATTCTATTGTTTTCCTCTATTTCTTTGCACTGATCACTGAGGAAGGCTTTCTTATCTCTCCTTGCTATTCTTTGGAACTCTGCATTCAGATGCTTATATCTTTCCTTTTCTCCTTTGCTTTTCACTTCTCTTTTTTTCTCAGTTATTTTTAAGGTCTAATACACACTAATAGATTAAGTGAAATCAATATATTACTTTGAGTTATCCATATCAACTTTCTCCTCCATGGACTGGATCATTTTTATCCTGACCTCTACTATTCTGATTTCACATCTTCATTTGGACCCTTTTCCAGGTAAGTCCACCTAACAGCTCCCTCTTCAATACCCAGCTCTGTCCTGCCCTCTATGCCTTTTCAGTCCAGTTTTGCTTGCAAATGTTCAACCACAGATCCATCTAAACCAAACCTTCTCTGCTTGTCTGTCACCAGGCTGCTCATAATGAATTAGGGATACTAGTCAGCCTCTGTCTTTCTCAGTTGTAGGCCTCTTAAGAAAAACATGCTGTTTTCTACCTGAGACATATTAGTTGTGTGTTGAATGAAAACAGAATAAGCTAGATGTGAAAGAAAAATTTGAGAAAACAAGTGTGTCATGCTGTACCAAAAACAAAGCTAAGGGAAAGCTTTCAGAAGCAGGGAACTAGTACAGAAAATTTACATTACAAACAACATGAATATGAACTCAGGGATTTCTCAAATCAGACTTCATTGTGAACCTTGCAAATAACTGAGCATTTGCATCTGCTGAGGAGCACAGCCAGCCAACAAATTTATTGAGGTTAACTGAACAGCTAATCTGGTAAGGTGAGGACATGCTGTGAATTCTAGGAGTAAAGTATACACTTCAATGACACCAAAATATCAAGTATAATGAAGCAACTTACTGCGATGTCTCTTAAGCCCAATTTTTAAAAGTTAATATTAGTTCTAAAATCAAAAAGAAAAGACAAGTGTTCACAAGATTAAGAGGAAATGAGCCAAATAAATTTCCTTCAGTGAATGAAATTATAAAAATGAGACTTACTAAATGATCATGGCTGAAATTATGTAATAGGACATAGCTCTGCTACAGCCTCAGAGGAGATTTCTAAATGCTCTCCCTTCAAACACAAGAGGATCTTAGCACCTGGAAACCACCTCTAGATTCACATTTTTCGTTAAGTCATACTAATTCAGGCATGTAAGTAGGTTGGCAGGGAAGAAGCTTAATCCATTGTTTCCTTTATGCTGCATTCATGCTACTGTTGGCTTCTGGGAAAAGTAAGGTAAATATTTTCTATAGAAAAGAAAACTATTTTCTGGATACTCATAGGCATCATACTCAGTAAATGGCAAGTGGATGTATGCTGAGGTGAACTTATAAAATCATCATTGATGAAAAAGAACAACAAACGTCTACCAGGAACACTATTTGCTGTCTAGAAAGTTGTTCCTGGAAGTACAGGAAGGCACTGTCCTTTCATAGCCAGCGTTTCTTTCATTCACTCATTCACCTATTTTATTCATTCATGCAACACTCCTGTGCACATACTATGCGCCACCTCGGAGCAGCCTCTGCACTCGAGAAGCTCCAGTCAAGTAGGTAAAACAGGTAAGTAAACAGCTGATAGCCTGATGGGCCAGGCCCTTTAATCAGACATGAACAAATGTTATGGTGCATGGGACGATTAAGTATTTATAAAAGTGTAACTTGAGGTTAGATTTGGAAAACATTTCTGCTCCCCCAGAGCTTTCCACCTAGAGTGGAGACTACACTGGAAACAGTTCAGAGCTGAGAACAAAAAGAAGTGCATAATTCACACCCTAAATTGAAAGAAAATCAGCATAAATAGCATTATACATAAGTAAAAGTTTTCAAAGTAGCAGCATTCCAAGGGAAGGTTATGGCAAAATGTTGTGCTTTCTCCCAACTCTGCCATCTGTGTAGAGAGCTTGTGAGTTATCAAAGGTCACTGACTCACCTCCAGCCTCCTTCCCTTGGGGATGGGTTTTTCCCTTTACCCTCGACCTCAAACTACAGAGCCACAAGCCTGCAGATGGACTTTATTCTGTCAGAATATGGGGGAAAGTCTATACGTGAAGCTGAGAGCTGAAATGCCCAGCATGGTCTGAAACCCCACTGCTTAGCCTGCATGGATGACTAAGAACTCCCTGAGTTTAAAAAAAAATACCCCGGAAGCAAGTGGTACTTAAGCCATCTGCTGGTATTCTATAAGGACTGCCCATTGAACTGGTAAGATTCCAGTTGCGAGACTTCTTGCCAAGACGATAAAGAGTGGCTACAACTAGGAAGAGTCACCCATATTGGAGAACTAGCTAAGAGGAAGCCAAGGCAGATTCCCCAGAATTCACAAATGTGATGACCAAAGGGCCAGAGGCACAGAGGAAGCCAAAAGACAGCTGGTATTAGAAGGAAAAATAACAATGACAAACAGAAGAGGGGATCACAATTGTCACCACCAAATCATGGTCTCTCGTGGAACAGACATTCACACACACACACACACACACACATACACACACACACACCCTGCAGCTTCTACAGCTGAGTGGACATAGGGAGTTGGAAGAAGGGCGGGGGATGTGTTCAGACACAAGGTTGTCTTTGGTCAGTGGAACTCTGCAGCTGTCTGGGAGCTCTATCTGAATCCAGGAAAGGGGCTTTGAAATAGAACTTCACATACAGTATCTCAAATTGACTGAAATGAAGCTTCTTTAAACTGGAAATGACTAAAGAGGAGAGGGGGCAGATTCTGAGACGGGAAGACAAACATGAAAAATATGTGGAATATGTTTCACATTTGAACATCACTAGTGAAAGGCTTCTACAACTAACACCCAAAAGAGATGTCCTTTTCACTTTCAGTTCAGTTCAGTTCAGTCACTCAGTTGTGTCCGACTCTTTGCGACCCCATGAACCACAGCACACCAGGCCTCTCTGTTCATCACCAACTCCCGGAGTTCACTCAAACTCACATCCATCAAGTCGGTGATGCCATCCAGCCATCTGATCCTTTGTCATCCCCTTCTATCCTGCCCCCAATCCCTCCCAGCATCAGAGTCTTTTCCAATGAGTCAACTCTTCACATGAGGTGGCCAAAGTACTGGAGTTTCAGCTTTAGCATCATTCCTTCCAAAGAACACCCAGGACTGACCTCCTTTAGAATGGACTGGTTGGATCTCCTGGCAGTCCAAGGGACTCTCAAGAGTTTTCTCCAACACCACAGTTCAAAAGCATCAATTCTTTGGTGCTCAGCTTTCTTCACAGTCCAACTCTCACATCCATACATGATACTGAAAAAACCATAGCCTTGGCTAGACAGACCTTTGTTGGCAAAGTGATGTCTCTGCTTTTCAATATGCTATCTAGGTTGGTCACAACTTTCCTTCCAAGGAGCAAGCGTCTTTTAATTTCATGGCTGCAATCACCATCTGCAGTGATTTGGGAGCCCAAAAAAATAAAGTCTGACACTGCTTCCACTGTTTCCCCATCTATTTCCCATAAAGTGATGGGACCAGATGCCATGATCTTAGTTTTCTGAATGCTGAGTTTTAAGCCAACTTTTTCACTCTCCTCTTTCACTTTCATCAAGAGGCTTTTTAGTTCCTCTTCACTTTCTGCCATAAAGGTGGTGTCATCTGCATATCTGAGGTTATTGATATTTTCACCTTAGGGGAATGGAATGCAAAAGTAGAAAGTCAAGAAACACCTGGAGTAACGGACAAATTTGGCCTTGAGTACAGAATGAAGCAGGGCAAAGGTTAATAGAGTTTTGTCAAGAGAATGCACTGGTCATAGCAAATATCCTCTTCCAACAACACAAGAGAAGACTCTACACATGGACATCACCAGATGGTCAACACCAAAATCTGATTATATTCTTTGCAGCCAAAGATGGAGAAGCTCTATACAGTCAGCAAAAACAAGACCAGGAGCTGACTGTGGCTCAGATCATGAACTCCTTATTGCCAAATTCAACTTAAATTGAAGAAAGTAGGGAAAACCACTAGACCATTCAGGTCTTTGATGTGATATCAAATCCCTTATGATTATACAGCAGAAGTAAGAAATAGACTGAAGGGACTAGATCTGACAGAGTGCCTGATGAACTATGGACAGAGATTCATGACATTGTACAGGAGGCAGTGATCAAGACCATCCTCAAGAGAAGGAAATGCAAATAAGCAAAACGGCTGTTTGAGGAGGGCTTACAAATAAATAGCTGTGAAAGGAAAAGAAGTGAAAAGCAAAGGAGAAAATGAAAGATATACCCATTCGAATGCCGAGTTCCAAAGAATAGCAAGGAGAGATAAGAAAGCCTTCCTCAGTGATAAGTGCAAAGAAATAGAGAGAAACAATAGAATGGGAATGACTAGAGGTCTCTTCAAGAAAATTAGAGACACCAAGAGAACATTTCATGCAAAGATGGGCTCAATAAAGGACAGAAATGGTAGGGACCTAACAGAAGCAGAAGATATTAAGAAGAGGTGGCAAGAATACACAGAAGAACTGTACAAAAAAGATCCTCATGACCCAGATAATCATGATGGTGTGATCACTCACCTAGAGCCAGACATCTTGGAATGTGAAGTCAAGTGGGCCTTAGGAAGCATCACTAAAAACAAAGCTAGTGGAGGTGATGGACTTCCAATTGAGCTATTTCAAATCCTGAAAGATGATGCTGTGAAAGTGCTACACTCAATACGTCAGCAAATTTGGAAAACTCAGCAGTGGCCACAGGACTGGAAAAGATCAGTTTACATTCCAATCCCAAAGAAAGGCAATGCCAAAGAATGCTCAAACTACCGCACGATTGCACTCATCTCACATGTTAGTAAATTAATGCTCAAAATTCTCCAAGCCAAGCTTCAACAGTACGAGAACCATGAACTTTGAGATGTTCAAGCTGGTTTTGGAAAAGGCAGAGCACCAGAGATCAAATTGCCAACATCTGTTGGATCATAGAAAAAGCAAGAGAGTTTCCAAAAAAAACATCTATTTCTGCTTTATTGACTATGCCAAAGCCTTTGACTGTGTGGATCACAACAAAATGTGAATATTCTTCAAAAGATGGGAACACCAGACCACCTTACCTGCCTCCTCAGAAATCTGTATACAGGTCAGGAAGCAACAGCTAGAACTGGACATGGAACAACAGACTGGTTCCAAATAGGAAAAGGAGTACATCAAGGCTGTATATTGTCACCCTGCATATTTAACTTATATGCAGAGTACATCATGAGAAACGGTGGGCTGGATGAAGTACAAGCTGGAATCAAGACTGCTGGGAGAAATATCAATAACCTCAGATATGCAGATGACATCACCCTTATGGCAGAAAGTGAAGAAAAACTAAAGAGCCTCTTGATGAAAGTGAAAGAAGAGAGTGAAAAAGTTGGCTTAAAGCTCAACATTCAGAAAACTAAGATCATGGCATCAGGTCCCATCACTGCATGGCAAATAGATGGGGAAACAGTGGAAACAGTAGCAGACTTTATTTGGGGTGGGGGTGGGGCTCCAAAATCACTGCAGATGGTGACTGCAGCCATGAAATTAGAGGATGCTTACATCTTGGAAGAAAGGTTATGACCAATCTAGAAAACATATTAAAAAGCAGAGACATTACTTTGCCAACAAAGGTCCGTCTAGTCAAGGCTATGGTTTTTGCAGTGGTCATGTATGGATGTGAGAGTTGGACTATAAAGAAAAGTGAGCACCAAAGAATTGATGCTTTTGAACTGTGGTATTGGAGAAGACTCTTGAGAGATCCTTGGACTGCAAGGAGTTGCAACCAGTCCATTCTAAAGGAAATCAATCCTGAATATTCACTGAAAGACTGATGCTGAAGCTGAAGCTCTAATACTTAGGCCACCTGATGGGAAAAACTGACACACTGGAAAAGACCCTGATGCTGGGAAAGATTGAAGGCGAGAGGAGAAGGGGATGACAGAGGGTGAGATGGTTGGATGGCATCACTGACTCAATGGACATGAGTTTGAGTGAACTCTGGGAGTTGGTGATGGGCAGGGAGGCCTGGTGTGCTGCCATCCATAGGGTCAAAAAGAGTCCAACACGACTGAGCAACTGAACTCAGGTCATATGCTTAGGTCATATCTACTCCAATAATTAAAAAATTTTAAAAACTTAAATTTGTATATCACATTTGTATTTCCAAGGACATTTAACATATTTCTATTTCGTTTTATCATCTCAATAAGTCTATAGTGCAGGAAGAGTAATTGAACTCCCTATTTGACTGATGTGAAGATTGAAGTTCACTAATATCACACGGATAATATATTGCAAAAGTAAGACTAGATCTCAGTCACTTTGAATGGATAACATTTTAAATGAATAAACTGGTTTTAAAGTAGGGTATTCTAATCATATGGCCTAGAACTTTTTAGAATTGATATTAACAGTAGAATTTATAAAGTTTACCACACTTGTCTTAAGTAATGGGCTCTACTTATAAATCCTGCCATCGACTGGTGCTTATATAATTATTAACAATGTTTTATGTCCTTTAAACTAGTAGGACATGTATGGATGTGAGAGTTGGACTGTGAAGAAAGCTGAGCGCTGAAGAATTGATGCTTTTGAACTGTGGTGTTGGAGAAGACTCTTGAGAGTCCCTTGGACTGCCAGGAGATCCAACCAGTCCATTCTAAAGGAGGTCAGTCCTGGGTGTTCTTTGGAAGGAATGATGCTAAAGCTGAAACTCCAATACTTTGGCAACCTCATGTGAAGAGCTGACTCATTGGAAAAGACTCTGATGCTGGGAGGGATTGTGGGCAGGAGGAGAAGGGGACGACAGAGGATGAGATGGCTGGATGGCATCACTGACTCGATGGACGTGAGTCTCAGTGAACTCCAGAGTTGGTGATGGACAGGGAGGCCTGGCATGCTGAAATTCATGGGGTCACAAAGAGCTGGACATGACTGAGCTGACTGAACTGAACTGAACTGAAACTAGTAGGAAACTATGTTTACATATTGGAAAATGGTATAAAACATGCTGATTAATTATAACAGAAACTGACCAAAGGCAAATTTTCCCTCTCTCAAAAGAAAAAAAATTAAATCTATAGCATCTATGCAAATTACCATGATTTAAAAATCGCACATTGACGAAAGAAATTACAATAATTTCCCTAGTTTGAATGTCCCTTTTGAGAAGGGAAGCAGTTGCAACTCTTTCTAAGAGTTAGGATCAGGTTTCCTGATCCTTAGCATGTAAATTTCCTCTTTCAAGGTCACTGCTAAATACTCATTCCACTAATTAGTACTTTAATGTCACATCTTCAAAGATTATCTCAGTTTGACCTGGCTTAACATTTTAGTTATGTCTAAAACAGGAATCAATGAAAAGTGAATCATTCTAAGTGCTCATTAATTCTTGAAAGAATGAATGAATAAATGAAAGAATGGATATTATGAGACTTTTTACATGTGAAGGGCTGTGCCATCATTTGTTAATCTGGGAAGATGGAGTTTGTGGTCTTGTGGTCTGTGATTATCAATCGGGTATATTTGTTATAAAGTTATTATGATCACAGACAGCTGAAATAAGGAAAGATCTTATCAGACAGGTCACAGAGGTCAGGAACCACTATATAGTAGTTGGTCTCTGAAGCATGAAATAGAAGTTTCACCAGGGGAAATAGGGCAAAAAGGTATAACCTTGACTGATCATCTATGAAATGGGTGAAGTTATGAGCTCTACTTGAGAATCAATTCTACCAGCATGTGGAATTTGGAGAAAAGAATCTGTTAGCAAGAGGGCAGTATTAGAAACTACATAGATTTTCTCCTATGAAAGACTTAGTGCTTAAAAAAAATTGATAAACTTGAAGATTATCACTCTCTAACAAAATATACAGTGATCATATCCATACAGAATTAATCCTTTTTTAAAAATCATTTCTGAAGAGAAGATGCTTAGTTTATTTATCTGTTATGGGAACCAAAATTTGGACCATAATAGTCATACAGGACTAGCACAGTTCAACTTTCTAGCTAGTAACTCAAAACATCAGGTATCATAATAAAGATGGTGAGAATGGAAAACTCTTACTCTGGAATGACATATCTATATATTATATAATATTTTAAATAATATAATATTTTAATAATATAACAATAATTTATATATATATATATTCCATCAATGTAAGCATGGTTATATTAACTATATCTACTATCTATTAAGGTTCTGGTGTTAATTTACATATGCTGATGCTAATTTATAATTGATTTACCAACAGTCTTTTTCTTTTTTTTTTAATTTTATTTTATTTTTAAACTTTACATAATTGTATTAGTTTTGCCAAATATCAAAATGAATCCGCCACAGGTATACATGTGTTCCTCATCCTGAACCCTCCTCCCTCCTCCCTCCCCATTCCATCCCTCTGGGTCGTCCCAGTGCACCCCCTTTTCCTTTATTGAATCCTAACTTATTTTTTTTCCATTCTGCAAGTGACCATATGCTGCAGGAATGAGTCAGTTCAGTTCAGTTCAGTCGCTCAGTCGTGTCCGACTCTTCGCAACCCCATGAATCACAGCACGCCAGGCCTCCCTGTCCATCACCAACTCCCGGAGTTCACTCAGACTCACATCCATCGAGTCAGTGATGCCATCCAGCCATCTCATCCTCTGTCGTCCCCTTCTCCTCCTGCCCCCAATCCCTCCCAGCATCAGAGTCTTTTCCAATGAGTCAACTCTTCGCATGAGGTAGCCAAAGTACTGGAGTTTCAGCTTTAGCATCATTCCCTTCCAAAGAAATCCCAGGGCTGATCTCCTTCAGAATGGACTGGTTGGATCTCCTGGCAGTCCAAGGAACTCTCAAGAGTCTTCTCCAACACCACAGTTCAAAAGCATCAATTCTTCAGCACTCAGCCTTCTTCACAGTCCAACTCTCACACCCATACATGACCACAGGAAAAACCATAGCCTTGACTAGACGGGCCTTTGTTGGCAAAGTAATGTCTCTGCTTTTCAATATGCTATCTAGGTTGGTCATAACTTTCCTTCCAAGGAGTAAGTGTCTTTTAATTCATGGCTGCAGTCACCATCTGCAGTGATTTTGGAGCCCCCAAAAAATAAAGTCTGACACTGTTTCCACTGTTTCCCCATCTATTTCCCATGAAGTGATAGGACCGGATGCCCAGCTGGGATCTAATTGTAACTCTGTTGACTTTCCAGTGATTGGCTTATGTATGAGTACAAGGCACTGCATAAGCCAATGAGATATGAGATGGACTCTTCTGAGTCCCCGGACTCTTCATTCTCCCTGACTATAGGAATCTGAGGAAGTATGTATCTCTTGCTCTACTGACATTGTACCTTGTCATACGACTTGCTTTGGCCAGTGGAATACTAGCGGATATGACAGGAAACAAAACCCTGAAGTGTGTGTTTATAATTTGCCTCTTGATCCTGTGACGACCATTAGAAGAGCATGTCTCAGGGAACCACTGGGCAGGAGAATGGGAGATGTGGAGTACTGCTGAGTCTGACCAGAAGCATGAAGAAATGCCCAGCTAACCGTTAGCCTGAGGGAGAGCTGTCCCAGCTCACCCACTGAACTGTGAGCAAGAAAAATAAGTAACTGTTGTTGTAAGGTATTGAAATTTGTGGTGGATTGCTACAAAGCACTGTTGCAGCAATCGCTGACTAACACAATCATTGATTATGTGGCAATTTCACACTGTTCAGGGAGTTTTTAGGAAGAGGTGATATTTAAGCTAAATTCTGCTTAGAGCCAACAATGCTTAGAGATCAAAGAAATGGCCACTGAAAGTAGAGCACTGTTTGGCTAGTACAAAAAGCCTAAGGAAGGCCCATGATTAGCATGAAAAACAGAAACCTAAAAACCTATTTAATTTAAAAGTAGTAGGCAAGGAGTAAACAGTATGAGTCATAGTTGGTGAGGTAGACAGCCTCCAGAGTATGTAAGCCAGGGTAAGGAGTTAGGGGTCTATTCTTTTAGCAGTGAGAAGCTACTGGAGAACTTTCAACAGAAAAAGGATGTGATAGAACTTGTGTATTTAAAAAATATCACTCTGGGTATTGTGAGGAATGGATAGTAAGAGGTCCAGGTTGGAAGAGGGGAGCATATATTAGAAGCATATTGCAGTAGCCTAGGCAGGAGATGGTGGTAGTTTGGATTAGGATGTGTAGTAACACAAGAAGAGAGAATGAGATTGACTGAGGATATAGTCTGGAGGTAAAATAGACAAGACCTGTTGAAGAGTGGATGTGAAGGAAGGGGTCAGAAGAATCTAAAATAACTCCTAGATTTTGGACTTATACAGGGCAGATGGTGGTGCCATTTCTGACATAGGGAAGCTGGGGAGGAGAGCAGAACTAGTGGATGGATTGAACCGGAAGGGGAATCAAGAGAGTTTGGTCCTTCTGAGTTTATCTTTCTAAATAACCAGGTAGAAACGTCAAGCAGGCAGTTAAATAGATGAATTAAATACATGAATCTAAGGATCCAGGAAAAGATAAGCATTGAAAATCTAATTTCGGTAGTCACGAGGGTTCCAAATTTTGAGGGTTCCAAATTTTGGTAGTCATGAGGGTTCATGAGAGTCAAATATCATTTGTAGCAAAGATATGGGATAGCAAAAAAGCAGATATTTCAAGTGTTCTATGGTAAAACCAGGCTTTCCTGGTGACTCAGTGGTAAAGAATCCACCTCCCAAATCAGGAGACCCAGGAGATGTGGTTTCAATCTCTCAGTCAAGAAGATCCCTTGGAGGAGGAAATGGAAACCCACTCCAGTGTTCTTGCCTGGAAAATGGATAGAGGACCTTGGAGGGGAACTGGAAGGGGAATCAAGAGAGTTTGGTCCTGCTCAGTACATCTTCCTAAATAACCAGGCAGAGATGTCAAGCAGGCAGTCAAATATATGAATTAAATACATGAATCTAAGGATCCAGGAAAAGGTATAAACCATAACATGAGGTTATGATTTGAGTTTTTCTTAAAAAGTAATTCTAGTAAATAAGTGTACTCTCTAACCTTATTTTATAAAATTAGTGAGCAAAGAACTTTATCTACAACAGGCAAAGTTGCTGGCAATAATTCCCTTGTTAAATACAAAATACAAGCAGTATGGCACAGGAATAACAAGTATATGTTCATGTAATATTTTATATGCCTGGAATTTAGAAGCTCAACTTTAGAGAGGCAATTAAAATCCAGAATCTCTCAGTATTATTTTTTTGCATGGACCAAAGAGCTGTTTGCCAGATTTATTTAATGCTTTACTCCGACATGTTTAAGACACTATAGAGTAAATGTTAAACATGGAGACAAATAGTAAATGACAACTTGAAATCAAAAAAACAGACCATAAAAAGAGGATACAAAAGAGTGATTTAGGGAATAAATAAAGATATAAAAAACTAAGTAATAGCAAAATCAGATCCAGGCAAAAGGTAAAAGACTTATCAAGATACTCTATACTATAGTGTATCTGGGCAAGAGGGGGATGGGGCAGGGGATGGGGCATTGGTGTGTTTTTAAGACTTTGTGCAATATCCCAATATCCCAATATCCTGTGTGTCTTCCTATCTCTGTCTCGTTGTCTCTCACACCCAGCCTGAATATCATTTAAATATTTTTAAATTAGTATCAACAGTTACATTATAAGATTCAAATTATTAGATACTGCTTTGTTTTAAGCAATTGCTCACAGTAGCAATGCTTTGCGTGGGGGAGGGGGGATAGTCCTTGAGGTCATTTGTTTTAAAACTGAAAATGGCTTCATTTCATGTACTTTTCTGTTGTCTGAAACCTGAAATGTTCAACAGCAGCACAAAAGTTTAGGTAATTTGTGCCCATATTTAAATGACTGGAAGGACTAATGACTCTGTGCTGAAGAGTTTCTCATTATCGGAGATTTTCTGATGTAACCCAGGCTTGCAGATGCATCCATTGCATACCTCTAAGTCAATCCCTGGCTTTATGTAGGAAAGACAGATCATAATAGGGTTTAGGTCACTGTCTATCTAAATATGTCCACAATTTTTTTTCCATGTGCACATATCATATTAATCAAAAGTGATGATAACTTAGAAGGCTGATTTAAAAAAAAAAAAACACCTTCTTGCCCTTGGCTTAAGACCTTCCAACTCTAATGACTGATTTGTAGATAGAAGTGGTTCTGCTATGGATGATTACCTTTTTCACAGGGAGACATGACAGTCATCTGAGAAGCTCATTCTTTGCAGATTATTTTTTAAGAGCTTTCCATGTAAATTATGGATGTATGAGAGTAAAATAAAATGAAGATATAAAAGCTGTTACACCCAGTAACATGTCTAGTCTTAGTATAGTGTGCAGATATTTTCCATTAATGTAGTTTGTTGTTTGAAACATAAAGTTACAGTATCTTTCCACTCCCTAGATAAAGGGAATTTCATTTTTAAATCATTCTAAAAAAAAGTCTAATAATGTCCACATTTGAATTTTCCTCTAAAATTAATATTTCATTTTGATTGATATATTCTGATTAGCAAACTGATATACTTTTGATACAACCAAGACCAAGTATTATTTGTTTCCTTTAGCTATTTCATGATGATTTAATATTTTGTTATGATTGGCTACCTATTCTATAACAAAGAATTGTATTATTTTTTCAGTAGCATAATTGAATGATTATCTCATTGACCTTTATTAACTGCTCATTTTCCTCCTTAATTAGATTATTATTCATGGATGGCCTTAAATGCATTGATTGAAGATTTTCAGTGGTATACGAAAGGTTTAAACTGCTTAAAGAAAATAAAGATAGATTTCTGTGACTTCAGAAGTTCATGAAATATATGATTATCTGCAATAAACATTAGTTATACAAAAGGCTAAGCAAAGTAATATATTGATTCAACTACTATTTCCTTTCATGTTCAGTGTTTCCAATTGTTCATCCAAAAGGGGATGTGGACAAATTATCCTGCAGTGCTACTCTGGATAGAAGGAGACTCAGTCTCCAGTTCTGCAGTACCATACTAACATTTTTCTATTAAAAATAAGAAGAAATAACTAGGATAATGGACACATTAAAAAAAAAAACTTTTCATCATTGATTTTCCATCATTGATAGGAGTTCATGTATGCTTACTTTCATTTTGACTAAACATTACTTGTCAGTTTCAGTACAATTTTGTTCACTTAATTCTTCAAACCAGATTTTTTTTCCTTGAAAGTGTAGGACCTTATTTGCTTTGTTTTATCAGGAAACTTCTGCTAATAGGGAAATAGGAAGAACTGATCAGAAAACTTAACGATAATTTTTGTCCTGAAATATGAGAAAATACTAGTCCTAGAACCACTGTGCAAACTAATGGGATTGTTTTGATTTTGTTGTTAGTATTATTCTTTTCAAGTAAGGATTACATTTGAATTTTACTGTATTCAAAAATAATAAAATCTCATCTAAATTATATTCTAGTGACAGCAAAAAAACAAACAAAAACAACTAAATAGTGAAACAAATATAAGTTGAAATTTCAGTATTTTTTCTTTAAAAGGAAGCAAACAGATTGGTTAATGAATGGCTCAGATACCATGAAAATTGATGAAATTCATATAAATAACAGAAGCAACTAGGAAAAGTTCACAAATGTGTTGCTTATACTCACACTATCTTTCTCACCTTGGATAGTCACCTCTCTTCTCTCTCTGTATTGTTGAGTGAATTGTGCGTTGCCACCCCCCCATATAAGATACTTGTTACCATATTTGGAAATAAGTTCTTCATAGATATCATCAAGTTAAGATAAAGTCATACTGGATTAGGATACAGCCTAAATTCAGTGTGACTGCTGTGTTTGTAAGAAGAGAAGATGACACATTACAAGGGAAAAGGCCATGTGAATACACACGGGAGGCGAGCTTTGCAGCGACCAGCCAAGGAATGTCAGGCTTGTCAGGAGCCATTGAAAGCTACAAGAAAGGCATTGGAACAGATTCTCCTGCAGAGTGCCCATGAAAGAACTAAACTGGCTGACAAAGTGGTAAGACCTCTGGCCTCCTGATCTACAGGAGAATAAATTTCTGGGTTTTTTTAACCCATTCAATCTGTGGCCCTTTGATACTGTAGCCCTAGGAGATTAATACACCATAAGTGAGTGGTTCAGTGAAGACAGAGTTCAAATCTAATTTCTGGAAAGCACATTCCTGATCAGTCCAGTCCACAGCTTTTTCCCTTCTCTAAATTACCAAGGCATCATAGGACACAATTTAGGAGTCAGTAATGTCTATCCAGATAATTCATATCCTACTTGGAGCTCAGGGATGGTTTTTCCTCTTTTGCATCATTCGCATACCTCTGTGAACGGTCTCATCCTTTCCTCATCCAAACACCTAGGAGCTGACTGCCTACATAATATGAATTATCAAATGTTACTTTTATTGACTGGCCAAGACACATATCAGCAGAGATGCTGGGATAAATAAGAATAAACTAATATAATAAGTCTGCTTTTCCCCAAGGAAATGAGTAAGTAGAAATTATCATTATTTACTTCCTTGACTAAAAATAACCTATAATTCATTAAAGACCACTTTGACTTATATGGGTGGGTGTACACTGAAGCTGGAATTTTGCATTAGCTTCATCTAAAGGTTAAAGTATTATTTTGTTATGCTTTCAAAATTATACAGACCACAGAGAAAGCAACTTATGAAGTTCTTAAATGTTTAGCATAGTTATAGATAAAACAATAAAATTACTGAATGCTCATTCTTTCCCAGTTTATGTTCTAAATATATTATTTAGGCCTCTCAACAAACCAATGGAGTAGGCTTATCACTACACTTGGTTTTTAAGATGAAGAAAACTAAGGCACAAAGCAGTTAACTAGCTTACTTACCTAAGATTACAGAGATATTATGTAACAAAAGCAGTTAAAAAAATACATCTGTACTCAAAATTGACAAAGTTGCATGCGTTTGTGTTTTGTTTTGTTTTGTTTTGTTTTCTGATTTTAACAAATAGTGCAGGTGTAAATGCAGAATTTCATAGGAAGGTGATACAGTGAAAAAATGAGAGATTGCTCATTATCCCACTTAAACTAGTCACTAATAGCAAAATGACAGAGAAGGCAATGGCACCCCACTCCAGTACTCTTGCCTGGAACATCCCATGGATGGAGGAGCCTGGTAGGCTGCGGTTCATAGGGTCCCTAAGAGAGCGACTTCACTTTCAGTTTTCACTTTCATGCATTGGAGAAGGAAATGGCAACCCACTCCAATGGTCTTGCCTGGAGAATCTCAGGGCCGGGGGAGTCTGGTGGGCTGATGTCTATGGGATCGCACAGAGTTGGACACGACTGAAGCGACTTAGCAGCAGCAGCAATAGCAAAATGAATGTAAACAATGATTCCAAATGAAATCAGATACATGCATGAGAGGAATGTTAACTGCTGTGCACATAATGATTGAAATACTGTTTAAATATTTACTGATGTCACATATAAAACTTTTCTTAAAGTTGGTGACAGCTCAAAAACATGCTAGAATAATTAGAATTACAGGACAAAATTTTAGCCTGTTTATTTTTTAAGATTTTTTTCAAATCTATTTATTTATTTAATTTTGGCTGTGCTGGGTCTTCCTTGCTGTGAGGGTTTTCTCTGGCTGTCGTGAGTGGGGACTACTCTCTAGTTGCTGTGAGCAGGCCTCTCGTTATGGTGGCTTTTCTTGTTGCGGAGCACGGGCTCTAGGGCACACAAGCTTCAGAAGCTGCAGCACGTGGGCTCAGTAATTGCGGCTCCGGGGCTCCAGAGCTCAGACTCGGTAGTTGTGGTACTGGCTTAGTTGCTCCTCAGTATGTGGGCCGGAGAAGGCAATGGCACCCCACTCCAGTACCCTTGCCTGGAAAATCCCATGGACGGAGCAGCCTGGGGGGCTGCACTCCATGGGGTCGCGAAGAGTCGGACACGACTGAGTGACTTCACTTTCATGCATTGGAGAAGGAAATGGCAACCTACTCCAGTGTTCTTGCCTGGAGAATCCCAGGGACAGGAGAGCCTGGTGGGCTGCCGTCTATGGGGTCGCACAGAGTCGGACACGACTGAAGCGACTTAGCAACAGCAGCAGTGTGTGGGCTCTTCCTATTCCAGGGATTTAAGCCGTGTCTCCTGCATTGACAGGTGGATTCTTTACCACTGCACCACCAGGGAAGCCCTAGCCTGTTTAGATAGTCAGACTTTGTAAAATTCTAACTCACTGTATTAATATTATTCAAATATATTTAGTCAATATAAGTGAGTCATCTGTTCTTTAAAGGAGAACCAGAGCAAGCATACTGTTCACTTTTGTTATTATCCATACTTAATAATAACAATAGAGAAGTTGCATTCAGTATCTCATAGTTTGCAGACTCTCAAATGCATTATCTTGTGTGTTCTCCAAAGATCTAGTAGTCCAAGGAAGCTGGTATGATAACCGTCCTACACATGTAGAAACTGAGAGTCAGAAGTTGTGTCCAGTTCAAGGTCAGTAGTCTATTAAATATGTCTCAAGTTTTTTGATGCCTATTTCTATTAATTAAACTCGGATTTTTAGTTCAAACTTGGTGTCTTCTTCCTTCTGTCTCCACCATTAAACCAGATTAGTGAGATGTGGGATATTACAGAATATAAAGAAAAGTGCAATTGCTTATATACCCGGTAGAGTCCTATCACTTCTCATTTTTAAAAGAAAAAATTCTCTTAGGAAGGAAACAATTGAATTCTATGACCCTGAGATCAGCAAAGAGCCCTACATTAGCTGTTAAAATGTTCTCATTAAATAATAAACACTTAAGTTTAATTTAGATCTTTAATCACACTAAAGGGCATCACAAACTTGCACATGAGATTATTAAATCACGATGAGGAATGAAATCCAATTTAGTCTTCATGTGTCATGTCTAATAAAACCATTTACATTAGCTAAACTTTACAGGAGTGTCTGCTTTTTAAAAATGCTCTAGCTTTGTACTGAGAAATACATTTTCTAATTTGGCCTTTTCAGCTATGGTACACCTAAGCTCAGAGTCATGCCTTCCAATTTCCTATTGCCCAGTTCTCTCAAACACCCCCTACCAATTTGTTATAACAAAATGAGGAAAGAAGGTTGAGGAAAGAAAATGCTAGCATACACTACTCAGAAATAACCACAAGAAAAGATTCTAAGTATATGTAAATATTTTACTTATAATTGTATAACATCTTATTTGGATCTAGGCTACTAAAATTGTTTAAAAGTTCAAGGGTCCACATACCAAAATACATTCTCAATATATCAAGTATTTAAATGTAAAAACTGAAATCATACAAGGGGTAGGAGAAAAATAGGCAAATATTTATTAAATCTTGGGATGGTGAAGGACATTCTCAGCATAGTTTATGAGGAAGAAGCTGATGAAGGAGTCTGCCTATGATATTAACAGATGTGATCCTGTTCACTATTGATACTCCATCATTAAGCAGAGTCCAGGGAGCTGAGTAAAGTATTCAACCGACAAGTACTCATCATTACAAAAAATTTTGATGGAAAAACATTGTAATACCTAAAAACACCTAAAAAATTAGTGTTCTTAATTTATAAAGCATTCTTCAGTTCAGTCCCTCAGTTGTGTCCGACTCTTTGTGACCCCATGAATCTCAGCACGCCAGGCCTCCCTGTCCATCACCAACTCCTGGAGTTCACTCAGACTCACATCCATCGAGTCAGTGATGCCATCCAGCCATCTCATCCTCTGTCGTCCCCTCCTCTTCCTGCCCCTAATCCCTCCCAGCATCAGAGTCTTTTCCAATGAGTCAACTCTTCACATGAGGTGGCCAAAGTACTGGAGTTTCAGCTTTAGCATCATTCCAAAGCATTCTTACCTATCAGTAAAAATGTATTGCATTTTCAGGCTCACACAAGGCTACTATATTAACATTAATTCAAGAGTTAAAACAATATGCCACTATAATAAAAAAAATTTTCTGCTAATATTTAAATGTTTTAGAGTACTTTTAAAAATAAAACACCACAATCTTAAAATTTTACACTTTGGGCTCTTAATGTTTTAGAATAAGCAAATAATATTTGAGAACATGTTTTAAGCATAAACTTCTTATAACACCTGACATGGGAAAATACTATAGATAAACACTATAAAACAAATTTGTTCTTTAAATTCAAAATTAAGGAAGATATTCTTAAATATAGTTACTTTTCTACTGTATTTTTAAAAGCCTCAAATGTACATCTTTCACTAACTTTTCAATATTTTGTAGTTTTTAATGCAAATAGCTTCACTGTTGAATCTTTCTCTCACCCCCCAGTTTCTCAGAGAGCCCTGCATAGCTTGTCTATTTGATCCTATTTTGACCTTTATTATTTTGACCTGGCACAGAGACCTGCCTTTAGTTTCTTTTATTCTATTTCCAGTTACCATGAAAGATTCCCTCTTAAAGGGTCTTTGTTTAAATTCTTATTACCCATCATTCATCAATCCCCCATGGAGATTTCCCATGGTTTAAAGGTACCAATGTAATAGACTCATCAAAGACATCATTATTCTGAAGTATTCGCTCTTGATCTCTCTTTGTCATCTAGTTTTCTATTTCTGACTGATTTCTCTGAGTGCTAGCCAGTTAGTCAAGATGAGCACAATGAGGTTTTGTGATGGCTCTCTGAAACCAGAAAAACAATGTTCCTATTTAAGAAATATATATGATTTCTCTATTTTATGTCTAAAAACTCAAGTATCCTCCAGTTTGTTCCTTTTACATAATTCCAGGAATGACATAGTCACCTGGTAGGTTATGGCATCAAAAAGTAATATAATACAGTAATTTATCAACACTTAGCAAAAAAAATTCTTGAAGTTCTCTTTCTTTGTAAATTATAAAATAAGCATATCTCCAATTCCATTTCAAGGAATCTCTGTGATATTGAAATCTATGAGCTGCAGAAGAGGAATCTAATAGGAACAGTCTTCTATTGCCTTTTGCACTTTCTCCACATGAACTCTGGGTTTAATGAAACTTCCATATTTTGAAAAGTTCATCTACAGAAAGGAGCTGATTTTTCTCTTAAATTATTGTACATAAATGTCATTCCTTAGCTTTAGATATCTTGATAACATTCTATAAATGCCTACTTTTAATTAAATAAAAAATACCTTTGGTCATTATGGCATTTTCACTGGGAAACCCAAAGTTTATTCTTACTATCTCATGCTTTGGGTCCTCCAGATTTCTTTGAATTGTGCTTATGCCAACAATACTAGAGCTCAAACCAGAATGGTCTTTAAAAATAAAAGGTAAAATTATTTCTATAGAGTACATATAAAGGCTAGCAAAAACCACACAATCATAAAAATCCTTATAAGTAAGTAGAGAGATTATAGTAATGAAATATATTATAGATCAAAGTTACTTCAAGAAGATCCCTGCTCCACTCTATAAATATCTAGTCTATTCACCCAGCTAAATGACATGTGAATTCTAAAAAGCATATTTATTCCTTTGGTGTAACTTGATAAAATATCAATGTCCCTGAGCATATTACAAAATTTTATCCATCAGCTTTATCATTAATTTGAATGAATTTCAGAATTATTTCTAAGAATAAATTTTAATAAGAAAAGAAAGGGTAATGGGATTTAAAAACAGGAATGAGTCTAAAGCAGCTTAAACAATTTCAAATTATTAATAACTTACTTTCAAAACGTATAGTTGAGTCCAATATGTGTTAGGAGCCAAAAGTATAATTGAAAACTCCAAAAATTAGCTTCCATGAAATACAATGCTTTTTTAAAATTTATTTATTTTTTGGCTGCACTGTACAACTTGTGGGATTTTAGTTCCCTGGCCAGGGATTCAACCTGGGCCCTCAGCAGTGAGAGCCCGAAGTCCTAACCACTGAATCACCAGGGAATTCCTATATATAATGCTTTTTTAAAGGTTAAGTAATAAAATGTACTGGGGCTTCCCTGGTGGCTCAGTGGTAAAGAATCCACGTAACAATGCAGGAGACAAGAGTTCAATCCCTGGGTCAGGAAGATACCTTGGAGAAGGAAATGGCAACCCACTCTAGTATTCTTGCCTGGGAAATCCCATGGATGGAGGAGTCTCACAAGCTATAGTCCATGGGGTCATAAGAGTCAGACACAAATTGGCAACTAAACAACAACAAATAAAATGTACTAATGTGACTATGCATTATTAAAGTTCAATAGTAAATGTAGCAATTGTTTAGGACTTAAACAAAAGACTGATTTTTTTTTAAAGAGAGAAGGATTTTATCAATGACATTTATCAATTACAATTGCCAGTCCACAGTGACCATTCAAAGCATGCCAGCTTTTAGCCAATTTTGTTATTTTTTTTAATTCTCCAATGACAATATATCCCTTTAAAGCCTACACTATATTGGGGCAGTCTATAATAGAGTGGTCTATTTCCTCCTCGAAAGGAAAGCTATGACAAAAGTAGATAGTGTATTGAAAAGCAAAGACATCACTTGCCAACAAAGGTCCGTATAGTCAAGGCTATGATCTTTTCAGTAGTCATGTACAGATGATGTGAGAGACAGACCATAAAGAAGGCAGAGCACCAAAGAACTGATGCTTTCAAATTGTGGTGCTGGAGAAGAGTCTTGAGAGTCCCTTGCATAGCTAGATCAAGCCAGTCAACCTTAAAGGACATCAGTCCTGAATACTGATTAGGACGACCGATGCTGAAGCTGAACCTCCAATACTTTGGCCACTGGAAGCAAACAGCCAACTCATTGGAAAAGACCCTGTTGCTGGAAAAAAACTGACGGCAGAAGAAGAGGGCAATAGAGGATGAGGTGGTTGGATGGCATTATCAGTTCAATGGACAGGAACTTGAGCAAACTCCAAGAATTAGTGAGGGACAGGGAAGACTGGTGTGCTGCAGTCCATGGGTTGGCAAAGAGTCAGACTTGGCAACTGAACAATTCCCATAGCCCTATCCTTGAAGTTGATTTTTTTTTTCTTTAGTTTTATACTTGTTATAGAAAGTTCAAATTTCAACCTAGGTAAACCACAAAAATAGCTTTCCGCATTAGTCATTGATTCAAACTATTGTCCAGGGCAAATTTAGGATAGTTACATTACACTCTATGTGTGTGTGTGTGTGTGTGTGTGTGTGTGAGTGTGCACGCACTCAGTTATGCTCATCTCTTTGCAACCCCATGGAGTACAGCCTACCAGACTCCTCTGTCCATGGGATTCTCCAGGCAGGAGTACTGGAGTGGGCTGCCATTTTCTTCTCCAGGGGATCTTTCTGACCCAAGGATCAAACCTGTGTGTCTTGAGTTTCCTGCACTAGCAGGTCGATTCTTTACCACTGCCCCACCTGAGAGCTACACTAATACTAGTAAAGATAATGGTGCATAAGCCAAAATTTGGGTCAAAAATCCAGGAGCGTTCTATTGGCCATGTACAACACATCATTTGAATTTGTTCCAAGAAGACATGGACACAATTGTGCTTGTAATAATAATTCTTTTGTAAATATTTCAGAGATTATAAATAATTTTTTCTTTATATTACCAAAGAAGAAACATCTTGCTGAAGCACATGTATATTTAACCTCACAACAGTCTGATGTCAATGCCATCTAATGTTATTAAAACAATTTAATTTAGGCAAGATGCAAAATGTTCTAAAGAGTTAAGCAAAACAACAGAAGATTCTCAAAGAGCAGATCGTGGTCTTTGACAGAATATAAACATAATTTGAATTTGAGTTCTCCACAATATTTTGAATGAATTTTTGGTTACTACTACTAATTTTAGAAAAAGCTGATTAGAAAAACCAAACAAATCTAAATTTGGCTTATAGTGGAAATTTTTAAGATTTTTTTTCAGCATTTAGAGAAAAGATTTCTTTTGATATTAAATATCAAAAAAAAAAAAAAAAAACAACAGGTGAGTATGCAACAAAAAGGACACTCCAGTAAAATATAAAGAAAGTAAAAGGGAAACATTTATATGACTATGAAGGGGAATATCTCTATATAAAAACTCCTAATATCAATTTCTAAAGACTGTTTTCTGGCCCTTATAAATAAAGAGCACAAAATTAATTCTTTATAATATCCCAGCACTGAAAAATATGAAAAGATTTTAAAATGTTGCATAGCTCTAGAAATTGACTTAGATGATAAAATTACAATATAAGTGATAGTGATTTATATGATTATGTTAAAGTATGTTCTGTAATACAAATAACATCATATGTGAATTATTACAATCCTTGAGAATGTTACATATAAGCATGGTTCATTTCCAAATGCTTTAACAATTTCAATTATAACTGTCTGAGCAGGGGATCTGCTTAGGTAAACCAAGTAATACCAGAAAGGGAAAAACATATAGTGAAACAAAGAAATAAATAAAACTAGCTAAGTTTCTATGAACTGGGATAACAAGGCTGATCTGTGAAAGGGCTCAGGGGCACCCTGCCTCTGGTTGGAAAGGTCTGTTCCTCCTGCCTCGGGATGCTTCTGTTTCTAAGCATTTACCCAATTCCTGCATGTGTATACTGAGTACCTATCATACCTCATATAGAATCCTAACATTGGAAATACAAGTTGACCTCATGAAGCTCACAGACAAATGGCAGAGACAGGCATTCAGGAACACACAGTATCAGTAATGTTATAAAGACCTTATAATTGATATAACTATAGGAAATGTGGCCTTTCCCGGTGGCTCAGAGGTAAAGAATCAGCCTGTAATGCAGGAGCTGCAGGAGATGCAGATTCGACCCCTGGGTCCAGACAATCCCCGGGAGGAGGGCATGGCAACTCACTCCAGTATTCTTGCCTGGAGAATCCCATGGACAGAGGAGCCTGGCAGGCCAATCCATAGCGTCACACAGAGTTGGACACGACTAAAGTGACTTAGCACGCACGCACACCAGAAATGTAAAATGTAAAGGGAGCTCTCTTAAGACAATGTGAGTAATTAACAGATTACCTGAAGTCACTTGATTTCACCTTAAATAAGTAAGAATTAGTCTAATGAAAAAGAAGATGAGGATGTTCAAATTAAACAGATATATAATGGCACTAAGGCAAGAAAGACCAGGGTGTATATCCTTTGAGATGGCTGACACTTAGGTATATGTGGGGAAGTGAAAAGGGATCAATCTTGTTTGTACAGCTAAGGAGATCAAAACTGGACTTTATCCCAAAGGTCAAGAGGGAATTTAAACAGGAGACATTGATTTTAAACAAAAAAATAACAATCTAAGATTAGTTTTAGAATTTCCCTCTGGAAATGCCTAGGAAAAAGAATCTTAAAAAGAGGAGGCAAAAAATAATTTCAAATCAAATAGATGAGAAATGCTTCCATAAACTGAGTTAGTAACGATGGGGGTTGGGGGAAGAGAAATTCTAACTGAAAAAATGTTTAAGAGAAAGAAGCAACAGAATTTGATAGTTGAGAGTATGTAAGCTAAAGAAGGCAATTCTAGGATCATTCCTTATTTCTGCCTTGAGAGACTTGGTGAGTAGTTGTTCCACATTTAAAATTAGAGAATAAAAAGAATAAGTTGGAATTTAATTAACAATAACTTTATTTTAATGGAAGCTCATGTTTTATTTTGCCCTTAATACTCCCAGTGAATTCCAACATCACTTTTATTACTGACTTCATGGAACAAATTGTTGGCTAAATCTTTATTCTGAGACTCCCCATAAAGTATCTTGAAACATGTAGGTGAAATATTTGTGGGGAAAAATATCTTGGATCTGGGGAATCAAGTAGCGGTCAACAGTAGGATTGCCCCTGTTAAAAAATAAAAACCTGCTCTTACTTTTCTCTTTTTCTATAATATATGTACAATCACATTCCTTATCTGTAAGGATTCTATGCAGAAAATTGTTCAATCAAAATTACCTATTTCTCTTGCTCTGTCATAAGTTTGCAATTGTTTTGTCATAATACGGAATTTTCCAAGCAACAGAGACAAAAGGTTACTATATAAGAAGATGCCAACTGTTTTTCTTCCTTTGTTGATTCTCTTCTTGAAACTGTAAACAGATGCGCTTTTCCCTGAAATCATGTTTTTATCAGTCAGCTCCTTTCATGCCATACTTCATACCATATGTTTCTCTAGTAAGTTTATTCAATCATTCTAAAGGGCAGCATCTATTCCTTTCCCTTCTGTTCAAAATCTTTGCACTCAATAAATTTATATGATAATCCAAGAGGTAGAAAAAAACAGCACTCAAAACTCCTCTGAAAATGAAACAGGATCATGGCAGTTAAGTGAGAATCTCTTTGTAACTATGCATTAAAACAATCAACAAGAGGAACAAAACTTGGGAAGAAAAGAGATGAGACCCATGACTGCTAATGACGCATAAAACTAAACCCCAAGCAATCCTGACAATTATTTCACATGGAAAACAAAGTTTCTCAAAACAAAGTAAAAGATCAAAGAATCTTAAAGATGATAATAACAAAAGAACATGCAAAAAAATATTACTCACAGTACAGTTCCATTTATATAAATTTCAAACTCTATTATTACAGAATGCATACATAGATGGTTAAATGCGAAAGAAATGCCACGGCATTTTAATCACAAGAGTCATTTTAGTGATACCCTCTCACTAGGAGAAATTATCTTAGAGGATCAGATTCTTGAAAGCTCTATTTTTGGACCCTAAAATATATTACAGAGATGTTTGCTTTATAATAATTTATTTTACTATAATTTGATGTATTTTGTAATTGTCCATATGAGTGTTATACTTTAAGATATTTTCATAATTGCACAAATAATAGAGTAGAAATAAATGCAATAAAGAACTTTTCTTCCTGGATTATCATCAATCAGTGAAAAGTTGTTACCTGGCAAGTTTGCTGAAGCAATTTCAATAGAGTTATTCAGGAAAATAAGATCATGGGGGACAATATACAACAAAAGATAACAAGCCAGAGAGTTTTCCATTTTTTTGAAAAATATTTTTTTAAATACCAATAAAAAAAAATTGGAAGCAAGAGCCTTAAACTTTACAAGGATATATAATTCAGTTCAGTTCAGTTCAGTAGCTCAGTCATGTCCAACTCTTCACAACCCCATGGACCGCAGCAATCAGGCTTCCCTGTCCATCACCAACTCCCAGAGTTTACACAGACTCATATCTATTGAGTCAGTGATGCCACCCAACCAACCATCTCATCCTCTGTCATCCCCTTCTCCTCCCACTTTCAATCTTGCCCAGCATCAGGAACTTTTCAAATGAGTCAGTTCTTCACATCAGGTGGCCAAATATTGGAGTTTCAGCTTCAGCATCAGTCCTTCCAATGTATATTCAGGACTGATTTCCTTTAGGATGGACTGATTTGATCTCCTTGCAGTCCAAGGGACTCTCAAGAGTCTTCTCCAACACCACATTTCAAAAGCATCAATTCTTCGGCACTCAGTTTTCTTTATAGTCCAACTCTCACATCCATACATGACTACTGGAAAAACCATAGCCTTGACTAGATGGACCTTTGTTGGCAAACTAATGTCTCTGCTTTTTAATATGCTGTTTAGGTTGGTCATAGCTTTCCTTCCAAGAAGCAAGCATCTTTTAATTTCATGGCTACACTCACCATCTGCAGTGATTTTGGAGCCCAAAAAATTAAGTCTGTCACTGTTTCCACTATTTTCCCATCTATTTTCCATGAAGTGATGGGACCATAATCTTAGTTTTCTGAATGTTGAGCTTTAAGCCATCTTTTTCACTCTCCTCCTTCACTTTCATCAAGAGGCTTTCCAGTTCCTCTTTGCTTTCTGCCATAAGGGTGGTGTCATCTGCATAGCTGAGGTTATTGATATTTCTCCCGGCAATCTTGATTCCAGCCTGTGCTTCTTCCAGACCAGTGTTTCTCATAATGTACTCTGCATATAAGTTAAATATTCAGGGTGACAATATACAGCCTTGATGTACTCCTTTTCCTATTTGGAACCAGTCTGTTGTTCCATGTCCAGTTCTAACTGTTGCTTCTTGACCTGCATACAGATTTCTCAGAAGGCAGATCAGGTGGTCTGGTATTCCTATCTCTTGAAGAATTTTCCACAATTTGTTGTGATCCACACAGTCAAAGGCTTTGACATAGTCAATAAAGCAGAAGTAGATGTTTTTCCGGAACTCTCTCGCTTTTTCAATGATCCAACAGATATTGGCAATTTGATCTCTGGTCCCTCTGCCTTTTCTAAATCCAGCTTGAACATCTGGAAGTTCAGAGTTCACGTACTGATGAAGCCTGGCTTGGAGAATTTTGAGCATTACTTTACTAGCGTGTGAGACGAGTGCAATTGTGCGGTAGTTTGAGCATTCTTTGGCATTGCCTTTCTTTGGGATTGGAATGAAAACACCTTTTCCAGTCCTGTGGCCACTGCTGAGTTTTCCAAATTTGCTGACATATTGAGTGCAGCACTTTCACAGCATCATCTTGCAGGATTTGAAATAGCTCAACTGGAATTCCATCACCTGCACTAGCTTTGTTTGTAGTGATGCTTCCTAAGGCCCACTTGTCCTCACATTCCAGGATGTCTGGCTCTAGGTGAGTGATCACACCATCATGATTATCTGGGTCATGAAGATCTTTTTTGTATAGTTCTTCTGTGTATTCTCACCACCTCTTCTTAATATCTTCTGCTTCTGTTAGGTTCATACTATTTCTGTCCTTTATCGAGCCCAGCTTTGCATGAAATATTCCCTTGGTATCTCTAATTTTCTTGAAGAGATCTTTAGTCTTTCCCATTCTGTTGTTTTCCTCTCTTTCTTTACATTGATCGCTGAGGAAGGCTTTCTTATCTCTCCTTGCTATTCTTTGGAACTCTGCATTCAAATGGGTATATCATTCCTTTCCTCCTTTGCTTTTTGCTTCTCTTCTTTTCTTAGTTATTTGTAAGGCCTCCTCAGACAACTATTTTTCCTTTTTGCATTTCTTTTTCTTGGAGATGGTTGATCACTGCCTCCTGTACAATGTCATAAACCTCCATCCATAGTTCTCAGGCACTCTATCAGATCTAATCCCTTAAATCTATTTCTCACGTCTACTGCACAATCATAAGGGATTTGATTTAGGTAATACTTGAATGGTCTAGTGGTTTTCTCTACTTTCTTCAATTTAAGTCTCAGTCATGTCTGACTCTTTGCGACCCCATGGACTGTAGCCTATCAGGCTCCTCCGTCCATGGGATTTTCCAGGCAAGAGTGCTGGAGTGGATTGCCATTTCCTTCTCCAGGGGATCTTCCCAACCCAGGGATCGAACCCGGGTCTCCTGCATTGCAGGCAGACACTTTACCATCTGAGCCACCAGGAAAGCCCCTTTGAATGGTCTAGTGGTTTTCCCTACTTTCTTCAATTTAAGTCTGAATTTGGCAACAAGGAATTCATGATCTGAGCCACAGTCAGCTCCCAGTCTATTTTTGCTGACTGTATAGAGCTTCTCCACATCTGGTTGCAAAGAATATAATAAATCTGACTTCAGTATTGAACATCTGGTTATATCATTATCCAACAATAAATGTGTCAATCTTTTTTAATTCAATTGCCTCAAAATTGCTAAATTTCAATTTCCTGACTAGAAATTCATGTGAAACAACGTATTTATTTTTTAATCCAATGTTAAAAGGTATATATCACTTTATATATTTCTTATAAAATACTATTACAGATTTCAGCCACAATGAATTGTAATATTTTAGCCCTTCCATTATAATTCTATTTACATAGTATGACCAATAAATCTAAAATTCTTCCATGAATTATTGAATTAATGGTACCAGAAAAATATCAACTGTTGCTCTAATAAATAAAATTAAAATAAACTTTGCAATATAAAGACTGAGAATCATTCTTTTCAGTAAAAAACAAAGGCAAATATCAAATTCATATTTTACTGGTTGGCAGGGTTACACAAAGTGCACAAAAGTTGGATTGTGCAATTTAGCTGGCCCCTCTACCACTCCCCTCCCATAATTTCCCTCAGTATCCATAAATTCATCCTAAATAAAAGTGTTATACATAAATATACAAGGAAATAAGCAGGAAGAAATGTGTGCTTGCTACACAGCTTCAAGGTAAGAGACTCAGCACTCCTTCCTACAGTATTTACATCCTGCTACACCCAAAATTGTCTGCTAAGTGCACACCAATCAATGAGATCATTTACCCATCTTCATTAAACATGCTATATTTTAAGAATTATTGTTCTGTCTGTATTTTTCAGGCAAATAATCAAGATTTAGATTACTCTCCAAAATCATGATAGGTATTATCTGACAGTTATAGTCTATAGTGCATGCATACTCACTCAGTCATGTCTGACTCTTTGCAACCCTATGGACTGTAGCCCAGCAGGCTCCTCTGTCCTTGAAATTTTCCAGGCAACAGTATTGGAGTGGGGTGCCATTTCCTCCTTCAGGGGATCTTCCCAACCCATGTCTCCTGCATTTCCTGCTGGTGTATTCTTTACCACTGCACCACCTGTGAAGCCCCGATAGTTTATAGCTGCTGCTAAATCACTTCAGTCATGTCCAACTCTGTGTGACCCCACAGACGGCAGCCCACCAAGCTCCACAGTCCCTGGGATTCTCCAGGCAAGAACACTGGAGTGGGTTGCCATTTCCTTCTCCAATGCGAGAAAGTGAAAAATGAAAGTGAAGTCGCTCAGTCGTGTCCGACTCTTCGCTACCCCATGGACTGCAACCTACCAGGCTCCTCCGCCCATGGGATTTTCCAGGCAAGAGTACTGGAGTGGGGTGCCATTGCCTTTCTGATAGTTTATAGAGATCACACCTATTAAAGAAATCAACTAAAGTTTCAGTCCTACAGCTTGGTGCTTACCAGATCATATTCAATGCACCAGAGGGCTCACAGATTCTCTTTAAGCAAAAACCACATTGTTGTTCATGCATATACATTGATGCTTACAGTTTGGGGTTACAATTTGCAACCAATCTACATCAGTCTTGCAGCGAGGCCAAATACTGAGTGAAAGAAAACAAAACTAAGAGCAACAGAATTTCCTCATTGGCCTGGTCCCTCTCTATGAACTGAAATAATCCCTGGTCCAGACCTACCAAATCCCAAGGATACTGAATAATTTCAGGTGAAATGAATGTCAAATATAAAGGAACATAGATTCTCAGGGTTCAATGGCACATTTAAATTATCAATTCAATCATCCATCCAACAGTGTACAATATTTCAGTTAGACAGTCAGCCAACTTTTGCTTGAATAGAACTTGCAGATTTTCAGTTACTATGTGTATACATGGTTACAGATGCTGAGAAAATTTTGTTTGCAATAGTCCTTTTAGCATGGGAAGGAGGAATGACTAATAGAATTGGTCAGAGTCTGACATTTATTGATATTGATTGACATTCCTGGAATTCTTGTTTTACTGGTGGGCAGGGTTACATGCCTAAAGGCAGAAAGTTGGCCCCTCACTTCCTGTCACGTGCTGTGGGCTTTTTATCACTACCTGTGTTCAACCCTGTGGGTTATTGACTAGTTATCTGTAACTGGGTGATAAAGTGAGGCCAGGTACACGGTGCAAAATTAGTGCACTTCCAAAAACCTCATTCCCAATTCAGTGGTGCTAGTGGTAAAGCCACTGGCCAACTCAGGAGAGGCAAGAGAGGCAGGTTCAATCCCTAGATTGGGAAGATCCCCTGGAGTAGGAAATGACAACCCACTCCAGTATTCTGGCCTGGAAAATTCCATGGACAGAGGAGCCTGCTGGTCTATAGTCCATGGGGTCACAAAGAGACAGACATGACTGAGCATGCATACAAGCAGTCCCTCATAAACTCCCTCAATGTACTTTATTAGAAATATTGGAAGAGAGTAATAAAAACAATAAGGGATGAGAGGTGCATTGAACTCTTAACATCCGTGCTGTGATAGCATTACTCGAGGTGCCAACACAGAAATGATAACGCTCCTACCTTCAAATAATGTACAAGCTAAATGAGGCATCAGGAGTTACAGCCAATATGAGAAAACTGTATCCTGGATACACTCCTCAGCTCTACACAGAGGATCCATGAAATTTTGATGCTGCTGCTGCTGCTAAGTCACTTCAGTCGTGTCCGACTCTTAGTGACCCCATGGACTGCGGCCAACCGGGCTCCTCGATCCATGGGATTTTCCAGGCAAGAGTACTGGAGTGGGGCGCCATTGCCTTCTCTGGAAATTTTGCTGAGAGAATATTTAATCCAAATTCTGAAATAAATGTAGATATTCCCAGTGAATGAGAAGAGAAAGGACAACCCAGTTCAAAGAGACAACATGAGCAAAGGCAGAGAGGCATACACCGAGCTATACTAAGCCATTTTTGGGTTATTAAAGATATTTTGTCCTCAGTTTCTGGAACTTCACACATGCTTGAACCAGTCTCTTTCCGTTGCTCTTTTCCTCCATCCTTCCCATTTCTTGATGCATTCTTTGGTTGCAGTTTAGCGACCAGGATGTCTTCCTTGATCCCAGGTGTGTGTGCCACTGCTCACTGCTTCCATAGCTCCCTGAACTTCCTCAAACCAAACTTTATTATTCTGCTTTGGAATTCTCTGTTATCTATCTCCCTGGTGAAGCTATAAGGTCCACAGGGTAGCAACCTTGTCCTTATTTGTTGTATACCCAAAAACCAACACACTGCTTGGCTCACACTAGGAGCCTAGAAATGTTTGCAGACTTAATGTTAACCATTAGTTAGATAATTAATATTCCAAAAGATATAGTCTTTAGGTAGAATATCTAGTGACAATTTATACATGTATGTTTTCAATAGCTGCTGCTGCTAAGTCACTTCAGTCGTGTCCGACTTTATGTGACCCCATAGACGGCAGCCCACCAGGCTCCCCCGTCCCTGGGATTCTCCAGGCAAGAACACTGGAGTGGGTTGCCATTTCAATAGCTAGAAAACTACAAAATTCCCAATAAAACTTCTTACCAGTGATCATTTTGACATTAAATAAAATAGACTGAAATGGAAATAGAGTATGCATTTTGACAGATAAAATATTTGTCAATAGAAATTATTCATAACTTTGCATATGGGTATACAGGGATGATAGCCAGCTGAAACATACCTGTAAGGTGTTCCAGATGTTTACAGTTGGAGTCTGCTCTCTCTGGCAGTGCTGGTTGGGTGCCTATGTCATATCAATTGTCAAATATTATTAGTATCACCCTGTATACACAAAGAGCTTTTCTGGTGGCTCAGACAGTAAGGAATCTGCCTGCAATGGCAGGATGGGTTCGATTGGGAAGATCCCCTGGAGAAGGGAATGAAAACCCACTCCAGTGTTCTTGCCTGGAGAATCCTATGGACAGAGGAGTCTGGAGGGCTACAGACCATGGGGTCACAAAGAGTCGGACACGATTAAGTGTCTAACACTATATATGAAAACCACAGATGAGGATCCATCTTACGAATTAGTTGTGAGTAATGCTATAAAGCGGAGAAGACAATGGCAACCCACTCCAGTACTCTTGCCTGGAGAATCCCATGGACGGAGGAGCCTAGTAGGCTGCAGTCCATGGGGTAGCAAAGAGTTGGACACGACTGAGCGACTTCACTTTCACTTTTCACTTTCATGCATTGGAGAAGGAAATGGCAACCCACTCCAGTGTTCTTGCCTGGAGAATCCCAGGGACTGTGGAGCCTGGTGGGCTGCCGTCTATGGGGTTGCACAGAGTCGGACACGACTGAAGCGACTTAGTAGCAGCAGCAGCAGCAATGCTATAAAGTGATTTGAATCCCATCACTGATTTTTATTTCAGTGTTTTTCAAATTGTATGTTTATGACCCCTAGAAGTTACGGTGACACTGTTGAGGGATGGAAAATTTTAGCCATCTCTCTCTACCCCATCACCCTCCCAGAGCGGCTCAGTCACTGCAGCCTCATCCTCCTGTCTCAATAATCTTCTTCCCAGAGAACTGAGCAACAAAGCCATTTCTTTTCTCTTCCTTTCAAGAAAAGCACTCATTTTAGCCATGTGAATGAGACTGAGTATATGTGTGCATGTACGTATTAGGCGTTGCCTGACTCCACAAGGATGGTTACATTCTAGTGAAACTTTTTAAAACACTTAAACATTTATAAATATACATAACTATTAACTAGCTATTAATTAGCTGCCGTTATAGTACTGATGAAGGCTATTCTCATTCGTTATTAGAAATTGTGAAGACATATTTTCTCATTTTGTATCAATCTGCTTTTCTAGCCTTCACAAATTAAACAAAATTAATAATTCTGTGTAATCTAAATTTGAAATGACTAATCTATTACTTTTCTATAATGAAGATCACTGCCTTAGAGGAAAAAAAGTCTACTTAGTAAATATAAAGGGAGAATGCTATTTATATACTCCAGATTAGATAAAAGAAATGTTCCCACTTGGAAACCTATAAAACTGTGAGCCCGTAAGAGTCTTCATTACGGTGGGACAGAAAACAACCCAGGACAAAATCACCCTTGCATCAGCTGCTAAGTCAGATTTAAGTTTTTCCTACCTAATTGATTTCCTAATAACCTCCCTCAGCTAGCTACATTTTTATCATATTCATTGAAACAGACCTTTGTGTGTCTGCCCAGTATGCTCTTCCTTGGGGGAGTCACTTTCCCTGCAGTAATCCTCTTTAATTCATCCTCTTTGATTCAGGGGAGGCTGACCCAGTCCCGGAAAGGAGTACATGCCCCAAGGCAGGACAACCAAAAATGCCTCCAGAACTTTTGTGAAGCCTGCTGTGAAGGCGCTCATGTTTTCTCTAAGATCATTAACTTAAGGCCCATGTACCCAGGGCTTCCGGTGCTGTGTTTCTCACTACAGAGTGGGAAGCTCTCACTACATAACTGTGTGCCCGAGAATAAGGCCACCAGAGAAAGACACAGCTGAGAGATGGTACAGACTGTTCACCAGTGAGTCAGGGAGAACTAGACAGAGATGTCTTTTTTATAAAATATCTTGGAAGTACCACTGGTGTTCTGAAATCTCTAGAAGGAAGTTTTCTTCTTCTGTTAGAATATAATTTTATATGTTTCAAAATGGAAAATATCACACTAGCCATCCATAGTGACTATGTGAATATTTAATAAGAAGAGGGAAAGCAGATGACTCCTAGGCAGAGGGAGAAATGGCATCATCCAAGAAATGTAATTCCTCCTTAAAGTCTTTCTGTGCATTTTCTCAATCATGACTTTCAGCCATTCCTTTTCCTTCCTTACCACTTGCATTGCCCTCGTACCTACAGAAATCTCAGGCCCTCCCAGAGACAGCCTAAACTGGGATGATGCCAAATGTGTAAAATAGCAAGCAGCCTAGTAAATATGGGAGGCGAGCCATCCAGCAAAGAGGGTGGCAAAGTGAAGACACAGACAACAAACATAAAGGAACTTCTCCAACAAGAAGTCCATGAAAAAGCACAGCACAAAATAGGTATTCAGTATTCCATCTCTATTTTTATCTAGCCAATTTCAGAGGAATTTACTATCTAATTATATTTTTCCATGATTGCTAGTATTGCCATTTCTCAAAGCACCTGATGAGAAGGAGGACTTTTCTTTGTCCACAAATTTTAGAATAAACACCATAGAGTCAATGCGACTTTCTAAACTAAGAGACAAGGTCAGAAGCCTGAGACCACAGGATTACCTGGCTGGTACACCTTCCAAGGCAGATGAGGGTCTGCCCACTGTGATACTGCATCAGGCGGCACACACACACCTGATTGGCACTAGGGTGAGGGCTGAGAAGATGCCGATGAGGGCAGACAGAACTAGTTGGACAGGTACAGAGCCTTGCGCTCTAGGTAAAAGATCAATCAGCACACCTAAATCTGCAGCAGTGACACAGGCAGGAAGTTTATGAGCCTAGCTATAAATGCTCTTGCATTCCTCTGCCACATACTAAAGGGCTTATGAGGAGAACTCAGGAAGCAGTAAGTCAGCATAAGCAAAGGCAAAGCAGACAACAGGCAAAGGGGGAGGGGATGTGGAAGAAGGTCCATAAACTCACAATCCCTATTCTAATCAAAGTTAAGAAAAAAGCTGGGCTCCAAAAATTCTTGAACTCTGAGCATGACAGGAACACGCTGTTTCTGGTCTTTGACCTTAGAACCTTGTCCCTTTTCCTGTTTGACCAGCAATGTCATTGAGAAGCCTTCCAAAGACATGTACAATTAAATCATTCCTTAAGAGCCATTAGCATGGCAAAAACAATTGTTACCAAGGTTAATTTCTTCAGTAACCTTTAAAATTTATTTCTAGACATAAGTCACCAAGAGTATATCAATAGTTATTTGATTTGTGGATGTTTCTGACAAAGCAGAATAAAGAAACATCTTCCAAGATACATGATGATAAATGAAATACCAGACCGAAAGGATAACTCTCTTCTCATTCTGAAGTAACACAAGTCATCAGTTCTCATAGTGAAGACATTATTGCCATCGCTTCCCAAAAACTTTTAACTTATCATGATACTGTCTTATTTGATGCAGAAAAGTGAGAAAATAGACAAAGCAAACAAATGTACCAATGTAACAGCGTAGACTCATGAACAGAGACATTTAAACATCATCACAGGTTTTCATTATGGAAAACCAAAATAATTAGCAGTTTTCACTGAAAATGCTTCCTACTTCTTTTACAAATCATTAAACAGAGGCACTTTTGTCATAAAATTTCTGTGGGATTCTAGTTTTCTCTCATAATGATCTTTTTTTTTTTTTTGGCTGTTTCAAAATAATGGCCTAACAAATCATTAATACTTTAAACTCATATAACTTTTTCACAATTTATATTCAGTATAGGCACACTTACATTTATAAAGGAAAGTATCAATGAGGAACAGAGGCAGAATGCTGAGGAGAAGGGTGGATGACTAGAAAAATCACCTTTTAAAGGAACTCTGTGGGACTTTTAACCCAACTCCTTTTAAGCCTGTCCCACCTTGAGATGCATTAACCAATTTTTGTGGTGAATCTCCTGATCTGAAATCACATTATGTTGCTTGTTGTACACTCCTGCCAGACAGTATCTATATTTTCCTTTCTCTTGAGACGTGTCTGCTTAGGTCAGAACAAGTTATTAAAAGTGAAATTACAACTGAAAATTTCCACGTCACCAAGTCATAACTTCTCAGCTATTAGAATACAAAGGTGTGCACACCTCTCATAATTTCAGAAGCTAAGTCAAATTATTCATCTCTTTTCAGGGGATCAAAAGCAAATTCTAGATCTTCTGGTACAAATTCAGAGCTGACAAAACCTTGAGAAATTTTACCTCTCCCAAGTAGCGTCATCGGATGAACACAACATACCATACTCTGTTTTGAGTGTAGTCCTTGAGGTTATAGCCCAAAATATAATGTACAAGATATTAACATATCAGATCTGTGGTCCCCCTAGCAATATCTATTGAACAACAACAAAACAAAAATATGACCATTGAGGGGAAAACAAAACACAAGTGAAAGCAGTCCTGATCAACTGGAACCAAAATCTATTCCCTAACTGCACGGCCCCATTGCCATAGCCGCACACACCTATCCCAGGGGCTTCCCAACTGGTTTTCTTGGCTGCTCTACACCTAGTCTTGCACTTTGTCTCAACTCTCCATCCATTCTGCGTACAACCACTGGATTTGTTATTGAAAACAGATTGTCTTACCATTCCACGATTCCCAGTTTACACATAGGTATACATTAGAATTTTATAATACTTAATCATGTAGGTAGCTTCTCTGGTGGCTCAGATGGTAAAGAATCTGCTTGCCATGCAGGAAACATGTGGGTTCAATCCCTGAGCTGGGAAGATCCCCTGGAGGAGGAAATGGCAACACACTGAGTATTCTTGCCTGGAAAATTCCATGGACAGAGGAGCCTAGCGGGCTACAGTCCATGGGGTCACAAAGAGTCAAACACAACTGAATGACTAACACACACACACACACACAGAATGGGCAACTGTGTAGGACTTTATGGCAAATAGTTTTGCATTCAGAGTTTCCTTCCTCTGGTTCCCTTTTATTATTTGAACTTTATTTTCTAATCATACAGAATTATCTTTCTATTGCTTATTTTGTTGCATAGTATGTATTTTGCAATTTGCTTTTGGAAATGTGTTGAGTATGAATTTAGTAAATAATAACCCATTCATTTAGGTATAGCTTCAAGCTACCCATTCTATAAAGTTCCTATTCTCCTCCAGGAAGTCAGTCACACTCTTTCAGCTACTTTCAGCTACATATCTGTCTCTATTTAAGCACTTGCTGCATAATGTAATCATTTGTTCTACTTATTATTACTGTATGTTATTATTTATTATTATCTGTTCCTTGTCACAGGAACTCCTGTCATCACTATATATGATCTAACACTATATGGATAGATAGAGATATATTTACATATATATTTGTATATATATGCCAACATTCTCATATGGTGATTAGTGGCAAAAAATGATTATTTGCTGAATAAATAAATGGTCCCTCTCCATAGGTAGCTAATTTTCTACCTGAGGGTGTTATGCTAATAACTGGAAAGGAATGTTTCTTATAGATGAGAACACAGAAGGGAAGAAAAGAAAAAAACAAACAACATAGGTATATATATATAAACATATATTTACAATCTGCATGTATACTCTAATTATTTAAATGATTTCTGTATTTCTACTTTAAGACATACCCACTCCAACATTTTTTAACATTTTTAAATTTGTGTTCTGTCTCATAAATGAAAAAAAACAATTATAAACATAGATAATACCATATTATACCATATACCAATTTTATATACACACCATATGACTTCAGATAGCATAACTAAGATAAGAGCCAGGTCTGACTGTGACATGTGTACCTTAACATTATAGAGTACTTTTTATAAATAAATAACACACAATTTGATAAAGAAATTCCCTGGATTCAATGTCAAATAAGGTAGAAACTAAAAGGATGAGTAATTAATAAATTCATACCCAATCACATTCCAAAACAGATTCCAAGCAAGTTGCGAAATACCCTTAATTATAAGATCATTGTTTCAATAACTTCTCCATGATTAAAAAATACATATAATATATTTACATATCACATAAAATGAATTTTTTAAAAAATCCCCCTCCCACCTCCCTCCCCATCCCATCCCTCAAGGGGAAAAAAAAATGATTTTTTTCAATTGTAAGAACTATCAAAATTTTTAACAATGTTGGTGGCAGAGCATGTCTTAAAATTGAAGAAAGACAGCAATCTCTTAAATGATTACAAGAATGCAAGTCTGCAAGGAAGAAATACAAAAGGCTATGGTGGGGTTGAGGGAAGGGCAGAGAATACAGAGCTTTTACGCAGTCATAGGGAAGGAACAGGGAAGCCATCTCTGTGTATGTGGGGCTTAAGTGAAACCTGAGCACACGTAAGGGAAGAGAGTACAGATGGTGCTGGCCACATGGAGAGAAGTACCCTTAGGAACAGCAGCTGTGACAGAGCTTCTGGGTGAGGAGACCAAAGCAGAAGACGTCAGCATACTTGTATCTGAGGACCATATGCCCTGGGGGATTCCTCAGTGCTATTTGAAGAGATATGGAGATGTGACTCAGAGCTGTGGAATGTGGTCATTAATTTGGCTATTAATATGAGATCAGTTAGATTCAAGGGCTGGTGAATCCTGGGACCCAGGGTTACATAAAGGTGTATCTATCTTCACATTTATATGCCGGGACTTAAAGGAGGTTACTCCAGGCTCTTAGCAGAGAATCTCAGCTTCTAAGATAAGAATGCTTGAATTTTGGGAGGGGATAGATTGTCTCATCGCCAAATCGGTGGAAATTTTTATTTTGAAAGTTCACTGGTAGGTTAGACATGTTGATTTTAAATTGCATTACTTTAGGGTACTGGAAATCAGCCAAAATTGCTTTAGGAATGTCCGGCTTTACTCTTTTAAAATCCCTTTATACAAATTTGTCCCGATTTTTCTTGAAACATGTAATAGTTTCTCCCAAACCACAGGGCTCAGGTTGAGAAAAATTCCTGTGGTGTAATTTACAGTCAATAAATTAAAGCCATAAGAGAAAAAAAGAGCTGAGAAAACAATGTCACAGCTAAATCCGTGAGGAAGCTAAAAAAATACCTTCACATTTGTAAAACAAAATTTTGAAAACAGCATCCTAAATAAAGTTACCAGTACTAAACCAAGCATTTTATACATCACGATTAGCAATAACAGTTATTATACACTTGCATGCTCCAAGTTTTCAGAATCTCCTTCTCTCCCCATCTCTCTTCTCCAGTATTAATAACATGCTTATAAATTATTATAATTAAGCTTTGTTGCAGCTAACACAAATACTTCAAAGTATCTTTTTTCTTTGTCTGTGACTGTATCTAAATGACCATGGTCTTTTTAGCTTTTTTTTCAAATTTTAAACTTTTTATTCTGTATTGGGGTCTAGCCAATTAACAATGTTGTGGTAGTCTCAGGTGAACAGTGAAAGGGACTCAGCCATACAAATACATGTATTCAGATTAGATCAGATCAGATCAGTCGCTCAGTCGTGTCCGACTCTTTGTGACCCCATGAATCGCAGCACGCCAGGCCTCCCTGTCCAGCAGGGAGTCCAACTCCCGGAGTTCACTCAGACTCACATCAATCGAGTCAGTGATGCCATCCAGCCATCTCATCCTCTGTCGTCCCCTTCTCCTCTTGCCCCCAATCCCTCCCAGCATCAGAGTCTTTTCCAATGAGTCAGCTCTTTGCATGAGCTGGCCAAAGTACTGGAGTTTCAGCTTTAGCATCAGTCCTTCCAAAGAAGTCCCAGGGCTGATCTCCTTCAGAATGGACTGGTTGGATCTCCTTGCAGTCCAAGGGACTCTCAAGAGTCTTCTCCAACACCACAGTTCAAAGGCATCAATTCTTTGGCGCTCAGCCTTCTTCACAGTCCAACTCTCACATCCATACATGACCACAGGAAAAACCATAGCCTTGACTAGACGAACCTTTGTTGGCAAAGTGATGTCTCTGTTTTAAATAAAGATATAAACATCTGAATGCAGAGTTCCAAAGAATAGCAAGAAGAGATAAGAAAGCCTTCTTCAGCGATCAATACATGTATTCATTCTCCCCCAAAAACCTCCATCCCATTCAGGCTGCCAGATAACATTGAGTGGAGCTCCATGTGCTATACAGTAGGTCCTTGTTGGTTATCCATTTTGAATGCAGTAGTTATGACTCAGAATGGACCCCCGTCTCCCCACTGCCAGCCTCACTCATCTCTCCGAGGTCTCCCCAGGGGCTTAGCACATTGAGGTCTCAACCAAGTAGTCTCTCTTCCTCCTGGAAGCTATGGGAAATTTTCCAAAGCCCACTTTTTCTTTTATTTTTCTTTCTGAAAAATCTTTCAGTATTTTTCCTAGCTGTTATAAAACATTCTGCTCCTTTTCTCCTATTAGCTTTACTTCCCTTTGTAATATCCCAACTGCCCATTGTCTTTTTTCTAAGTATCTCCAGAATTACTGGTCACACTTTGCATACAATGAAATCTAAAAATCTTTAAGTTACCAAAAGGAACTGCAAAGTTACTTCATCTGATCTCAAGTTTTTATATCGGGATCTCATGTTTGAGGAGATATTATTGTATTTGAATCTTGCTACATGTTTGTTATACAGGCATTATATACATGTCAAATTAAATATCGCGGTCCAAAATTTTTCTAAATATCCCAACTTTTGACCTTTTCCATTTAGAATAAAGTTTTCCCTGGTGGCTCAGATGGTAAAGAATCTACCTGCAATGCAGGAGACCTGGGCTCTATCCCTGATTAGGGAGGATCTCCTGGAGAAGGGAATGGCAATCCACTCCAGTATTCTTGCCTGGAGAATACCATGGACAGAGGAGCCTGGCAGGCTACAGTCCATGGGGTCACAAAGACTCAGACACGACTGAGTGACTAATACACACACATTTAGAATAAGATACAGATGCAGTAGACTCTGAGATAGAAAATTAAGAAATCCTAGGGGGGAGAAATATGGTTTTATGAAAGCAAAAAGTTCCCATATGATATAGGAGTCCAGAGTTCAAATCTATAGTAGACCTGTTTATCTACTGTGTAGACTATATTCCAGAAATTCAGGTCCTTAATAACATTTATTCAACTCCATCATCCAAAATAAGAATGAGCAATGCAAAATAATTCTAACATAAATCAGAAAAAATGGAACAAACTATTTTTTTAATGTATCTGGGCTTAGAAAATTTTTAGTATAATCTTTCAAAATCTTAACAGATTTATTTTTTCAGTCCTAACAAGCATTCCACAAAATTTAGGAAGTTATTTACAAATGTAGGAAATAAACTTCTTTGTTTTTTACTTACGATTTTTAAAATAATTCATGTATAAAATATTTTTCTATCATTTGACAGTAAACATGAAGATGTGTACAAAGCAGTAGGATACTCAAAGGCAAGTGAAGCTTTAGAAATTAATTCCAAGTGTGTTCTAATAGCAGATATAAAAAAGAAAATGAAAATTATGTTAACTTGGAATGTCAAGAGTTCACAGTAAACTTACTAAACATCTTATTAAATTCTCCACACATCTAATGCTATAATTCACACCTCTGTCTACTCTCACCAATTTTTTTAAAATGCTCTGTTAATTTTAAAATATCTTTATTTTTTTCAAATTGGTTTAGGAAATGAAGATACTGTGCTTCAAATATTCTAAATTAGAATTACTAAATCATTCTTCTCTGAAAATAAATTCCTTTTGTCTACCTGCCAAAATGTATTTGTTCTTTCTTTGGGGTAATATTCCCCAGAGAAATTAAAGAACACTAATTCCTTTACCTTCTTTTTAGGAATTCTGCTTTTAAAAAATTTTAGTGAAAATTTAACAGCATAAAAAAATGAAAATGAAACAAAGAAATATTGATACTTTCAACAGTGAAAAAGTTTTTCATACATCTATTTAAGTTTTATTTTCTTGGATTTGTTTATATTTTAGGAAACATGGTGAGCTAGCTGACCAAGCTCTAGAAATGTCTCCTACTTACATATTCCTACAATCTTTGATAGACTTCTTGGACCCAGTCTATCAGGATTATTATATTTCTCCTTCATATTCTTTTAACAGAAAACTTTATAAATACATTTTTACTCTCTTGTTAAAGTTAGCCACCTCCTTCTTTTTGAAACTGAATTCTTGTCTCACACTTTGATTTTCCTGCTTCCAGGCCAACCCAGAGCCTTTGGGGCTAGACTACCTGTACTGACTTCTCTCCCCTACTCCCTCCCCCAGACTTAGGTGTTTCCCAAAGCTCTTCTCCTACACTCCAGTCCTCAGAGTTTAACTTCACTGCTATATCTCAATGACCACTTTCTAAAGTAGATAATTTCCAAGTCTGTGATCTCTTTACTGAATAAAGGTGTCTTTCTATCGTCTAAACTTTTCTACTTAGTCATTACACTCTCCACCTAAAGACCAATAAAATTATTGCTTTCCCCTCAAAACTGGCTTCTCCTTCTAATTTCTCCCTTTATGCTCATGTATTTCATGTCTCATTTGTTTTCACCATTAAAATTCAAACTTCTAAACTCCTTTGCCTGCATTTTCTCTGTCACTCCCCAATCCAAGTTGTTGTTAATACTTTTCAATCTTTCCTTCAAGAGTTCTTACACCTATACCATTCTTTTCATTTCCACAATGACCCTGTCACTGGGCTGTCATCATCCACAGTGTTAGTTATTCAGTCATGTCTGACTCGGCGACCCCATGGACTGTAGCCCACCAGGCTCCTCTGCCCATGGAGTTCTCCAGGCTAGAATACTGGAATGGGTAGCATTCCCTTCTCCAAGGGATTTTCCCGCCCAAGGATCAAACCCAGGTCTCCAACATTGCAGTGAGATTCTTTACCATCTGGGCCACCAGAGAAGCCCTCACCATCGTTCTTACCTAAATAATCTCCAGCTTGGCCTCTTTTATTTTAGTTTCTCATATACTATAATCAGTTCTGCTCTCCACTATGAAATAAATATAATATGTTACCATGATTTCACTCTTTATTTAGATTTCCAAGCTTTCCTTCCCAATTATTTTCAACAGAAGAAAGCATCTACTTCATTTATATTGTCTAATCCCTGATCTGCTAATCCATCCTATTGGTCCCTTGGAAAGCCTTTTCCACTCCACTTATCTAAATATTGCACATCTTTCAATGAACAGCTCAGATATCTAATCCTGCATGGGCTTTTCTTAGAATGGGTGACTTTTCCTTCTTGGAGTATACTGCATTAACAGTCTGCCCAACTTCTATAGCAGCTCAGGAGGGCAAAATAGAAAAACATTCAACTTTTTGGTGCTAAGCACCAAAGCACCCTAGCCTTAGCACACCTCTGTTATCAATCTACCTTAGAACTCTCATTACAAGTCACTTTAATTTTCCAAACTTTGAGTTCTCACCAAAAAAAAAAGAAAAAACGAGGAAAGGACTATAAGAGATCTCAGCTTTAAAGATGCAGTGAACCAACTGCCTTATAATACTCTAATGCCAATGTGATAGTCTGCAGCCATGAAATTAAAAGACGCTTACACCTTGGAAGTAAAGTTATGACCAACCTAAACAGCATATTGAAGAGCAGAGACATTACTTTGCCAACAAAGGTCCATCTAGTCAAGGCTATGGTTTTTCCTGTGGTCATGTATGGATGTGAGAGTTGGACTGTGAAGAAAGCTGAGGGCTGAAGAATTGATGCTTTTGAACTGTGGTGTTGGAGAAGACTCTTGAGAGTCCCTTGGACTGCAAGGAGATCGAACCAGTCCATTCTAAAGGAGATCAGCCCTGGGATTGCTTTGGAAGGACTGATGCTAAAGCTGAAACTCCAGTACTTTGGCCACCTCATGAGGAGAGTTGACTCATTGGAAAAGACTCTGATGCTGGGAGGGATTGGGGGCAGGAGGAAAAAGGGATGACAGAGGATGAGATGGTTAGATGGCATCACCGACTCTATGGACGTGAGTTTGAGTGAACTCTGGGAGTTGGTGATGGACAGGAAGGCCTGGCATGCTGCAATTCATGGGGTCGCAAAGAGTTGGACACGACTGAGCAACTGAACTGAACTGAACTGAATGCCAATGTGAATAGAACCTTTACAATAAACCTTGTCTCCAAAAGCTGACTACAAGTTCCTTAGAGAGACACAACTTTTCCTACTTCTTGGTGCCATAGCATCTAATATGATACTTTGCATTTTGTAGTCCCCTGAGAAATCTTTTTGCTGATTGTTGGGTATGGAACCCATTGAAGGTGGCACGTTTCCTGAATTATGACAAAAGAATCTAAATTAGAACCCAGAGCCTATGAAGTCAAGTTCTAGATTTGATACTCCAAGGATGCTAAGTCATTAAGGGACACTTCTCACAGACTTTTGGAAAAGCAATTGTAAATAACTGAAATCAAGATTAGAATTAAGATCTTGACTTTAGGACCCTAGCATAGGAAACTGAAATTTTAACTGTATTTTCTCCCACTTACTAGCCACATAAATTAACTTCTGATGTGGTTCTTGCCCTAAAAAGACTGAAGACTACCCGCTATGCTTATTAAGAAAAAGCCATCTGTAAATGGTAAAATATTGCAAAATGCAAGGCTATTATTATTGTCTAATAAATCCAAAAAGCATCCTCTACTTAATCTCAGATCTACAAAGGCTACCTTCATCCATCCAGCCCTTCTGTTATCAGAGGATGTTTGGTGGTGCTCACTTATCATCAGTGAAATCATTTAAAGATACACATTTCTAAACATAAGAATTTTGCTATAAGGGAAACGGAACCATGCAATCTTCCAAGTGTAGAAGCTTTTCTATTAAAATAGGATAAAATGATCATACTTTAAGCTAGGGAAATTTGAACTTTCACACTCTTCTGAGATATAGATGTTAAAATTTTTGTTTAATTTTTGCCAAGGCAACCAAATCACTGATTTTGGAAAGACAACTGTATAATATGATTTTTAAAAATCAATTTGTTCTAACCAACTATTTATTCCCCCCCCCCCCCACCAAAGGAATTACATGCATGGGTTATTTCATGACAAATAAGAAAATATCTTTCATTTTTATGATAAATATGGCACCACTTATGACTTTGGTGCTCATGTCTTGAAGACCATCACTTGCTCATGAACATAAATCAGATGTTTCTGCAGAGCCATGTAATTCTGCCGCCATCTGCTTACCCCCGGCACCTAATGAGGCAGGAGACAGGCTCTGAGCACAATCTGGTTGTTTACTTTTCTCTAGTCAATAAAGAACAACAGAAAAGTATTAGATTCTATTTTCATCTATCATAGAAGAAATGGGCATGGGGGGAAACAAAGAGTCTTCAATATTAAAATGTCTGGAAATGCTTTCTGCAACAAGCCAAAAGCAAGTAAGGATGAACAAGAAGGAATAAGGGCAATGATGTGATCTGTCAACAGCATCAAGATGAAGAGAAGAATATGTACCTATAGCTGATAAAGATGCTGTCCTCATAGCTCTGGGTTCCTCTTAGTCATCAAAGAGGAACTTTTGTGTGAATACAGAATAGAAAGTAGTTTTAAGAAGGAAAATAATTGCCTCTTCACAGAGGGCACAAAAAAGACAGAAATCTTGTAATACAGATAACCTTAGTTTTGGAAATATCTTCTTAAAAATGGAAACACCTAAAACTTAGTTTTGCAAGAAAAATGTTGACTCAGAAAGCAATAACATTTTTATTGTGTAGTAATTTAAAATACACTAATAGTAGTCATTTAAAATACACTAATAATTTTGAAGAGTGGTTAAGAGGAATGCGCAACTGCTCTGGTAAAAGTTTTATATATTTTTTTTGAAAAACATCATTGATTATAATGCCGGCCCCTCCCTATTCCAGGTCTTCAGCAGCAGCAGTGCAAAGAGTGGTCTGCTGCCCCTTTTTTGATTGGGTTGCTTGGTTTTTTTGTTATTGAGTTGCATGTATTTAAAAAAAAAATTAAGCCCTTGTTTGTCACATCAAATATTTTCTCCCAGTCCATAAGTTGTCTTTTAGTTTTATTTATGGTTTCCTTTGCTATACAAAAGCTTGTACATTGACTAGGTGGTCATTTATTTATTTTTGCTTTTATTTCTACTGTCTGGGAGACTGACCCAAGAAAACATTGGCATGCTCTATGTCAGAGAATGTTTTGCCTGTGTTCTCTTCTAGGGCTTTTATGATATCATGTCTTACATTTCAGTCTTTTTAAGCTATTTTGCGTTAACAGTGGGGACCTGGACTCTGTCTGGAGCACATCCTGAAGTTGCAGATTGGTCTGACTGTTCAACACTCCAGTCCCCTTGGGCTGTCCCCACGCAGCCAGCCCTAGTCCCCTCCTAGGGTGTGTCGGCTGAAGCCTGAGTTTCAGCCCCTGCCCTCTATGCATGAGCACACGTGTCTCTTGTGCTGGGGAGTGCAGCAAGGTGGCCAGGACCATCTGGGCTACATGGTTCTGCCTTCCACAAGTGGGTGGCTGCACTCTCCCCTGAGCCTCCGAAGCTCCCTATCTGTCCCAGCTGATCTCCCAGCCAGTGAAGGGGGCTCCCAGGGTGAGAGAACTTTTCTTCTTTCACAGTTCCCACCCAGGGGCAAAGGTCCTGTCTCAATTAATTCCTTTTTTTTTTTTTTTTTTTTTTTTTTTTTGCCTCTTTCATCCTACCTGGTTACCTAGTGGACTTTCTTGCCTTTTTGATTGTATGAGATCTTTCGCCAGCACTCAGTAGGTATTCTATGAGAACTGTTACACACATACATGTATTTTTGATGTATTTGTGGGAGGAGATGAGCGCTGTGTCCTATTCCACTATCTTGATCTCCTCCTGCTAGTATCCTATATAGTGATTTGATGGTTACTTGGGAATATAGCAGGAGAAAAATTCATCAAGTGTACATTTTAAATGTATGTTGTACATTTTACTCAATGTTACTGTATTAATTTCATTGCCCTAACAACCACAAATTCAGCAGCTTAAAACAACAGTTTTGTAAGTAAGAAGTTTGCCTCAAATGGCTTCTCTGTTCCAGGTTTCACAGGAATATTGCAAAATATTGGCAAGTTAAACTCCTATTGGAGGCTCTCAGAAGAACCCTCTTCCAAGTTCATTCAGGTTGTTGGCAAAATCCAGGTCTTGGCCATTGCAGAATTGAAGTCCCTATTCCCTTCCTGGCTCCTGGCTCCTGGCTAAAGGCCACCCTTAACTCTTAAAGCCTTTTTTCTCTGCACAAGGACTCCTGCATCTCAGAGGCAGGGACAGTGTATCAAACCCTTTTCATGCTCAGAATCTGACATCACCTCCTGCAGCATCTTCTCTGTTTTCCTCTTCTGCCACATTTCTCTGACTGACTCTACTGCCTTCTCTTTTGCTTTAAAGGGTTCATGTGATTACATGGGGTTTACCTGGGTAATCCAGTATAATCTCCTTATTTTAAAGCTCATAACCTTAAGGACATCTACAAGTCCTTTATGATGTGCAAAGTAACATGTTAAATAGGATCTGGGGATTAAAGTGTGCACATTTTTTGGAGGGGGGACATTATTTGAACAGCCAGTTATCCCCAATTGTTTTTTAATATAGTAACAGAAAAGATGGGCTGCTCTTACTGAAGAAACTAGGAGTGGGTTGAGCCTAGACTTTTATCCCATTTGCCTTACTCCCATTTTATCCCATTTTGTCCTTGACTCACTTTGTGTTCTCAAGAAAATAGAATATTCACAGCCTACGCCTCCTAATTTTGTATGTATCATCATAGATATTATTGGCTGAGACACATGCTTCTAAATCCACTGAGTTATTACATGCTTACACTAACATGAGATAAAAAAGTATTTCCAATACATAAAACTACATTTTTATATCTACTAATCCCTCCAACCAAATGCATTTTATATGCTTGGTTACTGACTTAATTCAACACAATTCACTCTAGTCAGTTTTATTGGTCAGATAATATACCCTCTTTAAACATTAAAAACAATATTTTACCATTACCTAGGCACTGTGTTAAACATAGATTATACAACTTTGCTTTCAGAGAGAAAACATATTTAAGAAGTTGCTTGCATATTGGTTTATTCATTCTAATTTAGTTCAAAAATCATCCTTGCAACTGTTATTTTTACTTGGAGATTTATGGAAGAAAAAAAATCACCCAAACTACTTGGTAATTTATGCAGTTGTGCTGTCAAAATCTGATGTACTTTCAGCTTCCAAAGCACATGTGTTCTTGTGCTATTTTCCACAAAATCCAGTGTCAAATAAAGACATCAGTAATTTTGACTTGATTGCACTATAATTATTCAAATATCCTTAATTTTATGCTCCAGCCTAATTTCCATATTCATTGTTATCATTAAAAGTGATTATTATAGATAATGTACCTAAAGTACTTCCATTAATTGGAAAATGCAGTTCTTGAACGACAATAATCATAACAAAAACAACTGAACATAAAGGCCACTATAGCAATGTTGCTATATTTATTATCAACATGAATCATGACCGAATGCCATCATTTCATATTTAGTGGTCCCCTTCCAAATTTGCATGATCACTCTGCAGTGTATATGACCACTGCTTGGCCAGGGACCACATCAATAAGCCACGTCATCCTTTCTGACTCTGCATAAGGCAAACTCTCAGGTGGAGATCAATAGCTTAAAAACACCCACTTCCACTGAAGCAGGGATTTGCTTATTGCAGCTGCTCAGCAGGGCTCTGCACCTCTTATCAATCAAGGAGGAGCTGCAACATTTCCTGCCCTCTGCAGGAAACAGAGTCTCTCGCTGAGACTTAGCAGCAGGGATTCGAGCAGTTTCGATGGATAAGAAAAGAATTCAGGGTCAAGGAGAAAAGGAAAAGGTGAAAAGGAAGGCAAGAGAGGAGACAGGAGTACAAATAAGGAATTAGAGGCTCTATTGTAGACCCTTTCGCAGCACATTACAGGAGGTTTCAGCAGGAAGCTTCTATGGGGATTGGTGAATCTTTCAATATTAGGCATAAAAACACTTCAGAAAAATATTGTCCCTTATAGGAAAAGAAACTTTATATAGGCTATAGGGTAAAAATCATTTAAATGCTAACCATTTTATTAACTTTGATTTTCACCAAGAGGTCATTTAATCCTCTGAACACAAAAGTAGTCAAAACCTAAGCCAAGACTGCTGTTATAAAAGTGGAATATATCTAGATAAAGATTATCAAATTGCTTTTGTTCAATTCTAACTTGGATTTTAGGGCAATTAAACAATTGGATCAAGTTATTATCAAACTTTTGAAAGCCTGGAGAATATTGTGACAATGCCCAAACCCTAGGAAAGTAGAAACGCAATAATGCCTGTCTTTCAAAGTTAAAAAAAAAAAGCAGCAAAAAAAATAGTGTTATATGGTTCTAATAGAAGTTTTGAATTGTCAGTCCACCAGTTTATTATACTTAGGTTTTTATCATCTCAGTTTTCTTTTATGAAAAAGTTAAGTACACTTCTTTTCTAAAGAAAAAGATTTTTATATTATTTAAAAGTAAAAATTAAGTAGATAAAATCTATCTAGAGAGCCAAGTGATATGCTGAAACAAGAAATTATGCCAAAGCTCTGATTCCCAGCTCTGACAGTAATTAAAGAAAACACTACTACTAGGTTGGAATGACAGTAACACATTATAAAACTTAAGCTTTGAGAAGAAAGCAACTTCAGATCTACTACGAAGAATAAAATATTTTTACAGGAAAGTATATGTAAATTACAATGGAAGAATTAAAAAATAATTTAACTTCTAGCCATGATCCTAACTCTACTTATATTGTTCAAACATAATACACAATTCTGCCTGTCAATGGAATCTGAACCAATACTGCTATGTTGTACCCTGTGGTCATACCATGCTCTTTTACAACCCCCAGTAATCCCCAGGTACTTAATATAGTCAACTCAGTGACTTCACAACCCATATATCATAGAGGGAAAATAATGTCCTATAGCTATGAGACAATCCACAAAGATGTCAGAAAATCTTAGACAACCTAACCACCCCATCAGGGATGCAGGATTTACAGTTAGGAACACCTGCTCCCCTTACCCTATCACTACTAAAAAGAAAAAGTAATAAAAGAGTGAGAGAAAGATAGAAAGAAAAGCAAAAATAGAACAAAAACTTCGAAGCTTTTAACAGAGGGGATTTCTTTACTTGGTTAATAAAAAAAAAAAAGAATGCCTTGCAAAGTTTCCAGTGTTCATTTGATCATTTAATTTCACACAAAGTAGACCTCAACTCTGCATAAATTCTATAATTTCTAGCCTATAGCTGGAAGAAATAGGATCCCCTATCAAACATCAGCCCAGAAAACTCAAGATTTGCCTGAGTGTCAGCATGAACAACATAGCTGAAGGTTAATATTTAATCTGGCCTCTTCTCTGATCCCTAAAATCATGTGGGTAAGGTGAAGTTACTTTGAAATTGCTGAAAGCAAGATTTCATTCACCATGAAACAGAAGTTATGTCAGAAAAAGGAAAAATGAGGAAGCCATGAAAAATTTGTTGAAGGCTGAATAAATTTTTTGTACTAGCAACATATTAAGCAGCCCAACTGATTTAAGAGCATGAAGAATCTACTTTCATCTTGTCTTTTCATAGGAATAAGCCTTCAGAGATATTTCCTGAGTATTTATGCTGAGCTGCCAAGAAACCACCAAAGGAAGAGGGAGGCTAGATAAAAAAACAAGAAAAAAGTCAAGGAGATGCCAGTGCTGGCTAATTTCAACTATGTTTGATTCACTGTGAGAAAGCATCTGAATATGTTTTGTCTTCCTTGTAAATATTTATGTACACTAATCCACTTCTTCACAGCATCTGTTCCCTAGTCAATTCTGTAAACTTTCCCTGGGAGTTCTTATCAGGAGAGCTTTCCTCCCTTCTTCCCTGGAGGGTTTCAATGCCTGATTGTCATTCATACATTCGGGCACAAAAAGTATACAGTAGCTATATCTGTTTACAACAATTTTATATATTAGAACCTGTGGCCCCTTTAATAGTAAGTTATTCCCATTTCTGCACAAAACATGCCCAATACAAACTGAAGTGTCAAGACACTTCACCCAGGGAGTGACATCATCAAGATGGCAACATCAGTTGTTCTTCAGTCCCACCACAAAAAGACCAACTAGCAACTAATCATAGATAAGACATCACTGTGAAAATTCTAGAATGGGGGTCCTCTAGGATGTGAAAATTCTAGAATGAGGGTCCTCTAGGAAGACTACACTGGAAGGGTAAGAGGAGCAGCTACCCTCCAACCACAGCCACCTTCCCTGAGACTACTCGGCACAGCACTCCCTGTGGGAGGGAGATGGCCAGCCTGGGCCGTGGTTCTGCCAGTGGGAGAGACAGAGCCCAGGGTGGACTTCAGCTTCACAGCCTGTGGGACACTTCACAAGGAGCCCAGTTGGGACTCGCATCTCTGGGAACGCTGGGAAAATCCGCAAGGCTTGACCACTGAGGGTCTGACAGACACATAGTGTTACTGAAACTCAAGTCCATGTGCCCGTCGCACAGTGAGGCCAAACAATACCAAAACATTGGAGTTTGGAACAGATAAAGGTTTATTGAGGGTCATGCAGGGAGATGGGTGGATCATGCCTTAAAAACCCCAAACTCCTGACAGCTCTCAGCAAAACCCTTTCCTAGAAAACGTGAAGGAGGAACATGGTTAGTTGTAAGCTTCAAAGTGTCAGGGCCTTTGTTCTTGAGGTCAGGTCATGGTCAGGTAATGATGTTCCTGTAAATCTCCCCAAAACAGGTGTTATTTTGTTCTGACAAGAAAGGGCAAGGTTCCCAGGTGTAACTTTCACCCTCTGGGTGTCCAATCCTAGCTAAGAGGAGGCATATCTCAATTGGCAGCTCCCTAAAGGCCAGAGTCCCTTGGACTGCAAGGAGATACAACCAGTCCATCCTAAAGGAGATCAGTCCTGGGTGTTCATTGGAAGGACTGATGCTGAGGCTGAAACTCCAATACTTTGGCCACCTCATGTGAAGAGTTGACTCATTAGAAAAGACCCTGATGCTGGGAGGGATTGGGGGGAGGAGGAGAAGGGGACAACAGAGGATGAGATGGCTGGATGGCATCACCGACTCGATGCATATGAATTTGGGTGAAATCCAGGAGTTGGTGATGGACAGGGAGGCCTGGTGTGCTGCGATTCATGGGGTCGCAGAGTCAGACATGACTGAGCAACTGAACTGAACTGAACTGAAAGGTCAGATCCTCAGACCCTGCCCAGCCATCATCACTGAAGGAGCCAGGCACCCAGGACCCAAGTGGCCCTCAGGCTCCTCAGGCCACCCAAACATCGGGGGCAGGTCTCACAGACTATGACCCAGATGGACTGCCTCTGCTATTAGGTCTCAGAGGCCAAGAGGGGGAAAGTTTCACCGGTGCCTCAAGGCCTGGGTCCAGCCAGTGGGCAGCCTTGGCAAGGGCTCTGGAGCCCTGCAGGAAACCCCCAGCCTGTTCCCTGGGCCCCCAGCTCACCCATTAGCTCAAGCCCAGTGAGCTGGAAGGTCCTGGGGAGAAGGCCAGGATTGGCCTCTTACCTCACTCTCCACCTGACGACCACCACTCTGCCACCATTGGCTGAATGGCCCACTAACAGTCACTCATTGACAGTTGGTTTCGTGGGGGAGCGGCCTGCTATGGCACCCACCAGCAGTTAGGCAGGACCAGTAACGGGTCCCATGGAAACCGTTGCCTGGTAACAAGCTGGGGGGTTAATGGCACATAGCAACAGCCAGATGCTAAGGGTTGCTCAGGCTGCACTTTATCTCAGTAGAAGGATGACTTACAGCAAACAACACTCAAACTTTGGCCCACCACAATCCTCTTCACATCTGTGAGCAAGTGGAGAGGCCAGTCAGAGGTCCATACACCTGCAGAGTCCAGCCAGTGGCTCTTCTCCAGCCAGCAAGCTCCATGGGCAGTTCAGCCTAATTCCAGTCACCAGCCAGCAAGCTTGCTTCCACGACCCGACTCAGGCAGAGAACTAAATTCACAGCCCCACTTAACTGTCAGCTATGGTATCCAGTCCCATGAGAGGAAAAGGCCTGAGCAGAAACTGGACAGCCGCAGAGCCCATCCTACAGTCTTGCTGGGGTCAGGCATCTCGCCAGCAGTCCTGTCTGACTGTTAGGTGCCTCCTCTGGCCTCGTATAACTAAGCAGCCTGAACAGTGATTCTGGGCAGCCTATGGTCAGGCCTAGGCTGACACTTAGGGCAGTACCACCCTCCCAGCAGCAGAGCCCAGCCCAGGCCTTGCCCAGTTACTGAACACACCTATAGTCTTGCCCAGGAAAGAATATCAGTCAGTGACCCTGTCCAACTGTGGAGCAAAGCTGGCAGCCCAATTCATGAGGGAGCCCAGACAGCAGCCCCTCTGACTGTAGAGCACAGTCTCAAGTCCCACTCAACTGCAGGACACACATGGAGGCCCTGCTGGACCAGGGAGCCTGACCAGTGACCTTCCACAGCAGAGGAGCATATTTATCAGTCTCCCTGATTGTGAAGCCCAGCCTTTGGCCCTGCCCAACTTCAGGGCATAGTCTGCATCCCCACCTGACCTCAGAGCACACCTAGAGGTCTTATCCAAGCTCAAAGCCCTGCTGTTGGTCCCACCTGAACACCAAGTACATCCAGCAGCACCATCAGGTTGGGGATCACAGTCTAAGACTCCATCTGACTAGGAGCAATTTCAGAGCCACGGCTGTAGCCCTTGCCTAATCGAAGAGTCCAGTGAGTGGCACAACCCTGCAAGGGAAAAGCCGACCAACTCACCCTACCAGAGGGGACTGAGAGCCCAAGTTAGCAGCCCCGGTTGACTGCAGAGCATGGTCAGCAGCCTCCCACAACTAGGGAGCCCACCCAGTGAACCTACTTAAACATGGAGCCCAGACAGTGGCATCCCCTGACCTGGGCATGGGTGGTATCTTTGCCCAAATGGGGACTGAAAGCAAGCCCCACTAGCCCAAGAACACCACTAGCTGACCCATTAGGTAGGACATTATCCAAAGCTGAGTGACTGGTGAAGGACTCTCCCTGCCAAAGTGAATCTATAAAGTCTGGACGAGAAGACTGCTTACTCAAATGTGCAGATACCAATGCAAGCATTTGACAAAATTCAATACCTATTTATGATAAAATCTCTCAATGAATTGAATTGACAAAGAATATACCTCAGTATGGTAAACCCATGTATGACAAGCCCACGGCTAACCACACTCAAGAGTGAAAGATAGAAAGCTTTTCCTCTAAGACAAAACAAGACAAGGTGCCCACTTTGACTACTCATATTCTGTACAGAACTAGAAGTTCTAGCCAGAGAAATTAGGCAAAAAAAAAGAAAAAGATAGAAAAGAAAAGGCATCCAAATCATAAAAAAGAAGAAAAATTGTTTCTGCTTGCAGATATTCTGATCTTAAATATAGAAAATCCTAAAAATTCCACCAAAAACTCTTAGAACTAGTCACCAAATGAAGTAACATTGCAGGAGACAAAATTGACACACAAATATCAGTGATATTTCCATACAAAGTTGGCCCTCAGTGTCAGTAGATACAGAACCTGAGAATAAGGAGGGCCAACTGTACTACACCATTTTATATAAGGGATTTGAGCATCCTTGAATTTTGGTACAATGGTCTTAGAACAAATCTTCCACAGATAATGAGGGAAAACTGTTCTACCAACAAATTATCTGATAAAAAATACGGAAAACAATCCTATTTACAAGGGGGATTTAGAAACAAAAACCATAAAATACTTATGAATAAATATCACCAAGGAGGTGAAGATCTGTACACTGAAAACTGTCAGACATTAATGAAATAGAAGACTAAAGTAAATGGGACAATATCCCATGTCCAAGAACTGGAAGAATTTGTATTGTTAAAATGTCCATAATATCAAAAGCAATCTATAGATTCAATATAATCCTTATCACACATGAAAAATGCTCAGCATCACTTATTATTGCTGCTGCTGCTGCTAAGTCACCTCAGTCGTGTCTGACTCTGTGCAACCCCATAGATGGCAGCCCACCAGGCTCCTCTGTCCCTGGGATTCTCCAGGCAAGAACACTGGAGTGGGTTGCCATTTCCTTCTCCAATGCATGAAAGTGAAAAGTGAAAGTGAAATCGCTCAGTCCTGTCTGACTCTTAGCGACCCCACAGACTGCAGCCTACCAGGCTCCTCCATCCATGGGATTTTCCAGGCAAGAGTACTGGAGTGGGTGCCATTGTCTTCTCCCACTTTTATTAGAGAAGTACAAATCAAGATTACAATGAAGCGTCACCTCACACCAGTCAGAATGGCCATCATCAAAAAATCTACAAACAATAAACGCTGGAGAGGATGTGGAGAAAGGGGAACCTTCCTCCACAGTGCATTCTCACTACACTGTCAGTGGGAATGTAAATTGATACAGCCAGTATGGGGAACGGTATGTAGCTTTCTTTAAAAGCCAGGAATAAATAAAAAGAACAGGAATATGATCCAGCAATCCCACTACTGGGATATACCTGAGAAAACCACAATACAAAAAGACACATGTGCCACAATACATTCCAGCACTATTTACAACAGTCAGCAACCTAGATGTTCATCAGCAAAAGAATGGATGAGGAAGTCGTGGCACAAATATGTGATAGAATATTCAGTTCAGCTCAGTTGCTCAGTCGTGTCCAACTCTTTGCGACCCCATGAATCACAGCACGCCAGGCCTCCCCGTCCATCACCAACTCCCGGAGTTCACTCAGACTCACATCCATCGAGTCAGTGATGCCATCCAGCCATCTCATCCTCTGTCGTCCCCTTCTCCTGCCCCCAATCCTTCCCAGCATCAGCGTCTTTTCCAATGAGTCAACTCTTTGCATGAGGTGGCCAAAGTACTGGAGTTTCATATTACTCAGCCATAAAAAGGAATAAGTTTGAGTCCATTGTAGTGAGGTACATGAACCTAGAGACTGTTATACAGAATGAAATAAGTCAGAAAGAGAAAAACAAATATTGTTTATCAATGTATATACGTGGAATCTTGAAAGATGGTTCTGATGAACCTATTTGTAGGGCAGCAATAAAGATGCAGACATAGAGAACAGATTTGTGGACACAGGGAAGGAAGAAGAGGGTGGGACAAATTGAGAGCCTGGCACTGAAACATATGCATTACCATATGTAAAATCACTGAAACATATGCATTACCATATGTAAAATCACTGAAACATATGCATTATCATATGTACAATAAATCAGCAGTGGGACTTTGCTGAATGATGAAGGGAGCTCAACCTAGCACTCTGTGACATCCTAGAGGGGTGGGATGGGATGGGAGGTGGAGAGAGGTTTAAGAGGGTGGGATATATGTATACCTATGACTGATTCATGTTGATGTACGACAGAAACATAACATTGTAAAGTAATTATCCTACAATTAAAAATAAATAAACTTTTTAAAACAGTAAAAAAATGTAATCCTTATCAAATTCCAATAGCATTTTTCACAAAAATATAGAAAACAATCCTAAAATCCTACAGAACCATAAAAGACTCTGAAAAGTCAAAGCAATCTTGAGAAAGAACAAAGTTGGAGGCATCATACTTTCTGTTTCAAATTATATTTCAAAGCTATAGTAATCAAAACAATGTAGTATTGTCATAAAAACAGACACCTATGGAAGAGAATCCAGAGCCCAGGAATAAACCCATGCATATACAGTCAAGTAATATTTGAAAAGAGAACCAAGAATGGTCAATGGAGAAAAAATAGTATCTTCAATAAATGGTTTGGAAAAAGACTTGATATTCACATGAAAAATAATAAAATATATTACACCATAACAATTAATTTGAAGTGGGTTAAAGACAAAGGTATGACCTGAAACCATAAAACTCTTAGATGAAAACATAGGAGGGAAGCTCCTTGACATTGATCTCGACAACAATTTTATAGACATGACACAAGCAGCAAAAGTGAAAAGAAACAAATGGGAGTACACCAAAGTAAAAAGCTTCTGCATGGCAAATGAAAGGCATCCTACAGGATGAGAGAAAATATTTATAAACTGCATATCTATAAGGAGTTAAAGTCAAAAACAAATAAGAAACTCATAAAACCCAATAGAATATATCCCTTCCTGTATACCTGTGGCTAATTCATGTTGAGGTTTGACAGAAAACAACAAAATTCTGTAAAGCAATTATCCTTCAATTAAAAAAAATTTTTTTTAAAAAAACCAATAGCAGAAAGACAAATAATCCAATTTAAAAATGGGAAGAAGAGGTGAATAAACATTTTTCCAAAGAAGATATTCAAATGACTAACAGTTACATGAAAAGGTGCTCAATATCACTAATCATTAAAAAAAATGCACATCAAAACCACAACAGATCTCACCTCACACGTGTTAGAATGACCATCACAAAAAAGACAAGAGATAAGGGTTGGTAAGGAATTAGAGAAAAGAAACATGTGCACTCCTGGTAGGAATGTAAATTCGTGCAACCACTATAAAGTATAAAGGTTCTCCAAAAAGGTAAAAATAGAACTACTGTATGATCAAGCAACTCTACTTCTGGGCATATACCCAAAAGAAATGAAAACAGGATCAAGAAGATATATCTGCACTCCCATGTTCATTGCAGCATTATATCCAATAGCCAAGACATGAAATCAGATGAAAAGTTAAAGAATACAGTCCATGGGGTGGCAAAGAGTCAGACACAACTTAGCAACTAAAACCACCACCACAATCATTTTTTATTATTACCCATATTTTATTATTTTTCAGCCATAAAAAGAAGGAAATATTGCCACGGATGAACCTTGAGGTTATTAATGCTAAGTGAAATAAGTCACATGCAGAGAGACAAATCCAGTACTATCTCACACATGAAATCTAAAACCACAGAAACAGAGAACAGATTGGTCGTTGACAGGAACAGAGGTTGGGGGCGGCCAATAGAGGAAATGGGCGAAGGTGGTGAAAGAGTACAAACATCCAGTAAAAAGATGATTACTTTCTGGGGATATAATATACAGCATGGTGACTATAGCTGACAACACCGTGTGGTACATTTGAAAGTTGCTAAGAGAATAGATCTTAAACATTCTCAGTTCAGTTCAGTTCAGTCGCTCAGTCATGTCTGACTCTTTGTGACCCCATGATTTGCAGCACGCCAGGCCTCCCTGTCCATCACCAACTCCCAGTTCTCAGCACGGACACAAAAGAAATTGTAATTATGTGAAGTGATACATGTAATGTAAGTGATACATGGGAATCATTTTGCAATATATATGTATATGAAATCACTAGGTTGTACACCTTAGAATTAAACAATGTTATATTTCAGTTACATCCCAATAAGGCTAGGAAAAGTATTTATTCCACCCAATTTTATGACTCAAAATAATGAGTTATGTGTGACAAAGCATTCATTTTGGCTTTGGAGAATAAAGTAAGTTTTGGGAAACCTAATCAAATGAACTCCCAAGACAGAATTAGGAGACAGCTCAAAATACGCAATTAGTAATTCTCTAAAAGTAGATTCCATTTTTAATGTAGTACCTAGCATCTACTGTAAAGGATGTTGGACTAAATACATTTTTAACTACCTCTTTTCTAATTTCCTTCAAAACATTTACATATGAGGATCAAAATGAAGGAAAAATACACTCAATTATTGTTCTAATGTTCATGCTCTGTAGTCTCTCAGCCTTTTGAAATCCCATAATGTTTTACTATCTCAGTGGGTTTACAAGTGTCTCCTCAGATTTACAGTTTCCAGAATATTTTCTGCTTCTCCTTCTGAGTTGTTACGAAATTTTTGTCATCAGTCTGTTAATTTTAAGGTTAATTAGAGATAACATCTTTCTGAGGGTCTGGCAGAATGCACATGTGTTACCAGGGCAACTAGCCCACAGGTCGTTACATGCACATGTAGCTTTCTGAGGCTATGGGGGAGCAGAGAATTCAACCATTCAGCTTCCACAGCTCTAAGCTCACTGGAGTCTTATTTGATCCATAGAGTACCATACAAAGAAACACTGAGAGGAAAATTCCAATAAATTAAAACTATGATTACAGTAGTTTAACTACACAATTAAGTTTAAAAATATTCATCAGAGCCTTGCAGCAGAGGTTACACAATGCTTGCACATCCTCATTTTTGAGTGCATGCGCATGTGTCCCTTGGGGACAGAGATCATGTTGAACCAGTTTTTGTATCCCCAAATCCCTACCAAAGCCAGGCGCACTGTAAGTACTCAACACACTTGCTCTAACAAGTACACAAAGGGAGCCTCCTAAGTAAGGCTCATCTCCAGCAGAATGTGCAGGGCATGAGAAATTGGAAAGAAAAAGAAAAGCATTAGGTGCTAGGTGCTAACTAACCATAGACCGAGGAGATGGATTACCCAGCTCATGGTAACTCCCAGGGCTCACTCTGGGAATGGCTGCCCATCACCCGGTCCCTTCCTTCGAACAATATAACATCTCCCCTCTCTCCCATACGTGCAATCTGAATGGGAACTAACCTTATCTCCGTGGCCACACAGTACGTGGTTGAAGCCTAAGTCTGTGACAGAAATGAGTCCAGCCCTAGAACTTTTCAAACTGAAAATGAAGGGAAGAATTGCTTTCACCTTTTACAGTGGAGAAGAATAAATCAACAGCTACAGAGAAACAAAGGCAAATGTTAGAGAGAAAAGAAAAAGTAGCTTCTAGATCTGATCATCTTGACTTACACCCCTGCCTTTCCAATTTTATGAACCAATAAATTCATCTCTTACCCCAGTTAATTCAAATTGAGTTTCTATCATCTATTCTATAGAAAGCCCTAACTTTTAAAATGAGTGATCCTGCCTGCTGAGAAGGGGAAGTGCCAGCCTGGGAGAAGGGGTGTGGTGAGAGAGGAGATTGTGTTTGAAAAGATCACCTGTTGTTGCTTGATTGGAATATGTTTTCTTTTTTATAAAAAAAAATGGCCTAGTGGGAGCCAGAAATTATCCATATTTATCCCCCTCCCCCTTAAAAAAGCACATGTATAATTTCCTCATCAGAAACATCAGGCTGCCTTGTTTGTTAGACCCAGATGAGTCAGCTGAGAAAGTTATCCTGCAATCCTTTGTCACTTTCCTGGGGAAAATGAGAGCCCATGGGGACAGGCTAGAATTCCTGTAGGTTAAATTGGCCCAATTATGTAACTTGGGCCTTGGCAGTTATTCTCCCAAACTATGACAAGTACTCACCTCATCATCAGACCTATTTAATTGAGACTTTGGTTCTATTCTACCTTCTTCAACAAATAGTGTTACCCAGTTGGCCTCAACTCTTTACAACCTGACTTGCCTTCTCATTTCATTGCTGTTTACCAAGTTAACATATTAACTCTGTGAATATATTACACTTCCATTTGGCCCTGCTCCTCCTCAGGTAACAATTTATTTTCCAGCCAACTTTATGTCCATTTTGCAACACTGAAATACAATAAACAATCAACTCTTCAGGTTTAAACAAAAAAGAAGTAGCATTTTTCCTCATTGAGAATGTTATCTGGAACATAAAAACCCTAAATAACTACCCTTTACTAAAAGCCAAATGCTACATACATACCCTGTATTTCTCTCCTGTCATCTCAATGGCCTTGGAAGATAAAGATTATAAGACACACAGATGAGAAAATGAGAAAGCGGAAGGTAAAGTAACTCAGGGGCTTCACTGGTGGCTCAGCAGTAAAGAATCTGCCTCCAATGGAGGAGACACAGGAGATGCAGGTTCTATCCCCAGGTCAGGAAGATCCCCTGGAGGAGGAAATGGCAACTTGCTCCAGTATTCTTGTCTGGAAAATTCTACGGACAGAGGAGCCTGGCAGGCTACAGTCCAGAGGGTCCCAAAGCGTCAGACACAGCTGAGAGACTGATACACGTATACACTGAGTAGCTCAACAGCTGTTTTGTCCAGGTGACCATCAGGTTCCTGGCACTCTTCTGGGTACTTCACACATATAGTTACCTCATATAATGCTTGCAGCCCACCAACAAATGAGGGATGATGAACCATCTTATAAATAAGGAAAGTGGTCTCAGAGCAGTCAGACACCTGGCCCAAAGTCAAAGCTGTTCAGTAGTGGGGCCAGGATGGAGGCGCCAGGATGGAGGAGCAGGCCCCTCCCCCCAGAGGCCTCATCCTTTCCACTGCTGGGCGCTCCTGCTCCACAAGCTTTGTTTAGTTCAACTGTGACATAAGCACGGACTGATAGAGGTCAGGCTCTTTTAACCTTTTTTATGGGTCATAGTCCAGTTTAATGGGGAGAAAAAAACCTTTATTTTAAAATTTAAACTTCACGAGAGCTTTAGGACCTTTTATTCTAAAGGGAAGTTTTGGAAGAGGTAAGGCTGAGTGAAACAAACCAACATTCATTCATTTCAGAGCTATGACTCCTTAGTTAACTGTGTTAAAATAAAATGCATGCTTTCCACATTTTAAGCTATATAAACAGAGTATGAATCACACAATCCAATTCCAAAGAAAATTTTTTTATTATCACTTAGAAGAATAAGTTAAAATAGTCCCAATATGTGTCCTAAGCCATGAATACATGTGATAATGTTTCTTCTGACATACAGATAGCTAACAAACACATGGAAAGATGCTCAACATCAGTCATTGTCAGAGAACTGCAAATCAAAACCACAATGAGGTACCATCTCACACTGGTCAGAATGCTTGCCATCAAAAAGTCTACAAACAATAAATGCTGGAGAGAGTGTGTAGGAAAGGGAGCCCTTTTATACTGTGGATGGGAATGCAAACTAGTACAGCCACTATGGAGAAAAGTGTAGAGATTCCTAAAAAAACTGGAAATAGAACTGCCTTGCTGCTGCTGCTGCTAAGTCACTTCAGTTGTTTCCAACTCTGTGCGACTCCATAGACGGCAGCCCACTAGGCTCCTCTGTCCCTGGGACTCTCCAGGCAAGAATACTGGAGTGGGTTGCCATTTCCTTCTCCAATGCATGAAAGTGAAAAGTGAAAGTGAAGTCTCTCAGTCGAACTACCTTACGACCCAGCAATCCCACTGCTGGGCATACACATGGACAAAATCAGAACTGAAAGAAACACATGTACCCCAAAATTCATCTCAGCACTGTTTATAATAGCCAGGACATGAAGCAACCTAGATGTCCATCAGCAGACAAACGGATAAGGAAGTTGTGGTACATATACACAATGGAATATTACTTAGCTATAAAAAAAGAATGCATCTGAGTCAGGTCTAATGAGGTGGATGAAACTGGAGCCTATTATACAGAGTGAAGTAAGTCAGAAAGAGAAACACCAATACAGTGTATTAGCACATATATAAGGAATTTAGAAAGACAGTAACAATGACCCTGTATGCAAGACAGCAAAAGAACAGATATAAAGAACAGACTTTTGGACTCTGTGGGAGAAGGCGAGAGTGGGATGATTTGAGAGAATAGCGCTGCTACTGCTGCTGCTGAGTCACTTCAGTCGTGTCCGACTCTGTGCGACCCCACAGACAGCAGCCCACCAGGCTCCCCCATCCCTGGGATTCTCCAGGCAAGAACACTGGAGTGGGTTGCCATTTCCTTCTCCAATGCATGAAAGTGAAAAGTGAAAGTGAAGTCACTCAGTAGTGTCTGACTCTGCGCAACCCCATGGACTGCAGCCTACCAGGCTCCTCCATCCTTGGGATTTTCCAGGCAAGAGTGCTGGAGTGGGGTGAGAGAATAGCACTGAAACGTGTATATTACCATAGGTGAAACAGATGACCAGTGCAAGTTTGATGCCTGAAGCAGAGCACCCAAAGTCAGTGCTCTGGGACAACCCCGAGGGACGGGCTGGGGAGGGAGGGGGGAGGGGGGTTCAGGATGGGGGAACACATATACACCTGTGGCTAATTCATGTCAATGTATGGCAAAAAACCTCCACAATACTGTGAAGTAATTAGCCTCCAGCTAAAATAAATTAATTAATCAAAAAGAAAAAACCACAGTGAGAAAAAAAAAAGTTCCTTCTGATGGTCACCTTCAACTGAATTTTTTGGTATTATTAGCACTACAATATTTTTAACTTTAACTTATATTTGGATCCCTAATTGTTGCCACACTACCTTCAAATTACACATGATACAGCAATAAAATAGAAGTCCTTTTTTCCTGTAGAAAATAGTCACACCCTGCTGCTGCTGCTAAGTTGCTTCAGTCGTGTCCGACTCTGTGAGACCCCATAGACAGCAGCCCACTAGGCTCCTCTGTCCCTGGGATTCTCCAGGCAAGAACACTGGAGTGGGTTGCCATTTCCTTCTCCAAGCCACACCCTAGGACTCCAATTAAAGGAAATAAGCATTTCTAACTCTTACAGTATATATCATAGTACATTCAAAAGCAAAAGAAATTCATATGCATCACTAGGATACAAGATGCCAAAACAATCTTTAGATTTTGGACATGAAGAAGCCTTAGTCTCACACTTTAATAATGATATTGAAAAAACAAAATAGATATTGTTACTCTTGGTGGTTAATTTTATTTTGAATATCTAAGAATGTTTTGAGTAAAATACATAAACAATGTGAGGATTTTGCTAACATTTCCATTTTTATTAGTGTATGTGTTTTATTTTATTTATTGCTGGGTTTTACTTTATAATTTAATCCATATGTTATAGGATATCATGACAGGGTCACAATGAAGCTACAGGAGAACTACTATAAGCTAAAGACTTGACAGCTCCACTGGACATGGAGCTGGATGCAAAGCCCAGGGAGATTCTATGCTGTCTTGCTTTTAGAGAAAGGGTGCATCAGGTTTTACTTATTCAAGAGTTTGTTGGGTTTAAATAGGATGGAGCATTTGGCTGTTGCTATTGTTGATCTTCTTTTAGACGTTTTAAAAAAAAGAAAAGAGGGTATAGCAATGTTGCATAGCCATGGGGAAATTTTATTGGGCATTTTTCATGTGTAAGGGTCACTGGTACCTTTCAAAGCTCTTCTTATATTTGGAGAATTTGCCATATTCTCAATCCATGCCAGGAGCTCGTTTTGTCAGTTTCCTGTAAAGGAAACTTTACAGTCAGGGTAAAGGCTAGAAGATTTGGCTGTAACACTCAGAAGTAGTATTGCAAATCTTCAGTTCAAATGCAGCTGAAGCAACAGGCATTTCATAAGATCTGTTCTAGTAAGGTGAGAGCGGCTGCATTTAGCTGTCAGAACTAGCGGTGGCAGAGGTCCAGCAATAGACTTTGTGGGATCTGTGCCTGGAGGCAACCATGGGGTAGCTAAGAAAGCAACCCTATGGTATGATATGGGTGATGTTTCTAACTCTGTAGCCTCCAAGTCTGATTCTGTCTCTCCCAGATATTCCATGAGCTATCTGATATCTTCAGTGAATTTTATTTTTCTGCTTAAATCAGCTATGTGTCCTTACATGGGATCCCAAGAATACAGAGCCTAAAGTGGAAGCTGATATACTACGAACTTACTACTTGTGCCCTTATGATGATGAAGTTAATACGGTTCCAACTTTTCAGCATATCAGAAAAGAGAAACTAAAGAAAGTTAGCAATGTTTATTTGTGTAGTGGAGCTACAGTGAATTCCTTTTCCTAGCTTTTTCTCAATCTTCTTCAAATTAGTCTACATTTCTTCAGTATTAAACATTAATTTCTTTCATAATTTGAAAGAAATATATTTTAAATGTTAAAATGAAAGGAAATCAAGTCCTTGACATCTGCAAAAAGGGAAACACAGAACACAACCTGTCTCAGATGACAGCTCATTTTGGGGATTAACAGAAAAAAAGCTTCATCCAATCGGCCAGCATCTACATGAGTGAATGAATGACAAAATGGATACATGAATGGATGGAAGGATTACATGGGTATATTCCAATAGTAGACTTTTTTCCCAAAGCTTTAACTATCAGAGTGAGACACATATTCCAGGAGAGCACTTCCCTTTCCATTGAGCACCCTATCTCATTTCTCTCCAAGAAAGGTAATGACTGCCCATTGCTTGCTGCCAACAGAGGAATCTTTCCCACCGAGTTTTTCTCCACCTACATACTGAAACCATACACATGGTCAAGAACCAAGAAATAGCTCTCCACCTTGCAGGTGCTTGGCAGTAACCCTCAGGACTAAAATTCCCTTTAACAGAGATCAATACTTTAGTAACTTGAAGAATCCTGAACTTGATTTTATGCCATTGGCTTCTCCTTACCCAGCACTGTTACTAAACCAGCAGTGAGGAAGGAATTTTTCCCGCTATTCTTTGTGCCTTCACCAACTACATAAATATACTTTTTAAAGGAAAGTATTGATAAAGATATTATTATATTGAAAATGCTGCTGCTGCTAAGTCGCTTCAGTCATGTCCGACTCTGTGCGACCCCAGAGACGGCAGCCCACCAGGCTCCCCATCCCTGGGATTCTCCAGGCAAGAACACTGAAGTGGGTTGCCATTTTCTTCTCCAATGCAGGAAAGTGAAAAGTGAAAGTGAAGGTGCTCAGTCGTATCCAACTCTATTGAAAATGCTATATATTTATAAATTTTACCTTGAAAAGCTTTTACTTCACCAAAGTAGCAAATCATATAAGTAATAAATATGATAGCTCATGATAACTCAGAAGGCACAAATAAGATGCTGAATAACAGAATGAATTTCTTTCAGTTCAGAATACTGTTTTTATTTTTCCCAAGAGAAACAGACTCATTCAGTATTTTGTAAGTTAAGAAATTTTGAGTGGGACAGGTTCAATAAAACTTCATTTAAAATCAAATTTACTCATGGAAACCCTCTGACTTTCTGTGGGTTATCATTGGTGTAATATAAGACAAGAGATATACTGGGCTATAATTTTAAGATCTTTCAATGCCTTTGACAGGTATCAAATAATAGTCTATTTAAAGGTAATTGTACTTACTTGAATCAAGAGATGAAGTTGAAAATAACATAAGTGCAACCTTTGGAAAAATACTTTGAAAATGCTACCCTTTACTAGAACATAGAATTCAAAAAAATAAACACAAAGCTAATTCTATAAAACATGGCCTAAAGCAACATAAAAGTCTTCTCAGCAGAAAGGTTAGAAAGAAAAAAGAGAGATAAGAGAGGGGAAAACAGAGGGAAAATGGTAAAGAAGGAAGGAAGGGAACCGAGGAGGGAGAAAGGAAGGAAGGAAAAAGGAGGAAATCCCGAAGTGATATGACCTAAGCAACTCCTCAAATGCAATAAAAAGTTATTCAATAAATAGGTGTTTATTAAGGTACCTCACAATATATAGAACCATATTAAGTATTTGTATTGCACATTAAATAAAAGATAAAGGCTCTGTCTTTGAGAATTTTACAATCCAAAGGGATAAATACTATAGCACATAGTTCAGTTAAACTGATTAAAGTGTGTGTGTGTGTGTCCCAATAGAGAGACCTTCACCAATCCATGCCCAAGAAGAGAATAACCAGAGAAGATGAAGTAGCCTTAACAAGCTGTCCCCCCTGAAACTGAGCCTCTAAGTCACATACTCGTCTCTGATGACAACTATGCCGTGAGCCACCACGCACTTTTTTGCTGCCTGGACATTCCTAAACACAGCGTCCATGACAGCTGCCACTCGACCTGCATGGAGCCCAGCCCCGGCTGAACAGCAGGCATGCTGTCCTTCCAATTGAGCCCTTCCATTAATTCTCCACAAATTCACTACACTCGACTGTATAAATGAATCAGAATTTACTGGAGTTTGGGTAATTAAAAGAAATTCAGACATGGATGTTAAAACTATTTTAAGCAAATGCTAACCATGACTTCTCCCATAATACCATGCAAGATGACACAGGCATCAAGTTTCCCGTTCTCTGTCTTGCTTCTCTGGATGGTCTGTCTCTCAGGAAACTTCTGCTTAGCAACTACAGGATGTGATATCATTCCATGATCCATTCTTTTCTTTCAAGATGCTCATTTTTTCCAGTGAATCCATTAGAAAGCCCTGATGTTCCAAGAGGACAATCTATGACGGTCTTTGACAACCCAAGTCCCTTCGAACAGTCCGGGATCAGTCCTGGCCCTCCAGGACTGCTTTCTATGTAGTTCTATGTAATTCTCTCTCAGTGAAAGTTCACATTGACACACACACACACACACACACACACACACACCACAACACAACTAAACATGTCTTTCAAAGGAAAGGATTAATTTCTAAAGAGAGCATTCTAATCCTATATGGAAGAGGAAAAGGGCTTTCTTCTTTTAAAGTTTCCCACCCCCAACCCCACCTCCAATAATGGACTTAACAGATTCTGATGTAAATCAGAATCATACTTAATCCTTTCATTCCTCCCTACTCTCTCATTGGTCAGCCAAGGACCTTATTACTAAAAGTGATCATCTCTAAATATCTGTCTTTCCTTAATCCTAAAGGGCTAAGTAATATCTTGCTATTACCACTTTTAAGAGCTCTTACAAGAATCTTTCAAATTCTCTGGAATATCTGAGGCTGTCTAGTGGGAGAAATCCTTGTTTCTTCAAGTTTTCAATTTTGTATTGTACATATGCATATATGCCCATGCACCCACACACACACATGCACACACACACATACGCATGCACATACATATATACACCACTGTGAGATTTCCAAAAACAAAAGAAATGAGTCAAAGATTTTGTTAAAAGTTTAAAAAGAAAATTGAATTATTTGTGGCATAGATTTTTCAAGGGTGTCAATCAAGCTTAGCTCAAAATTTAAAGAGGGAGACATGCAACATTTTGGACAGAGGAAGAAATGTTTCACTTCTATGCATGACTGTAGCAACAAAAGTATGAACATTTCAAAAAGTTAAACCTGCCAGATATATAGGATGAGGCTGTGGAACTTTGTTTCTTGTATTTCATAAATATATTATTAGTAAATGGTATATCTAAAAAGTAGAAAAACAACTTTGAAGATAACACTCTTGTGTTGATTTATAGAAATATAAAGGAGAAAAAATAATAAATTATAAATGTATTGTGCTATCTTTCCAGTCACCATGGAATGAACATTTTAATTCAGAAACGTCTATATTTATATTACAGTTTAATTACAAACATTTAAATTAAAATTTTTTATTGAAAAAATTTTAAGATTTTTTAAAGTTTAAGATTTTTAACTTATTTATTTTTAAAGTTATCATTAGACATTGATTCACTGAAAATATCGAGATTGATAAATCTCTAGTCAGACTGATCAAGAAAAAAAGAGAAGATACAAATTTCCAATAACAGGAATGACAAAGGGAGTATCACTCGAGAAATTTCAGACATTAAAAGAATAATAAAATAGTAGTATAAACAACTGAGGTCAATGCACTCAACAACTTAGAGGAGGAAATTGACTGCAAAGGGTACTAGAGAATTTTGGGGGTGCTAGAAATACTCTACATCATTATTGTGGTAGTTACTGCTCAAATATAATCATTTGTTAAGATTCATCAACCTACACAATTAAATGTTGAATTTTACTTTATGTAAATTATACCTTAATAAAGCAGACAAAAATCATATTTAGCATTTTGTCAAAACTGGCATAAAATATTGGTATTTATTTTCCATTTCTATAGTGAACAACTATTTTTTATTTTCAGGCTCCATTCCATTCTTCTGAGAATATCATTCCAAATACCTTCTTCTAGGAACTATCCCTTCTCACATTCCATCTTTATGCTTTCTACAGAAACTGTTCTGCCACCATTCATGAGTCCAGGAGTTTGCAACTAGCTGACCCAGGCTGAGTCAAACAGTCCCTTTCCAAGAGATTCATCTTATGTCTCTGTAGCTCCTGAAGCTTTAATATGTAATTTTGGAAGCTCTTAGTAGAGCTACGAGCCAGAACAGTGAAAGGAGTCTGGTTTGATGAGAGAAAAATACTGATGCAGAAAAACTAAGTGGTACCGATAGGAGATGTAAATTTCCAACCTTTCAAATCTTAATTTTCCTAAGGGTCTGTTGAATCCCAGTCCTTCTTCATCATTCATTACTCTTATGTTGATGTATGGCAAAACGAATACAATATTGTAAAGTCATTAGCCTCCAATTAAAATAAATAAATTTAAATTTAAAAAAAAAGAATATTTCTCCCCTAAAAAGCAACCTTTCATTTTTTACTGAATTCTTCTTGCCAAATGCAACTAAGAGTTCTAACTTATCCACCACCCAAGGTAGTGTGTTCATATCAAGATTAGGTGGTGTTCATGCTGGGGCTTCTTTTCCCAAGGTTTACTTAAATGCCATGTACACAGTGGACAAAATAAATTAATTGCTAGTGAAGATTTTAATTCATTGGGTAGTCCATAATCTAAGAATATAGCTGTATAGAAATAAAAGGATAGGCCCTATTTATGCATTTTTTAAAATAGTGATTCCTACCCCCAGATATATATATATATATACGTGTGTGTGTGTGTATATATATATATATACACACACATATATGCATATCAAGTTGAAATTTAAATGCTGCCAAGGTTAGTGCCTTTGGAATGTATCATAGTTGATTTGGTAGAATATAATTTGTGAAATTATTTCTTGAAATATCTTTGTAAATTGGAATATCTGTTCCTGCTTCTCTTGTGCTCATGGCTTTACCTCAATATCCAAATCAAAGCAAAACTTAAAAAAAATGAAAATCAAAATTCACTTTCCTGTCAGGAAAGAAGACAAAGAAAATTTTGAGAAGCAAAGTTTCAGGATTAGAAAAACATATAGATATAGGTATTCAATTAATATCTATTATAACATCTCTAACAAATATTGAAATATTTACTATTCTAAAAAAATAAAGTGATTCTGGAGTTAAGTCGCCTGCAGGGCTTTCCTGGTTGCTCAGACGGTAAAGAATGCACCTGCAATTTGAGAGACCTGGGTTCAGTCCTTGGGTCAGGAAGATCCCCTGGAGAAGGGAACAGCAACCCACACAGTATTCTTGCCTGGGAAATCTCATGGACAGAGGAGTCTGATGGGCTGCAGTCCATAGGGTCACAAAGAGTTAGACACAGCTGAGCAAGAAATATTTTCACTTTCACTACGGATATCCTATTTCTCCAATTTCCTGTGTCTGAGCAATCCTTTACACTTCAAAATCACCTCTATAAAGTGGGAATTACAAAAGTACATAGTAAAACAGGCACTTAGAACAGTGCCTGACGTGTCACAGTGCTGTATAAAAGTAAGCTGTTATTTTATTTATTATAATGTTCATATATATTATATAATATGTATAATAACCCTGATATAATAACTCAATATCAAGTCAATTGATATAACTGGAGAATCAACTCCTTTATTATTGTACTTCTAAAAATTCCTTCAATTAATATGTTTGCACAGGCAAAGCAATCTTGAGGAAAAAAAAATCACATGCCATAAACTATATTTATATTTCAAACCCATAATAATTAAAACAGTATGATATTGGCATAAAATCAGACACATAGATCAAACGAACAGAATAGAGGGCCTAGAAATAAACCAACATATGAAATGTCAACTAATTTATGATAAATGAGTCGAAATATATAATGGGAAAAGGAAAGTCTCTTCAAAAAATGTACTGGGAAAACGGAATAGCCACAAGCAAAAGAATTAAACTGGACCACTATTTTACACCATGCACAAAAATTAACTCAAAACAATTAAAGGCTTGAACATACTTGAAATCATAAAACTTCTAGACAAAATCAAAGGGGAAAAGATTCTTAAAATTGATCTTGGCAGTGATTTTATGGATGCCATACCCGAAGCACAAGCAACAAAAGCAAAAATAAGTACAGCAACATCAAACTAAAATGCTTCTCCAGCAAAGGAAAGCATCACCAAAATGTAAAGGTAACCTACAGAGTGAGAGAAAATAATTGCAAATCATATATCTGATAAGTGTCTAATATCCAAAATATGTAAAGAACATATACAAGCAAACAGCAAAAAAACAAACAATCCAATTTTAAAATGTGTAGAATCTCTGATTAAACAGTTTTCCAAAGAAGAAATGGAAATGGTAAACAGGTAAAGATGTTCAACATCATTAAACATCAGGGGAAAACAGGAGAGACCACATAAAACACCACTCTTCAAATCATCATCCAAGTCAAAATGTAAAACTTTGCCAGTGATCTCAGAAGTTCCTCCATATGTCCTATCCCTACCTCAAAGCCTTCTTTCCCCCACCCAACGAAAGTAACCACTATCTTCACTTATAGTAATCACTTCCTCACTGTTCTTCATAGGTTTTGCCACCTACATGCACATCCCAAGGCACTGTAGTTCATCTTTGTCCACTAAAATTTAATATCATTACTCCCTTTAATGTACATGCTATCTCCACCCCTTTTTTCTTTAGCTTTAAAACTAAGAACCCAAGATATTTTGACCTGTCTAGTTTGCCAGTCTGGAGTCTACTGATTGCACATTCATGGTACAGTTCAACATAATCCTCTGTTTTCTTATTTCCAGAAATTGACAGCTCAGTCTAGAGGCATCAGACTTGAGCTCAAGTCCTTTGGCAAGACTATAAGCTTATAGAGATAGTTTATCACATAGTTCTGTGGTAAATATTATCAATAGGTTTTTGGTTTTGCCATCTAGATCGTCTGTCTATATTTATGCAAAACCTGGAAACGTTCACAATGCCTTCACTTGCTCACATATTCCCAGGATCACTTAAACTATTTTCACTGATTTTTCACCATTTGCAGCCAAGACTGTCCTGGACAATACATGCCCCAGAAAGTGCTCAGTCGTGTCCAACTCTTAGTGACTCCATGGACTGCAGCCTACCAGGCTCCTCCGTCCGTGGGATTTTCCAGGCAAGAGTACTGGAGTGGGCTGCCATTGCCTTCTCCCATTTATCTCATTAAAAGCCACCATAAGCATATTAACGTGGATTTACCTGGTGGTTCAGGAGTAAAGAATCCACCTGCCACAGGGGCTCATTCCCTGAGCTGGGGAGCTCCCCTGTGGGAAATGGCAACCCACTCCAATATTCTTGCCTGGGAAATGCCATAGACACAGGCATCTGGTGGGCTACAGTCCATGGGGTCATAAAGAGTCAAATAAGACTGAGCTATAGCAGCAACTACAGCAGCAACTATATAAACTGCAACAGCAACAACAAAGCATACTAACATCAAGTCACTAAATTAAAAGAAAATAGCCCAGGACTTCCCTGGTGGTTCAGTGGCTAAGACTCTGCACTCCCAATGCAGGGGGCCTGGGTTTGATCCCCGGTCAGAGAACAAGATCCCACATGCTGCAACTAAGACCTGATGCAGCCAAAACAGTAAATTAATGTTAAATTTTTTGAAAAAGGAAAATAGCATAATGATAGTTCTAAGTGAGGATGGATAAGCACCATCACAGTTGATCGATTCTAATGACTGGCTAAAACTGAATGATATAAACCTTTTTGTTAGCTAAATTCTTTTTATGACCTTTAGCCTTTAGTAGGTGTTCCCAACAGCTTAAAAGGAAAATGCCTAGCAGCTTATTTGCAAGTTTCTTAACAAAAGACCCATTTCTCTGTTCTGTTAATCAATAGATTTGAGAACACAAATTCAAACCATGTTAAATAATTTCCCTTATGCAGTTGTTCACAGGCGTTTTTTCATCTATTGATTAAACAAAAAGAAACTGCACCCTTACTTTAATGCTATTGCCAGAGTCAGTGCTGCCGATAAAACAATTTTATAAAGAAGCATTCAGTAACTGAAGGCTTCCTGGTGGCTCAGATAGTAAAGAATTTGTCTGCAGTGCAGGAGACCCAGGTTCAACATCCGGGTCAGGAAGATCCCCTGGAGAACAGATTGGCTACCCACTGCAGTATTCTTGCCTGGGAAATCCCATGGACAGAGGAGCCTGGTGGGCTACAGTCCATGGGTCGCAAAAGAGTCAGACACGACTTCATGACTAAACATCATTCAATAACTGAACCTTCTCTGATGGGGTTCAAAGTTGGCTGGTTTTATAATAAGCTGTGATACATAATAAGTTTTAGCCCAAAAAATGGACCGATTTTTAAATTATTAATAATATTAATGATAGAAGGTGTACCTCACAGGTTCTATTTTATCAACTTATTACTTAGAGTTATTTGAAATAAGAAACTCAGTTATCTTAGTTAAGTGCTGCTGCTTAACTCATCTCTTCTCAATGTGCCAAAAAGGACTACCATTGCTATCTGCAGAGAAAAACAGCTTGTACCGTGAAAGTTTACAAGCGTCCATCAACTTAAAACCAGGGATCAAACTCAGGTCTCAGGCACTGCAGGCAGATTCTCTACCATCTGAGGCACTTAGTGATGCTATAGGCAAATCTCCACTTAAAACCAGTATCATCTAAATAATGTTGCTGGGTAAGATTAGAAACAAAGCCCTAACATTTGACTCATAAGCTTTGCTCTTATTAGTGGACTAACATGGAGAAGGAAATGGCACCCCACTCCAGTGTTCTTGCCTGGAGAATCCCAGGGACGGGGGAGCCTGGTGGGCTGCCGTCTCTGGGGTCGCACAGAGTCGGACACGACTGAAACGACTTAGCAGCTAGCAACATGTGCTACTTGCAGTAATTCAATCACAATGATCATGAGATTAGTCATTCACCAAATAAAGAAGTGGAATATGTAATAGAGAGCTTCTCACAGGCCTTAGGCGAAAGGCACCACATAGGGATACAGGGAATGACAAGATTCTGCTCGGTATCCATCACAACAGAATACTCCAAAGACCTCTCAAACTGAGCATGTCTCATTACATTATCTCTTGCATCCTTCCACCTTTATTTGCAGTGGTGAAGACACTGGATAGCTGCTTGTTAACTTTGCCATTTTCGCTCAGGGCAAAGCCTCACCTTTCTTAAAGATCTCTGCTGAAACCACCACAATAAATCGTTGCCTACTGGACCATCGAATCAAGATGTCTGGTGAAAAAGAAATGTGCACAGCTCTTCATTCATGTTCCACATACAATGTGCCGTATACTCGACCATTTTTATTTTTAGCTCTGCCCATTAAATTAAAAATAAAGAGGTAATGATGAAGAGAAAGATTGAAACAATAGGAACCTTATGAAATGAAAGGCATTTTCTAATCCTTGGCTATAAATATTAAAAATATAAATCCAACTGTTTTAAGAAAAGTACAGAAGGAAATGGGGCTTAATAGCAAGAAAATGATGTTTTAACACTTGAGTTATTTTCTCCCATTTTGCTATACTAAATGATATCAAAGACCTGATGGAAAACTTTTTTAAATTGTCTTCTTATGCTATTAAGTGAAAACTAATTTCTGCCCATACATTTAGAGCTGTGCCAAGCACACACACGGTTTCCCAGGGGTTCAGCAGTAAAGAATTCGCCTGCAATGCCGGAGACACTAAGAGGTGAGTTCAATCCCTGGGTCAGGAAGATTCCCCTGGAGGCAGAAACAGCAACCCACTCCAGTATTCTTGTCTGGGAAATCCCATGGACAGAGGAGCCTGGCAGGCTACAGTCCATGGAGTTGCAAAGACTCATACATGACTGAGCATGTGCATGCACACACACACACACACACACACACACACACACACACAAGCACATAGAAAGAGCTCAATTCTTTATATTATTACCACTGACAAATTTATCTGCGTGTATCTTTTCCTTTCCTCCCTCTCATCTCAAGAGAAGCACTCCATCTACTCTCACTAGTTCAGGGCCTTGTGTTTTTACCCTCCTTTTCTCTGCCAGCTATTTTCTCTCTGCCATAAAACCCTAGTTCATTTTCTTCCAGGCCCTGTTCATCATTTCCCTTCTCTCTGTCTCCCTACTTTTCATCTTCCTTTCAAAGCCAAGCTGGCTCTAATTTCTCACCAACTAGTCATTCCCCAGCCCACCAGAATTAATGATTGGGCAGAGAAAGAGGAGACAGCAGCACTGGGATGTGATTCTGAAGTTGGATCACTCCCCTGCCAGATGGCAACAAGGCATCTCTGGGTTAAGTGAACACTGAAGCCTTCTGGCATGCTACAACATGGCAATTACCAAGGACTTCACCTGTGGTGACTTGGAACAGATTACATGTAGAAGGGATGCAGTGGCCTCTGTGATATCATTGGCATTTGTCACAAATGGAGGAAACAGTAATTATCAGGACTGGGAGATTTATTTGGTTCTTGAGTGGTATTGATACACTGAAGAGAGGAAATGACAGGCTCAATTCAGCCAATTAGCCACTTCAGGCAAATGTGAAAATCAGAAGGCGCCCAGGGCAACGTTTATGGAGAGGCTCCTCTCCTACACTCACAGGACAGACCATACTGAAGACCAGGCCTGGAACCTAATTGTAAGAGTAGAGAATTTCTGATAAGATTGAGTTTAACAGCGCGGCAATTCTTCTATACAGTCAGGGAAAGAGTAAGACCTTTCCAAGGAGTCTACAGCTTCCCTGGTGGCTCAGAGGGTAAAGAATCTGCCTGCAATGCAGGAGACCTGAGTTCAATCCCTGGGTCAGGAAGATCCCTTAGAGAAGGAAATGGCAACCCATTCCAGAATTCTTGCCTGGAGAATTCCATGGACAGAGGAGCCTGGTGGGCTACGTCCATGGGATCACAAAGAGTCAGACACAACTGAGCAACGGACTTTCACTTTCATTTTTTCAAGGCTTCTAAGAGTAGAGATAGCCACTCAAGAACACTGAACTCTCAGACTCCCCAGAACCCTGTGGGCCCACGTAAGAAGCCTAATTCCCCTTGTTAGAGAATGAAAGAGCCCGATGTACTGCCTGAAGACCATGCAGAGGCCTCAACAAGAGCCAAATGCTTCACAAGACAATACATGCCTTCCTCAAATCTGGCCCATTTCTCCTCTCTAGTCAAGACAATAACAGAGTCAAAGCTTAGCATAGCCTTGCTAAGGGGAGAAAGCAATCATTCACTCAGAGTTGCAGGACATGGCTAATATGTACCAGCAGAATCCGGGAGAACATCCTAGGAGTACATCTTGAAAGGACAGCTTGTAGAGGACCAGACCCAAGACAAATATAGACAAAGGTGTGTCTGACCCCAGATCAAGTGTGGGCATAGTGAATAAGAAATCTATTGGGAGAATAATCAAAATTAGAAATGGAATAACTCAAATCCACTTCTGATTTTCACTCTCTTTTATGTTCTACTGGGCTTTCCTTGTGGCTCAATTGGTAAAGAATCCACCTGCAATGCAGGAGACCTGGGTTCAATCCCTGGGTTGGGAAGATCCCCTGGTGAAGGGAATGCTACCCACTCCAGTATTCTGGACTGGAGAATTCCAAGGACTGTACATGTCATGGGGTTGTGAAGAGTTGGACATGACTGAGTGAATTTCACTTCATTTTCTGTTCTATTAACAAAAACAATTTGGCAAAAAATAAATACTTAATATGTATTTGTTGAAAAAATTAAAGACCAAAAATAATAAACTGCACATAATTTTATAAGCATATAGTATGTCAGAAATCTATCATTATGTCAATATCTACTTTTTAAACTAATATTTTAATGTTTAAACTGCGGAAGACCCAGGTTCAATCCATGGGTCAGGAAGATCCCCTGGACAAGGGAGCAGCTATCCACTCCAGTATTCTTGCCTGGAGAATTCCATGGACAGAGGAGCCTGGTGGGCTACAAAGAGTAGGACATAACTGAGTGACTAACACTTTAAAATCTATACAAACTTAGAATAACAATTTGTCAGTCTTTTCCCATTGTAAGCTTGGTTGGTAGAAATTCACTCAGACCACCTCAAGGAAAGTAGATTTGTTGTAAAGAAACACATGGGAGCAGAGGAGACAGGAATCACACAGAGACCCTGCACAGAGTTTGACTGAGCCTCACAGAGGACGGGATGCTGTTCATAAACTAAGATGCTCCAATGTATTTCCAGCCTTACACTATCCCACCACCCCTCAGCAGCAAGAGGCAGTAGAACACACACTATTACGACTCAGTCCTCTTTGCCCCTGATTCTGCTGCTTTTGCCACTGACCAACTTCCTCCACATTAATATGCTTCGTAATATAACACTTGCTCATACCTTTGTCTCCTACCTTGGGTCTCTCAAGGTCTCTTTCTGCTTCTATCCCTGCAGCCAAATGTCAACTCTGGATATATCTCATTTTCAAATGCTCAATAAGGTAGAATCTTATTGGTGAGCATCACCTCTACTCAAGCAGAGATTTTTGTACTAAGCATCTTATCAATGGCAGGCTAGTTCTTGTGACAGATGACCTCCTCTTATCTGACTAGCCATGGAGAAGAGGATAGTTGTTTGATTGGTGATTGGCAACTGAATAGTTCATTGACGAGAGTATTAACTAGAGGAAGCCTAAACACTCTAACAAATACTCCCAAAATATAAGTAGCTAAACACAATAGAAGCTGGTGTCACCTTGAAAACAGTTCAATATTTCTGTCAGCCAGCTTTCCCCATGAGGTTATGCAAAGATTTGGTGTCCTTATCCAGAGCTCTACCACCATCTAGGTATCAAAATCTGGACCTTCTCTGGGGAGTGGAAAGGAAGGCACAAGGATGGAGAGGTGATCCTAAAGAACTTTATCCTTCCCTTTATCCCAGAGCTTTACTTTTTAAAAAAGGACAAGGTCCTCATGTCATATATGTATAATATAATTTTCTAAAGAAGCAGGTTAAAACAAATCATTCGGTGATCCCTACCCTGCACACACAGTCTTCTCGGGGGTATGTCACACCCACAGCGTCTGCTGAAATCATTCATTCACTATTCAGTGCATATTCCATAAGCAGCTGCTGTGTACTAAGACTTGTTCAGTCTAGGTGGTAGGGTAACAGCCATGATCAATGCTCCACGCTCTTCTCTACATGCTCTTTTTGTTCATTCATGATTTCTGCCCTCCCCCTCATGTCTCCTACACTTTGACTTAATGTAGTTTTAGCTTGCCCAGAACCACCTCCAGTACTAACACTTTGAAGGCAGCGCTATGAAGTGGCTATGAGTATAGGCTCTGGAGTCAGACAGCCTTAGTTAAATACTAGCTCCACGACATCCTTTGTCAATTTCTGCAAGTTATTTTACTTTTCAGTACCTCAGTTTTTTCATCTGTAAAATGGGGATGACACTAATCCATAGCCTATAGCTGTGAGGAAAAATGAGTTAGAACGTGAAAACAGCTTAGGATGATAGTTTAGGACTCTAAGCTCCTGACAAATATTAGATGTTATCAGTATTTCAGCAGACATACACAAACTAACTGGTGTCTCAAGTCACATTTTTGAGAGAGAATCCAATCAGCTCAGTTCAGTTAAGGGTTTATTCCTCTCGATCACTTATGGCCACTAGATCAGCCCTTATCACATTCTCAAGGCCTCACATGATCGAGCTTTGACTGACCTCAACTGACCTCTTCAAGTTCACCTTGGACCATGTATTAAAAGTAACATATACAAAAAAGAGAAAGAAAATAGCACTCTGACACTTATTATAAGACCTGGCTACTGTTCTGCATTTTATACACATGAGATTCTGTTCTTTTTAAAAACCCCTTTTTTCATGAACCATTTGAATGGGTTCCTGTGCCTTGTAACCAAAGAACTTAGAATAGAACAATTCCTTCAGGAAAATGGGTCAAGCCCAAAATATCTCCCTACTCACTGCTTATGCACAAGTATTGTACAGATGACATATTATGCATAGTCATGATGCTAAAGAGAGGGAAAAGCAAAGGGCCAAGGTCCTTTTCAAGGTTTAGGAAGGAGAAAAGATGCTCTGGGTGATAGCAACAGAGTGTTATTCAAATGCAAAATCCTAGCACCTTTGTGTGAGAGTCTGTTTTATTACCTTTTCAAATTCTATTCTCTATCCATTAAATTGAGCCCTGAAGGGCCTTCGATTTTGCAATATTTTGTTAGTTACAGAGTTAACCTGAAAGTCAAAACGATACTTTGTTTTGAAGTATTCTATAATACTAATTTCTCAGAAATTTAAAGTGCTTCCTTGCAGTCTGATAAGCGAAACTTTTGTCTGTTTTCTACAGCCATAGGTATGGCTTGGGCATCCCCTACTTGTTCAGACATCCACATAGTCTGCTCAACAGCAACTTAGCCCATATTGAAGATATAAAAATCTTTCTCCCTGGAGTCAGCGATTGGCAGCTTTTCTGCCTCAAGGACATTGTCTGTTTCTTTCTTAACTCAATCAGCTCAGCACTACGCCAGTGCCCTGCACAGACAGAAGCCTCATAAATGCTTTTGAATCGACTGAGGTTGCCTGAAAACGCAATGTCTTCCCTCTCCACTTCACCTGCTGCCTTAAGCAAGGAAAATCAGTAGGTACACGTTGGGAGAGAGAGGAAGATTAAGGCAGAACTTGGATGCAGAGCCTAGCATTTAAAGTAATAATGAAATTTTCTGAGAAGAAGCTTACTAAAACCCACATGTATTCAGATGATCCCACTAGGAAATATTACAGGTGATAAATTAAGCACAATAGAGTTTTCCAGATTCCCAGGCATAACACATCTGTCTCAGTGTGGTAGCCAGAAATCAAAGAGAGGGTGTAGAATTAATAACTGCACATTTTTAAGGATTTAATGAAACATTCATAGACTATTTCAGGCTTGTAATAAAAGTTATTACCATTTGGTTGGCAAGTGTGACCTCCAGGGAACAATATCATTCTATTACATCCCCAAATTCTATAAAGTTATTAGTTATCTCCTACAGGAAACCATCTTCTATTGACAAGAGATAGGATGAATAGTCTAATCGCTGAAATGATTCCATAAATTTCAACTTGAAAGCTCTGTTGGAGTCCGTTACCCAAATCAGAATTTTAAAGTTTGTTATTAAAGGACTGTCAAAATTATAGCTAGGAATTGCTGAATTCCATGGGTACATCAAAACCAGCTTCCCTCGCATCTTGCAGAATATGTGATTATGAATTGCAGAGGGAAACTGATGAAAAAGAAGCGGTGTACTTCTTGCCATAATGAACATTCTCCTCTCCTGTCTTCCTGTTACACATGTCTAAAACAAATAAAAATGCAAGTCCAGATTAAGACCCTCACAAACGAATGTGGCTCTTCTAAAATGAAATCGATTATGTGTGATATATTGTTTCCAAATATGCGAAGAAGAGTTCTGAAACACACAGTTAAGTTTGAATAGATAGATAAACAGAGACAAAGAATAGTCAAATACCTGTTTATATGAGTTGGAGTATAAATAAAGTAAATTGCTCCACCTGCTGGTTGTATTTGGAAACAACGCTAATTCTAAACTCCAAAGAAAGTTGGTGGTAATTGAGAGCTCAGAAAGTTCTGGAAATCTCAGAAAAAAGTTTCATCCAGCACTCAGCAAAAAATGTCAGCCAACCCCCATTCAAAACCTTGACGGTCCACCAGAAAGCAGTTGGTGGTGTAGTGCTAATGGAGCTCGAATGAGTCACTTCAACAGGTGTGTCTCTGCCCTGCTACTGACATAATGAGAGAAAACAGTACAACCCATACTCTGGACACCACAACAAATACTGAAATTTGACATTGGAAAATCTAAAGGTTATTCACACAGATAGACTCACTGTACTCTCGACACTCTCAGCTCATGTTTTGGTAGAAAAAGTTCACGAGTCAGCAAATTTATAAATATTTTCAGCAACCTGATTCTTAATAACATGTAGTAAAATTGAATACACTTTAATAGTTTCCAGATTAGGAATTGGAGGCTTCTATAGCTCTCTACCTACAATCTGGGCTTTGCAGTTATTTTTCCTAAAGCTTCGATCTAGTAGTCTTCACAAAAAAGGCAAAAAAAAAAAAAAAATTAAATACATTCTTAACAACTTTCAGCAATATCATTCGTTTTTTGTTTTTTTTTTTTTTTCATTTAAAATGTAAAATGTGTCCCATCTCCTCTGTGCTGGCTAGTCCTTTCCCGCAAGCTGGTACTATATGTTTTTCACTGTTAAATTAGATGAGTGAGGACTTTTGCTATCTCAAGATGCTTGAAAACTACTCTCTATTTATATTTAATCTCTACTAATTTTTCTTGTTTGAAAGCTGAAATTTGTTTGAAACATTTTATCCTTGTTTCCTTTTTTTTTTTTTTTTTACTGTCTTTCATTTTTTTTTTTTTTTATTTTATTTTTAAACTTTACACTTTAAACTTGTTTCCTTTCCTACATTAAATTGCATCCTGAAAAATTCAATTACAAATTCATGGGAATGACTTGAACTTGTTTTGCTGTTTATGAGACCACTGGAACTCCTCAGCCACACTGCATTCAGTACAAGCACCCCATTACTCTTCACGCAGCAATAGTGTCTAGTGAGCCTCTGGCTTACTGTAGGATTGTGCTTTATCTGTAAAATCTTTTTCTCTCCTAGCATATTTTTCATGTAGCAAACTTGAATCATTCTTCTATTCTATTATGAAGTACTAAAGTAACTTGTATCTTGTTGCAAAGAAGAAAATCAACTTATCCTTGGAAGAGTTCAAGTTTTGTATTGAATATAAACTATTAGATGCAGTTTTCCAACTGGATGTGACAATGGAGGACAAATGTTCTTGTCAATTATTCTGTTCAAGATGATTTTATCTTTCCCCAAAAGCAAGTTATATTTAGTGATTATCTGGGGGGAAAGGTCATTTTTTTGCTCAACATTTCCCTCAAATCTGACATTTTCTTACTTTTTGGTATTTGTTATGTGAAATCTCTCCTTTATTTCAGCAGCTTTCTGTTGAAAGGATGGAGAGATTATCACACAACTCAGCCCAACGATTTAATAAATTATATTATGTGCTGTCCACAAGCTTATAATCTAATAGGAAAATGCAAAATTTTCAATGAGGTAAGGGCAACAGTGACATATGCTCTTACAGTGAGGTAAGAGCAGCAGCAGAGAGGCCTTCCTGGTGGCTCCACCTGCCAATGCAAGAGACATGTAGGATCGATCCCTGGTCTGGGAGGACCCCACATGCCACGGAGCGACTAATCCAGGGCACCACAAGTATTGAGCCTGTGCCCTAGAGCCCTGCTCCACGAGAGAATCCACTGCAACGAGAAGCCATGCACCACGACTGGAAACTAGCCTCATTCACCACAGCTAGAGATACGCCTATGCAGCAGCGAAGACCCAGCACAGCCAAATAAATAACTAATTATTTTAAAAATTAGTATCCTTTAAAAAAAAAAAAAAGAACAATGAAGAGATAATCCTGAGTGAGAAGCCATCATTGTGTGGGGATGACATAAAAAAGCAGGAGATCAAAACTGAGCGAACCCTTGAAAAAGGGACAAAAATTCCTCCCCTGGCCAAGGAGAGGTGAGGACGGGGCTTCAGGCAAAGAAAAAGCAAATGGAAAACCCAAGATGTGAAAGAATACAAAAAGTTTCCTCTTTACAATTCCCAATTCTTAATGATATTTCAGATGAAAACGGTCTACTTGGAAAATCTATCTCCTAATAAATGCTAAATATGAAACAAAACCTTCTGATAAACTAAGGAGAGTTTAAAGCTTTATAAATGAAATACCTTTTAGTAAACATGTCTTCAAATATAAAATTTTTACAACTAGAAAAAATAAAATAAACTTTATATATCATATATTCAACTGCATTATATAAATGTTTGTAGTTCTGTACATGATCAGTCTAGGGGGTCCCTGAGAGAATCATTAGGTGATACGGAAGAGAGCATCAAAAAGAGCAGTATGGGCAAATTCCTGTGGAGTTAGCTGTGGGGAAAACCTAGCTTTGCTTTGTACCTAAATAATCTGTAGGCATGTTGGACAGCAGGCTATAATCCTGTCAATGACGTTATTTCCTAAAAGAAAATTAGTCATTAAATGTTCCCTTTCATTTTATTAGAATAGAAACAATTAGGAATTTCTGCATTTATTTTCATAGCAAGCTTCACCTGATTCTCGGCTTGTGGCACCCGGTGCTGTTCCGATTGAGATTTAATGATGAGGAAATGAATAGAAACATGTGCTAAACACTCCTGGAAGTAAATGCATGCACTTTAGTGCCACTAAGTGATTGGGAGGTGTGACAACTTAGGGCACGAGGGCCCCGCATTTACACTGCGTGGCATGTATTGGCAGCCTTCCATGACTGTGAGATCTGCATCACATTCCCACCAGTTTTCCCTGTGGGTGTGGGAGTGCAGGGTAGAAAGACATGTATTTACAATATATACATAGTTTACTTTTATTAGGAAAATGTCAAACACATATAGAGGAAAAGAGATTATTAGCAACATAGCTGTGTGTGTCTCATGTATAAACCCTCTGTTTACCCTGTATTCCCAATCATTTTTGAAGCCAATTCTATACAGCAGATCATTTTCTATATATACATTTTAGTATCTATCTCTAAGGTGTAGCTGTTTTCAAAATAAAGCGTAATATTATTAGAAGATATTTTTATTTTTTTCCCCAGTAGAAGATATTTTTAACATATTAGAATATAACATTTTACATGACTTCTATATCAAATGCATGTTTTGTATAATCAATAAATAATTCTCAAGCATAAAAAAACTCAGCTAAGCAGACCTTCAAAGATAAATTATTTGTAGTGTATATACATAGAGAGTATATATACAGGGAGAAAAAGAGCATAGTATCGTTGCATGTGTATGTATGTGTAGTTATTAACTTCTTAAATATATACTGAATGACAAATAGTAACATGTACTTATTTTTCTCCAATGGGCCTTAAGAGAGATTGAGTTTTATGGATTACTATAGAGCAGAAGGCACTGGCACCCCACTCCACTACTTTTGCCTGGAAAATCCCATGGACGGAGGAGCCTGGTGGGCTGCAGTCCATGGGGTCACTAGAGTCGGACACGACTGAGCAACTTCCCTTTCACTTTTCACTTTCATGCATTGGAGAAGGAAATGGCAACCCACTCCAGTGTTCTTGCCTGGAGAATCCCAGGGACGGGGGAGCCTGGTGGGCTGCTGTCTATAAGGTCGTACAGAGTCGGACATGACTGAGCAACTTAGCAGCAGCAGCAGCATAGAGCAGAAACCAGAACCCCACTCCCACAGAGTGCCAGGAGAATTGGTAAGGTCTCGAATGAAAGAGACCAAGGATCCCAGCCCCCAATATTCCCATCCTAAGCTTGGCACAAAGTGTGTAGAGCCACTGTCTTCAAGGAACCAAATGGGACTGAACCAAAAGAGCAGGACTTTTCCCCACAAGTCTTGAGCTTCATTCACTCAGGTTCCATAGACAAAAGTCATACCTGCCCCATGTATTCTCCATGCTTATTTGATTAAAGCTGGAATAACTATAAATGACAGAAGGAAACTCCCTCCTCCCTCTCCTGTGCCCTGCAAGTTCATACAGCATACAAAAAAAGAGTTCAGAAATACTGGCCTAAGATACAAATTCTCCCTCCTAAAAGAGTTGTAATTACATATAGATGATAAATTTATGCATTAGATCATATGCATAACTGAATGTATTAAGTTGTACTTTGACAGTTTTAATCCAATAGTAAGTTGACTATTTAGAAAAGTGTAGGATTCTCACCTTATAAATTAATATTTAGAGCATATTGAACTGGCTGAGAGTTAAAATAATAGAATTCTCAGTCCTGCTTTGCAGATGCCAGTGAGCTATGATAGAAAACCTATCAGTCTGTGAATTGCTTTGTATGTAAATACAGCTTTGTACCCCCAGATCATTTAGTAGGTCTATAAATGAAACCACTGTAATTGTTCAATTGTCCTGCAGATTAAGATCTTGGCAAATGGGAAAAGAAAATATGAGACACCATTAAAAATAGCCATGTATAATGAGTAGTTTTTCAAACAACTGCTAGAGACAAGTAGAAGCCGTAAATCGCAGAAGTGAGTTAAATGAATCTTGATGTGATGGGAGTCAATGATTGCCAAGAGAAGGCTCACAAAAAGAAAGGGAATGGAGCTCTGTGTGCAATCCATCTCCCAACCAGATGTCTTTGTCTCCTTGGAAAACAGATAATGTGGCGTGTTTTGTTTTGTTTTTTAATCAAGATATTATGTGGTTCTTTCTCTGCTTCTATCATGAGCTATAAAGATAAAATGAAAATACCAAAACTGAAATTTTGAAAAGCCAACCAAAAAGGCAATGCAGTTTTGTGGAATGAAGGTGAGGTGAACCGAGGTCTGAGCTCAGGCTTGAAACTGATTCTTCCCCTATGACAGTACATTTTCCCTGGTGGGTTGCTTTCAGGCAGCAGTTGGTGATGATACGGAAACCTCGCTCTTTGGCCTGCCCTCCTTGCTCCACTGAGTCTCCTGCTGGGCCTTTCTATCTGCTTTTTCTATCAGGGGGCTATACCAGAGTAGCCAGTTTTATATGTATCTGAATCTCCTTCTTGCAAAGAACCAGGTGAGCCCATTAAGGGTGCCATCTGTTTGGATCTTCATTTACTCATTCATCAATATTTACTCAATTGAGCATCTACTATGTGCCAGGAGCTCTGTTAGGTGCTGGGAATGCAGTAAACAAGACAGACACAGTCTCTGCTTCAATATGGATTGCAGTTTAGCAAGGGAGGCAGTTTAATTGTGATCTCTCCTGCAAAGGAAATTACAAAATATAATAGGGGAGCCAATTATAATAAGGGTTACAAAGGGAAGCAATATAAAGAAAAATACAGACCAATGCTTTTGAAACTAAATATACAACTCATTAGTGGAACATGAAATCAATCTTGTGAGACAAGAGCAGCATGTCTTTATTTAATGGGATGAACTGGGATGGAAAGAAACCAAAAAGGAAATACTTGAGTATATCACCTATAATTAGAAGTATTGCTTCAAAAATCAACACACAGATGAATGCTGGGATGAAATGGGGAAAAAATGTATTTCCTCCTGTGGGTCTTGGTAGAAAAGTTTTCAGGTCACTGAGTCAGACACACCATACATACTAGAAATGTGTTAGTCACTAAGTCATGTCAACTCTTTTGCAACCCCATGGACTGTAGCCCTCCAGGCTCTTCTGTCCATGGAATTCTCCAGGCAAGAATACTGGAGTGGGTAGCCATTCCCTTCTCCAGGGGATCTTCCTGACCCAGGGATTGAACCTCAATCTCCCACACTGCAGGCATATTTTTATCATCTGAACCACTAAGGAAGTCCCTGTAGACTTAGCAGGTTGCTTATTATTGCCTGTTCCAACCACAGCTAACATACTCAAGTCTACAGGACCATCGTTCATCATTCTTGAATGTACCTGATTAGTCAGGAAGGGAACCCTGGGCTAAGTCAAGCCAGTGTATTACCAATAATCAGTCAGATTCATCTGTATGGAATTTGGAACTGAGGCCCTGGAACTCAATCAAGTCTGCCTGATATAGGCACTGGAGTTAACAGATCATGTAAAATCATAGCTGAGATGGCCATATGGGTCCCTGTGCAAGATGAATAAGCACAGAAAGTCAACTCAGAGAGAAGAGAAGAGAAAAAACACACAGAGAGAAGGAAAGACAGAACAAGGAAGCTCATCTCTTGACCTCAGGTTTAGAAACTCAATTTGGCTTATTTACTCTTCTCAGATTCCACAAGCTCTTAGTCTTTTTCAGTGAATAATTTTCACTTGAGTTATTTGAATCAGTTGGTTTTTTTACAGCTAAGAGTCTTTCCTGGAAAAAAAAGTTATTTATGTTAACTCTTGATTCTTATTGATGTCAATTATAATAATATATTCACCCCAAAATGGGTAGACTATCATTTAAAGAGAGACCAGAGGAAAAAAACTAGTCATTCAATCAAAGAAACTTTGCAAACAAGTCCTCCCTCATTTTTTGCTCTAATATCTAGATTGAGGATTTCAGCCTTTAGAACTGTATCCTTCCATAATAAATGATTTTCTACATTAGTTTCACAGTATTCTCAGCAGGACAGTGATCCATTTTTAGATACAGAACAGAGAAACTGGCTCCCTTCCAGGTCACTCCTATGTTAATGACATATCCACAATAATCTGAATGAACTAAACTTAGATACGCAGTGTTTGCTTACCACAGAGTCTGTCTGTTGCCTTTAATGTGAATGGCACAATAGCTCAAAAATGAAGATGCCACTGATAGATGACACCCTTGTGTTCATTCACTTTGAGCTTTGTTTGCTACTTGAACTTGATTACAACTGACAGCCATTGAGGAGTATAAACACATCCATTCTCCCTTTCATCATTCAGACACACAATGAGCTTGAACAAAACACAGAGGAATTGAAGAATCTGCCTTACCCAGAGAGTGCCCTTGAAATGAAGCCTTACCTGTTATTAGAACAAAATGCTATCCACATTAAGAGGATAGTCATAAATGTGTTCACTGCAGCTAAGACTTCATTTAGACTTATCCTATTTTCCCCGTGCTTAGGAAATGTAAACTCAAAGACATCAAATCTGTTAAGTAAAACACAAAAAAATGCTTTCTCTTAAGGTGAGGGGTTGGGTGCAGTGGAGTGTTGGTTAGCCCCATATTAGAAAAGACAAATTTTTCAAGATGACTTCTGAAAATAGCTTCTTATCAACCTAAAAGAAAGCAAGGAATATAAGGGCACAAAATAAAGAATACAAAACTGTAAGAAAGAAGAAAAGTCAATCCGGACAAAAAGTTGTGTCCCGACAGACTAAACAATTGCATTAGAGTCTGACTAGATGGGCCCTGATGCTAATATGACTGAGGCTGGTCGTCTCTCTCTCAGGTCAGTCAAAGCCCTCCGCATACTCAGACTAGCTTCCAACCCCTATCAACAATCTTACTAACCCATATGGGATGCTAAAAGAAAGTAAAGCCCAATGCTGCCATCAAAAAGTAACTAAACTCCATTGCTGCTGTAAATAAATTCTTCAGAACCATTTTTCTAGATTCCGTATATGTGCGTTAGAATACGATATTTATCTTTCTCTTTCTGACTCATTTCACTCTGTATAATAGGCTCTAGGTTCATCCACCTCATCAGAACTGACTCAAATGTGTTCCTTTTTATGGCTGAGTAAATTCCACTGTGTATATGTACCACAACTTCTTTATCCATTCATCTGTCGATGGATATCTAGGTTGCTTCCATGTTCTCAGTTAGGTTCAGTTCAGTCGCTCAGTCATGTCCAACTCGTTGCAACCCCATGAATTGTAGCACACCAGGCCTCCCTGTCCATCACCAACTCCCGGAGTTCACCCAAACTCTTGTCCATTGAGTGAGTGATGCCATCCAGCCATTTCATCCTCTGTCGTCCCCTTCTCCTCCTGCACCCAATACCTCCCAGCATCAGAGTCTTTTCCAATGAGTCAACTCTTCACATGAGGTGGCCAAAGTATTGGAGTTTCAGCTTTAGCATCAGTCCTTCAAATGAACACCCAGGACTGATCTCCTTTAGAATGGATTGGTTGGATCTCCTTGCAGTCCAAGGGACTCTCAAGAGTCGTCTCCAACACCACAGTTCAAAAGCATCAATTCTTTTTTTTTTTTTTAATTTTATTTTATTTTTAAACTTTACAATATTGTATTAGTTTTGCCAAATATCGAAATGAAAATCATCAATTCTTCGGTGCTCAGCCTTCTTCACAGTCCAACTCTCACATCCATACATGACCACTGGAAAAACCATAGCCTTGACTAGATGGACCTTTGTTGGCAAAGTAATGTCTCTGCTTTTGAATATGCTATCTAGGTTGATCATAACCTTCCTTCCTAGCTATTGTAAATAGTGCTGCAATGAACAATGGGATACATGTGTCTTTTTCAACCCTGGTTTCCTCAGTGTATATGCCTAGGAGTGGGATTGCTGAGTCATACGGTGGTTTTATTCCTAGTTTTTTAAGAAATCTCCATACTGTCTTCCATAGTCTTCAATAGACTCATGGACATGGGGAGAGGGGAGGAGAGGGTGAGATGTATGGAAAGAGTAACATGGAAACTTACATTACCATATGTAAAATAGATAGCCAACGGGAATTTGCTGTATGGCTCAGGAAACTCAAACATGGACTCTATATCAACCTAGAGGGGTGGGATGGGGTGGGAGATGGGAGGGAAGTTCAAAAGGGAGGTGATATATGTATACCTATGGCTGATTCATGTTGAGGTTTGACAGAAAACAACAAAATTCTGTAAACTAATTATCCTTCAATAAAAAATTAATTTAAAAAAAAGTAAACTTAGCCCTCATCAACATCCAAAAACAGCATCTTAGTGTTTAAATAATAACTTATTCTTGTTGGAGCAAAACACTTTTTTCAAAAACCTTTTTATTTTATATTGGAATATAGCCAATTAACAATGTTGTGATAGTTTCAGGTGGACAGCAAAGGGATTCAGCCATACATATACATGTATCCATTCTCCCGCAGAACTCCCCTCCCAAAATAAAGCTTTATAATCTTATTCATCATTTACCAAGCATCAAGAAGCATCTGGGAAATATACAAAATCGTTTATTATTTTGAAAGCTTTTTTTTTTCCTACTTAGCTTATTCTAAAGAAACAATGGATAATGCGAGTGCCTACTTGCCCTGGCATTGGACCAACAACTCAGCTAGACAACATGGGCCTACAGAGCTTAAGTTTGAAGTGAGAGGAGAGATATTATTAGTCAGGAGCCTCTTCCTTCCAATCACATTTTTCTCTTACTCCCAGTATTCAGTCTAGACCTGGTCTGAATTCTATATTACATCTGAGAAGAATTAAAGGTGTCTGAATTCTAATCATTCATTAGAATGAACTCAGCATCCAGTATTAATCTTGTCTGACCCTGAGTTCAGCTCAGTTCAGTTCAGTCGCTCAGTCGTGTCCGACTAGTTGCGACCCCATGAATTGCAGCACGCCAGGCCTCCCTGTCCATCACCAACTCCGGGAGTTCACTCAAACTCACATTCATCGAGTCAGTGATGCCATCCAGCCATCTCATCCTCTGTCGTCCCCTTCTCCTCCTGCCCCCAATCCCTCCCAGCATCAGAGTCTTTTCCAATGAGGCAGCTCTTCACATGAGGTGGCCAAAGTAATGGAGTTTCAACTTCAGCATAAGTCCTTCCAAAGAACACCCAGGACTGATCTCCTTTAGAATGGACTGGTTGGATCTCCTCGCAGTCCAAGGGACTTTCAAGAGTCTTCTCCAACACCACAGTTCAAAAGCATCAATTCTTCAGCGCTCAGCTTTCTTCATAGTCCAACTCTCACATCCATACTTGACTACTGGAAAAAGGAACAAACTAAAGGCCATTTAACTAAAGTTAGGGAGGGTCTACAAAACCCAGGCCAGAGCTTTTCTTTCCAGTCATAGATCTCCTACATTAGGACTGCAAGACAAATAAAAGCATGAAAAACATCCAATGTCAACCAGATGTCATTTTACTATTTCTGAGCAGCTAAAAATAGGAAAAATGAAGATTCTAAGCTTTTATGCAATTTAAATCTAAGTTTATTCAGAAAAGATATTTTATACCTTAGAATCTCATTAAGTTCAAAAGTGAGTTAGAAGGGAAAGATATGTACGTATCATAGAAGATAAGAAATGTAAAATCTATCAAGTGATTATGCTGATGAAAGAAAACTTGTAGATTTCTCTGAACACACCAAAGAATTAAGCAACCTGTAAAACTCAAATCCATGGACATGAGCTATATGAGCATGCTGTTTGAGTCACTGAGTTATTGATTTAGCAACTACCAACAGGGCTTCCCTTGTGGCTCAGATGGTAAAGAATCTGTCTGCAGTGCAAGAGCCCCAGATTCAATCCCTAGATAAGGACGATCCCCTGAAGAAGGGAATGACTACCCACTCCAGTATTCTTGCCTGGAAAATTCCATGGACAGAGGAGTTTGGTGGGCTACAGTCCATCAGGTCCCAAAGAATGGGCACGACTGACAAACTAACACTTTCACCTTCAAAGTGACTCAGTGGCTCCCATAAGTGAGTAGACACAAATGTCTGGTCAAAGTAACCTCAGTTAACTGTGATGGTAATGACTGATTTAATGAGTTCACATTTTTCAACCCCAAGAAAATTTAAAATTAGGTATGGAAATGTTTTGTTGTTGTTTGTTGTTTAGTTGCTAAGTCCTATCTGACTCTTTGCAACCCCATAGACTACAGCACACCAGATTCCCTGCCCTTCACTATCTCCTGGAGCTTGCTTAAACTCATATCTATTGAATCAGAGATGTCATCCAACCATCTCATCCTTTGTTACCTGATTCTCCTCCTGCCTTCAATCTTTCCCAGCATTAGGGTCTTTTCCAATGAGTTGGCTCTTCACATCAGGTAGCCAAAGTATTGGAGCTTCAGCTTCAGCATCAGTCCTTCCAATGAATATTCAGGGTTGATCTCCTTTAGGACTAACTGATTTGATCTCCTTTCTGTCCAAGGGACTCACAAAAGTCTTCTCCATAAACACAATTCAAATGTTTAAGAAAATCAAAATTATGATGTTAAATCCGTGTATTAGAAAAGAGTCTGTCCATATTTGTATTTTCTGTACTTGCAATATTTAGAAAAATTAGAATTATTACAGTGACAGCCTTGTGTTTCCAATTTGAAATATATAACTGGATGATTGATTTAGACTAATTTTTTAAGTTGCTATATAACTAACTTTATAAAAAGCATTGAACATGTATGTTGACCATATTTCTAAATTTAACTTTTTAGAATTACAAAAAACTGGTCAGTATTTGGGAAGATTTATTAGGTCAAAGGAACATATATAAAGTTATAAAGTATGTTAAATATATAGAGGTACTTTATAATATCTGGATGTGCTTAACTAAATTAGGACAAATAGTAACCAAAGGCTCTTTACATGTGATTAACATCTTCTAAGCTTATAAACCAAATGGATAAGATATGCAAGCTAAACTTAAAAGTCTAACAAAGAACTGCTGCTGCTAAGTCGCTTCAGTCGTGTCCGACTCTGTGCAACCCCATAGACGGCAGCCCACCAGACTCCCCCGTCCCTGGGATTCTCCAGGCAAGAACACTGGAGTGGGTCTCCATTTCCTTCTCCAATGCATGAAAGTGAAAAGTGAAAGTGAAGCCGCTCAGTCCTGTCCGACTCTGTGCGACCGCATGGACTGCAGCCTACCAGGCTCCACTGTCCTTGGGATTTTCCAGGCAAGAGTACTGGAGTGGGGTGCCATCGCCTTCTCCGCTAACAAAGAACTAAGTTTTGTTAATTTTTTGGAGTAGGAAATGGCAACCCACTCCAGTATTCTTGCCTGGGAAATTCCATGAACAGAGGAGCCTGGTGGGCTCCGGTCCAGAGGATGCAAAGAGTAAGACACAAACAGTGCATACATACATTATGAATTTCTAAGTCAAGCTTAAACTTCTGAATAATAGGCTCTGCATACAAAAATCACACTGAATAATACCAAGTTTCATAGAAAGAATTTTGGGCTCCCAAACTCTAAAGTGTGGACATTAAGAGATTCCTCCTAGGGAATTATAAACTTTCGTCCTGATTACTATTTGTTTGAATCAGAGTTTAAGAATGAATCTTTCATAGCACAGAATGGGCAGGGCGATTCTCATATCTGATATAAATGCTCTATTTTCATGGAATTTCAACCTAATATTCAAAAACAGGAGAGATGAAGCAAAACTGAAATCGCACAGATCGTGGTGGCTTCTGGGAACTCCAAGTAGCCCAGTACAGCAGACCATAGAGTACAAAGGAGGACGACCTTAACTCTATAATATATTTAAACACAGAGGTCAGAAATACAGGAACAAAAGATGATTTTAGAGTTATAAACAACTCAAGTTGTTGTTGTTGTTTCTGTTGTTGTTTAGTTGCTAAGTCGTGTCTGACTCTCTTGCAACCCCATGGACTATATAGCCTGCCAGTCCATAGGATTTCCCAGGCAAGAATATTTGAGTGCGTTGCCATTCCCTTCTCCAGGGTTTCTTCCTGACCCAGGGACAGAACACAAGTCTTCTGTGTTGGCAAGCAGATTCCTTACCACTGAGCCACCAAGGAAGTCCCAAGAGAGAGAATCTATTTCATTTTACCAATAACAGAACTCCCTATCTCCAGTCTCATAGCTAGTTATGCAGAGCCTGAATTAGAATCTATGGCTATAGATATATTGCTAAATATTTTCAACTACTATAACGACACAGCTTTCCCATAAAACACTTGACAATTCTTGATGGAAATACAAAAGCAATTACAATGTCATAATTAACAACTAAAAAAAAAAAAAACAGAGAACAGCAAATGGTGCTTGATAAGATGTTGACAATAACTGATGTTCTCAGAGGAGATTGGAAAAAATCCTTTCAGATCTGCTCAACAGCAGTAAGAGAGTAACCGGGAATGCAAAGAATATTTTTAACCTGAAATAATACACATACAGATAGTAAGTATCTCCTCTCATGTGAAAGGAAGTAGCAAAGAAAGTAGGAAAAGTATTCATACCCTTGCCTAATCCAGGACATATAGCTCAGCTATGTTTCCAAACATTTGTCATTGCGTTTCAACCTTCACAATTTTTACCTTATCCTCATAACTCTTGTGTCTTATTATTTACTTAACATTTTTCCTTAAGTTGAATTTAGCTTTTTTCTAAGTTGTAAGATGCTTGGAATCACAAGGTTGATGTTTGAGTTATATGTTTACTAGTACATATTAAAGTATATTTCTACTGATGTATTATTTTTTTCCATGCCTCCACTTAAATCACCACACACACCTCTAGTGATATATATAAAAGTACTACATACAGGAAAACACCAGAAAGTACAGAAATGCTGTCTTTGATCAGGAATTGCCAAATGCACAGAAGTTTCCTCTAGTCTCCAGCAAGAAAGACAAGTCTGCATTTGGCCCTCCTCTAAAAGAACCATTTACACTAAAAGTGTAGTTCAGCAAACACAAGCACTTACTTCAAGTCCAATACTGTGCCCCAGTGGTACCCAAGATTCATTCTTGCTCTCCAGGAAGCTAGAGTGCCATGCCAAATGAATAGATTCTCTGGGGTGGAAAGTACCCACCATATCTTAATAAATATTCCTATTATGACCAAACCTCAGCATCCATTTACTCCAGAGACCCATTAGAGTACCATTAAGGACAAAGCCTTTCCCTGACAAAGCAGAATGAGAAGTATAGAATTAAACTGTACCAAAAATGAGTCAAGTGGGAGCAATCCATATATTATGTTCTGAAACAGATAATGAAATAAAGTGTAGAATGGAAGCATAATTATACAAATATATGTATATTTATGCATAAAATAAAGATTAGAAGGAAGTACACCAAAATATCAGAATATTAACAGTAATTGTCTCTGCTTGTTGGAATTACATGTGTTTTATTTTCTCCCTTAAATTTTTTGTGTTGTACAAATTTTATTCAGTGAGCTTCTTTTGCATATCAGAAATAAAATCTTTTTACTTTAATCTTTGGTTCTTATTTACTTAGGACTTTTTATTAGAGAGGTTTTGTTGTGTTTGTTTTTCCTTTTTTTATAAAGAAGAGAAAAGGGAGCTCACTATCAGAAAAACAAACAATTCACTCAAAAAAATGGGCAGAAGACCTAAACAGACATTTTTCCAAATACAGGACATGTCCAAATACAAGACATACAGATGGCCAATAAACACATGAAAAGATGATCAACATCACTCCTTATTAGAGAAATGCAAATCAAAACTACAATGAGGTATCACCTCATACAGATCAGAATGGCCATCATCAAAAAGTCTACAACCAATACATGCTGGAGAGGATGTGGAGGAAAGGGAACCTCCTGCACAGCTGGTTGGAATGTAAATTGATACAGTCACTATGGGGAACAGCAGGTGTTGTAGCCATGCGTTTTGGGAAACAAACTCACTCAGAAGGACAATGCAGATGGTGGAGTGCAGTTTATTACACCGGCGGGCCCAAGGCAGAGTCTCCTCTTAGCCAAGGACCCTGACCAGCATTTGTGAAAATCTTTTATACCCCATGTGTACGTGCCGAACCCACCACTCCGAATTCCTTGAGACTTACATAAACCAAGGAAAATACAATCCCAATAACCCCATCATTCACATGCTATGTGCTCAAACAGTCAAACAATTAGCCAATAATCCTAAACCCGAGGTTACACTCTGATAGATACAGAAAAATTTATGGCCTGTCTGGAGGAAGGGGTAGTTAGTGTATGTTTTCTCTTAGGCAATGAGTAACCTAGATACGATCTTCAAGGTTCCCCTGTCTGGAGGGGGTCTTATCCTTCTGTTGTTGTTTTCATAGGCACTAAACACAGAGTTCAGAGTCCATTGGAAAGGTGGCCGAGCATGATCAGCATGACCAGGCCTAAGATGGAGTCCAGGCCCTATGAATTCCTTCTTCATAGGGAGATTTCTTTAAAAACTAGGAATAAAACTTACATATGACCCAGCAACCCCACTACTAGACATATACCCTGAGAAAAACACAATTAAAAAAGACACATGTACCCCAATGTTCTTTGCAGCATTTACAGTAGCCAGGACGTGGAAGCAATTTACATGTCCATCAACAGGTGAATAGATAAAGAAGATGTAGTACATACATACAATAAAATATTACTCAGTCATAAAAAAGAATGGATTTGAGTCAGTTGCAGTGAGGTCAATGAACCTAGAGCCTGTTTTACAGAGTGAAGTAAGTCAGAAAGAGAAAAACAGATCTCGTACATTAGTGCATATATATGGGATCTAGAAAAACAGCATTAATGAACCTATTTGAAGGGAAAGAATGGAGATGCAGATGTAGGAATGGACTTTTGGACACAGCAGGGCCAGGAGATTGTAGGACAAATTAAGAAAGTAGGTAGCATTGACATACATACAATACGATGTGTAAAATAGCTAGCTAGTGGGAAGCTGCTATATAACACAGGGAGCCCAGCCTGGAGCTCTGTGACAACCTGGAGGGGGAGTGGTGGAACTGGAAGGGGGAGGGAGGCTCACAAGGGAAAGGAGATATATATATATATATATATATATATATATATATATAATTATAACTGATTAGCATTTTTGTATGGCTGAAAATTGTAAAGCAATTATTATCCAATTCAAAAAAAAAAATGAAGGAAACTCAAAAAAAAGAAAGAAAAAGGGATGAATCTTTTAAAAAGTTTAACCACTGTTCTCTATAATGGCCTCACCGTTTTCTGCTTGCTATCTTTGCCATTTCCTCTAACCCAAAAGCATTTTTTTACTTCCCTATGCAAATATATCTATAGGTTTTTCCATGAAGTTTGAAGTTAGAAGCAATTTCCTCTTGCGAAGTTTCACAGTACCTTGTTTGTAACTTATTTATGAAAATCACTTTCCAACATTTTGAACATCAAAAATAAAATCAATGTTTTAGAGTCCAAAGTGATCCTGAAGAACACTTCATTCAATTTACTTTGCAAATGGGGAAACTGAGGCTCAATTAAATTATGTGATATACTCCAATTTGCACAGAGTAGATGTAGCATCAAGATCCTAAGTTCATCTAGGATTCATCTAGGTTCATCTAGATGGGCCTTAGGAAGCATCACTTCTAACAAAGGAGGTGATGGAATTCCAGTTGTGCTTCAAATCCTAAAAGATGATGCTGTGAAAGTGCTGCACTCAATATACCAGCATTTTTTGAAAACTCAGCAGTGGCCACAGAACTGCAAAGGTCAGTTTTCATTCCAATTCCAAAGAAAAGCAATGTCAAAGAATGTTCAAACTACTGCACAATTGCACTCATTTCACATGCTAGCAAAGTAATGCTCAAAATTCTCCAAGCCAGGCATCAACAGTACGTGAACCATGAACTTCCAGATGTTCAAGCTGGATTTAGAAAAGGCAAAGGAACCAGAGATCAAATTGCCAACATCCGTTGGATCATTGAAAAAGCGATAGAGTTCTGGAAAAACATCTACTTCTGCTTTCTTGACTATGCCAAAGCCTTTGACTGTGTGGATCACAACAAACTATGGAAAATTCTGAAAGAGATGGGACTACCAGACCACCTTACCTGCCTCCCACGAAATCTGTATGCAGGTCAAGAAGCAACAGTTAGAACTGGACTTGGAACAACAGACTGGTCCCAAATTGGGAAAGGAGTATGTCAAGGCTGTATTTTGTCATCCTGCTTATTTAACTTATATGCAGAGTACATCATGCAAAATATATGATGAAGCACAAGCTGGAATCAAGATTGCCAGGAGAAATATCAATAACCTCAGATACACATATGACATCACCCTTATGGCAGAAAGCGAAGAACTAAAGAGTCTCTTGATGAAAGCGAAAGAGGAGAGTGCAAAAGTTGACTTAAAATTCAACATTCAGAAAACCAAAATGATGGTGTCTGGTCCTGTCACTTTATGACAAATAGATGGGGAAACAATGGAAACAGTGACAGACTTTATTTTGGGGGGCTCCAAAATCACTGCAGATGGTGACTGCAGCCATGAAATTAAAAGATGCATGCTCCTTGGAAGAAAAGCTATGACAAACCTAAACACTGTATTAAAAACCAGACATTACTTTGCCGACAAAGGTCCATCTAGTCAAAGCTATGGTTTTTCCAGTGGTCATGTATGGATGTGAAAAGTGAACTCACTCAGTCACGTCCGACTCTTTGCAACCCTATGGACTATAGCCCACCAGGCTCCTCCATCCATGGAATTTCCCAGGCAAGAGTACTGGAGTGGGTTGCCATTTCCTTCTCTGGGGGATCTTCCTGATCCAGGGATCAAACCCAGGTCTCCTGCATTGAAGGCAGACACTTTACCATCTGAGCCACCAGGGAAGCCTCATGGATGTGAGAGTTGGACTATAAAGAAAACTGAGCACCAAAGAATTGATGCTTTTGAACTGTGGTGTTGGAGAAGACTCTTGAGAATCCCTTGGACTGCAAGGAGATCCAACCAGTTCATCCTAAAGGAAAACAGTCCTGAATATTCATTGGAAGGACTGATGCTGAAGCTCCAGTACTTTGGCCACCTGATGCGAAGAACTGACTTATTGGAAAAGACCCTGATGCTGGGAAAGATTGAAGGAAGGAGGAAAAGGGGATGACAGAGGATGAGGTGATTGGGTGGCATCACGGACTCAATGGACAGGAGTTTGAGCAAGCTCTAGGAGTTGGTGATGGACAGGGAAGCCTGGCATGCTCCAGTCCATGGGGTCACAAAGAGTCAGACATGACTGAGCGACTGAACTGAACTGAACTGAACTGAGGTTCATCTAGGCTGCATCTAGGATCCTAGGTTCTTTTTCTTCCTATTTACAGAGTTGTGCCTATTTGGAACTAGTGGTTATTTTTCTTAAGTTGAATGGCAAATTTTGTCAACTAAGAGTTTTAAGTTACTTTTCCCTGATGAGTTAACCAAATGTTTACTGACTGTGCTTGGTACAGCATGAGCAGCCGTGAATTGACTGAGTTCTCTTCCTCTTTCTTTTTGCTCCAGTATAGCCTCCATTCTGGCCACAAAGAGAAGAAAAAAATAGTCCACAAAGCTAGTGACTTAAATTTGAGTACCAAATAGATGTGTACTCCGTTTTGAGCCAAAAAAAAAACAAAAAAAGAAAGAAAAGAGGACATTCTAAAGTCTGATATTTTCAGCATTGTCTTTTTCTAGAGTTTCCTCGTAAAAAAGACTTAAATCTCATCTCTAACTCCCCTTTCCCAATCATTTCACTTAAATGTTGTATAATGGAAATATCTTATATTATTGACAACTGAACAATGCTGATTTCCAAATCTAGCAAACAATTCTGAAAAAATACTGAAGTATTTTATAGGAAAAGGGTTTTACATTAGGGATCCACTAAAGAGATTCTTCAAATTTCATGCAACCTATACTTCCCTACATTATACTCTGACCCCTTTAAAATACCTTTCCCCATAGAATCCAGGTTTCTAACAAATATTCCAGTGAACATTTCATATTAGTTAATGCCAATGTAGCTTTTCAAACAATGGTTTTATTTCTTTATAATTGAGTATTATTAATGTAATTGAGGGAAGAAACAGCAAGCTCAAGGCTTCCTGAAAACAACACATCTTTAGCTTAGGTCAGATACTCATTGGGCTTAGAAAGACCCATATATTTATAACTGTGAAGGAAAAGATGGAAATTAAAGAATATGTTCAAAAGTCTGAAAATATATTATCAAATGTTTTCTTAAAGGCAACATTTTATAACATCATTTCAACTATCTGGGAAAGGAAACTTGTTTATGTAAGCCTATCTCAGATGCCACTCAGGCTCCAGTAAATCATCTATTAATTCACTTTGACTTTTTGTTCCTGGATAAAGGAACGTACTTGTGCATCAGCTCCCTGGGCTTTCTTCCCTTTATAAAATATTGGTTCTTCCCCCCTTTTGTTCAGAAGCCAAATGATTAGCTTCAGGCTCAGGACTGATTTCCCATTGTTCCCACTTTCCTTTAACCTCTTGTCATCGCACCAACACTCCTGACCCCAGAGGGATTTGTCACAGTTCTCCAATTCTCTTTCTCTCTTGGCAGCAATTTTTTTTTTTTCTTTTCCTTTGCTTTTATAAAAAGAAAAATTCTCACGTTAACACTTCCCTTTGAATTGTCCTTTGGTTATGAGAGACAGAAAAGGCCTTAACTTCTTGGAACTCATACAATATTGACAGGGAAACCTTGTGCTCATTTCTCTGGGTTACAACCCCAACACTCTTAAAAATGGTACTGCCTTTCAATCTATATTTGAATCTGTTCATCATAATGACAAACTTTGGTTTGATTCTATCATAAGTTACTTTTTTAATCACCTACCAATGTAAAACTAATCAACAATTACTTTTTAAAAATTATCTGGAAAAGAAAGTAAAATGATATCTTGATCTCAAAGAAATGGTGTGACTTTCAGGTACCAAAGAACATGATAATACAAACACAGCTGCTGAAATCATTCTGAATGGGGAAATTTGTTGTCTTCAGTGGTAGTAGTAGCAACAATGAAATAACCTAAGCTACCGTTCGTTGAAAAGTCTCCCTGATCCAGGCAGTATACATCTGGAGAATGTATTTAATCTTCGCGACTCTTGGTGAAGTATAAAGTTTATATCCTCCTCTTTTATACATTAGGACACAGGCTCAGATAGGTTGCTTAAGCCCAGTGTTACGAAGCAGAGACAAAGTGAAACCTCACAGGTGCAAGAAGTAAGGCCTGGATCCTGTATCGGATTCTGTTCTACTATCTTTGTGATTTTACCAAAAACAAGAGACTGAATGAAAAGATCTCATTTAGTTGAAATGACACCATCTCTTCTGGTGCAATTTTTGAGCATATATTTTTGTAAGACAACATAGTAAGTGAAAATATTTATCCCTAACACCCATTTTTCTGAATTTTGAATAAAATCATACAAAGAACCTATTCCAGAGGATAAAAAACAAAATTCAAAGGTTTCATAAGAGTCATCTGATAAAGAATTATCAACACTATTGAGAATTTTATCTTCATATTTGAAAATATTGGATTATATCTTTTTTACTATAATCAAATCTGTTTAAAATAATTTTTGTTCCATATAACTCATTCATATATATCACTTGAAAGTTTTAAAATATTTATGCAAAGAAAATTATCAAGAGTATACTCAACTTACTGTGAAATGAAGTGAAAGTCACTCAGTCATGTCTGACTCTTTGTCACACCATGGACTATACAGTCCATGGAATTCTCCAGGCCAGAATACTGGAGTGGGTAGCCTTTCCCGCCTCCAGGGGATCTTCACGACCCAGGTCTCCCGCATTGCAGGCAGATTCTTTACCAACTGAGCTATGAGGGAACAGTAGAAATTTGAAAAGAGACCACAAGTTTTCTGGAATTCTAATTTTTATTTTCTTCATTTGTATTGGCAGTAAGATGCAATGGATATAAGAGAATCCTTTTAGAAGCATCCCAATGACTATAGGATAACTTTCATCTACAATTCACCTCTTATTTGACACCAAACAACACAACAAGGTGGGGGGGGGGGGGTGGGCAGCCAATCAAATTATTACAAATCAATTTTGAATTACACAATATGCAACTATTGTTGATTTTACCATGAATTATTAAAGGTCTTTTTAACATTGTTTCCACTCATGAAGTAAGATTCCCTAACTTCAGTAAGAGCTGCTTCCCTACAGATTGAAGAATTCAGTTCTTAATCTTAGAAAAAATGGAAAATTATTTTTCTATTTTATTTCTCCTTTCCCCTTAAGATTCTTAAGTCAAACGGTGACTCTCTGTCTCTTATTTATATGGCTATAATAGCATTGGACAATTTTTAATAAGAATATGAAATGGATCTGTATCTTAAATCCCTTGATTTGGGGATGATTAAAAACAACTAACTGCTGAGAAATGGAGGACTTAGAAGAGAGACAGAGCCAAAATACAATTTTGGCCAAAATTCCCGAAATACAATTTCCTACTACACAATTAAATGAGGAGACTTTAAAAGACTTAACTGACATCCTGGGCACTTCTGAGCTTAACAGCAAAACATTTTGACAAGGAAAGTTATAAACAGATAAGATACATATGGAGTGTTTCCCTTGAAATTCTCAGGGTTTTAAAATCTAACAGATACTGTGCTTTGAGCTTTCATTTAATTCTCCATTCTTAAGAAATTCAATGATCCTGAACACACAGACTCTCTCCCTCACCTAGGATTATGAATCTGTCTGGAAACACTGATCACATATCAGAGCTGATCATTGACCTGGGCACATAAAAAATCTGATGCACCAAATCCACGCTGAATATTCAGATGTGTAATCCAAGCCCAAGAGACACAGCAGAAAGTAAAGGGGAATATACAAAGAAGTAAAAGAGGCAAACGAAACAAAAATGGCACAAGAGCATTATTGTAAGGACGTTATTGCACTAACTGTGCATCAACAATCCTCAATCTTGCAAGATCCCAGCACATTAAAGCAATATGAATCAAATCTATCAGCCTAAGAAACCATACTAAAGTAGAGCACTTTTCCTTATGTTCATTGGTCACAAACAGTACATTTAATCAGCTGAAAGGGATGTATCTGTACAAAGGAAAAAAAACATTTGAACGTATTCTATTTAATACTGTCTTGCAGCAACCAATCTCAGAACTTTTATTAACTTTTTTAATATAAGTGAATCCTTAGGAGAGGAATTTCACAAAGTAGTAATGTGAAAATAAGCCAGTAGCTTAGGGACCTATACGCAAAAACATTTCTGGCAAGAGATGAATGGGCATTGCAGTCCACTGTAACGGCATAACTATGCTGAGGGCATAGTTGCCCAAGCCTAAAAATGCTATAGAACTTAGCACTAGACTAATAAACAGTTTTCAGAGAGTCTTCTGTCCTGAAAGCTCGGTGATGAGTATCATCATGGTCATCATCTTTAATGCATCAGTAAAGGGTTCCGGCCTCAAAGAGGTCAGACCAGATCACAGCTAGCTCTCAAGATGGTTTTAAGGATTAAGTAACATCATATACAATGTTTCTATATAAATCACACTTAGAGATACAAACATAATAGCTTAAAATTGTATAGTTTACACCTGGTTCAACACACCATAATGAAGTGAAAGTCACTCAGTGAGTCTGCCTTTTTGCAACCCCATGAACTATAGCCCACCAGGCTCCTCTGTTCTTAGGATTTTCCAGGCAAGAATACTGGAATGGGTGGCCATTCTACCCAAGGATTGGTCCCAGGTCTCCTGCACTGTGGGCAGATTCTTTATCATCAAAGCCACCAGGGAAACTCAATATGCCATAAGAAACACACATATTCCTCTTTCCTCCCAAATTCTCCTTGAAATAACTAGTAAAAGTAGATTTTTGTAAAAGAAGAAATCCATGGCACCATAAAGTCAAGAAAGGATGCCTTCTACAGACATGATATACTGATGTACTAATGTTTTCACAAATTTCTGGAAGGTGGAAAGAGAAAGAAATTATATTTACAAACCCAGCCTTACAAAGCTAAAACAGTTGGGCTTATCCACAGGAGAAGGCTGAATGGGGATGTTGTCTTTCTGTTGAAACTGATACACATTCAGGAGGGCTGTAGCATTCATCTCCAGCTGCAGCCCCAAGAAATTTTCATGAAAAACAGTGTAAGATTTATTTGGGAAGGAGTATTAGTGTTAGTGTTTGGGCTGGGAGTACAGGCAGAGCACCCCTACAAGAACTCCAAAATAACTCAAAGAATCTGAAGAGTAAAACAGGAATGACAGTCCCTCCGATGAGTAAAACTCACTAAAGATCGGTATTATGGGCTGAATCGTGTCTTCCTCAAATTCATATGTTGGAATTCTAATTCCAGTACTCCAGAATGCCACTGTACCTGGAGGCAGGCACTGTATCTGTATCTAATTAAGTAACAGTGAGGCCGTTAGGGTGGCCCTTCATCCAACATGACTGGTATCCTTATAAGAGGATATTAGGACATATCCATAGAAGGCAAAACCATGTGAAGACTAAGGGGAAAGAATTCCATCCCCAGCCAAGAGGAGACGCCTCAGAAGAAATCAGCCTGGCTGACACCTTGATCTCAGAGCCTCCAGGAATGTGAGAAAACAGGTTTTTGTTGTTGAAGTCACCTAGTCTGTGGTACTTAGTTATGGTAGCTATAGCAAACTAACACAGTCACCCCCAGTAAAATTGCCCCCAATAAAATCTCTCCTACTTTGAAAATTGTGAGCTGTCCAAGCATTAGCCTGCGAAATGACACCAATGAAGCCAAAAGTCTGTGGACAATCATTCCATTCAAGAGAGACCTTTTGTAAAGAAGATTCCAAACTAGGTATTTCTATGAATCCCTGTTTCAAAAATATGATTGCTCAACCAAAACTCAACAGATATCTAGTGAAAACTGACAGAGTGACATGGAAAGACTTACCCTGAACAGACAAAAAAGAATACGTGGCAGAGATGTGATCTTGAAAAAAAAAAGACAATTCCAATTAGTATCCTCAGAGTGTTTCAAGCTATTATGGAAATAAAGAGTCCGTCTCAGAATGGAGAGATATCTCATTTGAAATTCCCTTTTCATACCCAGCATGCCAGCTAAGGCAGCCACCTGTTTCTTTAAACTCTAGACAGGGAGGCACAATTAGTAATTAAGAGAGGAAAATATGATTACAAAAATAACTAGGTGGACAGGTTTTTCTTTGCTACATCTTCCCAGAATTTCAAAATATCTGCTGAGAAGGATTTAACTAGTACCAGAACTATGGTATAGTCTAATAACAGATAATAGTTGTATATCTGTAAATGAGTCACAAACTTTAAATCTCACTGTAAGGCTGAAGTGCAGAGAAAAAGTAGTTTCTTCATTTCATCTGTAATGACTAGCCTATTTTTACCTGTTGGTAAGCAAAAAATATGTACATGGATAATGACAGATAGAATGACTTGCCAAATGTCCAGTCTCATATAAGTTCAGTCTCATTTGAATATATTAAAACAGTTTCTTGGCAGTCAATTCATATGGCTGCATCAAACCGCTCTGCCACTGCACTGCATGGCTGGTCGTCTCAGATCCGAATCCTCCTTGACGGCTTTGTGTTTCTCATCCCTGGCTGACTACGGGCCCCAAACCCTCTGACTCATCTTCCATCAGGCTCCCAGTCCATGGAGCAACCCCACCACAGAGGGTTCTTTGGCAGGCTGGCTAGAATTCCAGAGTCCACATCATATGGGAAATCTATATTTCAAATCCCCACTCTATTTTAATCCATTTTTTTTTAATCAAGTTTACTTTCATGTGGCTGTGTCTCAAGTGTTTTGTGGGGGAACTTCAGAGATAGCCTTCCTGTAGAGCCCTAACAAAGAAAGAGAAAGGCAGTGTATTTCTAAGAGCCCCTCTGCCCTTGCTGTTCCCTCACAGATTTAAGCCCCTCCCTCCCTAGGACATCTGAGTCCAGCCATCACTACCCTCTTGCCTGAACCTTCCTTTCTTCCCAGGGTGTGAAAGGACAAGCTCTGCCCACTTCCTCTTCCTACCTAAACTTCTTGCATATAACATCACCCAAAGCAACCCACCAAGCCTAGACCGTGATAAGCTAAAAGGAAAGATAATGGGTTTAGAGAATCCTTTCTGAAGACAATAATCCTTCAAAGTCTTCCTTTTGAACATCAACAGGTAAGTATTATCTTTGCTCTTCTTGCATCTATTCCTATTCTTCCAAAGCCAAACCCAGGGCTACAGATGCTCAAGAACAACCAAAATTATGCACTCAAAAAAAGAAAGACAAACGGGACTTGCCTGGTGGTCAGTGGTTAAGAAGCCACCTTCCAATGCAAGGGATGTGGGTTTGATCCCTGGTCAGGAAATTAAGATATCACATGCTTCAGGGCAATGAAGCCCAGCACGCTACTGCCGTTGATAGTATGCTGATACCACTTGCCGTTCCCCTGTGCTACAACGGAGACCCGATATAGCCAAATAGATGAAAGTTTTTTAAAAGAAAGAAAAACATATACATACAATTTTTTTTAAATGACCCCAATTGTGGCACATTAATATTGTGGAAATTTTTAAATTAAGCATTAAACATCAGTTTTCTAAAAAATTGTTTTTTCCTTTTCACAAGCTCAGATTCCCACTTTTCTACTCTTTTGTTCAACTATTTCACTCTCTATACAAACTGAAGCACAACAACTCTAAATATTTTATTACAGGAAGAATGCATCCTTGTCCAGGCACTTACATCCAAATTCATCAACTGATAAATAGATAAATAAAATGTGACCTCTCCACACAGTAGAATACTATTTGGCAATGAAAAGGAATGGACTACCAATTCATGCTACAACATACATGACCCTTGAAAACATAAGTTAAAGAAGCCAGTCCTGAGAATATGACATATTGTATGATTCCACTATATGGAACTTCCAGAACAGGCCATCTATAAAGACAGAAGATAATGAGTAGGTGCCTGGGGCTGGGGAATTGGGAGGAAATGGGGAATGACTTTGGGTACATGGGTAAAGAGTTTCTGTTAAGAGGTAATGAAAATGTTCTAAAATTGTCTGTGCACAGCCCTATTAATAAACTAACAACTGTTAAATTTTACACTTTAAAAGGATAAATTTAAGCATGTAAATTATATCTGAGTAAAGCTGTTGTGAAACAAAGACAAAAGGACTTATACACAGCATTCCCTATTGACAATTATAGTCAATATTTTTTAATGGTAGACCTTTTCATTTTGGGGGGGCTCCAAAATCACTGCAGATAGTGACTGCAGCCATGAAATTAAAAGACTCTTACTCCTTTGAAGAAAAGTTATGACCAACCTAGATAGCATATTGAAAAGCAGAGACACTACTTTGCCAACAAAGGTCCATCTAGTCAAGACTATGGTTTTTCCTGTGGTCATGTATGGATGTGAGAGTTGGACTGTGAAGAAAGTTGAGTGCTGAAGAATTGATGCTTTTGAACTGTGGTGTTGGAGAAGACTCTTGAGAGTCCCTTGGACTGCAAGGAGATCCAACCAGTCCATTCTGAAGAAGATCAGCCCTGGGTGTTCTTTGGAAGGAATGATGCCAAAGCTGAAACTCCAGTACTTTGGCCACATCATGTGAAGAGTTGACTCCTTGGAAAAGACTCTGATGCTGGGAGGGATTGGGGGCAGGAGGATAAGGGGCCGACAGAGGATGAGATGGCTGGATGACATCACCGACTCGATGAACATGAGTTTGAGTGAATTCCAGGAGTTGGTGATGGACAGAGAGGCCTGGCGTGCTGCGACTCATGGGGTCGCAAAGCGTTAGACACGACTGAGTGACTGAATTGAACTGAACCGAACGTTCATTTTTTTTAATTGGAAGATAATTACTTTACAATATTGTGAGAGTTTCTGCCATACATCAACATGAATCAGCCATAGATATACATATGTCCCCTCTCTCTTAAACCTCCCTCCCAACTCCCTCCCCATCTCACCCCTCTAGGTTAAAATAGAGCACTGGCTTTGAGTTCCCATAGACTCAAATGGAAAACTCTTTGGGAAAGAAAATTCCCATAAGGTCAATATTTTGTGGCCATAGTGTGTGCAGCAAGTAAGCAACACCTCCTACAGAAGGGTTGTGAACAGGGTTGTTTCCTCTTCAGGAGTATGATATGCTATAGGGACTCCCACATTGATTGATAGCTGTGATTTAGTAACATCATCAGCCTTCATTTGGCACACTGATTACACCATTCGGTGCCACCTGTTTCCCACTTGTCTCTTGCTGTGACTCCTATTGTTCTGTTCATCCTATTATTAAATAAATCTGTTTCATTTCAGAAAGCTGTGTTTTGGCTCACACTGCACAACAACAAGCCCTTGGAAACTTGGCTCTCCACACATGCTTCTGATATCATTTTAATGGACTTTGGCACACACAAAGTACAGGTAGGTTATTTTCTAAAAGACTCTTTCTTTGGAATTGATGTAGAGACATTAAAATCTCTGAGAAGACATTTTACGGAGATTAACTTTCTCTTTAAGCTCTTCAAAACTGTAAGATAATGAGTACAAAAAAAAAAAAAAAGCTGGTGAAGCCAAAATTCTTCATCAGAGCATTAATGTTGATTGTTGAAGTAATACTTGAACAAATCTATGTTTTCTTAGTCATGAAAATTATATAATAAATACATTTTCAAATTTATGTCCATCTATGGAGGCTTATTTTGTGGCTGATATGGGCCAGGAGGCGGCTCAGGTCTTTGTTCCAGACCAGGGTTTCCAGGAAAGTAGAAATCTGAGTTCATGTGAGCTCAGGAGATAAGGGACAATTCTAGATCGCAGAAAGGGAAAGAACTGCACCTGAAGCAAAGGGTCTGCAAAGGACAGGCCAAGTGGATGACTGGGTCCCCGAGGCAGAGCCTGAAGAGGTTCCTTACGGGAATGAGATACGGAAGATGAGACGCAGCGGGAAAGAGCTTTATAGGAACAGCTCCTAGAACCAGCCTGTAAACAAGAGAAAATGTGCAGGGTACTAGCATTCTGGCTTTTTTCAGCCTTATTTTTCTCTTGAGTATTTAAAAAGGCAGTAGATTCTATGCTCCTGCATATTTTTCAAAATCTTACATGAGAATCGGAAATGCAGCTCCAAAATCTTCAAACCTCCAAAAAGGATTTGATCTCAAAACCCATATTCATTCCATATACAATAACTTTTACCAGTTTCTTCCTGTGACCTTCATACCACCCAGAGTTAGGAGCAGAAGGGAGACTCGAGTATCCCACTAGGACACAATTCACCACAAGTTCCCAAATGAACACTTCACAAATTCACTAAAATAAAACCCAGACAGGAGAAAGAAGACAGGCAGGTTTAGCAGAGATGAGTATAGGTGCTCAGTAAGTGTCTGGTAATTGAATATAGATGACTAAGTATATGCCCAAACTGAGTACTCATAGCAGAGTACATCACGAGAAATGCTGGGATGAAGGAAGCACAAGCTGGAATCAAGATTGCCAGGAGAAATATCAATAACCTCAGATATGCAGATGACACCACCCTTATGGCAGAAAGTGAAGAGGAACTAAAAAGCCTCTTGATGAAAGTGAAAGAGGAGAGTGAAAATTTTGGCTTAAAGCTCAACATTCAGGAAACTAAGATCATGACATCTGATCCCATCACTTCATGGCAAATAGATGGGGAAACAGTGGAAACAATGCCAGACTTTAATTTTGGGGGCTCCAAAATCACTGCAGATGGTGATTGCAGCCATGAAATTAAAAGACACTTACTCCTTGGAAGGAAAGTTATGACCAACCTAGATAGTATATTGAAAAGCAGAGACATTACTTTACCAAAAAGGTCCATCTAGTCAAAGCTATGGTTTTTCCAGTAGTCATGTATGGGTGTGAGAGTTGGACTGTGAAGAAAGCTGAGTACCGAAGAAGTGATGCTTTTGAACTGTGGTGTTGGAGAAGACTCTTGAGAGTCCCTTGGACAGCAAAGAGATCCAACCAGTCCATCCTAAAGGAGATCAGTCCTGGGTGTTCATTGGAAGGACTGATGCTGAGGCTGAAACTCCAATTCTTTGGCCACCTCATGCGAAGAGTTGACTCATTGGAAAAGACTCTGATCCTGGAAGGGATTGAGGGCAGGAGGAGAAGGGGACAACAGAGGACGAGATGGCTGGATGGCATCACCGACTCGATAGACATGAGTGTGAGTAAACTCTGGGAGTTGGTGATGGACAGGGAGGCCTGGCGTGCTGCAATTCACAGGGTCGCAAAGAGTCGGACATGACCGAGCGACTGAACTGAACTGAACTGAAGCACTGTCAAACTCATGTAAGAGAGATTTTTAGACCCATTGGCAAAAGACTGCTGAATACTGTGTAAAGACACTACTACAAAAACATTCATATTAACCCTTTCAACCCCCAGAACAAAGGCCCCAACTGAAAGTCAGACACACTCTATGTTCATCCTGATTTTCAATAAACTCCAAAGCACTGTAATGGATCACTTTAACCATTTACTTCATACATTTACTCTGAAGCATCCAGAGTAGATGGGAAACCAGTCATGATATTCCCATGAACACTCTACAATATTCCATGAAAGTTAAAACTGAGGACTGTTTAACTATGTTAAAGAATATTTGTCTTTCCCATTTTCTACATAGAAATATTCAATATGTTCATAACAATGCATGAAATTACAGAATATTTAGAAAAGAGAGTTTCAGGTACATTAAAAGAAAAGATTATTAATTGAATGTGAGATGAAAATGCCCTGAAGAAATAGCTAAAATATTAATACTATCGACAGGATTGAATACTTTACACTGTTAATTATTCTCACACAACATTCATTTGCAACAGTATTCCAAATTTTAAGTAAATATAAGAAATCTTTGATGGAGGTCAACTTTATTGTGAGATTGTCAGTAAAACCTACTACTTTTCTAATAAGTAATTGTTAGTCATGACCAACCTAGACAGCATATTAAAAAAGAGACATTACTTTGCCTACAAAGGTCCATCTAGTCAAGGCTATGGTTTTTCCAGTGGTCATGTATGGATGTGAGAGTTGGACTATAAACAAAGCTGAGCACCAAAGAAGTGATGCTTTTGAACTGTAGTGTTGGAGAAGACTCTTAAGAGTCCCTTGGACTGCAAGGAGATCAAACCAGTCCATCCTAAAGGAGATTAGTCCTGGGTGTTCATTGGAAGGACTGATGTTGAAGCTGAAACTCCAGTACTTTGGTTACCTGATGCAAAGAACTGAATCATTTGAAAAGACCCTGATGCTGGGAAAGATTGAGGGCAGGAGGAGACGGGGACGACAGAGGATGAGATGGTTGGATGGCATCACCGACTCAAAGGACGTGAGTTTGGGTAAACTCTGGGAGTTAGTGATGGACAGGGAGGCCTGGCATGCTGCAGTCCATGGGGTCGCAAAGAGTCGGACACAATGAGCAGCTGAACTGAACTGAATAATAGGCGTCTAAACTACCACAGACCCAAGTTCAATCCTTGGGTCAGGAAGATCCCCTGAGAATGGAATGGTTACCCACTCCAGAACTCTTGCTGGAGAATTCCATGGACAGAGGAGCCTGGCAGGCTATAGTCCATGGGGTCACAAAGAACAAGACACAACTGAGTGAAAAAAAATCACATACTCTAATAAACAATCAGGTATTTTATAACTTCAGTGAATGGGAACAAAATAGTGAAAAACAAGATGGAAAACCTTTTAAGCACATGAGAAAATAGAAATATGTAATTCTGAGGTAATTCAAAATCAAAGCAGCACTAACAATAAGAGTAATCCTAATCACAAACACAGTGGGAAATTTTTTAAATCACAAAGTTCTAAGTTTATAAGGAAATATAACTGAAACTATTGGAGACACGGATTTTTTAAAACTATAGGCAATACAATTGACCTACAAGAGCTATTTGAACACTTTGAGAAACTTAAAAAAAAAAATCTAATTTTATTAGCTGCTGCTGCCAAGGAATGCATCAAGTTAAGATAAAAATGTCAAACGATGTGTCCTTCAGCATAAAATCACCAAAGTGTTCTATGTTATTAACAACAAGCACCTTTATTATTCATAGAGAACTTCATCTCAGTGCCTTTGAATTCACAGGGGTTAACTTAGTGAACAGTGTCTTCCATTTATTGCATACTTTCTCTAAAGCCCTGGACATTTCCAGCTGACAAATACAGACACAGTTTTCATTTTCAGAAACAACATTAGTTTGCTGCACCATTGGGTGAAATCCAAGCATTTAGTCAGGCTTGTTTCCCTCGCCGCCTGGCTTAGCACATGTAATGAGAATTACGTCTTTCACTTCCACGCCAACTTGAATACATTAGATGCAAGAATAACAGAGTCAGCACTATATCAAGATAGACATGACTGCAGAAAATAATCTCATATGTCCTTACCCAGGTGGCATTCAGCTTCTAAGCACTGTAACTAATGAACCACAAAAAACTAATGACAGGCTACACTTTTGTATTAGTCTCATAAAATTTCATAATTTAAACCATTCAACCCATTTGTTCTTTTAAGCAGAATTGTCTTGAGACTTACCGATAATCTACTCAAGTATTTTTTCCCATTTTAAAAATAATGCCTTACTTTATTTCGTGTAATGAAATAAATGACCAGCTTTTTGTTGAGAGGTTAAAAAGGCCTACATATTGCACCAAATGGAATATTATTTTCTGAAGAATAGTTAAAACCACAAAAAGTAAATCTGAATAACTGTCGGTTTGGTTTTTTTACTTATTTTTATTTGTACATTTTGGAATTTTTTTTCCAGTAAAGTGCTAGGTCCTACACGACATCATTTTACATTTTACATGTATTTTCTAGTTGAAGCTTTATACTCATAAATGGGGTTTCCCAGGTGGCACCAGTGGTAAAGAACTCACCTGCCAATGCAAGAGACATAAGAGGGTTCGATCCATGGTTTGGGAAGTTCCCCCGGAGTAGGAAACGGCCACCCACTCTAGCATTCTTGCCTGGAGAACTCCATGGACAGAGGAGCCTGGTGGGCTGCAGTCCATCAGGTCGCAAAGGGTTGGACATGACTCAGCACGCACACACAACATGACATGGACTCAGTGAACTTTTTTTGGCTGTTGTGGTAGAGACTATTAGCTAGCTATCCCCATGGCCACTCCCAAGACCCTTCCATGTTGCTTACCTCTGCTATAGCATTTGGATATTTTGAGTATTCACTTTTCAGACTCCCTTTCAGCTAAGAGTGGCCATCTGACATGGTTCTATTCAATGAGATATAAGCAAAAGCCACCGGGGGAGTTTATGAACAACTCTGTTGCCTCAAGAAAGTGACAAATGTTGCTAGTATCACCCTTTTCCTCTTCATTCAGCCCAGACTCAAAACATAACACGTGGAACTGAGTCTTCCATCTTATGTCCAAGAATCAAAAAATATAAGGGCAAAAGAATAACACACCAAAGATGGCAGCATAGATATGGAGAAAAAGTTCTGAGAGGCCACTCCCCCATGACAGTCACACTGAGGCTTCTTTTAACATATCAGTATACACCCTTATAGTTGAGGCTCTCTTGACTGCATTTTCTATAACTCAGAACCAAAACAATTCAGCCTGGCTAGGTTCCAGGTCTTGGAATACAGCACATTTTTGTGGAACTCACGTTCTCATGGAAAAGGCATTTGATAAACAAGAATTTCAAGTGCTGGGAAGAATAGTAAAGCAGGGTAATGGTACAGACCATGACAGGATGCAGGGAAAGTTTCTCTAAAGAGGTAACACTTAACTGAAGTAAAATCTGGAACAAAATTATGTCTTGGAAAAAGAATCATTGCAAGTTCAGGAAATAAAGGCCATGAGACAAGAAAATGCCTGACATACTCAAAAATCCACAAATGGTTGGTATTGCTGAGCCTGAATTAGGAAGAACAGACATTGCCTCAAAAGTAAGAAATTCTGTTAATAGCCATGAACTTTCATTTTAAAGCCTTTTATTTATCTGGTAGCATTTAACTTCTTAAAATGTCATTCACTTGACTTTTGGCAATTAGCTGCCCAGCATTTAAAAGTTTTTGAAAGACACTGTGTTTGTGTGTGTGTGTGTGTGTGTTAGTCGCTCAGTCATGTCTAACTCTGCAGTCTCATGGACTGTAGCCTGCCAGGCTGCTCTGTCCATGGAATTCTCTAGGCAAGAATATTGGAATGGGTGGCCATTCTCTTCTCCAGGGGATCTTCCCAACCTAGGGATCAAACCCAAATCTCCTGCATTTTTTAGGCAGATTTTTTATCATCTGAGCCCCCAAGAACACTCATGTAAAATATTATCCTATCTAAAATATCATTTATCCAAGGCAGTCTTGGAATGATTTCAAACACATACATTCACCTGTTTTTTTTTTCTTTAAATCTATTTTTATTATTTTATTCAAGTTTTTACTTGTTATTTGTAATATTTTCAAACTTACTGATAAGGTGCAAGAATAGTACAAAGAATTTTCTTATATCCCTAATCAAGAGACCTCACTGGAATTTTATCAGCTGTCCAGTTATATAAAAGGATTCGATCCTGAATCATTGCACTTAGCTGTCATTTCTCTTCGGCATCCCTTACTTTGGAACAGTTCTTTTGACTTTCCTCGATCTTCATGAATTTAACAGTTTTAAAAATTATAGGCCAATTACTTTGTAGAATTTCCTCAATTTGGATTAGTCTGTTTCCCTAAGTATAATTTCAGGTTTTGCATTTTCTGCCATTCACCTGTTTTAAGGATATTGGTGACACCAAGGAATGGGGAAGGTTCTTCAAAATTTGACAGTAGATATGGAAGGGATGAATAATAGCACTTGCTGGAATCATAAAATCAGGTCCCTTAACAGGTGTCTGACATACTTTTCACACTTCTTTCCCTCAGATGTCCTTAATACTATCCTACAACACTTTATTTTTTTTTTAACTGAGATAGCACCTAAGAATAGAAAAAATTAAACAATTTCCTCCCAACATGTTCAGAAGTTTTTGACATCCACATTTAATGATGAACTATGAGATCCCTCAAGCCACCATCTGTTAACAGAGGTGCTTTAGGAGCAGCAGTGCTTTAAAGATGCTGGACAGTTGCCTCCCGAGGAGACAGCTGGTAAGCAAATCAGAAGAATGACAGATGCTCAGCTAACCCATGTATCTGATTTTCCTAACCCTTTGTATAAGCGTATGGCAATAAGCTAAGGATAATTGCTTTTTACCTTGCATCTTAGAGGGGAAAAACAATGGATTTGCAAAAAGTTAGAACAATCCTAAAAACAGCATTAGAGGAAAACACCATGTGGCAAGACTGGGTAGCATTTTAATACATATTTCCAATTCTAATGTTAATGTGTAATTGAATACATGATAAAGTAAGTCTCCAGGACTCCATCATGAGTCTAAATATTGAATCAGAATATAAATATAGACATTGAAATAAACATCCATATAAATAAAAAGTATTAAATTATGTTTTCTTCTATACTTGATTGAAGTATTCATGAATGGTTCTACTCAGTCAGAAGAGAAATTTTGTCTTTACAGAAGAATTCCAGCTAATACATGTCAAAGAAATGATAACATTAGAATATCACCATTTCATAACCCAAATGAAGTCACTGATTTAGATAATTTTCATCAATGAATGAAACCTTTAAGTAACAAGTTGATGGTGAGCTTTTCAGTGGGAGGCATCAGGCTGTCACTACCAGACACTTATAAAAACTCTCAGTCTTACAGCATGTATGGGCACCCTGACATCATGCCTCCAGATGTGGTGTGATAAAATCACATAGATCATCTAGAAGTAGTCTGCCCAAAAACAGTTGAATGTGAATTTACTTAAACACTAGAACTAACTTTCACTCACAGTGAATACATGTAAGAAAGGAGGAACAATTGTAACATTAAAAAAAGTGAAGAGAGACAAATTCAGAATCTAGGTGATCAGTCAGGCTCTTAAGAGTCAATGGCATGGGAGAAAAAGCTAATGAGGAGATTGCTTTATATGAAAAAAGACTGAAGGTAAACAACCATCAAATTTTAAAATGTGTAAAGAGACCTTTAAAAGTTAGAGAAATGTAATTATGAACTGCACATTGGGTGAAATTAATTTTTTAAATTGTTGTTAATTTTGAAAATGAAACTATAGGAAAATATCTCTTATTTAACAAGTGAATACAAAAGTTTATATGTCTCAATTGATATTATATTTGGAATCTGCCTTAAACTAAATCAATAAAGAAAGACGGAAAAGAGAGGAAAATAAAGCAAATATGGCAAAATTCTGGTAATCTAAGTAATGGGTATAGGATTTTATTGAACTATTTTTCCTATTTTTTCATATTTGAAAGTTTTATTAATTTTTATTATTTATTAATTATATCATTAAGCAATTCATTTGAAAATGTCTCTTCTAGGACAAATAATAATAGCAAAGGCAATTAAAAAGAAAATATGTGATTACTGAAAGTGCAATAGCAGATACAAAGCTCTCGTATATCCATGGTATGCCACGTAAAAATAATTTACATTTATAATAGCCTATTTTCATTATTTCTGAAATCTTTGCTCAGTAGGAAAAATATAAGAAAATTATAGAAAGGAGTTACAAAACTGATTCTGTTCTTATCACTCTTTAAGAAAAAGTCACATCAGAGCCTATATATACAAATACATTTACCAATCTAAGATTTCTCAGAGCCAGGTAGCCAATTATATTTGGACATCTGCAGATCTTAATATCTGTACATTTTTGTACAGCTCTTAAATTTTGCTCATTTAAAAAAGGGTCACTCTAAGTCACTGCAGTCTTTTTTGAGAGTAATCAGACAGTTAATGGCTGTCTTATTCACTTCGGGCTGCTAAACAAACTACCATAAATTAGGTGATTTAAACAAGCATTCACTTCTCTGGAGGCCCTGGGCTCTGAAGTCCAAGATCAAGGTGCCAACAGAACTGGTGTCGAGTGAAGGCACACTTCCTGGTTTACAGAAGACCGTCTTTTCGTATAGTGCCCTCATGTGGTAGAGAGAGAGGAAGTGAGCTCTCAACATACGATAGAAAAGCTGGGCAATAACCTATTATCCAACCACTAGAAATATTTAAGTAAGCCAACTCTGAAATACTATAAATATAGAGATTCTATAGATGTATGCAATAGTATAAATTTATAATATCAAATTTATATATGCAAAGAAATAGACGAAAACAACAGAATGGGAAAGACTAGAGATCTCTTCAAGAAAATCAGAGATACCAAAGGAACATTTCATGCAAAGATGGGCACGATAAAGGACAGAAATGGCATGAACCTAACAGAAGCAGAAGATATCAAGAAGAGATGGCAAGAATACACAGAACTGTACAAAAAAGATTCATTTTGATATTTGGCAAAACTAATACAGTTATGTAAAGTTTAAAAATAAAATAAAATGAAAAAAAAAATGAAAAAAAAAAAAGATCTTCACGACCCAGATAATCACGATGGTGTGATCACTGACCTAGAGCCAGACATCCTGGAATGTGAAGTCAAGTGGGCCTTAGAAAGCATCACTACGAACAAAGCTAGTGGAGGTGATGGAATTTCAGTTGAGCTATTCCAAATCCTGAAAGATGATGCTGTGAAAGTGCTGCACTCAATATGCCAGCAAATTTGGAAAACTCAGCAGTGGCCACAGGACTGGAAAAGGTCAATTTTCATTCCAATCCCAAAGAAAGGCAATGCCAAAGAATGCTCAAACTACCACACAATTGCACTCATCTCACACGCTAGTAAAGTAATGCTCAAAATTCTCCAAGCCAGGCTTCAGCAATACATGAACCGTGAACTTCCTGATGTTCAAGCTGGTTTTAGAAAAGGCAGAGGAACCAGAGATCAAATTGCCAACATCCGCTGGATCATGGAAAAAGCAAGAGAGTTCCAGAAAAACATCTATTTCTGCTTTCTTGACTACGCCAAAGCCTTTGCTGTGTGGATCACAATAAACTGTGGAAAATTCTGAAAGAGATGGGAATACCAGACCACCTGATCTGCCTCTTGAAAAATTTGTATGCAGGTCAGGAAGCAACAGTTAGAACTGGACATGGGACAACAGACTGGTTCCAAATAGGAAAAGGAGTACGTCAAGGCTGTATATTGTCACCCTGTTTACTTAACCTATATGCAGAGTACATCATGAGAAATGCTGGACTGGAAGAAACACAAGCTGAAATCAAGATTGCCGGGAGAAATATCAATAACCTCAGATATGCAGATGACACCACCCTTATGGCAGAAAGTGAAAAGGAACTAAAAAGCTTCTTGATGAAGGTGAAAGTGGCGAGTAAAAAAGTTGCCTTAAAGCTCAACATTCAGAAAACGAAGCTCATGGCATCCAGTCCCATCACTTCATGGGAAATAGATGGGGGAACAGTGGAAACAGCGTCAGACTTTATTTTTCTGAGCTCCAAAATCACTGCAGATGGTAACTGCAGCCATGAAATTAAAAGACGCTTATTCCTTGGAAGGAAAGTTATGACCAACCTAGATAGCATATTCAAAAGCAGAGACATTACTTTGCCAACAAAGGCTCGTCTAGTCAAGGCTATGGTTTTTCCTGTGGTCATGTATGGATGTGAGAGTTGGACTGTGAAGAAGGCTGAGCGCCGAAGAATTGATGCTTTTGAACTGTGGTGTTGGAGAAGACTCTTGAGAGTCCCTTGGACTGCAAGGAGATCCAACCAGTCCATTCTGAAGGAGATCAGCCCTGGGTGTTCTTTGGAAGGATGATGCTAAAGCTGAAACTCCAGTACTTTGGCCACCTCATGTGAAGAGCTGACTCATTGGAAAAGACTCTGATGCTGGGAGGGATTGGGGGCAAGAGGAGAAGGGGATGACAGGATGAGATGGCTGGATGGCATCACTGACTCGATGGACGTGAGTCTGAGTGAACTCTGGGAGTTGGTGATGGACAGGGAGGCCTGGTGTGCTGCGATTCATGGTGTCGAAAAGAGTCGGACATGACTGAGTGACTGATCTGATCTGATCTGATAAATCAAATGGAAAGTGTAGAGTCCTTGAGTTTATAGTGATGCTGCTCTAATACTAGTTATAACTTTGGACGTGTTATGTAACTCTTCTGAAACTTAGTTTCCTTCAGAGCATTGTAATAAACATTCACCAAAAGTATCCAATAAATATTAGCTATTATGATTATCATTAGAGAAAGATGTCTATGACTTATTTATTCATCGTTAAATTATTTTTGCCAATATTACATTTAGAAATTAGCTTTGTGTTCATAAAGGAAATGGTCCTATAATATTTCTTTTTAATTTTTTTCAGCATTTTTAGTCAAGGTATATTAGCATCATAAAGTGACTTGCTGCTGCTGCTGCTAAGTCGCTTCAGTCCTGTCCGAATCTGTGCAACCCCATAGACAGCAGCCCACCAGGCTCCTCCGTCCCTGGGATCCTCCAGGCAAGAACACTGGAGTGGGTTGCCATTTCCTTCTCCAATGCATGAAAGTGAAAAGTGAAAGTGAAGTCGCTCAGTCGTGTCCCACTCTTCGAGACCCCATGGACTGCAGCCTACCAGGCTCATCCGCCCATAGGATTCTCCAGGCAAGAGTACTGGAGTGGGGTGCCATTGCCTTCTCCCCATAAAGTGACTTAAAGAGACTTACATTTAGAAAATTTTTGAAAAATTCCTAAAATTAGAGATTATTTTTTCTGTGAAAGATGGTTAAAATTTGCTTGTTAAACAATATGTACTTAGATGAATGTGCATTGTTGAATGTGTGTATGTTGTAAATTTTTAACTACTGATTCCGTTTCTTGTTTGACAGTTTATGTTTATAATTTTTTGTACTTTTATAAGCAAATTTCCTACAAAATTGTCCATTTTTTTTTACCTTTTCCAATTCAGTAGTATATATTTACGTATGGTTTTCCCTTGGTTTTTGGGTTTTTTTTTTTAACTTTATTTCAAATGAAGGCTAATTACAATATTGTGGTGGTTTGGGCCATACATAGACATGAGTCAGCCATGGGTATTACTGTGTCCCCCCATCCTGAACCTCCCTCCCACTTCCCTCCCTACCCCATCCCTCTGGGTTGTCCCAGAGCACCGTCTTTGAATACCCTGCTTCAGGTATCAAACTTGCACTGGTCATCTGTTTTATATATGGTAATATACACATTTCAGTGCTATTCTCTCAAATCATCCCACCCTCGCCTTCTCCCACAGAGTCCAAAAGTCTGTTCTTTACATCTGTCTCTGTTGCTGTCTTGCGTGTAGACATCATTGTTACTGTCTTTCTAAATTCCATATATAAGCATGAATATACTGTATTGGTGTTTCTCTTTCTGGCTTACTTCACTCTGTATAATAGGATCCAGTTTCATCCACCTCATTAGAACTGCCTCAAATACATTCTTTTTTATAGCTGAGTAATAGTGCCTTGTGTATATGTGCCAGAATATCCTTATCCATTCATCTGCGACATCTAGGCTGCTTCCATGTCCCAGCTGTTGTAAACAGTGCTGCAGTGAACCTTGGGGTACATGTGTCTCTTTCTATTCTGGTTCCCTTCCCTGAGGGCTTTTTCAATCTCTGATAAATCTATAGTTATGTTCTGCTTTTGGTCCAAGTATGACTTAAGCCTTCTCTCTGTTTTCTCAGTTTTGTTGTGCTACAGCTTATGCAGCTTAATGATTCAGTTATGTGTGTGTGTGTGTGTGTGTGTGTGTGTGTGTGTGTCTGTGTATGCATATTCTTTTTCAGATTCTTTTCTCTTGTAGATTATTACAAAACATTGAGTACAGTTCCCTGTGCCACACAGTAGGTTCTTGTTCGAAACCTATTTTATAGTAGTATTTATGTTAATCCCAAACTCTTAATATATCCCTCCCCCATTTTCCCCTTTGGTAACCATAGCTTGTTTTATTTGTGAGTCAATTTCTATTTTGTAAATAAGTTCCTTTGTATCCTTTTTTTTAATTCCATCTAAAAGTGATATCATATGATACTTGTCTGTGTCTGACTTATTTCACTCAGTATGACAATTTCCATCCATATTGCTGCAAATAGCATGGTTTCATTCTTTTTAGTGGCTGAGTAATATTCCAACACATATACGTACCACATCTTCTTTATCAATTCCTCTGTCAACAGACATTCAGGTTGCTTCCATGTCTTGGCTATTTACAATGAACACTGCAATGCAAGTATCTTTTAGAATTATGATTTTCTTCCGACACTTGCCCAGGAATGGTATTGTATTATCATATAATAACTCTATTTCTAGCTTTTTAAGGAAACTCCATACTGTTTTCCATAGTGGCTGCACCAGTTTACATCCCCACCAATAGGGTTAAGAGGGTTCCCTTTTCTTCACACTCTCCAGCATTTATAATTTGTAGATTTTTTAATGATGGCCATTGTGACTGGTGTGACGTGATACCTCATGGTCGTTTTGATTTGTATTTCTCTAATAATTAGCAATGTTGAGCATTTTTCTCATGTACCTTTTGGCCATCTTTGTGTCTTTTTTAGAGAAATGTCTATTTATATCTTCTGCCCATTCTTTGTTTGGGTTGTTAGTTTTTTTGATTTTGAGTTGTAGGAACTATTTGTATATTTTTGGAAATTAATCCCTTGTCAGTTGCATCACTTGCAAATATTTTCCCCCATTCTGTAGGTTATCTTTTCATTTTGTTTGTGGTTTCCTTTGCTGTGCAAAAGCTTATGCGTTTAATTAGGTCCCATTTGTTTATTTTTATTTTCATTTCCATTACTCTAGGAGATGGATCCCAAAAGATATTTCTGTGATTTATGTCAGAGAGTGTTCTGCCTGTTTCCCTCTAAGAATTTTATAGTGTCCAGACTTACATTTAAGTCTTTAATACATTTTTAGTTTATTTTTGTGTGTTAGAGAATGTTCTAACTTCATTCTTTGACATGGAGCTGTACAGTTTCCCCAGCACCACTTACTGAAGAGACTCTCTTTTCTCCAGTGTACATTCTTGCCTCTTTTGTCATAGATTAACTGACCATCAGCATATGGGTTTATTTCTGGGCTTTCTGTCCTTTCCATTGATATAAATATCTGCCTTTGTGCTGGGGATACATTTTTATGTTAGTTTCTCAGTTTAGAATTTTCTAAACAATCAGGGTACTATAATTTAAATTCCAAATCCATTTGAAAACTAGTCCCAGGTTTAAATTTCTCATACGAAATTTATATTTGGTTCTCTCCCGACCAAATATAGAAGAGGAAATCTTCATTTTTATTTCCTTCAGCCTCCATCCTAATAGATGGATGTTTTTGACCTTACTCTTGCAATATAACTTGTCAATAGGGAATTATGCATGGGTCCTACCTCCAACTCTCTAGCTCCAGAGCCCGATGCCTATCCTCACATCCGTATGTAGGTTCTCACACCCAAGCCTCCAGTTGCTACCTGGCCCAAGACCTCCTCCAGGCTCTCACTGTCCATGTCTCTACCTTTCTCTCTGATGCTTATACTCCTATTTCCTCTGGCACCTGAGGATTTCCTCCTTACACTCTTTTAAGTCCATCCAAGCATATTTTTTAAATATTTGCTCTATTTTCTCAAGCATTTCTAGGCATTTGTAGTGGGAAATTTTTCACCAACATTCGAGAAGCAGAAATAGCAATACTTAACATTTAATGAGTTGATGTTTGGCTGCCATAAAGTTGGCAAGTCTTCATGTGAGAATGAAATCATCCCGCTTTTAACTCTGCATTGAACTAAATTATTTTACTAGCTACAAAGTCAAATTTTTATTCTTGTAATGATAGTTCACAATTGAAAGAATTTTATACAATTAGAGGATAAAGTATTTGATAAAATGACAGGATTTTGATATGAAAATACATATTCTAAGGCAGAAAATTTATAGCTTTAGTTGTTATACACCAAAACTACAGGAACACAAGTGAACACGATATCAAATTGATGTCAAGTGAAGATAAATGGAATCACAAAGGTATTATATGAATGAAGTTTCTCAGTACACAGAAAAGAAATAGAAGTGAGTCATCAACTATATATGACACTATTTCCATCATTACCAAAATTCTTCTTATAAAATATGATTCAATTTCAGATAAACATCACCCTCTATCATATCATATTAAATAGTATTGCTACTTTGAATTTTATTTGCTTTTATGGATTGATTGATATTTAATGTATAAATTTGTTATGATTTTGCAGCTGGGTTAGTGCTACAAGAACTGAAAGAGTCTGCCTACTCTTATAGATAGAGTACATATTTTTGTAACATTATAGAAATGTAAGTAAATACTAGAGGCCAGATACTTTTTTCTTTTAAAAGACTGAGAAATAGAAATGCAAGTACAGACAGTTATTCTACTCAGTTCCATTTTCAGTTGCAAAATATTGAAAACATCCCATATGTCCATACATAGAACATAACTATAATAAACTATGGAACATTGACACAAAGGAGTATTATGCAGCTATTAAAATTGGGAAGAGTCTCTATGTGTTGATACAAATGATTTCCCAGATATGTTGTTAAGTGAAAAATGGCACGGTACAGAAGACTCTATTGTATGCTACTTTCCTGTAAGAAAGACGAGGAAAGAGAAACCCACATATATATCTACCCAACTGTGCAAAATAAAACACAGGACGTTAAACCAGAGTCTAACGAGGTTGGCTGCACACAAGGAATAAGTGAAATTGGGGTAAAATGCATTTAAAAATAAAAACAGAATGTGTAAGAAAAATGATACTTTCCTGAGTTTATCTATTTTACAGTTTGACTTTTAGAATCACTTCAAATGTTTACATTTCTCAATTAATAAATAATTAAAATCAACAAGTACTAATAATTAAAATTGAATGCAGACAGAAACAGATAATCTTAACTGTATTACCAATGAATAGCATAACCATATGAAAGCAGAACAGAAAAAACTAACATGTAACTTTGGAAAAACAGTATTTTGACCATAAACTCTGAAAACAATATTCCAATATCACTCTCAAATAAGTTGCCTTGTTTACACAGGGGTATGGATTAGCAATTCAGAAACTACTTTTAAGTATTCCAGTATCAAGCAAATCCATAAATATATTATGAATAATGAAGGCCATGTTCCTTCCTGAATAGAGAATAGAGCTACAAATAAGGAAAGAGGGAAGGCTAGAATGATCAAATGGTATTATACTGGACCTGGAGGTATTAATATAAATTTATTATTTTTAAGGTAGAAGGGGGCAATAGAGGATGAGATGGTTGGATGGCACCATAGACTCAATGGACATGAGTTTGCACAAACTCCAGCAAGAAGCCTGGTATGCTGCAGTCCATGGGGTTGCCAAAAGTTGCATATGGCTTAGCAACTGAACAACCACCATAGATAGGCAGATAGATAAACAGAGATAGACAGACAGATAAACAAACTTGGGTGTGTATGTATACTTTCCTAACTCTGTCCATTTAGAAGGTCTAAAAGCGATGATATTCCAGTACCAATACACACTCCTAGTGCCCAGATCTTGGTTTTTATGGGGCTGACCAAAATTTTCATTTGGGTTTTTCTCTAAGATGAAAATGAAAAACCTGAGTGGACTTTTTGGCCAACCCAAATAAATGCTATTCTTCAGAAAAAACAACCTGGACTCTGGAGAAACAATTGATTCTAGGGCTGGGTTAGTGAAAGTACTGGCCCAGAATATCTTGACGTTCCAGAAAGAAAGGAACTATACACATGCACACACACATGCAAAACAGAAAGGACAACGTGTCAGGATCTAGGAACCAATCCCTATGGGTAATGAGCAAAATTTAACAGCCTAAATAATGATCAGTTCAGTTCAGTTCAGTTCAGTCACTCAGTCGTGTCCGACTCTTTGTGACCCCATGAATCGCAGCACGCCAGGCCTCCCTGTCCATCACCAACTCCCGGAGTTCACCCAGACTCACGTCCATCGAGTCAGTGATGCCATCCAGCCATCTCATCCTCTGTCGTCCCCTTCTCCTCTTGCCCCCAATCCCTCCCAGCATCAGAGTCTTTTCCAACTCTTCGCATGAGGTGGCCAAAGTACTGGAGTTTCAGCTTTAGCATCATTCCTTCCAAAGAAATCCCAGGGCTGATCTCCTTCAGAATGGACTGGTTGGATCTCCTTGCAGTCCAAGGGACTCTCAAGAGTCTTCTCCAACACCACAGTTCAAAAGCATCAATTCTTTGGCACTCAGCCTTCTTCACAGTCCAACTCTCACATCCATACATGACCACAGGAAAAACCATAGCCTTGACTAGATGTAACTTTGTTGGCAAAGTAATGTCTCTGCTTTTGAATATGCTATCTAGGTTGGTCATAACTTTCCTTCCAAGGAGTAAGCATCTTTTAATTTCATGGCTGCAGTCACCATCTGCAATGATTTTGGAGCCCAAAAAAATAAAGTCTGACACTGTTTCCACTGTTCCCCCATCTATTTCCCATGAAGTGATGGGACCAGATGCAATGATCTTCGTTTTCTGAATGTTGAGCTTTAAGCCAAATTTTTCACTCTCCTCTTTCACTTTCATCAAGAGGCTTTTTAGTTCCTCTTCACTTTCTGCCATAAGGGTCGTGTCATCTGCATATCTGAGGTTATTGATATTTCTCCCAGCAATCTTGATTCCAGCTTGTGCTTCTTCCAGTCCAGCGTTTCTCATGATGTACTCTGCATATAAGTTAAATATGCAGGGTGACAATATACAGCCTTGACGAACTCCTTTTCCTATTTGGAACCAGTCTGTTGTTCCATGTCCAGTTCTAACTGTTGCTTCCTGACCTGCATACAGGTTTCTCAAAAGGCAGATCAGGTGGTCTGGTGTTCCCATCTCTTTCAGAATTTTCCACAGTTTATTGTGATCCACACAGCAAAGGCTTTGGCATAGTCAATAAAGCAGAAATAGATGTTTTTCTGGAACTCTCTTGCTTTTTCCATGATCCAGCGGATGTTGGCAATTTGATCTCTGGTTCCTCTGCCTTTTCTAAAACCAGCTTGAACATCAGGAAGTTCACGGTTCACATGTTGCTGAAGCCTGGCTTAGAGAATTTGGAGCATTACTTTACTAGCGTGTGAGATGAGTGCAATGGTGCAGTAGTTTGAGCATTCTTTGGCATTGCCTTTCTTTGGGATTGAAATGAAAACTTACCTTTTCCAGTCCTATGGCCACTGCTGAGTTTTCCAAATTTGCTGGCATATTGAGTGCAGCACTTTCACAGCATCATCTTTCAGGATTTGAAAGAGCTCAACTGGAATTCCATCACCTCCACGAGCTTTGTTCATAGTGATGCTTTCTAAGGCCCACTTGACTTCACATTCCAGGATGTCTGGCTCTAGGTCAGTGATTACACCATCGTGATTATCTGGGTCATGAAGATCTTTTTTGTACAGTTCTTCTGTGTATTCTTGCCACCTTTTCTTAATATCTTCTACTTCTGTTAGGTCCATACCATTTCTGTCCTTTATTGAGCCCATCTTTGCATGAAATGTTCCTTTGGTATCTCTGATTTTCTTGAAGAGATCTCTAGTCTTTCCCATTCTGTTGTTTTCCTCTATTTCTTTGCATTGATGGCTGAAGAAAGCTTTCTTATTTCTTTTTGCTATTCTTTGGAACTCTGCATTCAGATGCTTATATCTTTCCTTTGCTCCTTTGCTTTTCACTTCTCTTCTTTTCACAGCTATTTGTAAGGCCTCCCCAGACAGCCATTTTGCCTTTCTGCATTTCTTTTCCATGGGGATGGTCTTATCCCTGTCTCCTGTACAATGTCACAAACCTCATTCCATAGTTCATCAGGCACTCTATCTATCAGATCTAGGCCCTTAAATCTATTTCTCACTTCTACTGTATAATCATAAGGGATTTGATTTAGGTCATACCTGAATGGTCTAGTGGTTTTCCCTACTTTCTTCAATTTAAGTCTGAATTTGGCAATAAGGAGTTCATGGTCTGAGCCACAGTCAGCTCCTGGTCTTGTTTTTGCTGACTGTATAGAGCTTCTCCATCTTTGGCTGCAAAGAATATAATCAATCTGATTTCGGTGTTGACCATCTGGTGATGTCCATGTGGAGAGTCTTCTCTTGTGTTGTTGGAAGAGGGTGTTTGCTATGACCAGTGCATTCTCTTGGCAAAACTCTATTAGTCTTTGCCCTGCTTCATTCCGTATTCCAAGGCCAAATTTGCCTGTTACTCCAGGTGTTTCTTGACTTCCTACTTTTGCATTCCAGTCCCCTATAATGAAAAGAACATCTTTTTGGGGTGTTAGTTCTAAAAGGTCTTATAGGTCTTCATAGAACCGTTCAACTTCAGCTTCTTCAGCATTACTGGTTGGGGCATAGACTTGGATTACTGTGATATTGAATGGTTTGCCTTGGAAATGAACAGAGATCATTCTGTCGTTTTTGAGACTGCATCCAAGTACTGCTTTCGGACTCTCTTGTTAACCATGATGGCCACTCCATTTCTTCTGAGAGGTTCCTGGCCGCAGTAGTAGATATAATGGTCAGCTGAGTTAAATTCACCCATTCCAGTCCATTTTAGTTCGCTGATTCCTAGAATGTCGACATTCACTCTTGCCATCTCTTGTTTGACCACTTCCAATTTGCCTTGATTCAAGGACCTGACATTCCAGGTTCCTATGCAATATTGCTCTTTACAGCATTGGACCTTGCTTCTATCACCAGTCGCATCCACAGCTGGGTATTGTTTTTGCTTTGGCTCCATCCCTTCTTTATTTCTGGAGTTATTTCTCCACTGATCTCCAGTAGCATATTGGGCACCTACTGACCTGGGGAGTTCCTCCTTCAGCATCCTATCATTTTTCCTTTTCGTACTGTTCATGGGGTTCTCAAGGCAAGACTACTGAAGTGGTTTGCCATTCCCTTCTCCAGTGGACCACATTCTGTCAGATCTCTCCACCATGACCCGACCATCTTGGGTTGCCCCATGGGCATGGCTTAGTTTCATTGAGTTAGACAAGGTTGTGGTCCATGTGATTAGATTGACTAGTTTTCTGTGAGTATGGTTTCAGTGTGTCTGCCCTCTGATGTCCTTTTGCAACACCTACCATCTTACTTGTGTTTCTCTTACCTTGGGCGTGGGGTATCTCTTCACGGCTACTCTAGCAAAGACAGCCCGTGCTCCTTACCTTGGATGAGGGATATCTCCTCACTGCCTCCCTTCCTGACCTTCAACGTGGGATAGCTCCTCTAGGCCCTCCTGCGCTTGCGTAGTAAATGGATTATAATCAACAGAATAAGAATCCACAAGGACAGACATATATAAATAAGTAATGAATAAATAGAATACAAGAGAAAGCCCTTCTTTAAAGTAGAATTCCAGTTACTATAAGTACAAAGAAAATGGAAATCACCATTTGTAAAATACCACAGTAAAATTTTTTTCAGTCAAGAATTATCAACTGATACTAAAACTGTAAGCAAAAAATGTGTGAAAAAGAAGATGTTTACCTAGTCTCAAAATATCTTTTCAAAAATGGAAACAAAATAGTTACTTTGTGGAGGAGAAAGCTGGCAGACACCACCTTAATTAGGTGATATAATTTGAGTTCAGGCATAATGGGACAAATTGTCATCATTTGCCTCCTGATGTGATGCACTAAGAACACAAAAATGTTTCTGTGATACTCTTGCCAAAAATGCATCACTGAATATAAATCATGGGGAAGATCAGGACAACCCAACTTGAGTGACAATCTATAAAATAACTCACCAATGCTTAAAAACTGTCAAGACCATGATAATACTATTATCTAGTTGATTAAACTTTTCAGAGGCCCTTAGATTAGATATTAGTATTATATCAATGTTAATTGTCAGGTTTTATAATTATACAGCAGTATATAAAATGCTAACATTTGGAGTACCTGAAAAGATATATGGGAATTTTGTGTTCTATTTTTGAAACTTTTTAAAAGTATTAAAGTATTTCAAAATGATTTTTTAAATTAAAGAGAAACGAATGTGAACATTCTTCAAACTTGAGATACATGACTAGCCAGGTACAGTTGGCCAAGGTAGAAATAAAAATGTGCCATACCAAAACTAAGGTGAGAAAGAAAAGACATATTTTCATATTCTTTGTAATATATATCAAATGTAAAATGTAGCTATTTAAAATACTGAAATCATTTTATGCCATTTGAATCATTGGCTTGAATCTCCGGGTGTCCCCCTTAAATCCTCCAACCATTCAACCTCTCTCATGGGACCCCCAAGAACCTCCTATGATGAGAGAATAATGGGTTAATGCTTTGGGCCATATTTGTCCTGACTGCCCAGTGTCCATGCCATAGCAGTTGTTAAATATTTCAACTAGCATCACTTATAAATGTTCTTTGAACCAGATATTCAAACATTACTAATAATATAATAACCAACAATTTCTGAGTTGTGTTTTCTGTGTGTTAGGCTGTATCACAGTGCTTTACACTGATTATCTCGTTTGATCTTTGCAACAAACACATCAGTTTAATTTAACTAAAAATGAAAATCATACTGACATAATGCAATAACTGGTATCAAAAAATCAAACATAAAATATGGGTTACATTACGGTAATGGTTAATGAAATGTGTAAACCTGTAAAGCTAGCCATACAAGAGTCCTATTAGCCTAATTGCGCACATCGAAATCTTCTAATCTCAGTATCCTTTGGCACCACCTTGCAGGTAGGGGTAAACTCATGCTAAATTATGAACAGGGACAGCTCTGACTATCTGGAATTTCCAAGAAAGTGGCAGGGATTCAAAGAATCTTCTAGTAAGTTCATGCCGGTTCTATCAGTCTATTATGGGGAGAAAACTGGGGACTTGGAACCATCCACCGCAATTTCCCAGTCATATTTCCTACTTAGTTTCTCACTCTTTCCACCCGCAGAAGAAGAACTAGGGCCAGTCACCAACTGGATCTTATTCAAACTTGTACGACTATGAAGTAGGCTACTGTGACCTTTTACTTTGTGAGAGTTCAAGAAACTCGAGACTACCAAACTGGTATTCCTAATAGTTGTACCAGGGTCTTCTGTATTGCAGGCAGATTCTTTACCCTCTGAGCTACCAGGGAAGCATAGTACTATTTGTTGTTATTTCTCAGTTGCTCAGTCATGTCCGACTCTTTGCAACCCCATGGACTGCAGCATGCCAGGTTTCCCTGTCCTTCGCCATCTCTCAGAGTTCGCTCAAACTCATGTCCTTTGAGTTGGTGATGCCATCCAACCATCTCATCCTCTGTCATCCCCTTTTCCTCCTGCCTTCAATCTTTCCCAGCATCAGGGTCCTTTCCAGTGAGTCAGCTCTTCGTATCAGGTGGCCAAAGTATTGGAGTTTCAGTTCAGCATCAGTCCTTCCAATAAATATTCAGGGTTGATTTCCTTTAGGATTGACTGGTACTATTTATTAGTACTATTAATACTATTTATTGGACATCAAACCACAAAGTACTTTGTGATATTCCTTCTATTAATATTAGTTCCCAGAATTATTATTTTGTCTTCAATTCATTTTTAAGATGTTTACACATACTTTTGACAAGATTTTAATTAATCTGAGACAAAAATCTATGTTACTGTACCCCATATCTCTCTCATTGCCTTGCATAGAACTGACAGGCATACAGAACAGTACTGACTGAAATGTGAGTTTCTAAGTGTACCATGTTGAATTCAGACAAAGGGAACAGAATGTGCAAAATTTCCTGATAGAGAACACGTGAGGAGTTTAAGAACTAGAAGATAGTGAAAAAATCAGAGGCTAGAAAATACATAGACTTGGAGGTCCTGGTAAGGATTTTGTTCATAGCCGTATGACCAACAGAAAGCTATTAAGCATTACTCAGAGCATTGTCAAAATGAAATCTGGTTTTAGGTTGTCCTTTGTTACTCATCCATCTCCTTTTGACTTTCTCAGGTAGTTTTTGGAAAAGGTACCCTCACTGACTTGGCTTGAATGAAAAACAGTTGAGGATTCAGTTCCCTTATCGTTATTTTAGATTGTTGATTAACGAGACCGTAAGAGCAAGTACAGCAATATTTTTAATCTCCTTAGTCCTTTTACAACTCTTCAATCCAATCACACTATTAAAATCCTCACTTGCTAAAAAGAGTATGTTTTGTGGTTAAAAATGGAGTATTGTTTCAGAAAAACATCTATTTCTGCTTTATGGATTACGCCAATGCCTTTGTGTAGATCACAACAAACTGTGGAAAATTCTTTAAGAGATGGGAATATCAGACCACCTTACCTGCCTCCTGAGAAATCTGTATGCAGATCAAGAAACAACAGTTAGAACTGGACATGGAACAACAGACTGGTTTAAAATTGGGAAAGGAGTACATCAAGGCTGTATATTGTCACCCTGCTTATTTAAGTTATATGCAGAGTACATCATTGCAAATCCTAGATGAAACACAAGCTGGAATCAAGATTGCTGGGAGAAATATCAATAACCTCAGATACACAGATGATACCACCCTTATGCAAGAAAGAGGAACTAAAGAGCCTCTTGATGAAAGTCAAAGAGGAGAGTAAAAAAGCTGGCTTAAAACTCAACATTCAAAAAACTGAGATCATGGCATCTGGTCTCATCAAGTCATGGCAAATAGATGGGGAAACAATGGAAACAGTGAGAAATTTTATTTTCTTGGGCTCCAAAATCACTGCAGTTGGTGAATGCAGCCATGAAATTAAAAGACGCTTGCTCCTCAGAAGAAAAGCTAAGACCAACCTAGACAGCATATTAAAAAGCAGAGACATTACTTTGCCTACAAAGGTCCAAATAGTCAAAGCTATGGTTTTTCCAGTAGTCATGTACGGATGTGAGAGTCGGACTATAAAGAAAGCTGAAAGCTGAAGAATTGATGCTTTTGAACTGTGGTGTTGGAGGAGACTCTTGAGAGTCCCTTGGACTGCAAGGAGATCCAACCAGTCCATCCTAAATGAAATCAGTCCTAAATATTCATTGGAAGGACTGATGCTGAAGCTGAAGCTCCAAAACTTTGGCCACCTGATGTGAAGAACTGACTCATTGGAAAGACCCCGATGCTGGGAAAGATTGAAAGAAGGAGGATAAGGGGACGGCACAGGATGAGATGGTTGGATGGCATCACCAACTCAATGGACAGGAGTTTGAGCAAGCTCCGGGAGTTGGTGATGGACAAGGAAGGCTGGCGTGCTGCAGTCTATGCGGTCACAAAGAGTCAGACACAACTAAGCGACTGAACTGAACTGACTGAGGTTTCATGATTACTTGCAAGAACTTTAGAGCCATAGTTTTTTATTCAAAACTTAGCTCTTCCAGTTGTATGAAGTTTCCTACTGTCTAAATAACTAAATTTCTTCATTTCCAACATAGGGAAATTCATAGATTGTTGTAAAGATTAAATGAGAAATAATGACAGAAGATATTCAGTATTCTAAAGAGCTCAGTAAATCCTAATTTCTAGTAGTAGTAGTATTGTATTATTCAACAGATAAACAAAATGAGTTCCATTAAATCATCCAGACCTTGTTTCAGATTTTACATTGCATAGGATCTGTTTAATTCTCCAAATGTCTTCACTGAAGTGTGGTGAAAAAAGCCTTTGCTAGTGATAGAGACAGAATAAAAGAGTCCAAATAGGTGATTAAATAGCTAATCCCACTAGGGGATTGTAAGAAGAAAAAATGTGGGAAACTCCTGTAAGTTAAAGATTAGTTGAGAAAGCAGCTTTGCTTAACACAAAACCAAGCAAGCTTGCTTAGCAACAAAGCCATGCAACAGGAGCACTGGACATGCCCCAAAACAGTAAAACAAAGGAGGCATAATACCCACATCCTGCTCGATGAGTTCAATAAGTTAACAACCCCCAAAATAGACTGTGCACACAAAAAACAATCGCTTATGGAAAGGTGCCTTTTCAAAATGAAAGACCCTCAATTGTTACTGAAACCTGAAAATATTTTTCCAAAGTGCTGTATGACAGTCCCAGCCTGACCATACAGAGCCAAGTAAACTTCCCTGCCCTACCTGGAGGAGGAGCAGATGATAGAAACATTTTGACTGCTACTTGAGAAAAATAAAGATCTTCCCCCACCCCTCTCTCTTCCTCTGATTATAAAACTGTAGCCCACTAAGTTCTCTGGGTGCTGGCATTTCTCACCCACTTCTAAGCCTCACACGCACCCTATTCTAATAAATCACTTCTTGTTTACCACTTTGCTCTTGCGGAATTCTTCTCCGTGTTGAGACATAAAGGACTGTGCCAGGGCACAAAAGTTTAAAATCATGTATACATACAAGAGACCCAGGAAAACTGAGTAACTCACCAAAATGGCCAAAACTCTTACCTTAAATACCATCTTCAACTAAAGACAAAAGATGATATTGAGGGTAGTTAGTCTGATACTTCAGAAGAGAAGAAGGTAATTCACAAATGTTTGGTAAACAAATGTTTGGAAAAGCAAATGTTTGGTAAACAAATGTTTTTGGGTGTCCAGACACTATGAAGAGAAATTTGTCACAGAGAGAAATTTTGAAAAATAGACTGCAGGTTCCCCCGGTCTATCCTACCTCATATGTGCGTCTGCACTTGGTAATGTCTGGCTCTTTGTGACCCCAAAGGCTATAGCCCACCAGGCTCCTCTGTCCATGGGATTTTCCAGGCAAGAATTGAACCAGAGTCTCTCTCTTGCATCTCCTGCATTGGCAGGTGGATTCTTTACCAGCTGAGCAACCAGGAAAGCCCTTACCACACCTAGTTGATATTACACTTATGTAAGGTGATAGGCAGATATGCAGATGACATCACCCTTATGGCAGAAAGTGAAGAGGAACTAAAAAGCCTCTTGATGAAGGTGAAAGAAGAGAGTGAAAAAGTTGGCTTAAAACTCAACATTCAGAAAACGAAGATCATGGCATCTGGTCCCATCACTTCATGGGAAATAGATGGGGAAACAGTGGAGACAGTGTCAGACTTTATTTTGGGGGGCTCCAAAATCACTGCAGATGGTGATTGCACCCATGAAATTAAAAGACGCTTACTCCTTGGAAGGAAAGTTATCACCAACCTAGATAGCATATTCAAAAGCAGAGACATTACTTTGCCAACAAAGGTCTGTTCAGTCAAGGCTATGGTTTTTCCAGTGGTCATGTATGGATGTGAGAGTTGGACTGTGAAGAAAGCTGAGCACCGAAGAATTGATGCTTTTGAACTGTGGTGTTGGAGAAGACTCTTGAGAGTCCCTTGGACTGCAAGGAGATCCAACCAGTCCATTCTGAAGGAGATCAGCCATGGGATTTCTTTGGAAGGAATGATGCAGAAGCTGAAACTCCAGTACTTTGGCCACCTCATGCGAAGAGTTGACTCCTTAGAAAAGATTCTGATCCTGGGAGGGATTGGGGGCAGGAGGAGAAGGGCACGATAGAGGATGAGATGGCTGGATGGCATCACTGACTCGATGGACGTGAGTCTGGGTGAACTCCGGGAGTTGGTGATGGACAGGGAGGCCTGGCGTGCTGAGATTCATGGGGTCGCAGAGTCAGACACGACTGAGTGACTGAACTGAACTGAACTGAAGCTGATAGGCCCTTCCTGAAACAGGTCCTCTATCTACATTCTTTCAGGCAGTTGGGGGGAAGATTAAATGTTTTTCCTGAGTCTTTGTGGTCTTAAAAATAATCAACCTAAATTAGTCCTCAGTGCCAAAGAAACACTTCAGGGTGGCAGATTTTGCTCCCCTACAGTATAAAAAATTGGTATGAGATATACCATGTTCAAATGCTGATTCCACCATTTACTAACTGTGTGACTTTAAGCAAATTAGTTAACTACACTGAACTTCTATTTTCTCCTGTGTAAAATGGAGATAATAATTACCTCAAAGGGCTGTTGAGGTTCATTCTCTAAAGCACAGTGACTAACACATAATCCATCTTAACTCAAAGTCAAATCCCCACTCCCATTTTTACTTTATTCTATAGATGACAGGCAATAGACTCCTGATTTTTTTAACCCTTAAAGAAGATATTCATATCCTCCTTATGATGCATCATGGTAATTCAAATATTTTTAAGGAAACAACAATGGAAATGACATAATTCTATTTTTAAAATATCAGGTTATACTGAGTATTCAATAAGCTGTGAATTTTCTATTTGTTTGGATAATAATATATTGTATACTTCATTATGGGCTTCCCTGGTAGCTCAGTTGGTAAAGAATCTGCCTGCAATGCAGGAGACCCTGGTTCAATTCCTGGGTCAGGAAGATCCCCTGGAGAAAGGATAGGCTACCCACTCCAGTATTCTTGGGGTTCCCCAATGGCTTAAATGGTAAAGAATCCACCTGCAATGCAGGAGACCTGGGTTTGATCCCTGGGTTGGGAAGATCCCCTGGAGGAGGGCATGGCAACCCACTCCAGTATTCTTGCGTGGAGAATTCTCATGGACAGAGGAGCCTGGTGGACTATAGTCCATAGAGTCGCAAACAGTCAGACATGACTGAGTGACTAAGAGTGACTAAGAACACACAGACTTCATTGTAAATATTTAATTTATGACATAAATTTGAGTAAATATTTTATCCAAATAAAATATTTTCCTTAGCATAGAATTGCACTGGAGTTAATTATAATGATTTATTAAGAATTGTTAATGAATGAACTTGAATTTTTAAAGGAGCTAATTCAGAAAAATTGTAATTCACAAATTTAAGAAATATTAGAGATTTTACACAGGATTAATCAGACAGTTAATATTTTTCTGAATGCACAATATAATGACAATAAATGAATGAATGTAGAAACTAAACAGACAATTCAGCCAGTGTAAGCCCTAAAAACAGGGGAGAGAAGAAAGTTTAGGTTGAAAAAACTTTTCCCTACTAATGGATGTGTTTGGTCTAAAGTTATCCAGATATAAACCAAAGTATTTTTCATTCTTGCTTGAGTAGTTAGCTCATGTTGGCATGGCCTAAATACTTAAAAATCCAAGCTGTTATACTTTAAAAGGCTAATAAGCAAAAATTAATATCAAAAATAAATCTGTTGAAACTACTTTAAGACACATGTTTGGTACCTAAACAATTATATTTATGGTGATATGACACAGGATATTCACAACTCAGTTTTAATATCAATGTCTTTCACATCATTATATACATAAATTCAATAAATAAAATGCTTATTAAAGTAGATAATACATGTGCTGTGCTGTGCTGTGCTTAGCTGCTCAGTCGTGTCCGACTCTGTGACCCCATGGACTGTAGCCCACCAGGCTCCTCTGTTATGCAAGAATACTGGAGTAGGTTGCCGTGCCCTTCTCTGGGGAATCTTTCCAATCCAGGGATCAAACCCAGGTCTCCCGCATTGCAGATGGATTCTTTTACTGTCTGAGCCACCAGAGAAGCCCAAGAATACTACAGTGGGTAGTCTATCCCTTCTCCAGGGGATCTTCCCAACCCAGGAATCAAACTGGGGTCTCCTGCATTGCAGGCAGATTCTTTACCAGCTGAGCTATCAGGGAAGCCCAAATAATATATTTTTGTACAAATCAATGTTAATATTTATTAAAGGTTTATTTTGTCCAATGATATAATTACTGATTAAAATCATTTATGATGAGATTAATAATGTCTCACATTTTAAACCTAAAAATTGCTATTCAACAATCTATGACCAGGAAGCCATGTATATCTTATTAGTCATTAAATTTAACTTTCTTCCTCCATCAAATAAGTAACTGAATGAGATAATTTGATATTCTCTTTGTCTTCCTCTCCCTGAGAGTATTTAGAGGTACAAATATATGACCACAATAAAATGACCACTAGTCCTGACTAATAGAAGATTTTTCCATTGCACACAGGAAGAGTACTTATGAAGAAACACAGCACATTTCATATCCACCTACAATGAAAGCTTATCAAGTTATTTGGCCCTCAAAACTTAGCGCAGGAAACCAGATTTACTGAGATATATTCACATACATCAGAAGCACTAAACAGGATTTTTTAACGCAGTATTAAAAATATGGCCCAAACATTTTAGAAAGAAAATATATATACATATATAGTTACAGCTATGTTGTTCTTGTTGTTCAGTTGCTAAGTCTTGTCCCACTCTTTGCAACTCTGTGGACTGTAGCCCGCCAGGCTCCTTTTATGCACGGAATTTCCAGATAAGAATACTGGAGGGGGTTGCCATTTCCTACTCCAGGGGATTTTCCCAATCCAGGATCAAACCCACATCTCTTATGTTTCCTGCATTGGCAGGATTCTTTTTACCACTACATATAACTTGGGAAACACTGCGTATAACTTTTTACTACTATATATAACTTGGGAAAAAGTTATATATAGTTTTATACTATCTAAATTGCCCTATGTAATTCCAAGAAATAAGATGTTAAAAAACAATGAGATGAGGAATAGCTAAGGGTTTTTCAACAGTATTTTGGTGCTTTATTAAAGATTTCTTGAGAAAGAAAATAGCTTAAAGCAAAACTTTTTATGACTAAATAACATAAAGCAAAGATTTGCAGTAAACAATTTTAAATGTGGGGGGAAAATAGAATCTCAACCATCTGAATTATTTCATAAATGCTAGTGAATTGCAGCGAGAATAATGTTAATTTAGCAAAGGCTGGTGATACCGCTAGCTCTTGTGGAGCCCATTCAAAGAGGCAAATAGAAAAGCAGAGTGGAAAGTTTGACAGCTTTATGGCAAAAGAATCCAACCTAGATAAATATTAGGCAGAAATGATAACAAAACTGTCCAGACTTCTCATTTACAGTGTGGCGCCTCAAACTGCAGGATCTTCTACAGGGCTTAGCAGTCACTGCGTGTCCCAATCAAAGTGCTGCTTTTCAAGTACACCTATCCCCTGCTTAGTGATGTTCATTAGTGCTTGAAAACCCTGCCGTTACGAGCTTTTAAACTTTTCTTAAATGTGTTCCCATTAAATTTAATGGGAAAGTTGTGATGTGTTTCATCTCAACACAAGATACTCAATTTTCACAGCTAGAAAAATATATCAGTTGAAGAAAACAAGTTTATATTAGTAATGAACAGCAACTTGAAGGTAAACAAATACAACTTGTATATAAAATGCAGTGCTACTGTACTTGTCCTTTTCTCTTATTTCTAAAATATTTCTTCATCAATTTTTCAGATCTGGAGGCTGACGATTATTTTTTGCACTTAAACTGCAAAAGCCATATGCCAAAAAAAAAAAAAAAAAAAAAAACACCTTTGGGGCAAAGTATAGGCTATGGTTGGGAGGGCATAACAGACTAAAGATGCATAGAAGATACTACATCTTCATCTCCCTCCTTATAGACGCACACAATGGAATTCAGAACACACTACACCAAAATCAGTGCCTTGGCAGGTTGTTTTAAACTAAAGGAATCTGAGAAATGCCAAGTGCAGAAAGGACTCTCGGATCTTCTTTTCTCTCCTGAGCCAGGTCTTGTAACCATCATGTGAGAGGTGTCCCCGCAAACCCTGAGGAAAGAATCACCATTATCCCTAAAGCTGGAAGGACCTGGAGAGGAATGTGAATGGACAGGCCTTGCTAATTTCCCCCAGTCTATAGCCTTAGCTCATACCCTTTGTCCTAACACAGTTTTCATAACTTCCCACTCTTCATCTAACCTAGTATGTGTGTGTAGTCACTAACTCATGTCCGACTCCTGGTGACCCCATGGACTGTAGCCCACCAGACTCCTCTGTCCATGAGATTCTCCTGGCAGGAATACTGGAGTGGGTTGCCATTTCCTTCTTCAAATCTAGTATAAAAGTATTCAGATTTAACCATATCTTTAGGTCTTCATATATATCCTTTGATATCATGTATATCCTTTGGCTCAGATGGTAAAGCGTCTGCCTACAATGAGGGAGACCCGGGTTCAATCCCTGGGTCGGAAAGATCTCCTGGAGAAGGAAAAGGCAACCCACTCCAGCATTCTTGCCTGGAAAATCCCATGGACAAAGGAGCCTATTAGGCTACAGTCCATGGGGTCACAAAGAGTCGGACACGACTGAGCCACTTCACTTCACTTAGGTCTTCATATTCTTATGAAGCTTCCCGTATCACCTAAAACATGAGCTTTACATGACATGGGAGGCTTCATAAGGAAGTTAAACAAACTTGTATGCTTTCCTTTTGTTAATCTATCTTTCGCCAGTCAGGGCCCCAGCCAGAGAGAACCTAGGAGGTTAGAGGGGAAAGATATTTTCCCCTCCCCTACACACACAAAGCAAAATGTTTTGGATTCGTCCATTATTGGCAGGCAATTGAAATATGCTTTGTATGATAACCTCTACCCAGAAATTATGTCAAGTAAATTGCCGAATGTGTATTTGCCTGATACCATACTGTTGAAATGTCACTCTTTATAGTTTTATAAACTATATAAAGCTTGCCTTGGGGCTCAGCTGGTAAAGAATCCACCTGCAATGTGGAGGCCTGAGTTCGATCCCTGGGTTGGGAAGATCCCCTGGAGAAGGGAACACCTACCCACTCCAGTCTTCTGGCCTGGAGAATTCCATGGACTGTATCGTCCACAGTGTGGCAAGATACTATAATGTTTAAATGTCACTTTTCATAGTAGATTTATTTAATGTATCTTTTGGTGAACAAGTCACTTTAGCAGGAAAAAAGGAGAATCATTTGATCAAAATGGTATCACTTTCAAGAGTCATCATGGTGGGTGAAAAGTTATTGGCTGAACATTCATTATGGGGGCAAATCTGAATAGAGTTATAAATGTAAAATAGATTATTTGTTTAACAAGAATTGCTTAAATGCTTACTTAAAGCAGGTTGGACTGCTCATGTAATCTAACCCTTAGGATTATTTAACTACCAGATGCTGAAGCTGAAACTCCAATACTTTGGCCACCTCACACAAAGAGTTGACCCATTGGAAAAGACCCTGATGCTGGGAGGGATTGGGGCAGGAGAAGAAGGGGACAACAGAGGATGAGATGGCTGGATGGCATCAGCGACTCAATGGACATGAGTTTGGGTAAACTCTGGGAGTTGGTGATGGACAGAGAGGCCTGGCATGCTGCAGTTCATGGGGTCACAAAGAGTCAAACACGACTGAGCAACTGAACTGAACTGAACTGAGTTTATCTTTCTTTGAGAGTTTGCTAGAGGAAATATAAATACCACAGACTTAACCTCTCTAACCTCAACTATGACTTTTTTTAAGAAAGCTCTACAAAACAAAAGATATATAATTTTTGCTATATTTAGCCTCATCTATTAGTAACTTCATGGCACCCCACTCCAGTACTCTTGCCTGGAAAATCCCATGGGCGGAGGAGCCTGGTAGGCTGCAGTCCATGGGGTTGCTAAGAGTCAGACACGACTGAGCGATTTCACTTTCACTTTTCACTTTCATGCATTGGAGAAGGAAATGGCAACCTGCTCCAGTGTTCTTGCTTGGAAAATCCCAGGGATGGTAGAACATGATGGGCTGCCATCATGGAGTCGCACAGAGTCGGACACGACTGAAGCGACTTAGCAATAGCAATAGCAATTAGTAACTTCAACTAGCACTATCAACCACACAATTCACAGATCAATCTCATATACTGAGCAACTATTATTATTTTATCTCAGAAATCTCTTTCACTGGGGAGGTCAGGAATGGCATGGGAGGAAAAGCACACTCACCTGGCCAGCCAGAGTCAGCCAACTCAACCCTGGCATGACATCACTACAGCTGATTTCCCTTTCCTCTGAACACTATACTAACATCATCTCCTCCTTCTTCATAGCTAAGCCAAGTAGCTCCTGTTCCTTAGTGCTTTATACAGGTAGTTAATACTTCACCCTTTTCACTATCTTTCAAAAGCGTATGACAATTAAATATGGATTATTGCTCCATTAGCTGAGCCTATTTGCCTGTAAATTTCATTTAGATGTCAAGAAAGCAATACAGCCAACGGAACACAAGGCTGAGAGGTGATGTTGTTATGTCTACTCACAATTCAAGTCCTTTAGCAACAAACTAAGGCAGTGCTAGCCAACAGAACTTCCTGCAGTGATGGACGTGTTCAATATCTGGACTGTCCAATAGGATAGCCACTAGCCAATTTAGATTAACTTAGATTTAAGTAACCATATGTTCCTGTTAGGCAAAGGAGAGAAGCAAACAGTGAAAGGCTGGAAAGTTCTGGCAAAAGAGTCCATGTAGCATAGCACAGAAATTTAATGCAATGCAAACTGACATCTCAAACTAATGGTTTCAAGCAAGAGGCCAGAGCTGGCAAGCCCTCATCTCTTTATCAAAGAAGCAAGAGCCATAACTCTGCTTGTTCATACAGCTAGAGCTTGTCTAACACTATTAAAGAGAAGAAAAAAAATTTTCCCTCTACCCTCTTAGGTTCAGTATCTGAGGCCTGTGAATTAAAGTGACAAAAGACAGATTATACATATAGGTAATTCCCTTTGTTGTACAGCAGAAACTAATGCAACATTGTAAAACAACGATACTCTAATAATTTTTAAAAGTGACTACAAATAGTGGCTCCTACGACAGTATATAAATAATAGCTTTTGTCTAAGAGGGCTTCCCTGGCGACTCAGATGGTCAGGAATCTGCCTGCAATGTGGGAGACCCAGGTTTGATCTCTGGGTTGGGAAGATCCCTGGAGAAGGAAATGGCAACCCACTCCAGTATTCTTGCCTGGAGAATTACATGGACAGAGGAGCCTGGTGGGCTACAGTCCATGGGGTCACAAAGAGTCAGACAAACCATTTTTTGAAACCCAGAACTGGATTAATAGGCTAAGAGGATGGGTGCTAAAATTTTATCACAAATCCTCTCAAGCCCTCAGAATGATGTCTGAGATTTACTAAACTATTAGACCATAATATGATGGTTATTCAGGTGTAGATAGCAAGAACCCCAAAAAAGGAGAAGATAGAACTATATGAAAAAATAATGAAATTATAGTACTTGGTGACAGAAGGAGTACAGGGGATGAGAAGAAATCATGAGATACTTGCAATAGGTAACACGACTCAAACCCAAGACCACACAGTTGCCAAGCAGTATTTGTCCATTTGGAGCTCTACATTTTACTTCTCTCATCTAGAAGATGGGTCTAGCTAGAGCTTCCAAACCAAGGTGGTGCTCTGAGGATTAAAGGGCTAGTAAATATGAGCACTTGGAATGGTGTCTCAAAAAGTGTAGCTGGTTCAGGACACACACAAACTCTGCTGAAATGTCAGGCATCTCACATGTTTTGTTTTGACTTCAGATAATAGCAATTCCATATTGCAATCTAGGAAAATTGAAGTTAATATTTACAAGGTCTTTTCAATATAAATTTTGTTGACTTATATGGTTTAGCTGCCCCGTTTTATTAACTTTAATTTTTTGGTTAGTTATTTTATATACACTCAGGTACCTCCTTTAGAAATAAATCTTGTTTATTCACTTTCTGGCTCCCTATTGAGTTTAATAAGATATTTACTCTTAATAATGTAATAATTCTAGGTAAAACAGCATGAGTAGCTTGAAATTTATTTTCTAAGTTAATAATATATTTAAATCTCTAGATAGAATTCGTTGGCAAGGCTAGGATCAACTAAGAAAATAATCACCTTCAAGATGATGAATAAAGGTCTGGGGACATCAGACCAAAAAAAGTGGCATTCTTGTACTTTGAAACATCTTTGGGAAAGGTCAAGAAAGGAAGTATTTTTATTTGAAAGATGATTCATACTGTTCTTGCAGTGATTACAAACACAGTAGAAACTATTTCATTATATTTCAATACTTAAACTGTAAATCAAATAGCTATTTGGGGCCATAAGTATTTACAACACATAACAAAGTTTTCAGTCACAAGTGTTGATAAGAATCACAAGTAACATTTCTATTCCTTTCTTTGTAAAATGATTAAATGATGAACATAGCTATCACAAAGGAACTAAGGGACTGAAATTACTTTAATTGTTACTAAATCCTACATCCTGTTCTGAACTCGAATTTCTTCTTCTTTTAAATTTTAAAGCAGTAGCACTTTGAACTTGGTCTCCTTTTTATATAAATGCTATTTATTTCTAGCAACTTTCTTTTAATAATTGTTTTAAGCTATTTAAATGCATGCAGACTTCTTACTGGGTGCTGAAACTGTGTACCAGCACTTAAGGATAAAATTAAACAACTCATTTCTTTTATGATCAAAGCTGCAAAACTTTTCTCGTTATTGTGTGGTGAATTCCAGCAAGTAACTCCATTTATTGAATTTTTTTCTTTCAGATATTCACATTCCAAGATATTGTATAGTAAGTGAACTGGTGACTTTTTTCAATGTACCTCAAAATTTCATTTTAAATGCCCTGCAGCAAAGACAATACTAGCTATTACGTAGCAGTGGAGTGAGCCAGTTCAGCCTTTCCAGATTTTGACATTTAAAAGAAGTCTAGAATCATAGATAAAGTACATCTTAAATTAATGCTGTAGATCAACATCCAGTAAATAACACAGTTGCCATTAACTATTTCTGAACACATTTCCTCCTCTAAAGAAAAAACAAAAACAAAAAAAAAAAACCTTCTTTCCTAAACAAGGTATCCTCTTGTGAGTAACCTTGAAATATAATTTCCAAAGTCACAAAGCATCTTTGCTCTTTTTCTATAAATATTACTACTCTTATACCTCTTCTTATATCACAGCATCGTCCCATTAAAAAAGAAGAAGAATCAGAAACTCCTCAACTACAGCACTAAAACCTGGCAATTACTAAATGGCCAGTCTCAAGACTCAAGAACAAAACATCAGTATTAAACATTAAGAATCCTGGTCATTGTTTTTTAAAAAAACCTGTGAAATCTTGATATGACTATCTGATGGTGGTTCATCAAGGTAGCTTTCTAACCTCCTTTAAAATAAACTTTCTTTCCTCCTTTAAAATCTTACTCAAGATCAGTTTGCCTGTAGATGGAGAAATATTTTAACTCATCAATCACCAATAAAAACATGATCTTCATATGTCAAGCAAATTGCATTTCTAGTCTTGATGAAGACAACAGCAAGACATCAATCGGTTGCTATGCCATTCCAAAAGATATCTTACGAGATTAATTAGGGCAATGTTACACGCCATGTGACTATAAAAATTATCAGGGCACAGTGCAGTATGGCAGGCATCTTTCACCCTCTCCCTTTCTCTCCTACATCAGCCTGTCACCAGTACTGACATTCTCTCACTGTCATCTTCCTTCCCTTCACTTGTTCTTTCTGCTCCTTTCCCCGGTTCTTATCATCTTATGCCTGAATAATTACAATATTCTCCTAGCTCAGTAAATCTCAGCCATCGATCTGAGGAGTCATGCAAGTACATGACAAAGAATCACTGGTGAAAGAGGAAATGAGAAAATAAGGACAATGCAGTAAGTAAGTCTTTAATAACACCAAGATTATTCATTTTTAATGTTCTGTCCTTTACTCTGGAAGGACACTCTTGCCCTTCCTACCTATAATTTGAGGTTAAAATTCAATTCTTTTCTGAAATAGTGAAGATAAAAATATGGTGATTTTTTTAAACATCCTTCCATAGGTAAATAAATACTTGACAACTATATGCTAGTCCTCATGAATTCTTTTAGGAACTTCACTAGTCTATGAAACCAAAACTTTGTAAAACAGTAAAAGAAGCTAAGCTTCTTGAGTCTGGTTACTTCCTTCCAAATTTCAAAACCAGGCCCAACAGATGTAATATACAACATGATGATTATAATTAACGATACTCAATCATTTTTTGACAGATGCTAAGAGAATAGAAGCACAAGCTGGAATCAAGATTGCCGGGAGAAATATCAATAATCTCAGATATGCAGATAACACCACCCTTATGGCAGAAAGTGAAGAGGAACTAAAAAGCCTCTTGATGAAAGAGGAAAGGTTGGCTTAAAGCTCAGCATTCAGAAAATGAAGATCATGGCATCCAGTCCCATCACTTCATGGGAAATAGATGGGGAAACAGTGGAAACAGTGTCAGACTATTTTGGGGGGGCTCCAAAATCACTGCAGATGGTGACTGAAGCCATGAAATTAAAAGACACTTACTCCTTGGAAGAAAAGTTATGACCAACCTAGATAGCATATTCAAAAGCAGAGACACTACTTTGCCAACAAAGGTCCGTCTAGTCAAGGCTATGGTTTTTCCAGTGGTCATGTATGGATGTGAGAGTTGGACTATGAAGAAGGCTGAGCACTGAAGAATTGATGCTTTTGAACTGTGGTGTTGGAGACGACTCTTGAGAGTCCCTTGGACTGCAAGGAGATCCAACCAGTCCATTCTGAAGGAGATCAGCCCTGGGTGTTCTTTGGAAGGAATGATGCTAAAGTTGAAACTCCAGTACTTTGGCCACCTCATGCGAAGAGTTGACTCATTGAAAAATACTCTGATGCTGGGAGGGATTGGGGGCAGGAGGAGAAGGGGACGACAGAGGATGAAATGGCTGGATGACATCACCGACTCGATAGATATGAGCTTGAGTGAACTCTGGGAGCTGGTGATGGATAGGGAGGCCTGGTGTGCTGTGATTCATGGGGTCACAAAGAGTCGGACACGACTGAGCGACTGAACTGAACTGAAGAGAATAGATCTTAACAGTTTTCATCACAAGCAAAATACTGTGTAACTATGTGAGGTGATGGATGTTACCTAAGTTTATTGTGGCAAACATTTTGTTTTATACAACAATGCACATATAAATATCAATGAATCAATACATATGCTTTTGAACTGTGGTTCAATGATATTATAATATCACTAGTGCTGTATGTCAATTATATCTCTATAAAACAGAGAAAGAAATGTCTTTGAACAGAAAAAGTTCTTTGCTGCATTCAGCATGCATTCTAACACCTACAGCAGCCCCTACAACCTGGCCTTACCGTACCTGTCGACCTCCTGTAGAGAGGCAGGTGCCTTCACTGTTTTCCACATAATATGCTTTTAGCTCCAGGTTTTTGATCGTGCTCTTAGCTCCTGGAAGAAAACCTCTGTCATTCTCAATTTAAACATGCCTGAAACTAAACAATTCTATTTATTTCAGCAAATGATTGCTCATCCTGTTTGTTTGTTCTACCTCCCTTCTAGAACCAAATTCTCTGAATTTCTTTTCTTGCTGAGTCAGCAATAAATGTTAATCTTATTGTCTTGAGTGTTTCCAGTAAGAGTGTGCATATTCTCAAGGAGGTTGCCTTTGAGGCTTTTATTAATATAAATTTGAAGTGCAAAAAGTAAAGAAATGTTTTTGAATCTAGTGTTCACATATCTATTCCTTTAATTTTTAAAATTATCTTGAGAGCCTAGATGTTAATCATATACATATCAGCCTTACAGACAGAGTATTGTTTTGAAGATTCGTGTGTGTGTGTGTGTGTGTGTGTGTGTAAAGTCACTCAGTCGTGTTCGACTCTTTGAGACCCCGTGGACTGTAGCCCGCCAGGCTCCTCTGTCCATGGGATTCTCCAGGCAAGAATACTGGAGTGGGTTGCCATTTCCTTCTCCAGGGGATCTTCCCAACCCAGGGATCGAACCTGGGTCTCCTGCATTGCAGGCAGACACTTTATCCTCTGAGCCACCAGGGAAGATTCATAGACACAGATAAAAGAGCCAGAGATGCTGACAAAATTTTGTCATGAATATTTTAGGACAGACCAAAACTTAAATCAACAGTCTGGTGGCTATATTTAAGATAACAATCATATCCAATTACTAGTTCTACCCAAACTTCTTTAACCTCTTCTCATTGCTGAAGAGTATCAAACAAAAACAAACAAAAAAGAGTATCAAAACATCCATTTCTATGTTAAAGACAGTGTAACCATGTCTGTTCAGAGAAGAATGATACAAAAGAATATCTACAAAAGTGCACAACAGTTCTTTACTGCCAACCTAAACTCATCTAATATCTAAACTCATTCAATATATAAGATCTTGACAAAATAAATTAGGAGAAATGTATGGTCTTGCCATCTTTGAATAAAAATGTCCATTTAAAAAATTAGTTTCCTTTGAATTGTTACTGTATCTATGTTGTTAATTATGTACTCGTACTACACCTAAGCGGCTGAGGATAGTAAAAACAGCTCTAAATTCAGAATCAGAAGACCCAGACTTGAGCAAACTCACACTCATAAGCTGTGGCAATGTAACTATGGTAATTTATCTTCCTCTCTGAGTTTTCATTTCTTCATCTGTAAATAGGGGGGAAATAAAAACCCTTCAAAAAGGTTGTTTGAGGATTAAATGAAGAAAATCTTTGTAATGTTATTGCATTAGTATAGAGAAGTCTCAAATTGAACAAGGCTTCATTATATATGTGCTCAAGTATCGTGACTGTAAGGCAGGAGGAAAAAAAATAAAAAGCAAGCTGCCTGCAATCAAAATCCCAACTAAAATAAATAAGAACAGAAAATACCTTGAATACTTTCAAAACTTGCAACCAAAGGTAATATTTCAAGTGACACAAAAATACTTTTATTGTACAAGATTCTGTTTACTGCTAATAAAAATGTTATTTCTTATTCCATACAGTTTGACTGACAGTTTCAATTTTCTCTTTGGCTAAGAGGAGATGAACTACTCAGCGAATAATTGTGTACTGTGTCATAATATAAAATTAAAGAGATTTATGCAGGAAGTTTAAAAACTAATTATATATGGTTTTTATGAAAAATTTCCTTGCCATGAGCCATTTCACTAAATCAATGAGGTCAAAAGTCAATTTGCAATAGGCTGAAGAGGTGAAAAAGCGCCAATTAAAACTATATGCTTTCCTTGTAAGAAGTTCTACTAAGAAAGAATGGAGGAAGTTATCACAGAATCTAAAGGGCCCCAACAGAGACGGGTAGAAGGGAAAGATGGAAGGAGGAGGGTGGTATGTAAGTTCAAAGTGATCAGGGAAATGGTAAGGAGAAATTGGTAGACTCATAAGCAATTACTGATGTTGGCAAAGTAAATGAGAGGCAAGGAAATGGTGGTAGTAAGAGCCTCACTCTTTCTGCAGTTCAGATCTGGATTTTCTCCCTTTGGTTGTCATTTGAAAGACACTGTTTCTTTCACATTGCATAACTTACTAAAATTGCAAATGACCTCCTAAATGCCAAATCAAATGAACACTTTTCAATCTCTGTCTGGTGATGAAGCATTTGATGTCTTTATCTTCTTGAAAATTTTTCCATATTTTTCTTCTTGAATCTCCTTGAAAATCTCTCTTTCTTACGGCCCTCTCTGAATCATTAGGATACAAAAGGTTATGAGTTGTAACGAACAAAACACTGGTGCACCCAACAAAAGTGTCTCCCTCGATTACACTGCAAGTCTGGGACCACTCTTAAGGAACTTTGATACTGATAATCATTCAGGGGATCAGGGTGACAGAGGCTTCAGCTCAACGCATTTTATAATCATCAGGACAAGGAAAAAGGAACCAGCTGACTCCTGTATTGCCTCTTAAAGCTCCTCCCCAGAAGTGATACACATCATTTCTGTTCACATTCCAGTGACCAAAGCAATAATTTCACAGCAACCTGAGACGCCCAATACTACCCAATGTCCAAAGAAACATTCCCTATATTCTTTCCCTCCCATTATAAATGTTTTACAAAATTAGACTCAATCTCCTTTTTCCACATTCTTCCTGAGTGACCTTATTCATTTCCTATGTGACAATAATACAAACCTCTCTCATAAACTCCAGACCCACTTATCTCTACTTGAATATCCCAAAAGCACCCTTAATTTAACATGTCTAAATCCAAACTAATTACCCACCCTATGCCATCTCTCATAGTAAAGAGAGATGTTTGCTGTCTTTTCCTTTCTATTCAACTGTAATTTTCTCTCGACTGCAGCTATGTTTTATTTATGCTTATATTCCCAGGACTAAACAAAAGGCCTGTCCCTTAATATAAACTCAAGAAAAAAATATTTGTCAAATGAATGAATAATGGAGGCCATGTTCATGAAGCTTGCATATATCCTTCAAAAAGTTCAAATTGGTTATACAAGTCTCAGGATTAAGTGCTTTAAATTAAGTGGATGTCTGGTACTAAAGAAAGCACTTAAAAATAAGACTAAGAAAGAGACTTCCCAGGTGGCACAGTGGTAATGAATCCATCTGCCAACACAGGAGATGCCAGAGACGTAGGTTTGATCCCTCGATCAGGAAGAACCCCTGGAGAAGGAAATAGCTATCCGGTCCAGTATGCTTGCCTGGAAAATTACATAGACAGAGGAGCCTGGTGGCTACAGTCCGTGGGGTCACAAACAGTACACATGACTGAACAACCACCCTCCCCACCCCACCACCACACACACACACACACACACACACGAAAGAATAAAGGGTAGAAACAGGAGACTGGTTAGGAGACTAACGCAGTGAAAGATGATGGGGTAGAACAAGGCAGAGCAACGGTAATAAAAGGATTTCGTGGGATTCTTGATATATTTTGAAAATAGAGCTAGCAGGATTTACTAAGAGATGAATAAAATGAGGACTATGAGAGAATGAGTGAAGTCAAAAGCTGACTACAAGTCACTTGGCCTGAGCAACCAGAAGAATAGAGTTATCATTCATTAACATATAGAACTGCAAAGGGAACAACTTTGGGGGTTAGCATGAGCAGTTCAGTTTAGACATTTTAAGCATGATATATCAAATATCTTCAGGAGAGATGTCAATTAAGCTGTTGAATATTTGAACATGAAGTTAGGGGAAAAGCTGGAGAGAAGATATAAATTTGAAAGTTGTCAGCAAAAATGATGTTTCAAAGCATGAGAATAGATGAGCTCACCTAAGGACTGAGAGCAGACACAGATGAGATGGCCTAAGATTGAGCACTGGGCACTTCAGCATTAAGAAGACAGAGAGAAAAAGGGACTGAGAAGGAGTAACCAATAAGATAAAATGAAAATAAGAAAGTATGCTGTCCTAGGAGAGAATAAACATGTATCAAGGGGAGACGAGTGACTGCTCTGCTGTATTAGTTGCTGTTAAATCAAGTAAGCTGGAAGGACTGATGCTGAAACTGAAGCTACAATACTTTGACCACTGGATGCAAAGAGCTGACTCACTGGAAAAGACCCTGATGCTGAGAAAGACTGAAGGCAGGAAGAGAAGGTGGGGACAGAGGATGAGATGGTTGGATGGCATCACCAACTCCATGGACATGAGTTTGAGCAAACTCTGGGAGATAGTAAAGGACAGGGAAGCCTGGTATGCTGCAGTCCATGGGGTTGCAAAAAGTTGGAGATGACCTGAGCAAATGAACAACAACAACAAAATCAAGTAAGACGAGGACTGAGTACTGACCATGGAATTGAAAAGGTGCCAGACGTTAGTAACCTTGTCTAGTGTAGTTTCAGAGAAGCTGTGGGGACAAAAGCCTGAAAGGAATGAGTTTAGAGAGAATGGAAGAGATAGAAAGATCCATCCTTCACAGGAGGAACCAGGGCATGAGTACAACTAGAAGCTAACATATATACTCATCATTTTAACCAGTAATTAAAACCTTCTTTATTTAAGAATATGAAGTTTCGGGATTTCATACAACCTATTCAAACTGTGGGTTTGATGGGGATAATTTTCTTTCTCATTTGCCTTGCTTTGACCAATAATTAAATTGTCATTAAACAAAAAGTTATAATCTTATTCATGATTTTTACATAGGTCATGCTCAAAGGAAACTTTTCATTTCTAGCTTTTAAAATTTTAAGCAACCTGTCTTGTCTCTTTGTAAATTTTCTCTTCCTGCCCCCCACCCCCTACCATTTTCTTCTTTCCTGAGCTTCACTTTCAAGTGACGTGTTTAAAAAGTAAAATTCCACTTTTTTTCTATTTTTATCACAATCTTGATGTACTGGTTGATCCCCAGTGATTTAAAGAATTAAAAAGTAAATATAATTGTTTTCAAAGGATTCAATTGTAGATGAGTGAGGGAGTTAAAGTCGCTCAGTCATGTCTGACTCTTTGTGACCCCATCGACTATACAGTCCATGGAATTCTCCAGGCCAGAATATTCAAGTGGGTAGCCTTTCCCTTCTCTGGGGGGTCTTCCCAACCCAGGGAGTGAACCCAGGTCTCCTGCATTGCAGACGGATTCTTTACCATCTGAGCCACAAGAGGAGCCCTAGAATACTGGAGTGGGTAGCCTATCCCTTCTCCAGTGGATCTTCCCGACCAGGAATCAAACCGGGGTCGCCTGCATTGCAGGCAGATTCTTTACCAACCGAGCTATCAGGGAAGCCCCTCAAATGTGGATATATTTGTATTAAAATGTGAGTTAAAGTAAATGTTAAAAAATTAAATTATTCCTCATATATCTTATAGTTTATTTTCATCTTAAAATATGCAAAACTATTTCTTAAATTTAAAAGGCATCCTGCATTGCAGTGGATTCTTTACCAACTGAGCTATGAGGGAAGCCCACACTAATGGGTTAATTTTAATAGAAATTATTTAATGTCAATAGATTTAACTTTTAAAACATTTATTAATATTATTAAATACTTTAGGAAAAAAAAATTCCCAATGTTCGCCTTCACTAGCCATCTAGTTGTCAATGTGGTATCAACTTAATACATGTTGTATCTAAACAAAGAAGCATAAAATTTAAGAATAAAACAAATTGTTTACCACTCCAAAATATTCCTCAGCCACCACGTGCAGCCACTGAGAATACTAACTCATGAGTACTTCCAATCCCACACGCTGGAACACAAGGTGAGACAAGGAAATGGCACTACAGTGTTCATGCTCTCCGCTAGGAAGGATCTGCTCAGTTCATTCATCTTTCTTCTCTTGTGTTTCCTCTGTTCACATTCTCTCCATGCCCTGAAGCTGTGTTCTTTCTAATGTGAACATCACCACAACACACAATCTTGCCAGCATTTTGCTTCCAGGACTTTGGGCAAGAGAAGTAGGGAAGCTTTCCCAGAGGCCTGAACAGCGAGTCCTGAGAGAATGCTGTCACTGAATTTCACCAGTGGCACATGTCTCCCCTTTCCCACCAAAAGAAAGTTCAGAAAGGGTCAGAAACGTTCCCACTTTGTTTCAACAGTAATTGTGTCCCCTACAAGGCCATGGGATGAAAATTAGACCCTCTGTTATCTGCACACAATCACCAAAGAACAAATGAAGAGCTTTGAGACCCAGGACATGATGCACAGTTGAAGACTGTCACTTTCAAGTAAAGGACTGAAAGTGGTGTGGCTAATCTCTGAATATAACTGGAAGCATCTCAAGTGATAAAGAATAAAGAACATGGAAATGTCTTTAAATGATATCTCTTCAGTTCAGTTCAGTTGCTCAGTCATGTCTGATTCTTTGCGACCCCATGGACTGCAGCATGCCAGGCCTCCCTGTCCATCGCCAACTCCCTGAGCTTATTCAAACTCACGTCCATCGAGTCTGTGATGCAATCCAACCATCTCATTCTCTGTTGCTCCCTTCTCCTCCCACCTTCAATCTTTCCCAGCATCAGGCTCTTTTCCAATGAGTCAGTTCTTTGCATCAGGTGGCCAAAGTATTGGAGTTTCAGCTTCAACATCAGTCCTTCCAATGAATATTCAGGGCTGATTTTCTTTATGATGGACTGGTTGGATCTCCTTGCAGTCCAAGGGACTCTCAAGATTCTCCTCCAACACCACAGTTCAAAAGCATCAATCCTTCTGTGCTCAGCTTTCTTTATAGTCCAACTCTCACATCCATACATGGCTCCTGGAAAAACCACAGCTTTGACTATTCAGAACTTTGTCAGCAAAGTAATATCTCTGTTTTTTAATATGCTGTCCAGGTTGGTCATAGCTTTTCTTCTAAAGAGCAAGTGTCCTTTAATTTCATGGCTGCAGTCACCAACTGCAGTGATTTTGGAGCACAAGAAAATAGAGTCTGTCAGTGTTTCCACTGTTTCCCCATCTATTTGCCATGAAGTGATGGGACCAGATGCCATGATCTCAGTTTTTTGAATGTTGAGTTTTAAGCCAGCTTTTTCACTCTTCTCTTTCACTTTCATCAAGAGGCTCTTCAGTTCCTCTTCACTTTCTGCCATAAGGATGGTATCATCTGCATAACTGAGGTTACTGATATTTCTCCCAATCATATCCACAACTAGGCATTGTTTTCACTGTGACTCCATCTCTTCACTGTCCAGCAATCTTGATTTCAGCTTGTGCTTCATCCAGCCTGGCATTTTGCATGATGTACTGTGCATATAAGTTAAATAAGCAGGGTGACAATATACAGCCTTGTGTACTCCTTTCCCAATTTGGAACCAGTTCGCTGTTTCATGTCTGGTTCTAACTGTTGCTTCTTCATCTGCATACAAATTTCTCAGGAGGCAGTTAAGGTGGTCTGGTATTCCCATCTCTTGAAGGACTTTCCAGTTTGTTTTGATCCACACAGATTTAAAGATTTACTGATCATGTAGTAAAGATTTACTGAGCATGGCTTCCACCCATCAGAACAAGACCCAGTTTTCCCCACAGCAGTCTCTCCCATCAGGAAGCTTCCATAAGCCTCTTATCCTTATCCCTCAGAGGGCAGACAGACTGAAAACCACAATTAGAGAAAACTAATCAAACTGATCACATGGACCACAGCCTTGTCTAACTCAATGAAACTATGAGCCATGCCATGTAGGGCCACCCAAGACAGATGGGTCATGGTGGAGAGTTCTGACAAAACATGGTCCACTGGAGAAGGGAATGGCAAACCACTTCAGCATTGTTGCCTGAGAACCCCATGAACAGTATGAAAAGGCAAAAAGATATGACACTGAAAGATGAACTCCCCAGGTCGGTAGGTGTCAATATGCTACTGCAGAAGAGTGGAGAAATAACTCCAGAAACAATGAAGAGACAGAGTCAAAGTGAAAACAGTGCCCAGTTGTGGATGTGACTGCTGATGGGAGTCAAGTCTGATACATAGGAACCTGGAATATTGCATAGGAACCTGGAATGTTCCATGAGTCAAGGTAAATTGGAAATGTTCAAACAGGAGATGGCAAGAGCGAACATCGACATTTAAGAAATCAGTGAACTAAAATGGACTGGAATGGGTGAATTTAATTCAGGTGACCATTATATCTACTACTGTAGGCAAGAATCTTTTAGAAGAAATGGAGTAGCCCTCAGAGTCAACAAAAGAATTCAAAATGCAGTACTTAGGTGCAATCTCAAAAACAACAGAATGATCTCTCTCTCTATCTCTTCCTAAAATTTCCAACTCATTAATATTAAAAATTTCCAAAGGAAGGTCTAGCCTAAGTCAGAAAATCACCTCTAGTTTTGGCAAACAACTATTCTCTACTTGAAGATCCTTTTGTTTTTAAATTCTGTCTTATCTTCTTTAGTTTAAATTTCTTTTAGTTCCTATAAATGGGTTAATTTATGTAATTGCATCATATCAGTTTTCACTCATAGGAAAAAGTTCTGTAGTTTTGCATCTAGTCTGATGTATGGGTATAATTATGCAGAATTTTTTAAAACAATGAAGATTTAAATGTTAGCTTTTTTGGAAAAAAATGTCTTCCAAGGAGGTGGTATACTTTTTTTTAATAGTCACAATGTTCCATACTGAATTCAATGAAAGGCTTAGTCTTCCACTGAGCACATGATAAAACTGATCCCAGATGCAGTTTTTATTTCACTAAATGCAACCTGAAAATGAACACACTCTTTCATTTGTGAACAAAATTCAATTATAGAGAAACAGAAAAATGCAATCTGAGATCAATAGCCTATTATAGTGCCAGCATGAAGGATAATTTCAGCTCAGTTTAATCTACTGAAATATGTGGCTATATACTGTTTATTTGCTTGTTCGTTCCTACATGCAAAGTGATCTACATTTAGTTTAATTTTATTGAAATACAAAGGGTATATGTAAAATTGAGGAGTGTTCAAAAGCATAATAGAAAATTCAAACTCAACAAGCTAACAACCTGAGGCCAAAAAATATGTATATAATATATGTATTTCGGTAAGGTATATAGTCCCTCCTTAAAAATACAATTGGAATTTTAATATCCAGTAGTTTCATTCTAAAGAACACTATATATTTTTTAAAAAGTTAACTGACAAGAAAACAGAAACACTCTCTGAGCTAGAAGTTAATTTTGAAGATGCATATTTTTATTTCATTAATTTTTTTTTAAGGTCGGAGTCTTGTATAGATCATGTAATTTACTTCTGTGTTTTCATGGATAAGCAAACAAGATACAGAGAGACTGACTTGTTAATTCAACCAGCTAGTTAGTTGGGATAAGAAGTGTGGTCTCCTAACTGGTTAAATGGGATAGAAAGCCTCCAGAGTTGAAATGTCTCTGACAGGGCTCAGGACATGCTACCCCCAAATATGGCACCTTGACATACTGGATATTTTAAGCTGAAGTTATTTGAGAAACAGCATGTTAAAATAAATATCAAATTGGTTGCCACATTAGCAAACCAAAACTTAGGTAACTTTCATGTCCCTGTAAATGTTTCATGTGACCAGAAAAGCAAGTCTCTGCCTATTTTCTTAGTTATCTGTGTATTCATTTGCATATTTTACTACAAAAGCATTACATGCTTGTTGTAACAATAAACAAAAGCTACTTTTTTTTTTTTTTGCTTTCTTACAAATTTATCAGCCTGGAGAAAATAAGTCAGATATAGGTCTTTTCCACATGTTCTAGAACGAGAACAAACAGGCTTCCACTTTTAACATTCTCCTTTCCTTTGGGGTACTAAATCTAATGCTCAGTCTGAATGGAAGAAGGGTTATTTTTGCTATTTTATAAAATAAAATGTTATATTAGTCCTCTTTGCACAATTCTAAGTAACAGAAGCCATGGATCAACTTGGAACTAGGGATTACTAAAGATAAAAATACCCTGGTGGTCCAGTGCTTAAGACTCCATGCTGCCAGTGCAGGGGGCGCAGGTTCCCTCTCTGGTCAAGAAACTAATAACCTGCATACTGCACATCATAGCCAAAAAACTAAAATAAAATAAAAATATATAGGTTTAGTAGCTCCATACCAACAACTATTTTCTACTTGCTCTGTGTAATTTGGAGCCGAGTTGAAAATACTTTGACTTTCCACGATGTCTTTAAAGGGTGACTTTTTCAAACCAGTATTTCATTCTGTGATTGTTTTGGTTATTCATATTTTGTGGTCATTACTGTCTTTTGCTTTAATTTTAAAATCTGAGGTGATTTCCTGAAGGGCAAAATTTTTAAAAATCAAATCAATAGATATGCTTTATTGCAACATAAACTGTAAACCCAAAATACTGCATCAAGTGATTATGCTGAGATTATTTATGCATTCCCTTTTAAAGGTCACTCCTCTAAATTGAAGGCTTTCTATCAAGCTGACATTGCCTTTGTTTTGCTGATCATTGTTTAACCTATGACAATCTGTTTTCTTCTTAGGAGAAGAAAACCTTCTTAATTCACATTAATACATCAGGTTTGACAGCCAATGTTGTTAGGACTTCAATGCTTATTAATAGTTACGTACCACGACCTTACTGAGAACTTTTCTTCTTATCAAATAACACACTGAAAACATTATATGAAAATATAGCTTCACCAAAGAGGCTTGCTTGAAAGTTAATGTTGTACCTAATGGATCAAAAATATTTACTCCATTGATTGTTCCTCTTCAATTCCAAGTTTAATAGACTAATTCATTAATCATACAGAGTTGCTGTATGAAGAAAGGAGTCAATTCATTTGCACTAAATGTGTTTTTATGATGGGGGAACATGGACTTTTCTAAGCCAAACTACAAATACATTGAAGGTTAGGTAGATGGTATTGAAAGGCAAGGTAGAAATATAAATTTTTATAATGAACAAACAACTTTTAAATTGTATAGCAGGAGAAACAATAATATTATGGCTATAACAACCCCAGATTTTATATTTTACTGTAGTTTTTTAATGTTATATCTCATTAGTGGAATTTTTCTAGTAATACTCGTGCTTTAAAATCAACTACTAAGAGGAAGTGTTTGCAGCCCTAAGAATCGGTCATTTTTCAAGCAGAAAAGGAAAAATGGAGAAAAGCAGAGGATCAAAGGAAAAGAAAAATCAGATAAGGAGACCTACCAGCAAATTAAGGACTGTAAATAAATCATATTGTTCAAATTGATTGGTGTTATATTTATTCTCTCTAAACCCTAGAGAAGGGCATTAAATAATTTCAGAGAAATAAGTTTGTGATGTGCTGAGGTACTAGAAGGTAAGTAATTCTCTGACAAGCTATAAGTAACACCCTTTCATTCGTTCAAAATCTACTCAATGCTATGTACTCTGTGAGGGACTGAGGATACAGTTAAATAAAACAGTCCCTAAACTAATGATGCTAATTTGAATGCTATTAATAAAGTCTGCCTATACAGAAAACTGTCACTTTGTTCAAATTATGCTTGAATATTTCCTAATAGCTGTAACTAGAAACGAGGGACAAGAGCAGCCCATATTTCTCATTCTTAGGTATACCTGCTTCAGAAAAGAAATACATAATACCATTGTATTTGACTTGCCTATTCAGTTTAGAACTAGTGCTGAATCCCAACAAACAGTGAAAGTCCAACTGATGTGAACTACTCAGCAACTCAAACAGCTATGGGTATGGACGCAGCTGTTCGACTTGGAGGTTAAGGGAATCAGTGAGTATATGACTTAGCACAAAATTACTATCTTACAATTCCAGAAGTCAGAAGTAGAAAATGGGTCTTACTGGGCTAAAATCAAGGTGTCAGCAGGACTATGTTTATTATGAAATTTCCGGGGGAATATTTGTTTGCCTATTGCAGCTGCTAGAGACCACCTTGCATTGGTCAGGGCCCCTCCTTCTATCTTCAGTGCCAGCTGCACCGCATCTTCAATCTCTGACTCTAACTCTTCACATTCCTGCCTCCCCCTTTCACTTATTACTGCCTTTGCAATTACATTGGGACCAACCAGATAATCCAGAATAATTGAAATCCCTAATTCTATCACATCTGCAAGGTCCCCTTTACCAGGTAAGGTAGCATAATCATAGATTCTAGGGGTTAGGACATGGACATTTTGGGGGGCCATTTTTCTGCCTATCACACTCAAGTTTTATTTTATGACTAGTTATCTATGAAACCTTTTCACTTAAAACTCCCCTGGTGGTCCAGTGGTTGAAAGTCCACCTGGACTAATGCCCCTGCAGGGCACACTAGTTCAATCCCTGGTCTGGGAGGACTCCACATGCCATAGGGTAGCTGGGGCTGTGCACCTCAGCTACTGCGCCCGCGCACCTCAGAATCCATGTTCTGCAACGAGAAGCCGCCTCAATGAGAAGCTCGTGCATTCCAATGAAGACTAACCCTCAGTCCCCTCAACCAGAGAAAGCCACGTACAGCAACGAAGACCCAGCGCACCCATAAATAAATACACTTTTTCACAAACACTTCCAGGGGATGGGGTTTTATTAGAAGGTTTCAGAAATTAGCTATGTATGGAGGATGCAATATTTAAAGACCTAGCCTATGAAAAAGTCAAAACAAGAAAAGTAATGGTTAAAACCACCAAGAGGAGCCTATTGTTTGTGGGAGACAGATCTACAAGTAATTGTTGTATCTATCCTCTTCCTACCAACGTTTTCAACCGAGACAGGACTATTTTTCAGTAGTTACTAGGTAGTTAGTGAATATGTCAGTTAGCTAACTGACTGGAATGTTTTTGGTTTTCAAAATAATTGGGAGGGATGCTAGTGGCCTTTAGACATACCAGATACACCACAATATGAGGACCAGGACTGCACAAATTATGAAATGTCAAAAAAAAAAAAAAAATCAAGATTTTTGTAGGTAAAAACCTGTTTATAATTACTTGGGCCCAGAAACTAATTCCATTTTTATATGTAAATACAAAGTATTTTTTGCATTCTTTTATCAAAGATCACATAGAAGGCACTAAGAAAATCAAGCAAAACATGTAGTATTTTTATCTGGCACTTAACCAAGAATTGCTTATCATTTTGGAAAATTATACTATCGTCAGGCATGCTTGCTCAGTTTACCAGTACAACACAATCTGCCTCCTTAGCTAGGGCACTCGGCACACTTTTCTGTGTATGTGCAAGCCCCTCATGGTGTCATCATGTCTTCCAGTGTGCTTGTGTTCTTGGATTTACATACTGAAATACACGTGCATTGCATATTAATATATATTTTTTGTTGGCTTCTATCCCATTTTTACAATTAGGGCTTTGTTTATTTTGTTAAGTAAAAGTAAAGTGTTAATCACTCAGTCATGTCCGATTCTTTGTGACCCCCTGAACTGTGGCCCTCCAGGTTCCTCTGTCCACAGAAGTCTCTAGGCAAGAATACTGGAGTGGGTTGCCATTTCCTTCTCCAGGGAATCTTCCTGACCCAGGGATTGAACCCAAGTCTCCTGCATTGTAGGCAGGTTCTTTACTGTCTGAGCCACCAGGGAAGCCAAACCCCTGTAAGGGAGGCATAATAAAACATGTTACAGAAAGGGAGCTGTAGGGCTGTGCTGGTATTTCAGGGCAATAACTACCACTGATCCTTACTTTGGCATGATTTTAGGTAGCCTTGAAAATTAAGTAAGTAAGAAAGATGCTTCTTACTGCAATTACCAAATAATGATGAAGATTTTGCTTGCCACTTGTTATATTTCAGTTAGCTTCTGAGAGCTTTGTCATATACCATGACTAATAGTCTACAATATGCCTCTCTATTAGACCCCAGGAACTTCTTCTCCAATACTACTCAATCTACAACTGTGGATGGTGAAGGATATGAGAACATTATTGAACATACTTCATTACACTGGTAAGTACAGGGTGATGAAGTAGATTCCACTTTTTTAAAATAGAGAAGGTTATGATATCAGTTACCTAGAAAACTACAAGAATTTGGTTTGTATTATTTCCGTAACAAACAGTATGCCCATAAAAAGGAGTTAGATATTAAGTGTCAGGCAGCAGGTATCTATAAGAGACACTGATCTACTCTCTCTTTTTAAAAAATGAATTAATATTGTATTCTTATCTCCAAACTTTGGATAAAATTTTTTCATTTCCTAGAGAATTTTTGATGTGCATGTTGAGTTTTTAGAAGGAAGAACAGTTCCTTTAAAAGGAAATATTCTGGATAACCCTAGGTAAAAGGTTATAGACACATAAAGTATAATGGGGCTTCCATGAAGCCATGCTTATCAACCAAGAAACAAACAACAACAACAACAAAAAACCCAAGTATTGCATGAGCCTTGAGAATTATGTATTTACCATGATTTTCCTGAAAGGGGCACTTACCAGGTAAGTTTTACATAACACATCACACAGCATGTTGCCTAAAATTCTTCTTAACATTTCTCTCTCCTCCTGAAGTGCCACACACATGGCTATTATTAAACTGTCTTCACAGTGTCTGTATCTTTTCAAATTCTGATCCTTCTTACCAACCTCTTAGGATTATAGATTTGTATTCCATGATGGCTTCTTTTCTTAAGAGATCAGTCCCCAAGAATACTGCCAAACAAAATTCTTCTCAACCTTCCACAGAATGGGAAAGACTAGAGATCTCTTCAAGAAAATACCAAGGGAACATTTCATGCAAAGATGGGCTCGATAAAGGACAGAAATCGTATGGACCCAACAGAAGCAGAAGATATTAAGAAGAGGTGGCAAGAATACACAGGACTGTACAAAAAAGATCTTCACAACCCAGATAATCACGATGGTGTCAGACATCCTGGAATGTGAAGTCAAGTGGGCCTTAGAAAGCATCACTATGAACAAAGCTAGTGGAGGTGATGGAATTCCAGTCGAGCTATTTCAAATCCTGAAAGATGATGTTGTGAAAGTGCTGCACTCAATATGAGAGCAAATTTGGAAAACTCAGCAGTGGCCACAGGACTGGAAAAGGTCAGTTTTCATTCCAATCCCAAAGAAAGGCAATGCCAAAGAATGCTCAAACTACCGCACAATTGCACTCATCTCACACACTAGTAAAGTAATGCTGAAAATTCTCCAAGCCAGGCTTCAGCAATACGTGAACCGTGAACTTCCAGATGTTCAAGCTGGTTTTAGAAAAGGCAGAGGAACCAGAGACCAAATTGCCAACATCCGCTGGATCATGGAAAAAGCAAGAGAGTTCCAGAAAAACATCTATTTCTGCTTTATTGACTATGCCAAAGCCTTTGCTGTGTAGATCACAATAAACTGTGGAAAATTCTGAAAGAGATGGGAATCCCAGACCACCTGACTGCCTCTTGAGAAACCTATATGCAAGTCAGGAAGCAACAGTTAGAACTGACATGCAACAACAGACTGGTTCCAAATAGGAAAAGGAGTTCGTCAAGGCTATATATTGTCACCCTGCTTATTTATCTTATATGCAGAGTACATCATGAGAAACGCTGGGCTGGAAGAAGCACAAGTTGGAATCAAGATTGCCGGGAGAAATATCAATAACCTCAGATATGCAGACGACACCACCCTTATGGCAGAAAGTGAAGAGGAACTAAAAAGCCTCTTGATGAAAGTGAAAGTGGAGAGTGAAAAAGTTGGCTTAAAGCTCAACATTCAGAAAATGAAGATCATGGCATCTGGTCCCATCACTTCATGGGAAATAGATGGGGAAACAGTGGAAACAGTGTCAGACTTTATTTTGGGGGCTCCAAAATCACTGCAGATGGTGATTGCAGCCATGAAATTAAAAGACGCTTACTTCTTGGAAAGAAAGTTATGACCAACCTAGATAGCATATTCAAAAGCAGAGACATTACTTTGCCAACAAAGGTCCGTCTAGACAAGGCTCTGGTTTTCCCTGTGGTCATGTATGGATGTGAGAGTTGGACTGTGAAGAAGGCTGAGTGCCAAAGAATTGATGCTTTGAACTGTGGTGTTGGAGAAGACTCTTGAGAGTCCCTTGGACTGCAAGGAGATCCAACCAGTCCATTCTGAAGGAGATCAGTCCTGGGTGTTCTTTGGTAGGACTGATGCTAAAGCTGAAACTCCAGCACTTTGGCCACCTCATGCAAAGAGTTGACTCACTGGAAAATACTCTGATGCTGGGAGGGGTTGGGGGCAGGAGGAGAAGGGGACGACAGAGGATGAGATGGCTGGACGGCATCACTGACTCGATGGACATGAGTTTGAGTGAACTCCGGGAGTTGGTGATGGACAGGGAGGCCTGGCATGCTGCAATTCATGGGGTTGCAAAGAGTTGGACACGACTGAGTGACTGAACTGAACTGAACTGAATCATATATCCCAATTGGTTATAAAGTTTCTGTTCCCCCTATTAGGCTGTGTCTTATGGACTATTTCAGATGCTCTGAGCCCTCCGTACTCATCAGTCTATAATACTACTTCCATCCTTACAAATCAGGAGCCAGACCAGAAGTTCCTAAATCTGTGATACTTATGGTATACTGTGATACTACGTGGTAGCTGTTATAATGATCACTACAGTCTACCTGCATATGTTTTCCTGTGCTTATTTTCTTCAAGTACTTTCTGTCTAGAATTTCAAAATCCTTCCTAGTTGGACTTTTAACTTCTTCAAGAACTAATTGCATTAAACAGATTAGGAAACAACCGTTCCAACATTCTTTTTTCCTACAAATTTATTTGCTTTTGATTTCTTAGGTGTGAGACCATTTAAATATTCATTTTAAAATTTTCTAAAATATTTACTGTGAAATCATTTATATAGTCTTTATTGAAAGATAAAAATTAAAAGTTTTTTTTGTGACTCAAGTCTAATTAAATAAATACCCTTTTTTTGCTTCAGTTTCTCAGCATATGGAGTTAATTAGTTTCTGTCCAGCACTGCCTTAAGGAGATTTTACATTTGGAAAACATAACTCAGTGCTGTAACTAGAAATATGTACACTGTACAGATGAGTTCTATACATTCTACATCAAGGAGACCACAGAATTCCTCAAGCCTTTTGCTCTATTTCATCCCAAAAAGTAATCAATAAATTGGAGTTAACTGTGTATTAGATAGATAGATATTAATATATGATATGACATTATATCATATCTATTGATGACTTTCTAGTCCTGAAAATTCTGCTTTGCTTCAACCTCCAAATGGGTCAGCAACTTCTTAGAATATATAGTCTCCTTATTATAAATTTGGTGTTATCAACTTTTCTATAATATCTGATTTTCTACTCCATACAAAAATATTCTTAAACAGAAAAGCAAAGAAAAAGAAAGGAATACACGAAAGGAAGAAACAATTTCCTTTTACGTTCTTCAATTGGTGTTCCCTCTAAATAATTTTCATCCTGTAATAGTATATTTTTAGAAGTTACTTCAAATGCTTTTCGGAAAGAACCAAAGTACAAATATAGACATATACCTACAGAACATAGTTATACTATATTTCCTTCTGACCTTTGACAGTGCAATCCCTATAAAAATATTTTTTCACACTTTAGAAAAATCTCTTTAACACAAACTGTGGTTTTAAAAAATAAAAAAATTAAAGCAGCATCTATCAAGCTTAATATAAATGTAAATAACTATTTTAGGAGCCTCAAATATCACTATTTTTAGCAGGAAGAAAAGGGCCTTACAATTGAATGGTAATATAATTAGCATTATGCCCAGCAAAAAAACCAAAGCTAAAATCTTAAGAATGTTTTTAAAGCTGCAAGGAGTTCAGGGGCTTTTTTTTTTTTCATAGTCACAGAATTGCTAACCTCAAACTTTTATATTCTAAAATCACTCCAGAAAGCCTTCTTTGGAACATTTAACAGAAGGTACATTTGCTCTGTGAACTGACCCGTAAGTGCTATTACTTTTCTACTGCCTGCTCCGCACTCTCTACCAGCAAGTGAGTCTCAGTAGCATTTTGAGTGCTGTGACTGGGAATAGAATAAAATATTTCAAGCATAGTAGATATATCAAACTTACTGATAAAATTACTCTTGAAGACTGACTTCTTTATGAAGTAATTTAAGTGCATAAGCTTTGTAATTTCCCAGTAATAGGATGTCTGCATTTAATGAAACTAAGAATAACTTGCTTAACGTTTATTTTTGTAATACAGTTGACCCTCAGGGTTAAGGGCACCAACCCTCCACGCAGTAGATGAGGTATAACTTTTCAGCGAACCCTCAGTATCCACAGTTCCGCATCCACAGATTTAACCCAACCTCAGATTGGCATCCTGCTCTAGTATGCATTTAGTGGAAGAAAATTTGAGTATAAGTGGACCAACATAGTATAAGTCCTTCTTGTTCAAGGGTCAGCTGTATTTACTACTTGCCGTGCACTCTTCTAAGCACTTAATAACCATTCATTCATTTCACCCTTTCAACAGCTCCATGTGGTAGGCACTAGTATCATCTCTCAAGATCATAGAGATCGTGGGTGGCAGACTCTATCCCCAGAGTGCGCACACTGAATCATTAGACTAAACAGTCTTTCATTTGTTTCTGTCTAAAAGCATTACTGAATAGGATTTTTTTTTTTATGGATGCAGGTAATCAAAGGTAGAATGAGGGAGAGATGTGCCTTTGTGAAGAACTATGAACTTCTGTCGCCACAAAAGTTGTAATACTGTACTTTGAATTTAATTACCTGAGTCTGTAACTCTTTTTTTACATGTTTTCATGTAAACATGCTTTGAGTAACTAAGTTTAAACCTGGGCCATGTGTCAATTATCAATTATCACATGCAGTTTAATAAACTATCCCCCAAACTTAGAATCTTAAATAACAACCATTTCTGTCTCTCCTGTCAGTCAGCTGGGCAGTCAGGTCTTAGCCCACTTCACTCAGATCCCTGTCATCAGCTAGGGTTAGCCAGGCAGCTCTGCTGATCTGGGCCAAACTTGAGTGGATTCAAAATACCTGGAAGGTCTCAACTTTGTTCCACCTGCTCTCTCATGCTCCACTAGGCTAACCTAGGCTTGCTTTTATGGTGATGGCAGGATTATTGCAAGAGAGAGAAAGAAGAGTGCAAGGGTTGGCCTAGACTTAGGACTTTTACACTATCATTTCCATTGACTCCATTGGTCAAAGCAACTCACTAAACCATCCCAGATTCAAAGAGTGGAGAAATGGACCTCACTCTGTGATGCAAGAAACTGCAAAGTCACATTCCAAAGGGGATATAAGGTGAATAATTGGGCTCTTTTGTTATCTATCTACCACTGCATACACCATTTTTTTTTTTGTATTATTCTGAAATATTCTAATATATGGTCTATTCCCAATTATTTCCAATGTATATGAAACATACAACAAGACAGATCATCTTCAAGGCCATAAAACAAATAAGATCTAATCTTTTTTTTTTTAATTTTATTTTATTTTTAAACTTTACAAAATTGTGTTAGTTTTGCCAAATATCAAAATGAATCCGCCACAGGTAGATCTAATCTTAAGAACACAAATCATAAAATTACATTTTCAAATCATAACAGAACTATCTAGAAATCAATAGGAAGGAGTTTGGAAAATCCTCAAATATATGGTAAGTAAACAACACAGTTCTAAATAAATAAGTCAAAGAAGAAATCTTGAGAGAAATTTTTAAATATTTTGAACTACATGAAAATTAAAATCCAACATTTTTAAATGCATAGAATACCATTAAAGCAATACTTAAAGAAAAATGTATGGTATCAAGTGTCTAAATTAGAAAAGAAGAAATATCTGAAACCAATGACTTAAGGTCTATCTTAAGAAACCAGGAAAAAAAAAAAACTAAAGAAAATGAATAAAAAACTAAATATTAGGGCAGAAATCAGTACAATTAAAAATACAACTGAGAAAAATCTATGAAATCAAAGGTAGCTCACTCTAAATAAAGTTGAAATGAGAACTTCCTTGAGAGATTATAGTGCATTGGTTCTCATACTTTTTAGTCTCAGGACCTCTTTACACCCTTAGAAAACACTGAGAAGTCCCCTATCACCAAATTTAGAACACAAGAACACACAACCACATATTCCATTAGCCATCATAGAGATATTATCATCACATATTATTTATCCTCTGAAAAACTCTAGAGTTCTCACGTAAGAATGGAAAAGGCAAAATAATGTATTATTATGAAAAAAGTTTTTTGAGTTCACAGATACTAAACAAGGCTCTCAGCAACCCCAAAGGGTCCCCAGATAATACTCTGGAAAATCTGGAAGAGGAAGATACCAAAGGCTTAGATAGATTGGATGCTAGAATGAATTCATCATGTTAGACTTGCTCATCTATGCCCCAACTCTGTATATCTCCTGAAGAGTCCCAAGGACACTCCTTTCACCAAGACCATGTAATAAACATTCATGAGGGGTACCCCAGCATCTTCAAAGCTCTGAGGTGGCTGTTCTTTGCAGGCCAGAAAAGACAGAGGAACTGCTGCCATTGAACCGGGCTCCTTGAATTCAATAGGGACAGTAGCAGAGTGACAGTGACCAAGTCGCAATACTTAATTTCAAAAACAGGCTGATGTGGTTGCCATAAACGGTAGTAAAGTCAAAGCATTAATCAGAATAACTTGAAATAAATCTATACCTTTGGCATAGGTAATTGATCATAGTGTTCTTAGGACTGAATTAGAAGGGCAATCTAATAATAAAGTCTTAATTTGCAGAAGTGGAATGTTCTAGGTCTGACTAGAGTTTGGGTCCCCCAAAATCTCAGAATGCAGCTTCTTAACTCATTATGAATAAGTTTACTTTAAATTTCACATTAAAGCCCTCAGTATCCTTGGTTTTCACTAATGCAAAGTACTAACTTCTCTTTCCTAAATGAATCATAATACTGATTATTAATATTTCAAATATTATAATAAATATTATTTCAAAACTTAAATCTGACAGTGTTACATTGGAGTTAGGGCTTCAGTAGGAACAGAAACTTGCTGCCAGGAGAAACTGTATTACGCTAAAGATTCATGTGACCAGGCTTTATTGACCCTTAAGAGAACAAATTGCCTAATGTTTGGTTCAATTTACAATGCATAAACGAAACTTAGTAAAGTAACTTCATATTTTTTACTTTATAAAGCTGTGGAAGTAGTAATATCCACTGTGCCCAGCACTTCACCACAAAGAAAGAGGATTAAATTCTTTCTTCTCCAGAGAGATGGGAGTTTGTCCCTAAGAATGTTTACTCACTATAGTTCTACCACTTCAAAATGATTTTTTAAAGCTAGTGTCCTCCTAGTGCAGAGTTGTTCAATTATTTTGAAACACAAAAGCACAATAGAGGACTAGTTTCCATCAATATGTATAGTATTAATATACTGAATACAGATGATTTTGAGGAAATCTCTTTGCAAGAACATTCTGGGAGTAACTGCCAAGTCCCATTTTGGGCCTTTCTGCATGTTGGCCTAGAGGTTTTCCTTAGAACTACAATTTCTTATCCATAGCTGATGGAGAAACTCTGTGGTTCCGAGCTGAAATGTGGTGCCTCAAATTAACTAGGTTTTAGTAAGCTATTATTCTATACAAACTTAGAAGAGTTATTTACTGAGAATTGACTCAAAAAATGCATATGCTGCTTCTGCTTGAGACAGCCAATGTGGAATGCTATGGAAAATACATCCAAATTTTAAGAAATATTGAGACAGCCGTTTAAAGACAATCTTAATAGCTTTTTATTCCTTTTTTACTCTTTAGTAACTTCAGTTTTATTAAGGACTTACTTTATGGGAAGAAAAAAATGCAAAAAAGAGGCTAAAAAGGAAGCGGTAAATACTGGCTTCAGAGACAATTCAAGCCTGACTGCTACAGATAGTGTCATTTTTCCCAGAGAACAAAGTAACTTTAAATTATTTAAATGTTCCAGATCATATTAATCTGGACTTCTTGAAAAAGAAATATCTATTAAAGCTGAAATTAAGAAAATGTAAAAAGGCTTTTCAAACTGTCAAAACAGTATCTGCTGTTAAGGATATAAATTACTCAGCTTTCAACTACCAAAGTCAGAAGGTGATTAACTTTAGTGAGAGATTAACTGTATAAAAACTACTTGTATTGTGTCAAGAGAGCACAGAAATTTGCATAATTAGTAAAAAGGACGCAAATCCTATCATAATACTCCTCTACTAGAAAGGATTCAATTGCTGTTTTCTGTTACTGTCAAATCAAATTATCACAAATTTAGCAGCTTAAAACAGTGCACATTTATTAACTCACAGATCCAACAGGTCAGAAGTCCAGAGAGCTCAAATGAGTCTGTCTTAAAAGGCCAAAATCCAGAAGTTAGCAGAGATGCGTTCCTTTTCCAAGGTTTCAGGAGAGAATGTTTTCTTACCCATTCTGGCTGATTCCAGAATTCAGCAATTGTAGGACTGTCTCCAATTGCTTGCTGTCAGCTGGCAGCTCTTCTCAGAAGCTCTATTTCTGACTTGGGAGGAGGAGGGGATCCTCTGAGCAGTCTCAGGGCTGATTAAATTGGGTCCACCTGAGTAACCAATATACTCTTCCCAACTCAAGGCCCATACCCTTTTCTTTGCTTGCTTGCTTGCTTACTTTTTAAAATTGAGATATGATTAAGGGGATGAGATGGTTGGATGGCATCACCAACTTGATGGATATCAGTTTGAGCAAGCTCTGGGAGCCGGTGATCGACAGGGAAGCCAGCATACTGCATTCCATGGGGTCGCAAGGAGTCGAACATGACTGAGCAATTGAACTGATGATTAAAGGGGAAAAGGGGAGGGAGGGATATATTAGGAGTTTGGGATCTCCTGACGAAGGGAATGGCAACTCACTCTAGTATTCTTGCCTGGAGAATTTCATGGACAGAGGAGCCTGGCAGGCTATAATCCATGGGGTTGCACTGAGTTGGACCAACCGAACGACTAAGGCACAGACAGACTACTATATATACAAAACAGATAACCAGCAAGGACCTACTGCCCAGCACAGGGGACTATATTCAATATTTTGTAACAACCTACAAGAATCTGAAAATATATCAATATCTCTCTCATATATAGAGTTATATCTGAATCGCTTTGTTGTACACCTGGAACTAATACATTGTAAACACATTGTAAAGCAACTATACTTCAATTACAAAAATTTTTTTAATTGAAGATTGACATATAACATTTTATTAGTTTCATGTGTGTAACAATGACTTGATAGCTGTATGTAATAGAAAAGGATCACAATAATAAGCCGAGGTAACATCCATCACTACACATGGTTAAAATTATTTTTCTTGTGGTAACATTTAAGATCTACTCTCTCAGCTACTTTCATATATGCAATACAGTATTATTAACTCCATGCTGTTCATTACACTCCATGACTTATTTTATACCTGGAAGTTTGTACAGTATCTTGTGACTCCTTCCACTCATTTTGTTCCCCCACACCCCACCTCTGGCAACCACCAATCTGTTCTCTTAGGCCGTGAGCTTGTTTGTTTGGTTTCATTTAACATTCCGCATGTAAGTGAGATTATACATTATTTGTCTTCCCCATCCAACTTACTTCGTTTAGCATACTGCCCTCAAGTTCTATCCATAGTGCCACAAATGGCAAGATTTCACTTGTCATGAAAAGAAAGTGAAAGTCACTCAGTCGTGTCCAACTCTTTGCAACCCCATGGACTATACAGTCCATGGAATTCTCCAGGCCAGAATACCGGAGTGGTTAGCCTTTCCCTTCTCCAGGGGATCTTCCCAACCCAGGGATCAAACCCAGGCCTGCTGCATTGCAGGCAGATTCTTTAACAGCTGAGCCACATGGCTGAATAATATTCCACCATATACATATATAACCCCCCATCATTTCTTGACCCATTCATATGTCAATGGACACACGTCGTTTCCACATCATGGCTATTATAAATAATGCTGCAATAAATAGATGTGCATATATTTCAGGTTAGTGTTTTTGTTGTCTTCAAATAAATAACCGTAAGTAGGATTGCTGGATCACATGGCAGTTCTGTTTTTAATTTGGGGGGAACTCCATACCGTTTTCCACGATGGCTGCACCCATTTCCACTCCTCCCAAGGATGCACAAGGATTTTCTTTAATCCACATCCTTGCCGATGCTTGACATTTTTTGTCTTCTTCATAATAGCCATTCTAACAGGTGTGAGGTGGTATCTCACTGTGGTTTTGATTTGCTTTTGATTAGTGATGTTCAGTATCTTTTCATGTTTACCTATTGTCAAGGTCCATATCCTTAATCACATCTGCATAGCCCCCTTGCCATGTAAGTAGCAGACTCCCACACTCTGGGGACCAGGACACCATGTCTCTGGGGACCACTATAGTGTCTACCACAAAGAGAAAAGGGAAAGCCCTTATCAAGGTCTCTAAGATTCTATGTGATCCGAGACTCCACTACCTCTGATGGTTTTTTCTATTAGTCTTCCCCTGCTCATGCAACCCTACCTTCCTTGAACACACAATTCCTGCCTTTGTCCTTTTTGTTCCCTCTGGCTGAAGCTCTTCCCCAGATTCATCTAGAAATCTCATCCCTGTCAAGTCTTTGCTCAAATCTCACCTTCTTAATGAGGTCTACCATGAGTGCCAGTGTTTGTTTTTTTTTTACCCCATATAACACCTATTACCCTTTAGGAGTATATGAAGTAGGCTGTATATTGTCATCCTGATTATTTAACTTATACACAGAGTACATTATGAGAAACGCTGGGCTGGATGAAGCACAAGCTGGAATCAAGATTCCCAGGAGAAATATCAATAACCTCAAATATGCAGATGACACCACCCTTATGGCAGAAAACGAAGAGGAACTAAAGAGCCTCTTGATGAAAGTGAAAGAGGAAAGTGAAAAAGTTGGCTTAAAACTCAACATTCAGAAAACTAAGATCATGGCATCTGGTCCCATCACTTCATAGCAAATAGATGGGAAACAATGGAAACAGTGACCGACTTTATCTTTTGGGGCTCCAAAATCACTGCAGATGGTGACTGAGCCATGAAATTAAAAAAGACGCTTGCTCCTTGGAAGGAAAGTTATGACCAACCTAGACAGCATATTCAAAAGCAGAGACATTACTTTGCCAACAAACGTCCGTCTAGTCAAAGCTATGGTTTTTCCAGTGGTCATGTATGGATGTGAGAGTTGGACTATAAAGAAAGCTGAGGCCCCAAAGAATTGATGCTTTTGAACTGTGGTGTTAGAGAAGACTTTTGAGAGTCCCTTGGACTGCAAGGAGATCCAACCAGTCCATCCTAAAGGAAATCAGTCCTGAATGTTCATTGGAAAGACTGATGCTGAAGCTGAAACTCCAATACTTTGGCTACCTGATACAAAGAACTGACTCACTGGAAAAGAGCCTGATGCTGGGAAACATTGAAGGCAGGAGAAGGGGGATGACCAAGGATGAGATGGTTGGATGGCATCACCAACTTGATGGACATGAGTTTGAATAAGCTCTGGGAGTTGGTGATGGACAGTAAGCCTGGCGTGCTGCAGTCCATGGGGTTGCAGAGTCAGACACAACTGAGCAACTGAACTGTAACTTATTTACTATGATTATTTCCTGTTGTCTCTTTCCGCTGGAGTATTAGTTCCACAAGAGCATCTTTATCCCTCTGATGTAACCCAAGGCTAATACTGATTAAACACGTTGTTTAGTTGCTGAGACGTGTCCAGCTCAACCCCCCCTTTTTGCGACCCCCTGGACTGTAGCCCACCCAACTCCTCTGTCCACAGAATTTCCCAGGCAAGAATGCTGGGAACGGGTTGCCATTTCCTACTCCAGGAGATCTTCCCCACCCAGGGATAAAACCTGCAACTCCTGTGCCACCGGGGAAGCCCTGTAGTAGACACTGGGAACTCAATAAGTATTACTTGAATTGGTAGTTGAACGAAGTTTTCCAAATATTGATGGATGGATGGGATTACATGTACGTGTTCTATGTTCTTTTTGCAGGTTAAGTGAACTGCCATAGAGCTGCCTGAAATAATGAATTATCTCTCTTGATCCTAACCAATTTATCCTTTTTAAACCAATGACATTACTCAGTGTTTTCATATTTTAATTCATTAAGATCAATATTTCTTTTATTCTAGCTCAAAAGAAAATTCTGGGAAAAAATGACTTATTTATAAATGTCCATTCCCTTTAAAAAATACTTTTGATCTTTTGTGATAAAAGTAAAGATACAGTAAGACTAACACCAAGTACACAAAAAAACAAACAAAAAAGGCAAAAAGAAACAAAGATGTAAAAAAGTTGTCATTAGTTCCAAAAGCTTGAATACAGCAATGCCTTTTTACCTCAGGTTTACTCTAAAACTTTTTCATTTTGGACACTTCAAACAGTCACCACAAGGTGGAGGCACATCCCCAGTTTGAGTTAAACATTTTTCTGAAGTAATAGGAACACGAGTGGATGTCTTCAAAAACCAGTTAATTCCACTTGAAATTACACTTCAAAAACTACTTCTGCAAGACTTAGCTACTTACAAGAAAGAGCCAGGAAGAGACAGATGGCTTAAATTTATAAAAGTATCTTTACTGATTAATCAATAACCTGATCATTTAAGATATGACCCAAAGGCTCCAAAAACACTTATTTCACTGACACACCTCAGAAAAAGGTTTTGAGTCTCTTCCCAGTGTCAGGGTCTCTACTCCAGCATACTCTGCCCTGAGAGTTCTCAAACTGCAGAATCTTGGAGCTAAACCATCCATATGTGTCCTCTGGGCAAGAGATGCCTTTGTGCCCCAAATTTCCCTCTGCCTTAATGAATGAATAAATGAATGAAAGTTGCTCAGTCGTGTCCGACTCTTTGAGACCCCATGGACTACAGAATCCATGGAATTCTCCAGGCCAGAATACCGGAGTGCGCAGCCTTTACCTTCTCCAGGGGAATCTTCCCAACCCAGGGATCGAACCAAGGTCTTTCTCCACTGCAGGCGGATTCTTTACCAGCTGAGCCACGAGGGAAGCCTAACTCTAGATAGTAACTGCTGGCACAAACAGAATGTAGAACATTTAAATGAAGAATTTATCAAACTTTAATGATGTTTAAATATTCACAATTAAATGTGTGCAGTGATAAAATTTATGCTGAGTTGATGCTTTATATATTGTAAATTCTTAAGAAACTTTATGACTAAAAATAACTCATGTATAGTTTTTAATACTTTCTTTTTAAATATTCTATTACATAATAGCTTCTTTTACATCCACCAACTGGAATCTAGGACATTCGTTAAAACACTTCTCAACTCCAATGCATCTTAAATGATTTAAAAATCAAATAATCTTGAGTTTTAAAGAAAATACACTATAATTCCACAACACTGTGCTCTAAAGGATCTGAGTTTCTGTCCAATTGCTATCACTATATATCTATGTGATTTTAGGCAAGACATGTGTAATGTGTTCTTACCTTCTGCTTCAACTGCTCCATAACCTACCTCCCTTAAGCTTAGTAGCTTGAAACCACCACCATTTACTCTTATATCTCACAATCTTGTGAATTCAGGAATTCATACAAGTCTTGGATGGGTAATTCTCCTGTTTCACGATATGAATGCGCTCCTGGTGATTCTGAGCTGGCAGCTAGGCTATGCTAAGAGTCTGTGACACCCTCACTGGCATACTTGGTGCCTTGTCAACAGAAGGCTTTGTTGAGAGCTAAGTCCCTTTCCCATTCCATGCAGTCTCAGGCCCTTTCCATATCTCTCCCACGGGATAATGGGTCTTCTCACCTGGGAGATCAGGAGTTCAAGAGACCAAGGTGGAAGTTGCTGATCTTCTAGTAGGCTAGTTCTGGGCCTGGCATACCATTATTATGGTATTATATCAGTTAAACTGTATTATATCACTGTATTATATCAGTTAAACACATACATACACACACACAGGAAGGAGAACTAGATCCTGTGGCTCAATAGGGAGGAATGTCAAAAATTTGCAGCCATCTTTAATCTATCACATACTCATTTTTTTAATGAGACTAATTAGCAAGCATATTAACTATTAATAGTTAATGTTTAATGGATGCATAGTGCATGCCAGATGCTATTCTAAGTGATTTACATGTAAATCACATTTAATCTAACAATCCAATGATGAATATACTATCATCATTTTATACATGATGAGGCTGAGGCACAAAAAATGTTAAATAACTTATTCAAGGTTATACAGTTATCAGACAAGCACAAGAGTTAAAAATAGTCTCACTCCAAAATCTATGCTTTTAATCATTATAAAGGGAGAAGGCAATGGCACCCCACTCCAGTACTCTTGCCTGGCAAATCCCATGGATGGAGGAGCCTGGTAGGCTGCAGTCCATGGGGTCCCTAAGAGTCAGACACGACTGAGTGACTTCACTTTCACTTCCCACTTTCATGCATTGGAGAAGGAAATGGCAACCCACTCCAGTGTTCTTGCCTGGAGAATCCCATGGACGGAGGGGCCTGGTAGGCTGCAGACCGTGGGGTCGCACAGAGTCGGACACGACTGAAGCGACTTGGCGGCGGCAATCATTATAAAAAGCAAATTCCAGTAACTTTAAACACTACCTTTTATTTTTTTTTTTTTTTAAACACTACCTTTTAATCACCCAGCTAGTATTATAGTAATTTGAACTGTATAGGCTATCAGCATTTTTACTGAAATTAATATAAGAACACTGAGTCAAGAAAATGAGTATTAGACCAAGAGAGTCAGATACCCACTTTGGAAAGCTATTTAAAAATGTCAGAGGGATTATTTTCACCTTACATCATGACATTACTTTTTAACAACCTAGTAAAATTTTAAGCTAAAATAATTTTGGTTCAACTTATTTACTAATGTGAGGTGAACTTCCAAAGCTGAATCTCTGAGTCACAATACCTACACTTTTGCTTCATTAACTTCCAGAAGTCGTACAAGCTTACTAAGAACTTCAGATTTCTACATCACATAGAAATCTCAACCCTTTTCAAGTCTGACTGAACCTACAATGTACTAGTGTATTTTACGCTTAGTCTTTTCCTACATATTGAGATTTTTTAAAAATGTTTGGAAAGTACTTGAGATTTAAGAGTATTTATATTTAAGGTTAACTGTGTAAATCACAGGAGTGTCTTCATGCCTACATCACATAGCTATTGCCAACCAATTCACAGGATATTGGAGAAACAGAGACCCACTTTTCTCCCTAGTGTCATAACATGAAAGTGTCTAGAACTATGAATAGAAGGAAAGAAGTATGTGGAGCATTTGCCATGTAAGTTACTCTGGACATGTGAAACACAGATGAGTTAGAAAACACAAAACTGAAAAGGAAAAAAAGAAAAAATCAAAATACAATGTCATCTAGCTCAAGATTTGTCAATGGCCATAACCTTTATTTTACATGCAAGTTAAAAGATAAGCTGTACATCAAACTTAAACTTTGATTTAAAAATCACAATGCAACAGAACAGTTTGTTTTTTTCTAGTATTCTATTTTTTCTATTATTCTTTCTTCATAGTGTGGGAAAAGATGAGGGGGATGGAGAACCAATACAAGTAGTGAGACTAAAGAAGTATAAACAAGGGAAACTCGGGGTGCGTGTGTGCGTGCTCAGTCACGTCTGACTCTTCGCAACTCTATGGACTGTAGCCCCCAAGTCTCCTCTGTCCATGGAATTTTCCAAGCAAGAATACTAGAGTGGGTTGCGTTTCCTACTCCAGGGGATCTTCCTGGTCCAGGGATGAAACCGTGTCTCTTGCTTCTGCATTGGCAAAAGGTCTCTTTACCACTGTGCCACCTGGGAAGCCCAAACTTTGGGTAAAAAGAGTGAAAATGGCAAGGGAGTAGAGGGAACACTAAATAAATTAATCATCTTGAATCTCGGGGGAAAAACATCAAAGTCCTATGCCTTATTGCTGCTCAATCTCCAGCAACTAGCATAATGAATAAGACAAACACTTAGTAAACATTTGACAAATGAATGGTAAGAACATTAAAAAAGTTAAGATCAGGTAGCAACAGGAAAAATGGAAGGGAAAGTACTCCTTAGTTTTACAACACTCTATGAAACCTAATTAAGACATTTGGGGAAAAAAGGAAAAAACATTTCAGAAAGGAATGAGGGGATTTAACTGCAAACTTGGAAGCTACAAATTACTATCTTTTTAACCAAGATTGGTTTCTTTGTAGAACTTAAGCTCCTAAACAGATTTCTACATTTTTTCACTCTTATTGTCAAAAAATAGTAATAAAACCATTCCCTTCATGGATCACTGCCTTGTCGTGGCAAAGGGGGGGTTTGTGTAACTCAATGAAGCTATGAGCCATGCCATGCAGAGTCAGCCAAGACAGACGGATCATAGTGGAGAGTTCTCACACAGAAGAACTGTACAAAAAAGGTTTTGATGACCCAGATAACCATGATGGTGTGATCACTCACCTACAGCCAGACATCCTGGAGTGTGAGGTCAAGTGGACCTTAGGAAGCATCACTAGCCGTAAAGCTAGCGGAGGTGACAGAATTCCAGCTGAGTTATTTAAAAGACTAAAAGATGATGCTATGAAAGTGTTACACTGAATATGTGAGCAAATTTGGAAAACACAGCAGTGGTCACAGGGCTGGAAAAGGTCAGTTTTCATCCTAATTCCAAAGAAGGGCAGGGCTAAAGAATGTTCAAACTACCAGACAACTGCACTCACTTGCCATGGTAAGGTATGCTCAAAATCCTTCAAGCTAGGCTTCAGCAGTACTTGAATCAAGAACGTCCAGGTGTATAAGCTGGGTTTAGAAGAAGGCAGAGGAGCCAGATATCAAACTGTCAACATTTGCTGGATCATAGAGAAAGCACGGGAATTTCAGAAAAACATTTGCTTCATTGACTATATGAAAGCCTTTGCCTGTGTGGATCACAACAAACTGTGTAAAATTCTTAAAGAGATGGGAATACCAGACCATCCTACCTGTCTCCAGAGAAACCTGTATGCAGGTCAAGTAGCAAAGAACCTTACATACAACAACTGACTGGTTCAAAACTGGGAAAGGAGTACGTCAAGGCTGTATACTGTCACCCTGTTTATTTAAACTTATATGCAGAGTACGTCACGTGAAATGCTGGGCCAGATGAGTTACAAGCTGGAATCAAGATTGCCAGGAGAAATAATAACCTCAGATATGCAAACGATACCACTCTAATGGCCAAGTGAAGAAGAATTAAAGAGCCTCTTGATGAGGGTGAAGGAGAGTGAAAAAACTGGCTTAAAACTCAACATTCAACAATCTAAAGTCATGGCATCCGGTTCCTTCACTTCATGGCAAACAGATGGGGGAAAAGCAGAAGCAGTGACAGATTTCTCTTCTACGGCTCCAAAATCACTGTGGATGAAATCGCTGCAGCCATGAAATTAGAAGACGCTTGCTTCTTGGAAGGAAGATTATGACAAACCTAGACAGAGTATTAAAAAGCAAAGACACCCCTCTACTGACAAAGGTCCGTACAGCCAAAGTTATGATTTTTCCAGCAGTCACGTACAGATGTGAGAGTTGGACCATGAAGATGGCTGACCGCCGAAGAATTAATGCTTTCAAATTGTGGTGTGGGTGAAGACTCTGGAGAGTCACTTGGACAGCACGGGGATCAAACCAGTCAATCCTAAAGGAAATCAACCCCGAATACTAACTGGAAGGCCTGACGCTGAAGCTGAAGCACCAACACTTTGGCCACCTGATGCTCCAACAGCCAACTCACTGGAAAAGACCCTATTGCTGGAAAAGACCAAAGGCAAAAAGAGAAGATGAGATGGCTGGACAGCATCACTGATTCAAGGCACATGCACTCAGGCAAACTCTGGGATATGGTGAGGGAGAGGAAAGACTGGTGTGCTGCAGTCAATGGGGTCGCAAGAAGGTGGACACAACTTAAGAGACTAAACAACAATAAAACCACAGTTCATCTGCAAAAACATCCAACAACTCTGCACACACACACATACTCATATATGTCATCTATTTCCTGGCTCTCTTTAAATAAATGATGTGATATATACGAAGAAAGGTCAGAGACAATACTGGGTAAAAAGAACAAACTCAAACATAGCAAACAAATATTTTTAGTTAGAAACCAAACTTCATGCTCCACAGAGGTCTATGAAAATAAAATGCCCTCTCAAAACAAAAATCTACAGCCCTTTTACAAAAATGTAACTCAATACAAATCCAGAAGTTTTAATGCGAGAAGTATCCAGTTCTACCTTGAATAACTGAGTTCTGTATGTAATGAGACAGGATATAAAACACAATCCTATTTTAAGTTGGAAAAGATTTTTAAAGTTTCAGATAAAATGTACTTTATAATAAATGTAATGATAAATGATTTTCATCCATCCCAGTACATTCTTTAGTATCACTTCATCTCAGAGAATTAAACAAGTCTTCACAGTTCAGTTCAGTTCAGTTATGTCCGACTCTTTGCGACCCCATGAATCACAGCACACCAGGCCTCCCTGTCCATCACCAACTCCCGGAGTCCACTCAAACTCATGTCCATCAAGCTGGTGATGCCATCCAGCCATCTCATCCTCTGTCGTCCCCTTCTCCTCCTGCCCCCAATCCTCCCAGCATCAGAGTCTTTTCCAATGAGTCAACTCTTCGCATGAGGTGGCCAAAGTATTGGAGTTTCAGCTTCAGCATCAGTCCTTCCAATGAACACCCAGGACTGATCTCCTTTAGGATGGACTGGTTGGATCTCCTTGCAGTCCAAGGGACTCTCAAGAGTCTTCTCCAACACCACAGTTCAAAAGCATCAATTCTTCAGCACTCAGCTTTCTTCACAGTCCAACTCTCACATCCATACATGACCACTGGAAAAACCACAGCCTTGACTAGACGGACCTTTGTTGGCAAAGTAATATCTCTGCTTTTCAATATACTATCTAGGTTGGTCTTAACTTTCCTTCCAAGGAGTAAGCATCTTTTAATTTCATGGCTGCAATCACTATCTGCAGTGATTTTGGAGCCCAAAAAAATAAAGTCTGACACTGTTTCCACTGTTTCCCCATCTATTTCCCATGAAGTGACGGGACCAGATCCTCGTTTTCTGAATGTTGAGCTTTAAGCCAACTTTTTCCCTCTCCTCTTTCACTTTCATCAAGAGGCTTTTTAGTTCCTCTTCATTTTCTGCCATAAGGGTGGTGTCTTCACAGTAGTTTGCTGCAATTTAAAAAGGGTATCAAAACCTTCCACACAATGTGTTATTTTAGTTACTCTTTATATAAAGAAATATGCAGACTACCTAGATACATGTTCTGTAGTGAAATATTATGTCAATTAAAACCTCCTTTTTACATAGTGCCAGCTTGAGGTTTTCACTGGCCAAGGAGGATAATTTGAGTAAGACAATGTCTGCAAGCAATTCAAACAATGAATTAAAAAAAAAAAAAACTTAAAGCCATAAGTACATAGTGATACAAAAGGATAAAAAAAACTTTGTTTTTTTAACTCAGAACAGCAGTGGAGGTTGCCAGGGTACCAAAAATTACTCTGAAAACTGATAAAGGAAACAAATTAAATATTTATCCTGGCATCCGGACATGAATGTATTTCATGATAACCAAATGGCCCAAAGTCATTCCATATGAAAAGAATTACAGCTAACAAATGCAATAGGAATGAAAGAAAAGCATCATTTTACAAACCTTAATGAAATAACTGGTTCATACAAGTATCATTAATGCATGCTTTTTAAAATGTTATATAAAAAGTTAATGGCGACCTTTCCAACAATAGTGTCTGGCTTTTGCCCACGTGCCCAATGACCAACCTCAGGATTATTAAAAGTGGGACAACCAGAACTAAATGTCCCCTGGTTTAACATAAAGTATCCCATACTACCATCAAGTATTCTTGCTCAAAAAAATGAGATCAGAATCTAATTAACCTTCCCTGGATACAACTTCCAGAGAAGGCAATGGCACCCCACTCCAGTACTTTTGCCTGGAAAATCCCATGGACGGAGGAGCCTGGTTGGCTGCAGTCCAAGGGGTCGCTAGAGTCGGACACAACTGAGCGACTTCACTTTCACTTTTCACTTTCATGCATTGGAGAAGGTAATGGCAACCCATTCCAGTGTTCTTGCCTGGAGAATCCCAGGGACGGGGAAGCCTGGTGGGCTGCCATCTCTGGGGTCGCACAGAGTCGGACACGACTGAAGTGACTTAGCAGCAGCAGATACAACTTCTAGGATATGGGACAAATGATAGAATAAGTAAAACAAAAAAACTACCGATCAAATTCTGTCTGTGGGACTCTACAGAGGCAACTCACATGGTACTTTGAACAAGTCAAGGTGTACTGAACAGTGGAGAAGAGCAAGGAAACTCTGATTTAAACTTGAAGACACTCCAAAGACAAAACCAAATACACTGTGTAGACGTGGTCTCAATAGTGACTCAAACCAACCAACTGTAAAATTCAAACAAATTTTTCAAACAACTGGAAAACTTTTTTTAAGGACTACATATTAGAACTTAAAAAATTATTCTTCTTTTAGGTGAGATACTGACATGGTAATTACATATGGAAATATTCTTTCTTTGATATAACCTCAAGTATTTAAAATCACATCTCAGATATACTTTAAACAAAAAGAGTGAGATTAAACTAGCATGGCAAAATAGTAGTGGTTACGTGGTTATTAAAGCTGGATTATAGGCAGATGAAGGTTCCTGACATATTTTCTCTATTTCTGCAAAGACTTCAAACTTTTTGTACTAATTAATAATCACTCTCAAAAACTGCTCAATACATATAATTGACAAGTTTATTATCAAGAAACTTCAGGTTTTTTAAAAGATTGCATTGGCTTTACAAGACTGAAAGATGATCACCCAGGACAGGACAATATAAACAAGGATAATTAAAATATTAAATACTATCTAAATTAATAAAAGACCCTAATTCAAACTGTTAATTATAATCTTTGTGTCTTGTTAGAAGCAGCTGTACAGTTACCCTTCATGAAATTCACCTCACCAATTTATGAAGACTACAAAGGCTCACTGCAAACTCAATTATGTAACTTACAGTTATCAATGAGTTTTTGCAGTTAATCACGCACTATCACAGAAAGCCCCAAATCTTCTATACAGGGATTTGTTTCTTTAAAATGTATCTCAAGCATCTTTTAAAGTGCGAGCTACAATTTGCTATATTCTTAAAGAAAAAAGCTTCCAAAGGAAGTATGAGGCAGCTGTACGAGGCTGTCGAGAGTGGTTATATAACTAACCGAAGAGTTCCAGCAGCACCCCGCGAACTCTGTTTTAGTGTGGCAGTCTTCCCCTTTGTAGCTGGCGGCTCAGCTCTTCCTACACTACCAGCCAAACATGTATTCCATTGCTTTGGATACAAGACTTTCATCTTTTTTTGGTGTTTGTCTGTCAGAAATCACCTATCAAAAAAACACACATACGTAAAATTGTACAGTTATGGTTTTAGTGTCCGAGTCCATTCTACAGTTAACAGCTAATTTTAAACTACCAAACACTAAAATGGATTTGTAGCACTGAATTGTATAATTAAAGATTAAAACACAGGCTTAGTTAGAAGATCCATATGCTTTTAAGAATGGCAAAATTATACTCCTTTGGCGAAGCAAGGTGCATCTGCTGCCCAATTAGTAAAATGAACAAACACTAAAGCTACAGGAGATGAGGACTTTAAAATGATGATTAAAAGAAAAAAAAAACTAAAAGGAAAAATTAAGCCAGTTCTAGAATGATTCCCAAATTTCAAGGGAAGTCCAACTGCTCTACTAAAGTGTCTTATTTGCTGTCTTAGGACTTGTCTCTGTAGCTGGGCAAGTTTAGAACCCCTGGCTAATTAAGCAGGAGATAATTATATACTGAATGAGAGTCATAATATTTCTAGTATTCTTCAATAAACATAATGAACTTTTCCTTTAAGCTTTTTTGAAATGGTAAGTTTTGAAATGGGAGCTAGGCAATGTTTTCTTTTGATCACCAAAACTACTTCCAATCTAAGGTTCTTCATGTGTGATACCATCAGATTTAGTTATCAACTAATAGAGTTTTAACATTCTCTCACGCCAGAGATGTCCACAAGAAACTTTTTATGTATGCAAACGTAACTTAGAAAAAACTAAAATAACAACTCTCAAAATGTTTTTTAAAATGATAAAGATTTTTTTTTTTAATTCAAGATAAATTTCCACTGGCCAAAACTGTAATTTGTAAAATAGAAAATTTAAAAACACAAAGTTTATTGGTTTCATCAAGGTAATCAACTTCAATAGGAAATATTTAATGGCATTTAATTGCATACAAATCAACCCAATGAAAAAGTTAAACAAACACACTATGTACTGCAGCCTTTAAAGTATGTTCTTTATCCAATCCTTAAAATACCTGATAGTCACTAGTAGAAGCTTTGTATGCTGTAGCCAGAGGTCTCATGGTAGAAATCCGAGGAGCACTTCCAGGCTGGGTCGGTGTACCTAAGGTTTTGATTGGTGGTGTGAAGGCGAGAGATGGAGATGACAAAGCACACCTGTCACTGTTTTCCATGACGCTCTGGAGAAAGAAAGAACTTCTGTTTACTAACATAATACATCTTATTCACTACTACGTCCAAACAAAACATCATTAAAAGAAGCATACTTTATTTGATCTAATTCACCTTTCAAATAATTTTAGACTTGATAAAACAATACCTGCTTCTTAGCTAGCATGAGGTCTAATGCTCAAACAGAAATCTCACTTGAATGACCTCAAATATCTACTATCAACTCTCAAGAGTAAGACTCTCCTAACAAACACTATGGAGAAGGCGATGGCACCCCACTCCAGTACTTTTGCCTAGAAAATCCCATGGACAGAGGAGCCTGGTTGGCTGCAGTCCATGGGGTCGCTAAGAGTCGGACACAACTGAGCACCTACACTTTCACTTTTCACTTTCATGCATTGGAGAAGGAAATGGCAACCCACTCCAGTGTTCTTGCCTGGAGAATCCCAGGGACGGGGAAGCCTGGTGGGCTGCCGTCTATGGGGTTGCACAGAGTCAGACACGACTGAAGCAACTTAGCAGCAGCAGCAGCAGCAGCAGCAGCAACAAACACTATGAAATCAGTAAGAAAGACAAGAGAATTTTGGGGGAAGTAGAGATGGGTGGGGGATCAAAGTCCAGTGCTATTTTATACCCAGTAACCCCAAATTTTCCTCTAGCCTCTACGATGATCTGTTACAGCACAATGTAATAATTATACAACTACTCAGCAATCCTAGATTATAATAACAGGAGCCATGTCTAATTCATGCACTAATGTATATATATAAGTATCAAGCACAGTGCCTGGTAGGTAGAGGTTCACATATATTAAAGATGATCATGATTTTACAAGAAAATCATGATCTTTTTACAAAGAAAAGTTTAAAGTGTACTCAGTTTATTTAAAAGTATATAAATATACGTCTGTTTGTGTATATGTGAGTCACTCAGTCACGTCCAACTCAGTGCAACTCCATGGACGATAGCCCACCAAGCTCCTCTGTCCATGGAATTCTCCAGGCAAGAATACAAGAATGGGTAGCCTTTCCCTTCTCCAGGGGGATCTTTCTGACCCAGAGATCGAACCTGGATCTCCTGCACTGAACACAGATTCTTTACTAATTGAGCCATGAGGGAAGCCCCATATAAACATTTAGTATTATTTAAATATTTTAAAACAGAAATGACTAATAAAAGAGCTTCACCTTACAACAGCCAAGACATGGAAGCAACCTAAACGTCCACTGACAGAGGAATGGATAGAGATGTGACATATATATACAATGAAGTATTACTCAGCCATTAAAAATGATGTAATAATGCCATTTACAGCAACACAGACACCCCTTGAGATTGTCATACTAAGTAAGTCACATAGAGAAAGATAAATATCAAATGGTATCACCTATAAATGGAATTTTAAGATACAAATGAACTTAGAAAACAGAAAGATACTCACAGACTTAGAGAATCAACTTATGGTTGCTGGGATAAGGATGGGCAGAAGGGATCGTTACGGAGAGTGACATAACCACACTGATATATTTTAAATGGACAATCAACATGGACGGACCTACTATATAACATAGGGAACGCGCTCAATATTATGTAACAATTTAAATGTGCAAAGAATTTGAAAAAGAACAAATACATGTGTATGTATAACTGAATCACTTTGCTGTATACCTGAAACTATCACAATATTGTTAATCAACTATATTTCAATATAAAACAAAAAGTTAGGAACTTCCCTGGTGGTTCAGTGGCTACACTCTGCACTGCAAATGCAGAAGACTCAGGTTCAATCTCTGGTGTGGCAACTAGATCCCACATGCTGCAACCAAGACTTGGAACAGCCAAATAAATAAATATATTTTTTACGAAGTTTTAAAAAATATACATGTAAATAAATCTATTTGATATTACATTAAAAAAAAAGCTTCAGTCTTTCAAAAGGTAACCCTCAGTTACCGTTCAATGGCTTCCCTGGTGGCTCAGAGGTTAAAGCGTCTGCCTCCAATGCAGGAGACCCGGGTTCAATCCCTGGGTTGGAAGATCACCTGGAGAAGAAAACGGCAACCCACTCCAGTATTCTTGCCTGGAGAATCCCATGGACGGAGGAGCCTGGTGGGCTACAGTCCACAGGGTTGCAAAGAGTCAGACACAACTGAGCGACTTCACTTTCACTTTTCACCATTCCTATGGAATAGTTCATTCTGAAATAGCACCACTCCTTTAAAGTACTTGAATCTGACGTTGCTTTGCACCAAAAAGGGAATGGGTTAAAAGACCTAGAATGTAGGCCTCACCTTAACAACCCTGGGTAAGTTACCTAAGACCTCTTGACTACCTACAGAGTGAAGGGGTTAGGATATATTATGTCTAGAACATTGTGACTAAATATCATTGACTTATCATCAAAGAGTGCTATAACATCATCGATCACATTTTCAAAAACTAAGCAAAAGCAGCACAGTGAAGCAAAGTGACCCACCACCAATGTTAGTACTTAGTTCTGTGTTCTTCAGATAAATTAAGCTGTTTTCCTTACATCAGCAATAACTTACTTTATCTATACATGGTTTTACACCAATCATGATAGATTCTCCAAAAATTCTTCCATCTTTGCTTAAGGCTTTCCGGGCTTGCAGTTTAGATTGATAACGAATATGCATCCAATTTCCTGTGTTAGACATCTGCAAAAAATGAAGTTTTCTCTTAAATTAAAATATAAAGTATATAAAATTCAAATTTTCTATTAGAAAACAAACATACAAAAATAAATCTGCTTCTACTTTTTATCTGATGCCCTGTAAAAAGCTGTATACTAGAATTCAACAAAAATTCTATTTAAACAATTTCAGTATCTCGAATTCTTAAATCTCTTATATAAAGAATATGTGGCAAATATTCTCTACAAGCAAAGTAATTCTCAAAAGATAACTGTTTCTTACAAAAAGGTCTTATCTACACTTGCTATGAAATTTTTTTTAAACTGTATTCATCGATTTGATTTTTTTGTAGGAATTAAACAAGTCAATCTGTAGCAACAAAGAAAAGATTTGTTATTTATAATTTACTGTGCAAGGTAATTTAAAGAAAAAAAAAGCTCTCTGTAAAACTAAAGAAACTCTAAGAACTCAAAGTTAGAAATATCCTTTCGTTTACCCCAATAAAACAAGCTCAATTTGGAAAATTTGTCATAATCTTTTTTAAGAGACTGGTAACTATTTTTAAAAGGGGGGGAGCCTGAAACTCTCATTTATCTTCTCTATCTCTTTTTATCAAATACTATGCAACTTCCAGCCTGTCAGACTCCAACAGATATATCCTTTGAAAATTTTAAAAAAGAAAGAAAAACTTTTAAGACATTCAGCAGCAAATTCACAGGTTATCTTTCCTCAGCTTAAATCTTGAACTGAAAAGAATTAAGACTTACCACATGTTTTAAGATATTCCCATATTGTGCAAATTGTAATAATATATAGGAAGCAGATGCCTGAGGAAACCTAGGGAAAAAAAACTTGCCCAATCAACTTCAATAATGCTGAATGCAAATTAACTTACAAGTGTTTCAAGATAAACTCCCCCCAGCTGTCTAGTACATTAATAAGAGACCCTTGATCATTCTGCTTTCCTCTATTATTAGTTAAATCTATTCATTTGCCCATCACCCAAAAGCAAATTATGTTAAAATTAGTTCTGACTCAGCTACTTTTTTCCATCTCCAAATTCCACCCCTGAAATTTCTAAAATTCAAGTCACAGTTCTGCATATAACTTACTTTACGTGGGTATATGTATGTGCATACATGCTTGTTGAGGGGGGGGTGGAAATATACTACTATGGTTATTATAGAGCAAAGAACTTTACATTATACAGAGTCATATCGATACATATTAAGCACCACCTGAAAACTCAAATATGTGTTCCTGAAACAAAAACTCAGAACCAGAATCAATGGTAAACAATCAATTAAAAAGATGGCTACCAAAATTTTAAATGGCCTTATCTCTGTATGGAAAATTCTAAGTGATTTTTACTTTCTTCTTCATAAAGTGCTGAATGCCTTGACTAACACAATGAGATATAACTTTGATAGTTCAAATAATACAGCTATTTGCAACTTGAAAAACTGGAGTTTCCTTAACCAATAACTTCAATTATCTGGAGCTTGAATTAGAAACCTAAAGGAAAAAATGTGAGTCATAAAAATAAATAAGAAACTTCACATATTAAAATCTATGTGACTAAAATACTGCATTCAAGATTGGAAATTTATTTTATGTTATGTAAGTTTGGATATAAGGTTTCTAACTCCAAAGAAAACAACAAAAAAGTCAGGGTGACTGCAAAGCAGGACTAAAAAAATATCAAAACCAGAGAAACAATGTCTGCACTTGAGGAATAAAACATAAATCTAAGAGTCTAGGACCACTCTGAGGAGAAACAGTCCAATATTCTGTCAAAGAATCACCCTACTCAAGAGGGAGGGGAAAAATGTATACTTATGGCTGATTCAGCCATTGTACGGCAGAAACAAACCCAACACTGTTAAGAAACAGTCCTCCAATTAAATTTTTTTTAAAAAATCATTACCCTAAAACAATAAATGTTATTTCATGATGACCCTGAGTCAGAAGGAAAAAGTCAAATTATCAAAGGAAGAACATATATAATGTATTTTAGCTGTACTTTTTAGCTGCACTTCCCTATAACCAAAAGATGATATTTTATCCCTTAGAAGAAAATGTTTCCGTTCTTGCAATTAAACTCATAAGCAGGGTTACTAAAATATAAAAGCAACAGAAAATATATGGGTGGGAAAGGATAAGTCTTAAAAATGAAGGACTTACAGAAGTATAATACTTCAATTAATTTACCCAACTACTGAGGAAGCCTAAAAGTGACACCATTACTACTAAACTTGAAGAGGACACTTGAGTGGACAGATACATTCAAAAACAGACAGACAAGCACTTCATGAGAGAATACAAAAATTTAAACACAAACACAGAAAAAAAAAAAGCAGCAGCAGTCAGCCCAGTGGCTATGGACGTAGGGCTGAGTGTGGGCTTTCTGGAGAACAAGGAAGAGCAATATGACCCTGCTTTTTACCTAAACAGAATCAGCAACAACAACTCTCTCTGGAAGGTGACACAAAAAACAGGTGGCAGTAACTACCTCACAAGGAGAAAAACTGTAGCTGTCGGGGAAAAGGTAAGAAGGAAAACTTCACTATAATCTTACACATCCCTCTGAATTTAAATACACTGAATAAAGTACACTAATACTGTGTGCACTGTTCTTCCTTCAAGCTCTTAGGTTTTTGTATTTTTCACCCCAAAACTAAGTATAGTAATTAAGGTCCAGCAACAGTAGGACATCACACTTTCAGAAACGAACCTTACGTAGTACTGTATAAACAATCACAGCCTGAAAATAAAAAACCTGGGTTTTTGCTGAAGCTTTACTGATAACTAGATATAAAGTCTCTGAGTAAATCACTTAATCTGTCTACCCCTTCAGTTTTTCATCTGTTCATGATGCAGTATGATTTCTAAGATGCCTTAAAGTACTTTTTCTGGATCTAAAAACCTATTCAAATGCATCCAGGACTGTCATGCACAGTTTCTATTAATGTTCGATATTCTAGAGTTAGTAAGTACCAATCCTGTGACATAGTATGCATATATATACAAATACAATTCAAACTGTTAGTTCAAAACTGGTAAAGTCCAATATAAACACAGACACAATTTCAACAAAGGAAGGGGCTTTCTAAGTCTAGTGGTTCAACCCGCTTCCAATATTCAGCAAATATGCTGAAGAGAAAATAATTTAAGAAAAGGCAAACAGAAAAATGATGGAAAAACTATTAAAAATCAAAAAGCAATATACATGCTGAAATGTCAAGGGCTTCTCTTGTGGCTCAGCTGGTAAAGAACCTGCCTGCAATGCGGGAGACCTGGGTTCGATGCCTGGGTTGGGAAGATCCCCCGGAGAAGGGAAAGAAATGTCAAGAGAAGAAGAGAAGAAATGTCAAGGTGATATATATTGATGTCTGCAACTTACCCTGAAATGTACCAACAATAACAAAAAAGATGAATTTAGGTGAATCTAGGTAGAGAAATGAGTATCTGCTGTGCAACTATTTTAGTTTTTTTAAATATATTTGATAATATTCATTAGAAAACGTTGTTGCTTTAAAGGTAAATTATCTAGAAACCTTACCCGAACACAGTCACCCAAGTGTCATCAAGGTGATCTTCAGATGTCAGAGAATCTCCTTGAGTATAAAAAGGATCCAACTGGGCAGGAGATAACGTTGTCTTTCGGGGTTGACCAATGTTTGCAGGACTAAACACACTTTGCCCTATATTAGTATATTTAGTAGTTAGTTACCAATATAAACATTTTGGTTTATTTTAAATGAAAGTTTTAGTTTTAAATGGAAAAGTATATCAAAAGTTGGCAATTCCATAAATAATTCAAAATATACACTGTACCCAAATCATAATTATTCTGAAGGAGATCAGCCCTGGGATTTCTTTGGAAGGAATGATGTTAAAGCTGAAACTCCAGTACTTTGGCCACCTCATGCGAAGAGTTGACTCATCGGGAAAGACTCTGATGCTGGGAGGGATTGGGGGCAGGAGGAGAAGGGGACGACAGAGGATGAGATGGCTGGATGGCATCACTGACTCGATGGACTTGAGTCTGGGTGAACCCCGGGAGTTGGTGATGGACAGGGAGGCCTGGCGTGCTGTGATTCATGGGGTCACAAAGAGTTGGACATGACTGAGCGACTGAAGTGAACTGAACTGATACAATGAGAGGAAACCATTAAAATTTGAGTGTAACTTATGACTTTGCAAATATATTTATTACAAATTTCTAAATGTTTTATTAATTTCCAGTTAAACCTACACCAGAAGGATCTCCAGTCAACCTCAAGGACTTCTGTTGGACTCATCTTCCAAACCCACCACTTTCGTTATGGCACCTCTGCCTTAAAAATACTCTATTACTTCTCATTAGACAGTACAAAATCCAAATACCTTGGTCTCCACAATATCAGTTCAGTTCAGTTCAGTCACTCAGTCATATCTGCTCAGTGACCCCATGAAGGAGGTATGCCAGGCCTCCCTGTCTATCACCAACTCCCGGAGTCCACCCAAACCCATGTCCATCGAGTCAGTGATGCCATCCAACCATCTCATTCTCTGTCATCCCCTTCTCCTCCTGCCCTCAATCTTTCCCAGCATCAGGGTCTTTTCCAATGAGTCAGCTCTTTGCATCAAGTGGCCAAAGTATTGGAGTTTCAGCTTCAACATCAGTCCTTCCAATGAACACCCATGACCGATTTCCCTTAGGATGGACTGGTTGGATCTCCTTGCGGTCCAAGGGACTCTCAAAAGTCTTCTCCAACACCACAATTCAAAAGCATCGATATACTTCCAACCTTATTTTTCCAGTGTGCTCCTAAACAGTACTACCCTAGTCCCTAAGATGTGAATGCAGTTTTCTCTTATTCAGGATATTTCTATCTGAAATGTCTGATTCTATTTTTTCTTTTCTTATCCTTCAACAACTACAATTAATGAGTGCTTCATGTCCAATATGTCAAGCTAAACACTTTACATGTTCATTTTATTTCAGAAGTTCTGTCCTATTAAGACCACTTATTTCTGAGAAGCAGAGACTTTAAATGTATGCTAAGGACATTCCAGGTATTAAAGATACAAAAAGTGACCAAGTTAGACCAAAGGGAGGAAAAAAAATCTCTAACAGAGCTTAAATTCTCATGGAAGAGAGACAAGCAAATACCTAGTATGTTAGAAAACAAAATCCTGTAAGAAAAAAATCATAATGCAGAGAAGAGTGATAAGGAATACATATGCAGATACATATTCCAAAATACATAAGGAACTCATACAATTCAACAGCAAAAAGCAAACAAAACAAAACCAATCCAATTAAAAAAAAAAAAAAAATGGAAAGAGGAACTCAACAGACATTTTCCCAAAGACATACAAATGTCCACAGGTACAAAGACAGGTGCTCAATATCACTAATCATTAGGAAAATGCTTATCAAAACCAGAATGAGATATCTCATGGCTATTCATCAATGGCTATCATTTAAAAAAAAAAAAGAGATAAGGATAAGGACTTAGAGAAAAGGGAATCCTTATACACTGCTGGTGGGAATACAAGTTGGTACACACACTATGAAAAACAGTATAGAGGGTTCTCAAAAAAATTAAAAATAGAGCTACATATGATCCAGCAATCCCACTTCTGAGCATATAGCCCAGGAAAATGAAAGTAGGATCTCAGATATCTACACTCCCATGTTCACTGAAGCACTATTCACAACAGCCAAGATACGGATACAAAATAAAGGTCCATCAGTAGATAGATGGATAAAGATGTGCTACGTAAGTCCAACGAAATGTCAGTCAGCCATTTAAAAGAACGAAGTCCTGCCATTTGCGACAATATGGATGGACCTTGAGTGCATGACATTCAAGATGGTAAGTGAAAGAAGTCAGACCAATACTGTATCACCCCATTTATATGGGAGTGTAAAAGCGCAGAACTCACAGCAGTGGTTACCAGGGACTTGGGGATAGGGGATAAGGGGAGTTGTTCTGGTCAAAGGGTACAGTTGAATAAGCTCTGGGGATTTAAGTACAGCATGCTGATTATCACTAATAATACCAGATTACATACTTAAAAGCTGCTAAGAGAATAGAGTTTTCTCACCACAAAAAAAAAAAAAGAAATGGTAATTAAGTAATATGATGAAGTGTCAGCAAACACTAGGATCATTTTGTAATATATCAGTGTAGCAAATCAGCACATAGTATACAATTTAAACTTGACTGTCAATGATAGCTCAATAATTCTGTAATGTTAGTTTCCCTCTATTATATTATATCCATCAATTAACCTGGAACAGTAGACTTAAACGTTACTTCAAGAATCAAATGGAACATTAGAAAGATAAGAACTCACAAAAGTTAACTATTTTAACAAGATATAAATTCAATACTATGAATGATGTACTTGGTACAATTATTATTTTACATCAACAGCACAAACATATTCAGAGCCAAATCTAAAATAAGACTTCCAAGAATGATCTCCATTCTCTCGCCTCCAAGCAGTATTAAACCAAAACTACAGCCTCAACAGAATTAAAAGTCAAAGGCATCAATAAAGTAAAAACTGCAATGTAACAATGTGATTTAACTAAAGAGGAAAAATATGACCATTTACAAATTTCAAAGTTCTTAATTCTTTATGCCATGCAACTTGAATTCCCTTACATCATCTGGACTCAAGTTTAGAAACCAGAATTAATCTAATTTAACACATTAATATAGCCTTTCCTTATGGAAAAAAGTAAATAATTTCAGATCACCTCAGATCTGCTAGGCTAATTAAGAAATCTATTTAATCAAAACACTATCCTAGCCCCTACTAGAAAATAAGAGATGCTCAAAACTGATTCTCTTATGTTCAGTTGTCAAGAAATCAGGCTAAAAACAATTTAGCAACCAGAAACTTGACAAATATTTAAATATTTTTACAACAGTAATCAAGCAAAAGAAGGTATGGAACAGTTATTATTAACTCTAGAGAAAACAAAAGGATATCCAAGAAGGACATGGAATTCTAGTATATTACATGGTTCAGTCTATAGATGTGCCTAATTTTAAAATTAAATTCATGCTTAAGAGAGACAATACAAAGTAAATAACTTAAAGAATGTTAAACTGCACAGGATGCTAAAATACATTTGGTAACTTTTCTTTTTCCTAGCAATTCTTCTTTTCTTCCTCATCACAGAGGCATTTAATAGGTATAAAATATTGAAAAAAATAAAAAATAAAAAAATAAAATATTTCTAAAATAAGCCTGATTTAAAATGAGACACCCTACTTTAATAAGTGAGCTAATCAACTTATCAACTTTCCTGCTAGGAAATATGAAGAAGCACACAAAGAGACAGTGCACTCAGTCGTGTCCGACTCTTGCGACCCCATTGACTGGAGCCCGCCAGGCTCCTCCATCCATGGGATTCTCCAGGCAAGAATACTGAAGTGGGTTGCCATTTCCTTCTCCAGGGGATATTCCCGACCCGGGAATCGAACCCAGGTCTCCAGCATTGCAGGCAGATTCTTTACCGACTGGGGGGGTGGGGTGAGGAGTGGGGTATAAGAACAAGAAAGCAAATAGAACAGGGTCAAAAAGTGGAATGATTAAGATTAATGGGGGCTCTAACCCGATCCATTCTGCCATGGCTCCCTGGCCCTCGCAGGCTCTCAACAATCACATGAGATTTTAGGAATGCACCACACAGAATTGATTAGTGAAAGGATATACCACATAGAACTGATTTGTTAAATATCACCCCTCCCTTACCCTCTGCCTCCAACATACTCCCTAGAGTACTACAGGCAGGGAAGACCTAAATAAACTATTGGGAGGAATCCCTAACACTTTTCCAGAGTAGAAAACAAAAGATAACCTTAAATAAGTTTAGTTCTTACTACAAAGACATGCCTTTAACACAATAAAAGAGATAGTAAAAAGGCATTTTAGTATAAAATCTAAAGCCAATTCAAAAATTTTATGTCCTGTATTACCATTATGAAGGTACAATTTAGCTTTGCTATATCATATATATAACCTTCAAGGAAGAAATTAAATGAAGGATAAAATAAGACAACCATTATGACCTTTAAAAATAAATCAAAATTAAGTCTCAAATAAGCAATCTAATTTTTGCCTCATCAACTACTCTGAAAAACATAAATCACTTATACATAATCTAAAACTATGTACATAACTTTAGCATAATTGCCCCCCACCTTGTTACTGTTTCATTGGTCCAGTAATTTTACTTCTTCCTTTCAATCAGACTTCTGGTACCTGCAAGCAATGCTTTGTATAATGAAAAAGTGTGCCTATCAAACCACATCAAATTGTGTCTCCCTTGGTAAATCATTACTCAGTCTTAAGATCAGACTGGAAGTGGAAGGCAAAAGAACTTATTACCTTTTATGAAAATGTCTTCAATGAAAGACCAGATTCCATTATTTCAAAACAGACCACTAACCTAAATGAAAATAAGAGACAGAAAGAGTGGGAAATTTTAAATAGATACATGGGATATGAAACTTGGGAGAAAAAGAGGTCCCTGGCAGTGCTGCTACCTTCTTAGCATGAAACAATGTAGGACAACATGTACAAAGCATTTGGTCTCAGTCCAAAGAGATGTTTGGCCTTTCCAGGTTCCCGGGAGATAACCCCTACACCCTAGGAAATTTCCCCAGCCAGGAGAGTGTTTCTGTTATTTGTGGCAGGCCCCTCAACCTCAAGTGAGCCTGACAGTTCATGCTAACAAGGTGACTTTTAGTGAAGTCGGTCATGCCATAATGACCACCCATAAAGACCATTCATGTTAAAGGTCACCTCTGGGCAGAAGAAGGGATGGAGATTGAGTTTTGCCACTTGATCGATGATGCAATCATTTTTATGTGATGAAACTCCAATGGAAACTCAAGGCATGGAGGCTCCGTGAGCTTCCCTGCTTGCCAATACCCTGGGCATAGTGCATGTGTCAATGCCAAGAGGATAACACATCACGGCTCTTGCTTGGAACAGTCCCAGACTTCAGCCTACATAGATCTTTCTTTAGAAGGTTCTAATCTGTATCTTTTCTATAATAAAACTAACTGTAAGCATTGCACTTTCAGTGGATCCTCAATCTGTCTAGTGAATTATCAGACCTTCGAGTGGGCTTGGGAAAGCCTGAATTTGCAGCCAGCAAGTCTGAAATGAAAGTGGCCCTGGGGACCCCTAAACTTACAGTCAGCACCTGAAGATACAGCAGTCTTGCAGGGACTGTATGCTCAGACTTGCAGTTTGACAAACGCATTGTACCCAGATGAATATAACAATATCCAAAATAGTACGACGAACTGAACACCAATATTCATCTCCAGCATTTGTCAGGTACCTAATGACAATCACTCTGGGAAGTCCAAGGTTTTGGAGACCACAGAAGGTGTGAAACAGACTCCTGGTTGAAATCAAGGAAAACTAGTTTAAGAGAGTATATAATAAGGGATGAAAAGGCAAGGCCTTCCTCATCTTGTGCAGCTACTCCACCCCCAAAACACCAAGGTGTTAGTCCCCAAGGAAAAGAAACGTCAATACCTCAGGACTATGGCACCCCACTCCAGTACTCTTGCCTGGAAAATCCCAGGGATGGGGGAGCCTGGTCGGCTGCCGTCTATGGGATCGCACAGAGTTGGACATGACTGAAGTGACTTAGCAGCAGCAGCAGCAGGTGGGTCCCAGTCACAGTGGAGAATAACTATGTAAGAGACTAAGTGAAAATCTGCATATTGAAAAGAAGACTTCTCCCTTTCTACATTCAGAACAGCAGCTTAGACATTAATACCGAATATTAAAGAATTTTTCTTTGGGAAATTTAAGAGAAAGGACCTATATATACTGAAATCAGATATTTTTCCAACAAAAATTTATCTAACTGTCCAATGCTCCTACAGCAAAGCCCAAAAAGAGGCAGAATAACCTCTCTCCACTAATTTCCCCCTTCCTACCATTGTCAACACACACACACACACACAGACTCCAAGTAGCTATTTAGTGCCTCATTCAATATATATGTCTTCACTAAGAAAAGGTATACGAGTTAAAAAAAAAAGAAAGAAAAAGGAGAGAGGAAAAAAAAAAAGATCTAGAAGGAAACAGTATGAACAGGAATAAAAGTCCAATGTGAACTTCACTGGTAAGTTATTTTAACCATGAAACAAGACAGGATGCTACATTTTAAATACTTTAAGAGAACAGCACCAAAAAAGATCATTGAATATTAAAATATCAAAATAAATTATTAGATGCACTGGAAATTGAGATTATGGACATCTTTCAGAAAGTATAATACAGATATACAAGACACTCTAACATAGAAAAAGTAGAAACTTAGAAATCTCAGCAGCACTCACAAACAGAAGAAATTCCAGAGAGATAGAGAACACAGAAAACAGTGGGAAAGCTATTATCAAATATAAGGAAGTTTGCCAAAACCCAGGCTAAGTGTCTGGATTTAAAGGATCCACCAACTCCCCAGAAAGATAAAGTCCCAGACCAAGGCAGATTTGTGAAACTGAAAACACTAACCATACAGAGACCTTAAATTTTTTGAAACCAAGCCCCTACAACAGCTTAGGAACCATCACTGTGTCTGACTTCTGCAGAACACTGGAAGCCAGAAGACAAAGGAATGATGCCTCCAAAATTCCAATCTAGAACTCTATACTTGGCCAAACAAGCAACCCACTTACAAGGAAGGTAAAAAGCATTTCAAACTCAAGGTCTTAAAGTTTATTTCCCATGTAAGTTTTCCTAGAAAGGTACTCAAATATGTCCTTCACCAAAATGAGATAATAAACTAAGAAAACATGTTAACTAGGAAAAATAGAGCAACTCTAGAAACTTGCTAAGGCAAATCCTGAGATAAGAGCTGTACATCAAGCTAATATAGGAAACAGCCAGAAGAGAAGCTGAGAATTAGAAGTTCTCAGTTTAAAACAAACAAAAATGAAACTATGAGCATTTTTAAAAAGACACAGCAGCAGAACAGTTGCTTAAAGGAAGCAAATGGCACATAGAAAATTAGACAAATGGAAAAAAGAAACAACTATTAAGAAAAATTAAAATTTTACAGGAAGGATAAATTATAATATACTACTTGATGCAACACTAAACAGCACTTATATAATCATAGTAATATAAAACAGACAAAGGAATAAAGTTTGATATATTTCAATTATATTCAGATAATGCAGGGGAGATAATTATCTTCAATTACCTTAAGATAAATATAGCAACTTTAAAAATGAAAATCAAGAATTAGCAATATAATTATATACAGCCAACTAAGTAATGGCCCTCCAGGATGGCTACATCCTAATCCCCAGAACACATAGCAAAAGAGATTATGCATTTAGGATTAAGGATCCTGAGATGGGAAGACTATCGAAGATTATTCAGGTGGACCCCCAATACATCCACCAGTGTCCTCACAAGAGATGTAATGTGATGATGGAAAAAGACTGGAGTGATACAGTACACTTTTAAGTTGAAAGAAGGGACCACAAACCAAAGAATATAGGTAACCACTAGAAACTGGAAAACACAAAACCAAAAAGCAGGGGAATGGATCCTCTCTAGGGCCTCCAGAGGTAACCAGTCTTACCAACACCTTGACTGTAGCTCAATGAAACTGACTTTGGACTTCTGACTTCTAGAACTACAAGAAAATAAATCCAAACTGTTGTAAGTCACTGAACTTGTGGTAATATGTCATAGTGACAACAGATAGCTAATACAGCAACTTATTCAGGTAAGGGAAGCTAAATTCCAAAAGGAATAGCTCTAAGATCTGGACATGCTAGTTCTGGAGGAATAAAGCTAAAGACTGCAGCATTTCATTATAGTACTGCATCTAAGTACTATGTGCTATTTTTAAACAATCTGCAATTATTACTTTGACTAAAACATAAGATATTATCCCACTAAAATTAGAGACCAATCAATGGTACTATGACTATTTTGCCATGAAACTAAATAAATTTTGGTGATTAATTTTAAAAAGTTAATGCCACAGGCAGAAAAATGGTCCCCCAAAGATGTCTGTGTCCTAATACCCAGGAGTTGTGAATATGTTACATTTACATGGTAAAGAGAAATTAAGGATGCTATGGAATTAAGATTGCTAATCATCTCATCTTACACAAGAAGATTATGCTGGACTAATAGAATGAACCCAACAGAATCACAAAGGTCCTTAAATTACAAGGGGAAACAAATGATGTGAAATAAAGGCTCAACTAACCACTGCAGGCTTTGAAGTTGGTAAAAATGCATGAGCCAAGAAATATGGGCAGTTCTAAAAGCTGGAAAAGAGAAGAAAACAAGATTCTCCCCTAGCACCTCCACAAAAGAATGGAGTCCTACTAATACTCTGACTTTAGCCCACTGAGACCTATTCCAGATTTCTGACTTCCAGAATTTTGAAATAATAAATGAGTTATTTGAAACCACTATAATCTGTGATAATCTGTGTCAGCAGCAATAAGAAACTAATATAATCTAGATTAAGGCTAATTTTACTCAATATATGAAAGAAAAACTATGCCACACCAAGTTGGACACAAATATTCCAATCATCAGTGTGGGATGTCATTGCCTCAAAAGACTATATACATATAGGAGTTTCCTCTGTCTACTGTAACAAACTACCACAGACTGAGTGGCTTAAAACAGCAGAAATTTATTCTCTCTTAAAGTTCTGGAAACCAAAAGTCTAAGAACAAGTTTTCAGCAGAGTCTAACACCTGCTGAAGGCCAGCAATCAAAGAATTCCTTGCCTGCTGGCTCCTGTAGCTTCCAGAGACGCTGGTGACTTTTGTGTTAGAGAACACAAAGGTCCTCGCCATTTAAGGACCTTTGTGATTCTGTTGGGTTCACTCTATTAGTCCAGCATAATCTTCTTGTGTAAGATGAGATGATTAGCGATCTTAATTCCATAGCATCCTTAATTTCTCTTTACCATGTAAATGTAACATATTCACAACTCCTGGGTATTATTAGGACACAGACATCTTTGGGGGACCATTTTTCTGCCTGTGGCATTAACTTTTTAAAATTAATCACTAAAATTTATTTAGTTTCATGCTACAATACTTCAATGTTTGCCTCACTTCATATCACCTTCTCCTCTGTATTATCTCTCCTGTCTGTGCCAAATTTCTCTGTGCCGCTAAGAAAACCTGTGATTGGATTTAGGGCACACTTACATCCAGGTAATAACCAGGACTATCTTCCCCTCTTTTCCTCTCTCCTTAACTGTCCACTCTCCTTGAGAGATACCCCTCTCAAGATCCTTAAATTAATATGTTTTGGCCACAAAAAGCAGTACTCAGGGTTCCAGGAGTTAGAATGTGAACATGTCATTTTGGGGGCCACCATTCAACTCACTACAACTTACATCCATCTATCCATTCAGTCAACCAACATTTACTGATGTCCCTTTATACCCAGGTCTGTGATAGGTAAACAATGAAGGTATATAGAAGGAATCTCTGTCCTAAAGATCATAACCCAGTAATGGAGTAAGATAAGAGCCTAGCAGAGAGAGTTCTACAGGCTCACACTCAAGGAACAGCTAACCCAGATCAGACAAAGAAGTGTCAGGGAAAAGCTACTCACAGAAAAATTAGTCCTTTATCTGCTCTTCTAGGAACACTATTAGAATTCTGAGTTCCTGGCATCAACAAAAGCAGCCAAAAATGGCTATAATCTAAACATCATACTTAATCTGTTAACAGTATGCTAACACAAATAAGGATTTTAGCTCAGTACATATAAATGCTATACTACTTGCAAAGGCTGACAAGTAAATGAAAGAACTTCTCAAGAAAAAAAATTTTTTAATTAAAAATAGGATGAAAAATAGAGGAACACTTAAATAGCAGCAGAAGAAAACTGATCTGTGAGGATGGGGAAAGATAGGGCAAACATTCAGTATTCTTTACCAGAGGCCATAATGATTAAAAAGTTTCTGAAATTCTTTAATCTTGATTACCTACTTTGTTGTATGACCAAGGTTTTCCTGCACCAGAAATAATATTTTAAAAGAGATCTTTAACCTCAGTTATAGAATTAAACGGAGAAGGCAATGGCACCCCACTCCAGTACTCTTGCCTGGAAAATCCCATAGATGGAGGAGCCTGGTAGGCTGCAGTCCATGGGGTCACTAAGAGTCGGACACGACTGAGCGACTTCACTTTCACTTTTCACTTCCATGCATTGGAGAAGGAAATGGCAACCCACTCCAGTGTTCTTGCCTGGAGAATCCCAGGGTTGGGGGAGCCTGGTGGGCTGCCGTGTCTGGGGTCGCACAGAGTTGGACACGACTGAAGTGACGCAGCAGCAGCAGCAGCAGCAGAGAGTTAAAAACTAACCAAAATCTCCTTATTAGATACAAGTTCAGTTCAGTTCAGTCGCTCAGTCATGTCCAATTCTTTGCAACCTCATGGACTGCAACATGCCAGGCCTCCCTGTCCATCACCAACTCCCGGAGCTGTAAACTCATGTATACAATGCCATGCTAAGTCACTTCAGTCGTGTCCGACCCCGTGCGACCCCATAGACGGCAGCCCACCAGGCTCCCTGGGATTCTCCAGGCAAGAACACTGGAGTGGGTTGCCATTGCCTTCTCCAATGCATGAACGTGAAAAGTGAAAGGAAAGTCGCTCAGTCGTGTCCGACTCTTAGCAACCCCATGGACTGCAGCCTACCAGGCTCCTCCATCCATGGGATATTCCAGGCAAGAGTACTGGAGTGGGGTGCCAGTGCCTTCTCCGAAAGACCTCAGCATAAACCAGCAATTCATACCATTAAGTCCTGTGATGTCTCTTTATAAAAGCTGTCAAACTCCGAAAGTTAAAATTTACAAATTATAGAAGTTTTCATGTATTCAACATTAAATGTAAGAGTTTAAAAAACGAAAAGTCTACATATTCTTCCTCAATTTTTTCAACTCTTTTATTCAATTTCTTGTTTAGTATCAACCATGCATCATAGTCCTCATGCCTACAACATGTTTTCAAAAGTATTCTTTTTCAAGAAGAAGCATTCTTTTTCACTTATGTCCCATTAAGACTTTCTATACATAAATTCTTTAAACTTAAAGGAGAAGCAGCTGTGGCTCCCAGTGGCCAATTTTATGACAGGGATATTTTCCTATCACAGTTTTTATATTTTCACATATGGTTTCCAAAATCACAAGAAACTCATAGAAGTTACAGTATTAGAAAAAATAGATTAACAAAAGGAAGTTTAATTAGCTTTAACCCTGTACTCTTCTACACGACAGCAATAAGAATATTATAATGTATGTTTTTAGACAACTAAGAAATGCTTTAAAACATATAACACATTACTTAAATTACATGCTTTTGCATTTCCAAAGTCTCTGGAGTCGTTTACTGACTCAGCCATACAGTCACTATTACAGCGAACAGTCAAGTAGCAAGGCGTCATCACACAACAAAGCACTGCCGCCTACCTATTTGTTTGATCAGATTAAGACAGCTAAAACCTGACCTAATTCCCCTACAACATTTCACCTCAAGTATGTAACTGAAATAGAGGTAACATCCTCGATTTTTCACCATGATATGTGATAGAAATCTAAAGTCATCACCCCAAAGTTTCTGTCCCCCAGTTTTATTGATTGGTAATTCAACCAAACTCTAATCCAAGTATTGCTGTGAAGGGATTTTACAGATAGAATTAGGTTATTTATCAGCTGATCTTAAAATAAAGAACTACTGTGGACTACTGCAATGAACCAAAGGGATCAAATGATCCCTTAACAGCAGCAGATGGCAGAAAAGTCAAATCAGAACTACAAGAGAACAGAGAGGTCAGAGAGACTCAAAAGCATATAAAAAGACTTGATCTGCCATTGCAGCTTTTGAAGACAGAAAGAAAACCAGAAGCCAAAGAACGAGGGCAGCCTCTAGACACTGAAAATAACCTCTGGCGACAGCTGGTAAAGAAACAGAGACTTCAGTCCTCCAACTGAATGCAACTGAATTTGGCCAACGACCTGGATGCAGATTCATCCACAGTTTCCAGAAAAGAACAGAGCCCTGCTAACATCTGAGCTCTAAAGAACCAAGCTCTGCCCGAGACATCTGACCACAGAAACTATGAGATAATACACGTGTGTTGTTTTAAGCCATTAAGTTTGTGATAATTTGTTACAGCAAAAGTTTTTTAAAAATACAGATTCTGGTACCAAGTAGAATGCTGCTGTAATACCTCTAAGTGTGGACATACCGTTAGAATAGGGCAGTGGGTGGAGGCTGGAAGAACTTGGAGGAACATGGTAGAAATAGCATTGGACAAACCAGTAGTAGAAATCTATACTTTAAAGAACACTGCCAGTGATGGCTCACACACTGCTTGAAGAAATCAAGATCTGGAGGATAAAAAGATCTGTTTGTCACTGGGTATTACTTTGTCAACCATTTTGCCTTTAAACAGGGGTGTTTAGCACATTTCGTTTATGTAATTGTCCATTCAGTTCATTTAAATCTACTGTCTTGCTATTGCTTCTTTCATCTGTTTCTGCTGTTGCTTCTCTTTTCCTCCTTTCCTGTCCTGTTTTATGTCTAAGCCACCCCCATCTCTCACCTGGGTTAAGGTAGTAGCCAACTATCTGATCTCCTTGCTTCCACCTTGTCCCTTACTCCAAAGTCTATTCACATCACAGGGGCAGTCTCATCCTATTTTTTTCTACCTTTTCTGGGTAAAGACCAAGTGCTATTAATACAATAACCCCCATTACCTCTCTGGCCTCATCTCCTATTATTCACCCCTCCCTCACTCCATTTCACACTAACTTCTTGACACATATTTGAACACTCCAGACACAATCCCACCTCAGTGCCTTTGTACTTGCTTCTTCCTCTGTTTAGAAAACTTTCCCTAAACATTTATGAGCAACTGTTAGTTTTCCATAACTATTTGTAGTAAGCAGAATAACGCCCTCCCACCCCAGATGTCCATGTCCTTAACCCTAAAACCTAGGAATCTTACATTACATGGTAAAGGAAAATTAGGACTGCAGATGTTAATATTGCTTATCAGATGACATTACAATAGGGAGATTATCCTGACTATGCAGAAGGGCTGGAAGTCTTCACCAGGGTCCTTAAAAGAGAAAGAGCAAGACTTGACATGAAGCAGAATGATCAGAAAGATACAATGTTGCTGGCTTTAAAGATGGAGGAAGAGGACCAGAAAGAAATGTGGGCAGCCTCTAGAAGATGGAAAAGGCAGAAAACGGATTCTCCCCCAGAGCCTCCATAAATTAACATGGGCTACCAATGCCTTGATTTTAGCCCATTGAGACCCATTTCAGATTTCTCACCTCCAGAACTGTAAAAATAATACACTGAATCATTTAAACCACTTTTAAGTTTATGGTAATATATTACGGCAGCAAAAGAAAACTAATACGCTACCTTAGTTATATAAGCCCTTATCTCCTACTTCCCTTTGCTGCTTAATTTTCCTCCACAAAATACACTACCTTCTAACAAACTATTTACTTTACTTATAAATGTAAATTTCATAAGTAAATGTAAGCTCCATAAAGGCAAGGATTATCTATTTTTTTCAGTTTCCCAGGGCCTGGTACATGATTGTATGCCAAGTATTTGCTGAATGAACATTTGACAGATTATAAATACAAATACATAAATATGTTGGAAAAGCTGTGCTTATGATGATACTGACAGTGACAGAAATACCATTAATCTTAAAGAAAAACGAGATATAATCAATGGCTATTTATAGTCAATGACATTCATTACAGCTATGCATTAGTATCTCTCAAAACATCTTTATTATTCAGTCTGCATTCCTCTTCTTCTCAATTGCAACTTTTTTTTTAATTACAGTTTTAACAATTCAGGAGACACTAATACATAATTTTTTTTAATTCTTAATGCTTTTCAGTAGAATATCATAACCTTATCTGTAAGTTCAGAAAAGAACCAATATACAAATATTTCCTTCCTAAAGAAAGTTACTGACATTTGAGAAAGTCTCCAAGTTTGAAAAATAAGACAAAATTTTGGCAATTACCAACAAAGGTCTTACTATCTTCATTCAAAGAGTAAAACACTGTCACTGGTATTGAAAGGCATTGCTTACCTGTTCCAGGAGTAGCTGTCACAACTCCAACGAGGGGACTCTGCATTACTGCAATGTTTGCCTAAGCGAAAACAGAAGAAAGTGTTCAGGTCAAATGCAAAGTTCTAACCATAAAATAAACACAATAAATGTTGAAGAACTTCATTCAACAGACAACTGAATGTCTACCAGGTACTGGCAACGCCTCTTATTAGCTCACAATTGAAGAGTACTTTCTAAGTTTGCTTGTTTTGTTGTTGATTTTGTTTTTAAGTTGAACACTACTAATCTAAAAAGGCAGACTCGTTGGCATATTATAATGTTTAAAATAAGAAAAGCTGAACTAGGTAAAAAGACACTATTTTTATTAACAGTAACACTGCTATTTGTTTTTAGTACCTAAAATACAGTATTTGAAATAACAGATATAATGGTGATTCTTCAAATCATCAAAGTTCAAAATGAAAAACAGAAAGTTGGCAAAATTGTATTTCTAAATTGACACTTACAAACCATGAAATAGTATACATTCAAATCAGTCTACACAGTAAACAACAGCGTATCTCTGTCTCTACTAGTAAAAAGTAACAAAAACTAGTTCCTTTAAATCTGAGAAAATTAAAGATTCAAGTAGTTGAAAAATCTTTCTATAAACAAAATAGAAAACAATAATAGCTAATCAAGAATGAGAAAGGCTCTTTCTCTAGAAGTAAACAGAGAGAAATTTTTTTAATAGATTCTGATTAAAGTAAGAAAATCTAAAATCTAGTTATTACCCAGCAACCAGACCAAATGTCAAGAGATTATTAAAAGGAGATACAAATTCATTGTTCAATTCTTAATGAGAACTTATGAGGAGAGAGAGGCTGACCAAAGTCTCAGGGGGTTAAACTAATTTGGACTTTAATAATATTCTTAGCAACTTTCAAGTCAAAAGCTTTCTCTACAAATTATGGCTCACAAGATTTTTAAACATTTTGAACATAGCAGTAACTATAAACTCCCTTTCTTTCCAGGTATTATCAGAGGAGTAATGAAAGGTGGCATAAACTTATAAGCCAGAGGTCCTCATACCAAATTAAACATCAGATTTATCTATCAACCTTTAGAAAAATACAACAGAATGTTCTGGACTTAGTTAAGTTTATCACAATACTGTCCAAACACAACACAAACCACACCGAGTAACTGTTCTAGAGTAGGCATGTATATCTGTTAGGGAAATTATAAATAAAATGGAGGGAGTCTTGTTCAGGCTTCAGAAGCTGGAGAGCAGGCCTCTGACTGACTTCTGACCATGCCAAGCTATGTGCTTGCCAGCAAGCACACCAACTGTTACCAACAAATCAACTGGCACTTTAGATAAGAAAGGGAGTGGCATTTGTAATTTCTTGAGCCCCTGGAGGCCTAGCCAGCCTCCCAAGGTCTAAGAAGTCTTATGACTCATAAGGTAAAAGAAACAGCAATGTAAAACTTAAAAACCAGAGCTGCATTTTTGCACACAAATGGATGATGGTATTATTTTGCAGCTTGGAACTATAAGCAGGAGTCCCCAAAAACCTCACCCGTGGAATGGACACACCGCCCAGGACTCTTTTCCCTAAAAGGGACTCCAGACTGCTGTTACTCTGGACTTCCCAACACTATTCAAGTCTGGATGTGGGTTTCGGCCCAGTTTGGTGATATGTATGCAGTTACTTTTCTCTGTTGTTTCTATTTCTTTTCTCTTAGTGGCAGTATATTGAAATTAATCAAATAAGCCTTTATTAAGAATTGAAACTGTTTATTGTGTGTGTGATGAATGGCTTCTTTTCTTAACCAATCCTTCTAACCTAAAATGAAGGATTTAAAACTTTCCACAAAACAACATCTCAGTTAATTACAGGACTAGCCACATTTCAAGCATCGACAGCCACACTTGGCCAGTAGCTACTACACTGGACAGGAGGGCAGGTGTGCAAGTGTTGGTAAGAGAAAGTATTCTGTTTAACACAATGAATTAACTTTGCTTTGCTTTACAAATAGGCCCAGTAAGCCAGGTGTATCAAGCCTATAATCAAAATTTACTGAAAGATTTTTCTACTTTTCTTAAACTTGCCAATAAATATACTATATTTGATTTAAAGAAAGGCCTTTAATATTCCTCCAAATCAAACAGCAGAAGTATCTTTATACAACGAACTTACCAGTTCAGCTGAAACATTTTGTTTCTGTATCCTACTAAGCATAACAGTAATAGGAGAGAAAACTTTTGACTATAAAAGCTCCTAAACTTGCTACTTAAAACAAAAATCAATACTACCTTTCAACTGACAACCAAGACTAATCATAGTAGTATTAGCACAGCATCGTTCTTGTCAACACTGGCTCTAGAGTCAATATTCCCTGGGTTTAAAATCTGGCTCAACCAGACTGGCTGCCTTGGGCTTTTGGTGTCCTAGTTTCCTCAGTGATGAGATAAAGCTCCTAAGAGAGTCATTCATCCCAGGGTCATTGTGAGGATTAAATGAATAATACATGAGATCAGGGCATGTACACTACAGGCACTTCATAAGTATTAGACACTTTTTTGTGCTATCAGTCCCATCAAAACAGAGAATCTCTACCTTGCAATCCATAACTGAAAGTGACACTGGCAGAACACCTACATCCACACCAGCCAAGATTTAACATCACCATCAGAACACCTACAGGAACGGACTAGGCCATCACTCAAAAACATGCAGAAGGAAGCATTTTTAGTAAAATAAGTAAACAGTGAACAGCTCTAAAAGAGTATTCAGTTCAGTTCAGTCACTCAGTCATAGCCGACTCTCTGCGACCCCATGAATTGCAGCACGCCAGGCCTCCCTGTCCATCACCAACTCCCGGAGTTCACTCAGACTCACGTCCATCGAGTCACTGATGCCATCCAGCCATCTCATCCTCTCTCGTCCCCTTCTCCTCCTGCCCCCAATCCCTCCCAGCATCAGAGTCTTTTCCAATAAGTCAACTCTTCGCATGAGGTGGCCAAAGTACTGGAGTTTCAGCTTCAGCATTATTCCTTCCAAAGAACACCCAGGACTAATCTCCTTTAGGATGGACTGGTTGGATCTCCTTGCAGTCCAAAGGACTCTCAAGAGTCTTCTCCAACACCACACTTCAAAAGCATCAATTCTTTGGCACTCAGCTTTCTTCACAGTCCAACTCTCACATCCATACATGACCACTAGAAAAACCATAGCCTTGACTAGAAGTACCTTTGCTGGCAAAGTAATGTCTCTGCTTTTGAATATGCTATCTAGGTTGGTCATAACTTTCCTTCCAAAGAGCATCAATCTTATACTAATAAACCATCCCTAAAAATAATGACCTCAAATCATCACAAGGTACCTGAGATCTGGATAAAATCCTGGATCTTCATTTGTTCTGTCACAAAACTATGTATATTGAACTTTTAAACAACCACTGACGGTGTACCATAGAGTAAACAGTAGACTCTATGGTACCTGTCCCTAATGCTTATTCCTATGCAACAGAGTTATACTAAAACAGACTTCAGGGAAACATTTCAAATTACTGACCCTCACTGTATAACCACATGAAAACATGAAATGAGTATGCATGGCCATAAATGAGGATATGTGTATCACCTGTCTTCTTGAAGTTAAAGGTGTTGATCCAAGTCCTGGGCTGGAAATGTCATCATATATACTTCTAACTGGCGGAGCTCCACTTTTATCTTTATGAGCTGGTACAACTGGCTGTGGTGGTGATCCACCTAACAATGTACAAACGGCATAGTCAGGTGAGAAAACAAAGAAATCTTCCATCTATCTGGTAAGATCCTTTAGTATTTTTAAAATAAGGCTTAAACTCCTGTCTCCCAGTGTTTTTCAAACCTTAATACACAGAGTCACTTGGGCATCTTGTTAAAATTCAGGTTTTGTCTCAGACCGTGTGGGATGGAGCCTGAGATTATGAATTTCTAACAAGCTGCCAGTGATGCCAATATTGGTGATCCACAGATTGCCCTTTGAACAAAAGGTTCCAGAACAAGGACTATATAGAAATGTTAGTTTTTAGTGAATGCGTACAACTTTTGTTTTCTCTACAAAATGCTTAACAATTCAATATCAAATTTAATCCTATTTCTCACTTGAAAGTAGAATACTAAACAGCTCTAGTTTGTATATACCTGAAAAAATATAATATTTTAATGTGGAATTTGACTGTCAAATTCCCATGTTTCTCACAGTAAAAATTTATTAAAGTACATAATAAACATACAGGAAAAGGATCAACTTTGGGGGCCACAAAGAGGCCTTCTTAGGTCAGAGAATCATCAATGTCAAGTAGTAGAGCAGCCCACATCTTCTGTAAGACTAATGTCCGAGTCAAGACAGTGCAGCAAAAGCCGTGCACACCAGAGCACAGGCTAATGAACGAGACCGGCCCAATCTTTAACTGCCTGTGGTCACTAACCAGCGAGCTCCAGCAAGCTCTGTACCGCATCTAGCCTCAGTTTACTCCTTTAAGAAACAGAGACAGTACCAACTACTCTTTAAGACTGATAAAAGAATAAGATAACATATAAAATGCTTAGGATACTCCCTGGCTCATAAATACTTAATATATGGTAGCTACAACAATAAAATAACACACTTGAAATATGTAAAAATAAATAATCTGTCCAAGATAATGTTTCTAACTGAAGCACTTCAGTTATAACTTATGATAATTCTCCCTGATAAATCTTAAAAAAAAAAAAAAATTATAAACCACTTTAACACAAATAACACCTCACATGCAGGCACGCCAAGTTGCTTCAGTAGTGTCTGACTCTTTGCCACCCTATGGACTGTAGCCCACCAGGCTCCTCTGTCCATGGGATCCTACAGGCAAGAATACTGGAGTGGGTTGCCATGCCCGCCTCCAGTGGATCTTCCCTACCCAGAGATCAAACCCAAGTCTCTTACATCTTCTGCACTGGCAGGTGGGTTCTTTACCACTAGCGCCACCTGGGAAGCCCAATAATACCTTAAGGACAATTAAAGAAAGAATTTCCATTTAAACATCTACTAAAACACTTATTAGCTCACATTTGGAATTCAACCATTTCTGTAGCTCTCACTACTCATGGTCAAAATTTCCAAATTATCTCTTAAAATATTTGTTTGCTAAAAGAGTCCTGTATTAGATGTTTTGTTTACGTAACAATATTTTGTGCTGGCAACTGCAGAGCATAGTTTGTGGAGTAAGTCCTTTCACTAAACACAGTGAGTGAGAATCTTAACTCACTAACACTAGAAGTCAAATTCATATCTACAAATTTACAAATTATATTTCTTTTGACTGAATATTTGCTGTTATTATATTAAGACAAGTTTTTTAAACTGAATCCAGCTGAAGCTGAATGACCATATTCCCCTCCCCCACCCAAACACACTTTAACATCTCTGAAATAGGAATAATTAACAAAAAAATGGCAAATGGTGTATCATATTTAGTGCTTTTCTTTCCTAGTGGTTCTTAATGGTGTTACAATCAATGCTAGATTGAACATAATGCAGTATGCATATTTTTAGGGATTCTTAGAATTAAAGTAAATTACATTGCTTACACCTGTTTCAATAATTTTAGGTGACGAAGGTGAAAGCTGCCTCACTCTTCTTTTTAAAATTCTAGTACATGTACTGATAGTACTTAAAACTACACTAAGCAATTTACCTTTGTTGTCATCTAGTTACTAAGTCATGTCCAACTCTTTTGAGACCCCATGGACTGTAGGCTGCCAGACTCCTCTGTCCATGGGATTTCCAAGGCAAGAATACTGGAGTGGGTTGCCACTTCCTTCTCCAGGGGATCTTCCCCACCCAGGGATCCAACCCGCATCTCCTGCATTGGCAGGCAGTTTCTTTATGGCTGAGCCACCAGGGAAGCCCAAACATTTACCTACCTGCAAGTAAAGGTGATCTCATTTCCATTACTCCTATGGAAGGGCCACTAATTGACCGAGGTTGTGGAGTCACTGGAGCTGGCAAATCCCCCATTAAAAATCCAGGTAAGAACTGGGCATTAACCCCTGGCTTTGGAGACGTGGGTGAACCCAGCATCATTGGTTCAGATCCTAAATGAATCAGAAAATAAAATACAGAGAAAGGACTTCAATGTAATAATAGGTAACAAAAAGATACAAGGACCAGTATACACAATTTTGAGAATTTATTAAAAATTGTTAAATATTACAGAACCACAGTTAAATTATTTTAAAAATCATAAAATTTTTTCCAGAAAAATATGAAAATATTTTGCATTAACAAAATAATATTTGACAGACGTTTACATTATTTCATAGATTTAAGAATCAACATTTATTTTTAAATTTTTGCTTATTGACTAAAAAAAAAAAAAAAATCCCTACTACATACAGAACAACTTCTTTCCATTTCTGGCAGTTTCTACTATGTAACAACCAAAAACAAGGACAGGATACACTACCAACATAAAGTCTAAGCAAATTAGACACAACAGATTTAGCTGTATGTCCCATTTTTCTTTCCCCATACACAAAAACCACGTCATTTCTGTAGTAAAAGTGTAATTCTGCACACATTAAAGCACGTATGAAGTAACAGTGATGGCAGCATACCGACTAAGAAGCATGCTTTGGGTAATTTTTTAAAACCATTCATTTTAAAGTTAGGAATAATCAGTAAGTCTCCCTAACAGAACACCAATTAAGAGGAGAACTGATACTTCATGATGATCCATTCAAAATTATTTTTCACAATTTATAGGCTAGGTAATATTATTATTCCAACTATGAAAATAAGGAAGCTATAACTTCCTCTAATTTCAAAACAAAATAGCACAGTAAGGAGAACATGAGCTCTGGAGTCAAGAGACCTGGTTTCAAGTTTTTCAGAAAGATGGACATAATCACAGCACCCAGCTTTGATTAGAAAGATAGCAAATAAAGCACTTAACTCAAGTGCCTAATATACAATGAGTACTCACAAATATTAGTTATTACAATTATTATTCTAATAGTACCTTAAAATCCAAAACCTACTGTGTACATGTAGAATTTGCAATTTCTGCTTATGAAAATTTAATTTTTCAATTATCTGACAAAGCTGATTTGTGATTTATGGAACTCAGAAAGTTTAAACACTTGATATTTTATACAGCCTTTATTAACTACACTGTAATTTTAACTGCCTCAAAATTGTGTTTAGTACTATCCAAATGCTGTCAATTAATTACTCTTCCTCTTATTTCTCATTATAGCAGACCTTGATAGTAACAATGCAAGCACATGAAAAAGGAAAAGAAAGCAAATACTGAAACAGGTGTGAAGAGCTGTATTACATTGTAATTACTTCAAAGTGCTAGTTACTATGTTACCATGGTACTACTACATATTTCCAAAGAACATAATACTAAAATCAAATCAAAAGTCTAAACAAAAGCATATTATGAACATATATTTATAAACTCAAAGTACAAAGTTTTAGGTACCATCTCCCAGCCCCAAAAGAAAACAAAAAAACACATATATGGGCTTCCTAAGTGGCTAAGTGGTAAAGAATCGCCTGCCAAGGCAGGAAACACAGGATGGATCCCTGGCTCGGGAAAATTCCCTCGAGGAGGAAATGGCGACCTACTCCAGGATTCTTGCCTGGGAAATCCCATGGATAGAAGAACCTTTCATGGGGTCGAAAAAGAGTCAGACATGACTCAGCGACTAAACAACAGCAGCAAGTATACTAAAAATTAAGTCCAAAAACTTTTGACACATCTAAATACATATTGTGATACAACAGAAATAACCAGAGTGAGGAGAGCCAAAGGACTCTTAACTAAACTGTCACTAACCACCGAGCCCTCAGACTAATTTTCCTTAAAAAGTTATATTGTTGGATCCTCAAGTCTTAAATTTCCATTTCCGAGTCTCTACTCCTAAAATGTTAAGTGGTGTGTCTTACTCAGCTAGCATTGTTTGTCGAAGTAACCATAGTTTTAGTGTTCCATTAGGTGCTGCTGCTAAGTCACTTCAGTCGTGTCCGACTCTGTGCAACCCCATAGACGGCCTCCTACCAGGCTCCCCCATCCCTGGGATTCTGCAGGCAAGAACACTGGAGTGGGTTGCCATTTCCTTCTCCAATGCATGAAAGTGAAAAGTGAAAGGGAAGTCGCACAGTCGTGTCCGACTCTTAGCGATTTTCAAATACATCTCTATTATACTAGATGGTTTCTTTTCTGTTTTAAGCTATTCCACGGTTCTCACAAAACCCACAACTCAACCGACACATACACACAATAATCGACATCCAAGGCTGACACGCAAGATTTTTTTTAATGCCCCCATTATATAACGGAAATGATTTTTTTTAATCATTCAGTTCAGTTCAGTTGCTCAGTCGTGTCCGACTCTTTGCGACCCCATGAATTGCAGCACGCCAGGCCTCCCTGTCCATCACCAACTCCCGGAGTTCACCCAAACCCTCGTCCATCGAGTCGGTGATGCCATCCTGCCATCTCATCCTCTGTCGTTCCCTTTTCCTCCTGCCCCCAATCCCTCCCAGCATCAGAGTCTTTTCCAATGAGTCAACTCTTCGCATCAGGTGGCCAAAGTACTGGAGTTTCAGCTTTAGCATCATTCCTTCCAAAGAACACCCAGGACTGATCTTTAGAACGGACTGGCTGGAATCACTACGTGACCGTAATGTAGAGGAATGTACTGTAGAGAAAAAGATCCTCTACAATAGAGTGATTTCCCAAGATAAAGAAAATGAAGCGAACTCATGGCTTCCTATTAAGGGAATATCTCAATGGTTGCCATCACCTGGTTAATTAAATATCGAACAACTCAAGTTTCCATTAACAACACATTCCTTTTGCGAATCCCGGGAGGAGTTGGAATCAAGCAGTAACGAGAAGCCTAGGTGACCGAGCAGCCGTGAAAGGTGACCACGCTCCAGGGCACCGCCCACCCACGTGTTCACAGGTGACGACCTTCCCACCAACGCTTCACAGGATCCGGGAACCCAGCATAGCGTCTGCCGTGCCGGCGAAGTCTCAGGTATGGACAGGTCTGGATCCGGCTTGTGGGGAGTATACCAAGCGGCTTAGTCACCACAAGACCGCCGTTTCTTCGACTTCCTCGGAGCCCGCAGCGTCCCGGAGCCCCCTTGGTAGCTACAGGGTGGCGACGCCTAGAGAAGGGGGCGGACTTGGAACCTGGGGGCGAGCCAAAGGGCTAGCTCTTTGCGGCTTGAAATTAGCAGACGAGACCCTACGATTACTGTCTCTCAGCGTGCCCGCTTCCAAGCTTACAGTGTGCATCGCAGTGCCAGCGAGGAAAAGCAGTTTTTTACTCACCCAACGTGGGCGCCTGGGGTTCCACGGCAAAGGCTGCCATCACAGCAGCAGCGGTATTCACCCCCGGACTTTCCTGATTTTCAAAAATGGCGGAAACTCTCCCCACGGGTGGGGCCGCGCTACCTTATGGGATTGCGTGACTTCCGGACATGCGCTGTATCTGTTGTGGCGCCGGCGCTGCAATTTTGGCATAGGGCAGCAGTCTTCTCGGACTACTTGGGCGGGAAGAATTTCTCTGGTAAAGTGATGAAACAACGTGGAAGTTGTGATTCCGGGACTTCCTTGCTCAACTGTGAGCCTCCTGATTTGTTGGTGCTTGAGTCGTATAGTAACACAAGTTACTGTAACGCTTCCATAGTTAGCGAGAGTTTGCTGCTGCTGCTAAATCGCTTCAGTCGTGTCTGACTTTGTGCGACCCCATAGACGGCAGCCCACCAGGCTCCCCCTTCCCTGGGATTCTCCAGGCAACACTAGAGTGGCTGTGCTGCTTTTCTTTAGATATTATTTGAAGAGCGCGCACACAAACACCTTGTATTTATCAATATGTGTGTGTGAAAATAAGTTGTTTAGCCATTTGCAGCAACATGAATGGACCTGGAGATTATCATAGTGAGTGAAGTAAATCAGACTAAGAAAGACAAATATGATATAGCTTATATGCAGAATAAAAAAATGATACAAATGAACTCATTTACAAAACAAAAATAGAGAACTTATGATTAACAAGGGGAGAGGATAGGGAGGAGCGATAAATTGGGAATTTAGGACTGACACATCACACTGCTAGTTTTAAAACAGATACCCAACAAGGACCTACTGTGTAACACAGGGAATTCTGCTCAACACTGTAATAACTGAAATGAGGAAAGAATTTGAAAAGGAATTCATATATGTACATGTATAACTGAATCACTTGGCTGTACATCTGAAATTAACACACATTGTTAATCAACTATAGTATAAAATAAAAATTTTTTAAATAAAAGGAAATAAAAGGAAAAAAATGTGTTGTTTAGTTTTGCTCACTTACTAATTTTATTAAAGTCATATGCTACATGTGTATATTCTGAGATGCTCTTTGATCCATACCAAACTCACTATCCTGCAAATACTCACCATCCTCCCTATTTCCTCTGGGGTTTTCCTGAAATCCCAAATCCAGCCAGGATTTTTCTAATTTGGGTAGAGGTAATAACAATTTCCGGAGAAGGCAATGGCACCCCACTCCAGTTCTCTTGCCTGGAAAATCCCATGGACGGAGGAGCCTGGTGGGCTGCAGTCCATGGGGTCCCTAGGAGTCGGACACGACTGAGCACCTTCACTTTCACTTTTCACTTTCATGCATTGGAGAAGGAAATGGCAACCCACTCCAGTGTTCTTGCCTGGAGAATCCCAGGGATGGGGGAGCCTGGTGGGCTGCCATCTCTGGGGTCGCACAGAGTCAGACACGACTGAAGCAACTTAGCAGCAGCAGCAGCAATAACAATTCCAGCATCAAATGACAAGTTTCCAGAAATCAAAGCTTAAAACCACTTACAGATGAAGTGACTTTTTCTTAACAGATGTTATGTATGGGTTGAACTCTCTCCCCCAAAATAAATGTTAAGATCCTAACCTCCAATACATATGAATGTGACCTTATTTGGAAATAGGGTCTTTGCAGATGTAATCATGTTCAGATGCAGTCATACTGAATTTCTACAAACTTCATGGCTTAAACCAACACAAATTTATATTTTATAGTTCTAGTGGCCAGAGATCCAAAATGATTGTTATAGGACGAAAACCAAAGTGTCAACAAGACTGGTTTCTTCAAGAGGCTCCAAGGGAGAATCTGTTTCCTTGCTTTTCTAACTTCTGAAGGCTAACCATATATTATGTACTTAGCTTTTGGCCCTGTCCTCCTGCTTCAAAGCCAGAGGCATAGCATCTTCTACCTCTGACACTGCTTCTCTGCTTCTGTCATCACATGGTCTTTTTCTTGTATAGTAAAATCCCCCTCTGCATCCATTTTATAAGGACCTTTGTAATCACATTTAGGGCTACTCAGACAATCCAAGATAATCTTCCCACGGTGGTAACCAGTTGTGGTGATTAAGTTAATAATCATGTCTATAAAGTAACATTCATAGATTCCAGAGATTAAAATGTGAATATCTTTGGAGGCTCTATTCAGGCCACCACACCCAGCGATTCCCTTTCTAGAAAAAAGGTACCAAGAAAAGTTCATCAATGAAGGGATTTCAATATAAATTATGATCTAGCTAAATAAAAGAACATCATGCACCTGTTAAAAAGAATAAAATGGATTGGATATGTGACTGTATGTATTGATCTAGAAAAATCTCCATGGTTGATGTGAAAAAGGCAATTTGAAAACATTATATAGCATCATTTCATTTTAACTTAACAAAAAGTATACATCTGAGAACAGATGCAAAGAGACAGAGACAGAGATGCTTATTTAAATAAAGGAAAAATCTAGAAAACATTCCTTCAAAGTATTAACAGGGAAGGTAGAATGAGAGAGGGGTTTGTAAATCAGGGGATTTAAGAAGGGCCCTTATTTTACCCTATATAACTTTTAGTAGTAGATTATAGGTATTATTTACTATTTTTAGTATTCTTCAAATTAAAACTCTTTCTTTCCTTTAAGAAACCCACTTTCCTTCAGTTGCTTTTCAGTCTTCTACCCTTTAACTGTCTCTTTCCTTATCAAGTTATAAAGATGCCTACTTGTCCCTCTCATAGAAACTTTCCTATGTCTTTTCTCTTTCTCCTAGCTACCATGCACTAATTTCTCTCACATTTTCTCTCCTTTTCTCAAGATCTCAAAATTAGAGCCTACAGATTTTCATAGATGATCTATTTCCCTAACTTCAACATTTATTGTTTAATTCATTACATACTGGCTACTATGTAAATCTTATGAAACTACTGATCCCCAGCTATTTTTCTCCTTGTGGGCAGATTAAGCCTGTCTTCTTGATATCTGCAGTAGTCAACAGCTTTGACCATCTTTTTGTCTAGACAGTGTTGTCCATGTTTTTGGTGAGGCTACACTTCCTATTTTATCCCATAACTTTCTAATCTTTTTCTGGTTTTTCTATACCTGATCCTACTTTATTCTAACCTGGACATATTATTAATAGTCAAGACTTTGTCCCCTCTCTTCTTAAATTCTTTATGTTCTCTCTGGGAGTCCTCGTGAATTGTCATGTCTATGCAAAAAAAAAAAAAAAAAATCCAATATTGTTAACCCCAGCTCTCTCTAAAGCCAACTGATACTTTCCCAGATGCTTGATGAACAATCTACCAGCACACCAAGCCTCAAAAATAAACTCATGTTACCCTAAAACCAGCCCCATTCCAGTTGTCCCTTTTTCTACTGACCTCTTAGAAATTCAAAATCACAGTATGTTAGAGTCTAAAATGATACAGACATTTATTCAAAGTCCAACTGATACACTTAAATCCTGTATTACTTCGATTTGTATTAAATCTCTTTAGATTGTAAAATAGAAACAATACCTACTTTGAAAGGTGGTTATGCTTAGTACGGGCTTCCCTGTTGGCTCAATGGTAAAGAATCTGCCTGCCAAGGCAAGAGACATAAGAGAGGTGGGATTAATCCATGGGTCAGGAAGATCTCCTGGAGAAGGAAGTGGCAACCCACTCCAGTATTCTTGCCTGGGAAATCCCATGGACAAAGGAGCCTGGCAGGCTACAGTCCATGGGAGTGCAAAAAATTCGAACACGACTTAGTGACTTAACAATAACAATATGCTTAGTACATTAGTGCCTGGTCCGTTTTGCTTTTTCTGGCTTCCATTTTCCCTTCCATCAGACATTCAGATACCAAGTCCTATTCTTTCTCTCTCCTCAATGCCTAGACAATTGCAGTCAACTCTTAAGAACGCCATGCCTTCAATCTCTCCCACCAAACACCACTATCCAATGCTCCCATCCTTGTACACACTAGTCGGCTGTCCAAAACTCTCACTGACTTCCCACTCCCTACAGTAGCCTCCTTTTCTTCAACTTCACAAGCTTCACATGTGCAGCACATGCCAGCCAATAGTGTCTCCCATTACACTGTATACATTCTCACCCAGGCAACAAGAAGAAAATCAGAATCCTTTGGGGGTGGAAATTGCTATAGATTGAATATTTGTGTTCCCATAGTTCATTTGTTGGAAATCCTAACACCCAGTATGATGTTATTTGGGAGCTGGGAACTTTGGGAAGTGGTTAGGTCATGAGGGTTAAGTCCTCATGAATGAGATTAGCGCTCTTACACAAGAAACCATCCAGAGAGCTCCCCAATCCCTTTGGTCATGTAAGCATAGAGCAATAAGATGCTGTCTGTAAGCCAGGAAGCAGGCTCCCACTTGACACCAAATCTGCCATATCTTGATCTTGGACTTCCCAGCCTCCAGAACTTTGAAGAAATAAATTTCTGTTGTTTGTACGTTCCCCCCAGTCTATGGTATTTTGTGTGTGTGCTGAGTCACTTCAGTCATGTCCGACTCTTTGAAACCCCGTGGACTGTAGCCTGCCAGGCTCCTCTGTCCTTGGAATTTTTCAGACAAGAATACTGGAGTGGGTAGCCATTCCCTTCTCCAGGGGAACTTCCCAGCCCAGAGATCAAACCCATGCCTCCTGCATTGAAGGCAGATTCTTTACCATCGAGCCACCAGGGAAGCAAAGAGCCCAAACAAACTAAGACAGGACAGTAGGAGCATCTCTTTTGCTGATTCAACAGGCACCCTAAAAGGAATATATATTGTCACCCTACCTTCACCAGGCGTGGTTGAGAACCTCAGTTTCAAAACAGTCTCTTCACTCTCTCACCCTAGCTTTCTGCTCCAATCAATTCTCCCATTATTCCCCTTTGCAAGTGTTTCAACATTTTGTGAAAGATCTTCACATTATACTCCTTGCTCACAGCAGTACCCCTGTTCAGCGTCTCTTCGCTTTCCACCGCAATTTACAAATTCCTGTGAAACTTGCTCCAGCCCTGCCAGCTAATCGTTTCATCTCAAAATGTATAACACATCATTTCTGCAACTCATTTGCTACAATATACTTGTTTTTGTTTTTTAAGTTTTCTTTTCAGCCCTACTAGATGAATTTTCTTGAGGACAGGATCGTAATATTTTCTATTCTGTTTTTCTATCACTTTCCAATAAAACTGTTGAAAAAGTAAATGAATGAACAAATTTTAATGACAAACTCTATATAAATAAGTGTAATTATCTGATATAACTTATTTGATGCAATTTTCATGTTTTAAAATGTTTAAAATAATAATTTTACACATTAATTCTATCAGAAGTGCTTATTATACATATTGTAAATTGAAGACCTATTTGTAGTTCTGTTTATCCTTTTTTGGTAAAATGAAATTTCTATAAAATGAGATAAAATGGGTTATCTTGAATGAATACCATTGTATAGCACAATTTTACTTTTTATGTTTCTTGTTAAACTACAATCTTTAGAAATACTGCATGTTCATCATAGTCTTCTGTACATGGATATTATTATCTTAATTGCAATACTTGCTTTCCTACTTTCTTTTCTGAACATGGTAAATAAAATGCCAAAGTGGAACACCTGTTCCTTTTTTCTATTCTGGATTTGTGGTTCTCTGAATGCTGCCTTCCAGTGACATATGATTCCATCAAAGTGTTATTTTTGTAGATCATTGATTTTCAGACTTATATGGAATACTCTTTCATTTAACAAGGTTTTGGGCAGATACTTAATACATACAACAGACCCACTCTGGTTGAGGGGAAGAAAAAAAAACAGGAAAAGTGCAAGTCCCACTAACTCAGGATTCTTGCCCCCTCAGCTGTCAATTATCACCTTCAAATAACCCCTGAAGCACTTGGGTGAAATCCCTACAGCTACAGAGAGTCCAATCTGAAGATTAGTTTCCAGCTATATACATTTCAACTTTCTTCTAAACACAAATTTTTTAAAAGTCAGAAATGTATTTGAGACATGAAGTCTCAAAATGTATTAATTTTCAATATATTTGATGTATTTGCAGCCAAACTACTGTGTGTCTATCATACACACTGAATACTCATCGACCTATTTATAAATGTCATTTAATATGCAATGTTTGTATATAAACCTAAATTATTAAATCCCACTCCTAGTCTACTTTAAAAATAAAAGCAAAGAATTTTGACACTGAAGCAAAGAAAAATGATATCCACCTTTGGTAAGAATTTAGGGAAAGAATAGAGTTTGTCACCTTTGAAAAGAGAGCCAAGAGAGGCAACATTGTCGCACTCATGTTCCCATCATCTGAGCTTCTGGCAGCTGGTGTAGCATGGACAGGCCATGACGTAGATTGTGATGTCACATAAAGCATATGGAGAGACCATGATTTCATAGGGCCCAGGGACAAGTGATCTCCAAAAGAGCTTTGTGGTGTTTAAGACGTAGGGATTTTGTCCAGAAAAAAAATGCAAATCAATTAGTTGTTATTTGCATTGTCTGATCACTATAAACAGTAATGGCCAAAGCTACATCTTTACAAATTAAAATCAAGATTATATTTGGAAACTTACCAGTGTTTTCTGATTTCATTATAGTAAACAACTGGCAGAAAGAGGGTAGCCAAACATCAAAAGAGATATCAGTTTAGCTGACTCACTTGTCTTTTAACCGATTAGATAGTTCTTAACACCTGTAGGGGCTTCCCTCGTGGCTCAGCTGGTAAAGAATCCACCTGCAATGTGGGAAACCTAGATTCGATCCCTGGGTTGGGAATATCCCCTGGAGATGGAAAAAGCTACCCACTCCAGTGTTCTGGCCTGGAGAATTCCACAGACTCTATAGTCCATGTGGTCACAAAGAGTTGGACACCACTAAGAGACTTTCACTCATTCACTCACTAACACCTGTTGCAAGTAAAAAGACAACATCAAAACTTACATATAACTATAGGAGAGAGTGGTGAATAGGCAGAACACAGGATTTTCAGGGCAGTGAGACTATTTTGTATGATATTATCATGGTGGATACATGTTATTGTAAGTTTGTCAAACCCAAAGAATGTAGAACACCAAGTGTGAATCCAAAGTAATGTAAACTATGGATTCGGGGGGGTGATAACTATGGTTTTTCCTGTGGTCATGTATGAATGTGAAAGTTGGACTGTGAAGAAAGCTGAGCGCCGAAGAATTGATGCTTTTGAACTGTGGTGTTGGAGAAGACTCTTGAGAGTCCCTTGGACTGCAAGGAGATCCAACCAGTCCATTCTGAAGGAGATCAGCCCTCGGATTTCTTTGGAAGGAATGATGCTAAAGCTGAAACTCCAGTACTTTGGCCACCTCATGTGAAGAGTTGACTCATTGGAAAAGACTCTGATGCTGGGAGGGATTGGGGGCAGGAGGAGAAGGGGACGACAGAGGATGAGGTGGCTGGATGGCGTCACTGACTCGATGGACGTGAGTCTGGATGAACTCCGTGAGTTGGTGATGGACAGGGAGGCCTGGCATGCTGCGATTCATGGGGTTGCAAAGATTCATGGACTGAGTGACTGAACTGAATTGAACCGAACTGAATGATGTTTCAATGTAGTTTCACCACTTACAACAAATGTACACTCTGGTGGGAGATGTTGATAAAAGAGGAGGCTAAACATATGTGAGGGCAGAAGGTATGTGGGACATCTCCACACCTATTGTTCAGTTTTGCTATGAATGTAAAACTGTTCTAAAAAAACATAACTTTCAGGTGTTATAAATTATTTTTATAAAGCCCCATGGAAGTTTTAGCAGGAAAAATGGATGATACTGAAAAAAATAGGATTTACTTTAGAAGAAGCTTTGTCTGGGAGTTTCCTTGAAATAATCCTCTGTAATAAGTAAGGGCAGAAGCAGTGTAGGATGAAGATAGTTCAACAAATCCTTTAAACAAGAAAAGCCATGAGTTGATAATTATTGATGGCCAATTGATTATAGTATTCTCTAATTGTGTGTATTTTGACATTTTCCCAAGTTAAATTCTTTTTTTAAAGCAATAAGGAGAAGGGATAGGCTACCCACTCCAGTATTCTTGGGCTTCCTTGGTGGCTCAGACGGTAAAGAATCCGCCTGCAATGCAGGAGACCCCAGTTTGATTCCTGGGTTGGGAATATCCACTGGAGAAAGGAAAAGCTACCCACTCCAGTATTCTGGCCTGGAGAATCCCCATGGATAGATGAAGCCTGGTGGGCTACAGTCCATGGGGTTGCAAAGAGTTGGACACAACTGAGCGACTAAGCACAAGCACAGTACAAGGGTGTTCAAAGATCAAACATTCTCTCCCAGTTTATGTGAATAAATGAGAGTGAAAAATCAATGACAAAATTACTCTTTTCCTACTTGATAATGTCTTCATTTAGAGAAGTAGCATTTTGTTGAGGAGAGGTGCAAATCTTGACTTAATAAAAATACTTAATAGTTATATGACATTAACAACTCTAGGACTTAATTTTTTAATCTGATTAGTGGGAATTATAGTAGCTACAATGTATTGACTTATTCACTCAGTGATATATAATATCATTCAATATTCAATTCAATATTCAATATATAATATATATTCAATAACTGAAATGTATCCTAATGCTCTTCTATGTCACTCAGCCTACTACATAGCTTTTAATAAGCTTATTTGGCTTCTTCCCCCATTAATTTACCAAACAACTCTTGCCAACATCACCAAAGACCTCCATAAGGCTAAATCCAAGACATTGTTATTTTATATCTCATATAACTTTTAGCAGCATTAGTTCACAGTAAACATTCTTTGAAATTCTCCCTAATTTCTTTGACTCTCTTGCTTTCTCTCCTACCTCTCTGACCATGTGGCTAAGTTTCTTTTCTTAGCTTATCCTTCCCTATCTACCCCAGAAATGTTCCCAAGGCTCAATCTTCTGGTCTGGTCTTACTCTAAACTCTTTCTCTGTATTAGTATTCACATCCATTGTCCTGCTGCTGCTGCTGCTGCTAAGCCACTTCAGTCGTGTCCGACTCTGTGTGACCCCATAGATGGCAGCCCACCAGGCTCCCCCGTCCCTGGGATTCTCCAGGCAAGAATACTGGAGTGGGTTGCCATTTCCTTCTCCAATGCATGAAAGTGAAAAATGAAAGTGAAGTCGCTCAGTCGTGTCCGACTCCTAACGACCCCATGGACTGCAGCCTACCAGGCTCCTCCGTCCATGGGATTTTCCAGGCAAGAGTACTGGAGTGGGGTGCCATTGCCTTCTTCTCCATTGTCCTAATGACTCTCAATTTATATCACCAACCCAAATCATTCTCTGACATCCAAAATTACATACACAATTGCCTATAGGACATCTACAGAGAAGGCAATGGCACCCCACTCCAGTACTCTTGCCTGGAAAATCCCATGGACAGAGGAGCCTGGTGGGCTGCAGTCCATGGGGTCACGAAGAGTTGGGCACGACTGAGCGATTTCACTTTCACTTTTCACTTTGCTGCATTAGAGAAGGAAATGGCAACCCACTCCAGTGTTCTTGCCTAGAGAATCCCAGGGACGGGGGAGCCTGGTGCGCTGCCGTCTATGGGGTCGCACAGGGTCGGACACGACTGAAGCGACTTAGCAGCAGCAGCAGCAGCATAGGACATCTACACTTTAATATCTCAAAGGCACTTCAAAATAAAATAGAAAAAGCCAAACTTACTATCTTTTCTGTAAAATTTAATTATTTATCTCAGAGAATGGCCCCACCAGCTATCTAGTTCCTAAAGAATGAAATCTTGACGTGGTCTTTAAACACCAATCCTTTCAACACCAATCCTATCCTGTGAATAATAGCTCCTAAATACCTTTCAAGTGCATCCACTTCTTTGCATTTTTGCTGCCTTCACCAAATCCCAGCTTTACCATCTGATACATGGATTTAGCTTCCTGGTTAGTCTTACCCTCCTTAATCCACACTCCACAGCACAGCTGAAGTGAGCTTTTAAAAATAACATTCAGAGCAAGTTGCTCTCCTGCTCAAATTTTTTCCATCCCATCTACTGCTCTTAAAAGACCAAAATTCTTCTTCCCATCATTTCAATATGTCATGCTTTTTCTCACCCCTGGGTCTTTACATGCCTTGTTCTCTCAGTTCTGGAAGATCTTCAACACCTACTTATCTTTCAGCACTTATCTCAAACATCACTCAGGGGAGTGTTCCCTTTTAACTTGACAAATTATGATTTGAAATATATACTTCTATAATTCTAAAATTATCTATTCCCCTCAGCTAAGTTGTAAGCTTCATGAAGTTGGGTACTTGGAGGTTTTTGTTAATGGTTTTATTAAATTAAACTCTGTTATCTTGAGATGTTTGTGGATTCACAGGAAGTAAAAAATAATGTAGAGAGATGCTATGTACCCTTTACCTGGTTTCCCTCAGTGGTAACATCTTGCCAAACTATAGTACAATGTCACAACTAGGATACTCAATGTTGATATATTTACATTTTGACCAGCATCTTTCCCCTTGCCTTTTTATAACCACACCTACTTCCCTAGGCTGCAACCACCTTCTTAACCCCTGGAAAACACTAATCTTTCTTTCATTTCTATAATTTTGTAGATACACATGTAATACTGACACACCCTGAATTATGGGCTAGGAGAGGGCTAGTTTTCTCTTTGCTACAGAATCAGGGAAGGCTGTGTTATACAGGAGGATCAACATATCCTGTACTGCCAACAAATATTTTACAGAAAAAGCACAGCAGCATCTGAAGAATGTCCAGAATGACTAAAAAATGTTTCCTAATTCGAAATAACAAAACAATAATACTAGTAGTATAGCACTTTACAGTTTTAGAAAACACATTTTCATACAATTCAATTGTAGAGCCATTGATTAGGGGAGATGATATCAAGTTACAGGTAATAAAAGACCAAAGTTTTGCAAAGTGAAGTCACTCAGTCGTGTCCGACTCTTTGTGACCCCCATGGACTGTAGCCTACGATGTTCCTCCGTCCATGGGATTTTCCAGGTGAGAATACTGGAGTGGGTTGCCGTTTCCTTCTCCAGGAGATCTTCCCGACCCAAGGATTGAAGCCAGGTCTCCCGCATTGTAGGCAGATGCTTTACCATCTGAGCCACCAGGGAAGTCTAAAGTTTTGCAAGGGAAGACCAATTGTTAACTGATCTGAGTGGCGTTAACCTCAACAGCACCAAGAATATGAAATGTCAAGGAGCCAAACTGCAGCAGTTGGGTAGCTTCTGCATCACTTGTGAACAAGGTCCACAGCTGCTCATTCTCACTGAGTAGGAAAAGACCACAGAACTGAATTCTATTGATTTCCCAATTTCTTAACTCCACTGAAAAGCAAATGTACTTCTTAAACAAAGTTTTAACAAATGCTTCTTTTGTCTGGAATTAATGAGAATTGTAGAAGATATTAGTACTTCCTGAAAAAGAAAACCCTCTTGAGATACAAGTAAGTGCTTAATCTATCCTAAGGATATGGACTATATAATGAGAAAATTTTATTTCTAGGCTACTCATCATTTGGAAATCTACTTCAATTTTTTATTTAAATTGAATACTTAGTATTAAGCTAAGTGCTATTACTGCAACTTCTTTAGTATCTGAAACTTAATCCTATTGTAATAATAATTGCAATATCTTCCAAAGAAACAAAAAAAGTTTATAAACATTAAATTACTAATTCTTTCAACTTTCTTGTGAGGATGGTTAATTAACAGTTTACCCATACAGATATGGTCATCCAAGGACTCCATACCTTGACAGAATAGTAAAAGAGTATCAACTCTTATTTCCGTAATTATCAGCTTGATTAATATTTTAAAAGATTATAGGTGTTTTGAAAGTCAGTTATAAAACACATTCACTGCCTATAAAGGAATATGTGTGTATGGGTCTGTAGCTTGATCAAAACTGCACATTGGGGAAGAAAGTTTTTAAAATATTTTAGGGCTCTTTTCTGTAATAGAAAGAGTATATAATTGATACCTGTAGTCAATTTTTTTCTGGTGATTACTAGGAAATTGTTCTCTTTAAACTTTGGTAATTATTATTAATTAATGTTATTATTGTAGGTAGATGCTGGTGAGGAGGAGTTTTTGTGTTTCTTCTTAAGGCTTCTACTTACTTCAGCAGAACCAGGATCGGTTGTGTTAGGAGACTCTTAGAAAATTCTGCCCTTGGTCATTTGCCCACCTCTCCTTAGTAAAGAAAGACCTCCATGGTTCAGAAATGTCAAAACAGAAGAAAATCCAACCAGCAGAAGGCTGAGTGATGAGTGTAGATGTGTCTGTTATTATACAGTGGTGTTACATTGAATGCAAGCTCGATGCAGGCAAGGATTTTTTACTGTTTTGCTTATCATTATATCCCTAGCACCTAGCACAGTATTTGACATGCAGGGGAGTCCCTGAATGTGAAAAAAAAAAAATCATTTTTTTATATTGAAGAAATACTAGGAAAATCTGCTAGTGATATTCTCAAAGCAAGATCAGTTATATTTAAGACATGCTGTGAGAGTGTCATAAAATTGAAGACAGGCAATTATTATACCAGATTTTTTTTTTAAGAAGAAAGGGAGAATGTTAAAACTTATACATAGTAATGCTATTACTTATACATACTAAGCTGTGTGCCAATTCTAGAGAAAATGTAGGGAACTTTTTGTTTGTGAGCACTTATAAAAGCATTTGCTATTACAAAAAAATAAATATATATATATGTGTGTGTGTGTATAGACATCACACACACACACATCACTAGTGGTGAGACATTAGCTATCTTCATTTACCCCCTGAGTTCATGAAGTTGCATTAGCAGTAATTACAACTATTAGTAAGTGGATTCACAAATTTATTAGTACAACTGGACTATTCAAAGAGGGCAGTGAGAATTCAGTTCAAGCACTGAAAGCAATTTCCTCTCCTCCTGGTATGATATACAAATGGGAAGACTGGGTGAAAACATAAGAGCAATAGCAAATTACACTATTTATGTGCTTTCTTTTTAACTTTGAAGAATTCACCACTCTGTAGACAAGAAGCATTAGCAAAATCAGGTCATTGTGCTTATACCCTTACACAGAACACTGTTTATATTCACAGAAGTATTCTCTCAAAAAATATTCCTACAACATTAATTTCCATTTGAGCCTTTATTATCATAAGGTGCATGGCTGTAACATAGCTTGACCTGCTACCAGAAACACTCCACAAGGACAATTATGAAAATAATTGACTGTAAATTATAGGCTAGACAGCCTAGGTCCATCAGGAGATACACCACACAATAAGAGTGGGAAAGTTTAATATAAAAGTTTATTAACTATAAAAAGGTTGGAGTAATGAGGGATTGGTTGGAAAGGAAGAAGTAAAGTGCTCTAAACAATAGCGTGGGAAGAGCGGATATAAAGAACAGTCACCACCACTGGGGAAGTGTTTAAGGAAAAAGTCTCCCAGGGTTGAAATCTGGATCTTGTTGCAGAGTGAAGCCATGGCTCACAGAATGGCAGAGATATGGAAGAACTTTCTGGAAATGCACCCTCTAGGATGCCAAGCAAAGCTGTCAACAGGGAGGTATTTCACGTCACTCAGTCGTGTCCGACCCTTTGCAACCCCATGGACTATATAGTCCATGGAATTCTCCAGGCCAGAATACTGGAGTGGGTAGCCTTTCCCTTCTCCAGGGGATCTTTCCAACCCAGGGATCGAACCCAGGTCTCCCATTGCAGGTGAATTCTTTACCAGCTGAGCCACTAGGGAAGCCCTGCTATAAAACCACCCCAGGGAATTACCCGGGAAAGCTGCTGCCACTGGGTGCTGAAGAAGCCTGGATCCCAAGACTAACGAGGTGGCGGAGAAGCTGTGAGCACTGTTGGAGGCTATCTGATATGCAGCAGCCTGCCTTGAAAGCACACCAAGCCCAGTAGAAATGACCCTTCCTCCTGAAAGGGCTCTCCAACACACAGCACCTTCTACTGACAAAGCTCCACATCACAGCCACCGTCAAGAGAAAGGTATGTAAATGCCCATCTTCCTTTTTATAGACACAATTATGAGTGGAGTCGGAGCTGAGACAATAAATGGATAATTGGCACATAAGCCATTCTTCTTTCATATCTTGAGTGAAAGCAAAATACCATATCCTGGATACTCTTGCTGAATGTTTGATCAACTTTTTAATTTCTAAATAACTTTGGTAGAAAATTATTGCGGGAATTTCCTGGTGGTCCAGTGGTCGGGACTCCATTCTTCTATTGCAGGGGGCACGGGTTCAATCCCTGATCAGGGAACTAAGAGCCTGTAAGCTGTGAGCATGGCCAAAAAAGAGAAAGTAAATTATTCCGAAATTAAAAAGGACACTCATGTGTTCTGTTGTGTAGGGTCCTACGCGGCCCTGTTTCAGACCCATTACTAGCGTTTCCTGCTGTCATTCTCAGGCACTGTCTGACACGGCTGCAGATGTACACTGCAGCTCACTTGCCAGGGTATGAATGATGACCTGCAGTGGGCACTGTTAAGCTGGCACAGCAACATGCATCAATTCTTTTCCTTCCTTCCCCCCATCTCTCTTTCTGACAAGAACTGTTTGAGTGCCTGTTACGGGGTACACACTGGTCAGACAAACAACATAGTAAAAATCTCTGCCCTCATGGGGAGCCCAGGTTTTGATGGGAAAAGCAACAAAATAAAGAAAAATATATACAATTTTGGTGACAATTAGGGATATACAGTAAATAAAACAGGGAAAGGTAGATAGAAGTGCTAAGGATGCGAGCCACTTGAAATAAGGTGGTCAGAGAAGGTTTTACTAAGAACATAAATCTCAGTTTAATCTGAGAGTAATTTAGCATCTTCTCTTGACTTATAGTACTAAGATATGCTATTGAATTTTCACTGCCAATTTACCCACAGTAATGCCAATTACAAGAACTGACTTTAGCTTTTCACTTCTTGAGGTGGCTGGAGTATCAAATTTCCACAGACCTTTAAACTAATTTATATTCTAAAACGTCTAACTCAGTATTTTGCCAACGAGATTTTTTTTAATCCAGAATTTGATGGCAAATAAGTCTTTTAAAACAAATAACCTCAAAGAAATAAAGATACTAATGGGAGAAATAGTAAATTTATTATTTTTATTAAAGTATATCAATACCCAGAAACAATAAAGGGCACATTATAAATATGGATACAAAACAGTAAGTTAAAGTTTCACTTGAAGTAGAAAAGTTTAAACTGTTTTATCAATGAAGACAAACCAAAAATGTGTTCATTGTAAATACCATTGCATGTAACATAAGAATATAAAACCTTAAAATCTTCTGCTTTAAAGTCTTAAATAACTACAGGTAACTAAATATGTTCAGGAGGCTTTGGGCAGAAAGATCAACTACTTAGGGTCAGCTGGAAAAATCAAATAATTCCTTGCACTACATTTGTTTTTTGTTTTTGTTTTTTTAATGCATTGTGGGTTTGCTTGTAAAGGTGTTAACTCACCCAGTTTATTGTGTAAGATAAAAGGACAATACTATGATTTATACTTGCTACATTCCAGAGTCTTTGGAGAATTTACCTTTGAAGGAGACTTTCTAAAATAGGAAAATCTGTTTTAAAATAGAGGCACAAAGTCCTTGAAATAGTTTTGTCACTCCCTCAAAACAGATGTATATTTAAGATCTGTTCATAATATGTGAGGGATTCCCTCGTGGCTCAGATAGTAAAGAATCTGCCTGCAGTGCAGGAGACCCAGGTCTAATCCCTGTGTTGGGAACATCCCCCGGAAAGGAAATGGCTACCCACTCCAGTATTCTTGCCTGGAGAATTCCATGGGCAGAGGAGCCTAGTGGGCTACAGTCCACGTGGTCGCAAAGAGTCGGACACGACTGAGCAACTAACACTTTCACTTTTTCTATAATATGTGGAATAGAGAATCATAGTAATAAAGCTCCTTTTTGTAAATAACTAGGTATGACAGAGTGACAAACTCATGGGAAGCCAAATAAACATGTTACATGTATAACCTATCATTGCCTTACATAATACCCCTCATTTAAAAGACTGAATTCCCTTCACTGATTTATTTTAGATACAGCAAACTACTACCATTTAAAAGAAAACAAAATTGATGCTCAATGCCCTTCTGTAGATGTGCCAGAATATACATGTTTGCACTGTAACCAGATCACTACAGGCAACAACATATAACTACAGACAAAAATAAACTATCCATAAGAAATAAGTTTCTATTTAAGGCTTCATGTTTACAACATTTAATGGCTGAAAACTAAATAACAATAACAAAGGAAAATGTGTTTAAATAAATACTTACATGCGACCAGACAAGGTTTATCCAGCAAATCCTCAGCAATATTAACTATAAAGACAATATTATACACCAGTCTCATATTTAAGAGGATTCTGTCTTCAGGCTTCAGACAGCTTACTGTAGGTTGATTATACTTAGGCTGCTTCTTAACAGATGGAAAGTTCATAGCTTTGCACACGATGACATCTTGTCAGGCTATAAGCAATCTTAAAACATAATTTGCATTTATCGCTTCTACTTTTTGCTCCTGCCTGCATAAGAAAGCCTGCTTTTTCAAATGCACAGATGTGTTCAATGTGCACTTTCCAATTTATGTATAGGAAAATGCTTGCTCTCTAATGTGTATCTAAGGAAAGCTCAGGATTTTCTTACTAAAATCTACAGGGCAATGACATTTTCTAAGTCATGCAAATCTACTTGAAAGCTCTTAAACTCTATCTTAATTATTATCATTAATTTTAAGTGGATTTTATTCTGAATAATTCAAAGCATATCTTTAAGCAAATTCATAATGAACAGAGCTTAGCCTTGCCAACATGGAGACTTAATTAAAAAAAAAAAGAAACCATTCAAAGCCTCTGGCCAGAAATAAAACTGTAAATGACTTTGGGCTTTCTAAAAATGTATTCAAAACTTCTTACAAAACCGTAAGTGTTCTTTCCTTAAAAATATGTTCCCTAAGAAGAATACCAAACTAGAAAACAGACCACATTTTAAAAATGATTCTTCAGTTTGAAACACTTTCCTACAGATTCAAGGAGTTCAGAAAATTATGACATGGAATCCAAAAACAGAATGCTAGGAACCCAGAATAAAACGTACACAGTGTAAGAGACTAGCACCTAATTAAAGAACCATACGCTCACAATAATGTAAGAGAGCACAGCTACACAAAAATGTTTAAAAATAAACATGGAATATAATTTAAAAATCAAAATGAAAAGTGGGTGCATGTTCATAAAAGGAAATAAAAATTTTGTGAATAATGTAACTACTACATAGGTATTGTGTAAATCTTCAGATTTTGGTTACCTTTTTGGGGAGGTTTAAGGTATTGTTTTTTCATCTTAAATTCTTCACAAAGAAATTTGCCTTCTTCTGAAGTAGTAAATCAAATAGCACTTCATGTTTTTTCTTTCATGGAAATAGTTGCTGGCATAGAAAACTACCAGAAGTTTTAATCAACTAATTTAATCTTTCATGCTTTAATATAGATGTTAAATGCAAACCTTTTCTTTCTACAGAAATCAATTATTGGTAATACATTGTTATTTTCCCTTAGCAAATCAAAGCATTCAATCCCACATTATAATACTAAAGAAAACATGATATAATTGAAAAATTTATTTATACTCTAGTTTAGGACGATCAATTGACCTCTATTTCCACTTGAAAAAAAAGCATGAGGAAAGGAGCTTTCTACTAGTTTATTCTCCAAAAAAGGAGGGAAGGTGGCTCCAGAGACCAACTCAGAAAGTACAGTTGTCCATCATTGGCTATAATGTAACTCAGGAACTGTTGCTTCTTCTAATTCCTGTAGTTTGTCACATTTATTGCTTTCTTTGCCCCCTTGATATGTACGAAGCTGCTCCAGAAAGCCAGCATTGGGACATATGGAAGGCCTTGCATTTTTCACCAAAGAAAAAGCACTGGTAAACGAGATTTCTTCAGAATTCATTAGGAAGCCTATTATAATTGCAGCAGCCCTGGAAACTCCTGCATTACAATGAACAAGAACCACTCCATCCTATAATAAAACCAAACAAAAATCTTCATTATTTATTTAAGAAAAGTTGTACTGAAATCTTATACTATTTAAAAACTATAAAATAAAAATATTCACTTTATCAATTTATTTGACTCAATTTATTCAATCATCAGAAACCAATGCACTGTAGGGAATGAATGGGGAAAAAAATCAATCAATTAATCAACACCTTCTTTTCCCACCTCCCAAGTTTGAAATGCTTTGATGATATATTTGGAATTCTGAAATTATCTTTTATTACCCTGAAGTAATCTAGTAAAGTACACATAAAAGTCTAGTAATTTAGTAGCCACAGGCCTATAAATAAGAGAAAAATCAGAGAAAATATATGTGGAAATATAAATAAAACCACAATCATAAACTACACAGAAAGCTCATGTACATATTAGGTACATATACTGTTCCAATAAAGAAATTAGTATCACTGGCTTAGAAATCTATCTATAAAATGATCAGTAAGGAAAAAATGTTCTTCCTTTGGATCTATTTTATTCTGGAGGGAAATGACCTAAAAAAATAGTTAAACTTATGAGGCAGTAAAATGTTGACTCAAATAGCTCATGACAACATGAAGTGGAAAAGGTAATTTAGACACCAGCATGAGGTCAATAAATGCAAAACGTTTCAGGTAACTTGCAAATGATACTTTACAAGTGAAAAGGGACACAGTGCAAGACCAATGCTGATGGGGGTAATATTGCATTAATAATGAATGTGATATATCTGATGGATCAGCACTGATACAGGTTGGCTTATCTCAGGCCTTTTAAAAGTTAATGATTTTAATGAAACGTAGTGAATGGTGAGCACACCCTGCAGAACCAGGCATTTTAGTTACTTCATTTCTTGATTTTTCTTTTCGTACAACACAAACAACATGGGAACAGAGAAGGGGAGAAGAAATCTGACAACTGAAAACTCTCTGCCCAAAGCATACATCAACAATGCTGTGTTCATGGCTTATTAGATTATTTTACAAGGTAGTTCTTAGATGCATAAATCCATTGCAAAATGCCTTTCCTAAGTCTATTATAACAAGTGTAGCAAATGTGTCTCACTTCAAGAAAGAAAAATGACTCATAAGATTAGTTAATATTTTAAAAATTCTTGTATCAAAAAGACAATTTTAATTGTTTATATTTATATATTTCAGAGTCATTTCCAGATACTGTTTCTGCACAAGAAAAGCAAAACAAAAATATTCACTATGCATATACAGAACTTTTCTCACTTTGTACAATGGCTCTTTTTAATAAGACTTAAGACATTTTAAAATCATATTACAGTAACCAATGGACACTGCTAATGAACTTCTTTTTTAAAAATAATATTTATTTATTTATTTGGTTGCATCATGTCTTATTTGCAGCTGGCAGTATCTTTAATCATTTCTTGTGGCATGTGGGCTCCAGTTCCCTGACCAGGGATCAAACCAGGGACCCCTGCAGTGGGAGCTCGGAGTCTTAGCCACTGGATCACCAGGGAAGTCCCACTATTAATGAACTTCTTTTAACGCAAAACAAATTAGATTTTCCAAAAAAACTTGGGCTCATAACATTAATAAGAAATACCCTCCAGAATAATTTTTAGTGTTTTCTGACGTTGTATCAGTTATCACTATTTTATGATCTATATATATATGCTTTTGAAAATGAAACTAGCTTTAGTCTTACAGTGTAATCAGTTTTAGCTATTATTTAATAATGTTAGTATTTTCTTCTCTCTTACATTCTTTATGTAACAGATACTTTTCTGTTAGTTTCTACAGCCTTTGAATTTACTTATTTACCTCTTATTCCTTGAGTATCATACTGCCCTTGAAAGTATTTCCAAAGAAACTACTAGTTTCATATCCCCTTTCCAGAATTCAAAGTAATGACAATTAAATAATTTATAAAGCAATTTTTCTTTTGCATTTGCTGTTGTCCTGTGCTTAAAAGGGTTTTTCCTCTCATTGGTCCAGCTAACCATGGCTTCTAAGAAGCCTGTCTCTCTGCATGAGAGGAGGGCAGGAAGAATATCCAAGACATCTTTTTATGCCCAGTACTTAGCGCAATTTTTGGCACATAGTAGGTATTCCATAAATGTCTGCTAAGCAAAAAAAGTTTGTTATGCATTTTGAGAAAACATTTTCTTAAAAAAATCATATCACCATTTTGCAATGGGCAGATAAGAATTATAGTATTTCCATTTTATGTAGCTTGCTTTGTTCTCATGTTGTTATTAATAGCTTTTCAATTAGATTGCCAGCTCCTTAAAGGCAGCAATATACATCCCTTCTATCTTCTCAGAATAAGGAACTCATATATTTTGACAGATCAAGTTCAGATCTTTTTTAAAAAATAAGTCTTTTGATATATAGAAAAATACATTAAAATACTACAAGTGGTTATATGTATTGGTGAAAATGGGTGATCTTAATTTTTACTTATCTATATTTTTCCAATGTTATAAACTACTTACATGTTTTAAAAATCACATCTTATAAATAATGAAGTAAATGTGGAATATCAAATACACAGTTCGTACTAACAAACAAAATCTTCTGCACATAAAAAAGGGGATCAAGTAAATACTCAAGTAAAAGAACTCTTGAACCTATGGAGGTTATCTTACTACTACCATGTCATGTGTATTTCTGTCCCTTTGGGCATAAGCCTGGCAGATAACACATTAGGCAGAGATACAGGAAAGACAGAGAAACCAAACAAACAGGGTTTTATAACTACAGGGAAAAATGAGAAAAGACATGGGGAAATGGAAGACATCCTATTTGGCAGCTTTTGTGAAAAGATGAAAACAACAAACGAGGGCCTAGAAAGGGAGTTCTGAAATAGGCAACTCACAGAGTAATTGCATTTAATAATGCCTGAATATACAACAGGCAAAATCATGAAGAGATTTCTTCTAGGGAAAAAAAAATAGAATGAAGAAAATTCAAGAATTCTTTTGCTAAAGTTAAACGTGCATTATCTAAACAATAAAGAGCTTCCAGGGTAAGGAAATTTATGGCTGAGGCTAAGGTTCCAGTAAAACACATAAGGCTTGAGAAATCAGAACATATTACAGAATTCAGATATATCTTACAGCAGAAACACTTCAGGCATCTCCTCAGATTCCCCTGATGCCATCATCTCATGGACCCTCAGCTGTTCCACCTCAGCTGCCACCTCTGTGGCTGACTATTTCCCGTAGGCCTACTGAGTTCTGCTTGCCTAAGAATACCTGGCTCTTCCCCCATGTCAGTCTCTGCATAGACCGGTACACCCTGAGTTCTGGATTCACTTGCTGCTTCTGAACTTGGATGGCAAGTCACACCACAGGGCTTCAAGGTGGCTGCTGAAAAAGCGGGGTGCTGTAACCTGGAGTTGTGGGGGTATTTACCTCTCCATGCGTAAACTCTGACCAATGGGAAACAGGAGCTGACAGAGAGCCAGGCAGGTAAATTCTCTCTCTTAATTCTCTCTTTCCCAAAATCTGTATTGAGGTGCAGTGTCTTTGGATTCCCTGCCTGGGGACGTCTTGGGTACCACCTTGCCAAGGAACCAGCTATTTTGCTATCAGCTCATTGTGAAGCTGTGCTCAGCAGGGTAAAAACATCATCTTACATTGCTTCTCATCCTTTTCTGAATCACTTCCCTTTCTTCTCACTCTCACTGCCTAGGGACTGCACCTCTCAAATGAAGCATCAGCTCTAAATCCTTGCCTCAGGTTCTGTTTTCTAAGAAACCCAAACTAAGGACCACTTTAATTAACTATTATCCCTTTCACTTTTTACTTGAAACATGTATATGTTTAATGTCTAATATGACACATCTAATATGTCTAATATGAATATAAGTATGAATAATGTTTACATTTTTCCATTACCATCTAAGGCATATTATACATCTCCTTAGAAAAACAGCTAACACAGAAACATTATCACTTTTATTCCTAACACTATTAGCTGGTACACTGGCATGTGACAATCTAGGATCTATATAATTTTTCACAAGCTAAAAGAGTGGCCAATATCAGGCTTTGAATTAGAAAACCTCTTCCTTTTTTTTTAATCCAAATATCTACTATTAAATAAGGTTGAATAGTTTAATATTTTTCCAGCAATCTAGAGGAAGGTATCTAGAACAGTGTTGGGCACATAAGGCACTCAATAAATATTACTAAATGAAAGGAAGAAACAGAGAAAGGCAAGGAGATAAGGTAGAAGGAAAATCATTAGAATTTAATTAAGCTATAATGTTAACTATAGTTTATTGCCAAGTGCTCCATGACAGTTAACTTTTCTCTATAAGAGCTTCTACATTCCCATCTATTTATCTCACATAAATTTTATAAGAATTATATATTGACTAAAAATGATATAATGTCAAGGCATAATAATTGGTAAAGCCAACCTAGAAGCCCTGCCCGTCAGAGTGTTCCCTTGGATCTAGTACCAAGATTCAAGTATTGTATTTTCTGTGGGTCTTCTCAAGTCAGAGAACCAATGGACAGCTTTTGATCAGCATTTCAAACAATCTTGGTGATATTCATCTTCATAACCACACTAAGGACCAGAGCAGCCTCTGTTCCAGAGTTCACCTGATTACCTTGCAAAGTGGTCAGAGGGCAGATGGTGAGAGACGATCAAAAGGAACCTTAGCATCGGGCTGGCCATAAAGGTCATTCGGATTTTTCTGTAAGATGTTACGGAAAAACCCAAACAAACTTTTTGGCCAACACAGTTGAGCAGAAAATTTTAAATCCTAACATTTCTTAGGAAGACATAGGAAGATGAGAAATCAAAGTTAAAAAATAGGGGCTTCCCTGGTGGTCCAGTAGTTAAGAATCTGCCTTCCAGTGAAGGGGATGTGGGTTTGATCCCCGGTTACAACAAAGATCCCACGTGCTGTGGGGCCACGAAGCCCAGGTGCCACAACTACTGAGCCTGTGCTCCTCAACTAGAGAGTCTGAGTGCCACAAAACACAGAGCATATGCGCTCTGGAGTCTGCACACAACTACAGAGCCAAGCACTCTGGAGCCCAAGCTAGAGGGAAGCCCACAGGCTGCAAGAAAAACCCCTATGCCACAGTCCTGACCCAATGCAGTCAAAATAGTAATAGTAAATAAATGCAAGAAAATAAAAATAAGTACATCATTGGAAGAAGAGCAACTGGAGGACTGAATAATTAAAGGAATTAATGAAATATTGTTGAAAGGGAAATTTCATAATAGTTCTTACATATTCATTACAGAAAGAAGTGGATAATGGACCAATATTTTAAAATTTCTGTTCTTGAGCAACTGTGAATCAGTACCAAACTTACCTTCATTTTTGCTTCTTCAATAAATTCAAAACATTCTGGAAAATAAGACAGGATATTGGTCTCAGGCAGATCCAATATAGAAATATTCTTATAAATAAAGTCATTGAGGAAAGCATTTTCAACTCCATATGCAACATTGAGAATATGAGTCACCTTAAAAGAAAAAAAAAGATAATTTTAAAAAATTCACATGAATTAGGTTAATTAAACCTCAAAAATTATGTTTTAATAAAATTAAACCTAATTAGGTTACTTAGGTTAATTAATTAGGTTAATTAAATTGAGATGTTGAGATCTGTAACAATACGTAATTTAAGCATGACTCACTTGGGCTTCCCAGGTGGCTCAGTGGTAAAGAATCTGCCTGCAATGAAGGAAATGCCAGAGACGTAGGTTCAATCCCTGGGTCGGGAAGATCCCCTGGAGGAGGAAATGGCAACCCACTCCAGTATTCCTGCCTGGAAAATTCCATGGACAGAGGAGTCTGCTGGGCGACAGTCCAAGGACTCACACAAAAGTCAGACACGACTGAACACATGCACACTTGAATAACACGTCCTTCAGGGAGCCTTCTCTGCCTCCTCCCTTACCAGAAGTGCTATTTCTACACACTTATATTTGCTGTTATTGTTGTTTAGTCGCCATGTCATGTCTGACTCTTTTGTGAGCCGGATGGACTGTAGCCCACCAGGCTCCTCTGTTCATGGGATGTCCCAGACAAGAAGACTGGAGTAGGTTGCCATTTCCTTCTCTAGGGGATCTTCCCAACCCAGGGATCAAACCCACATCTGCTTGGCAGGCAGGTTCTTTAACACTGAGCCCCCAGGGAAGCCCGTATACTCCTATAGTACCCTCTCTGTGCCTTACAATAGCCCTTATCACCGAGAGTTCATCTCCCACATTGTACTGGAAACTCCACCAGGGTAGGGACCATATTTAGCCTACTCACTTTTATAAGTAAGCATTGTGAGTGAACAGGAAACTTCACACAGAAAGTACTTAAAATATCCATTGAATAAATCAATTAATGTCCATAAAAAAATTAAAGTAAGGGACTTGCATTAGTAGCAATAACTTCCCTTTCAATAATTATTTCCCTACTTTTTTTTTGTATTCTTTGTAAGTACAGTCGTTCTCAAGTGTGGCTACACACTAGAACTATCCAGTGAGCTTTTTAAAAGTTCAATAGGCACACCCTGAGTTCTGGATTCTCTTGCTGCTTCTGGACTTGGACGGCAAGTCACACCACAGGGCACTGGGTTTGGTTTCAAGGTAATTGTTCACTCAGTGAGGTTTTAAAAAGCACCAATGCCACAGGGTCTCAAACCCAGAAATTCTGATGAATTAGTCTGGTTGAAAGGTGGGATGATCGTGAAAGATTTGCTTTCAAATGGCACATGTGAGCAACCTCCTCCTCCATCTATGCATTCAAGCTCCTTTCCTGGAGTCCACCAAGCAAATGGAAGAAGCCATGTGGGAAGTTTGTTAAGAGAATCCAAAGGCTAAATGGATCAGATTCTGCCTTTCCTGCCCCCACTATCCTCACAGGTGTGGCTCTGGCAGTGCCTTGCTCCTTCCCCCAACACAGCGAATTGGACTCTGGTGGACACCTGACTTAAGCCAGACTGATCTAAGATATTTAGAAAGAGGTGTACGAGACAGAATAATCCATAAACTCAAGAGCTTTAAGACAGCCATTTTGTGTTAAGTGTTCTGAGAAGCTGACAGATCCCTGCTTTCAAATGAGAAGAGCAGATGTGCAGAGAGGGGCCATGTGCCAGCGGATGGCCTTCTATTCTCTGGCACAGCCACTCTCCTCCCAGGTTCCAAAGAGCTCCCCCCGCCCTCGTCCCCCCACCCTGAGATCATCATATGCATTCTCCTTCCTTGCTCAGGTTTCTGTGGTCCACAGCCCAAAGAGTATTGATTAAGATATTCAGGGAACTAGACCTCATGAAGAGAGAGCCATAAGCTATTTACAAACCTAACTGCCTCGTGGAGGAAAACAACAGGAAAAAACCTCTAATCTGCTCAAGAGGAGAGATGGGAGAATTCTAGACAGAAGGGAAGAACATTTTTAGAAAATACTGTCTGAAACATCCTTCTGCTTTCCCTGGTGAAGGCCTCTCAGGCTATGTCAAGTTACCCTCCCACTCCAAGAGTACCTCTGGCCAGGGCTATATGACTCTGCCTTTAATTACATAATAGATTTTCCAACGTTGTATGATACGGATGTGTTTGCCCTGTCTTTAGAACTATATTCTACATCCCCCAAAGATCAAAAATGAGGCCTGACCACTTACAGAATATATCTGTATCTATACAGCTTTCCTATCTATCACAGGATTATGAAGATGGCAAAATGAGAATCTTGGGGAAACTTGCTGAAAGGTAAAAGTGCTTTACAAATATTGTGGGCTATTAAACCATCCAATGTCTAGGTAGTTTAGCTGCTTGGAAATGCAATTCATATGTGTATTGATTCAATGATCCTGCTTGAAAAGAACCGTACTAAGTCACAGGTCATGGTGGTGGTGCTGGAAGTCCACCAGTCATGTCCCAGTCTTTGCGACCCCATGGACTGTAGCCCGCCAGACTCCACTGTCCATAGAATTCTACAGGCAAGAATACTAGAGTGGGTTGCCACGCCCTCCACCACAGGATCTTCCAACCCAGGGATCAAACCCAGGTCTCCTGCACTGCAGCAGATTCTTTGCCATCTGAGCCACCAGGGAAGCCCAAGATGTGGTGGTGGGGACCTAACCTAAAACCTTTCCAGTAATCAAGCATACTTCCAAAATGAAGTTTCAGAGGTCCTTTAAATGGTTGACCTTGGGATGCCCTTTAAAATAGGAATGATAAGAACAGCCCCTTCATTGAGTACTTAGTATGTGCTAAGCACACAGGTTAACTCACTTAAACCTCACATTTAGGCAATACCAAAATTTTATTTTTTGAAGTCATTCAAAAATCAAAACCTTATTTAAAAAATTAAGAGGTCTTGCTCTTCAACCTGTCCTCCACTCCATTATCGCCCACCTATATGGTAACTACCTTTATCCATTTCTTATATATTCTTTTAGGGTATTTTTAAAAGATATTTATATCTTATAAGACAGATATTTATATCAAATATTTTATTTATTCTCTTTCTTACACAAAGGCAACACTGTGGGGATTTTTGGCCCCGTTTAAAAATGTCCTTAAGATCCTTTCATATCAGTATTTAAAGACTGTTGTGTGTGTTTTTTAAAAGCTATAAAGCATTCTGTCATTGTTCATTTAACCAATTCCCTACTAATGGAAATGTGGGTTGCTTTCAATAATTTGCTATTATAAACAGTGCTGCAGTAAATAACTTGGAACACTCCTGAAGCACTTCTTTTTACCTTGAGTCTTTTCAATGTATCCAGATCATGAGCAGCATCTTGTGACCCTATAAGAAATAAATCACATCACCTTGAACATAAAAATAATTATCCTGACTTTTAATCTGAATTTTGTAACAATTGTGTTAGTTATTATTTTAAGAAATACACCTTGGGAGCATCTGAGTCCAACTCTTTGAAAGATAATTCAGGAATATTCATCAAAAAATATTCATCCTGTAAATACTTTTGGACTCTGAAATCCCACTTCTAGGAATTGTTCCTAGAAAAACTGGGCATTGGGTTTGGGTCAATTTTTGTTTGTTTTGTTTTTGTGGGGTTTATTTTGTATTACCAACAATACTGTGAAGAACATCCTAATAGCTAATCTTTGCAATATCCAGAACTTCTAGGAAAAATTCCTAGAAGTGGGATTTCAGAATCCAAAAGTATTTACCGGATGAATATTTTTGATGAATATCCCATGAAAATATATACGGCCCTTTGAAATGAGAAATGTAGAAGAATATTTATTGCATGGAAATATATTTTCAATATATTAGGTGATAAAAGCAGGTTACAAAACATCAATCATTTCTGTAAAAACAAAAACGATGTATATGCTTAAAAATGGGCAGGAAGTATATAGAACAAAAGGTTACAGTAAGATTATAGGTGACTTTTTTCTTCATGCTCACGTGTACTTTTTACAGTAAGTATCTATTTCTTTTGTAACTGAAGAAAAGAATATTAAAAAAGACATCCACAAAATGCTTTAGTGCCAGCTCGTCCGGGAACACTCAGTAGCTTAGAGCAAACACTGCTGGTCTACAGAGTTCCACCCACGCTCCATGCACAGCTAGGGCTGTACCCTTTTCCAGTTGCTCCCTGTGAAAGTTGGCTTTCCAGATCTCCTACATTTGAAAAATGACTCTAATTAATAAGCAAGTTTATACAGGAGAATAACTAGTTAAAATAAAATGAGTTACACAACTGAAAAAATAGGGCATTTATTGTTTAAAGTTTTCAAGTATTTTACTTTCCTGAATTAGGTTCCATTTCTATAGAAAACATTTATTCACTTTAACTGTGTGGGAAATCCGCCAGCTTCCACCATGTGATTTTAGGTAGCTGGAAGGTCAGCAATATGCCGGGTGGCCAATGTTCTCTTGGTAATACAAAGCTCATAGGCTGCTTACTGAATCTACATTCAACTTCATTCTACTGAAGACTTAGCCTATCAAAATATTAACATTTGTTAATGGTAGATATGTAATTGCTAGAGTCTGTAATTTTTTACATATTTGAAGTACCTCATAATTTAAAAATAATTTCTCAGTTTTCTGTAGGAAGTCCTATTCATCTCCAGGAGGAAAAATGGGTTCAAGTAATCATTTTCAAAATGTAACAACCAATTCTGGAAAATGACTAACTCATTCTGTGTGGGGTGTATATGTATTTAATGGAAATAATGAAAATATCCAGCTTCAAGAAATACAATAATGACAGTTGAGGGTAGAAAAAAAAGAGTTTCATTCATGCATGTTTCTTTCTTTTCTTGTCTTTTTTCTGTTGTAAGAAATTATTATGGAAATATTATAGATGAAGTAACTGATTTAGAAAGCACATTACATGCTATTGGAGCTGGGACTGCTAACAAGTTCAGTGTTTTGCAATCATTATGTATCATAAAAAATAGGCTATGTAAGATCTCTAGAATTGTTTCTGTTTTTAATGAAAATACCAAATATTGCATAAATTCTGATGTAGCATGTCTTAATTTACAAATCTCTATTTTCATCATCACAGAAATAGACAAAAATAATTATTACTGAAACAAACCAAAAAGATATTATTACATTACTGAAAAGGGAAATAAATAATATTCTAAAGAGAAATGTTTTGGGGAAATTTGTAGGAGTGAATGTTCATAAATGGATAGAAACAGGAGCATAAATTTCTATAATGATAAGGTAAAATAAAATTCATGAAAGAATTTTACAAAATAAAGAGCTTTACAAATTTAATGTATTTTCTGCCTTCTAAAAATACTGAGTTTTCTAGATATTAGAAATCCTCTATAATCTTATGTGTTAGTCACTCAGTCATGTCTGACTCTTTGCAACCCCATGCACTGTAGCAAGAAAACTGGAGTGGACTGTATTTCCTTCTCCAGGGGATCTTCCCGAACCAGGGATCGAACTGGGTCTCTGGCAGGGCAGGTAGATTCTTTACCATCTGAGCCACCAAGGAAACCCTTATAACCTTATAAAGGATTCCCAAATTTTCACCTAGAATTGAAGCAAAGATCTCAAAATGTCATCTTTTGGGACTTTGTAACAAGATGGATGGGAGAAGGCAATGGCACCCAACTCTAGTACTCTTGCCTGGAAAATCCCATGGATGGAGGAGCCTGGTAGGCTGCAGTCCATGGGGTCGCTGAGGGTCGGACACAACTGAGGGACTTCACTTTCACTTTTCACTTTCATGCATTGGAGAAGGAAATGGCAACCCACTCCAGTGTTCTTGCCTGGAGAATCCCAGGGAAGGGGGAGCCTGGTGGGCTGCCGTCTATGGGGTCACACAGAGTAGGACACGACTGAAGCAACTTAGCAGCAGCAGCAGCAACAACAAGATGGACATAGCAAGAAGTAAGTGTACCTTTTAAAACTACCCAAGAGAAATGGATTTTTCCACTTTTACAAATCAAGTTGGATTTAAGAAAAGTCCTAGTGAGATTTGTTATAAAAATATAATTTGCAAAACCAAGGACAAAAATACTATGATCTTTTATCAACCTGTTAGGTATTTCAAGGGCCTATGTAAGATTTTTGAAATGCAGGAGCTTGGGTGAATTTATGAGCAAACTGAAAAGGACAGATCATATTTGTACAGCTTTCCACCTTCTTTATCCATCACCCAAAACAATATTTAATTTCATGTAGTGCTAGGTGGGAGCTGTGTTGCTTTGAAGAGAAAAGAAAGTTCTTTGAAGCAACCTAGAAACAACCCCAGGAGAAGGCAATGGCACCCCACTCCAGTACTCTTGCCTGGAAAATCCCATGGACGGAGGAGCCTGGTGGGCTGCAGTCCATGGGGTCGCTGAGAGTCGGACACGACTGAGTGACTTCACTTTCACTTTTCACTTTCATGCATTGGAGAAGGAAATGGCAACCCACTCCCGTGTTCTTGCCTGGAGAATCCCAGGGACGGGGGAGCCTGGTGGGCTGCTGTCTATGGGGTCGCACAGAGTCGCACAGGACTGAAGTGACTTAGCAGCAGCAGAAACAACTCCTGTATCATTCACCTGGAAAAACTTTAAATGTAATCATCCATAGGTCCCTCAGGAATAAGTTATTTGTAACCGTCTCCCTCTCTTGTAACCATCTCCTTCTCCCAAGAAAGGAGGTTGTACCTGGTGAAAATATCTCACGTCCTGATCCAAAGAGGAGACCATGTAAGGACTAGTTTCAGAAGTCTCTCCCACCACTCATTCAAGATCCTGGTAAGATTCCAATGCCAGTCTTAGAATACTACCTTGATCAGCCCGCTTTGGATAAGTCTAGATTTAAAAAATAAGCAAAGTTCATGAAGACTCTGAAAGAGTGAATGATATTTTAAAATTCTACCATAATTATTTTAAACCATTATTAGTACAATAGAAGCCAAATAACCAAAAAATGTGCCTGGATATATTTCCTTTCCTAGAAACAGTGTGCAAATCCTGGGTGAAATTTTCAGACTAACTAAATAACCCACTCAATTTTTCACTGCACTGCAGAAACTAACTGGACATGTTTATTTGGTGAATTTAAAGACAAGTCATGTAACAATGCACACAATACAGACTACAGTAAGCAACTCAAATGTATACTGCAACTGATATGTTTCAAAAAACTTTTGCAACAACTTTAGGACAACCCTATAAGATAAGCAGATATCCTTACTTCAGCTTTACAGATGGTTTATTGGAGGACTGCTGCTGCTGCTGCTGCTAAGTCGCTTCAGTCATGTCTGACTCTGTGCAACCCCATAGACAGCAGCCCATCAGGCTCCGCTGTCCCTGGGATTCTCCAGGCAAGAACGCTGGAGTGGGTTGCCACTGCGTTTTCCAATGCGTCAAAGTGAAAAGTGAAAGTGAAGTCGCTCAGCCGTGTCCGACTCTCAGCGACCCCATGGACTGCAGCCCACCAGGGTCCTCCGTCCATGGGATTTTCCAAGCAAGAGTACTGGAGTGGGGTGCCATTGCCTTCTCCGTTCTTGGAGGACTAGAGAGAATTAATAACTTGCACTAGCTCATCTACTATAAGTAGAGTAGGAAGAGTGAGGCTGAAAGCCTGGACTCTCTGAGGCAGTATACGTTAATGATAGAGAGCAGGAGTGTTACCAGACTTGAGCTGTGCAAGTTATTTAACGAATTGTTAAGTTCAATTCCAATCTGAAAAATGGAGCTGATGATCTCTGTTTCACAGAGCTTTTAAAAGGAGTGTGCACATCACACAGCATCTCACTGGCTATTTCTGACTCCCAGTTCAGTGTTCTTTTTACACAAGAGAGGCTTGGCTATATAAATATTGAAAAATCATTGATTTTTCCAAGTCTTAATTTCTCTATTCATAAATGAAAAATTATTCAAACCTACTTAAAACACTGTTGACTATTTTTTAAGAACACTGCATCATATTTGTGCCAAGTTAACAAGTTTGCACATTCGTATCTGTGCTTCATTTGCTATTTGTAAATTATGCGTTGTGCAGGGAATCTCTATTTATCATAATACAAGAAACCACAAACCATCAGACTCATAGCTATAAAATAACAATCCACCTTCTTAACAGTCCAAAAACAGACACCAAGAATAGATGTGGCCACAGGAGGCATGCACTCCATATAGCTGCAACCCCAGGGCAGGCAAACAAGCACTTGTCTCTTCAAGCATTAACTTTTCTACAACTTTAACCTTCATCACTTGTAGTCTTGCCTAATAAAAGCATTATTTTTACTTTGATAATCTTTTACGGCTATATCCTTTCATAATCCAATAAAGTACACCATCAATGTGTTGTCCTCCAGACAAGTTAGAAAAAACAGGAAAAACGCTTTTCTAAAATTCAAATACCAGCTGCTATGCGCTACTAGAATCCATGCCTCTTAGGTTCATAGTGTGGCAGAAACAGTCCCAGGCAGCTAGGGGAAGTTCCAAATCCAGAAAAGGAAACATTTCAATTTTCTGGCACTTTTAGGTGATAGGACAGACTACTATATACTAGAAAGAAAAATGAGAAGTAATATGGTTAAAAGAACTCAACGATTTAGCGGCAAATCAAATATACTCACCCAGGAGCAACCATGGCTTAATAACACCAACTTTCAAGTCCAAGCTAAGGTCCTGCACATAGCCACAACCTCCCCCGCCGCTTGGCTCTACTTCTTCCACAACATGAATCCTGGCATCTTTCCATGTTTCTATAATTTTCTTTCCAGTCAGCGTTGTCACCCTGGTGCACTGCTTCCTGAGATTATTCCGGGAGAATGCCTTAATTTCCTGGTTAAGGGAGTGCATTACCTGAGCAGTGGCTAGGAACAAATACAAGCAAATCCAGCTAGCACAGTGATGGACCGAACTTAGCGTCCCTTAGTGTTCAGGTAACAAAAACAACCTCATGGGCACACGGCCCTGCAGGTAACACTAGCTGACACTCGCCTGGAGACGAGAAAGCCCGGCTCCGTTTTTCCCAGCGCCGCAATGTAAGGAGAAGTTTGATTGGCCATTGAGAAAGGCATGCCGATTGGATGCTGTTTCTCCTTCCTGTTTAGCGGAAAACAATGCTATCCCTGCAGCTGCTGCTGCTGCTGCTAAGTCGCTTCAGTCGTGTCCGACTCTGTACGACCCCATAGATGGCAGCCCACCAGGCTCCCCCGTCCCTGGGATTCTCCAGGCAAGAACACGGGAGTGGGTTGCCATTTCCTTCTCCAATGCATGAAAGTGAAAAGGGAAAGTGAAGTCGCTCAGTCGTGTCCGACTCTTAGCGACCCCATAGACTGCAGCCTACCAGGCTCCTCCGTCCATGGGATTTTCCAGGCAAGAGTACTGGAGTGGACTGCCATTGCCTTCTCCGCCGGGGGGCTACAGCAGACGTTGAAAGTTAGTCTTCGCTTTCTGTGTTCACACCTTTTCTTTCTGCTGTTACTGCCAAGAGTAACATTTACTCGATTTAAAAAAAAAAAGAAAGAAAGAAAAACTGTTGTGTAGACTAGTAATAATTTAAATAAAATTTGCAAAAGTAATTTTTTCTTTTTAATTATCTAATTGTATATAAACAAGATAAACAAGAGCCTAATACATTTTCCCCCTGACTTCTCGCCTGCATTTTCGTTATCAGTAAAACTGCTGAAGAAGCCTTCATGCAATAAATATACACTCTTTATAAGAAGCATTGCAACAGTCTTTTCATACGTAGTTTCAGAAATTGGTGATGCAAATATCCACGTTTACAAAACAATAATTATAGAATGATTCTTTAATTAGAATCATTATTCTAATAATACAGAATATTCTAACAATAGAATTATATATAGAATTAGAATTCTCTATATTATATATAGAGAATTAGAATATATTATATTCTAATAATACAGAATGGATTACAAAAGAATGATTTGTTTTTCTCAAGAAATCCCGATTCCTTTAAATAGAAACTTTGCTCAGCCCACCTAAAAGACAATGCAACTTTAAATGGACTTAGACATAGCGTATAAATTTATGTATAAAGTGACAAAGTTGCGCTTAAAGAACACTTATTCACAACACCAAATATTGAAATTTTTGTTGTTCTTGAGATTGATTTAAACCAAATTTCTCCCTATTAACAAGAGTGAGATATTAGCCCCAGCTAGCTACTCAGCACTCTAAAATGAAAAACTCAAGAACTTTTTAGCATCATTTAAACAAGCAAAGGAGAAAAAGAAAGATATAAGCATCTGAATTCAGAGTTCCAAAGAATAGCAAGGAGAGATAAGAAAGCCTTCCTCAGCGATTAATGCAAAGAAATAGAGGAAAACAACAGAATGGGAAAGACTAGAGATCTCTTCAAGAAAATTAGAGATACCAAGGGAACATTTCATGCAAAGATGGGCACAATAAAGGACAGAAATGGGATGGACCTAACAGAAGCAGAAGATATTAAGAAGAGGTGGCAAGAATACACAGAAGAACTGTACAAAAAAGATCTTCACGACCCAGATAATCACGATGGTGTGATCACTCACCTTGAGCCAGACATCCTGGAATGTGAAGTCAAGTGGGCCTTAGAAAGCATCACTATGAACAAAGCTAGTGGAGGTGATGGAATTCCAGTTGAGCTATTTCAAATCCTGAAAGATGATGCTGTGAAAGTGCTGCACTCAATATGCCAGCAAATTTGGAAAACTCAGCAGTGGCCACAGGACTGGAAAAGGTCAGTTTTCATTCCAATCCCAAAGAAAGGCAATGCCAAAGAATGCTCAAACTACCACACAATTGCACTCATCTCACATGCTAGTAAAGAAATGCTCAAAATTCTCCAAGCCAGGCGTCAGCAATACGTGAACCATGAACTTCCAGATGTTCAAGCTGGTTTTAGAAAAGGCAGGGGAACCAGAGATCAAATTGCCAACATTCCTTGGATCATGGAAAAAGCAAGAGAGTTCCAGACAAATATCTATTTCTGCTTTATTGACTATGCCAAAGCCTTTGACTGTGTGGATCACAATAAACTGTGGAAAATTCTGAAAGACATGGGAATACCAGACCACCTGACCTGCCTCTTGAGAAACTATATGCAGGTCTGGAAGCAACAGTTAGAAGTGGACATGGAACAACAGACTGGTTCCAAATAAGAAAAGGAGCATATCAAGGCTGTATATTGTCACCCTGCTTATTTATCTTATATGCAGAGTACATCATGAGAAACGCTGGACTGGAAGAAACACAAGCTGGAATCAAGATTGCCGGGAGAAATATCAATAACCTCAGATATGCAGATGACACCACCCTTATGGCAGAAAGTGAAGAGGAACTAAAAAGCCTCTTGATGAAAGTGAAAGAAGAGAGTGAAAAAGCTGGCTTAAAGCTCAACATTCAGAAAACTTAAGATCATGGCATCCGGTCCCATCACTTCATGGGAAATAGATGGGGAAACAGTGGAAACAGTGTCAGACTTCATTTTTTTGGCCTCCAAAATCACTTCAGATGGTGATTGCAGCCATGAAATTAGAAGACGCTTACTCCTTGGAAGGAAAGTTATGACCAACCTAGATAGCATATTGAAAAGACATTACTTTGCCAACAAAGGTCCGTCTAGTCAAGGCTATGGTTTTTCCAGTGGTCATGTATGGATGTGAGAGTTGGACTGTGAAGAAAGCTGAGCACCGAAGAATTGATGCTTTTGAACTGTGGTGTTGGAGAAGACTCTTGAGAGTCCCTTGGATTGCAAGGAGATCCAACCAGTCTATTCTGAAGGAGATCAGTCCTGGGTGTTCATTGGAAGGACTGATGCTGAGGCTGAAACTCCAGTACTTTGGCCACCTCATGCGAAGAGTTGACTCATTGGAAAAGACTCTGATGCTAGGAGGGATTTGGGGCAGGAGAAGAAGGAGACGACAGAGGATAAGATGGCTGGATGGCATCACTGACTCGATGGACGTGAGTCTGAGTGAACTCCGGGAGTTGGTGATGGACAGGGAGGCCTGGCGTGCTGCAATTCATGGGGTCTCAAAGAGTCGGACACGACTGAGCAACTGAACTGAACTGAACTGAAACAAGTATGTGTTTATCATAAACTACTCTGACCACATATTATTCCATGTATTTATCATGAAGTGATTAAAAAAAATACCAAGTATTGAGCACACTAGATGCTAGGTCCTGTGCTTATAAGCAATTTTTAAATTCTTAATGTTGTATGTCAGGTACTTTACACACCTTATCCCATTTGACTCACCCCAAATTTATTATGTAGCCATTGTATTATAATTACCCACATTTTACAGCTGAGGGAGCTCAAATGCAGAGATTGCAAATAATTTATCCTACATTTCACAGATCATAAGTTTAGACCCACAAGTAAAATTTAGGTTTGTTTCAGTCCAATGCCTTAGCTCTTGTTTACTATGGAATACTGCACTGCCCCTCAAGTAACTGTGTTAATAAATATTCATCAAGCAGTTACAATGTGCCAGGCACTGTTGTGGTCCCTGGGAATATAGCAATAAAGAAAAACAAAGTCCCCTCTTTTATGGAACTCATTTCCAAATGGAGGGAGCAGATGGACAGATAGTAAATAAATAAACTATAACTATGTTGGGTTATGAAATAAGAGTTAAAAAGAGAAACTAAGTGAAATAAGGTAACAGAAGGAAAGGGCAGTGTGCTATTTGCTACAGGTTGGTGAAAGAATGCTCCTCTGATAAAGTGAAATTTGAGTAGAGACTTGAATGAAGTGCAGGAGCTAGCCCTGTAGATACCTAATTGAAGAGCTCTGCAGGTAGAAGGAACAAGTGCCAAGACAGGAGTGTACTGATGAGAAGTTTAAGGAATTGCTGGGTGGCAAGTGTGGCTTTAGAGAGTGAACGAAGAGAAACGTTGAAAGAGGAGAGGAGGGTAGAAAGAAAGAGCGAAGACATTGGATCTGATTCTGAATGAGACGGAGAGCCACAAGAGAGAACAGAGGAGTGGCGGAACCTGCATTGTACTACTCAAATCCCCCTTCAGTGAGTACCTGCTGTCTGGAAGTGCTACTGGCAGACTGGTAATGACCCCTTCAGGACTGCCTTGGCTACAGAGGGCTGCCTTGCCTGAACTTGTAGTCTTCATGGAACAGACCACAACCAAGACTGACTGGTGAGGGAACATAAAGACCTGGCTATCTTAGCCCAACTTGAGACAACTCTGAAGAGCCCTTCTGGCTTGAAAGACCAACATGTGGTTGGCCAAGACTATCACTGGGCCTGCATAACCTATTGACTTCTGCTGAAGCCTGATCCTTCCGGTCCCTTCTACAAATGTTGATCCCAAAAGCACTCCTTTAAAAAGTCCTGCATGGTAAACACTACCTCAATCTGCTTCCAGGGACCCAGTCTGTGATAAAGTGACATGCTAGCTTATGCTGTAAAAGGATGATCTTTCTGGCGGCTGTGAGGAGGAGTAGGGGCAACATGCAAGAAGGGAGGTTTTTTAGGAGGCTGTTACAATGACTCAGATGGAAGACAACAGTTCCTAGGGCTAGAATGGCTGTAGATGGGGAGGGAAGACACAGTCAGATGCTAGATATATATGAGAGCTGAGCCAAGAGACTTTAGTAGTAGACTGATATGGGAAAGATTAGGATAATTTTAAAGTTTTTTGGCCTAAGCAACTGAAAAGTAGATCTGCCATTTACCGAGAAAGGAATGGTGTGGAGATGAAAAGTTCATTTTGGGACATGTTAAGTTTAATATGCCTATTACTCTACCAAATGGAAATGTCAAGTGGGAAGCCACACATGTGAATCCGGACTTCATAGAAGAGATCTCAGCTGGAGATGGAAATTTTGGAGTAATCAGCTTTAGTTCAGTTCAGTTCAGTCACTCAGTCGTGTCCGACTCTTTGCAACCCCATGAATCGCAGTATGCCAGGCCTCCCTGTCCATCACCAACTCCCAGAGTTCACTCAGACTCACGTCCATCAAGTCAGTGATGCCATCCAGCCGTCTCATCCTCTGTTGTCCCGTTTTCCTCCTGCCCATAATCCCTCCCAGCATCAGAGTCTTTTCCAATGAGTCAACTCTTTGCATAAGGTGGCCAAAGTACTGGAGTTTCAGCTTTAGCATCATTCCTTCCAAAGAAATCCCAGGGCTGATCTCCTTCAGAATGGACTGGTTGGATCTCCTTGCAGTCCAAGGGACTCTCAAGAGTCTTCTCCAACACCACAGTTCAAAAACATCAATTCTTTGGTGCTCAGCTTTCTTCACAGTCCAACTCTCACATCCATACATGGCCACTGGAAAAACCATAGCCTTGACTAGACGGACCTTTGTTGGCAAAGTAATGTCTCTGCTTTTGAATATGCTATCTAGGTTGGTCATAACTTTCCTTCCAAGGAGTAAGCATCTTTTAATTTCATGGCTGCAGTCACCATCTGCAGTGATTTTGAGCCCCAAAAAATAAAGTCTGACACTGTTTCCACTGTTCCCCCATCTATTTCCCATGAAGTGATGGGACCAGATGCCATGATCTTCGTTTTCTGAATGTTGAGCTTTAAGCCAACTTTTTCATTCTCCACTTTCACTTTCATCAAGAGGCTTTTGAGTTCCTCTTCACTTTCTGCCATAAGGGTGGTGTCATCTGCATATCTGAGGTTATTGATATTTCTCCCAGCAATCTTGATTCCAGCTTGTGCTTCTTCCAGTCCAGCGTTTCTCATGATGTACTCTGCATATAAGATAAATAAGCAGGGTGACAATATACAGCCTTGATGTACTCCTTTTCCTATTTGGAACCAGTCTGTTGTTCCATGTCCAGTTCTAACTGTTGCTTCCTGACCTGCATATAGGTTTCTCAAGAGGCAAGTCAGGTGGTCTGGTATTCCCATGTCTTTCAGAATTTTCCACAGTTTATTGTGATCCACACAGTCAAAGGCTTTGGCATAGTCAATAAAGCAGAAATAGATGTTTTTCTGGAACTCTCTTGCTTTTTCAATGATCCAGCGGATGTTAGCAATTTGATCTCTGGTTCCTCTGCCTTTTTTAAAACCAGCTTGAACATTTGGAAGTTTACAGTTCACATATTGCTGACGCCTGGCTTGGAGAATTTTGAGCATTACTAGCGTATCAGATGAGTGCAATGGTGCAGTAGTTTGAGCATTTTTTGGCATTGCCTTTCCTTGAGATTGGAATGAAAACTGACCTTTTCCAGCCCTGTGGCCACTGCTGAGTTTTCCAAATTTGCTGGCATATTGAGTGTAGCACTTTCACAGCATCATCTTTCAGGATTTGAAATAGCTCAACTGGAATTCCATCACCTCCACTAGCTTTGTTCGTAGTGATGCTTTCTAAGGCCCACTTGACTTCATAGCTTTAAGACGCCATTAAAACCATAACACTGAATGAGATGATATAGTTACAAAGGTTGATAGAGAAGCCAGACTTATGCCCTCATTTAAAGGTCAAGAAGATGAGAAGGATTCAACAAAGGAGACTAAGATAGAGAGATCTTGGAGGCAGGAAAAAACGAAAGATAGACAGTTTTGAAAGTACAAATAAAGCGTTTCAAGGAGGACAGTGTGATCAGCTGTGTCACATGCTGCTGACAGTGTTGAGTGACATGAAGACCAAGCTCTTACACTAGATTAAAACCCTCCTCAACGAGAACACATGCCATTTCCCAGCACTATACAAACATTGCTTCATGACAACTCTGTGAGGGCAGCAATATAGACCACATTTTTACAGAGAAGGGCATTTAATGTGCAAGGTAAAGACTAGCCTTTGGACACAGAGTTTGGGTTTGTTTGTTAGCGTCTAGTAGCAAGAATGGCTGAACACAGTTCCATCTTACTCAAAAACCCATATACTTTGTACCACATCATTCTGTAATGGATGAGTAGAAGTGTCAACTACACATTGATAGCTGCAGTCTCTGCTGATAATACTGTAATACTAACATGTTAGTATCATTGGATGCTTAGACACTGTGCCACTCAACTGTTTTACAGAAGAGTAGCCCAAGAAGTCAGAGAAGGCAATGGCACCCCACTCCAGTACTCTTGCCTGGAAAATCCCATGGACGGAGGAGCCTGGTGGGCTGCAGTCCATGGGGTCGCTGAGAGTCGGACACGACTGAGCAACTTTCACTTTCACTTTTCACTTTCATGCATTGGAGAAGGAAATGGCAACCCACTCCAGTGTTCTTGCCTGGAGAATTCCAGGGATGGGGGAGCCTGGTGGGCTGCCGTCTATGGGGTCGGACAGAGTCAGACACGACTGAAGTGACTTACAGTACAGTACAGCCCAAGAAGTAAACTTATTTGCCCAATGTCATCACTTGTGGTCCCTGGTCCCTTAAGTGAAGGAGCCCAGTCATCTCCGACTCTTTGCGACCCCATGGACTGTAGCCTACAAGGCTCCTCCCATTTTCCAGGCAAGAATACTGGAGTGGGTTGCCATTTCCTTTTCCAGGAGATCTACCCCAGCCAGGGACTGAACCCAGGTCTCCCGCATTGTAGACAGACTCTTTACCATCTGAGCCACCCTTAACTTAGTATCTAGTGCTTGTTCTACTGTATTATATGGTTATCTAAAAAGTCCTTTAAGGGAAAGATTCCTTTTCATTAAGCTAGCCTGTGGGCAGAGGAGTTGGAGTTCTGGCAGGAGAGAAAGAAGAAACAAAAGGTTAGAAAACCCAGGCAAGAGGAAGTGGGCAGCGTTCCACACACAGGAGAGGCATTGCTTATGCTGAGATTTGATAAGGATTGGTTGATAAAGGTTTGATAAAGGATTGTTCTGGAAGAGGGAGCATGTTCTTATAAGAATTAAAGGGTATGGGGAAAGGGGGGAAGTGTGGATTGAATATATTCTGGAATTTGTTGCCATGTCCACCATATAATTTCTCTCTCCTAACAGATTTAAAGTGTCTATGCCAAATGCTATGCATTTTTCTAGTATTATCTCTGGACATCACAAGAATCTCACTTTTGGATAAAGCACAGTTGACTGCTCAACAATACAGGTTTGAACTACATGAGCTCCCTTATACACAGATCTTTGTTAATGAATACTGGACCACAGTACTACACAACTCTAGGTTGGCTGAATCCCCAGATACGGATCTTATGGATATGGAGGGCTGACTGTAAAGTTACACTCAGATTCTTAGTGGTTCGTGGCTTAGTGCCCCTAACCACGCATTGATCAAGGGACAACTATAATTGAAATGCAAACAGCTAGTAAGCAGTGGCTCTTGTACTCAATCTCAGGCCTATTTGATCCCAAGGCCCACCTTTATCCCACACATATACACCTTGTGACATATTTCATAATAAGATTGCTATGGAAATATCTAATTTTCATTTACTCAGATATGATTTATATAGATAAAAATATGTATACATAATCGGAAGTCCAGTTGGCATACAATTTTGGCTTGAGTTAATAGTCTTAGTTCTGCATTTCACTGAAAACACAGAGACAGCCTGAAATGAATACAGAAAAAAATCAAATTCCTCTTATAACACTGCTCACTTTGCAATCTTTTTAAATTATTTATTTATTTTTAGCTTTGCTGGGTCTTCATTGCTGCGAGTAGACTTTCTCTAGTTGTGGAGAGTGGGGACTACTCTAGTTACGGCGTGCAGACTTTTCACTGCAACGGCGTCTCGTTGCAAAAGAAAGGCTCTAGTGGCACAAGCTCCCATAGTTGCATCAATCAGGCTCAGTAGTTCCGGCTCGTGGGTTTCGAGGTTGCAGTGCATGGGTTTAGTTGCTCCTAGGCATGTGAAATCTTCCAGGACCAGGAATCTAACCTGCATTGGCAAGTGAATTCTTACCCACTCTACCACCAGGGAAGTCTCTGCAATTTTTTAAAGACTTTTTTTTTTTAATTAGTTCAATTAAAACAGGTTTGAATGCAAATTTTCTTTATGAATACAATATCTCACATGAATTTGTTATTGGAGCATTTTGATTATAAAACATCGTTTGCTTATATATGCATGGTTATAGTAATAAAGCAAAAGAAGCAACAAAACAGAAGCAGGAATTTTCTATATTTCCTTTCAGATATTAATATTTGCATGTCTGTGGTAATATTTAAGGATCTCAAGTAGCACAAAATAAAGTGAGGTTTTTTCCCAAACCCTGAAACGAAAGGGCTTGGGGTGTAATTCAGAAATTTAAATTTCAATCTTTTGTGATAGCCTCTTTTTTTTTTAAAGTAGGTGCCACACAGTTTCTCATTCTTTTTTATATTTTCTACCTACCTTCACTGCAAAAAAAATTTTTTTTTGTTTTTATTTTTGAAATTACTAACAAGCTGGACATGTAAATTAGTACAGCCACTTTTGTGGTTCAGAGCTTTATAACCAGGAAATAAATTAACCAACAGCCATTTATGGAGTATCTGCAATGAGCTTAATATTTCACCAAGGACTGTGAGGTTACCCCAAAATGGTATTTCATTAAATTTAAAATACCATTGATTATAAGACACACCATTATTTCATGTACCACCAGGAAAGAAGTACTGCCAACCATATTTTTACAAGGTTTATGACATTGTTGATGTTAATTAAGATGTATCTTTATTTCAGATAAGTTAATAATATGAAAGCATGTGTATTTCAGAATAGATAAAATTCAACAACAACTAAAAATAGGTCTTGATATCCAAGAGTTAACAGTTCCATTTGGGAGGGAAAAAACATCAGCAGAGAAAAATGAAATCACAGAATAAGAGAACTAGTATTAGCAAAAACACAGAAGTGATAAGGATATATGTTTCAGGGGGAACTTTCTAGCTGTTTAAGAAAGGGACTTCTTAGGAATAAAATTTACACAGTATGGTAGTTTTAGATTATGGACGCCTCACAAACCAGCTGGAAATTTTGGGGCTTTTTGTGTTTATGAAGAGTAAGAGTGATATGATAAGAAATATTACTATATAGGCTGAAGAAAATTTGGTCAGAAAATAAAAATTGTCAAATGACCAATTAAGAAGCAAAGATAATAACCCATTAGGGACATGTTAACATTTGCGATCCCATGGACTGTAGCCCACAAGGATCCTATGTCCATGGGATTCTCCAAGTAAGAATACTGGAGTGGGTTACCATTTCCTTCTCCAGGGGATCTTCCTGACCCAGGGATCGAACCCAGGTCTCCCACATTGCAGGCAGATGCTTTAACCTCTGAGCCACCATGGAAGCCCATACAAAAAACAGATCGCTCAAAAGGTACTTTTTAAAAATAAATGAAAGTTATTGAAAGAATAAGTATAGGAATTGAAGTAAGGGGCTCATCAAAGATGACCTGACAGTTTCTAGCTAGTCTTGTGAGAGCTGTGATCTATATTTTTCTACAGTGTTGAGGAACATAATTTATTTACTTAGTGCCTTCCATAATGTAAGAACTTAATAAGTATTTCATATGCAAATGAGTAAGTGAGCAAAGAGAGAATATCTGCGTTGTGATGAGATCATTCATGTAGAAGTGATGATTGAACGACAAGAAATGAATTTATCAAAGGAGTCCATTTAAAGAAAACCCAGCCAAGGACAAAATTCTGGGGGATAAATCTTGGGGACCTAAAAAGGCAAGCAGATAAGTTATAGAGGCCTGTAGAAAACCTGTGCCATATTATCAAAGGTTAAACAGTTTTTAAAGAAATGTTGTTCAATGATATAAAAAATTACAGAGAAGCCGGGACACAGAGACCCAAGAAGAGAAAACTTGACATGATAAAACAAAATCAACTAATGATTTTATGTATAAGAGCTTCAGTAAAGTGGTGGGGACAACTGGCAAATTAGAGAGATTAAAGGAATTTAATAGACTGGAAGTGGAGGCAGACAGAGGTTGCATTTAGAAAGTTGCTAGGTTGTCAATGACAGAAAATTCCATTTCATAGTGGAACCTCAAGGAATGTTGACCTCTTCACTTTCTGCCAAGAATTTATTCTCCTTTAAACTTATTTAATTACATTAATTACAAAAATGCATGCATGCATGCTAGGTCACTTCAGTTGTGTCCAACTCTTTGCGACCCTATGGCCTATAGCCCACCAGGCTCCTGTGTCCATGGGATGTCCCAGGCAAGAATCCTGGAGTGGGTTGAGAATTTCTTGTCCAGGGTTCGATTCCAGGGAAGAATTTCTTCTTCCCTGTGGGTTCGATCCCTTGGAGAAGGAAAAGTCTACCCACTCCAGTATTCTTGCCTGGAGAATTCCATGGACTGTATAGTTCATGGGGTCACAAGGAGTTGGACCGACTGAGTGACTTTTGATGGATGTATTAGAAAGCAGTGGAACTTCACCCTCAAAATGTATCTCAGTGTCAGCATTTAGTTGGATAACTAATTACGTACGTGCTCAGTTATGTCCAACACTTTTTAGACCATGGACCATAGCCCACCAGGCTCCTCTATCCATGGGATTCTTCAGGCAAGAATACTGGAGTGGGTTGCCATTTCCTCTTCCAGGGGATCTTCCCGACCCAAGGATCGAACCCATGTCTCCTGCATCTCCTGCATTCTAGGTGGATCCTGTACTGCTGAGCCATAAGGGAAGGGATGACTAATTGGTCCAAAGCAAAATGACATGTCTTATATATTTATCTTCAATCCTCTCTCAATAGAGTCAGGGGTTTCAAGTAACTTTTTCCCCCTAGAAATGCTCCTAAAGAATATGTATTTCTCTGGAAAAATCCCTAGAGATAGACGGATCTAAGATGGCAACTGTTTAACTGGAAACCGCCACTACTCCTTATCACTTCAGGGCAAACAGATGGGGAAACAATGGAAACAGTGACAGACTTTATATTCTTGGGTTCCAAAATTACTGCAGATGGTGACTGCAGGCATGAAATTAAAAGATGCTTGCTCCTTGGAAGAAAAGCTATGACAAACCTTGACAGCATAATTAAAAAGCAAAGACATTACTTTGCCAACAAAGATCCATATAGTCAAAGCTATGGTTTTTCTAGTACTCATGCATGGATGTGAGAGTTGGACTATAAAGAAGGCTGAGCACCAAAAAATTGATGCTTTTGAACTGTGGTGATGGTGAAGACTCTTGAGAGTCCCCTTGGACTGCAAGGAGATCAAACCAGTCAATCTTATAGGAGATCAATTCTGAATATTCATTGGAAGGACTGATACTGAAGCTGAAACTCCAATACTTTGGCCACCTCATGCGAAGAACTGACTCATTTGAAAAGACCCTGATGCTGGGAAAGATTGAAGGCAAGAGGAGAAAAGGACAACAGAGAATGAAATGGTTGGATGGAATCACCAACTGAATGGACATGAATTTGAGCAATCTCCAGGAGATGCTGTAGGACAGGGAAGCCTGGCATGCTGCAGTCCATGGGGTATCAAAGAATCGGACATGAATGAGAGGTTGAACAACAAATCCCTAGAGATATTCTATGATGATGAATAGTAGAAACTGAAATCACCACATCGTGCAAATAGTGGACTCTTGTAAATAATGGGTATTCAAAATTATATTACTTTGGGATGAGACTGCATAGAGTGAAAGATAATTTTTTCTGGTTTTGGATAGGTATCTCATTCTGTGATAGTTAAGTCTTGATACTTTTTATTTAAAAGACAAGGGTGTAAATACTTTAGATTTTCAAAGACCTGAATTTCATTTAAATACATTATTAAATAAGTACTCAGTTCAATTCAGTCGCTCAGTCATGTACAACAATTTGCGACCCCATGGACTACAGCATGTCAGGCTTCCCTGTCCATTAGCAACTCCTGGAGCTTGCTCAAATTCATGTCCATTGAGTCTGTGATGCCACCCAACCATCTCATCCTTTGTTATCCCTTTCTCCTCCTGCCTTCAATCTTTCCCAGCAACAGGGTCTTTTCAAGTGAGCCAGTTCATCGCAATAGGTGGCCAAAGTATTGCAGTTTCTTCAGCATCAGTCCTTCCAATGAACACACAGGATTGGTCTCCTTTAGGATGGACTCGTTGGATCTCCTTGCAGTCCAAGGGACTCTCAAGAGTCTTCTCCAACACCACAGTTCAAAAGCATCAATTCTTCGGTGCTCAGCTTTCTTCATAGTCCAACTCTCACATCCATACAAGACCACTGGGAAAACCATATCCTTGACTAGACGGACCTTTGTTGGCAAAATAATGTTTCTGCTTTTGAATATGCTATCTAGGTTGGTCATAACTTTCCTTCCAAGGACTAAGTGTCTTTTAATTTCATGGCTGCAATCACCATCTGCAGTGATTTTGGAGCCCCCAAAAATAAAGTCTGACACTGTTTCCACTGTTTTCCCATCTATTTCCCGTGAAGTGATGGAACCAGATGCCATGATCTTCATTTTCTGAATGTTGAGCTTTAAGCCAACTTTTTCACTCTCCTCTTTCACTTTCATCAAGAGGTTCTTTAGTTCTTCTTCACTTTCTGCCATTAGGGTGGTGTCATCTGCATAGCTGAGGTTATTGATATTTCTCCCAGCAATCTTGATTCCAGCTTGTGCTTCTTCCAGCCCCGTATTTCTCATGATGTACTCTGGATGTAAGTTAAATAAGCAGGGTGACAATATACAGCCTTGATGCACTCCTTTTCCTATTTGGAACCAGTCTGTTGTTCCATGTCCACTTCTAACTGTTGCTTCCTGACCTGCATACAGATTTCTCGGGAGGCAGGTCAGGTGGTCTGGTATGCCATCTCTTGAAGAATTTTCCACAGTTTGTTGTGATCCACATAGTCAAAGGCTTTGGCATAGTCAAAAAAGCAGAAATAGATGTTTTACTGGAACTCTCTTGCTTTTTCGATGATCCAGCGGATGTTGGCAGTTTGATCTCTGGTTCCTCTGCCTTTTCTAAAACCAGCTTGAACATCTGGAAGTTCATGGTTCACGTATTGCTGAAGCCTGGCTTGGAGATTTTTGAGCATTACTCTACTAGCCTGTGAGGTGCAATTGTGCAGTAGATTGAGCATTCTTTGGCATTGCCTTTCTTTGGGATTGGAATGAAAACTGACCTTTTCCAGTCCTGTGGCCACTGCTGAGTTTTCCAAATTTGCTGGCATATTGAGTGTAGCACTTTCACAGTATCATCTTTCAGTATTTGAAATAGCTCAACTGGAATTCCATCACCTCCACTAGCTTTGTTCGTAGTGATGCTTTCTAAGGCCCACTTGACTTCACATTCCAGGATGTCTGGCTCAAGGTGAGTGATCACACCATCGTGATTATCTGTGTCGTGAAGATCTTTTTTGTACAGTTCTTCTGTGTATTCTTGCCACCTCTTCTTAATATCTTCTGCTTCTGTTAGGTCTATACCATTTCTGTCCTTTATTGAGCCCATCTTTGCATGAAATGTTCCCTTGGTATCTCTAATTCTCTTGAAGAGATCTCTAGTCTTTCCCATTCTGTTGTTTTCCTCTATTTCTTTGCATTGATCGCTGAGGAAGGCTTTCTTATCTCTCCTTGCTATTCTTTGGAACTCTGCATTCAGATGCTTATATCTTTCCTTTGCTCCTTTGCTTTTTTGCCTCTCTTCTTTTCACAGCTAAGGCCTCCTCAGACACCCATTTTACTTTCTTGCATTTCTTTTCCATGGGGATGGTCTTGATCCCTGTCTCCTGTACAATGTCACGAACCTCCGTCCATTGTTCATCAGGCACTCTATCTATCAGATCTAGGCCCTTAAATCTATTTCTCACTTCCACTGTATAATCATAAGGATTTGATTTAGGTCATACTTGAATGGTCTAGTGTTTTTTGCCACTTTCTTCAATTTAAGTTGAATTTGGCAATAAGGAGTTCATGATCTGAGCCACAGTCAGCTCCCGGTCTTATTTTTGCTGACTGTATAGAGTTTCTCCATCTTTGACTGCAAAGAATATAATCAATCTGATTTCAGTGTTGACCATCTGGTGATGTCCACGTATAGAGTCTTCTCTTGTGTTGTTGGAAGAGGGTGTTTGCTATGACCAGTGCGTTCTCTTGGCAAAACTCGATTAGTCTTTGCCCTGCTTCATTCCGTACTCCCAGGCCAAATTTGTCTGTTACCCCAGGTGTTTCTTGACTTCCTACTTTTGCATTCCAGTCCCCTATAATGAAAAGGACATGCTTTTTGGGTGTTTGTTCTAAAAGGTTGTAGGTCTTCATAGAACTGTTCAATTTCAGCTTCTTCAGTTGGGGCATAGGCTTGGATCACCATGATATTTAATGGTTTGCCTTGGCAACGAACAGAGATCATTCTGTCGTTTTTGAGATTCCATCCAAGTACTGCATTTCAGACTCTTTTGTTGACCATGATGAGTACTGCATTTCTTCTAAGGGATTCCTGCCCACAGTGGTAGATATAATGGTCATTTGAGTTAAATTCACCCATTCCAGTCCATTTTAGTTCACTGATTCCTTGCCATCTCCTGTTTGAGCACTTCCAATTTGCCTTGATTCATAGACCTAACATTCCAGGTTCCTATGCAATATTGCTCTTTACAGAGGAAAAACTACCACACAATTGCACTCATCTCACAAGCTAGCAAAGTAATGCTCAAAATTCTCCAAGCCAGGCTTCATCAGTACATGAACTTCCAGATGTTCAAGCTGGTTTTAGAAAAGGCAGAGGAACCAGAGATCAAATTGCCAACATCCGTTGGATCATCAAAATAGTGAGAGTTCCAGAAAAACATCTATTTCTGCTTTTTTGACTATGCCAAAGCCTTTGACTGTGTGGATCACAACAAACTGTGGAAAATTCTTCAAGAGATGGCATACCAGACCACCTGACCTGCCTTCCGAGAAATCTGTATGCAGGTCAGGAAGCAACAGTTAGAAGTGGACATGGAACAACAGACTGGTTCCAAATAGGAAAAGGAGTGCATCAAGGCTGTATATTGTCACCCTGCTTATTTAACTTACATCCAGAGTACATCATGAGAAATACGGGGCTGGAAGAAGCACAAGCTGGAATCAAGATTGCTGGGAGAAATATCAATAACCTCAGCTATGCAGATGACACCACCCTAATGGCAGAAAGTGAAGAAGAACTAAAGAACCTCTTGATGAAAGTGAAAGAGGAGAGTGAAAAAGTTGGCTTAAAGCTCAACATTCAGAAAATGAAGATCATGGCATCTGGTTCCATCACTTCATGGGAAATAGATGGGAAAACAGTGGAAACAGTGTCAGACTTTATTTTTGGGGGCTCCAAAATCACTGCAGATGGTGATTGCAGCCATGAAATTAAAAGACACTTAGTCCTTGGAAGGAAAGTTATGACCAACCTAGATAGCATATTCAAAAGCAGAGACATTACTTGCCAAAAAAATCCATCTAGTCAAGGATATGGTTTTTCCAGTAGTCATGTATGGATGTGACAGTTGGACTGTAAAGAAAGCTGAGCACCGAAGAATTGATGCTTTTGAACTGTGGTGTTGGAGAAGACTCTTGAGAGTCCCTTGGACTGCAAGGAGATCCAACGAGTCCATCCTAAAGGAGACCAATCCTGTGTGTTTATTGGAAGGACTGATGTTGAAGCTGAAACTCCAATACTTTGGCCAACTGATGCAAAGAGCTAACTCACTTGAAAAGACCCTGTTGCTGGGAAAGATTGAAGGCAGAAGGAGATGGGGACGACAGAGGATGAGTTGGTTGGATGGCATCACTGAGTCAATGGACACAAGTTTGAGTGAACTTCAGGAGTTAGTGATGGACAAGGAAGCCAGGTATGCTGCCATCCATGGGGTCGCAAACAGTCAGACATGACGAGCAACTGAACAGAATCATAAAGTAAAATAATGCAGGAAGCTGGGTAATGAAATTCACTATATGGTTTAAGTATCAAAGTTGGTTGATGGATACATATTGTGGGGGTTTTGAAAATGTCCACTATAAAAAATTTAAAAATAAATAAAAGAAAATTTTAATCAAAATTTATTCCTTTGTAATCCTCTGAAAGTGGTCAGTCTCTCAGGAATTTAAGCATCTTAAAAAATATATATTTCTTGAAGAAAAGGTAAAGGAAATTAAATAAAAGGAAAAAAAAAAAAAGAAATTACATAGCTGACAAGATAGAGGTAGACAGAGAAACACTAGGCAATTGCCTAACATTGTTGAAAATTTTGGGAAAGTAACAAGAATCTTTTGTAATACACTCTATCTTTTTTAATGTTCTTGTTTTTATATTTCCACTTTAAAGAGTAGTGACTTCTAAGATGTATATCCTATTTACTTGTTAAGTGTGTTATTAGTCTTTAAGCTTGGTTTAGGCTACCTTACAATGTTTTTTAAAAGTAATTTTCATATCATTGTACAATATTCCTTTTTTAATACGTATAGAAGTTTCAAATTCTTCCATCACTGGAGATCAGCATTGCATGGAATTTTTTTTCTTGGCCACACACATGTGATTCTAGTTCCCTGATCAGGTATCAAACTCGAACCACCTGCACTGGAAACATGGAGTCCTAACCACTGGACTGCTGGTGAAGTTCCCTGTATGAAATTTTATTATTAGCTTGGTGCAAAAATCACTGCTGTTTTGCATTGCTGAACTTTGCTGAGTGATGTCGGCATACATTCTTAAATAAATGTGGTTACGTTATACGTCATTTTAGTGAGTATGTCTCTTTATTGTTTTTTTGCTAATGACATTATTTGCTGTTTATTTTTTATGCGTATTCCTCCCACTTTTATGCAACTTTTGTGCCATTCTGTTTATAATAGAGCACTGGGTTATATTTTAAACTTTTTATGTATGTATTTTAGACTATGGAAATGATGTTAGACAAATAGCAAATTCGAGTGATTTTTTTTTTATTAGAGTTCAAAATGGGTCATAAAGCAGTGGAGACAACTTGCAATATCAACAATGCACTTGGTTCAGGAACTGCTAGAAACATACAGTACAGTGGTGGTTCAGGAAGTTTTGCAAAGGAGGCAAGAGTCTTGAAGATGAGGAGCACAGAGGCTGGGCTTTGGAAGTGAACAACGACCAAATGAGAGGGTCATCGAAGCTGATCCTCTTACAAGTACACAAGAAGTTGCCAAAGAACTTAACGTTGCTATTCTATGGTTATTCTGCATTTGAAGCAAATTGGGAAGGTGAAAAAGCTTGATAAGTGGGTGCGTCATGAACTGACTGCAAATCAAAAAAAAAAAAAATACATCGTTTTGAAGTGTCATCTTTTCTTATTCTACACAACAACAATGAACCATTTCTTGATCATATTGTGACGTGACAAAAAGTGGATTTTATGTGACAACCAGTGATTACCAAGTTGCTTGACCAAGAAGAAGCTCCAAAACACTTCCTAAAGCCAGATGCTAGACCAAGAAGAAGCTCCAAAGCACTTCTGAAAGCCAAACTTGCACCAAAAAAAGGTCATGGTCACTGTTTTGTGGTCTGCTGCCACTCTGATCCACTACAGCTTTCTGAATCCCAGCGAAACCATTACATCTGAGAAGTATGCTCAGCAAATCGATAAGATGCACCCAAAACTGCCACACCTGAAACTGGCATTGGTCAACAGAAAGGGCCCAATTCTTCTCCATGACAATGCCTGGCCACACATGGCACAGCCAACGCTGCAAAAGTTGAACAAATTAGGCTACGAAGTTTCGTCTTATCTGCCATATTCACCTGACCTCTCATCAACTGAGATCACTTCTTCAACCATCTCAATAACTTTTTCCAGAGAAAATGCCTCCACAACCAGCAGGAGGCAGAAAATGCTTTCCAAGAGTGCATAGAACGAAGCACAGATTTTTATACTACAGGAAAAAACGAACTTATTTCTCACTGGCAAAAATGTGTTGAGTGTAATGGCTCCTATTCTGATTAATAAAGATGTGTTTGAGCCTGATAATGATTTAAAACTCACGATCTGAAATTGCAAAATTACATTTGCATCAATCTAATATTATGTTACAGAAAGAGAGGAACAATTAAATTCAGTGTGCCTGTGTGCATGGGCTCGTGTGCATCTATGTGTGTATACTGGCTCTTTATGTCTCAGCAGCATAAAAGACTGCAACTGGAAACCTATAGAGTCACACACCATGTGCTTATCTCCATGGTAACCATTTCTAAGTTAAATGCACTTCTGAACAATGGTCCCAAAATAGTCTAGTCCCCATTTTTGTAGATTTCCAGTGTAGCAGTAATTTTGAAAAACTTTGTTCCATTCCTAACCAACAGAATCAGAGACAACAAACACATACCCAAAACAGCAGAGAAAATATGGTTAAGTGTAATGACAATTTCTATAATAAACTCCAGATTTCATCTCATCTGATTTTCATTTTATGGATTATATATACTTACTGCTTCTCTCACTACTTTTTGGCTTCCTACATTTGAGCCATTTATCCTTTCTGAAATTTCTCTGCCATAAAATGAAAAGGAATGAATGATCTCCCAGGCCTATTTAGCTCTAAAATGTTATGATATTCTGATTTTTCTACTCAATTTGAACTATTATGAGAACATGAGCCCCAGAAATGAAAACAGTTGAAACCTAATCAGGCCATCTTTTCCCCTTACTAGGTTAGACAAAGTAGAATTTTTAAACTAACACAATGACTGGGTTGCCATTCCTACAAAACTCAAAACCTTCAGGTGTTTTTTTTTTTTTTTTCTATAAAGTTGGCTACTTTTTATTAGTGTTAGAATATTTTAATTTTCTAAAATGGGGACAGATTAAAAGAGGTTCTTACTTTTGGGAGAATAACTTCTGTAGCTTTACAGATGCTCCTTTTACACTTACTCTTCCACACTTCCTCTGCTGGAGTTTCAGAGTCTTTCAAGGGATGGGGAGAGTCTTGATGATTCTCACATGGCCTGGGCCAGAACCTGTGTTAATGGAAAGAAGTGTAAAAAGTAGGAGTTGTTGCTACCTTTAGTTCCAGGGAAATGGAAAGCTGGCTCCAGGGGTTTTGGTATCTCTACTACTTCCCCTCCCATCACCTCCAGTGACATTAAATTCTCTGTTCTCCAAGATTTAGAGGAAGAGAGAGGAAGCAGGTTTCCTAAACTGTTATCCAGACAGCTTTAGGCAGAATTATGACACCATACATTTCCTTTGAGAGTAATTCTTACTTTAAGCCTAACTCTATGAGTAAGTTCCTTTTAAATTATTTCCTGCCTTTGGAGTCCCACATCTTCTCCCACTGCCCTCTTTAACGTTGACTCTCTTTAGTGAGAGGAAGCTTCCTCTTTCTCTTATCAGGGAAGATATGTCCCTATAGCACACCCTGGCCAGACACCAAGATTATCACCATTATTTTTTCCTCTAAACATAGTATGCCCTTTTCTGTCTTACCCTTAGCATGAGGCTGCCTACTGACCTTGTCCATGCTAGCAAAGAAAAAAAGAGGGACTGGAGAATTTGTATTTACCTTTTGATATAAGTACATTTTAAAAAAAGGTCTTTGTAGTCAGTGGCACTACATTTTTTGGCTCAACTAAAAGATGATGGAGTAGATCAACACATGGAATGCATACAAAGGGGATGGTTTTGACAATGGCCTTTTCAATCTATGGAAGGAATAGCTTTGACATTGGGCTTTGTGGGTACCACAGGAGATACAAAGACTCCTGAGGGCAAAGTTCATTTTGGTCCCCACAGGTTAGTGGATTTTATGCCTTAAAAGTCCAGCTCTATCAGCCATTGTCCATGTCAGCCATTGTGGGTCTGGAAACTGCTATGGTTGCCTTGTCCTGACCCCTTGTCAGACCACCAAAGGTCCAGGTTTCACTATTTGAAGGTCTATTTGGCTGAAAACTTAATCTCAGGTTATAATCTTTCAAGGGGCTTGAAAGATAGTTTAGTATTTCCCTCACTTTCTCTCTTCTGCTATAGAATCTGAGCTGAGGAAACATATCGCTCTAATACATTGTGTGTTGTACATAATAACTAATATGAAGAATACATCATGTGAAATATCGGGTTGGATGAAGCACAAGCTGGAATCAAGATTGCCAGGAGAAATATCAATAACCTCAGATACATAGATGATACCACCCTTATGGCAGAAAGTGAAGAGGAACTAAAAAGCCTCTTGATGAAAGTGAAAGAGGAGAGTGAAAACGCTGGCTTAAAACTCAACATTCAGAAAACTAAGATCATGGCATCTGGGCCCATCACTTCATGGCAAATAGATGGGGAAACAGAGGAAACAGTGGCTGACTTTATTTTTTGGGTCTCCAAAATCACTGCAGATGGTGACTGCAGCTATGAAATTAAAAGATGCTTGCTGCTTGGAAGAAAAGCTATGGCAAACCTAGACAGCATATTAAAAAGCAGAGACATTACTTTGCTGACAAAGGTCCATCTTGTCAAGGCTATGGTTTTTCCAGTAGTCATGTATGGATGTGAGAGTTGGACTATAAAGAAAGCTTTTGGACTATAAAGAAGAACCGACGGTTTTGATCACCGATAAAGGCTTTCTTATCTCTCCTTGCGATTCTTTGGAACTTTGTATTCCAATGGGTATATCTTTCCTTTTCTCCTTTGCTTTTCACTTCTCTTCTTTTAACAGCTATTTGTAAGGCCTCCTCAGACAGCCATTTTGCTTTCTTGCATTTCTTTTTCCTGGGGATGGTCTTGATCCCTGTCTCCTGTACAATGTCACGAACCTCCATCCATAGTTCATCAGGCACTCTGTCTATCAGATCTAGTCCCTTAAATTTATTTGTCATTTCCACTGTATAATCATAAGGGATTTGATTTAGGTCATACCTGAATGGTTTAGTGGTTTTCCCCACTTTCTTCAATTTAAGTCTGAATTTGACAATAAGGAGTTCATGATCTGAGCAACAGTTGGCTCCCACTTTGCTGACTGTATAGAGCCTCTCCATCTTTGGCTGCAAAGAATATAATCAATCTGATTTCGGTGTTGACCATCTGGTGATGTCCATGTGTAGAGTCTTCCCTTGTGTTGTTGGAAGAGGGTGTTAGCTATGACCAGTGCATTCTCTTGGCAAAACTCTATCAGCCTTTGCCATGCTTCATTCTGTACTCCAAGGCCAAATTTGCCTGTTACTCCAGGTGTTTCCTGACCTCCTACTTTTGCATTCCAGTCCCCTATAATGAAAAGGATATCTTTTTAGAGATACCAAGGGAACATTTCATGCAAAGATGGGCTCAATAAAGAACAGAAATGGTATGGACCTGACAGAAGCAGAAGATATTAAGAAGAGGTGGCAAGAATACACAGAAGAACTGTACAAAAAAGATCTTCATGACCCAGTTAATTACGAGGGTGTGATCACTCACCTAGAGCCAGACATCCTGGAATGTGAAGTCAAGTGGCCTTAGGAAGCATCACTACAAACAAAGCTAGTGGAGGTGATGGAATTCCAGTTGAGCTATTTCAAATCCTAAAAGATGCTCTGAAAGTGCTGCACTCAATATGCCAGCAAATTTGGAAAACTCAGCAGTGGCCACAGGACTGGAAAAGGTCAGTTTTCATTCCAATCCCAAAGAAAGGCAATGATAAAGAATGCTCAAACTACCACACAGTTGCACGCATCTCACACACTGGTAAAGTAATGTTCAAAATTCTCCAAGCCAGGCTTCAGCAATACATGAACTATGAACTTCCAGATGTTCAAGCTGGTTTTCAAAAAGGCAGAGGAACCAGAGATCAAATTGCCAACATTCATTGGATCATCGAAAAAGCAAGTGAGTTCCAGAAAAACATCTATTTCTGCTTTATTGACTATGCTAAAGCCTTTGTGTGGATCACAATAAACTTTGGAAAATTCTGAAAGAGATGGGAATCCCAGACCACATGACTTGCCTCTTGCGAAACCTGTATGTAGGTCAGGAAGCAACAGTTAGAACTGGACATGGAACAACAGGCTGGTTCCAAATAGGAAAAGGAGTACATCAAGGCTGTATATTGTCACCCTGCTTATTTAACTTCTATGCAGAGTACATCATGAGAAACGCTGGGCTGAAGGAAGCACAAGCTGGAATCAAGATTGCTGGGAGAAATATCAATAACCTCAGATATGCAGTTGACACCACCCTTATGGCAGAAAGTGAAGAAGAACTAAAGAACCTCTTGATGAAGTGAAAGAGTAGAGTGAAAAAGTTGGCTTAAAGCTCAACATTCAGAAAACTAAGACCATGGCATCTAGTCCCATCACTTCATGGCAAATAAATGGAGAAACAGTGGCTGACTTTATTTTTGGGGGCTCCAAAATCACTGCAGATGGTGATTGCAGCCATGAAATTAAAAGACGCTTACTCCTCGGATGGAAGTTACGACCAACCTAGACAGCATATTAAAAACCAGAGACACTGCTTTGCCACAAAGTTCTCGTCAAGGCTATGGTTTTTCCAGTAGTCGTGTATGGATGGGAGAGTTGGACTATAAAGCAAGCTGAGCACCAATGAATTGATGCTGTTGAACTGTGGTGTTGGAGAAGACTCTTGAGAGTCCCTTGGACTGCAAGGAGATCCAACCAGTCCAACCTAAAGATCTGATATTGAAGCTGAAACTCCAATACTTTGGCCACCTGCTGCGAAGGGCTGACTCATTTGAAAAGACCCTGATGTTGGGAAAGATTGAAGGCAGGAGGAGAAGGGACCAATAGTTGGATGGCATCACCAACTTGATGGACATAAGTTTGAGCAAACAGGAGTTGGTGATGAACAGGAAAGGCTGGCATGCTGCAGTCCATATGGTCACAAAGAGTCAGACATGACTGAGCAACTGAACTGAACTGAACACCTTAAGTACCAAGAGTTTATGGTGTTACCCATATCTCATTAAGCTGTTGATCTACTTGTTTTCATTATAGGGCCTACTTTGCCTACCAAGGCCTACTTTGTCGTTCTCAAAAGCTAATAGAAGACCAAGAACTTTTGTCAAAATCCCCAGCTAGCAAGAGATACACAGGAGATTTTAGTTAAGACCTGTATATCCATGTTTTCTTTCATTGACATGGAATTGCTTAGAATATTCTTGATGTTCTGTAACTCTCGTGAATATTTCCTACTATGAGAATTTAAGTTGTATCTAATCTATTTTATTATGAATAGTATCCTTGTGCACAATTTTTTTTTTTAAATTTAAGATTTTTTTCCTTAGGGAATACATCTGGGAGCAGAATATATGAGTGTGAGGAATAAATCTACCATATGACCCAGCAATCCCACTACTGGGCATATACCCTGAGAGAACCACAATTCTGAAAGACCATGTACCCCAATGTTCACTGCAGCACTATGTACAATAGCCAGGACATGAGAGCAATCTGGATGTCCATCAACAGATGAATGCATAAAGAAGATGTGTTACATATATACAGTGGAATATTAGCCATAAAAAGGCATGAATCTGAGTCAGTTCTAGTGAGGTGGATGAACCTAGAGCCTGTTATACAGAACGAAGTAAGTCAGAAAAAGAAACAAATATTGTATACTGAAGCATGTGTATGGAGTCAGGAAAAATGGTATTGATGAACCTATTTGCAGGGATAAAATGGAGACGCACATGTACAGAATGGACTTGTGGACACAGTAGGGCAAGGAGACAGTGGGACGAATGCGGAAAGTAGCATCAACATATTAATGCATACACTGTGCATGTATGCTCAGTCATGTCTTACTATTTCCCACCCTAGAGACTGTAGCCCGTTAGGCGCCTCTGTCATCATGTGTGAAATAGATAGCCAGTGAGAGGTTGCTACATAACACAGGGAACCCAACTTGGTGCTCTGTGATGACCTAGAGGGGTGGGATGGGGGGAGTGGAGGGAGGCTCATGAGGGAGGGGATATATGTATAATTATGGCTGATTTGCATTGTTGTATGGAAGAAACCAATACAACATAGTAAAGCAATTTGCCTTCAATTAAAAAATAAATACAGAAAGGAATACACCAACAAGCTTTTATTATATTTCAAAAAATCAAATAATGATCCTTGATATAGAGAGAAGAGTATATGAATGTGTGTTTGTATTTAGAAGGCGTGGATATTTTGAATGTTCTTTATACATATGTCGAAATTAATCTTCAAAAGGGTTACAGCACTGCATGAAAGTGCGCTTTTTACTACAAGAGCAGTTTAAACTTATTTTTCCCTGTTTTCCAAAGTATGGAGTCTTGCTGTTCTAAATTTTAAAAACTTCTTTTCTCCCCCACATTGTAAATTCATGGGGAAAATGCAGTTTGGATTTTGTATGTTATAGAGAGAAAAAGGCACTTGATACCACAAACAATATAAAATTATAAAGATTAATATTTCTCTATTTTATTACAGCATTTTTTCTTACAATAGATCTTAGGCTTAACCTAAAATTTAATAAACAAAAATTAAATGAAGAGTATATTAATCAAGCTTATCAGTATAATAATATCCCCAAAGCTACAGCCAGTACTGACAGCTCCTCTATGCATAGAAGAGCATTTTTGCTGTCAGTACTGGCTATAGCTTTGGGGATATTAGAAAAGGCAGAGGAACCAGAGATCAAATTACCACATCTGCTGGATCATCGAAAAAGCAAGAGAGCTCCAGAAAAACATCTATTTCTGCTTTATTGACTATGCCAAAGCCTTTGACTGTGTGGATCACAACAAACTGTGGAAAATTCTGAAAGACATGGGAATACCAGACCACCTGACCTGCCTCTTGAGTAATCCGTATGCAGGTCAGGAAGCAACAGTTAGAACTGGACATGGAACAACAGACTGGTTCCAAATAGGAAAAGGAGTACGTCAAGGCTGTATATTTTCACCCTGCTTATTTAACTTCTATGCAGAGTACATCATGAGAAACGCTGGGCTGGTAGAAACACAAGCTGGAATCAAGATTGCCAGGAGAAGTATCAATAACCTCAGATATGCAGATGACACCACCCTTATGGCAGAAAGTGAAGAGGAACTAAAAAGCCTCTTGATGAAGGTGAAAGAGGAGAGTGAAAAAGTTGGCTTAAAACTCAACATTCAGAAAATGAAGATCATGGCATCTGGTCCCATCACTTCATGGGAAATAGATAGGAAAACAGTGGAAACAGTGTCAGACTTTATATTTTTGGGTTCCCAAATCACTGCAGATGGTGATTGCAGCCATGAAATTAAAAGACACGTACTCCTTGGAAGAAAAGTTATGACCAACCTAGACAGCATATTCAAAAGCACAGACATTACTTTGCCAACAAAGTCCATCTAGTCAAGGCTATGGTTTTTCCAGTGGTCATGTATGGATGTGAGAGTTGGACTGTGAAGAAAGCTGAGCACCGAAGAATTGATGCTTTTGAACTGTGGTGTTGGAGAAGACTCTCGAGAGTCCCTTGGACTGCAAGGAGATCCAACCAGTCCATTCTGAAGGAGATCGGTCCTGGGATTTCTTTGGAAGGAATGATGCTAAAGCTGAAACTCCAGTACTTTGGCCACCTCATGCAAAGAGTTGACTCATTGGAAAAGACTCTGATGCTGGGAGGGATTGGGGGCAGGAGGAGAAGGGGATGACAGAGGATGAGGTGGCTGGATGGCATCACCAACTCGATGGACGTGAGTCTGAGTGAACTCCGGGAGTTGGTGATAGACAGGGAAGCCTGGTGTGCTGCGATTCATGGGGTCACAAAGAGTCAGACACGACTGAGCGACTGAACTGAACTGAAATGAACTGATGCTTCTTTGGAAACAGAAAAAGGAGAAACTTTTCTTAGACTGAATCAATCAAAATGATTTTGTAATTTTTCTTGTCAACTAGTGCAAATACCTAGCAAAAATTTAATACTAGCTGAAAAAAGTTTTAATAAACATAACACTAGGATTCTGAAAATTATCTGACTTTAAAAAATTGTTTTTGTTTATACCTATAAGCCAGTCAATCTTAAAGGAAATCAACCCTGAATACTCATTAGAAGGACTGATGCTGAAGCTGAATTTCCAGTACTTTGGACATTTGATGCAAAAAGCCGACTCATTGGAAAAGACCCTGATGCTGGGAAAGATTGAAGGTAGAAGAAAAGGGTGACAGAGGATGAGATGGTTGGATGGCATCACCGATTCAATGGAAATAAACTTGGGCAAATTCTGGGAGGTGGTGAGGGGAGCCTGAGGAACTCAGGGAAGCCTGGCATGCTACAGTCTATGGTGTCACAAAGAGTTGGACACCATTCAGTGACTGAATGATGACAATGATACATCAGTTAGAGAGTTTTTTACATAATCAAATTCCCATAGTCAAAGTTGCCCAAGACCAAAATATATGAAATGAGCACTGGATGAGTGCCAGTCTTCAAAGAATTGTGAATCACCTAGAAGAAAAAAATGTGATTGTTCAGTAGGTGGTTTATCTTTCTCTTTTTCAACCCAGTGACTCAGTACAATGAATGCACTGGCTGCATTCTTCATTTGCGTTTCAAAGAAATCAAGATTTAGGAAGCCCGACTCATGCAATGGTGTATCACATGCTATTAGCTCAGCTTCAGTTTGATAGAGAGATATGTATTTAACTGAGCTTAATAAGTTTGACCACTTGGTTTGGCTATTGCTAAGCATGTTACTTTGATATTTATTCTTACAGTCTCCTCTTTAAAAAATGTTTCTAAAAATTACCATCAAGCACCATGAAAATAAAGTTAACTCCCAATAAGAATTCTGTTTATAAACCCAATTCCTTTCTGAAGGAACAATAAATAGTTGTCGTCTAAAAATAATTCAAAATGATCTCTTTCAAGAGTTTCCAATTATTTATGGTTTATATAATATTTATAATCTAATTATATATTATTTATAATATAGATTAAATAATTCTAGTTTCAATTATAGATACATTAAAACCCTTTACAGTCAAGTTGGGGAAAATGTTAGGTGTCAAAGCTGGATAATGAATATATATGAGGCCTTTATACTCTTTATCTTTTTTATATTTGAAACAATTTGTAATATAAAGTTAAAATTTTAAAAATCTTACAATAAAGGTAGCAACACCACTTGAAATAAAAGAGATATAAAAGAAAAAGAAATCTTTCACATAAATTAAACTAAACTGTCACCCATGGAGATAAGAAAAAAATCCCTTAATCTTAATTTTTTATTATCTTTTTTGAAATGATCTTATTCCACGAAGAATTTGAGACAGCTCACTTAACTCCGATAACTGTAGTCAACTCCATTATTTTGTGTCAAACATTTAATGTTAAATGATGGTGGTGATATTTACTATATATTTACTTTTTGCCTATCTGAAAAAGCAATAGCAGTGTGGAACACAGGCATATTGTACACTGCAAAGAGGAATTTGCCACTGGGCATTGAGGTCAAGAGAGGGGACATTTCATTAATAAGAGTATATTGTCAGCATTCAGGAACATACATGTCTAGGTATTTGAAAACTTAACTAATACTGGATTTTGTTGGAATTTATTGCTTTTTCCATTTTTGTGATCCTTTCTTATATTCTATGTCCTTTTCTTCGTCATGTTAAATTTTACTTCTTATTAATCCAGTATGAATAGAGTGTACCAGCAACAGATTTCCAAATGTGCTGCTTTATACAAAGCTGCTTTGAAGGCTGAAAAGTTGGCTGGGTCTGCTTTAGCAGCATGCTTCTGAGACTAAATTTACAATTTTTCTGCATTCATTCTGAGGCAGACTGACTACGGCTTATGTAATGTGCAGAAGCCACAGAATCTCTTTAAGACATTATATATTTCATTAAGGAGGCAGCCAATGCTATATACATATAGCAGTAAGAGAAAGGGCAAAAACTTAGAGCAAAATAGCAGTTTCCTTTGCAGCAAGCTATTTAGTCAAGGTATGCAACTGAAAATAAAATAAAATCATTTAAGTTTCATGCGTTCAGTTCTTTTTCCTGCTTTCTGTTGGAGGTGCCAAAGTCTGGCACCAGAAGGAGGCAGATAAAGAAGGAACTTGAGTAACCCAGCTACAGTGGGGTATTGAGTCCTGATAAGGATGTTGGCTACAAAGTCTACTCTTTCATCCTGTGGACAGATTACCAGAGAGTCAGATGTTATGCATTGAACTGATCAGGAAAGAGACACTTTTTACATTCTGAATGCTGGTCTGAACATTTGTTTTTCAATATTTATGTCAGGTTAAACCTGGACATTTAACACATGATTACTTTGGGTATACAACTCCTCCTCCTGTAGCTTTTTGGATGGACTTGTTACAGTCCAGAATAGTTCTGAATCTTTGGTCTGTGGACCTTATATAGGCTTTAGTGAGACTGGAAGTTCGTTAAAATTGCACTAAAATTTTGTATATTTTTATGGACAGGATGCCTAGTTTTGTTAGATTTATATAGCATCCATGATCCAAAGCTAATTAGGAACCTTAATTAGAATCAAGAATTAATTTGGCCTATAAAGACCAAAATGTAAGGAAAAGATGATTTCAGCTTTATTTTTGTTCTGCTTCAACTCCTTGGGGGAAATGAGTAAAGACGAGTTGTTAGCTTCATTCCATTCTTCTGATTCAAGTCATGAGCCTTAAGTCTGTCATACCCTCTCTTAAAACAAGAGAGTGAGCTACACTAACTTTGTTATTTCCAGAACTGATTGACTACCAATGTCCCCTTTTGGTGTTTGGAAGTACTATAGTTTGTAATCTAGCAGTTGCAGTTTTAGCTAATATATTAGATAACAGAATGACTACCATTTTAAAGCTAATATACTAGAAAACATAAATATTTTCTATTTATAGCTATTTATAAATACTTTCAACTTACAAAGGTCAAACTATTCTATAATTAAAATCTGACACACGAAAGTATTTATACATACATATGCATATGCTAAAGTTTGTTTGAACATTCTCCTAATATTGTAAATGTAGAATCTATGACATGAAATAAGTAAACAAAATTTGACACTAGCTGTGAAACATGGCTTTCTTCTTTTCACAAACTTAAAGTTAATTGTTCATCCTATTATTTCAAGTGTAGCACAAATAAAGACCACTGGGAATGGGAGAAATACATAAAGTGTGGAAAATTTAAATAAATTCTGATTCTAAAGTTTTGTGGGGAAAATATAGTAATCAATTGAAGTAACTAAAAATAATGGAAGAAATGGGAAAAATGTACCATACAAATAATCTAGGTAGGACAATGAATGTTCATAGCTTTAAAGCAAGGAAACAGTAGCACCTTAGTTTGCATGATGGTGGTTAAGTAACACTGGATTTGAATTTAAGTGAGTATAGAAGGTTGAATTTAAGCATCAGTGAACACTTGACTTATTGTAAACATTTAGACTTCAGTGATGTTTTAGTAGGGGAAAATCATCTTATAATGAGTTTATAATATTTAGCATAATGTATATTTTATAAGAAAAAATTTAATGTCCCTAACATTTGCACATAATCAACACTTGGAAGCTTAATGATTATGCTGTGTGTCTAACATGAAATAGAGGAACTGTCTTTTTTAGAAATTATTACTTTGAAATAGGAATTTGTCAAACAAAGCAATGCTAATAAAATTAGACAAGTTTTTAAATTTTTTTGGTTGAGTCTTAAAACACAGTTAGCTATATTATTCTCTAACCACTACTCTCAATTCCTTTGCCACTTTTTCTCTCCATAGCACTCACCTAAAAACAGAAAAATCTACAGCTCTTCATCCCTTTTGTGCCACATACCAGTGTAGAAAATCACACAACTGGGCAGGCTGGGACAATAATAGTAATCACCATAGTAGTAACAAAAAACACTTATATTCACTGAATTACACAAGGTACAGTCCTAAAAATTATTCCATACGTTCCTCAGACAATCTAGTAAGTACAATAATCTTCATTTAAGGTGAAAAATTGAGGTTCAGAGTGCTTTAGTCACATGTCGAAGATCCACTGTAAGTGTGAAAACCAGGATTCCAGCTCTGTCACTCTGATCCCAGAACCTAGGCTTTTTTTCTGCTAAACATTCAATATTTGTGACACATGACCTCCCTTTTACACTGATGAACTACTTCTAGTTATTGAGAAAATAGAAGTTATGAGAAAACTTTCCTATCTTTCCCAAACCAATTCTGCTGACCTACATCAGTGTTCTCATTAAGTGGTTAATACCCTGAGCTTTGCCCCTTACCAGCTGTGGGCTTAGGAGCAACTTCTTCATCTGTTTAATAGGAATAATAAAGTGTTCCTATTTCAGAGTTTGTTATGAAGATGAAGCACATTAATACATGTAAGACACTGGAGCAGAGCATGACACAATGCAAGTACTCAATAAATGTTATCTAGTATCATTATCTTGGCTTTTCCTGGAACTCCCAGTCAAAATTAGTTTGTCTGTTTATCATCTGATTCCCCTTCATTTCCTTTCTTCCTGTTCTGTCAAGGCTTCGGTACCTTTGATCATCCTTTCTGTCTGTACTGAGTTATAAATCTCTCTCTCTTTACAGGATAATCTGACAACTTCCACTGAAAGTAAACAGAGAACCCTCCCTGGACCCCTCCAGCTACTGCGCTAGTCTCTGCTGCTAAGTCACTTCAGTCGTGTCCGACTCTGTGTGGGTTCCCTTCAAACTCCTGTTCAGTCTTCTTTGCTGACTCCACTTAAATATATTTGATTCCTAAAGTCAGAGTTCTTCAGGGCTTTGGACTAGATCCTAATTTCCTTTTAAAAATACTCTCTCCAAAAATGATCTCATCTATTGCCACGATTCCAAATATCATCCATATTTTGATGATCCTAAGTTTGTACTCCTAGTCTAGACTTCGTGGAGGTCCAGTTCAGTATGTTCAATATTCTTCCCAATTTTTGTAAACTATTTATCTTTCAGCTCAGTTCAGTCGCTCAGTCGCATCCAACTCTTTGTGACCCCATGAATCGCAGCATGCCAGGCCTCCCTGTCCATCACCAACTCCCGGAGTTCACTCAAACTCATGTCCATCAAGTCAGTGATGCCATCCAGCCATCTCATCCTCTGTCATCCCCTTCTCCTTCTGCCCTCAATCCCGCCCAGCATCAGAGTCTTTTCCAATGAGTCAACTCTTCGCATGAGGTGGCCAAAGTACTGGAGGTTCAATCTCAGCATCAGTTCTTCCAATGAACACCCAGGACTGGTCTCCTTTAGGATGGACTGGTTGGATCTCCTTGCAGTCCAAGAGACTCTCAAGAGTCTTCTTCAACACCACAGTTCAAAGGCAGCAATTCTTCGGCGTTCAGCTTTCTTCACAGACCAACTCTCACATTCATACATGACTACTGGAAAAACCATAGCCTTGACTAGACGGACCTTTGTTGGCAAAGTAATATCTCTGCTTTTTAATATGCTATCTAGGTTGGTCATAACTTACCTTCCAAGGATCTTTAGGGTAGACTAAATGTAAAAATATAAGCTGGAAGTTGGATATCATCATAGGCTTAACCTGTAGTTTAACTCAAGCTTTGTTTTACCATTGTTTTTTGCCAATTTTACACGTAGCATTCTAGTATTTTAAAATACTTAAGACCAAACACCAAAGATCAAGCAATTAGTGTGTGTATACACTGATATATCATCTACTATTTAAGTATGTCTAGGCACAATACATTTCTTAAGCAAAAACAAAAAACTCACGAATCCTTTGTACTGCAAAAAGAGCCAAGAAGAATTAAAACCAATCATAAACAGAAATTATTCATTACGTTAGAGTTTTTCCACAGAAAGAACCTGAAGTTCTGTGAGTGATTTTAAAAGGAAATTTAGTTTGCAGAGCAGAAGCAAACAAACATGTGTAAAGTGCATTATCAATATCTCGCAGGCTGTAAGATGAATTTAATCGGAAGTGAAGAGTCAAGATCAAGCCTGTAATTAATTTCTCATTGTTTTCTTTTTGAACTTTTCAGATCAGTTCTGTTTTGGGCATGTCTTCTGCTAACTACTGGAGACATCTTCTGTTTCATTTAAACTTCTCTTGGTTACTCCTTTGCAATACCAAGTTGCAATCTCTGGCTAAGTCCTAACTCCTTATTCACTTACTATAGATACTGGGATACTGTTCCTGCATCTTTCCCTGTTCACTTTCTTAATCATCTTTAGTTGTGTAATTTTCATACCTTATGGTCTTTGAATATGTAGAACACACCTTGAAGTATTGATTTAGCATGTATCTCACTGTCTATCCTTTTTATGACCGCAGTTAAACTACAGTGAAATCTTCTACTGTCCTTTTCAAAGTTCTTCACCCAAAGTTGGTTCTTCTGTCTATGGTATGGTCCAACTATATGCAATCTTTAGAACAGCTTAAAAAAGTAAAATTTCCTTGCAAAACTCCATTTGTTTCTTGTTTACATATGCCTAATCTTCCCCACAGCCTGACCCATTTTTCACATTCTGCGCTCAGTTTTGTTCAAAGTAGGGGCTTCCCTGGTGGCTCAAAGGTTAAAGCATCTGCCTGCAATGTGGGAGACCTGGGTTCGATTCCTGGGTTGGGAAGATCCCCTGGAGAAGGAAATGGCAACCCACTCCAGTACTCTTGCCTGGAGAATCCCATGGATGGAGGAGCTTGGTGGGCTACAGTCCACGGGGTCACAAAGAGCTGGACACGACTGAGAGACTTCACTTTCACTTTGGTCAAAGGTAGCAGTTAGTTTCACAAAAGGAAGGGATGGGGAACAGGCAAAAAAACCACTCTATGTCTACTGCTTTATTTCTAGGCTTCTCAGAGAAATTTGGTCATACATTTCTAGTCATATATAGCTACCTGATTTGTATGTGAGGAAAAATGTTGCATTTGTCTTTAAGAATTAGGGGAACATTAATTTTGACAGGAGATATCCTAATCGAAGAGCTTTACCCTAGGAACCTTGAAAGAAGATCTTTGTCAATCTGTCCCTCTTTTTGTTCTAAATAGGGAAGCAACAGAAGGCTGGGTGATTTAAAAAAAAAAAAGGCAAACTGAAATATACTTCAGAATTAGGAAAAAGTGTCACAGAAAAAAATTACCAGAAAAATTAAAAAAATAAAAAGAAACAAAAAAATTTAAAAAGTGAAAAAAAAGAAAGAAAAAAAAACACAGGAAAAAAAAAAAGACAAACTGAAAAAAAAAGAAAAAAAAGAAAAATTACCATTCTAGCTTCTGGAGGAGGCAAAAGCTAAAGGAAAACACATAAAAAACTGATATATTGGTGTGGGAAAAATATAGCTGAGTCTAGCAGTTAATTGAAGAAAATTTAATGAAGGGACTGTTTAGGAAGGTTTGGGCAGAGTTAAAGAACTCTCCAGAAACTACAGAATCTATTCATTGGATGCATGACAAATTTATGCCATCCAATTTGCCGGTTAGAGCACAGTGGTTAAGAAGATGCATGAACTTTGGAGTCAGACTGACAGAATCTAATACCAGCTTTATCACTTTCTATGGGTATGACCTTCTGTAATTAAAAATAAAAAACTATCTGTATTTTAGTTTCCTCACCTGTAAAATGAGGATGATAATATCTCAAAAGGAATATTATCCTCTGAAAATATTTAAAGAATACCTGGAGAATCCCCATGGACAGAAGAGTCTGGAGGGCTACAGTCCATGGGGTTGCAAAGAGTCAAACACGACTGAGCACATTAAATTGAGAGAGGCAGATGAGAAAATGTAACTCAAATAGTAGCACCTGACACATAGTGTGAAAAACACATAAATACTAAATTGGATTACTAGTCCTTATTTTGGAGAAGGCAATGGCACCCCACTCCAGTACTCTTGCCTGAAAACTCGCATGGACAGAGGAGCCTGGTAAGAGTCGGACACGGGACACGACTGAGCGACTTCACTTTCACTTTTCACTTTCATGCATTGGAGAAGGAAATGGCAGCCCACTCCAGTGTTCTTGCCTGGAGAATCCCAGGGACGGGGGAGCCTGGTGGGCTGCCGTCTATGGGGTCGCACACAGTGGGACACGACTGAAGCGACTTAGCAGCAGCAGCAGCAGTCCTTATTTTACTCTTAGTAATGATACTATAATGTTGACCACAAGAAATATTATTTAGGATCAAGTTTGGTTGTGAATAATTAAAAAAAAATCCCAGCTAAAAGAAGCTTAAATAAAACTTTCTGTTTCGCACAAAATCCAGAAATCGAACGGGGAGGTTTGGTATGATAGTTCTGCTCTAAGAAGCCCACTTACAGCTTACATTTCTATGTTCTGTCATCTCAGAGTGGCCATTGTCTTCAGGGATTGAGATAGTGGTCTCTGTGTCCTGTTTCATGTGGCAGAATGAAATAAGAGGGGAAGACTGGCAAAAAGAGAACACAGCAGTCTCTTAAGGTTCTTGAAAGCTTATGTCCTAGTGGCAAGAACTAGCCTGCAAGGGAGACTGAGAGATGTAGACTTTATTCTAAGGACGAAGGAGACATTGAAGGATAATTAATAAAGTCAACAACTATTTCAAATTATCTTTATTATCCTCAAGTCCTCAAAAGTTACCTTTAGTTTTCCCATTTTTTTCTATACTTCTTCCGCATTGAATTTTTTTTTCTCCTGCTTTAGCAATCACAGGCCTACATATCTTCTGTTCTACCTTCAACTTTATTTGTTCTTTCATGTATGTGATGGGCATTCCTATTATTTGCCTGCACTTAAAAAAAAATTATTTTGCACTTATTAAAGTTGAGCAAAGCTAAGTTTTAGAATAATCCTTAGGAACTTTGGGCTTCACTGGTGGTTCAGACAGTGAAGAATCCACCTGCAGTGCAGGAAACCTGGGCTCGATCTCTACATTGGGAAGATCTCCTGAAAGATGGGAATGGCAACCTACTCCAGTATTCCTGCCTAGAGAATTCCATGGACAGAGTAGCCTGGCAAAGAGCTGGACATGCCTGAGCAACTAAGTCATGTGAGCAATACATACACACACGCTTAGGAACTTCAGGAACTTCAATTTGGGGCTCTTCTCTCTAGACTTCTCTCGTAGCCCTGTAGCTCAGGCTGCTTTATATTAGACTTCCTCGTGTATGTACAGTTCTATGCTTACCCAGTATGTGAGCTGAAAAAAAAAGTGAGTTAGTTACACAGTTGTGTCCGACTCTTTGTGATTCCATGGGCTGCAGCCTTTCCCGCTCCTTTGTCCATGGGATTCTCCAGGCAAGAACACTGGAGTGGGTTACCATTTCCTTCTCCAGGAGATTTCCTGACCAGGGGATCAAACCGGGTCTGCTGCACTGCAGGCAGATTCTTTACCAACTGAGCCTCTAGCGAAGCCCAAGTGAAAGTGAAAGTTACTCAGTTGTGTCCTACTCTTTGCAACCCCATGGACTATAGTCCACGGAATTCTCCAGACCAGAATACTGGAGTGGGTAGCCATTCCCTTCTCCAGGGGATCTTCCCAAATCAGGGACCAAACCCAGGTCTCCCACATTGCACGTGGATTCTTTACCAGATGAGCTACCAGGGAAGCCCAGAATGTGAGCTAGGGAGATTAAAATCTATACCTTACACAGCTTCATATCTCCTCTCAGAATAAAAGTATTTTGTACATTTTAAGTATTTATTGTTCAAACATTTACATTTAAATCCATCCAGAATTGTTACTATGAATGATCAAATATTTTATAACACATATATAAAAAGCTATATGTCATATCCATGATTTGTTTCTCAAATTTTATAAGTAGGATTTTATAACTGAATCATTGTAAAATATATTTGTGGGTCACAAAATATAATTCTATTATGAATTCTTCTATAAAGCCAAACTTATTCTTCTTCCAATTTATATATTTTCCAGTTTGGGTTTTCAAATGTTTACTTTCCTTACAGTGGGTACTTTTATACTTCTCTCAAGAAAAAATAATTTTTCAAAACACAGTTCTGTAACTTCTAGTCAGATTTATTGAGATATACTTTACATACAATGAAATTCACACTTTTTAAGGCCTATTGGTCTATGCTAGCTAAATTTCTATGATTACTGCAAATAAAAAGCTATCATCTATTTTCTAAATCTCTCTGAAGCCTTATGTTCTAGGGACAAACAGCAGAAATCTCTTAACTGAAGTGAAACAATTTGAAAATCTTTAGTACCAAAGGAATTGTGAAGACTATGCTTTTTATGATGAGGGAAATAAAATTGTCAATCAAGCTTTTTAAAATTTATCTAATCTTTTCTAAGTTTCCTAATCATTTTTAAAAGTTTCTGCTTTTCCAGAAAACAGTAGGAAGAAAAAAATCTACAAGATGGGCAATTTTTATAATAACTTTATAGGCTGATTCACATGGTATGATATATTTTCAAAGACTGAAATACTGAAATATAAAAGGACATATACTAATTATACTTGCCATAAAATCATATATGCATAGGAAAATACATGATTATTACCTTAGCACTTCCAATAAACTTTATATTATGCGTGAGCTCAGTCACTTCTGTGGTGTTTGACTCTTTGTGATCCTATGGACTGTAGCCCACCAGGCTCCTCTGTCCATGGGTTTCTCCAGGCAAGAATACTGGAGTGAGTTGTGGGGTCCTCCTCCAGGGGATATTCCTCACCCATGCATCAAACCCAGGTTTCTTGCATTGGAGGCAGATTCTTCACTGCTGAGCCACAGGGGAAGCCCACTTCACACTACACATATGGGTAAACTTCAAAAGGGTTGGCTCAGTAACAAAATCCTTTTTGATGCAAAATGTAGAGAAATGCAAGAATTATGAATACCTCACTTACACCTAATATAAATATTCTATTCAATCTAGGACCAGTATGTCTAAAAGTTAGTTATAATAAAAATTCAACAATGAGACTAGAATCTACAGAGCTCTCCCTCTATCCGGTGCTTCTGAGTTATAAGCAGCTTCAAGTGTTCAAGTTCATATGGAATCATGATAGTGGCTTTTCTAAATGACAGCTGTGTTCAAATTTTAATGTGGCACCATTTTATTGTTCTCTCTAGGCAGCACTTTTGAAAAACTGCTGCTGCTGCGTCGCTTCAGTCGTGTCTGACTCTGTGCGGCCCCATAGACGGCAGCCCAGCAGGCTCCGCCGTCCCTGGGATTCTCCAGGCAAGAACACTGGAGTGGGTTGCCATTTCCTTCTCCAATGCATGAAGTGAAAAGTGAAAGTGAAGTCGCTCAGTCGTGTCCGACTCTCCGCGACCCCATGGACTGCAGCCTACCAGGCTCCTCCGTCCATGGGACTTTCCAGGCAAGAGTACTGGAGTGGGGTGCCATCGCCTTCTCCGTTTGAAAAACTAGAAAATGATATAACCTTTCTATCTAATTCTGTCTGGTTAAATTTGCCTTTGGTCCCTGAAAAAAGCACATCTTTACTCCCCACCCCGCTCCCTACACCCTCTCCTTCCCAGGTCCGCCCTCACTATCTCAGGTTCCAGACTCTTACCTTCTCTAAATTAATATTTAAACTATCAAGTTGGAATGCAACCAGATAAGTTAAATCCCTCTAATATACTAATAACTAATACTAGCTCAATAGGTGATCTCTCTGAGCTGTTTCTATTAAAAAACCTTCATTCAAGTTAATTTTGTGTACAGGATTCCAAGCATAATGGCAGGTAGGATTTTTCGCTGAATGTAGGACTCTTTCCAAAGCTCCTTAAATCAAGTTCAGTCTACTGCCTTGATCTTGTAATATTAAAACGAAAATTTCTGAAGGAACTCTACATATACTAGATTTTTAAAAAGTTTCAGAATATATTCCTCACAATTTCCTTTCCATAAAGTGTTTTGATCAATCCAATGACACTTACTTTTGTAATGTCGTTTATTGAAGGTGGCAGAATATTTTGTCACTTACTTAAAAATTAATACATCAAACGAAATTAAGGCGAAAAAATCCATCAAAACAGCTTGACTCCTCTTTGCTGGAGTTCCTCACCCAAGTCAATGACGTAAGTCCTTGGTTTTGCTCACTTTTGGAATCAGAGGGGGCGGCCTTCGGGTGTGACTGGGAGGTGTTTGATCAGGAAAAAAAGAAAAAAAAAATATGGAAAAGCAGAATGTTGCCAAGAAGGGGTGGGATTTGGGGTGGAGGCCAGAAAAAAAATAGGAAAGTTCCTTCATGCACTTGAAGAAACATTTATTTCTGCCTCCCTCAGGCCAGGGCCTCTTCTATTGACGTCTTCTCCGGAGGGGTAATCCCGTCGACAAATGTCAGATTCAGATTATCTGAGGAACTTGAGTCGCCCTCGCTTCCGACCCTCGCTCCCCTGAACGGCCTTGAAGCGGGGGAGATAGGCTGGAAAGGGGAGGAAGGGAGAGGCGAAGGCCGCCTCGCAGAGCACATCTGCTGTGTTCAGCCGGAGCGTCTGTCAAGCAGTGGGAGGGAAAAGCGCATGGAGCCACCAGCCCACTCTCGGGCGAAACTCGCCAGAAAAAAACCCGCCCTGCCCCCGCCCCCTCCCCGCGGGCTTCTGCTGGTTTCTTTGGGGAGGCGGTGGAAAGGCAACTTTTGGAAACTTGAAAGGGGAGGGGTGTGTGGCGGACAAAAAAACGTAACCTCATCAGGTCGGGCTTAGGCTCCCCGGACAGTGGGCAGGCCAGGCCGGGTTGGGTCGCGTGTGGAGCCGGAGCCGCGTCCCGAGCGGCGGCTGCAGCGAGGCCGGGCGAGGCGGGCCGAGGCCCCCACCCGCCCCAACTAGGCGCAGTTCCCCGTCCGGCCTCGCGAGGGCGCCGGCGCGGCAGATCAGGTGACCGAGCACTCGTCCGGGGCTGCGGGGAAGCGGCCTCGTTCTCAGCCGCCTGAGACGCCGCCGCCTCCGCCACACCTAGTGGAGGAGCCGGGGAAGGCGGCTCGGTGGTGGGGGCTGGGGCGGAGAGCGCCGGGGGTGGGGGCGGAAGGGCGGCGGACCGAAGGCAGGAGGCTGCCGGGGCACGGGCTGCTGCGGGGAAAGGGACAACGAGGCGTCCGCCGCGGCTCGCTCTGTCCTCCCGCACGGGATTGGGGCGCGAGGGCCATGGGCGCGCTCCCCTGAGGCGGAGGTCACGGGCGGGAGGGGAGGAGGCCCGACCGAGGTAGCTGCGGAGGCCGCGGGCCGGTGACTGGGCGCGAGGCCGGCTGCGCCGGCCCCACCACCACCGCCACCGCCGCCGCCGCCGCCACCACCACCGCCACCGCCACCGCCACCACCACCACCGCCACCATGTCGCGCTCCGTGCTGCAGCCTAGTCAGCAGAAGCTGGCGGAGAAGCTCACCATCCTCAACGACCGGGGCGTCGGCATGCTCACCCGCCTCTACAACATCAAGAAGGTGCGCACGGGCCGGCGAGGCCTCGGCGGGGCCGGCGGGCAGGCGGAGGCGGGATGGAGGGCTGGGGAGGCCTGGGCAATGGGGGCGGCGGGCGCCGCCCGGGGCAGAAAGCACGGCCTCGCGGCCGCAGGCCCCACCGGGGTTGCCGGGATGCGCCGCGGCCTAATGCGGAGCCCTGGTGTCTCTCCCGCCGGCTCGCGGGCCGGCCAGGGGCGGAGAGGAGCCATTTGCCCGCTCCCAGCACTGGGAACTGGCCGGCCCGGCGCGGGGTGAGGGGCGCCGTCGCCGCTGCCGCCCCCTCCTCGGCGCCCTGGCCCCCGGAACTGGGTCTGCGCGAAAGGGAGGAGGATGGATGAGATCTAGGAGGGGGATAGGAAAACTTGGGTGTTCCATAACTGAGATCGAATGGTAGAAATCTGGCGAAGATGGTAGCAGTTTTTTTTTTTTTTCTCTCAGTTCTTTTGGTATGTAAGTGGGAATGTGAGAAGGGAATGGCTCATCTGGATGAGCCCTACATCTCCTCCGCTTGGCCATTTTATTCTGGATTGCCAAATAAAAGCCATTTAAGAGTGTTGACGATTTGGAATTATTTCATTTTGAAGGTGGAAAGGAGGTGGTAGTGAGGGTGGAACCAGTTTTCTCCTGAAATACTTTTGGGTTGTGAGTCACTAGGACAGGAATAACAACCTTCTTCTCTCTTTTCTCTTTACTCCTCCTCATCTTAGTTTTTCCAACCATGTCGATAATACCGAAACATCGTTTCTTAAATTTCTTTACGTTCGGTGTCCATACAAAATAAAAGCTGTGATTGTGTTGCTGTTATGCTGATTTTATGGTGTAGTCTGATCATTTGAGTAGCTCTAGCTAATAGGCCCATTGAACGTCTTAACATGGCTTTCGCAAGATTAAGGAATGAAAGGCTGAGTTGGAGTTAAGAAAAATAGGTTAAAAGAGCAAATATTACATTAATTTACTTTAGAAAAGAAATACTAGAATTCTATTCCTTTTAAGGCAAAGTTAGTAAGTTTTTAGTAATTGGATAAAGAGAAAACTTAAGATTTTTTGATGCAAGTTAGATCCTGACAGTTTCCAGTGTGTATTTGATGTTATATCTTAATAATTTTTTTTTTTTGGCTTTTTAATGCATTCTGAATATTTCCTTTTAGTTTAATCGTAGCAGTAGAGTTGTAGCCCTTGTAAATTAGGGCCCCTGAAGAAAAAAATACTTAAAAATTCGTATGATGGAGTTCAATATAAAACTGACCTATTTCAGCAATTTGATGTAAGACACTGAAATTCTAGAGGAGAAGTCTGTCCTGGTTTAATAGGGATAAATTTTGTGCAGCGATGGCTGTGTTCCATTGGCATCCCTGAATATGAGGATTGGTTGACTTTAAACCTAGTGCACTCTGGAGAGTAAAATGCCTTTTCACACTTAATATTTTGTGTGACAGGAGCTCAGGGTCATTCCAGTGAAACCCTCTGCATTTACCGAGAAGAGACTTGGTTATAAGTTGATGTAAGTTTGTAATAATTTTAGATAGTATTACTTACAGGTTCATTGACCTGAACTTTTTTGTGAGATGCTCCTTAACTTGGAAATTCGTTCCTATATGATCTTTGTGCAAAAAACCAAGCAAGACAAACGTCGCTAAAAGTTACTAGACGTGTGGTATTGTGGTTAAAGGAAATGGTTATGATGGTTTCCAAAAGAGGAAATGAGAGTAACATCAAAAGTGATTCGGGTATTTAGGCAAAATTCCTCTTTTTAAAGCATTCGCTACACATTTTTATGGCATGAAAATAGTCGGATTTTACAAATTTCATCTTCATAAATGATCTAAGATTAGACTAAATTCTAAGCGTTCAAATGCTTCAGTTCACTGCCTTTTCTCAAAAGCCTATTTTTTCACTTCCTCTTTTGAGAAACTTGAGGCTCTTGCATTATTGAACTAGTACAATTTAAAGTGAGTTGATCATTATATCCAAGTGTCTAATATTTTGAATTATTGAAATGTTATATTTCAGCACTTAACACATTTATAATTTCTTGAGAAATACTTCTACCTTGTCTGAGTGATTGTGAGTTCCCGCTCAGTGGGGACTGTGTTACTCATTTTTTATTACTACCACTTGAGGTCTTATGTGGTCCATGAAGCTTTCAGTTAGGACTTGTTGAAAAGGATGAATACATTATGCATATTATGTATGTATGTATATACAACATATATATGAGTGTGTGTGTGTGATCTTGCACTAATTTTAATAATAATAGCTTTTGATCTGCCCTCCTCATGTGATTTTATATACAAATACATCAGATGGATTTTGAGTCTTTCAGCCTGTATAGAGCTGTGTATAAAGGCTGGCGTATCTTCCTGGCTGGCTGGGATTGAAACATTTGTTCAAAAATCTTGCCCCAAAAAGTGAATAAGATCTGTTTACCATGTGTTTATAAGGTTCGTGCTGTCTACATTTTTATGGCAGTATAAACCCACGTAATCTTTTCAATCTCAATCTCTTATAGTCCTCAAAAAAAAAACAAAAACACCCTTCTACCGCATGATACATGTCTGCCAGTCATTTACCACATTTTCATTAATTCGTGTTTGCATTAGATTGTGTATCAGAGCTGATTACTGTTTCAACTAGAAGTCTGCAATGGCAATATTGTAGTGAGCATATAGAGTGAAAACTATTTCAGTGACTTAAGTATCAATAAAATAACTTTAAGTTACTATAACCAAGAATAAGAGGCTTTAATACTTAGGGGAATGTAGCATGGCCCCTGAAAAATATTTTGCTTCTTGAAGTAAAATTTTATCAATTGAGTAATTTTTGATATCTTAATATGTACAGGCTGGAGAAGGAAATAGCAACCCAAAGGGGCCTTGTGATTATAGTCCATGGGGTCGCAAAGGAGTCGGACACCACTGAGTGATTAAACAACAACGAACAAATATGTACAGGTTATGAAAATTTTAAGAATTTGTAATCAAATCAGAGATTTAAGAAGATGTGAAGGAGGATTTTAGGGGGAAAAGGTGAAGGTGGTAGGTAGTTTTACATTTAAATTTATTTATTTGATAATGTCTTAATTTTTTAAAAATTAAAAATGTCTTCCCTTTTCTGGAGCTACTACTACTACCCACTTATATAGTGACTTTTAACATTTCAGGCTACTTGTATATCACTCATTGTGACATGGCAGGGCAGTGTGGTGAAGTAGAGTATCAAGCCAGAAGTTAGGAGACCTGCCTTCCAGTCTTCAGTATGTCACTGAGAGTTTTATAATATTGGGTGGGTGTCTTGACTTCCCTGAGCTTCATTGTTTTTCATCTGTGAGATGGGGGAAAATTAACTGAAAGGAACACTCAAGTCTGTTCCAACTCTGATTATGTTATCTTTACAAAGTAGAAGTTAAGACCCATTTTGAACAGTTTAACTGAGCTCAGTTTAGTTTTTCTTAATATAGGGATGGTAATACATGATCTGTCTACTGCACAGGATTGTGAAGATAAAAGATTATAACAATGTGAAAATAGTTTAAAACTTCTATGAATGTAAGATGGTATTTGTTTAGGACTCTCAGTAACTTTTGGGAGCAGCATTTGTTTTTTTCTGAAATTTTACTGCTGTTTAGCAAACACATAGACCAAAATTCCAAAAAGGAAACATTTTTTAGCTGAGCTTAATTTTGTGTGTGTGTGTGTATGTTTATTCCTTCTTACTTTTTTCTATTTTTTCCTACGCCATCACCAACATGAACTTGATAATTCTGTACCAAAAAGGTCTCAGTTTATACTTTTCATATTTTTCATCTTGTTAAATTATTGCCTCAATTCTAAAGGACAGAAAGGTGAAAATACCTATCCAGCTATTGCAAACTTCTTTTTAATGGAGTATTTTTATTACAGGCTTTGGCCCGTGATTTTGGATAAATTTATTTTATGAGTAAAGTTGATAGCTGTGTAAAATTGAAAGTCATTACCTGATATCTGCTTATCTAATGGAGGTAAAAAAATGTATGTGAAGTATGCAATCAGAGTAAAGAAAGGGGAATCAGCTTTAGTCTTCCCTTTCAGTGTTATATTTCTCTTCATTTAAGGGCCTTATTTTCTGTGTGGGTTAATCAGGAGAAGAAAGCATGTTCCAAAGATTGGATTCTGGAAAGTTGTAGAAGTACTGTTAGTACCTATAAGATTTTTTCCTCAGGGAGATTTTTAGTATCAAAACCCTTAAACATGTTAAGAAAGCATTGTCTCTCCATCATCTGTATTTAAGTTCTATATATATATAAAACATGTATATATTTATGTAAACAAATCCTACTACCTCTGTAACTTTACTTTTCAAGGAAGCTGCTTGTAAAAACGAGGATTTAATAATTCTGTTTCTTGTTATACTGGTTGGTAGGCTGAGGAGATAAAGATCACTGAAAAATACTTAGGAAAGAGGCTTATTATTATTTTTAAGTGGCAGTGGTAAATTGTCCACCTTTTGTTTCCTTTGTGGAATTGTTAAATAACTTAATAAATTTTTTAAATGATTACAGAAGGAATACTTGTTATTGTCAAAAACTCAAATATGACTTCAGAAATTCTCTGCCTGTTTATCTCCCACTTTTAAAAAATAAGCTGTGTATACTTATACAATTTTTTGTACAAATGCTAACATATGTGCATGTATATTTTATTATATTATGACTAAAATAGATTATTTCCAAAAATAAAGTTGAAGAAGCCGCATGGTACAGTTTACATATAAATGAAATTAGGATTCTTAATCTGTTGCTTGTATGTTTATATTTTAAGAAAATTCAAGGGATGGATATATTTAGTTAGCTACATGCAATATGTTGAAAATGAGGAGGCTCAGATGAGAAAGTATCGGTATTGAAAATTTTTGTCTTTACTGGCAAGGGTGATTGAAAATTTAATTTGTATTCTTGTTTGATAATTTACTTGCAGTGTTAGTGTTAAGTAAATTCCAACAATAATTTCAGATCATGTTCAGTAGATATACATTTATATGTTAAAAATAGTTTTATCTCTTTGTTGTTGTTCAGTCGCTAAGTCATGGCTGACTGCACCTCCATGAACTGCAGCATGCCAGGCTTCCCTTTTATGTCTTTCTTTAGCAAAAAGAACATGTAATAAAAGTAAAAGTAATGCTGGCTATTTATTGAATCTCTATTATATCCTAAATTAAAAATTTTTTTTCTTTTAGTTGTCCACAGATCTGTGATTTATTCTCTAGATCTGTGATTTATTCTCTAGATAAAATGCTTGAATTTGGTTAACTTGTTCAAGTCTTACTCTGAAAAATGAAAGTTTGGATTGACTCCTTTCTTTCTTAACTGCTAAGTCTGGGCTCTTAATTTATTTTTGTCATTAGATTATAATCATTAGTGAAATTTTTCTGGCACATATAATTTTGAACACACAATAATCTTAACCTAAAAGAAATAGGCAATTATAGAAATAATTTTCTTATTTACTGTAGACTACTTTTATATGAACTTTGTACAGGTTTGTTATGAAAAGGCATTGAGGTTATAATTAACAGTCCACCAGTGATTATTAAAGACTTCTATTTAGCTTTGTAGTATATTGAAATGAGAAATAGTTTAGAGTTAGGAAATTTAAAATTCAATTTATTGACATTTTGGGGAACTTGTAAATATTTTATATTTACTTTTTATATTATATGGATTTTTTCTTTGTGATTATTTCTAAAATTAGCCCATGACATATTAAAAGCACAAACTGAGAGGACTAACCATAGGAATAACACTAAGAAAACTGAAAACTAAGAGAAACTGTTGCTTGAGGGAAGAGCACATATAAGACAGAAAGAAGGTGTCAGCTCAGACAGGGAGACAGCGCTTACCCTCCTTCATTGTAAGGATGTGTACAGGCGTCTCTTCATTGAAGAGGCTTTGTCTTTTGAGATTTCAAATATACATTCTACGTTTGAAATAAAGTCAGATGGCAACTTTTTTTTTCCATTGAAAAACTCTGCATGAAATAAAAGAAATGCCATTAAGGAAGTACAACCAATAAGTGTGTTTCTCTCTGTCTTGAACTTTATAAAATTAGTACTGTTCTTTTCTGTTCCCAAGATGTGTTTTTTTGTTGACTGGTTTTAATGTTGTCATTTTAGTAAATGTAGTAAAATCTTCTTAATTTTGATCCTATTAGGAATTTGCAGTATTGTAATTATTAATTTTGACTCACTTAATATGACAGAGAATCTTCTAAATCATGTCTTTAAATACTATTGTACTGAAATGTTTTACTTCAATAAGTTAAACTTAACAATCTCTTAAATTGCAAGTTTATAAGGAGAATTGAACAGCAGAAAATGGCATAGACATCTTGAGAACTGAATGACAGTAACTTCTATTTGAATCATTAACATTTTTAATAATTTTGAAATATATAACAGGTTAAAGTTTTTGAAGAAATATCTTGTTTTAAGTATTGGAAAATATCTTCTTATTGCATACTTGATTATTTTAGATACTTGACAGTAATAAAATTGTATCTTTAATAAAACTTTGGAAGTCATATGATGAGCTATTCTTTCAGTTAGTAGCAAATATTGGGAGTTTTCTTTTCATTCATTATTCATTTGTTGAATGGCTTCCTGGACACTGGGAAAACAAACTTGGCACAGTCTCCAGTGCCAAGAAATTCATATTGTAGTGGGTGAGACAGATGTGTAGATAATTAACTAAAATGCAGTGATTAAGTGTTGTTGTGGGTGTCTTGAGAACAGAGGTAAAGATTCCTGTCTGGGGGAGATGGGAAGAAGAGATAGTGACTTTAGTGCTTGGTTTTGAAGTATGAATAGAAACTTCAGCTAGGCAATGACAAGGAATAGTCAATCATTGAAGATTCCAAACTTTTGTTCAGTAGAATATATAAAGATATAAAATATATAAAGTTTTAAAATCCTGTATTAATCCTTTCTGCTGGCATATAGACTCTAAACTTGTTTTTTTTCCCCCATACTTGTAGCATTCTGTGGGTTGAGAGGGCTAGATTCTAGATAAAACCTTGGTACTTCGTTGTTTGTTTTTTTTTTAACTTCGGACAAGTTGTTTAATCTTTCTGAGTTAGAGTTCCTTTATTTATAAATTGAGGAGCCCCTTGGTTCTTGGTCAGAAATACATAACATAATCATTTTAAAAGGTTTTTAAAAGTACATCTGGATCATGACCCAAATCTATTGAATAAGCAAAAGCCCCTGAAGTTGTTCTGAAGAACCACTGAAATAAATAAAATTAACTTCTTAATACTTCTGATTTCTTTTTCTGATAATTGCAATGATTTAATTTTGATTTTGAGGCATAACTAAATTCCTGGAATGCTCGGCTGCACATAGACTCTGTACTAGCAAAACCATCTACAGGGTGCGTATTTGCTCTCAGCTTCTCCTACACTTCAAGTTACATTTTTTGGTTTTCTAAGCCATGTTAGTCTTATTGACTAATTCTTGCAGTCTTAGATATTCCTGTTTTCCCACATGTGGAATACTCTTTAATTAGCATTACAAAGTTTGAGAATTAAATGGGTTAATTCACAAAATGATAATTTAGTACCTGGCACAAGAGTAAGACGTGAATAGATGTTGGGTATTTCTGGAGCTTGAAACATAGTGGGCAATTACTAAGTGTTCACTTTTTCCTAATAAATCCAGGTCAATACCATCTTTAGGAACATTACCTAATTATTCCTTTTTAGTGCCTGGTATTATAGTTTGATATCTACTTACTGCTAATATAAAATAAGTATTTGTTCTTCAGAAGTATGTTTCCCAGCAGTCTTTTAAAGATCAACTATCAACTCTTCTTTTAGAATAGTAACAGTGTAACCACATATAACCTTTACTCTTTGTTGGATATAAACTGAAATGTTTATGTATATGAGAAGCTGAGAAATGTTTGAAAACAGTAACATAGACATCTTTCTGAGTATTGAATGGTAATTAAAAACTTTGATTTATTAAAATTTTTTTAAAGCATTTCCAGTAATTTCCGTTACTTTCCTATCAAGTTTTTTAATCCAGACTATAGAAGTGAGTTACTTTTTTTTCTTTTCCCGTCCCCTTTTTTTTTTCACCTACCCAATCTCAAGGGGGAAGTTGCAAGCAGATTGATTGGCCAAAATGTGGGTGATATGCATGAAAAAAAAAAGAAAAATTTAATCAGTATTATTAGAATTTGAGGCTTGTTTTGGTCTTGATAGGTTTTTTTTTTTTAGATTTTTTTTTAATACTGGAAAGTTGCACACTGAAATTCATTATTTTTAAAATTAGAAAATAAAAGAATTATAGGCAAGTTGCTTTTACAATCCATGGTCTTAAGTGATGTCCATTTTTCCTCTAGGCATTAGTATCAATTGGTTGAAGACTCAAGGGAGAATTTTAGTCCCCTTGTACCTTCAGTTTTGCAAAACCTGCTCTAACACAGGTTTATTATTTCTTGTTTGTGGAGTAAAAGTTAAATTCATCTTTCATCTTGATCACATTTTGTATTTTTCCCTTTCCTAATACGATTCAGGTGAGGCTGATTTCTTTCCTATACTCTCACAAATAGCCTTCTCATTCTGATCCCTGGGACTTTGTTCATGTTTTTTTCCAATTAAGTTACTGTATTAAAAGAAATTATTTTGTTCTATAATATTTTGGCAAAGGAATGTGTTTTAAGGTAGATTGGAAATTAAAAAATAAAACTGATTGAAGTAATTTGATTTTTTTTCCTTTAATAATGATTACTTCAAAAAAATTTTTGAGCAGCTGAGGTATTGAAAGAATGGAACAATTTTTACTTTTTTTTTTGGTGTATATATTTTTCAGTAAATGTTTTTAGTGTTTTTTTGTTTGTTTGTTTTGTTTTTAGTGTTTTGAAATACTTGAGTACTCAAAGTTAGTAATCATAAAGCCCTGAGCGAGTCATTTAATTTCTGATACTCCTTTTCTCTCTGTTGAGTAAAGATTGAGATAATTTCTAAACCAAGGTGTTTTACATGCAACAGGTGCCTAGTAAATGTTCCTTTTACTCTTGACTATTATAATCCTTATCGTTTTGTTTTCTCTTGATTGTTGCTTAATCTCTTATGCATAGAGGACTGTTTCTATACTTTCAATTTTTATTTTTTAAACATCGTGGTAAGCAAGTTCTTGGAAAAATATGTAGCATTAACCATGCAAAGTTAAGCTGTGGTATGTAATCTGTATTGTGACAACCCAAGGAAAGACCTTGGAAGGGATTTCAGTGGAAGATTTGGCAGGAAAATTTGTTGAAAAGTCATACTTTAAAACTATATTAAGTCTGATTTTGAGGTTTTTAATCAAAGATGTTTATTTTGTGGCCTGAATAAAATAATATGTGGTTTTCTGAAACGTCTTTGTTGTTTATTTTGGATAATAACATTGTACTTGTGTTTTGTGAAAAAAATGAACTAAGAAATACTGAATTGACAACACTAACATTAATTTGGTTAAATGCATGGTCTTTTTTGATAATTAGGAACTCATAGATATCCATGTGTTGTGAAAAGTTCTATTTAAAAAAATAGAAGATAATTAAAACTTATAAGAATTTGTGTGTCAGGCACCTGGAATAAGCACTTTTTGTGTATTTTGTCTTAAAAATCTGAACAACCTATCTTATTAAGTAGGTAATAATAGTATCCTTAATTCAGGGAAGCAACTTGCCTAAGGCTGTATGGGCTGTGATCCACTTAGAGACAGTTATTAATTATTACATTTAAGTACTTCCTTTAACACTAGTATAATTTTATCTGCCAGATTAGTCTTAGCTTTGTTAAATTTAAAGATAATTAGAATATTCATGGGAAATAAAGTTTCAGTTCTGAAAACTGGAAATTTAAGTGTATAAATATTTAAATTTGCTTTAGATCGTCTGGAATTTTAAATTCTGGTATTTATGCATTATGCATTTATGCATTATGAAATCATGCTGAGTAAAGATAAAATAAGGATTTAGAGTGGTGCTTTTTAAAACAATTCTACAATTACAGATATAGTTTAGTTTCCTGTTTGCTTCTTGATGAAATACCCCTTTTAGCCAATTATTGTTGTTGTTTTAGTTGCTAAGTGTGTCTGCCTCTTTCGTGACCCCATGGACTGTAGCTCTCCAGGATCCTCTGTTCCATGTGATTTCCCAGGCAAGAATACTGGGGTGGGATCCTATTTCCTCCTCTGGCGGATTTTCCCAACCCAAAGATTGAACCTGAGTCTCCTGCATTGGGAGGTGGATTCTTTACCACTGAGCCATTTGGGCAACCCCTTAACCAATTATGCAAAAGCTTTTTTTTTTTTCCTTCTTCTTTTGTAGAGCTGTGAGATTCAGGGGTTTAGACAAAATTTTGTCCTTTACTCCCCTTTTGTTTTTTTTGGAGGGTGGGGTGATGGACAGGTTAGATGTACTCTAGTTTAATTGAATAGATCAAACCTTTTGATTCAGTCTTTGTGGCAAGCCTTTCTGGAATATATTAGTTTAAAATATACTGATAACTAAGTATGGTAGTATATTCAATTTTTTTTCTTTCTTTCTTTCTTTTTTCTTTTTTGGCTGCAATTCGTGACTTGTGGGATCTTAGTTCCCCAACCAGGGATTGAACCTGGGTCCTCGGCAGTAAAAGCTCAGAGTTATAACCACTGGATTGCCAAGGAATCCCCTATCATTTTCTTAAATATGTTATTTCAAAGGGTAATACTTTTAAGAGTGAAAGATGAGTTTTGTGTAATGTTACTGTAGGAGGACGAGGTAAGAGTTTTAGGTGTTCCAACTGCAGGCCGTGTTTTTAAAATACAGGTTATTATCTTATGATTTCTTTGTGTTGGTGTCATTAAAATGAAAATCTTAGAGTGAAGAAGATTTAATCTCTATAAACTGAGACATCTGGTTAGTTGGGATATTTGTATTGGGATATTTGTATTCTTTCAGTATGGTAGGACATTATTCTTCAGTTAATTATTAAGAATGGCTTTTTGCCAAGATGTATTTACCTAAATACTAGCTTTTAGTCAAGTTTTGTTTTTTTCTTGCATTTTTTTTTTTTTTGCCTGAGTATTTGCAAATGTCTATATTGGTATCTCGAGAAGGTTGATTTCAGAAAAAAATAAAATGGTGCCTAGTACTCTTGTATAGTGTCTGTGAATCTTGTTTTTTTATTGGCATTTTTTGAGTGAATGTAGTATGCCAGATACCCTTAAAAATTCTGCTCATATGCACACACACACCCATAAGCACCCACAGATACTAATCTAACGGGCAAAAACTTTTTAGGGTGGATTACAATTATGATTTATTTAACAGATGAAGAAACTGAGGCACAGAAAATTACTCGTTTATGGTTACAGCTAGGAGCCAGGATTTGAACATGGACAGCCTATCTTATAACTCATGTTCTTAACTACTAGGTTACTCGTTTTCTATGGTAAAGCAAATTTGGTTATGTTTAGATTTGGGGTAAATAAAGAATAAATGATGGAGGAAAGAATCTTAGTCATTATTTCTAATTCTGTTTACTATGATAAAGACTATTCGGTGGTTACTATTCACATAAGACTTTTACTTAGGTAATTATAATTATAGCTATTAGGTAAATACTGATTTCCCCATTTACACATGAAGAAATTGAGATTAGGAGGTGTGTCGTAACATATTCAAGTATGGATCGTCCCATGGATAGTAAGTGATGGAGACTGAAATCTAGTCTTCTCTTTTGGGGTCTGTACTCTTCATCTTTATGGCATGGCTGTCTCCCAGTGTAGTTTGCTTAAATAGGGCTCAGTGAGGAGTGTGGGAAAAGGTTAAATTAATTCCAAGGAAAGACTATATAACCACTTATTTTGCCACTGAAATGAAATTCCATTCTTTTTATTTTCTGGGCAGTAAGGAAGAGCTGTTTATATACAGATATATCTTATTAGTTACTTGATTAAATTCTTAAACAATAAAATTTGTGATCACTGGGAATGGGTATGGTAGTCTATTATATTTTATTAGTTATTTCACTTATATTGTTAGAACGAATAACTGAATTTTAAAATAATTAGAGTGTGAAAGATGATACATAATACCTCAGGCATGTTCTTGAAACTTGGTTTTCATTTTATCATTGATAAAAGGAATTTCTAATATGTAGCTATTTCCATTGGTACAAATTCTTAGTTATATGGCTCTCATTATTCCTATATATAATATTTTGGGGGATGTGGGTTAATTGGAAGATTAATTTATGAGAAATAGTATTTTAAGCTAGTTTAAAAAGCTGACTCTAAGGAAAAGTCAGATATATTAGTATTTATGATATTGAAATGAAATTTATACAATAGCTTTGTGTCAGTCTGGTTAAAGATTATGAAGTTCTAAATTTATAGTTAATTTTGTTTTATCTAATTATGTTTGAGAATTAAGATAATTTTTACTCCATTCCTATTTCCTTTTGGAAAATATAGGAATTTTTGCATTGATTTTTATACTTGGGCTTGGTAAGGAGTTAGTTGATATTTGAAAAACAGTTGGAATTTGAGCTAAAGTGCAAAAGTCATCCAATAACGACTTATTTTTATTCTTGGCTACCGTTTCTTTTTAAGGTATGTAAAATTTCACTGATGGTTTTGCTCCTGTTTTTATACTTGCATGTAGTCTTTATTTTTCCTTCTAGTATTATTTTTAAGTTATTTAGAAAGAGCACCAAGAAACTGACATGGTTGTACACCTCACAGTAGTATTTAAATATATATGAATAATATAAACTCTATAAACTTACTGTGTACTAAAACTTGCTGCTTAGAATACCTTTAAAATTGTAGCACCATATAGTTTCCATCTTGTTTTGTTATTCATAGTCTGCAGTGCATAAGTTCTCTACTGAAACGTATGTCAGAGTTTGACAGTCATTGTTTACAGTAATTTTCTCTCTTTTTATTACAATGCTTCCCCAGCAAGGACAAGTTTGGAAGGTTTGCAAAGCTTTTCACCTTCCCTTTGCCCGCTTGCCCGCTTTCAGATCAGTTTCATGTTTCATAACTTCTCTTTCTGCAATCCACAACATAGCTATAGAAAACAGTGAAAAATCATTAAATTACAGTATTGTATTTCCTCACACATAATAGATAACTTTTCAAAGGACATACCCTCTTTAAAATACAATGAAGTTAAGTAGAAATGTTACCATTTTAGTAATTCACTAGGAAGCAGTTAATAATGTCACAGAATGAAACTGAACAGTATTGAAGATTATTCTGTATTGCTAACAGTTCAGATAAAAAGTTCTTTCTAATAATAATGCCTTACATTTGTACAATGCTTTACAGTTTAATACAGAGAATGCTGTACTGCTGATGTGGTCAAAATGTAAACATTTCCATTTGTTCTGTGCTTATGAGATATAGAATAGATGTAGATTTCATTGTTTGAAGTGCTGCTGGTATGATGGAAAACAATGTTGTAACTCAGATTTTCGGCAACACAAGTTAATACTATAAGGCCAGTTTTAGCACCTTCCAGTTCTTTTGAACTAGGGCTCTTGTATTTAAAATGTTTAGATTGAATGAGGAGAACATTTTGGAAAAGACATTTAAACATAAGCTTTTATTATATAACACATAGAAACATTTCTAGTACTCTTATTGAATATTTAATTTTGTCATACTTTATTAGCTTCAGATGAATACAATCCTACCTCAAACCAAGAATTTTTTTTTCTTTTTCTTTTCTTTTTTTTTTTTTTAGGTTTGAGCTTTTTCCTTCACTGCTGTTCTGCGCTAACTGCTTTGAAACTTTCCATGCATTTTTTTTCAGTAGAAGAACATCTCTGTACTGTCTCCCATTGCATATTTCAGCTGTGACAATCCCTGCACTTTGCCTATTCATTTTATCACCTGCTCACCAAAAACAAGTATCTCTCTAATTTCTGATTACAGATTTGCTATTATTTTTTGGTTTTAGAAAAACGATGCATTTCACTTTTTTTTATTACTGTTTGTTTTATAGGCTTGTGGAGACCCCAAGGCAAAACCATCCTACCTTATTGACAAAAACCTGGAATCTGCTGTGAAATTCATAGTCAGAAAATTCCCTGCTGTAGAAACTCGCAACAACAATGTAAGTCATTTAAATTTATATATTACTTGATTTTAGCCATCTGTAGTGGAAGTAATGGTCAGTACTTGAAGTAGCTCTTATTTATCTAATTCTTTGTATTCTGAATATATAAACTATATACATTAAAGGCTTTTAGAGATAATATTCTTATCTCAGAAATTGTTGGAAAAAACAATTGAGCTACATTGCCATTTTATTATAGAAAAATAGGATCTTAATTTCTTACATATACTTATTCCCTTTCAAGTTGCAACAAAGAGTAAGGTAATAGATATGTATATATTTTCAAATATTAGTGTTTGCATGACTAGTTAGGGACTGTTTTTTTAGTCATAGGTTTAACTTTGTCTTGAAGTTAGAAAATATCTTCATAGAACTTGTATTGTTTTTCATAATTAGCTGTTTAGCTTTAAAATGTGTTTCTTTTTATAATTGAGAAAAACTTGTTATATTAAATAAGATAACAAGCTGATGGTGTTAGGATCTTTATTATTATTCCATATTACATTTCCTCAGATGGTAAAGCTTTTCATAGTATTATATTGAAAGATGGTAACATTTAGAGTCTTCCCAATTCCTTCACATATCTTTTGGTAGTTCTTTATAATAACTGCTATGAATAACTCACTTTAGGAAATTAGGGTTATTTTTCACCTTACTGTGGTCTTTTCATTTAAATTTTGTTGACTTGGATTCTTTCTGCATGTCTTCTCTTTTCCCTTTTTTCTCTGGTGGCCTTATAATTCTTTTCTCTTTTTCTTAATGTACAAACTTAGTCTAGAAATTTCCTCTTACATACAATCTCCCTACTTTTGAGAAGCTCTGCTTAAAAGATATTTTGTCATCTTGTGGTTTCTTCAGATCATGTGTATGTTCTTTGAAGATTTGTATTTAGCCTGTTATTCAACTTTCACTTAAAAATATTCTAATGTGAAGGAAAAATACCAGTCAGAACTAACAAAATAAGTCTGAAGTGCTTTTTAAATAATTTTTTAAAGTTTTATTTTAAAAGTTTTCTGTTTTTGTGAATATAGGTTAATAGAAGTCTTTCTTTTGTTTCACAGAAGATTTTATCATTGGTATATTAAGATATCACAGTTAGTTCCTGATTACATATGAGTACTTGAAAATGAACATGTCTTCAGAACACTATTATTGTGTGAAAAACTCTTTCTTCAATTGTTGATATTAGTTCGCTAACTCATCTGAGAGATTATATATTCATTCTAAAAGAGATTTTATAATGAAATCTGTTTTACATTTAATTTTATGCTTTTCTTTCTCGTGGCTTATGAAATCTGTGATATGAGCTCTTCAGAGAATCTTTTCAGTTTAATTTATATGTGTGTGTAAATTTCTGTATGAGAATAAGCATAGTTCCTTGATACGAGACCTTTTATTAGAAAATTAGAAAGATCTGATTAAACATATTTCATATCAGTAAAATTTTTTGTTGAATAAATTGGTCATCTTTGTTCTTGATTTGCTGGGCATGCTGTTTACAATAATACTAGGTTTTTGTTATTGTTGTTTGTTTTTTAATAGTTTATTTTTCAACTTTTGTAGCACAAAATTGATTTTTAAAATGACTAGTCAGATATGATTCGCATAGCATACAGTTCACCTGTTTAAAACGTACACTTCAGTGGGTTTTAGTTCACACACAGAGTTGTGTGCCCCAGTGCCACAGTCAGTTTTAGATCATCTTTGTCATCCCCACAAGAAACCCAAGACCCATTAGCAGTCACTCCTGCCAGTATCCCCACCACCCCAACTCTAGGCAGACATGAATCTCCTTCTGTATGCTTGCCTGTCCTGTAGATTTTATATAGATAAAATAAATCATGTGTCTTTTTTGACTGGCTTCTTTCACTTAGTATAATGTTTTCAAGGTTTATTCAGGTTGTAGCATATATCAGTACTTCTTTTCTTTTTATTGCCAAAAAATATTCCATTGTGTGGATATATCACCTTTTATTTATCCATTCATCAATTGATGGATGCTTGAGTTGTTTGTGCTTTTTGGCTATTACGGATACTACTACTATGAATGTTTGTGTAAAAGTTATATGGAATATGTTTTTTATTTCTCTTGGAAATACATACCTAGGAGTAGAATTGCTGCGTCATGTGATAATTCTATGTTTAACCTATAATATCAATAAACACCATTGTTAAATGTTATCTCTACTTGTAGAAGGTACTCTGGTTGTGTTGTTTGCAAAGTCTGAATTTTGTCATACGGCCTTTACAGCTATTCTGTGTAATGCCCTTCTGTTGTTTTTTTACACGCTAAAGTACTGTGTGTGCTGTTTGTGAAGTTTGGTGATCTTAGTTTTGATTTGGGCATGCTAAAATCCTCATGAGAAGTTCCTAGTGAGTCTAGGTTAGGAAATGAGGGATTTCATCTTGTAATTTTTTAATTCTAGAGAAGTGGTTAAAGTATAAGGACAGGGAATGACAGTAGTGTCTGGGATGATCGGAGCTTACCGATTTCTGGCTAAATACCCTGAAGAAATGGTATTGACATCACAGTTGCCTTTTTTCTCTTCTTATTCCTGGTCTTTGGGCCATCGTAGAGATATGTGCTATAGAGCATGCTTGTATTATCTCCGGGATCAAGGAGAATTACTGATGAGCAGTATTTCTGTTTTCATGCATGTTACACAAGCACCACTTGTCCCCAGTTTCGGAAAAGGCAGTCACAGAAAGATTGTTTCAGTAGAAAATTCAGCAAATTTTTTGCTTTCAAGTTTCTAAAATGATCCTTAAAAAAAGCCAGTCTTATTTTGCAGCGAAAAATTGTTGATTTTTTTTCTATTGTTTCTCAGGTATCTGCTCTTGTGCCAGCTTCCATACTTTTAAATCCAGTAGAAACTGGGAGCACACAGATATCTCGTATACAGTGAAGGAGGGCAGTGCCAACTGATAGGATTGGTTCCTAACATGGCTTCAGTAGTGATGATGTTGAATCTGTTGAGTCACTTTTACTGTCTTGTGTAGTTGTGACCAGTTGTAAATTTACAAATTCTATCCCACCCCCAATTTTGGACGTAGGGAGAGTCCATACCAAGGAATGTGATTTTTTTTTTCCTGGATCATGGTGTTGAATTAAATGCCCTATATGCTTCAAAGCAGTCAATTAAATAAAATTCGTATAAATAAAAGCCAGTTTTATTATAGCAGCTACTTAATTGAGTGTCTAATATATGCCAGGGTATATATATATAAAATATATATTTGTGGAGAAGGACATGGCAACCCACTCCAGTATTCTTGCCTGGAGAACCTCATGGGCAGAGGAGCCTGAAGGGCCCATGGGGGTCACAAAGAGTCAGACACGACTTATGACTGAACAGTGTGAGTGTGTGTGTGTGTGTGTGTGTTTAATTAAGATTTATTTATTTATTTTTGGCTACTATTTATTTATCTTGGCTACTGTGAGTGAGCTTTCTGTGGTTGCTGCGAGCAGAGGCCACTCTCTAGTTGCAGCAGGCGGGCCTCTCACCTGGTGATTTCTTTTGTTGTGGTGCATGGGTTCTAGGGCAAGAGGACTCAGTGGTTGTAACGCATGGGCTTAGTTGCCCCTTCACATGTGGAATCTTCAGGACCAGGGATCAAACCCATGTGCCCTTCATTGGCAGGCAGATTCATAACCACTGGACCACCAGGGAAGCCCCTGGCTATATATTTTAATAGGCTTTATAGATTTTCTTATTTAATTTAGATAAGGAAAACATTTCTGAGCTGAGAGGTTATTTGTCTGTACCATATCTTCCATTATTTTGAAAGTATAACTGTCAAATGAATTTATGGTTTGTTTCTCATAGATTTCTTATGAACATACAGAGGGAAATCTGTTATTTCCCTGGATGAATAAAAGAGTAGAAACTCCTTATTTTATCAATAGGTAAAAGTTGTTTTGCCCAAGAAATTCTTAAAGCTAATGTTCAGGTGTATATTAAAACTTTTAAGAAATTTTTCCCCTAAACTTCTAAAAACAATTCCCCCCTTTCTTCCTATGCTGTATTTACATCTAAAAGCTAGTTTAAAACTGTAAAAATATCTGGCTCAAAAGTATCATTAAGGAATTTTCTTATTTATTGTACATTTAGTATAAAACTTTCAATTTGATTCCCAAATTAAGGAGAAAATGATATAAATTACTGTCTTATGTATGTTTAGTTAGGTCTTAACTCCCTAAGAATGAAGACATTATTAGTGAGTGGGGTGGTACAATAATACAGGGATTCTGGACTTAGGTATAGGCCATTATTGAAATAATTTGAAGTTAAGCTTTCAAACTTAGAGGAATATTTGTGTTATACTTATTGTTTATTTCCTCTTTCTTGGAGCACAGTATTACAAGATGCTATTATATGCAATAAACATTTTTAATTAAGTAGCTTACAAGGTCACTCAAGACAAGACAAAGCAACTCTAAAAGTGTCATAATTTCATCACAGTTTGTTCAGAGGCACAGCGTTAAAGTCTGTTTTTAGACGCCATTTTATCCCTAGTGCTTGGCTCATGAGAGACAGTAAATAACGAGTAAATGAACCTAATTGATAAGCTTTAACTTAGCTGCTGCTGCTGCTGCTAAGTCGCTTCAATTGTGTCCGACTCTGTGCGACCCCATAGACGGCAGCCCACCAGGCTCCCCCGTCCCTGGGATTCTCCAGGCAAGAACACTGGAGTGGGTTGCCACTTCCTTCTCCAATGCATGAAAGTGAAAAGTGAAAGTGAAGTCGCTCAGTCGTGTCTGACTCTTAGTGACCCCATGGACTGCAGCCTACCAGGCTCCTCCGTCCATGGGATTTTCCAGGCAAGAGTGCTGGAGTGGGTTACCAATGTCTTCTCCGTTAACTTAGCTAGCTTTCATTTATTCAAATACTGTCTATAACTATGTCAAGATCCAAATTTACCAACACTTTAAAACACTTTATGTTATTAGCTATAAAAATAATTGTACTTTTTAGTGGAGCTCCAGCTTCTTAAAAGCATAAATATGTTTTGGGGGTATGGGGAGGCTCTTGACACATGCTCTGTGGTTTAGTCAGGAGTTAGAAGGAAAGGGTAAGGAAACTTGCTTATTCCTAGTTAGTCTCTAAAATGGGCATTACTTGTCTTGTAATGGCTTCCATCATGGTGGTACTATATTGGTTAAAAAGATGGACAACAAACGAAAATTAGAGTTTTGGTTTTACCACTCAGCAGACTTGTGTAACACATTGCTTTTGAAAAATGGAAGCTTTTATTTATATTACGTCTCTAACTTTTAGGTCTGCTTCACTTTTTTTTTCTACCAGCTGTTTTCATATAGATATTTCTCAATGACCTTTTTTTTCACTTCCTGCAATATATGTATGTAAGAAAACATTTTACTTTCATGGCTTCATCTAAATAGTATATTATCAACTAAGTAATATGCTAGATACTATACTATCTAGTAATATACTGTGTATAGTTACACTTTGGACAGCTCCACAACCTGAACATCACACTTTGTGTCCAGTGTTGAACACATGATTATCTTGCATTCTGTGTCTTTTCTGTATTCTTTGTTTTGAATCATTACAATTCACTTGGTTACCTAAACCTAGAACCTTCAGAAACCCCTCTAACTTTTACAAAATGTTACACTGGTCGTTGAGGGTTTGTCACTTTTAATACTGTCTTTTAATGTCTTCTGAACGTATCCTTTCAGATCTGTGAGTCCTGCTCTGACAAGTGAAGTGCTGTAATGATCCCATCAAGGCTTTTCATGCCTCCCAGTCCCTCCTGTTACTCCCCTCCTTCCTTTCTTCCAGCCTCCACTAGGGGAAGCAAAACAAAAGTAATCTCTTTATTTGTGAAACCTCACTCCTCTGTTTTCCATGCACCCATCTTTCGATCTCTGTTGACTTGAATGTAGTAGGCTAGCAAATAATACTTTGATTATAGAACGAATCATCTTACAGTAAAAGTAATGTAACAGTTTTGATGATGTATACTTTTTTAAAGAAGTATGTATGTATCCTCATGGAAACTTAAAAGAAATACTTGATTTTGACGAAAATTCAAGAAATTTTAATACAATGAGAACTAACTTGTGTCTATATTCTTTTTTAAAAGTGTGATCAACATTCAATTAATATCTCTTCCACATGTAATATTCTTTATTTTTAGCTTAAATAAGAAAGAAAATTAATAAAAGAGTGAACCCCTCAATAGAAAAAACAAGTAAACCTTGCTTTGATATATTTAAAAACTATTTGAAATAGGTCAAGTGCTGGCAGGAATTGCATCAGCACTAAAGACCTACCTAAACTGGCTTTTTTTTTTTTCTTTTAATTTTTACCATGCTAACATGAATATATCATAATTAAATAGTCTAGAAGAATTTAGGATGAAATGTGAGTGTATGTAATCCTATTCCAGTCTTTCCTATCCTGCTCATATTTCTCAGGGGAACCTATATTTTTAGTATATCTAGAGGTTACCTCCAGAACTATAAGAAATATGCTCATTCTTTTATATATTTATTTGCCAACTTTAGATAGCATCTGTTAATTCTTTGTTACAAAATATGAGGATTTAGCTCATTTGTTTCCTCCCCTCCTCTATCCTCTCCGCTCTTCCTGATGTTTGATGGTTTTTTTTGGTTAATATTTTTATTTCGTTGGTTACTTCCTTTTTAAACTTTAAATAGTGTATTTCTCTATATTTATAACATCAACCTTGGTCATTTATACTTTCGTGTTTCCAGAATTGTTAATGCTTTCCTTTGGTCCTGTAATCATATAGTGTTCTGAGATTAAATTATATGTTGATTCTAAAAGTTAAAATAATTGGCAAAGACCTGAATGTTTGCTTTACATTGCTTCACTCCATTATCACACTTTGGACTTTCTTAGAAGTCCAAATAATATAATATGTTTATATGACGTGTATTTATATATATATTTATTATCAAAATGCAATGGATTCTGTCTTCCAGAACTATTTCACAGTTAAATTTGTTCCATAGATAAATATTATTACTTTCCTGAATTAGTTTTCTTTATAGAATGTTAAAATTTATCCAGTCTAAAATTCATGCCACCTTTCTATACGCTTTCCTTTTTTTCTGGAGCCCACTCTCCTATAACCCTCTGCCTTCCAACTTTCCTCTGGACAATTTTCATAAGCCTGCTGCATAGCTTTCATCCCGGGATATATTTCTCTTTATTATCCCAAGTGTATTGGTTCTCACAAAGCCTTTGACTGTGTAGATCACAACAAACTTTGGAAAATTCTTCAAGAGATGGGAATACCAGACCACCTTACCTGCCTCCTGAGAAATCTGTGTGCAGGTCAAGAAGCAACAGTTAGAACCGGACATGGAACAACAGACTGGTTCCAAATTGGGAAAGGAGTACGTCAAGGCTGTATATTGTCACCTTGCTTATTTAACTTATATGCAGAGTACATCATGAGAAATGCTGGGCTGGATGAAGCACAAGCTGGAATCAAGGTTGTGGGGAGAAATACCAATAACCTCAGATATGCAGATGACATTACGCTTATGGCAGAAAGTGAAGAAGAACTAAAGAGCCTCTTGATGAAAGTGAAAGAGGAGAGTGAAAAAGCTGGCTTAAAACTCAACATTCAGAAAACGAAGATCATGGCATCCGGTCCCATCACTTCATGGCAAGTAGATAGGGAAACAAAACAGTGAGAGACGTTATTTTTGGGGGGCTCCAAAATCACTGCAGATGGTGACTGCTGCCATGAAATTAAAAGATGCTTGCTTCTTGGAAGAAAAGCTATGACCAACCTAGACAGTGTATTAAAAAGCAGAGACATTACTTTGCTGACAAAGGTCTGTCTAGTCAGAGCTATGGTTTTTCCAGTAGTCATGTGTGGATGTGAGAGTTGGACTATAAAGAAAGCTGAGCGTGAAAGAATTGATGGTTTTGAACTGTGGTGTTGGAGAAGACTCTTGAGAGTCCCTTGGACTGCAAGGAGATCCAACCAGTCAGTCCTAAAGGCAGTCAGTTCTGAATATTCATTGGAAGGACTGATGCAGAAGCTGAAATTCCAAATATTTTGGCCACCTGATGCGAAGAACTGACTCTTGAAAAAGACCCTGAATCTGGGAAAGATTGAAGGCCGGAGGAGAAGGGGACGACAGAGGATGAGATAGTTGAATGGCATTACTGACTCGATGGACATGAGTTTGAGCAAGCTCTGGGGAGTTGGTGATGGACTGGGAAGCCTGGCGTGCTGCAGTCCATGGGGTCGCAAAGAGTCAGAGATGACTGAGCAACTGAGCTGACTGACTGACTGAACTTTCACACTGAATTTGACAGAGTTTGGGAATCCCCTGAAATTGTATACAGAGTTGATGTGTCAGTGTATTTTTCAGCTTTTGTCATATTCCCAAGGGTGGTTCTTGTGATCCCAAAACACATATGTTTTAAAATCACCTTATTTTGTGTCTTGTGCATTGTATGTTCTAATTATACTAAACTACAATAATAAGGATGCTGTCAGTTTTTCAGCAGATAAAAGGGCCAGTGAGCCTTGTCTTGGGGTTTCATAGCATAGTCCCCAAGGAGATGCATTCCTGCCAATTTGCAATTATTTATTCATTTTCTTAAAATTTCCTAAAGTTGTATCTTGTGAGTTTTTCAGCCATCTTCCAGATGTTGTTAGCTAATCCCTTTGACTGCAATGATGCTTATGATTTCCTTCATAACAGCAAAGTATGTTACCAAACCTAGTGGTATTGTTGATCTTTAGTTTTGTTTTCTTGAGTCATTTCTTTGAAGGGGCCTTTGGCCACTTTTAACCTGGTATCCTTTGAGTACCTTTGACATGGTATGTGATTATTGTTTTTCACGGCCAGTCCAGTTTTACCTTTTGTCAAATCAAAAGTTATTTGCCAAGCTCTAAAATCAAAGATAGCAAAAGGAACTATAAGGGAATAAATAACAGATGTTGCAAAATATTTGTTTTACTTTTGTTCTTCTTAGCACTCATCTTGGCTAATACTGTTTTAAATACATACCCTAATGGTCTTTGGCCAGGAATATATAGGATAGTATACTGTGTTAGCCCTCATTTTCCTCATTGGGTGAATAGACTATTTTTAAAGCAGTATTTTATTTGGGGAGAGGTATTTGTACACTTTGATGGCACAAACGGCCATTCTTTCTCTTGCCTCTAGCCTTTTGTTATTTTTATTATCTAGAAAAATCTTTCTCTACCATATTCTTTCACTAGGCCAATTCTACTTGTCTTTCAGGTCTATCCTTAAATGTCACCATTTCGGAGAAGCTTTTTCTAACCCTTTCTAATTAGGTTAAGTACCGCTTGTATGTGTTCCCATAGTTTTATTTATTTAAAACGTTTACTGGGTGCCTTCTATTAGCTGAGTCCTATTCTGGGAGAGGGAATCCAGCAGCAAATAAATCACATCACTGGTCTTGTAGGTTATACTCTTCTGGACAGAGATCGATTAGAATAGGAACATATTGCCAGGTAGAGATGAGTTCTAAAAAGAACGAAGAGTGATAATGCTGCTGCTGCTAAGTCGCTTCAGTCATGTCCAAGACTCTGTGCGACCCCATAGCCGGCAACTCACCAGGCTCCCCCATCCCTGGGATTCTCTAGGCAAGAATACTGGAGTGGGTTGCCATTTCCTTCTCCAGTGCATGAAAGTGAAAAGTCAAAGTGAAGTCGCTCAGTTGTGTCCAACTCTTAGCGACCCCATGGACTGTAGCTCACCAGGCTCCTCCGTCCATGGGATCTTCCAGGCAAGAGTACTGGAGTAGGGTGCCTTTGCGTTCTCCAGAGTGATAATGGGGATATGCTAATTGACTTGACCTGAGAAAGGCCTTACTCAGGAGACAGCAGGGCGGAGATTTAAAGTTAGGAGGATGTGAGGTGAGCTGGGGGAGGAGCCTTCTGTGTTTAGCGAGCAGCAGTGGCAGAAGCTCAGGTGGGAGCATACCTGACTTGTTCAGGGAATGGGAGGTAGGCCAGAGTCCCCCCTGGGGAAGGAGCTGGGAGATAGTGGTAGGAGATAAGGACAATGGTTGAAGGGGTAGGCAGATCATAAAGGGCTTTCTCAAACATAGTAAGGACTTTGGTTAGTTACTCTTGAGATATTATTGTAGAAGAGTAATAGAGGAATGAAGTGATATACCTATGGTCACTGTGGTTGCTGGATTGAGAAATAGTCTGGAGAAAAAACAGAGGTAGAAACAGAGAAGCTGATTAGGCAATTTGTAGTCATTGAAAGAGCTGAGTGTGGCATGGCCTAGGGTGGTAAAGGTGAGAAATGTTCATATTCTGGATGTTTTGAAGACAGAGCCTACAGTTATTTGCTGATGCATTGGGTATGGGGTATATAAAACAGTGAGAAATTTAAGACCTAAAGTTTTTCGATTAGGAAATATCAAGATTTACTGGGATGACGAAATAAGATTACTTAGGGTTCGATTATAGAAGGGATAGTACTCAGTAAGCTCAATATTAGATATGTTAAGTTTGAGAGACCTACTAGAAGTCTGAACGGAGATGTTGAATAGCCAGCTATATATATAAGGTCCGGCTTGCTGCTGCTGCTAAGTCGCTTTAGTCGTGTCCAACTCTGTGCGACCCCATAGATGGCAGCCCACCAGGCTCCCCTGTCCCTGGGATTCTCCAGGCAAGAATACTGGAGTGGGTTGCCATTTCCTTCTCCAATGCATGAAAGTGAAAAGTGAAAGTGAAGACGCTTAGTCGTATCCAACTCTTAGCGACCCCATGGACGGCAGCCCAACGGACTCCTCCATCCATGGGATTTTCCAGGCAAGAGTACTGGAGTGGGTTGCCATTTAGGCAAGCATTAACCTAAGAATCAAGTTGAAGAGGCATTATTGAGAGAGAGGAGGAGTTGCATAATCACTGAGGAGAGTTGGGAGAGGGAATTGATGGTGAAAATGGCATAATGTTGCAACTCATTTAGGGTTGGTGATAGTGAATTCAGGTTGAGACGGAGTCAGAGCATAGGTATAGGCTTTCTTCTATTGTGGGTTTTATCTGGCAAGTATGACAGAGGCAGAGAGTTACAAGGGAGTACTATAATGATGGGCCGGTTGATCTTAAGATGGATAAAAGGGGAGACTGAACATGAGATAGTATGTTTTCAAGAAAGAGTAGTAGAGTGTGTGGGTGGGAGCTTCCTCTGAGTTCAAAGAATTGATGAAGGTAGGGTACCCTACCCTGCCTGGACTTTTCTTGTGGCTCAGTTGATAAAACATCTTCCTGCAATGTGTGAGACCTGGTTCAATCCCTGGGTTGGGAAGATCCCCTGGAGAAGAGAAAGGCTATCCACTCCAGAATTCTGGCCTAGAGAATTCCATGGACTGTATAGTCCACAGGGTCACAAAGAGTCAGACACCACTGAGTGACTTTCACTTTCAGGGTATTAAGTGGGTATTAGGGTGGTATTAGAAAGTGGGTATTAAAAGATCAGGTATCAAGTGGGAATTATTCTCTCATTGACACCACTTCATCCTAACTCCAAATCTCCCAAGAACATCAGATGTCCAGAAAGGTCAGAAAGAATGCAAGACAGCTTAAGCATCAACTTTATTCCTCTTTACAGGCCTCCTGATTGAGGCAGTCTAATATGAGCCTCCACTCTCTGTCATCATGTAATCAAATAACAAAAATAATCCTTGAGGGTAAGGCCCTCTTTAATTTTCTCCATCTTGCTCATCATCTTTACTACCCTTTGAAGCTCTGACCTTTCTTGTTATAGTCTTATAGCATTTTGTGTATGGGTTGTTTTTTCCTTTAAACTTCTTTTACGTTATTACAAGTTGACGAGGGTCTCTGTCTTGAAGGGAAAGTGGGAATTAATCATCACAAATTTTCACCAGCTTTGAACCTTGCACCTGTAAGTTAGTTGTGGTATAACCAGATTTTAAAACTGTATATACCTTAAAAAAAGGAAGAGTTACCTGTATACCTACATAAATATTCCTCACTAGATTGTATGTTCATTTAGGGCCAGGGTCAGCATTTTATCCCCAGCTCCTCCAACAGTGTCTGACAATACAATATCAGGTTGGGGTATTGGTTGAATAAATACATAGTATATAATTACAGTAACTTGACTCTTATCTAGAGGTTACTTTTCTTATCACATGCCTCTCTGAGTTGCACTTGAGAACTCAGAAGGAAGCAATACCACTTCTAGGAATCTGCTCAAGAAAAATGAAAGTACTTTACATGTCCACACATGGCTATGTTTATTAGCAGCATTCATTGTTCAAAATAGCTTAAAAATGAAAGTAATTCAAATGCCCAGCAATTGATGAATAAACTAAATTGGTATATGCATTTAATGGATCACTATTTAGCAATTAAAAGGAACAAGCTACCAACACATGTTATAGCATGGATGAACTGCAGAAACATTAGGCTAAATGAAAGAAGCTGGTTGTAAAAAGTTTATATATGATTTCATTTTATAGGGTATGTCTGGAAAAAGCAAATTTATTGAGGCAGAAAGCAGATCAGTATTAGGACTGGAGGCGAGAATGGTATTAACTGTAAATGGGCACAAGAGAACTTTTTGGGATAATGTAAATGTTCTAAAACTGGGTAGGGTTGGTGGTTGTACAACTCTTATGAACTTACTACAATTATTTAATTTTCAGTTATTTAATTGATAGATGAATTTATGATATATAAATTATACCTCAGTAAACCTGTAAAAAAAAAAACAAATTATTTTGAGTAACCAGAAATAGTAGTTTATAAAAAGTGAAGTTTATTCAGAAATAAGCTTTTCGGTTTTCCCTGTGCCCAAGCTTGTTGAGTTTACCTAGGTAAAATTGTGAAAAATATATTTTCCAAAGCATTGATGTTAAAAGGTACTTTCATCAGGAGTAAAAGATAATTGATAGAAAAAGAAATAAAATTAAAAAGTGAAAAGTATAGCTGGCGAGGACTCTGTAATGTTGTCATGCTGCCTTGCACATACCAACAGCACATGAGGCCGTCTTGACATAAACAGTGCAGTATAATTATCAGTTACAATTATGACGTCTAACGAGTAAGAAAAGCCTAACTAGACCTAGGTTATGAAAACAAGCTAATCACATATTTGAAAAACTTTTAAAGACTGTTATTAAAATTGAGTGTAAAGGGATTAGCTTCATTTACATTTTCATTCATAATGGAAAATGGTGCCTTTAGAACAGGAAAGACTAGAAATCTCTTCAAGAAAATTAGAGGTACCAAGGGAACATTTCATGCAAAGATGGGCTCAATAAAGGATAGAAATGGTATGGACCTAATAGAAGCAGAAGAATTAAGAAGAGGTGGCAAGAATACACAGAAGAACTGTACAAAAAAGATCTTCACAACCCAGATAATCATGATGGTGTGATCACTCAGCTAGAGCCAGACATCCTGGAATGTGAAGTCAAGTGGGCCTTAGGAAGCATCACTATGAACAAAGCTAGTGGAGGTGATGGAATTCCAGTTGAGCTATTTCAAATCCTAAAAGATGATGCTATGAAAGTGCTGCACTCAATATGTCAGCAAATTTGGAAAACTCAGCAGTGGCCACAGGACTGGGTCAGTTTTCATTCCAGTCCCAAAGAATCCTCAAACTACCGTACAATGGCACTCATCTCACACGCTAGTAAAGTAATGCTCAAAATTCTCCAAGCCAGGCTTCAGCAATACGTGAACCGTGAACTTCCAGATGTTCAAGCTGGTTTTAGGAAAAGAAATCGAAGGTTTTAGAAAAGGCAGAGGAACCAGAGATCAAATTGCCAACATCCGCTGGATCGTGGAAAAAGCAAGAGAGTTCCAGAAAAATATCTATTTCTGCTTTATTGACTATGCCAAAGCCTTTGTGTGGATCACTATAAATTGTGGAAAATTCTGAAAGTAATGGGAATACCAGACCACCTGACCTGCCTCTTGAGAAACCTGTATGCAGGTCAGGAAGCAACAGTTAGAACTGGACATGGACCAACAGACTGGTTCCAAATAGGAAAAGGAGTACATCAAGGCTGTATATTGTCACCCTGCTTATTTAACTTATATGCAGAGTACATCATGAGACACTCTGGCCTGGATGAAGCACAAGCTGGAATCAAGATTGCCGGGAGAAATATCAAAACCTCAGATATGCAGATGACACCACCCTTATGGCAGAAAGTTAAGAAGAACTACAGGGCCTCTTTATGAAAGTGAAAGAGGAGCGTGAAAAAGTTGGCTTAAAGCTCAACATTCAGAAAACGAAGATCATGGCATCTGGTCCCATCACTTCATGACAGTTAGATGGGGAAACAGTGGAAACAGTGTCAGACTTTATTTTTCTGGGCTCCAAAATCACTGTAGATGGTGATTGCAGCCATGAAATTAAAAGACGCTTACTCCTTGGAATGAAAGTTATGACCAACCTAGACGGCATATTAAAAAGCAGAGACATTACCTTGTCAACAAAGGTCCGTCTAGTCAAGGCTATGTTTTTTCCAGTGGTCATGTATGGATGTGAGAGTTGGACTATAGAGAGGGCTCAGCGCAGAAGAATTGATGCTTTTGAACTGGGTGAAGACTCTTGAGAGTCACTTAGACTGCAAGGAGATCCAACCAGTCCATCCTAAAGGAGATCAGTCCTGGGTGTTCACTGGAAGGACTGTTGCTGAGGCTGAAACTCCAATACTTTGGCCACCTGATGCGAAGAACTGACTTGTTTGAAAAGACTCTGATGTTGGGAAAGATTGAAGGCAGGAGGAGAAGGGGATGACAGAGGGTGAGATGGTTGGATGGCATCACCGACTCAATAGACATGAGTTTGGGTAAATTCCAGGAGTTGGTGATGGACAGGGAGGCCTGGGGTGCTGTGGTTCATGGGGTCGCAAAGAGTCGGACATGACTGAGAAACTGAACTGAATTGAGGTGAATTGTATTTTCCTTAACACAATGTGATATCTTTTATAAAGATGTTAGACCTGATTGACCACACTATACTGGGGTATATAATTAGTGCTTTTCTAATACTTAAAATTAGTTTCATCAGTTTGTGTTATTTCAACCATCTTGTAACCAGAAATCTTAGATTTCCAAGATTTTTCCTGGTGCAAGTTATCATGCTCAGGTAGTGAAATAAAGACTATTTTAATTTATTTTATTAAACTTTATATTAGTCTTGTTTCCCTACCTAGTGCTATATAACAGACCACCTGAAATCTTAATAGTCTTAAAACAGCAACATCTTATTTCTTACTCTGAGGTTGCTCAGGCAGTTCCTCTGCAGGTCTCACCAGTCTTAGGTCACAGCTGCATTCATCTGGTGGGTGGCTGAGGCATGGGGCCTGTTGGGATAGCAGCATGTTGAACCTCTCTTTCGGTGGGACACGATATTTCAAGCTTGCTCGTGACACTTCAGGACAGTGTCCTAAAAAGAACAAAATATGAAGCTATAAGGCTTTGTAAGTTATAAGAGTATCATTTTCCTTGTTTTCCATTCGTCAAAGCAAGTCTCAAGGCTCCCTGAGATGGTAAGGGTGGGAAAATAGACTCGTGATGAGAGGAACAGGAAAGTTCTATTGCAAAGAGGCATGGCTACAACCTTTAATTTTTGGTGTTTCGGTTCTTTAAAAAACAAAACTCTGCTTTTCAGAATTGAACAGATGCCAATATATACTTGAAAAATGTTGCTTTAATGTATAAAATGAACAGGTTGAATTAGAGCTCTTAGAAGTTCAATCTGTGAGATTGATGAAACTACAATTAAATAGAAGTATTTTCTGAGAAGAAAATAGCATTAGCTTTACTTATTCCTATACTCCTTTTGTCATTGTATGGCAACTTGAATTTTGAAGTGTATTGAAGAGGTATGTTGAACTTTGAAATTTGATTATCTATATTAACGTATTACCCTTTTCTAGTCTGTTTCTATATCTGGAAAATGATAAGAATGTGCCTTGATTGGGAAGATGACAAAAATTCTGGAGGTAGATGAGGGTGATGGCTGCACAATGATGCAAATGTCTCTGTAAGTGTGAACTACACACTTATCAAATGTGACCTGAGTGATGCATTTCATGCTCTGTTTTACCATAATTTTAAAAAATGAACCTTGAAAAGCAGTTATGAAGATTGTTTAGTAACAAATATTAAACACTCGATCATGCATTTTTACTAGGTGTTAGGAAAACTTTCCCTAGAATTTACTTACTACCTTTTGCTCAGAAAAATGCATTTCTGAAATAGTGAATGCCAGTAGAATTATTTGTATATGATAAAAGGAAAGTTTGATAAGGTCCCATGAACCTTTTTAAGAAATGACTAATCTTGGTGTTAATTTGGATTTTCATGTACTCTTGGGAGATTTACGTATATTTGATACGAGTATGTAATTCTCTTTAGATGTTTCTCATTTTTTATCTTGTAAGAACATAATGAAGTATTTTACCCAACAGAGATTTATTCAGGGGATTAAATCATCACTCTGTATTAGGATATATGAACTCATGAGACGTGAATTGATACTGATATTGTGTTCATTTATAGTTAGCAGTGCAGTGTAAAAATTGATTTCATGATTTTTCTGTGGAGAAACTTGATCATTTATTTATTTATTTAAAGGATATCTGCTACGTTCTAATACTCTAGACCTTGGAGATAACAGCATGAAATAAAACAAACCTTGGGTCTGTGGAATTTCAATTCAAGTTGGGATGTGAGACAACAAACAACTAAAGTGTTTTATTTGAAGATAAGTAGTAGGAAGAAATAGAAAGCAGGATAAGGAATTAAGAGAGTAACGTGGGTGAGAAGATTATCTTAGATAAGTGCTCCACAATGGCTTCTCTGAACTGAAAGATTGAGCTATGAGAAGTGAAGAGCATTCCAGACCTGGTAACGAGCAAGTGCAAAGGTATGGGGTGGGGCCAGCCTTGGTGAATGTATTTGATGAGCACAGCATGCAGACTGTATGACAGCTACTGAGAGAAGCTGGAGGAGTATGAGGGGAGATGAAGTTGTGGAGACAGGCAGGGGTCCTATTTAGATTTTATTGAGACATTGGTAAGGAGTTTGTATTTTAAGTGTGATGAGAGACTATTAGAATTTTTTAAAAGCCCTTTATTTTGAAATAATATTAGACTTGAACAAAAATAGTATAATGAATTCACATTATACTCTTTACCCATTGTTAATATCTTGTATTGCTGTTGTTCAGTTGCTATGTCTTGTCCAGCTCTTTGTGACCCCATGGACTCCATTAGTTGCTCAAACTAATGTCCATTGAGTCGGTGATGCCATCCAAACAGCTCATCCTCTGTCGCCCCATTCTCCTTCACTGGGATCCTCTCTTCAGGGTAGTGTGTTGCCTTGAATGTCCACTCTCCTGTTGCTATGTGGAGAAGGCTGAAGAGGCAAGAGCAGAATACAGAGACCGGTCAGGAGGCTGCTGTGCTATGAGTGTTGATTACAGAGTGGTGGCAGGACCGTTCCTTAAAGGAGGTTTACCAAATAGTCTCTCTGCACTCTTATTTTAAAAAACCTGGTTTAGAATATCTACTAAGAAATTGAACAAAGCCTTCTCTAAACCAAACTTCTGTACTTGGTTGTTTTTTTAAGAGGAATAAAATACTAGTATATTTTAGGTCAAGAAAAGCTGTTTATTATGCATAAGCAGTTTAGATGATGAAAGAATAATTGACATAGGTAAATAAGGACTTCGGTCACTTTCCTTTATATTGAAAGTCTGTGAGTTAGCTCTCTTTGTCATTGGTTCCTTATCGTAATTTGTTAGTATCTTTTCTCTGAAAGAATGAAAGCTAGTAAATACTAAATTTCAATCAGTTTAAAAAAAAATTGTTTGTTTATGGTTGCACTGGGTCTTCGTTGCGGTGCACAGGCCTCTTCTCTCAGGGCTTCTCTTGTTGCGAGCACCGGCTCTACGTGCATGGGCCTTGTTGGTCTGTGGCATGTGGAATCTGCAGACCAGGGATCTACTTGCATTGGCAGGTAGATTCTGCGCCACCAGGGGAGTCCCTCAATCAGTTTTTAAGATACTTAAATTTTGTGTAGAAAATGCTTTTTCATTGTACAAAGATTAATTACCAGTATTTTTCATTGAAGAGATATGATCTTATTTTGTGATCTGCATGGCTGTTTATCCTGTTTATTTTGTTTTTACTTTGAATTTTAAGAATAATGGTCCACAGTTAAAAACTTTAATGAAAGCACTGTACAGGTATTTTGGTAATATATTTAACCCATGTATCCATGATATGCTTTTAAAGTGTTAGCAAATAGAATCTTACCTTCTCAAAATTGTACTTTTCTATGGTCTATTACTGATTATATTCTTAACCATTTCCTACTTTTTATTTACTATGAAATAATGAGATGGGAGGTAGAGGACTTGTTCTGGATGTTGAACCTAGAAGTTAAATACTTTTCGGTAGTGTCTGCTCTCTTCCACTTTAAAAATGAAAATGGAATATTTTTTGCAGTTGAAGTCCAAGAGTTGTAGACACTTTTATTCTTTGTTGTTATAGTTGATTTTTCACGTAGAACTTTATGGAATTTATTTTTGTTAAATAGGGAACATAATTGTAACTTTTTATAGAGATGTTGAGAGGATCATGTAAAATACTTGCACATTTTTTAGAACACTACCTGTGAAAGACAGCATGCTCAGTTAATATCAGCTCTTTTTAGGATACTATGAGTAGTATTGAGATTATTTTAAATAGCTTTATTTTTTGCTCATTTTGAAGAAGTGGTCTGTGAGTGTCTTCTGTTATTCACTTATTAATTAATGAGCAGCTTCTGGGTGCCCTGTACATTGTCTTGGCTAAACTGCCCACATCAGCTCCTATTTTAATATTGAGGGTATTAGACTGTGAGAGGTTAAGTTATTTAGCCATGATTTCACAATAAGAGGTGGGCTGGCTAGTATTAACTTACTAAAACGTTATCTGACACTGCCATATAAAGGTCTTTTTCTTTTTAATTTTAAATTTATTTTTTTAATTGAAGGATAATGGCTTTATAGAATTGTGTTGGTTTCTGCCAAACAGCAACACGAATCAGCCATGGGTATACATATGTCCCCTCCCTCTTGACCCTCACTTCTACCTCCCTCTGCACCCACCCTTGTAGGTGGATACAGAGGCCTGCTTTGAGTTCCCTGAGTTATACAGCAAATAATGGTCTTTTCAGTTTGTCCTGATCACTCATTTGATAGATTTTTATTGGATATTTTTGTGCACAGCTGTATGATACAGGCTGTGGAGTTTGGCACATTGCCTCACGGTGCTGGAGAGAACTATGATACAAGGTAGAAAGTGATAATTATTAGAAACAACACATTTAGAAGAGGGAGGTGTTATTTACATCAAGGGAAGCAGTTCAATCAGGGATGGTTTCTTGAAAATGGGGTTAACATTTAAATTGAGTAATTTAGGAGTAGTGAGATTTGGACATGTATAAGTAGTGGAATTTGGACATATCCATAGAGGAAACAGTATAGAAAATGTGAGACATTTATATACAATAGTGGATAGTTTGTTTTAGCTACTTAGTATAGTCTGTGAATGGATGTAGGGAAAATTTAGATTGGAAGGTATATTTAGACAAAGGTATGTAGAGCTTTAAAAACTTGAATAATTATTTTGAATTCATATATAATTAGTTCAGTAAATTTGTTTTAACCAGTGTAGAGGCTTTGTTGATGTTGTTCAGTCGCTAAGTCATGTCCAGCTCTTTGCTACCCATCAACTGCAGCATCCCAGGCTTCCTTGTCCTACAGAATCTCTCAGAGTTTGCTCAGACTCATGTCCATTGAATCAGTGATGCCATCCAACCATCTCATCCTCTGTCGCCCCCTTCTTCTCCTTTCCTCAATCTTTCCCAGTGTCAGGGTCTTTTCCAATGAGTTGGCTCATCACATCAGATTGCCAAAGTATTGGAGCTTCAACTTCAGCATCAGTCCTTCCAATGAGTATTCAGGGTTGATTTCCTTTAGGATGGACTGGTTTGATCTCCTTGCAGTCCAAGGACTCTCAAGAGTCTTCTCCAGTACCACAATTGGAAAACATCAATTCTTCGGCACTCAGCCTTCGTTAATGGTCCACCTCTCATGTCCATACAGACATTGGACCATACAGATCATTGTCAGACTACTAGAAAAACCATAGCTTTGACTATATGGACCTTTGTCAGCAATGTGATGTCTTTGCTTTTTAATATTCTGCCTAAGTTTGTCATAGCTTTCCTTCCGAGAAGCAAGCGTCTTTTAATTTCATGGCTGCAGTCATCATCTGCAGTGATTTTGGAGCCCAGGAAAATAAAGTCTCTCATTGTTTCCATTGTTTCCCCATCTATTTGCCGTGAAGTGATGGGACCAGATGCCATGATCTTAGTTTTCTGAATGTTGAGTTTTAAGCCAGCTTTTTCACTGTCCTCTTTCTCCCTCATCAAGAGGCTCTTTAGTTCTTCTCTTTCTGCCATTAGAGTAAGTATCATCTGCATTTCTGAGGTTGTTGGTATTTCCCCCATAATCTTGATTCCAGCTTGTGATTCATCCAGCCTGGCATTTCGCATGATGTACTCTGCATGTAAGTTAAATAAGCAAGGTGACAATATACAGTAGAGGGTAGTTATATACAATTTGGGGGAAATACATTGTAATAAGAAATTGAGACCATGATGAGATTTTACTGTTAAAAAAGAAGATGGGAGTGGGGATGAAATCCTCCCCACCTCCATGTGAAATGGTAGGAAGAACACTTTATTAGGAGTATGGATGTGAAATTTTAATCCTGGCACGTTCATATTAACTAGGTATATAACTTTGGGGAAGGCTCTTTTAAGTTCTGTGGCATTAGTTTCTTAATATGCAAAATTAGAATTTGTATAAAAGGTCATTAGGGCCCATAATAAGATGGTAATCTGTCATTTTTTGTTCAAACTAGACACCAAAATTGAAAGGAGGCACTATAAATATAAACCCAGCAGCAACCAAGTTATATTTTTGCTTTTTATCCTATTAGGAGTTTACTTTCACCTGTTACATTTCAAAATTAAAATTTTAAGTACTGAAAAGCAGGAAAAAGGATTGATATCAATTATAAATGTTAAATGTTGTTGAACAAGGTAAAGGTAGTATCGTCTGAGGGAATAGAATCATTTTAAATTAAGTATCTGCTTGCTGTTGTGAGTGGTAATGATTAAAAGCGTGCATATAAATATAGAATTGTTTTGAAATAGATATATTGTTAGAAATACAGTCAACTAGTAACACAGCTAAAGCTAGAACAGTTACACACATCACTGTAAGTATATACCTCAGTTTGCCTGGTTTTAAGGGGAAGTAGAGTATAACAAAGTATAAACTTTGTTTATACTTTTTTTAAAATGTCCTCATAGAGTGGGACACGACTGCAGCGACTTAGCAGCAGCAGCAGCAGGGACTGCAGTATTTAGGGTACTGTATAGTAGTAGAGTCTACCAGAACGCTGTGCTTGCTACTGTAAATAGCCTTTTAATAGGTATATTTTTAATCCTTTGATGTTGTGCTTACTGTTAAGAATTTTCTGACTTACCATAATGTGTGGAGGCACCCCTACCCCCAACTCTCCTGTGTTAGATGGCAGTAAGAACTGCAGTAAGGTCTTAAAACTGGATGGCCTTTGATAGCCAGTTTGATATTTTGAACCATTTTCTCATATTTTCTGGTTTTCTAATGTCCTAGGTAAATTATGTTTAACATAAATTCAGATCACCTGGGTATATTGTTAAATGGCAGATTCTGATTTGCGGTGAGGCTGAGATCCTCCTCTTCTAAGCAGTTTCTACATGATGTGGACATTTCTATTCTGTAGGCTACATTCAGAATATCAGATAGTTCTAGATGATTGTGTTGAAGTTTGGCAGACTTATGGTTTACTGCATACATGTCCAGTATGGCTGGGTTCTATCAGAAGTTATATTAATAGTTGTTTTAAAAAAAAACTTAGGACTTTTGTAAATTTAATAATACAGTTGATTGAAATAATGTTTGTCTTTTGTATTCACATTTCCCTCTTCATATGTTTATGCGTCTTAACTCTAGTTTTGCTTCTTTCTCATTTCTTTTTTGTTGTTGTGATTTTTGCTTTTCTTTAATGTATTATTGTGTTTTGTGGATCTGGTCAGGGAACCGTTACTGTATTTTATGTTTGTATCTACATTTTATTTTGCATGCGTAACGTGGCTTTGCCTGGATGTTCTTTTTGGTAAGTTCCGAATTTATAAAGCATATTGTTTTTTGTAGTGTAAGTTATAATATTTTTCACCTTCTTTTCTCCCACTTTTAGTAATGTGATCATGCTCATGAGTTGCTTTTAGTTTTTTTTTTTTTAAGAGTTCATTTGATAGTTTTTTTTCTAACTTTCCAGTTTTCCTTAATAGTAGTGCAGTTTGGTACTAATCCGCTTTGATTGGTTTTATAGCCTCACACTGTCAGTTGCTGGCCACTATTTAGAAGTTGCTGTTTCAAGTATTTTGGTTTTTTAAAAGAGCCTTAATCATCTAGAAATATTGTTCTAAAAGCTTGTGCTTTCATATAGCAATCATAAAAGAAGATAGTTTGTATTAAACATAATAATTTTGTTCACAGTAAACAGTGCATTCTAATTTTGTTTTCACAGCAACAGCTTGCACAACTGCAGAAAGAAAAATCAGAGATTCTGAAAAATCTGGCATTATATTACTTCACATTTGTAGATGTTATGGAATTTAAGGTATGTATTTTAATACATACAGTTTAATATTTCCGAGATAAATTGATATTTGTTAATTGTATAAATTGTTCTGTCACTTGTGGATAATAAAGTATGTGTTTTCTGAATTTAGTAGTAGTCATATAAGTAAAAGATTAAAATAAACTTTTGTTTTCAGGACCATGTTTGTGAATTGCTGAATACTATTGATGTTTGCCAAGTCTTCTTTGACATTGTACGTATAATTTTCAGAAAAACTTCTAATTCTTCTCTCTGCTTCTAGTAGTAGAACTAAGGGGATCAAATGCTTTTTTTTAGAGATAATTTATATGATTAGTATATAAAATTTCAGCATTGAATTTGGCTTTATTTTTTAAGGTAAGGAGTTATACTGTATCTCTCTTTTTACTTATTTGATTGTCATTGAATATAAATCTTGTACATATTGGGAAATAGTTGTTAATTTTAGTATTTTATTTTAATAGGCTCAATTTTAAAAGGTTACACAAATAATTTTTTCTCTATAAAAGGCATACTTGATAAAATCTTTCTTAATAAGACAGTTTCTAGATATAAGAAATCAGTGAAAAACATCACTGAGTTAATGGTGAACCTATTCATTAATTTAATACTCCTTTTTTCTTGCTTAGTGAGAATTGCTTCCATGCTTATTATTCTGGTTTTGGCTATTCTTTTAAATTGTTGTTAGCAGTTTGAATAGGGTGATCACCAACTCTTTTTCATCTGTAAAATTGTGTTACAAGCACAAAACTATTATCTGTAACTCCCAAATTTTAGACATGTTTTTGGTGAAAGGAATTAGGTAGAATTTTAGAAATGGGGCTAAAGTAAATAACTACAGAAAATTATTAGCTTCCAGTAGCTGCCATGAAGATTCTTTTGTGTGTGCTTAAAAGTTTGTGAAATAAAAAGTTGAACTTAATGTTTTTTTCTTTTAGACTGTGAACTTTGATTTAACAAAGAACTACTTAGATTTGATCATAACATATACAACACTAATGATACTGCTGTCTCGAATTGAAGAAAGGAAGGCAATCATTGGATTATACAACTATGCTCATGAGATGACCCATGGGGCAAGGTATACCTGCATTAAAGATATCTGTGTGAAGTTCTCAATTTGATGGCTTACAATTCACTGATATTTATGTGTCTGTTTTAAGTGACCGAGAATACCCACGCCTTGGTCAGATGATTGTGGATTATGAAAACCCTTTAAAGAAAATGATGGAAGAATTTGTGCCCCATAGCAAGGTAAGAGCTGGGTTTTAGGGGTGCTTCAATAGGCATATGAGAGCTTTAGGGTGGATAGAGTGATAAACTGCTTCTAAGAAAGAAAATCTTAATGAGATATGATTTATAGTTATATATGGTTTTATCTAATTGTGAACCAGAGAACTCCTTAATTATATCCAGAATAGTGAATGGAAACTCTGGAATATATTGATCCATTGTAGTTTTTAGGTTCTCTATAGGATATAGAGTTAGTGAAGTTTAGTACTTGAGAATGTCTACTAGATTCATATCAGACTGCTTCGTTCTAATCCCAACTCTGACAGTTACTGTGTATTATTGGGCAGATTACTTAACCAACTTCACTGTATCTCAATTTTCTTATCTATAAAAATGCAGTAATAGTAGTCCTACTCTATATGGCTGTTATGAGTACTAAATGAGTTATTTTGTGTAAAGTGTTTCCACATATAGTATTTGATAAATCTTAGTTATGTTATTAGAATATAGCCTCATAATGAGAAAAAATTGCAGGAGTTTGTGATAATTTGAAATGTCTGTCTTTTATGATATATTAAAAAATAGTTCTTAATGAAATAATTTTGGTTTAGGGTCATGCCATTATGGCTTCTCTGAGGGAGGGCTAGTTCCTTAGCATGTCAAGGAAGTTTATAGGTATCCTCATAAAGATAAGGAAATTGAGGACTGGAAGTGGTGTGATGAAGTAAGCCATTTGGCAGCAGTTGTGGCAAAATGAGGACTGGGGTATTAGAATCTTGGTTCATTGTTCCCTTTGAATGATGGGAGTTAGGTTTTAATAATACAGTGTTTTATATGAATCTGTGCTTTATTTTTTTGACATACAGTTAGCAGCAAGAATTTTCCTTCAGTTTTCTTACTCCCATGAAAATTCTAAAGATGCATTTCCAGTTTAATTTCTCTGCAGAGCTATATTATACCCACAAATTTATGTAGATTTAATGTCTTAGAGTTAGTTGTACCATTAGCTTGAAAGAGTCTAGTAGATGATACCAATTTTGAAGTAAAAATCAGCATTGTAGATGGAAGTGTCAGGGTTTCTCCAAGTGCTAAACAGATCATCACCACCTGTCTCTTTGATTTTGTTAGTGCTTTTACCTCAGCTACTCATCTCTTATTTTTTCTCTGGATCTGTTTCTAACTTTCTGCCAATCAGATATGGCTTTGCTTTTAGTTATGCACTTCAAATTTGGCTCTCTTTTCCCAGTTAAATGATAAACATTTATTTTAAAGGCTGTTATATCTTTATTTAGGGCTTCCCTGGTGGCTCAGATGGTAAAGAATCTGCATGCAATGCAAGAGACCCAGGTTCAATCCCTGGATCTGGAAGATCTCCTGGAGAAGGGAGTGGACACCCTCTCCATTATTCTTGCCAAGAGAATTCCATGGACTGAGAAGCCTGGTGGGCTACAGTCCACAGGATCACAAAACATCAGGCACAACTGAGCAACACTTTCACTTTCACCTCATATATCTCTAAGTTCTCCATAGCCATTAGCACATACTAGACTGTTAATAATTCCTTGAGGAGAATTGTCTATTTGGATTGTATCAGTTTTTTCCTAATCTTGATTTTTCCAATATTCTATGATATCTCAGGGCTTTGATGTTAATAGAAAGTCACTCAGTTGTGTCTGACTCTTTGCGACCCCATGGACTGTAGCCTTTCTGGCTCCTTGGTCCATGGAATTCTCCAGGCCAGGATACTGGAGTGAGTAGCCTATCCCTTCTCCAGGGGATCTTCCCAACCCAGGAATTGAACCCAGGTCTCCTGCATTGCAGGCAAATTTTTTTACCAACTGAGCTACCAGGGAAGCCCAAGAAAGACCATCATATATTTACTAGGATTTGTTCAAATTAATTTTAAAAATTATTCAAAATCACTTGGTGCAGTGATAAAAACAATTCCTAGGTTTTACTCTCAGACGTTCTGGCTCAGGCAGAGCCCTGGATTTTCTTTTTCTGAACACTCTCCTGGCAATTTATGCATAGCCAGATTAAAGGACCACTCTGTACAGAATTTTTAGGAACCAGGAGTGAATGAATAGCAAAAGAGGTAAAAGCAAGCAAGAAGCAAATGAGATGAAAAATACCTTGATGATAAAGTTATCATTAATAGACTAAACGGCAAATAGGAATAATTTATTGAGATAAAGTACAGTGGATCATTTTTAGAAGGCATTCTTTGAAGAAATATGAAACATGTTGAGCTCCGTTAACACTTAGTCATATAACCTTAAGTACCACTTTTTCTTTCAGTGAGCACTATTGGAGTAGAACGTGACACACAAAAGGGTGACGCTAGACTCTGTGTCGTTTTTAAAGTAAAGATCACACGATTGCCCTACATTTTCACCTTTAAGAGAGTAACATGATTTGCTGAGCTAAGCTTTAGCTGAGGAATGCAGAATCTATGTAACTTTCATGAAATTAAAAACAAAAAAAAATCTAGAGCATAACTGTAACCCACCTCAAGTGTCACATGGGGCATACTTGTAATTAGGCTCTTGTTTTATGATGGTAAAGTTAGAAACACACAGCACTTGTAGCTGGAAATTAAATGGAAAGTAAAAAAAACCAACTCATTCTTCAACTTTCTGTTTTTCTGTTTTAATTAGTCTCTTTCAGATGCACTAATTTCTCTTCAGATGGTGTATCCTCGAAGGAACCTTTCAGCTGACCAGTGGAGAAATGCCCAGTTGCTGAGTCTCATCAGTGCCCCCAGCACAATGCTTAATCCCGCACAGTCCGACACTGTATGGTTCTGTACTTTCTTTTTTGAATGAAAAGAGTAAAATTTTTTTTTTTAATCAAGCAATGCTGTTGCACTTTTTCTTCTAATTAGTATTAGCCTGTCAGTGAAGTTTATTGTAAAATGCTCATTATTTACATTGTACTATTCACAGTTTTTTAATTTCTAAATGCTGATGCTGAGTACAATTAGCAGTATGAGTTCTTTTAAGGCTTAAAATTTTGCTTTGCTTTCTTATGGTAGAAAATTTGGAAGATTCAGAAAATTAGAAGAAAACAAAAATCACCCCAAATCTTACAGACTTACTAGAGAAAATCACTATTGTATTCTGTTAAGTTTCTTTTCAGTCTTTTTTCTGAGTATATAAACAGAGATGTTATGCATATGGAGAATAAACACACATAATTACTGACTTGGGTGAAATAGTGAGCATCCAGGCACATAATTTTTTTTTTTAATAAAATTTTATCCTTTGAAATACTGCAAACTCTGCAGTAAACTTGGGAAATTTGGAAGTAGTTATTTACTAAATTGAAAACAATTTAGCAACCGTGTTTTTTAAAGAGAAGTTTCAGGGTGTGTGAATTTGAAAGAGGCACAGCTTGCTTTTTTTGTTTTCTGGTTTGGAAGCTTCCAAATTTTGTTTATTCCAACTTATCCATGTATCTGTCTGGCCCTTGTCTTTAATTACAGTCCCCCTGCCCGCACCCCAAGGCACACACTCCCTTCTCCAAGTAGCTATGATCTTCTCTAGTTGATGGAAACCCTGTGTTTTTCATTCAGACTTTTCCAAAAGACTGTTCTATACATCTGAGAAAGAGGCACCGCTTTCATTGTCTTTTATGGACTGCGGGTATAAATATAGGTTATAAAACTTGCATCCAGTTTTTCAACTATGTTGTGGTATTTGAACCAAGAATTGAGTAGTCAGACTTCTTAGAAGGAAGAGGAGGACTCAGTGCAGAATTTTTTCCATTAAATCACAAATTTATATTTTCTTTTTTAAGATGCCTTGTGAATATCTCTCTTTGGATGCCATGGAAAAATGGATTATCTGTAAGTAAAATTGGTTAGTTTTATGATTACTCCTCAGATATAAGTTTTAGAGAGAAATAACAGTACATGGATTACTTTAATACCAAGCACTGTGCTAAGCCTTCTATGTGCATCATCCAGTCCTTATATTGATATGGTTAGAGTAAGTTGGTCTAGTTTATAGATGAGGAATTAAAGTTTAGTCCACACGACAAGTAAGTGACAAAGACAAAGGACCTTCAAGGCTCATGGTCTACATTATATTGCCTCTCAACAAGGCCATCAAAAGTAAATTTTTATTTTTAATGATTTTCTTGGTACTGCATTTATTCAGTTGTTTTTGTTTTTAAATTATTTTAGTACATATAATAGACATCTCATATGTTTGCATGGGAAATAAAATTACTTGTTTGCATGCCTACAAAGTTCACAAACTATGGGAGAAATAGACACATAGATACAGTATAAATGAAAACTGCTATAATATAATTTTTTCTACCACCCCCAGGTCCACTTGCAGAGGGGAATAATTTTGAGCAGTTTGTGCTTTTTAGTTCTTATAGTTTTTGTTTCTTAATTTATTAACATTTAGGTATTATTTGATGACTTTTTATTATACTGTTTCTAAAACTGGTGAATGACAAATTTTTCTTTTTTAGTGATTTTTGGACTGGTACTTTTTTATAAAATACATTGAAACTGAATTAGTGGAATTATCAGAAATAAAATAATAAGCAAAGATGAAATAAAAGCCTACATTTTAATTATTAGATTCAATATTTAAGTATTAATCTAACAATTTGATTGTTACTAGGTTTCTACCCCTAAGTTGCTATCAGTGAAAATTTTTATAAATGAAAGTTTCTAAATACTCTTCAGTTCTCTACTTAATCTCATGCACTGGCGGTTTGAGTAATGCTGTTACTAGTATGAAAGAGGAAGAATTTAACACACATTGCCTGTCCTTAGCCATTTTTATTAATTATAACTTTTACATTGATCAGGTTTGTGATCCTTATATTTTTTTCTATAATGATTGTTAAGGTTTTTATGCTTTTTTGGATTTAAAAAGACAGCTTTTGGAGTATTAATTTTGCTCAAAAGCATGGTGATCCTTGATTGTTTTATGTTTATGGGTATATGGATGAAGAACCCATGTGATTAGTAGTTAGGTGGCTTGAGTGACCTCTCATGTTAAATAGAACTATTTCTATCCAGTCTCTACCTTGAAAGTGTTCAAAGTGTTAGTCGCTTAGTCTTGTCTGAGTCTTTGCAACCCCATGGACTGTAGCCCATCAGGCTCTTCTGTCTATGGAATTCTCCAGGCAAGAATACTGGAGTGGGTAGCCATTCCTTCTCCAAGGGACCTTCCCGACCCGGGATTGAATCCAGGTCTCCTGCATTGCAGGCAGATTCTTTACCATCAGAGCCACCAGGGAAGCCCAATCCCATTACTTAAATGGGAGTAATGAATGCAAGGCTTTGTGTAATGAGCAGTGAGGTGAAGCCAGAAGGCAGAATACCCTAATGGAGGATGCCTGGGCATGGAAAAGGCAAACTAATTTGGGAGAGCTGCAACTGCCAAAAGTCAGGACAGTTTGCTCAGTTTTGCTGCTTTCATTTATTTGAGCCTTGAGTAGAATTTAATAGAGTTACATCAAACTTTGCACTTCTCTCTCCCCCCAACTTTTTTTTACTTTTCTCTTTTTGACACCAATTCCTGCACTATACTTTCTATAAAAGATAGTCTATTTTCTTTACAGCTTTGCTGTAGATTAGTTGAAAGAGTAGTAGCATCACCTTGAAACTTATTAGATATGCAGAATATTGATTTCCATCCTAGGACTTCTGATGAAAAACTCTGAATGGATCCCAGCAACCTGTGATTTAATAAGCCTTCCCAGTGATTCTGATAGGAAGCCAAAGTTTGAGAATCACTGGTCTAGATTCTAGCCTGGGGCTAAGGGTTGTTGGGGGTTCCCAGGTGGTGCTAGTGGTAAAGAACCCGTCTGCTAATGCAGGGGACGTAAGAGGTTTAATCCCTGGATTGGGAAAATCCCCTGGAGAGCATGGCAGCCCACTCCAGTATTCTTGCCTGAAGAATCCCATGGACAGAGGAGCCTGGCGGGCTACAGTCCTCAGAGTCACAGAGTCGAACACTACTAAAGTGACTTAGCACATAGCACGAGGGTTGTTGAGGGTCTGGAATGTTGAGGATCCAGCTCTTTTGCATGCGATTTCACAGTAACTTGGGGCTTCCCTGGTGGCTCAGACAGTAAAATATCTGCCTACAGTGCAGGAAACCTGGGTTCGATTCCTGGGTCAGGAAGATGCCCTGAAGAAGGGAATGGCTACTCACTCCAGTATACTTGCCTGGAGAATTCCATGGACAGAGGAGTCTGGCAGGCTGGAGTCCATGGGATCATAAAGAGTCAGACATGACTGAGTGACTGTAACACAGTAATTTATACAGTAACTTATCCTGGTACTCTTTCCAGGATTTGTTCTTACTTTATTGACTGTACCCAGATGACTCCTTATGAAAGATCTCTTTTTAAATTGGTAGTACAATCTTTCTCTCTTCAAAGATTGTCTCCAACTTTCTTTGTTCAGTATTGATTTTCTATCTTATTTTCCTACATTTTTATGACTGAAAAAAATATTTTTTTTTTCTGTCCTTTTGCCGAGAACTTAGTAGGGAAAGGAGGTTAATGTGTGGTTTAGTTAATAGACTGTCTTCCTAATCTTGGGCTATTTTAATTTACCTTTTATTGACCTTATAATAAATGAATATACTTTATAATATAACCCATGTCTTATGTAAGTAAAGTTTACAATGACCCATAATGACACTGATAATATTCTCAGAGAAACTTTTATTATCAACAGAAGTGTTAGGAGTCTAAGTATAAATTGAGGTACAAGACACTAAGTGAAATCTCATTTTAGTAAAGGGATTAGAGTATCAAATATCAGTGCATGAGGCAAAAATTTTCACAGAACTTCTCTTGAGGATTGTAAAAATTTCCATAAAGGTGTTTTGTTTCTTTGGTTATGTACCAGATCAAATAATTAGATTTGCATTTAGGGACCCTAAGTATAAAAAACATCTTAATATATTTCAGGAATTTTTAAGGAAGTTATTAATAAATGTACTTCTGTATGTATAATCCTACAATATATGCCTACCTAAAGAGTTAGTTTGCCTGTGTAGTGGCCCTTTGAAAGGAATGTTTAAGAATAAAAGATGCAGGGCAAGTTAAATGTTAGTGATTGCGAAGTTTAAAGATTGAAATGACTGTTGAGAATCAGAGGGAAATCTTACAGAAAATATAATTGTTTTTAACTGGCCCAGCATGATACCTAGTTTATAGTAAGCATTGAGTACATGTTCTAGGAATGAAAGATGAGGTTTTATGGCTTTCCTCATAGCTCAGTTGGTAAAGAATCTGCCTGCAAGGCAGGAGACCCCAGTTCAATTCCTGGGTCGGGAAGATCCGCTGGAGAAGGGATAGGCTACCCACTCCAGTATTCTTGGGCTTCTCTTGTGGCTCAGCTGGTAAAGAATCTGCCTGCAATGCAGGAGACCTGGGTTTGCTCCCTGGGTTGGGAAGATCCCCTGGAGAAGGGAATCTTCTACTCACTCTGGTGGGTAGAATCTACCCACTCTGGTATTCTGGCCTGGAGAATTCCATGGACAGTCCATGGGGTTGCAAAGAGTCAGACAGGACTGAATGGCTTTCAGTTTCTAGGAAAGATGAGGTTTTATGGCCTCTAATAGAGGATCAGGGAAGACCTCAGTAAACATACAGGATTACACATTTTTGAAGAATTTCTAAATCAGATGACAGAAGGTAAGATACTTGAATTTATAGAATAGAGAGCTGTGTAACATACTGAAAGAATATTGTCCTTTAAGGGTAACTACTTGAGGAAAAGTCTGGTTCTAGTACTTTATTAGTGTGACTGTAGGCAAGTCATTGACCCTCATTTCTTCAGTTGTAAAAGAAGGATACCACTGGTCTTTCCACTCTGTGTGGTAATCTTATGAGATAATATATGTCAAAAGACTAAATTAGTACAAACTATAATTTGCTATGAAATTGTGACATGCTATTTCATTTCCTGTAATGACTTATAAGAGTAGCTTTCTTTTTCAGTTACTGTAACAACTGTAAGGATAGTTGTATATATGTAAATTGGTAGCTTCTGATCTCTGGCTTAAAATATCTCTTTTACTCATTTGTTAAAGTCAGTTAAAAGCACTGGTTTTGCAAAGTACAGAAAATTATTATTGAAAAAGAGAAATATTGTTGCCATCTTGTATGTGTACGTATTATTACCTGTCACTTAAAAGCCTCAGTTTAAGTGACTCTGTTTATGTTTCTTATTTTTAAAAAGCTACCCTGTAACTCAAATAACCTAACTTAGGAAAACTTTTATTTTCTATTTCTTTTCCTTTTGTTTCAAGTTGGCTTTATTTTGTGCCATGGGATCCTAAATACTGATGCAACAGCGCTGAACCTTTGGAAGCTAGCTCTTCAAAGTAGCTCTTGCCTCTCTCTTTTTCGGGACGAAGTTTTCCACATTCATAAAGCTGCAGAAGACTTATTTGTAAACATTCGAGGGTATGTCATTTTCAATTATTTTGTCTTTTTTGGAGAAAAGTAGTGAGTGGAATATCTGTTGATGTTCTAGGGTAGAGAAGGCTCACAGTATGCGAGAAGATATAATCTGTACCAACTTGTCAGTCACACCAAGTATTTTTTAACAATGATCCTGATGTTTTTTACAGGTTACTTCACAGACTGAAATATCTAGTGTTCCTGCTGTTTCAAAATTTGTATTCTAGGAGAAAGAAGATATGATCTCTTTTGTGTATCATTATATGGTTTTAGCCATAAATATGACTGAAAGCACAATGTACATTTTAGGAATTATGAAGTTTTTAGAAATGTATTTTAGAATGCAGTGCATTTAAAAAAGTGTATGAATCAATCAAAAATACTTCATTAATTATTTATAGCCATTGCAGAAGTCAGACCACTGCAAAAAGGAAATCATGTTTCCTTATAATGAGGAAGTATTCCAACTGACTCATTTATACTCATTCCTTGTAACACAAATAATTCTTAAATTTGTTCCCTTGGAATTTTTAATGCTTGCTTTTTTTCCACTTTTGGTTCTGTAGCCAGTACATAAAAACAAGTTGAACTCACACTTGGTAGCCTTTATAAAGTCTTTTGAAATTAGGAGTATCTAAAATATCTTGGGGTCTATTGGACCTAAAAATATTGAATAATTGGGTTGGGTTTGTCAGCTTCATGGAAGTCAAATTCCCCTACATTTGTTTCATATCCGATTCAATAATGTCCTAAATGAAATTCAGATTTTAAAAAATCTATTAGTTATTAAAATGTAAAGATATGTCTAGTACTGACAGTGTAAGCCAGTGTACCATCTCAGATTTTAGTATGCATATGAAGTACCCTGGGTTGTGAATTAAAATCCAGGTTCCTGGGCATCACCCCTAACCTCCTAAATCCCCTGTACCTATATTTTGGAGAGGTAAAGAAATCTGCCCTTTTCTCCCTCCGCCTCCCCCCAGTAGTTTATTGAGGTAAATTTACAGACAGAAAAATGCATAAATTTTAAATGAACAACTCAACAATTTTGCGTATGAATACTCCTGGTGACCACTTAGATCAAGATACAGAATATTTCCATTGTCCCCAGAAAATTCTCCTGTGCCTCTTTCTGGTCAGTACTGCTGCCCCTGGTCCATTTTCCCCTAGCCTTCACAGGTGGTCTCTGTTTTGATTTCTGTCACCATAAGGGATTCTGACATTCTCATGCAGGTAGGCTCTCAGCCATAGTGTGAGAAACAGTACCCTCTGTATTTTTCAGCTCTTAGTTTACTTTTTATTTTAGATGGTGGAGTACCTGGAAATATCCTAGTTGTGAGCTTTGTCATTTTCAAAGTGATTCAGATCAAAAATCCTGAAACTTACGTCTTAGCATATTGACATCCTCTCTGGGGAATTATATTTAAATATATGTAAACACTTAGAACCAGAGAGTTTCTGAATATTGAGTGAGCCTAAGGTACATATGGTACAGATAAGTTTAATGGCTTCATGAAACCAATTGTCTTTTCATTATACCATTTTTTTTTTTTTCCTGGTCACTCCACATGACTTGTGGGATCTTAGTTCCTAGACCAGGGATTGAACTGAGACCCACCACAGTGAAAGCACCAAGTACTAACCACTGGACCTCTTGAAATTCCTTTGCTGTGCTTTTTCTGTGTTAAATTTACCATTTAAGAATTTCTATATTTAAAATTGAAAAGTTTTAATTTTTTTTTAAATTGTGAGTGATCCAATTTAAAATGTGTATTATAGTAATTAACAAGTCAGACCATAAGTATGAAAACTCATAATTTATACAGATCAGTGGTTACAGAATTATGGCATTTGCTTAAAGAATACACAAATCTTAGCATACTTAATTTAGAAATTGAAGTTCTTGGTATAAGTGGTTAGGAAGATAATTTTTCTTTAACATTTTAGGAATTTTGAATTTTTATGTATTTAGTAGCCAGGAAATTAGCATATTTTTATTAGAGTTTATTTTATAGATGGCACCTTTAGACTATTTGATGCTTGTATTCAGTGTCTTCTATTTTAAATGTTTTTTTAATTTGAAAAAAATATGCTTTTTTAAAAAAATGGTGAGTAAAAATCACCTGTAGGTCTGTCCCTTAAAATAATTCAAAGTAATCAAATGCTTCCCTGCTCCAGTTTTCTCCACCACAAAATTTCTATTCCTAGTATATGTGCCTTGAGAACTTTTTTTATGCTTATGAGGTAGTGTAAAAAGCCAAAAGTAATAGCTTTTTCAGCACTAGTAGTTTTTGGAAATCACTGTTCATTATTTTAGAAGTATAATTTAATGTCCCTATTGGAGATTTAAGAAAATAAAAGTCTGCTTTGTGCACTGAATTTTAATGTAATGCAAGATGTATTATTTTAGGAAGAGCCGATGGGGTACTTAAGGTGCTCAAAATGATGTGGGTAGACTTCTTCCATGTATTTCCAGTTTGAGAGCCAGTTTTTCTTGTTGATAATAAGACATTTTTAGTTGACTAGTGTTTGACTAACTTGTTTTTACTGTTATTGACCAAAACTTCCAATTTTTTTTTTTTGGCTCATAGCTATAATAAGCGTATTAATGACATAAGAGAATGCAAAGAGGCAGCTGTGTCACATGCGTAAGTGGTTCTAACTTATCTGTGAAACTTTTAATCAAGAATTCCTTTCTTAAAGCATTATTTTGCTGGAGTGAGTGCAGATTAATGGTGTGTGAGATGTGGCAGTAGAAGTAGAGGACTTCCAATCAATGAGAAACATGTTTATAACTGTATATAGTCATCTTGGTATCAGTATAGACAGATTTTTAATATTTTTTAAGTGTTAACATGCTCTTAAGGAATACCATACAGAGGAATTTATTTTGGTGTCATTCCTTTCTCTTATTGCTCCTATGCTCTGGTACCAATACTTGGCAAGTTATGATGATTTTTGTACTACTTCATGTGCACTCCCCCCAGTGGTGTTTATTTTTCAAAGTATGTAATCCCATACCTTTCCCGAATACTAGTAAATATATTTTATTAGAAAATATGTAGATAACTTAAACTAGATATTAGTGTATTTAGAATGTTTGAACAACTTTTCAATTTTCTCATGAAATAATTTGGTAATTCATTTAATTGTTATATGGTATACTTGTATAGAATATCTTATTTAGTAAGTCTAGGTACAGTAGAGATAACACTGTCTGATCCATCAGTATTTCTACAAGGCAGAGAAAAGAGAACACCACAGTCATAGGTGAAAATATAAAACTACAAGAAATTTTAGAATTTAGGCTTAGGCTGTAACATAGATATTAGGAATTTAAATCATCTTTATTTATTGCTAACTGAACTGAACTGATAGTATATTATTTCCTCATGCATTTTTTTCACTCAAATAAAGTGCTTATGTTATTATAAAGTCAGTCTCTAGTACAAATAACATGCTTTGGAGTGGGTTAGAATTCCATTCCAGGCCTGCTTATTCATATGTTAAACCCTTGGCAGATACATGGTGTCACAGCTATCTTTTATAAAGGTCTTTTTTCCCTGCATTATATAAAACAGTTGTAAGTAGTGAGCAGTAGTAATTCTTATCATTCATTAACATAGTGTTTATATCTTCTCTTGATGGTAATACTCCTTGCAGCAACCCTGTATAGTAAAATAATCAAAACATTACCCACTTACTATTTAGATATTACACCAGATGAGTTTATTATTTTCAGTAAGTAGAGAGCTTGTCGTTAGAATTATACTAACATTGTAAAAGTACTGTATGTTAGATATCATGAAAGATACATCTTGAGTCAGGTGTCCTCATCCCTGTTTCTTGATGAGAGTCTGGAGCTTAAGAGAACGAACCTAAGGTCACATAGGTAAAGGTTGGATTTTAGTGTGTCTTCAAAATTAATCTGTGGTGTCAGAGTTAAATTTCTCATGTTGCATATTTCTTTTCCTTAGGATTTTGACATGTAATAGATGTGTTGTTCAGTCTCTTGGTCGTGTCCAACTCTTTTTGACCAGGTGGACTGCAGCACAGCCAGGCTTCCCTGTCCTTCACTATCTCCTGGAGTTGGCTCAGACTCATGTCCATTGAGTTGATGATGACTTCCAACCATCTCATCCTCTGTCACCCTCTTCTGCTCCTGCCCTCAATCTTTGCCAACATCAGGGTCTTTTCCAATGAATCGGCTCTTAGCATCAAGTGGCCAAAGTAGTATAGGAGCTTCAGCATCAGTCCTTCCAATGACTGTTCAGGGTTGATTTCCTTTAGGATGGACTGGTTGGATCTCCTTGTAGTCCAAGGGGTTCTCAAGAGTCTTCTCCAGCACCACAGTTTGAAAGCATCGATACTTCGGCACTTTGCCTTATTTATGGTCCAACTCTTATATCTGTACGTGATTCCTGAAAAAATCATACGTTTGACTATACAGACATTTGTTGGCAAAGTGATGTCTGTGCTTTTATAATATGCTGTCTAGGGTGGTCATAGCTTTTCTTGGAAGGAGCAAGCGTCTTTTAATTCCATGGCTTCATTCACAAACTGCAGTGATTTTGGAGCCCAAGAAAATAAAGTCTGACACTGTTTCCATTTTTTCCCCATCTGTTTGTGGGGTGTCATTTTTTTGCAACCATCTAAAGTTTAAAACTTTTTTGGAATGATTTATATTTTGAACAGTATGAGTAGTTGGAATATTTAGAATATTCTTTGATTTTTTTTTTTGTTAATTTGTGAGAATAAATTTTTTCTAATTTGTATTTTATTTTTAAGATACCCAGTACATGAATATTTATGATTATCCTTTCCTTGTCTTTCTTTTTGAACAATAGCACCAAATAGATTTCATCCCAGTACCTTAATGAATATAGCTTTGATTTAGTCAGTTTTAAGTCCATAGGGTTGCAAAAGGAGTCAGACATGACTAAGTGACTAAACAATGATATATTTAATAGCAATATACTTAATAAATGAGGATATAGATAATCATTTATTAAGTTATATTTATTGATTCTACATGGGAGTGACAAAAATGTATACAATAAAAAAAAGTGCTTATTTTTAAGGATTTCACAGTCCATTTTATAGAGTTCTAGGCTATATGGTACTTAACTGGCAGAAATTCTTCAGGATTAGACATCTCTATATTGGGAAATACTTTTTGAAGAGTTGGTCTTGAAGTTTGAGTAGGATCTTGATAGGCAGAAGTGAAAAAAGTTACCATAGCAGCACAAGAAAGGCAAGGATAAAGACGAGATTAAAAAGTAATTTAATGACAAACATGTAGAAGATATTTTTAAGGGTTTCTGTTTCCTAAGAAAAGTTTGGAAGTTGACTCTGAAATGATGTTAATTAATTGTCAGTAATAAGTTTAGTAGAAACAGATAAATTCTAATGGTGGTTGTCTTTTCCTATAGTGGTTCAATGCACAGAGAAAGACGCAAGTTTTTAAGGTCTGCACTGAAAGAATTGGCTACTGTCCTCTCTGATCAGCCTGGCTTGCTAGGTCCTAAGGTAATTGATTTAATTCTTGTTTTGGCTACAACAAATGTGCCACATTAAAATTAAAAAATTTTTTTCTCATCTATCAGGCACTTTTTGTTTTTATGGCATTATCCTTTGCCCGTGATGAAATTATCTGGCTACTTCGTCATGCAGATAACATGCCAAAGAAGAGTGCAGATGACTTTATAGATAAGTAAGTTAGCAACATTAAAAAAATATATGTTTTGTATATTTGCTTTATGGGCTGTGGAATTTGGGGACTAAAGTAAAATTATTTTGAAAAACTTGAAGGCTTTTCATATTTGTCATTATGGAGGGAATATTTAAAATATATTGTTAGGTGATGTGAATTAGAATGCAGAGTCAACTTTAGCTTTGAATTAAGGCTTAAATGTTTTATCACTAGAACTCTAGGTTGTTGCAGAGGTGTGTTTTTGTGCTATAGTATTTCTTATAGGATTCATGTTTCAGAATTATTTATTACACAAAAATTTGAATAATAATCCTAATGGAGTTACAGCTGTGTCATTTGTAATATATTTTTTCTTATTTTAGTCCACAGTCCCTCAACAGAAGTTAGATAAATGAATCAGAGAAATAATAGCATACAGAAAAATCTTACTTTTTCCTAATACTCTAACCTTCTTTTATTTATGACTTTTTAATGATATATTTATGAAATGTCCTAATTTTATTTTTATTTTGTATTTTCCTTTATCAGTTTTTTATTCTGGCTTTTTTGCTTTCCATAGTTTCTTTTTGTATATGAGATAATATAAAAAAGAAAGTAGTTGACATTAAATATTTAACAATGCTTTTTCTAAGGAAAAAACTTGATGTAGCAATATCAAAGGCAATTCATATTTTCCTTGATAGTAAGTGAATTTAATTTTTGAAATGTTTTTTCTTAAATAAAAAAGGCACATTGCTGAATTAATATTTTATATGGAAGAGCTTAGAGCACATGTAAGGAAATACGGACCTGTAATGCAGAGATATTACGTGCAGTACCTTTCTGGCTTTGATGCTGTTGTCCTCAATGAGCTTGTGCAGGTAAAAAACTCTGAAAGCATTCTCCCTTTTGTTTCTTATTTCCCTCCTTTCCAGTAATTGATTTGTTTGCTTAGTAAACATTTACAAAAGTAATCTTGTGTCTCATGGTGAAGTCACAACTGTAAATAAGTCATGGTCATATTTTGCCAAGGGGATCATTATCTAGAGCAAAGAAAATATTTAGTTGTATTCCAGTGTGATGGGCATTATGCTTAAGGGTGTATAAAGCTTAAAGTGAACACATGCAGGGAATAATTCTTTATCTTGGTGGGTGGAGGTGTACAGTAGCCAAATTCTAGAGGATCTTGCAAAAGAGGAGGTTAGTCATAAATCAGATTTAATATTTAGGAAAATCACCATGGCTTAGTGTGGATGAGATATTACTGGGGGCCACATGAAGAGGCGGAGACAGCAAAAGAGCAAAAGACTCTTGAGAGTCCCTTGGACAGCAAGGAGATCCAACCAGTCCATCCTAAAGGAAATCAGTCCTGATACTCATTGGAAGGACTAATGCTGAAGCTGAAACTCCAATCCTTTGGCCACCTGATGCGAAGAACTGACTCATTGGAAAAGACCCTGATGCTGGGAAAGATTGAAGGCAGGAGGAGAAGGGGACGACAGAGGATGAGATGGTTGGATAGCATCACCGACTCAATGGACATGAATTTAAGTAAGCTCCATGAGTTGGTGATGGACAGGAACGCCTGGCGTGCTGCAGTCCATGGGGTCGCAAAGTGTCAGAAACAACTGAGTGAGTGAACTGAATCTAAAACTATTGATTTTTCTCCAGAAATAACCATACTTTGAAATCCTCATTTTCTTTCAAACCTACCTAAAAATGCAAATAAGAAAAAAACTGTTCATGTAATTGTTTACCCTCAGTTATAAACAGCTTAGTTTACTATCCTAGTTTATTTCTTCTTTTATCCACTAGATGGAGCTCATACGCTTCCTTTCTAGAATGTCTGTTAAAAGAAGGAATAGAAAAGCTGCTTTTATCCAAAGCAAAGTGTTACTGCTTTGCTGCAGTTGTTTTTTAAAAACTTTCATGCGAAGAGTTGACTCATTGGAAAAGACTCTGATGCTGGGAGGGATTGGGGACAGGAGGAGAAGGGGACGACAGAGGATGAGATGGCTGGATGGCATCACTGACTCGATGGACGTGAGTCTGGATGAACTCCGGGAGTTGGTGATGGACAGGGAGGCCTGGGTGCTGCGATTCATGGGGTCGCAAAGAGTCTGACACGACTGAGCGACTGATCTGATCTGATAGCCAGTTAACATGTGGTAGTTTCAGGTGGACAGCAATGCAGTTTTTGCTTTTTAAAAAATTGTTATTACATACCAGATAAACCAAAGGCTACTGTGCAATCACAGTCTAAAAAGTAAATCAACTCCTGGCTTTGTGGCATTTGAAGTTTGCTATGACTAACTGGATATTTATTAATTTTACAGATTGTGTTAAAGTATTAAAATTTTTAAGCCACTCCATGTCTTTTTGTGTCTTATATTATTTTAGCAATACTGAGAAAATTTTAGAAAATTTTAGAAAAGGCAGAGGAACCAGAGATGCCAACATCTGCTGGATCATGGAAAAAGCAAGAGAGTTCCAGAAAAACATCTATTTCTGCTTTATTGACTATGCCAAAGCCTTTGACTGTGTGGATCACAATAAACTGGAAAATTCTGAAAGAGATGGGAATACCAGACCACCTGACCTGCCTCTTGAGAAACCTGTATGCAGGTCAGAAAGCAACAGTTCGAACTGGACATGGAACAACAGACTGGTTCCAAATAGGAAAAGGAGTATGTCGAGGCTGTATATTGTCACCCTGCTTATTTAACTTATATGCAGAGTACATCATGAGAAACACTGGGCTGGAAGACGCACAAGCTGGAATCAAGATTGCCAGGAGAAATATCAATAACCTCAGATATGCAGATGACACCACCCTTATGGCAGAAAGTGGAGAGGAACTAAAAAGAAAAGCCTCTTGATGAAAGTGAAAGTGGAGAGTGAAAAAGTTGGCTTAAAGCTCAACATTCAGAAAAAGAAGATCATGGCATCTGGTCCCATCACTTCATGGGAAATAGATGGGGAAACAGTGGAAACAGCATCAGACTTTATTTTTCTGGGCTCCGAAATCACTGCAGATGGTGATCACAGCCATGAAATTAAACGATGCTTACTCCTTGGAAGCAAAGTTATGACCAACCTAGTTATATTAAAAATCAGAGATATTACTTTGCCAACAAAGGTCCGTTTAGTCAAGGCTATGGTTTTTCCAGTGGTCATGTATGGATGTGAGAGTTGGACTGTGAAGAAACTGAGCGCCGAAGAATTGATGCTTTTGAACTGTGGTGTTGGAGAAGACTCTTGAGAGTCCCTTGGACTGCAAGGAGGTCCAGCCAGTCCATTCTAAAGGAGATCAGTTCTGGGTGTTCATTGGAAGGAATGATGCTAAAGCTGAAACTCCAGTACTTTGGCCACGTCATGCGAAGAGTTGACTCATTGGAAAAGACCCTGATGCTGGCAGGGGTTGGGGGCAGGAGGAGAAGGGGACGACAGAGGATGAGATGGCTGGATGGCATCGCTGACTCGATGGACATGAGTCTGAGTGAACTCCGGGAGTTGGTGATGGACAGGGAGGCCTGGCGTGCTGCGATTCATGGGGTTGCAAAGAGTCGGACACGACTGAGCGACTGAACTGAACTGAGAAAATTAATTTCTTATTTTTCTGATACAGTAATAGTAGCAGCAGCAATACTGATACTAGTATTAATAATTGACATTTGTCCATAGTATATTACCAGCTCTGAGGGTAGGTATAGTGAAGAAAAAAGACCCTATGTGACTTGATCAGTATTGCACAGTTCATGAGTACATGTGGAATAACACATTCAAATAACACTATTTAAATGTGTTAAATGCCTGAGCTTTTTACCACCCGAAAGTACAGTATTTACATGCATAGTTTTTTAACCATTTGCTAGGATTTAAATTTAAAACTAAGATAACTTGTTAAAATAGTTAATTGTAATATTGGCTAAAATGGTAACTTAAATTTAAATTTTAAAATTGTGGTAAAGATGTATGTAACATTAAAGTTATCATTTTAACTATTTTTAATTGTACGGTATAGAACTCTGTGTGCATTTACATGATTGTACAGGTCTTAATGTTTTGAAAACTATGGTTTTTGTGAGCTAATAAGCATATACTTTTTAAAAAAGTTTATCATTTAGCATCTACTTCAGATATAGTTTATTAAATATTCACTTTTTAAGCCATTTTCAGAGGGATTTTTTTGGTGCTACTTTTGGTGAGGTAAAATTTATACATGATAAAAATCACTTGTTCTAAGTGTACTGTTTTAAATTGGACAGCTGTATACATTCATGTCACCACCACCAGTCAAGATCAAGAACATTTCCAACATTTAAAAATTTTCTTGTGCACGTTTGCAGTTGATTCCCTCTCTAGATCCTCAACAACCCCTTGTCTGCTTTTTTGTCACTTTTGCCTTGAAAAATTTTTTTTTTCATGTGAATGAAATCATCCTTGTTTTTCATTTGTTTCAGTTAGCATGTTTTTGAGTTCATCCATGTTACTGTATGTATAAACATTCCAGTTTTATTTATTGCTTAAAAATATTCTAACTATGGATATATCAGTTTATCCACCTACTAGTTGATGGACCTGTGAATTTTTTCCCAACTAGATGTTTTTAATCATTATTTTTATCACTTTTTTTTTTCCAGAATCTTTCTGTTTGCCCTGAAGATGAATCAATCATCATGTCCTCTTTTGTTAACACTATGACTTCTCTAAGTGTAAAACAAGGTAATAAGTCTTTTAAATTGAAATGTATTTTCTTGCCATTAGGTTTTCAAATTCTGTTAATGAGGAGAGGACTTAGCAGTTAGTTTTTATAGTATTACTTATCCTACTTTGGAGCATATTTAATCTCTTCTCTTTTGTTTTAACTTTGCTCTGAAGCAAAGGTTTCAAAGATGGATGTGTGGTGATATTTACAAGAAGTATAGCTTGACATTTTTTCATATTCAGCTGGAGGCAAAATGGTATTTTTGAGGCAAAAAGATATTTTGTAATTATAAAAAAGAAAAATGAGCACCCTATATCATAATAAAGTTTATATTATGGTCCACGCATTACCTATGACAGTAATCAATGAAATGATTAATCTGGGAAAGCACTTTATATATATTATCTTATTCAATCTTCATCAGTGTTAAAAAGCTGTTAATTACTTTTAACACATTTGGAAACTTAAGCCTTAAGGCTTAAGGTTAACCTTAATTCAACATGGTTTGCCCACACTTTTTAACAGATACTAAGTTCTAGAATAGGAACTTAAGTTCAGATCTATCAATCTCAAAAGTTGGTGTCATATCATAGATTGCCTTTCCATTAGTTGAATACTCCTCCATTCCAGTAGACTGGATATTTTAGTTTTATATTCTTTAAATAAAAAGTATCAGAAACCTTGAAAATTTCTGAGTAATAAATTTGTTTTATCAATCTTAATATTGATAAACTTATAACTTGATAAATTGATAACTTGATAAACTTATAAATTGATAATACTTATGTAATGAATCTGCTATAAACTTGCCTGATGATATTTGGTTAAAATAAAGTTGCTTTGTGGGACTTCAGCATGCTTTCCAAAGTTTCTATTCACAGGATTCCTCATGCTCTCTTTTAGGTACTTTTGAGTTGACATGTAAGCAAAATGAGAATCATGGGGTTTAGAGAGAAATCTGTACACTACCCTTCTCTTAGCACAGCTGCCTCATCACCTTTATAGGATATGAGAATTATTTCACTCTTAGCTATCATTTTTAAATTGTCGTAAAATAGAATTTACCACATTACCATTTTTAAGTACATTTAAGTACTTAAAAGTGTACAGTTCAGTAGAGTTAAGTATATTGACATAATGTGCAATAAATATTCAGAACTTTTCATCCTGTGAAATTGAAAATGTAGCTATAAAGTAACAACTCCCCATTTTCCTTTCACCCAGCCCCTGGAACCACTATTCTACTTTGTTTCTATGAGTTCAACTATTCTAGATACTTCACATAAGTGAATTGTACAGTGTTTGTCTTTCTATCACTACCTTATTTCACTTAGCATTCCCTCAACATGTCATCCATGACATGATATCCACGCTACAATATTTGCTCCCTTTTTCAGGCTGAATAATATACCATTGTGTGTATATATCATATTTTGTTTATCCACTGTTGATGGACTTTTTGGTTACTTCTACCTTTTGGCTGTTGTGAATAATGCTGTTATAAACATTGGTGTACACAAGAACGTGGGTGTATTCTTTTGTATATACGTCCAGAAGTGGAATTGTCCTAGCCCTTAAATTTTAAAGTGTGATTTAAGTTATTGGAAAATATTAATTAGCTTTGTAATCTTTTTTCTGTTACTGTAGTTGAAGATGGGGAAGTATTTGATTTCAGAGGAATGAGATTAGATTGGTTTCGATTACAGGTAAGAATAACATTAATTTTCATTGTCGTTCTGTTTGTTATTGAATACCTTAGTTAACATGAGAGCATAACTTAATATGAAAAAGCATTCCTTGTATACCTATTGAAAAGACTTCTTTTGTATTGTTATAACTAACATAGTCTTTACCTCAAGGAAAAAACTTTTTTTAATGGAAATATAATTGACATGTAACATTATGTTAGTTTCAGGTATGCAGCAATGATTTCAGTATATATGTGTATTTTAAAATGATCAACAATAAATCTAGTAAATATTCATCACCATATGTAGTTACAAGTTTTATTTTTTCTTGTGATGAGAATTTTTAAGATTTACTCGCTTTGTAATTTTCAAATATATAATACAGTGTTATTAATTATAGTCACCATCCTATATATCACATGAAAGACAGTGAAAGTGTTAGTCACTCAGTCATGCCCGACTCTTTGCAACCCCATGGACTGCAGTCCAACAGGCTCCTCTGTCCGTGGGATTTTCCAGGCAAGAATATTGGAGTGGATAGCCATTGTCTTTTCCAAGGGATTTTCCTGACCCAAGAATTGAACCCCAGTCTCCTGCATTGCAGGTAGTGTCTTTATCATAACAGGGAAGCCCATGTTGTTCAGTTGCTCACTTGTGTCCGACACTTTGCTGTTGCTGCAAACCGGGCTTCCCTGTCCTTCACCATCTCCTAAAGCTTGCTCAAACTCATGTCCATTGAATCGGTGATGCCATCCAACCATCTCATCCTCTGTCATCCCCTTTTCCTCCTGCCTTCAATCTTTCCCAGCATCAGGATCTTTTCCAGTGTGTCAGCTCTTTGCATCCGGTGGCCAAAGTATTGAAGCTTCAACATAAGTCCTTCAAATGAATATTCAGGGTTGATTTCCTTTAGCATTGACTGGATTCAATTTCCTTGCAGTCCAAGGGACTGTCAAGAATCTTCTCCAATAGCACAAATTGTAAGCGTCAGTTCTTCAGTGCTCAGCCTTCTTTCTGGTCCAGCTCATCACATCTGTACATGACTACTGGAAAAACCGTAGCTTTGACTAGATGGATTTTTGTCAACAAAGTAATGTCTCTTCTTTTTAATAGGCTGTCTAGCTTTTCTTCCAAGGAGTAAGCATCTTTTAATTTCATGGCTTCAGTCACCATCTGCAGTGATTTTGGAGCTCAAGATAATAAAGTCTCTCACTGCTTCCATTGTTTCCCTATCTATTTGCCATGAAGTGATGGGACTGGATGCCATGATCTTAGTTTACTGAATGTTAAATTTTAAGCCACCTTTTTTACTCTCCTCATTCATGTTCATGAAGAAGCTCTTTAGTTCATTTTCGCTTTTTGCCATAAGGTTGGTGTTATCTGCATTTCTGAGGTTATTGATATTTCTCCCCGCAGTCCTGATTCCAGCTTGTGGTTCATCCAGCCTAGCATTTTGCATGATGTAGTCTGCATATAAGTTAAATAAGCAGCGTGACAATGTATAGCCTTGAGGTACTCCTTTCCCAATTTGGAACCAGCCTATTGTTCCATGTCTGATTCTAACTGTTGCTTCTTGACCTACGTACAGGTTTCTCAGGAGGCAGGTAAGGTGGTCTGGTATTCCCATCTCTTGAAGAATTTTCCAAAGTTTGTTGTGATCCACACAGTCAAAGGCTTTGGCATAGTCAATAAAGCAGAAGTAGATGTTTTCCTGGAATTCTCTTGCTTTTTCTGTGATCCAACAGATGTTGGCACTTTGATCTCTGGCTCCTCCGCCTTTTCTAAATCGAGCTTGTACATTGATTTAAGTACTGTTGAAGCCTAGCTTGGAGGATTTTGAGCATGACCTTGCTAGTGTGAGAAATGAGTACAATTGTGCAGTAGTTTGAACATTCTTTGGCATTGCCTTTCTTTGGTATTGGAATGAAAACTGACCTTTTCCGGTCCTGTGGCCATTGCTGAGTATTCCAAATTTGCTGGCATATTGAGTGCAGCACTTTGACAGCATCATCTTAGGATTTGAAATAGCTCAGCTGGAATTCCATCAGGTCCACTAGCTTTGTTCATAGTAATGCTTCCTAAGGCCCCTTTGACTTTGCTCTTCAGGATGCATGTTTATTTATTTTGTAACTGGAGGTTTGTATCTTATGACTGCTGTACCCGTTTCATCTACCCCTGACTCCCTGCCTCTGGGAAACACCAATCTGTTGTCTGTATCTGTGAGTTTGGATTTTTCTTTTGTTCATTTTGGTTTGTTTTTGTCATTTTAGATTCCACATGTAAGTGAGAGATCATATGATATTTGCCTTTCTCTGACTTCTTTCATTAGGCACAGTACCTTCAAGGCCCATCTATATTGTCACAAATAGCAAGATTTCCTTTCTCTTTTCATGGCTGAATATTATTCCTAGTTGTGTGTGTGTGTGTGTGTGTGTGTGTATCCCCCAATTTTTTTATTCATTCATCCATCAGTGGATGCTTGGGTAGTTTCCATGTTGTGACTATTGTAAATAATGTTGCAGTGAACAAAGGGATATAGATGTCTTTTTGCGTTAGTGTTTTCCTTTTCTTCAGATGAATACCAGATGTGGAATTGCTGGAGCATATGGTAGTTCTGTTCATAGTTTTTGAGGAACCTCTCTACTGTTTTCCACAGTGGCTGTACCCATTTCCGTTCCCACCATTGATAAACAAGATTTCCTTTTCTCCACATCTTCACCAACTGTCTTTATATATTACCTTTTTTATAATAGCCATTGTAACAGATATGAGTTGATAATTAGTAATGTTTTAAGTAACTTCCCTGAAATTGCAGAGCTGATTAGTGGGAGATCAGGGAAGAATACTTGAGATACTTGAGATATATTATACATTATTTTCTTCCAGTTAAAAATAAAATTTAGAAATTAACATTTTCTTGTTCAAAAAAAACCTTATGAAACAGTGTGTAAGTCATGCTTATTAAATGACTGAAAATAGAATTACTGTGCCAAAGGATATGTACACATTAAAAAATATTATTTAAAAAATAAATACACATTGAAAGTCATCATCACAAAGTTTGAACTGTTTTCAGCCTGTTACTCTCAGTTTGTGGGAGTTCCTAAACCAACATTTATGTTCAGAGAATTTTACAGATTTAGATGACTTTCAAATTAACCTTACTGAATACTTCCAGAATTATTAGACTTACTCATTTGAAAAATTCACTTGAGAATTTTACCATTGTCTATTGCAGTCATACAGCAATGTTTGAAGCTTTGGAGTGAGCATTAGGGGTATAGAGTTGATATATCCCTTTGTGAGAATGTTTTGTTTTCCCGTAGCCTATAGATAGAACGCTCTAATGACATAGCTCTCTCTTCACATCATCTTCCTTCTTTGTTTATCTCTTTGTCCAAATGTCTCCTTTTTATAAAGACACTGTTCATACTGGATTAGAGTCCATTTTAATGATCTAATTTTAACTTATGTCTATGAAGACCCTATTTCCAAATAAAGTTACATTCTGAAGTATTAAGGATTATACTTTCAACATATCTTTTTGGGAGAGACAGTTCAACCCATAGCATTGCTCTCAACCATGATTAGGACAAACAGTCACTCAACTCCTTTCTGTTGTGTATTAGACTCTCACTTTATAGTGAGAATAGGTCAAAACATACCAAGGATGAAAGTAATGGGACATAAAACTAAGTCTTAACTAGGAAAAGAGGACACAAATGCAAGGTAGAAGGCAGTGTCCAGAAACTAGGATGTTTGCATAGATGACTAAGAGCAAGTCAACTGGTAGGGTTTCAAGATCACAGACTAGGCTACAGGATGTGGGAGATAAAATACTGACAACTTATATAGTTGAGTATAATCCTTATTTGGATATTTTATACATCTGGCTTTGGAGACAAGGCATAAAAGATAGGGAAAATTAAATAGGTTAAAAGCTTAAGTTAGAATGACAGAGTATGATTATCAGTACAGTGACAGAGTATGATTATCAATTAATTACAGTTTTCTTAGGAAGGAGAAAGTTGTTTTTTCAAGTGAAATTACTAGTAATGGCTTTGTAGAGAAAACAGCTTGTTACCCACACATTGAAAGATGGGTCAGGTTGGAGTAGGTGAATCACTTACACAGGAAAGGGCAAGAAAAGAGCCTTCTTAATGTGAAATATTACTACAGGAAGAAAAATATCTTCACAAAAGATATGAATGATCTGAGTTTGATCAGTGATCTGGTAGAAGGATGAGAGTTACTAGGTGTAAGTATATGGCCAGAGAGAGATGTAGAGCTCTGTATCACTTCTTGAGTAGGGCAGGGCTAGAAGAATAAGCCTTTAAAGGGAATGTGATAGTACGCTTTGTTACCATCACTGGGGTCTTTGGAGTCTTAAAAGAAGAGTTCTCCCTCTCTACATGTATTCTCTGCCATTTTTTCTCTTCCTAAATTAGGATCTCATTCTGCTGTTTGTTGCATTAGTCCCTAAAGTATCTTCAGTCACTGATTCTCTTTGCCTTCTTATTTACTTTGGTAGTTCATATTTTAGACTTTTATTTAAACCAGTTTTTTTTTTTTTTTTAATGACGTGTGTTTCTTCTTCCCTTGTTGTCAAGCATTTCAAATGAGTTTTAAATTAAATTGTCTCATTTTGTCACCATCCATTTCATCTGAATTTATTTTCACAGTAGTACTTTAATTCAGAATTTTTAAAATTATTCTCAGTTAGTGGAAGTCTTTATTGAACTCATGGCCACTACTGGTTCCTCTTTCTACTTTAAAACTGATGAAAGGTAAATTACATACTTCCGTTAGACTTAGTTTGTGATGAATGTCCAGAATACATCTTGCCATTACTGTATTGCCATCACATTCTTCATTTTCTCCCTTTTTCTGGTAGAAGACACAAACATCAAATTATAGAGCTCTGCTTTGTGATGCGCCTGCCTTAGTGAATGGTAACCTCATTTGTGTAGTGACCTTTTCCCACTGGAGAGACTGAGATTTGATTTTTATCTTACTTAAAAGGCAATAATTGTTTAGTCTCTTACTGTTTCATGGGTACTAGCAGAAGACATGGGGCTCCTGGATTAGAGACAGAGAACTTAATTCACTGCACAGGAAGTGCCATGAGCATCCAGATATATACATTACTTTTCCCTTGTTTTCATGTCTTTTGGGGGTAGTGCAGAGAGACCCGGATGAATGCTGTGTATGCATTGGGCATGTCTTAAGCTAAGAAGGACTGAGTTTGAGGAACCCTTTATTTTATCATCAACAGGAAGCCTATTTGCTCTTTGTTCCAGAGGGACATATCACTCTATTTCTCAAGTTTGGTAACTCTAAGGCCTGGAGAAATGGCTGAGATAGTGAGTGGTCTGGGCTGTGCTTTCTTGGTGTATCCAGCAAGGTGTGTACGTACATGTGAGATTCATGAAAGAATGCCTCCCAAAAGCCAGGACCGTGGTCATCAACCATAATTCTTGTGTTGCCTACCATGTCTAATCATTCCCTGATTAAACACTTTTGAGCTTTACCACCCTGGGCCATCTCATAATCCTGTCTGGATTGTTACCACCACTGCCTCCTAAGAATCTCTGCCTCCTGTTCCCTCTCCACTCCTCTCTGTTTCCACCTCAGCATAGAACAATCTTTCTAAGCAGTAATTATCCATTACACAGACTCTTTGGTGGTTTATTAAAAAGTTTAAATTCTTCAGCGTGATATATGGTGTTTATTTTGTAGGCATCCCTCGTATTGTTTTCTTTGCTTGTGAAATGTCCACCACCCAAGGGCAGGTTTTGCTTTCAGTGAGTTGGTACCTCTTAGTGGAATTTCTTTCCCTCACAACCTGTCCTGATGATTTTGGTTAAGACCTGTCACCTTTTTTATCAACTTAACACTAATTTTACCACCTTCAGAATGCTTCTCTAGAATTCATCAATTAGTACCATGTGTTATGCTCTCCAGTTTTTAATGATTCAGTATAATCAAAAACCTTCCTGAGTCAACATGTGCAGTACTTAAGTTTCATCTTACTGTTTTGAATATGTGTTTTCTCTTGAACTAAGTCGAAAACTTCTCTTGGTAGGGACATCATGTGACAATTCATTGTTTTATATCTTTGATATGTAGCTTCACTTGCTTTAGGAGTTCAAGCTGAATGACCCGTGTATTAGATTCTGTTTTAGGAATAGTATTTCAGTTTACTTAAAGAAAATCTTGATAGGAATTTTAAGTTTGAATCACGGTAGACCGTTTTTAAAAGATGATGTTCTTAATAAACTTTAAATATTTTTCAATAGTGGGTATTTTTTCTTTTTTCCTGTAGACTTGGTCTATACCTGAAGTCATTACCTAAACTACGTTTGTTTCTTTCTTTACTTTTTCAGGCATATACTAGTGTCTCTAAGGCTTCACTTAGCCTTTCAGATCACAGAGAACTTGGAAAGATGATGAATACAATAATTTTTCACACAAAAATGGTAGATTCCTTGGTGGAAATGTTGGTGGAAACATCAGATCTCTCCATATTTTGGTATGTTGTAATTTTCTTTAAATTAGAATTTGAAATTTTTATTATCCAAAGATATGTTTCTTGATTCCTTTACGTTAGTGTGGTGCTTAAGACAGTTTAATAAGAGATTCTAAGAATCAAGGGAATAGAGAACAACCTGCCAGTAGTGAAGTTTACTATGTTGGGATTTTATGTCTGTTTTTAATTCTCCATAGGAGCACCTCTTACTGATGTGAATTTGTTTTTTATGCTTTCTTTGAAGAAGTGAAGAACAGTTGCTTCAAATTGTGTCATTAAAGGAAAAAAAATCTGGACTGGGGTCAAGTAGAGCAAATGTTGGAAATTAAATACCACGTGGTTTCACTCTGTGGTATTCAGTTAGATGTTAATATTGTGATACTGTGGTGACGGTTCCCGCCACTGTGCTCCATCCTTTGCTTCTGTTATAAAGTTCTTTTGTTATTCTTAGCAGTCTGCAGCTCCTCCTTTTCTCCCCACATTATGTGGTTCTTGAAGGAGGTCAAGTTTTTGTTTCCTTAGTGTCTTAACAGAGTAAGTACTTAATTTATTTCAATGAATAAGTGAACTTGATTGTGATAAAATTAATAAACAGTGGTGTCAGGACTCAAACTTAAGTATTCGGATTTCAAAGCTGTACAGTGTCCACTCTTTTTCTGCTTCTTGATCTTTTTTCCTTTAGGGAAGCTGATGAGAATAGCGTGGTAGGTTCCTTTAATTCTAAAATGCTGAAATAGTCTCAGTGGATAGTGGTAGTAGTTTCTCTGTATTGAATAGAGATCATTATGAAAAGCTTGTGAAAAATTTTGTTTTGGGGAGAAAACCAGAAAGAAAAAACCTGATTTTTGCAGTTTGTAGTGGGGCTTTAATTAGCAGTTTTGCAGAAAAAAATCCGAATTACTTGGCAGGGAAGACATAAGGGATCTCTTAAAGGAACTCAGGATATATAGTTATTATGTAACAAGTTTGTAAGAGTTTTAAAATTTGGAACCCTATCCTATTGTCTGACCCAGAGGCTACCTTGAAAAGAAAATGTAACATTTTATGTTTAGGTATTTTTGAGCTATATATTGTAAAAGAAGGATACAGCAATTAGAAATTCCTCTTCTGGGGACTTCTTTGGTTGTCAGTTGGTTAGGACTGCGTACCCCCAATGCAGGGGACCCAGGTTCTATCCCTGGCCAGGGAACTAGATCCCACATACTGCAGTGAAGACCAGAGATCCTGCGTGCTGCAGCTAAGAACCAGTACAGCCAAATAAATTAATTTCAAAAAGAAAAAAATAAATTCCTCTTCTCTTTCCTGGAAATAAGGCACTTTGAATAATGTTTAAAATTTGCAAATTTTCAGTCATTTAATTAATTTATATTCATACTTGGTCTTAACTACATTCTTACTTTGTCACATCCAAAATAAAGACATGTTTACTACTTCTGTTTGTTTTATTATTCTAAGATGTATTAAATCTATATTTTATCACCTCATATTCTTTTAGATTTAACATCTCTTCAATCTGGAAATAATTTAAAGTTGATGGTGTATTATTGTTTAATTGACAGTATTTTTCTTTCTTAGTGGTACATAAAATAATGGTGTTTCTTACAATTGATAGTGACTTAGCTTTGATGACTTTTGATGCTGTAAGGTTTGAGTGGTATATATTCAAATGCCATAGATATGGTTTATTTTCTCTTTAACTTTTATTTTAAAATGCGTTAATGTTATATAAATAATATTTTATAACTCTGAAATGGTTATTGGTATGTAAGAGAACTCTTTGGAAAAATAACTTTTCCTACGAGAATAACTGCTACAGTTGGTAATTTCCATTTACTTGAATCAAATTAAACTAACTCTAACTATAAAAATTATGATTCTGATTTTTAATTTGTTTCCTTATAGTTTTTATAGTCGTGCTTTTGAGAAGATGTTTCAACAGTGTTTGGAGTTACCCTCTCAATCAAGATACTCAATTGCATTTCCACTACTTTGCACTCATTTTATGAGTTGCACACATGAACTGTGTCCAGAAGAGGTAATTTCAGAGCAGTATTGTGATTAGTATAGTATGCAGAATAAGCTACTCCAAGCATACAGCTGACCAAATTTCACAAAGATAAAGACTCACAAAGTCATAATTACCTAACCTACTTGCCCACATAATATGTCTCTATGCAGAGTCAGAAGAATGCTTGATTAGGCATATGATGTAATATTTATTTAAATGATTGAATAAATACAGATACATGTTTCTAAGAACACATCACAAAATCACTTGTTATTTAGTCACTCAGTCGCGTCTGATTCTTTTGATACGCCATTGACTGTGGCCCGTCAGGCTTCTCTGTCCATGGGATTTCCCAGGCATAAAGCCACTTGGAATTAACCTTTATTAAAATAAATAGTGAGTCAGGCATTAATATTATGGTAAAGTTATGTATGAGTGAATTTTATATGCTTAGTTTTCCTCTGAAATGCTCATTGAAAATACTTGCAAATTGAATGGAGACATTACTGGCTAAATATAAGCATTTCAAAGAAGAATTTCACAGACTTGTTAATATAATAGATATAGTAAGCAAAATTGAGATTTGCCGGTGTTTGTAAGAATTCACATACTGGCACACACAGTTACTGAGTAATTAAAGTACTCTGTAGTTTTACACATACCAAGTATCCATCAAAAATGTACTCTCAGTATTTCTTCTAATCATCCAAGAAGAAAAATAACACTTAGTGAGTATGGTAAGTATATATTAAAATTAAGTAGTATTAATGAGGTGGATGAAACTGGAGCCTATTATACAGAGTGAAGTAAGCCAGAAGGAAAAACACCAATCAGTATACTAATGCATATATATGGAATTTAGAAAGACGGTAACGATAACCCTGTATGCGAGACAGCAAAAGAGACACAGATGTATAGAACAGTCTTTTGGACTCTGTGGGAGAGGGAGAGGGTGGGATGATTTGGGAGAATGGCATTGAAACATGTATAATATCATATAAGAAATGAAAAAAAAAAAATGATTATGACATGTATAAACCCCAAAGGACATGTCTTGGATTCTAATAAATTTCTGCACCCCTCAAAAAAAATAAAAAATAGCTTAGTGTTGAATCCTTTTACTTAGAACTACAGAACTTATAGAAAAGAAACTTACAAAGAGCAGTAGCATTATTATTATCTTTACGCATTAAGTACTCTCTATTGCAGGTTGTTTTTCAATAATCCTACAGGAAATTTATTAGGGAGTGCTTTTAATATTAGTTAATACCTGTGAGATGATATGACACCACCAATTTTAATAGATTTATAGATTTTTTAGAATGAAAGATTTCCTCCTAATCATGATACCTAAGATGTACTGTAATGTAATGTGTGATGTAAGATGTCAGTTTCTTCCTCACTGTCATCCTTCACATTAATAACTCATCATGTCCTCTTAATTTTATTTGTGTAATATAATTTCTTGACTCCATCCTTTACTTTCCATTGCTGTTGACACTATTGTAGTTCAGCTTTTCAAAGGTTTTCATATCTACTCCTAAATAATTTTTCTTCCTTCAGTATTTTTGCCTTAAAGACAAACGCAGTGCCACTAGAGTGCCTCTTTCCTTCTTAAAGTACCATTAGAGTTCTCCATTGCATATGGAGAAGGTAGAAACTTCTCAGGCATTGAAAGGCCTCAACAAAATCTCCATCCCCGTTGTTTTTGTTTTTTCCTTTCCTTTTGTCCTTTGTCTTTAAGGGGGAAAGAAAAAAAGTATGTATATGTATGTATATATGGTAGTGGTTTATTTGCTAAGTCATGTCCGACTCTTGCAGCCCCATGGACTGTAGCCTGCCATGCTCCTCTGTCCGTGGGATTCTCCAGGCAAGAATACTGGAGTGGGTTGCCATTTCCTTCTCCAGGGGATCATCCTGACCCAGGTCTCCTGTATTGCAGGCAGATTCTTTACCCATTGTGCTATGAGGGAAGCCCCACATATATATGCACACAGACATAGACACACACACACAGGCTTCCAATGTGGTGCTAGTGGTAAAGAACCCACCTGCCAGTGTAGGAGATGTGAAAGATGAGCGTTTGATCCCTGGATTGGGAAGACCCTCTGGAGAAGGGCATGGCAACCCACTCCAGTGTTCTTGCCTGGAGAATCATGGACAGAGGAGCCTGGTGGGTTACAGTCCATAGGGTTGCAAAGAGTTGGACAAAGCTGTGCAGTTTTGTGTGCATGCATACACATATAAATATACACTTCTCAGGTGACTTAGTGGTAAATAATTCACCTGCCGAGCAGGAGACATGGGTTCCATCCCTGGGTTGGGAAGATCCCCTGGAGGAGGGAATGGCGACCCACCCCAGTGCTCTTTCCTGGAGAACCCCATGGACGGAGGAGCCTGGCAGGTACAGTCCTTGACGTCACCGAGTTGGACAGGACTGGTACTATTCTGTTTTTAATTTAGCTAATTTGTTAAAGCCTGTTACATTCCAGCCAGCTTTCTTAAACTTGTAATTGCAAGGATGCAAAGACACAGTCTTTACCCTAGACAAATCCATGATTTGATGATCTGTATTGTGGTAGATCTGATCTGATCTGATCTGATTGTGGTAGAAATATACATGGGGCACTCTTGGAACATTGAGGGAATTCACCTTTGGGTGAGGATAGAGTAAGTTGGTGTGCAGAGTTAATAGCTTTCAGTGCAGTCTTAATTTATAATTTCAGGTTTAGCCTTTCATCTCATTTAGATCAGAAAGATTATAGAAAAGGCCTGTAAAATAACTTTTTAATGCTGAGCCCTTATTTTAACCTAGAGTACTTACAGTAAATTTGCAGAAAGATAGTATGAATTAGATTTGAAATTCACACTATCTTGGGTCAGCAGGATTCCTAGATAATGGTAGCCAGTATGGCACCCCACTCCAGTACTCTTGCCTGGAAAATCCATGGATGGAGGAGCCTGGTAGGCTACAGTCCATGGGATCGCTAAGAGTCGGACACGACTGAGCGACTTCCCTTTCACTTTTCACTTTCATGCATTGGAGAAGGAAATGGCAACCCACTCCAGTGTTCTTGCCTGGAATTCTAGAGATGGGGGAGCCTGGTGGGCTGCCGTCTATGCAATCACACAGAGTCAGACACGACTGAAGTGACTTAGCAGCAGCAGCAGTACTAATGGGAACCTAAGTATTGAGTTGCTGTAACTATACCATCCAGTATAGTAGGCCATTTATCTTTTTCAGTCTCATTGTTTAAAAATCTTGTTTATGCTGATGCTGCTGCTAAGTCGCTTTAGTCGTGTCCGACTCTGTGCGACCCCATAGACGGCAGCCCACCAGGCTCCTCTGTCGCTGGGATTCTCGAGGCAAGAACACTGGAGTGGGTTGCCATTTCCTTCTCCAATGCATGAAAGTGAAAAGTCAAAGTGAAGTCGCTCAGTCATGTCCGACTCTTAGCAACCCCATGGACTGCAGCCTACCAGGCTCCTCCGTCCATGGGATTTTCCAGGCAAGAGTACTGGAGTGGGGTGCCATTGCCTTCTCCCCTGTTTATGCTAGTGGCTCCTAAATCTATATCTGCAGCCCAGATCTTTGCTTTCAAGTTAGATTTTCTCTATACTGCAACCTAGGTATTTTTAGCCATCTGAAGTGTAACATGTCCAGAATAGAATCATTGATTTTTCCACATCTACCCCGACTTGAAACATTTTCTGTTTTTGGCTCTACTCTTACATAAGTATTCAGACTCCTGCCTCTTCTCACCTTTGAAGAAGCCCCATCATCTTTTGCCTGGATGATTGTTACTGCCTCCAACGTGGTCTCTGCTTCTGCCAATATCCTGTTCGCAGCACAGAGTCCGAGTTCTACTCTAGTTGTTTTGCTTTCCAGTCTCAGCATTTTTGAGCCATTGAAGAGAAGTAGTGAAGTCAGATCTGTATTTTAAATAAATTAGTTTAGTAAGTTTGAAGCAATGCTAGTTCAAGTCCTTTTTTTCAGGAAGAAGGGATGTATTATCTTTCAGGAGTCGGAATTTGGTTAAACAAAATCCAAATGTCTATAATTTAAAATTTTTCCTTAAATAAAGTGAACCATTATTTAATTATATCTGGTCTGTAGATCCAGATATAATTTGGTTTTGCTTCCTATTCAAGTTTTGCTTCCTATTCAAGTTTTAAAGGGCATTTTAAATAAAATACATTGTAAGGTAATATGGTACATCTAAGAACAGTTGTTTTACATGTGTAAGTATTTTTATTTTTTTTATATTATCTTACATTTATTTCAGCATAGGAACAATGTTTGTAATGTCTGCATATTTTTGTTATATAATTATGGAAGGTCAGGGAAGGAAAACTTATAAAAATCTGTCTCCAGAAACTAACACACATTTTAAATCAACTGTACTTCAATAAAAAATGTTAAAGATAGAAAAGTAAAAATCTGTCTCTTTGTAAAGTATTACAAATTGTATAGGCCACAATTATACAGTATTATATATTCAACATTCCAATTACTGTTAACAAGAAAAACCTGTTAAACTATTGCAGCACCCACCAAAACTAAAAGGATACAGATCTGTAGCTAGAAATAGATGGATTTAAATGAATGTATGTATCTACATGGGCTTCCCTGGTGGCTCAGAAGGTAAAGAATCCGCCTGCAGTGCAGGAGATCTGGGTTCGATCCCTAGATTGGGAAGATTCCGTGCAGGAGAGCATGGCAACGCACTCCAGTATTCTTGCCTGGAGAATCCCCATGCACAGAAGAGCCTGGTGGGCTACAATCCATGGGGGTTGCAGAGAGTCAGACACGACTGAGCACAAAGCACACACAGTACATGTATCTACACATACATATATAATCTCCCAAAAGTTAGAGATAATGTTCTTTTTTCCCCTGTTGAGTTCAGAAAATGCATGCGTGGTCAGCTTTTTTTTTCTCTTCTGGGATGGGATGTTGGATTTTAGAGAATTGAATGATGTGTGAATTTGTTTTACTGACTCGATTTTTAATGATATTATTTAAATATTTGAGCTCTTGTTTTCTGTTTATAAACTACAAAATTCTTTGCTGAGATAGATATATATACACACACACACACGTATGTATATAATCAAGTGAGATCAGCAAATATTAATCTAAATCTGTTTCATATCATATGATATTTTAGTATTTAAGAACTGGATATAGGACAGTGTGGAATTTGAACATTTTTTCATTTTAAGGAAAATAATGGTCCTTTCAGATTGCTTCCAGTCATATTTGTTTAATCACCAAGTACTTACTTTGTGTCAATTGTGTGCAAAACGATATGGTAGGTTAGTTTTTATAAGAGATAAAAGAGATCTATAACATCTCCCATCTTCACTCCTTATGTAGGATAGACTTGAACCTTATTTTCTATGTTTATTTAAAAACTCTTTTAATTCAAATTAGTTCAGTCGCTCAGTTGTGTTCGACTCTTTGTGACCCCATGGACTGCAGCACGCCAGGCTTCCCTATCCATCACCACCTCCCGGAGCTTGCTCAAACTCATGTCCATCGAGTCCATGATGCCATCCAACCATCTCATCCTCTGTTGTCCCCTTCTTCTGCCTTCAATCTTACGCAGCATCAGGATCTTTTCCAGTGAGTCAGTTCTTTGCATCAGGTGGCCAAAGGATTGGAGCTTCAGCTTCAGCATCAGTCCTTCCAGTGAATATTCAGGACTGATTTCCTTTAGGATTGACTGGACTCTCAAGAGTCTTTTTCAACACCACAGTTCAAAAGCATCAGTTCTTCGGCACTCAGCTTTTTTTATGGTCCAACTCTCACATCCATACGTGCCTGCTGGAAAAACCATAGCTTTGACTAGATGGACCTTTGTTGGCAAAGTAATGTCTCTGCTTTTTAATATGCTTTCTAGGTTTGTCTAGATTTGTTAATTCAAATTACTTTGTTATAATTTTTATTGTTTTTGTTACTATTTTTCTTTAACAGAGACATCATATTGGAGATCGCAGTCTTTCCTTATGTAATATGTTCCTTGATGAAATGGCCAAACAAGCTCGAAATCTCATCACTGATATTTGCACAGAACAGTGTACTCTTAGTGACCAGGTAATAATTTAAATGTTTCCTTACAGATGGGAAAATTGTGTTGAAGGCAAGAAAATCATTTCTTAGCTAGTTTTTTTTTTTTTTTTTTTTTTCCGTTTTTAATCTTATCCTCAAATTCTCAGTAAATCTCATTACCTCTTATTATGAAGCTCTGTTGTTAGGTTTTTAAGAAATGTGCCACTGTCTTTAGAGTTATGGTTTAAAATCCAACCTCTAGCTTGGCATTCAAGTCCATTCCCAAGGTAGCTCGAACATCTCTCCCCAGCATTTTATGCTCCACTACTGAGTCATTCTGATGAGGTTCAGAGCACATTGTGTTCTATCATAGTTTTGGTCTTCATAGGCCCTTTTCCTTTCAGTAAAATGTTATTCCTCGCTTGCCTGGTATTTTTTAATTTGTCCTTGAACTGTAGCTTTGATATAACTACCTCTATGAAATGTCTCTTCACACAAGATTTCCCTGTTTCTGTGTTTTCCAAGCTGAATGGGCTGTCCAAGCTGGCTAGGTAAATGCTGCGTCTCACTTATTACCTCTGTTCTTAGTGCTAGTATATTTGCTGCATAGTCTGGGTTTAGCTAAGGTTTGTTTCAGTAGTTAATGTTTTCAGAGTAATTGGTATGTATGATTTCATTTATTTTTAAATTTAGTTGTTGCCCAAGCATTGTGCCAAAACCATCAGTCAAGCAGTGAATAAGAAGTCAAAAAAACAGACTGGTAAGAAAGGGGAACCTGAAAGGGAAAAACCAGGAGTTGAAAGCATGAGGAAAAACAGGCTGGTTGTGACCAAGTAAGCCATCCACTATTACTGTATCTTTTTGTTACAGGTAGAAGAGGTTTTTTGTTTTTTCCATTTTTTGTATGGCATTAGTACTGAGGAAATGCTAGTAATTGTAAATTCTTCATTTCCCAGTTGTTAATGTTTTTTGACATTTGTGAACTTGATTAGCCAGTTAGTGCTTATTTAATCCAAAAGTACTTATTTTGGATTTTTGAAGAAAATACATGTAATAGATGTCATTTTTTTAATATGTTGAATATTGAAGACCAAGAATCTGTCTAAAAATTTGGAGGGGTATACTATAAGCAATCTGTAATTTTCAGTTTATTTGAAATTAGATGTCTGACACTATTTTGGCATCTTGGTATATATTAAACATGTCAGTTTAAGAGAGGAAAAGTTGAATTTTGCCATTACTATTCTGATATACTTGTGAAATTAATTTCATATTGCTATTATGAGATGTTAATTTTTTCTTTACTGTTTATTAATATTTTTCAGCCTTGATAAGTTGCACACTGCACTTTCCGAGTTGTGTTTCTCTATAAATTATGTACCAAACATGGTGGTTTGGGAACATACCTTTACCCCACGAGAATATTTGACTTCTCATCTGGAAATCCGCTTTACTAAGTAAGAAAGAATATAAACTGTTTTTTGTTTGTTGATTAAATTAATGAGTTTGTTTTATTTATTCTTCATATCTATGCAGTCTTTACTTTTATGAGGGAAAGCATTAGTAGAAATGGTATATAAATTAGTAAAATTGTAGTATGAAAAAAATAACTGGTAAGTATGAAGAATAGTGAACTGAGAATTACTTAAATTATCCAGTCTTATCCCACACTTACTAACTCATTATAACACCGGAGAGGCTAGTTAATCTTTGTGAGCCTTAACTTCCTTATAAGGAAAAGGACAGTTCAGTTCAGTTCAGTTGTTCAGTCGTGTCCAACTCTTTGCGACCCCATGGAGTGTAGCACGCCAGGCTTCGCTGTCCATCACCAAAGTCTCTGAGCTTGCTCAAACTCTCGTCCATCGAGACGGTGATGTCATCCAACCATCTCATCCTCTGTCGTCCCCTTCTCCTGCCTTCCATCTTTACCAGTGTCAAGGTCTTGTCTAATGAGTCAGCTCTTCACATTAGGTGGCCAAAGTATTAGAGCTTCTTGAGCTTCAGCTCTAGCATCAGTCCTTCCAGTGAATATTCAGGGTTGATTTCTTTCAGGATGGACTGGTTTGATCTCCTTGCAGTCCAAGGACTCTCAAGAGTCTTCTCCAGCACTGCAGTTCAAAAGCATCAATTCTTTGGCACTTAGCCCTCTTTGCTTCCCTTGTGGCTCAGCTGGTAAAGAATCCGCCTGTAGTGCGGGAGACCTGGGTTCAATCCCTGGGTTGGGAAGATCCCCTGGAGAAGGGAACTGCTACTCACTCCAGTATTCTGGCCTGGAGAATTCCATGGACTGTATCGTCTATGGGATTGCAAAGAGTCGGACATGACTGAGCGATTTTCACTTTCAGCCTTCTTTATGGTCCAACTCTCACATCCATACATGACTACTGGAAAAACCGTATCTTTGACTATATGGACCTTTGTTGGCAAAGCAGTGTCTCTGCTTTTTAATATGCTGTCTAAGAAAAAGGAGAAGATTGGAGCAAATTGGTATACGTCAGCTGGCAGGTGGCAGCCCAGTAGGATCATGGAATAAGTTTAGAAAGTTGTAGTGAACATTTAAAGAAAGAAAAAAGAGGGAGGAAAGGAAAGAAGGAAGCAGAAATAGGGGGAAAACTCAGTGCGTTGCATATAGTAAGTAGAAATATTGTTCCACAGAACTTTTCAGTTAGGTATATATTTGTGTGTACTGAGTTGGTGATGTTAGACACATATTGTATAGCAGGTCACAGTCAAATGTGTGAAAACCTCAGGGTTGGATGAACACAAAACTCTTGTGAATTCCAAAGTATGCTGTTATGCCAATAGAATTCTAGACCCATGAGGCACTCAATTCTAATTAGTTTAATAAGTTATGTTTCTTGATATTTTATGTAACAAGTCAGAAATTTTGTAAAGGTTGCTTCAGCCTTTTTCTAAAGTTACACATTTATTTATTAAAGAAAATATTGATTGATTCAATACATTTTTCTTAAAGGCCTTAGAGCAATTTATGAAAGAAATTTTGCCAAAGGATTTTCAAAAGGTTTGGCTAAAGGTTGTGGTCACTAACAAGTATTTGTGCCTTATGTGTAATATTGTGTTAAGAAATCTGAGTAATAATAAAACTGTATAAAACTTAGAGCTGCAACAACTATAGAAGAAAACAGAATATGTAAATAGGCAGTAAATTGAGTGTCAAGTCATCAATTGCGAAGAGTCTGGTGTTGAGCAAAGAGTCTCTTGCTCTTCTTTAGTAAGGAAGGCATCCTGACAGTGAAACCAAAACTGCTTCAGTATTTAGACCATAGGACATTACGCCTTCTGATACTTATCACTGTCGCTCGGTGGATTGGTGCAGTGTTGTATGGAAGGTAGGGTTCAGTTTACAGCTCCCTTGTTTTCCTTCTGTAAACAGTTGGTCCGTTAATCCACAGAGAAGCAGATGTTCTTTTTATCAAACGTCTACTTAGTGATCAGGTTCAAGGCAAGGCTGTATACTTGTTTACCTGGGAAATATTTTTATGCCAGAACAAATAGCTTGTGAGTATTAGTTGGTTGATTTTTGCTGATCACTTGCACACAATCGTAAAGACTTAGTGGCTGTGTACAAGGACAGCAGTTTTCATCTTGAGTTGTTCTTCTGGGACTCTTACTAGTGATGGGATTTGTCTGTTGTCTTTATGAATTTATCCTTACAGATACAAGTCTAAGATCTTTATAAATCTAATGATTAGGGAATTTTAGGGTTTCCTTGGTAGCTCAGCAGTAAAGAATCCACCTGCAATGAAGGAACCACAGGAAACACAGGTTCGGACCCTGGGGTCAGGAAGATTCCCCTGGAGGAGAGCATGGCAACCCACTTCCGGTATTCTTGCCTGGAGAATCCCACGGACAGAGGAGCCTGGCGGGCTGCTGTCCATAGGGTCTCAAAGAGGCAGACACAACTTAAGCAACTTGGCACACACGCATGCATGCACTTCCAAAGTGACCTTGATCAGTTTACTTGAGTTCTGCACCTCAGGTTTGTTCTTTCCTCTATGAAATGATGGTGATAACTGTGTAGCAGGGTTATTACATATGAAGACTGTAGGTAATACATATAAGGCCTAAAAACTACTGGTGTGTAACAGTGCTAAAGAATTCAAGCTGTAGACTTGAATAGTCCATTTACTTGCTGGAGACCACATATGTTAAAGGAATATTTAAAACCCTCTTTCTTCTTAAATCATTTTTATTGCTGATGCCCTTAGTATTTTTTTAATCACTTGCATTCCTGTATATCTACTAAGTATATATTTTTTAAAAGTTTTTGCTTTGGAAGATAATGATAGTAGTAATTTCATGAATTGTAGATTGAATGGCCTATTTACAGAAGTACAAAAATTAGAGCTTTTTAATTTTTTCTACCATCCCCGCTCCAGGTCAATTGTTGGAATGACTATGTATAATCAAGCCACACAGGAAATTGCAAAACCATCAGAGCTTCTAACAAGTGTAAGAGCATACATGACTGTTCTCCAGTCAATAGAAAACTATGTGCAAATTGATATTACAAGAGTATTTAATAATGTTCTTCTTCAACAAACACAACATTTAGACAGTCATGGAGAACCAACCATTACAAGTCTGTACACAAATTGGTAAGAAACATATTTAGAAATTTGGAATGATAAAAAGTTTCTTTGTAATGAATGACTTACAAAAGTTTTTTAAATGGATTAATGCTTGTTCATGTTATTAGTCAACTTTAAAATTATATGCAGGAATGTATACCTTAATACATTTTTAATTAAATTCTCCTGTTGCAAATTTACTCTTCTCCTTAGGTATTTGGAAACTTTGTTAAGACAAGTCAGCAATGGTCATATAGCTTATTTCCCTGCAATGAAAGCATTTGTGAACTTACCCACGGAAAATGAATTAACGTTTAATGCAGAGGAATATTCTGACATATCAGGTGAATAATACTCTGGCATATTTTAGAGAATGAAGAAATCTTGATTCTTTTGGGTTTTGATTTCGTTATGACTATTTTCATTCAATTATATGGATAATCAAAAATTAATTTTAGACTTACCTAGGCACTTATGTTCTTTCTTATTTTAGACACTTTTCTTAGAGTTTTCAATTAATAATTTGCTTCTTAAATTTTTTTTTTTTGTCAAAGTGTAAAATTAATTCCATTTCGTTTCAGAAATGAGGTCATTATCAGAGCTGCTTGGCCCATATGGTATGAAGTTCCTAAGTGAAAGTCTTATGTGGCATATTTCATCACAAGTTGCTGAACTTAAGGTAATACAGTTTTTATTGATTTGAGCTTTAAAATATTTCAAAAATGTGAACAAACAAACCTAGAGTGTTAATTATTTTAACCTGACAAAGTTGTCATGAAATGAAATTATATGAATTTATATGAAATTTATAAATTATACAAAATTACAGAGCTAGCAAGTTCTTTGAGTAGCATCTTCATTTGCCTCTGTTTTATAAATGATAAAGCAGAAAGCTTAGAGAGGTGAATTGACTAGCTAAGGAGACTGAAACTCAAACTTCTTGACTGTTAGTCGTCTTCATTCTGTTGTATCGTGATGCCTTTCTTCCAATAACCATGTTCAAAGTTCCAGCCAGTCATCTGTTTAAATTTGTAGTTTGAATGTATGACTTTCCACAGATTCCAATATAAACATTGTTAGGTTTATTTTTTTTTTTTCTTTTTAAAAACTTATTTATTTTTAATTGGAGGATAATTGCTTTATAATACTGTGTTGGTTTCTGCCACACATCAGCATGAATCATCCATAGGTATACCTTTGTCCCCTCCCTCTTGAGCTTCCCTCCCACCTCCCACTGTTTGTTTGTTTTATTATTATTATTACTAGGCAGTCTTTTAAATTATCTTGTGCCTTTTAAACTGGATGAAAAATGTGCATAGCATTTTAATAAAGATGTGAAAGATCTGAAGCAAAGTTTTAAGTAATTCTAGAAGCCTTGTAAAAAGATCTCAGGGCTAAAGTGATTTATACTGAATGAGTCTATATAACAGCTATCTAGTTTTTTAAAGAATTTAAATTTGTGCCACCAAAATTTTTGAATTTACAGACAAAATAGGAAAGACACGTTTAAAAATACGGCTTTTTCTTTGTGAAAGTTTTTTGGTGGTTACTTGTGCCTTCTATTTTAAATTACTTAAGAATATGGTGTATAGGATTAATAAGTAGCTTGCATTTCAGGTGTAGCACTTGAGAAGTCTAAATGTGGTAATCTGATTTACTGAAAATTGAGCAAATAGACAGGTGAAGTCAATTCCTACAAGATTAATACTTTGCTGAGTGAATAGAGAGCAAGACTCAGTATAACTAAAAGGAGAGGCAGTATCATCACTCAGTGGTCCAGAACTCAATCTTTCAAGTCAGGCTATCATGGATTTTGGTCCTGTCACTTAAGAGCTTTGACTTTGGGTTGAGAATCACTTTAAGTGATACATTTCAGCTGCTTAGGTACTCACCATAGTCCCTGACTTACAATAAGAACTGAGTAAATATTTTAGTATTCATCGTGTCGTTATCCTCTCACTTCTTCTTTAAAAGAAAGATCTGCAATTCTTGGCTAGAAATCAGCCTTTAGTTACTTTATAATGTGGATTTTAAATGCACAGATATTATACCTTATATAGTTTTAAATACACAAATTGCACTTCTAGTTTTGGTGCTTTGCTTGCTTTACAAACAGTATAATTCTCACTTATTAGACTAACTCCTCTGTAAATTCATGATCTCTCTTCTATCCTCCTGTTCTCTGGCAGCACATCTGTCATCCCAGTCTACTTTCTTGTGTTCCTTTCAGTATGAGATCATTGCAGAATTATGGCCCAGTTATTTAGCTTTTGCTAACTGTTGTTTGTTTCAGGCACTTCCAGAACTGTTAGTGTTTTTATTGCTTCTCTGCCATTTAATGTGGCAGGTTAAGCAGTATGATGTGATAATAAAAATTGGCCTATACATACCTGTGAGAGTTGAAGGCATCTGATGTCCTTAACAGTGTTGTAAGGTGCCAAGAGGATCTGGCCTTCCACGTTTTCTCACATTTTTCACTCTTCCATCCCAGCTGGCCTACTTGCTGTTGTGTCATCTCAAAGTAGTGTTCCCTGATATACTGTCTTAGCTTGTTTTCTTGTAACATTCATATATTTTTCAGTTATCAGAATATCCTTTCTTGACCACATTTTAAAAAATAGCAACCATTACTTTCTGTTCTTTTAATCCAGCTTTATTTGTGTTATTTGTTCCCTTTCATGTCATGCATCTTATGTCACTTTCACTAGAATAAAAACTTAATTATAAACTCTCTTAAAACCTTGGTGCTAAATTAATGTCCAGCAGATAGAGGTGCTTGGTAAATATTTGTTGGGTTCAAAAATAAAAACAGGTAGCTTTCCTGATTTTTTACTGTATTCTAGGATTTTTCTAAGCTCTTTTCATGTATTTTATTAACTCCTTTAAATCCTTAAAACTGGTATTGTCCCTATTTTACAGATTAGAAAAGTAAAACCAAGAAAGATTAACTTGTCCAGGCTGACATGCTTAATATATAACTAAATAAATTTGAGTCTATATAGAGTCGCCCTGACTCCAGAGCTTATACTAGTACTGTGCTTCACTGTCTCAGAACATGAAAGAGATCTTAGCAATCACCTAACCTACTCTTAGCTAGTGCAGAAACATACATTTTTCTAGGTGGGTGAGTTGATCTTGAAAATTAGGCAATCTCATCAATTACTCTATATTTCTACTTATGTTTATATCTAAACTTGCCTGGTGGCTCAGCTGGTAAAGCATCTGCCTACAATGAGGGAGACCTGGGTTCAATCCCTGGGTAGGGAAGATCCCCTGGAGAAGGCAGTGGCAACCCACTCCAGTACTCTTGCCTGGAAAATCCCATGGACGGAGGAGCCTGGTAGGCTACAGTCTATGGGGTTGCAAAGAGTTGGACAAAACTGAGCGACTTCACTTTGACTTTCATATCTAAATAGTAATTTTTGATTGGCCCTTACTGTTACTTCAAGAGGTAGAGACTGCCTGTAATAAGATGACCCTTCACATGTTTAAAGCAGTTTTTAATATATTGCCTTTCTCTTCCCTAGGTGAAATATATTCATATGTAGTTTCACTCTCTTCTGTCACAAATTCTCTTGTTGGTGTTGCTTATAGAGAATAATGCCTAGAACTGAGAATAAACTTCAACTTCAACTACAGATCTGATTAGTGAGAGTGCACTTACTTACCCTGGACACTGTACTTACTAGATAATATGTAGCATCAGCACTTTATGTAGCTATAATACCATGCTGTTTTCAACTTGGAATCAGATATCTTTTTTTTTTTCCCTTTCTCTTAACCGTTCTTCCTCCTCCTTCCTTCCCCCTCCCCTTCACTCCCCTCTTTTGTTTTCCTACACTAACTTGAACCATGGCTTCCACATCTGTTTTTTTTTACAAGGTTGTTGTTCAGTCACTAAGTTATGTCTGTCTCCTTGCTACCCCATGAACTGCAGCATGCCAGGCTTCGCTGTCCTTCACTATCTCCCAGAGTTTACGCAAACTCATGTCCATTGTGTCGGTGATGCCATCTCAACATCTCATCCTCTGTCACCACTTCTCCTCCTGCCTTCAATCTTTCCCAGCATCAGGGTCTTTTCCAGTGAGTCCATTCTTCATATCAGGTGGCCAAAGTTTGGAGCTTCAGCTTCAGCATCAGTCCTTCCAGTGTATATTTTCAGGGTGATCTCCTTTAGGATGGACTGGTTTGATCTCCTTGCAGTCCGTGGGACTCTCAAGAGTCTTCTCCAGCACCACAGTTTGAAAGCATCAATTCTTCAGTGCTCAGCCTTCTTTATGGTCCAATTCTCACTTCCATACATAACTCCTGGAAAAACCATAGCTTTGACTAGATGGACCTTTTTTAAGATAGACTTTATTTTTAGAACATTTTATGTTCACAGCAAAATTGAACAGAAGGTGCAGAGATTTTCCATACGTGCCCTGCTTCACATGTGCATAACCTTCCCCATTATCAACATCCTCTATCAGAGTGGGTACATATTGTCATAATCAGTGAACCTACATTGACATACTATTATCACCTGAAGTCTCAAATTTACATTAGGGTTCTTTCTTGATTTGTGCGTCTTGTGGGTTTTAACAAATGTGTGAAGTGAAAGTCACTCATTGGTGTCCAACTCTTTGCAACCCCACGGACTGTAGCCCACCAGGCTCCTCTGTCCATGGGATTCTCTAGGCAAGAATACTGGAATGGGTAGCTGTTCCCTTCTCCAGGGGATCTTCCCGACCCAAGGATCAAACCCAGGCCCCCGCTTTGCAGGGGACCATCTGAGCCACCAGGAAAGCCCAGGAATACTGGAGTGGGTAGCTGATCCCTTCTCCAGGGGATCTTCCTGACCCAGGAATCAAACTGGGGTCTCCTGCATTCCAGGCAGATTGTTTACCAGCTGAGCTAACCAGGGAAGCCATAACAAATGTATGTTGTCCTTTCAGATTGACTTTTTTTTTTAATTTATTTTTTATTTGAAGGAAAATTGCTTTATAATGTTGTGTTGGTTTCTGCTGTACAAGGACACAATTCAGCCTTAATTATACATACACCCCCTCTTTTAAGCCTTCCACTTCTCCCACCATCCCATCCTCTAGGTCATCACAAAGTGCCAGGCTGGGCTCCCTGTGTTCTTAGCAACTTCTCACCAGCTGTCTGTTCAGTACGTGATAGTGTATGTATGTCGCTACTTCCTCCATTCATCCTACTCTCTCCTTCTTTCACTGTATCCGCAAGTCCCTTCTCTACATCTGAGTCTCCATTCCTTACCTACAAATAGGTTCATCAAAACCACTTTTCTAGATTCCCTATTTGTGCATTAATATACAATATTTGTTTTTCTCTTTATGACTTACTTCACTCTGTATAATAGATGCTAGGTTCTTCTGCCTCACTGGATATTACTCAAATGCATTCTTTTTTATGGCTGAGTAATATTCCATTGGATCTATGTACTACCTCATTATCTTTTCATCTGTTGATGGACATCTGGGTTGCATCCGTGTCCTGGCTATTGTTTAAATAGTGCTGCAGTGAACATTGGAGTACATGTGTCTTTAGAATTGTGATTTTCTCAGGGTATATGCCCAGTGGTGGGATTGCTGGATAATAGTAGATTTATTCCTGTTTGTTTGTTTGTTTGTTTGTTTTTGAGGAATCTGCATGCTGTTCTCCATAATGGCTGTATCAGTGTAACATTCCCACCAACAGTGTAGGAGGGTTCCCTTTTCTCCATATCCTCTCCAGCATTTATTATTCGTAGATTTTTTGGTGATGGCCATTCTGACTGGTGTGAGGTGATACCTCATTGTAGTTTTGATTTGTATTCTCTAAAAATGAGTCACGTTGAGCATTTGTTCATCTCAGTATATACAAGACATACAGATGGTTTATTGGCCATCTGTATGTCAGAGAAAAGTCTGTTAAGGTCTTCTGCCCATTTTTTGATTGGGCTGTTTGTTTCTCTGATATTGAGCTGTATGAGCTGCTTATATATTTTGGAGATGAATCTTTTGTCAGTTGTTTTATTTGCAGGGTTTTTTTCCTCCCATTTCCTCCCGTTCTGAGGGTTGTCTTTTAATCTTGTTTATTAATAGTTTCCTTTGCCCTGCAAAAGCTTTTAAGTTTAATTAGGTCTCTTTTGTTTATTTGGTTTTCCACATCTTATATTTTGTATGATATTGTTTTTTAGACCTTTATTATTTTCATAATTTTTCTTGTTATTGTTCATTATTTTTAGATCTTTTTTGAGTTCAGATTTTTCTCATGGTCTCTTAGTAATCCTTTTATAAACTTAACTGTCTTAGCTATGTCCTTAATTGTTAATGTTATCAAGTATATTCTTATTCTTTAAAATAAATGGTAAAAGCTGATGTTTTAACATTTTTCATTTATATCTTGGAGTGACAGTATTTTCTTAGATATTAAAATTTAAAGTTGATGTAATAATAATATAAATAATGTTGACTTCTTTTTTAATACTATGTGTTTTCTGACTCGAGTGTTATTTCTTGGCTGGGTTCTTTTTCAGATATTTGATAGTATTAAACCTGAGTTTAAAAGCTAGTCAAAAGAAACTTTTTGGGTAAGAGTTTAGATTTATTATCTTTGGAGATATATCAGTGTGAGTTAACTTGGGTTTCTCATTAAATGTAACATACCCCAAAACCAAGATGGTTTATAATACTAAAACTTTTTTTCTTTAAAACTTCTGATTTTAGTAATCTTCTTTGTGATTTTCCTTACTTGACATGAGTTTTTAGTTTACCTTCATAAAACCTTGCATATTTTATTAATTGTAAGACTTTTAGAAAAACCACATGGTTATGTTTTGCTGTTTAGGAGCTTTATATTTTTATTTTTTTGCTTCTCAGCACTAAATCATGATTTAGTTAAGCATTTTTCAGAAGCGTTCTTAATGTGGTCAGCCATAAATATGAAAGCGTTACATTTCCAGCATTGTGCCCATTGTGCCCGTTATCATTTAGATTTCTGCAAAACAAAGCTAGTCCTGAGGATTTAGTTATCTGGGATTGCACAGCGCTTTCCGGTGGTTTTCTTAGAGATCATTCTCACCAATCCCAAGTTGTAATTCAGATTTCTGTGAATTTAACCACTTGTGTGTTATTAAGAACTGGAGGTATTATTCATAACTTTGTTTTCTCAGCCTCGGTGTACTGAGGCCTACTTAGTGTGTATTCTTATATTTTATTCCATAAGAAATATTATGGTCATAATATAATGGTGTTTCATATAGACAAGTTCAGTTTGTTTTACACTGTTGTATTTTATTGAGATAAATCTCCTCGTACTTGTTTATCAGTGCTGATTCTAATTTTATTTTGCATTTTCAGTGTCCTGAAAATTACTTTGCTTAGAATACTGAGTTTATAAAATTATATTAATAGAAATAACACAGATTTTTGCTTCCAGTACGGGTAGGCTAGATTATTTAGGTCAGTTCTTACCTTAAGGACAACTTTTTTTAAAAAATGGAGCTAGATAGATAGGAAGAGAGGAAGGAAGACAGACATCTTCCAAAGAAGAGCTAAAAAGACAGTGAGGTGTTTATTTCTAGACCTTAGTTCCCCAACTAGGGATCCAACTTGTGCCCCCTGCAGTAGAAGCAGGGATCCTTATCACTACACCACCAGGGAAGTGCCCCTGGAAGCCACTTTTGATGTGAAGACATTTGCTAATTTAGAAGTAAGATTTGTAAGATCCAGCTGTAGTCTTGTGGGTCTTGTGGAGCAAGGAGCTCTATAATCAAAACCCAAGACAAAGCCTACCCAAAGTGGGAGTGGAAAGGAATCCTGCTTAATTTGTCTTTCACCTTCTTTACCTGATATTCCTGAATGTAGCGTCCTCTTGTCAGCATCACTTGAGAAGTTGGGTGTGGAAGATGCCCAGACAGGCATATAATGACCCTCTTGTTATCAAATGCAAGTCTTCCTTTCTATGCCACTGCCTATAATTTCTGAGCCCTCCCTAGGTTCCAAGGCTTCCATTAACTTGCCTTCTGTGCTTTATCTCCCTTAAAAGAACTTAACTACTCAAATTTCTCACCTCTACATATTCTTTGCTCCAGTTTTCATCTTCTAGAAATTTGTTGGGCTGTCTCATTAGGTCTTGTTTCCTCTGTTGTTTCCTTTATTATTGTAGATTTATGCCTTTTTAATTTTTTTCCTCATTTCAGTGGATTTTTGGAAGAAGCAGAGTTTAGACATATATAGAGATTTTTTTACATTTAATCAGCATTTCATGAGGTTTATATACTTCTTTGAACATTTTTATAGGAAAAATTTCAGATAGTGAATCAAAGAGTATGAATATTTACATTACTTTCTGATATTATCAAATATTCCTTGGAAAAGATTGTTAACTCACACTCTGCACGTTAAAGCATAATGGTGCCAGTATAGCATTTTAATCTTTTTTAAAATTAATGAGTACATTGTTTTGGGAGATTATAATATTTTTAAGATAGTTCTGTAACTTTTTAGCTTTAATTGTCTTTTTTTTAATATTTAAACTGACATAAATATTATGTGGCTGCATCTTCTTTTTATCTTAAAGTTTACATTAATTGACTGTTTTAGTTTCTGTTTTAGCTGAGGACCTTTTTGTTTCAGAATAAGTTTGTGGGCCAATAAAATAAATTTAAGGAAAAGTTTCTTTGTATTTAATGTGGAAGTCGCTCAGTCATGTCTGACTCTTTGCGACCCCATGGACTATACAGTCCATGGAATTCTTCACTAGAATACTAAAGTGGGTAGCCGTTCCCTTCTCCAGGGGATCTTTCCAACCCAGGGCTCCCACACTGCAGGTGGATTCTTTACCAGCTGAGCCACCAGGGAAGCCCCTCTATATTTAATGGTTGTGAATAAATCATGTCAGAGACATAGTCAACACTATGCATGTGTACTAATAATAAAACGCGTTTATTACTTTCTGTAGAAGAAAACCAGTCTGCATTCCTACTAAAATTCTTGGGGTATTTGGAGTTGTGCCCATCAAGTCAATTTCTTCTTCCAGTCCTGCTAGAAGAATTGTTTTGACATTTTACAGATCATTTCTTCTGTAGTTCTTCAGAGTCCTAGAAGGTGTTTTTTTCAAATGAAGTAAGAAATTTAAATATGAATTGTGCCAAGAATTCAACACTTTAGAACAGAAAACCAGCGTGTTTTTGTTTTTTTTTTTAGTAATCTTGATTTGTTTCACTTGATTAATCTCAGGTTGTTTCAAATCATTTAGTTACAATTCCTAGTATTAGTTTTCCAGCTTTGGGGCCCTTTGTCAGAGATAATCATTCATCATGGCTTTAAATGTATAGAAAACTCTGTTTCAGGATGCAATTGAGAGAGAAAAGAAATTTATATAAACTATACTTTGAAGAAGAGACATCATTAGCTTTTCAAGAGTAATGTGCAGCTAAATACTTTATGCTGATTGTTTTTAAAGTATGGTATCCAGATCAGCAGAGGCAGCCTTGCTTTGAATCTTAATTAAAAACGCACAATTTTTGGTTCTTCCTAAGACCCGCTAAATTAGGACGTGTGGGGTTGGAGCCCAGCAAGTCCTCCAGATCATTCAGATGCATGCTGAAGATCAACAACCATTTCTTTAGAGTTTAAGAACATGGATTTTAAAATCAGACATACCTGAAATTCCACTGTTTAATATCTGTAACTTTGGGCAAGTTACCTAACCTCTCTGAGCCTTAGTTTTCTCACTTGTGAAATTGTGGACTCTCACCTCCCTCATTTGGATCAGGGTAAATGGGATTGTAAATTGTCTAGTAGAGGACGTTAAAAATGATCACTGTATCTATTTAAATATTTACTATTTTGTTTTATTGATTCTGAAACAAAATTACCCTATATTAGTATTTCTGAAATTATATGTGTCTTATATGATTAGAAAATATTGTGTCAGTTTAATTATTAGAGTTTTTTTCTTAATGACACATAAAATAATGGTGCATTTAAAACTCAATGCTGTCTGTGATTCACTGATACGTGATATTATGTTCAAGATGTATGAACACTGTCAAGCTTGGGCATATATTTGAGTGTGTATTGACTGATGAGACAAGTATTGAATTGGCCTCAGAGCAGGCAGTTTCTCTAATTAGACACTGTAGAGGTTGAATTTAGCAAACAGTTGTGACTGGAACTGATCATCTGAATATGAGTAAAAGCAAAAATAATCCAAAGTGAAACATTAAATTCATACTGGTATAAGAAAAATTATTTTTATGAATTTTCCATATAGTCTTTTTATGCTTCCCTTAAGTCTCTTTTCATCGGCCATTGGTTTTTAACACAATTCCTGTGGCATTTTAACAGTGTGCTTGCAACATCTCCAAACCCAGACCTGCTGAGTTGACATATCCAGGCTTTCCAAATATACAGATCCATTATTTCTGCCAGAATAAAGTTAATTATATTTGTTTTAGTTATAATTTTTAAATGAAATTACTTTTTCCAGTACTGCTTTTAAGAAAAGAATTCTTTAATGAGTTGTACTTTTCTTAATTAGCTATCCTTCACTCCCTTCCCTCTCTTCCCTTTTCTCAGTGGTCTTGGAAGAGGAGGTAGATGTTGACATTTCTGTTTACTGCTGGGAAACTTTACTCTGTTTATAATTTTTATGAAGTGGTACCATACCCCTGTGGTTTTCTTCCTCTGTTTTTATGTATATCATCCAGTGATGAGCTCTAGGCTATCTTTAGCCAGCTTTAACTTTAGCAAGTTCTTTTTGTTTTGGTTGGAATTTATTGCTTTCTATATCCACTTCGGTGTCTGCTTTTTATTGTAGGTGCTGTACTGTGTCTAAGCATAAGATAATCCTTTATCCTACTCCTTATCTTTATTGCTTTTTCCTGAACTCCTCCCTTTTGAATTTGCAAGCTGAAGGAAAACATTAATTTTATTTAATTTTAAGATTCTTTTAATGAAAACAACAAAAACAAAGCATAGAGCATCTGGATTTTCTGTATTGTTTTTTTCTACTTGCCAGTTGTAATTGCCAAGCATGTTCTTATCTCATCAACCATAAGGAAGTCTGTGCCTGACCTAGGATCTTTCTTTTCTGGTTTTTTTTTTTCCTCAGAAACTTGTGGTGGAGAATGTTGATGTGCTAACACAAATGCGGACCAGCTTTGACAAACCCGACCAGATGGCTGCCCTCTTTAAAAGATTATCGTGTGGGTAACTCATGCTTTTTATAAGAATTAAGAAGACCCTGAAACTCAGTCTTTATTAGTTTTTGCTCAGATGTAAATATAAGTAGTAAGTTTTGAAAAGCATTCTTCACTAGAACATTTTAGCAATGAAAGGATCTTTTAAGTGAATGGCTTATCTGTTTCATAATTTTTTTTTTAACCATACTCTTAGTATCACATATTAAATATTCGATATCATTATCAGTTAACTCATGAACCCATTAAATAAGTTAATCTACATTAATTTAGACCAAAGGAGATTTAACTTTTGGGTCTGTAACTTTCTAAAAATCAGCATTATTGAGATACAGCTTATATAAGTAAAATGTGCATTTTAGTGAACAAGTGTGATGGTTTTTGACAGATGGATACATCCACATGGGCTTCCCTCATAGCTCAGTTGGTAAAGAATCTGCCTGCAATGCAGGAGATCTGGGTTCAGTTCCTGGATTGAGAAGATCCCCTGGAGAAGGAACTGGCAACCCACTCCAATATTCTTGCCTAGAGAATCCGCATGGACAGTGGAGCCTGGCAGACTACAGTCCATAAGGTTGCAGGAGTTGGACACGACTTAGCGACTAAACCACCACTGCCATACATCCACATAGCCATTACCACAGTCAAGATGTAGATCAGTCTGTCAGTCAGTCAGTTCAGTCGCTCAGTCATGTCCAACTCTTTGCAGCCCCATGGAAGAACAGTCTCTTCACCTCAGAAAACTCATGATTCCTTGTAGTCAGTTTCATACCCCTTGACCATGACTGATCTCATTTCTATCACCATAGAAATGATAAATTAAGATTGCCTGTTCTGTTTTATACAGTGTATACTCTTTTGTGTATTTTGTTGAGAGTCACCTCTCTTTGTTAAGTGAATCAGTAACTTGTTCCTTTGTATTGCTAACCTAGGATTCACTGCATGAAAACCTGAGCCTCCAACTTAAAAAATTTTTTTATATATCTTCTTGATACTGATTCTTTATTCAAGATATATTGTGAAATAACAGTGAGTCTTAAGTGTTTAATAAAGTATGTTTATCCAGTTAACTATTTTAGATCCACTTGAGTTAATTTCATCTGCTTTTTGTCCTTGAACTCAGAGTTATAATTAAAAACTAAAAATCACACTTCCTATTGATTCAGTTTAAAAGCCTTTCCAACTTTAAAGACTTAGTGAAATCCTGAATAAAATACTTTCTATATTTGAGAAAACCAGAGTTTGTTTTCCCAAATAAAAGATAATCCTGAAGTAAATTAAAGACATGCATAGAGTTTATGTACTTCCCCTTTGATATTTTTCTTTTAAGTGTTTTGCAGCTATATCAAATTTTATAAAACTATAAAATGACTTAGAGAATCACTTTTTTAGGCTAGCTTATCTTGCTTTTAAAAATACAAACTTATTTAATAAAAATTAATATAAAACTAAACTACAGGAACTTCCCTGGTGGTCCAGTGATTTAAGAATCTACCTGCTAATGCAGGGACATGGTTTGATCCCTGGTCTGGGAGGAAGGGCCCACATGCCATAGAGCAGCTAGGCCCATACGCTGCAGGTATTGAGCCAGTGCGCTGGAGCCTGTGAGCCACAGCTCCTGAGCCCACACTCCGTAACTTCTGAAGCCCGCATGCCTGGAGCGAGTGCTTCCCAACAAAAGAAACCACGGCAACGAGAAGCCCAAGCACCTCAGCAAAGAGTTGCCACCACTCGTCGCAACTAGATATAAAGCCCATGCACAATAATGAAAACCCAGAGCAGCCAAAAGTAAATAAAAGCAAAAAAATGTCCCACTAAACTACATTTCAGGTTGCCTTTTACAGCAGATCAGCCTTTGCCATAGCTTTAGAGGGAAAGCAGCAAAAGAGGTTTTGGAGGTGATGAAACATTGCCACTGTGGTGGTGATGATAAGTAGATCTACACATGTTAAAAGTTTTTCCTAGAACTGTACACTGAAAGGGGGAAAAGTCAGGTTTACTCTTGGGAACTTTAGGAAATGAAAATTTTAAAACGAAAAAGATTGACTTGGTAGCATTATACAGAAGAGTGTGAATGAATACTATTATTTAAATCCCTATCTGATCTCTTTTCTTCATTGGTCTACTGTATACTTATATTTTCTAGTATGCTTTACTTTATCCTTATTATTTTTGTTTTTCATGTTTCTTTGTCTTTTAAATACTCATTTGACTACCCAACTGGCCTTACTGGCCTGAATTTCATGCTAATAAACAACATTCTGACTGTATCATCTGGTTAGAGGCAACTAACCCACTGCAGTGTCCAATGCATGTTTACTATTACTTTTAACTCTCCTATTTGTTGAAATGAAACAAAATATTTTGTGTGATTTGGAAAAATAAAAGGTCTGCTAAAGAGTGATCTACTTAGGGGATAGAGAAAGCTACTCTTTGAGTTGAACTATTTTCCAGAATACTCTTCTGTCTCTAATCTCGTTTTTACCTTTGTGCTAAATTGATGTACTTTTGTAGCAGTTTGATTTTCATAGTCAGCTAACATATTCTTTTAAATACCCTTAAAAAGAAAAAGCTATGTAATTGATTAAAAGCAGCTCTGGGGAGCTCCCTGGTGGTCTAGTGGTGAGGTCCTTTCACCACTGTGGCCCTGGTTCAGTTCTTGGTGGAGGAACTAAGGTCTCACGAGCCACACAGTGTGGGCACCCCCCCCCCCTCCAAAAGGCTCTGAATTGGGAGGCAGTCTGCAATTAACTTTTGAGTTTTTCAGAATTTCTGTGTGACTTGAACAAGTTTATTTTATTTATTGAAACTATAAATTAAACAAGATTTCTTACTATGAAGTTTCTCAGAACTTTTAATATGTTGTTATTGTGCATGTTTAAGAGGAATTTATAGATACAGTCTTTGCAAACTTTGTTAAATTCTGGGTAACATCCTTTGGGAAGTATATGATTGTATCACACTACTTATTTTCTGATTGCTCACCTTATTCTCTGGATTCTTTTTCCTGGGTTTCCTGGCCTGTTTTTTTAGACTGGCATGCCCCTTTGTTCTCACTCCTCCTGAATGCCCATAAATTGGATGACATATTCTTAGAGAAATCTTTTCTTTTACTCTTCTTTCATCTTTTCTGGATAGTAACAACTTCCTAGTCTCATTTCTTGACTAATCATTTCATTAAACATCCTCTTGTGTTCTGGGTCTTAGGCACTCTGCTGAGTCCTATAGATAGATAAAAAGATTAATAGGACTTTGCTCATGTGGAATTTGTATTTGTGACTTACATTGTTTTGTTAACACTACTATGTTGATTCTCATCACATTTTGGTTTATTTTATGCTTTTTCATGTGTAGTAATACAAGATGCTTATGGTAAAGATTTAAACAAACCCCACAGGAGGTAGGAAGTCAAAACAAAATAATTCATTCCTACTGCTCAAAAGTATAACTGCAGTTAACAGTTTCTCTATACATCTGTCTAGCAATTTGTTATATATATACAAATATGCGTGTGTGTATGTATGTTTCATATAAATAGGATTCTGTTTTCTTAGTTTTCTTGACAGTGCCTTTAAATTGTTACTTAAGGTCTAGGTTATTGTTCTACTTGTATCTGCTTTCTTACTACATAGTATAGTGCCTTGTGTATGAGGAGTAATTCAATAAATGTTGGCTTTTTAAAAATGAAGGTATTAATCCTTCTAATCCTAATTTCCCTTGATTTTATTTAACCAAGTTTTAATTTTTAATATAATAGTAATAAATTTCAGAATAATGTTCTCTAACCAAAATGTAAATGATCAAATCCATTCATAGTCTTCATAAACCTGGTCTTATTGCTTATGATCTACATAATTATTTTTTGTTTCTGGACTCTGGACCTTAACATGTAGCATCTCCTAGTTCCAGGGCCATTTGATTTTAAGGATCCACTCTGATCAGCAGCTTCTTCTTTCCCTAGTCTTGCTTCTCCTCCCTCCTACCTCTACCATTACTGTGATAGGGTTATACAGGAGGCTACTTATATTGTTATTTCAAGATTCTGATGAACCGTCTAAGCCATTTTAAAGAACAATGTACTCCACTGAAAGTAAACAATAATTTCCTTAGTTTTAATATCAACTTTCAATACCTTTGCCTCTTTAATCATTTGTTGTAATCAAATTGTTTTTAATTGTGCCTTTTATCATGGGGTTTTATGACAAAGAGTTTTTCCAAGGTTAAGAAAGAATCCAATTCACTCTCTTCTCTTTTCTCCTTCCTTCAAACTTAGCTGTTGACAGTGTCTTGAAGAGGATGACAATAATTGGTGTAATTTTATCCTTCCGATCACTGGCACAGGAAGCACTAAGAGATGTAAGAAGCCATTTTAAGTACATATTCTATAGCCAAATAGTCCTTTTTAATTTCCCAGAAATTAAAAGTAACTTTTACCATTTATAGTTGGCAGTAATATAACTAAAATTCCAGTTTTCATAGTTTATGTGAAATAAAGCATATAGAAATCATAGTTACTATTTTTTGTTTTGGTGATATAATTCAGAAGATACAACTTGCCTGGGTATTGTGCTACTTTTTCAACTTTTTCTTCATTAACGCATTTTCCATTTTGACTATACTCAGTTTGCCATCAAATGCATTCCATTAATGGGTACATTAGAAAATCATATGCAAATAGACATAGTAAAATAATTTTATGAAAGCTGAAAGGAGTTGAGTGGTAACATTTCATAAATTTAGAGATTGCCTTTAAGAAATAATTACTTGTTTTCCTGCCTAGGTCTTGTCCTACCACATTCCTTTTCTTGTCAGTTCAATTGAAGATTTCAAGGATCACATTCCAAGGGAAACGGATATGAAGGTAGTAAAACTTCTATTTGTATTTTACTGTTTCTAAAATGACATATTTAACTTATATATGAAATGAAATTTAGTAAATCCTTAGCTATTATAAAGTTTAGAAGTAATGTGTTAACATTTTTGGCTTTGAAAATGCATCTTTGAAAGCTCAGCACCAAAATACTATATAGGCATTTTAAAAGTCAGTCTTCCTTGATCACCTATAGCAATGTAAAATGAATTAATATCAGTCACCTTTTTTTTTTTTTTTTTTTTCAAAAACATATTTCATATTTCCTCTTTTATTATATAAATATCAGTTTAACCTTTTACTATAAGAATGTAAATGTTTTAAGAGAATCTTTGTTATTATTTATACAAATTCACAAACAGTACAATTAATTGATTAAGGTCTCTGGGTTTCTTTAACTCCGTGGTCTCATGTGTTGCTGTGGAGGATTCTAAAAAAATAAACAAAACAAACAAAAAACCCCAACAGAAAAACATACATCCTACTCAGAAGTGATTTTTTTTTTAAAGCCACAAGTCCCAACCCCCACCAAAATAAAGAAAGGCGTCTGCTCCTCCATTTAGAAACAGAATTTTTAAAAACCCACCAACACCTGTTTTATTAACAGAATAGCCATAAGACATGAATTTCAGTCTCCTCCTCTTCACACCAGGGCCCCAGGCCTCTCTAAGCCAGCTCCAGCTCCTCTGCTCCCTACAGGAAGCCTCACTGTGACTTTTTTGTGGGGAAGTGTTTCCACAAAAAAGAGGGAGGGCAGGGCAGAGGCTTTGCATATATAATCATCATTTTCAAGACACAATCTGCATCTCAGACAGACCCCTCCCCCCCCCAAAAAAAAACCACAGTCCAACTCTCATGTCTCCCACACATTTGTGCTATATAAATTAAGTCAAGATTTAGGAGCACGGTTGGGTCTTCAAATGCTTAGAAACAAGGAGAAAAAGAAAAATAAGAGCCAGAAATGTGAAGTGGGAAACACCGGATGGATGGGGTATGGGAAGAAGCCAAAACGAAAAAGAAATACAAACCCAATGGGCATCTTCCTAGTCCAGGCACACAAGTGTTTCAGTCTCAAAATATCTCTCTTGTAGAACTCCAGGGCTTCAGAGAAAAAAGTAAACTAAAACGAGTTAGCCTGACATATGTGTGTGTGTGTATGTATAATTTATATAATATATATACTCAGTAGAAAAAGATAGACAAGTTGAATTCAAGTTTCTTAAAAAACAAACAAACAAACAAAAACAGACAATATGAATGAAATGAGCAGTAGTAACAGAGTGCTGTCAGAGGAGCAATGAGGTGAGACTGAGATAGGTTACAAAGTGTAAGAAGGGTGAAAAGGCCATTGTAGTTGGGTTTGCTTTTTTATATTTTGAAATAAAAACCAGATCACAATATTCAAATGAAAGCTTAAGAGAAGGCAGACTTTTTCCTGAGCTCCCCAGGTCTGGAGGGATTGCTCACCCCCACCCCAACCTCCACTTCCAGGCGCACAGTAGCTCAGTCCCTCCTCCGGGAGGAGTGGGTGGTTGGCAGACTGTCCAGGAGAGGGGCGGGGGTGGCAGAGGTGGACAACCCCCCCCCCCCCCCCCCCCCCCCGCCCAACACACACACACACACACACACAAGAAGCAGGGAGGGGAAGGGAGCCAGGGTCTTCCAGTCATCGCCCCACCGTGTCCATGGCCGGAGGGCAAACTGGGCGGGTGGGCCAGACGGATGCTGCTGGCCTCACCGGACCTTCTCACTGTCCGTCATCGCCACAGGCCCTGGTTGATGCTCTCCAGGCCGCTCTTGGTGATGCAGGTCAGTCGCCTTTTCCTTAAACTGATAGCTATTTATACATGGTCATAGTGAAGTGAAGTCACTCAGTCGTGTCTGACTCTTTGCCACCCCACGGACTGTAGCCTACCAGGCTCCTCAGTCCATGGGATTTTCCAGACAGGAGTACTGGAGTGGGTTGCCATTTCCTTCTCCAATACATGGTCATAAGCAGAATGAAAAAACCAATGAAATGAGAGTTGTTGTGTTTTAAATAAAGCTAAATTCAGCTTTTTAAAATTGATGTTAAAAAGTCTTATAAAAGGATGTTAATTATGGGTTATAATTTTTTTTAATTAATATCCTGTTTTAAATAGAAAGGTTAGTAACCTTATGAGCATCCACAGTCTTCATTTTGAAAATTTATTGGCAGCGAAATACAGCCACTGATTGAATCACAGCAAATATTTACCAGTGGTTACACATCTAGAACAGGCTTCCCAGGCGGCGCTAGTGGTAAAGAATCCACCTACCAATGCAGGAGAGGTAAGAAATGCAGCTTCAGTCCCTGGGTTGGGAAGATCCCCTGGACTAGAGCATGACAACCCATTCTAGTATTCTTGCTTGGAGAAGCCCATGGACAGAGGTCCCTGGTGGGCTATGGTCTATAGGGTCACAAAGAATCGGACACAACTGAGGGGACTTAGGACGCATGCATGCACACACATCTAGTAAGTGAGCTATTTTATCCATATTTTCTAAGTTTTCATGTTTCTTAAAGATTATTATTTCTTAAAGATTATTATTTTCATGTTTCAGAAAGATTATTTTGTTTTGTGTAGTTTGAAAAGCCTTGACTTTAAAAAGTTATTTCTAAACTTTTTGTCTGGTGTTCAGCTGTTTTCTCAAATTTATTTTTGAGGCTTTTAGCACTTGTTCCATCCTTCTCTTGCTGTCCTCACTTTGTTACTTTTCCCCTCTTCTCATTCGGATCCTGTAAGATGACCAAATTTTGCTGTGTACCTTCGCACATTTTCTGATTTGGTCTGTAATTATTCTTAATGAAAATCCTGGCTTTTATATTTCTGCCTTTTGAAATCTATTTATCTTAAAGCCTGATTCAATTGCCATCTCCTAAGAAATATTCCTGAATCCCCAAGTATTCATTTCTTCCTTTTCTTCCTTTTAGTATTTTCAGAGAACTTTTTGTTTGTTCATTGTAAAGTTAAATATATTCAACGTTGTATTATAGCTGGGTTTTTACAGTTAAATTTATACTAGATTGTAAAGCTGTTGTAATATCAAGAGCAATCCTGTCTAGGTAGTTTCTGAACTGAAATATTGAGCAGTCAGAATATCCTTGAGATCCATATGTGATACCAAAAAACACTAGTCATTAGAACTTGCTTTATAGGGTTTTAAATTAGTACTTCTTTAAAAATCTATTTTAATAAAGAATTTACTGTATTTAGATATACAACATGATTAGGCACTGAACTACGGTAATTTTTAAAGTATGGACATAAACATAAGGTCATTAATTTTGATTCACTTTTTTTTTTCCATATCTTTTGGCTTGATCTTGCTCTTACACCTATGTTTACAAGAAAAATAATAGGTTTAGAATGATTCTATTGGAATTTGTCACTGCAAATATACAAGTTTTGTTTGGCCTGATAGTATAAAGTTATAATCAGCAACACATACACAGTACTAAGTCAGCTGTTGAGTATAGTTAGTTGTACTGTATAGTTCCTTCTTCAGCCAAGTTTTTGAAATTCTCTAGAGGTTCGTGACATTGTACAGGAGACAGAGACCATCCCCATGGAAAAGAAATGCAAGAAAGCAAAATGGCCGTCTGAGGAGGCCTTACAGATAGCTGTGAAAAGAAGAGAAGCAAAAAGCAAAGGAGAAAAGGAAAGATACAAGCATCTGAATGCAGAGTTCCAAAGAATAGCAAGGAGAGATAAAACCTTCCTCAGCGATCAATGCAAAGAAATAGAGGAAAACAACGGAATGGGAAAGATTAGCGATCTCATCAAGAAAATTAGAGATACCAAGGGAACATTTCATGCAAAGATGGGCTCAATAAAGGACAGAAACGGTAGGGACTTAACAGAAACAGAAGACATTAAGAAGAGGTGGCAAGAATACACAAGAAAACTGTACAAAAAAGATCTTCACGACCAAGATAATCATGATGGTGTGATTACTCACCTAGAGCCAGACATCCTGGAATGTGAAGTCAAGTGGGCCTTAGAAAGCATCACTACAAACAAAGCTAGTGGAGGTGATGGAATTCCAGTTGAACTATTTCAAATCCTGGAAGATGATGCTGTGAAAGTGTTGCACTCAATATGCCAGCAAATTTGGAAAACTCAGCAGTACCCACAGGACTGGAAAAGGTCAGTTTTCATTCCAATCCCAAAGAAAGGTAATGCCAAAGAATGCTCAAACTACTGCACAATTGCACTCACCTCACACGCTAGTAAAGTAATGCTCCAAGCCAGGCTTCAGCAATACGTGAACCGTGAACTTCCAGATGTTCAAGCTGGTTTTAGAAAAGGCAGAGGAACCAGAGACCAAATTGCCAACATCCGCTGGATCATGGAAAAAGGAGGAGAGTTCCAGAAAAACATCTATTTCCGCTTTATTGACTATGCCAAAGCCTTTGACTGTGTGAATCACAATAAACTGTGGAAAATTCTGAAAGAGATGGGAATACCAGACCACCTGACCTGCCTCTTGAGAAACCTATATGCAGGTCTGGAAGCAACAGTTAGAACTGGACATGGAACAACAGACTGGTTCCAAATAGGAAAAGGAGTACGTCAAGGCTGTATATTGTCACCCTGCTTATTTAACTTATATGCAGAGTACATCATGAGAAACACTGGGCTGGAAAAGAAGCACAAGCTGGAATCAAGATTGCCAGGAGAAATATCAATAACCTCAGATATGCAGATGACACCACCCTTACGGCAGAAAGTGAAGAGGAACTAACAAGCCTCTTGATGAAAGTGAAAGAGGAGAGTGAAAAAGTTGGCTTAAAGCTCAACATTCAGAAAAGAAAGATCATGGCATCTGGTCCCATCACTTCATGGGAAATAGATGGGGAAACAGTGTAAGATTTTATTTTGGGGGGCTCCCAAATCACTGCACCTGGTGTTTGCAGTCATGAAATTGAAAGACGCTTGCTCCTTGGAAGGAAGGTTATGACCAACCTAGATAGCATATTCAAAAGCAGAAACATTACTTTGCCAACAAATATCCGTCTAGTCAAGGCTGTGGTTTTTCCAGTGGTCATGTATGGATGTGAGAGTTGGACTGTGAAGAAAGCTGAGTGTCAAAGCATTGATGCTTTTGAACTGTGGTGTTGGAGAAGACTCTTGAGAGTCCCTTGGACTGCAAGGAGATCCAACCAGTCCATTCTAAAGGAGATCAGCACTGGGATTTCTTTGGAAGGACTGATACTAAAGCTGAAACTCCAGTACTTTGGCCACCTCATGCGAAGAGTTGACTCACTGGAAAAGACTCATGCTGGGAGGGATTGTGGGCAGGAGGAGAAGGGGATGACAGGGGATGAGATGGCTGGATGGCATCACCGACTCGATGGACGTGAGTCTGAGTTAACTCTGGGGGTTGATGATGGACAGGGAGGCCTGGCATGCTGGGATTTATGGGATAGCAAAGAGTTGGACACGATTGAACAACGGAACTGACTGAATTGAGTGTTCTTATAGGCAACTCGAATTTAAACATTCTGTATTTTTTCTTACTAAAGTGAGATTTCTCAGAAATTTTTTGGTATGTTTCTTACTCTAGTTTTTATATTTTTTAGGTTGCAATGAATGTGTATGAATTATCATCAGCTGCTGGATTACCTTGTGAGATTGATCCTGCCTTGGTGGTAGCTCTTTCCTCACAAAAATCAGGTAAAATACATAAGTAATTATGTAGTAGTCTTATTAAATAACCTAGGGAACACAAATATAGATGTAATACTTATCTGTTCAAGTGTCTGCCCTATATCAGTGAGTTTTTTGTGTATTTTTTGGTAGTTGGAATATATCAGTGCAGAAAATACCAAGGTCCTTGTCTTCTGGAGCTTATGTTATAGCACAGTCATCACAGAGATTAGATATTTAAGTCTGAAGACTGGATAAGGTTATTAAGCCCATCTAGTATGCAGAGGTGAAGAGGATCAGAGTCAGTCCTGGGCCACCTTCAAGTTTAAGAGTTCAGGGAGAAGAGGAGAAACTACCAAAAGAGAAACTGAGGAGGGATGTGTGAAGGAGAAGAAAAACCAGGAAGGAATCACTTCCATTTGAGAGGAAAGGAAATGGTCAGCTGTGTAGAATTAATAGGTGTGGCAAGAGCAGTGTCAGTGGAGTCCTTTTAAAGGCAAAAAGCTCATTAAAGAGGGCTGAAGAGAAAATAGGAGAAAAGAAATGAGAGATAATGAGTATAAAACAACTCTCTTGCAGAGTTTTACTGGAGGGGAGCAAAGAAAACTGTAGTAGCTAGAGGTAAAAGTAAAATCAAGGGAAGGATATTTTTCAGATGGGAAAATAAGTGTTTGTCTGCTGATGGAAATCATCTAATAGATAGAAACATTGTTATCTAGAAAAGGGTGTCTTGGGAGTTCCCTGACAGTCCAGTGGTTAGGAACTAAGATCCTACAAGCTGTGGCATAGCCAAAAAAAGAAACCGTAATACGTAAATTTTTTAAATGTATAAAAAATATGAAAGTATATCCTATTTTAATTGGACTAGAGCTACTTACCATAGAAAGTCTGTGCATTATTATGTAATATTAAATATTTAAAATATTTTAAGATCAGCCCTTTAAAATGTATTACTCAGAATTCTAGTTTTTTCCACAAAGTAAAATGTTTCATCTGTTTCTGGTACTAAAATGCCTTCCCCTACTTCCTTGGATGTAACATGGTGCTTGACTAAGTTCATCAGTTCTTTTTTGATTTGACATTAGTTTTGTTTCATCACTTATGCAATATGTTCATTATAGTCACATGGATAATTATTGAGACTAGCTTGATTTGCCAGGGCTGTATTTTTTATAATCATCGAGGTTTAAAAAAAATTTTATTGAAGTGTATATAATTGATTTACGGTGTTGTGCCAGTCTGCTGTACAGCAAAGTCTCAGTTATACACATAAATATTCTTTTCCATTGTGATTTATCACAGGATATTGAATATAATTCCCTGTGCTATGGTAAGACGTTGTTTGAAAGTGAAAGTGTTAGTTGCTCAGTCATGTCTGATTTTTTGAGACCCCATGAACTGTAGCCTGTTAGGCTCCTCTGTCCATGGAATTCTCCAGCAAGAATACTGGAGTGGGTTGCCATTTCCTTCTCCAGGGGATCTTCCTGACCCCAGGATCGAACCTGGGTTTCCTGCATTGCAGGCAGATTCTTTACCATTGAGCCACAAGGGAAGCCCATGCCATGTTTTAGATTCCACATATATTATATGGTATATATTCCACATGATATCATATGGTGTTTGTCTTTCTCTTTCTGACTTCCTTCATTTAGTATGATAATTTCTGGTTGCATCCATGTTGCTGCAATTGGCATTGTTTTCTTCTTTTTTATGGCTGGGTAGTATTCCCTTCATCTATTGATGCATATCTTTATCCACTCATCTGTTGATGGACATTTGGATTGTTATCATGTTTTGGCTATTGTGAATAGTCATAATCAGCTAGATTTTTCAAATATATTCTGACTCTTGTCTTATGTTAAATTCTTAATTATATATAGTTAGTGGAGTGACTCTCAGGTACCAGATAAGTGAAGTACCTAGATAACACACACATTTTAGTATATGGATACAATAGATGTTTTAGATAAATTATTTTACAATAAATAATTAAAACATTAGGACAGTGTTACTTATATTCATTTATGACTGGTTCCTCCTGTCTTCTAAAATGAAGAGGTTAGAAATCCAGTTTACACATTTATATCTTTTTAATAGTAAATATCAGATCACATGTATATCTGTTTTAGAAAAAAATTGAAGTTTTTTGGATGATTTGGCACAGTAAGTTAGGAGATAATTTTCTATACTGAAACATAGAATTTTCCTATTAAATAGTTTATTATTAGTTATCAAGTAGAAGATTTTAGGATTCCAGTTATTCTAAATATATTTTTAGTCCTAGTAACCTTACAATTTAAAAAAGAAAAAGAAAATTTTGCCTTACTGTTTTTTTAGATGTCCTTGAAATATACTTAACAGCTTGATAATGGATGATACTATTGTGTATTATTTCTATGCATTCTATATTTCTTGTAACAAAATCGTAATCAGCTCTATAGAGAGTAAAATACATAAAAATTAAAATGTGCTTTTTCTGATTTAGATCATCAACTCTTAACTAATCTTGAAAGAAATACCTTGATGTTATTTGTAATTTTTCTGCCTTAGAAAACATAAGTCCAGAAGAAGAATATAAAATTGCCTGCCTCCTCATGGTGTTTGTGGCCGTTTCTTTGCCCACACTGGCCAGTAATGTGATGTCTCAGTATAGCCCTGCTATAGAAGGTAATAGTAGTTTAAAATTGTTTTGGCATTGGGAGAGTTATGAGTTTTGATATAGTAGGTATTTTTTTAACACAATAAGAAGTGGATTAAGTTTTGCTACTTACTAGATGTGTAATCCTAAAAGACTGAATTTTTCTTTTTCTAAGCCCCAGTTTCACATACACATATGAAGTGTATACATGTGAGCCTATGGGTGCCTGCATGTGTATGTGGCAGGGGGTAGTGAAGGGACTATCCAACTCTTAGGATTATTTTAAAGGATTGAATGGGGAAATGTTCGTAAAGCAGCTAAGCACTTAATAAGTTTCCAAAACAGTGTAAAACTGATGTATGGTTTCTTTTAGGGGTTTTTGAAAATGTGCCTGTTCAATACAGCAATGGTTGTTGCTCTCTTCTACAGTATTTTTAAAAGCACTAGTTCTCATGAAAGTGAAGAGAGGGCAAGGCAGGTTATGCTCCAACTGTTTTTAATCATGCCACTATTTATGTAGATTATAAAGTCATTAAAGATTTGATATTTTGAAGTCACACAGAAACCACAAACCCTATATGCACTTTCTCAGGGCACTGCAACAACATACATTGCTTGGCCAAAGCCATCAACCAGATCGCTGCAGCTTTGTTTACAATTCACAAAGGAAGCATTGAAGATCGGCTTAAAGAATTTTTGGCGGTATGTATAATCAAGCAAAATTCATGACTTTTTTTTTTTTTTAGAGAAAATTTAAAATCACAACTTTGGGGTGTAACAAAGTAAATTCTCTTAATTTATTTATTTTTGGAAGAAGAAACAGGTAAAGACAGGGTATTAAAATCAAAGAGCAGTTAGCTTAGCATTTTTCCCCTTTGGCTTAGCAGTCTCTTGTTTCTAGAGCTCTGCAATATGACTTTTTTTTCTGAGCTGATGTTTGGACTGCTCTAGAATTTTGCCTAGTGTTTGAAAGAGAACAAAACAAAACAAAGAAAGATAGAGGCAAAGGATGAATGTTCCCTCTAAAAGGATATATTTTATTTATTTCCATTTATTTGGAGAAAGTCTGTGAATGGAAACAAACTCAAAAATAAGAATACTACTCACTGCCAAAAGAAGGTAGTAATGCTGACTCTAGCCTCATGAAGTATTGCTCTTAGTTTCTGTGGTAGTGTAGCTCTCTCTTTCCTTTATCAGCATACCTTTTCATATTTTACTTAAAAGACGCACTTATGATATAAGAACACTAGAATATTTGCATCTTTTCAAGTTACAAATCCTGTTAGCTTTTAAAAATTCCTTTTTTAATTTTTAAAGCAAATGTAGTATTAATTGGAGAATAAAATAACATCTATTTCAAAGAAAACAGTATTAAGAGTTAAAATTTTTCTTTTTCATTTTATTTCCTTCTTTCAAGACCTAATGTCTTAATCTCACTGTAGTAGTATTAACTCAAACTCAGTGTGAAATTTTCTTATTTGGAAATTAAGAAATATAGTTAATACAGATGTTGGGAAGAGAAAAAAGAATTTAAATTGTTGTGGTTCTTTTTTTTTAACTTGTTCTAAAAAAAATCAGTTTTAAAGACCAGTAAGAATATTTGATTAACCAAATATTTATTATTCCAATAATTATTATTGGAAATCATTCTAATAATTTTTCAGTATCGTTCATTATCTTTGTGTCTGTTTATACCTTAATAGCTCTTAAATTGTTGCTTGAAAGTATAGAACCTAAGCTCACCTTGTTATTGAAATGTGTTGCAAGTTGAAGCATACTGAAGATAAATATACTGTGAAAGTTTTCACTATAAATATATAGTGAGTTTTATTTTAAAAAAACTTATTTACTTAAAATGTATGTATACTTTTAAGCTTGCATCCTCCAGTCTGCTGAAAATTGGCCAGGAGACAGATAAAACAACTACACGAAATAGAGAATCTGTTTATTTACTGCTAGATATGGTAAGTCTTATTTTAATTTTTGTTAATCACAAAAAGGTTCCAGTCACTCCTGGTAGTATTTTCTTGGTATTTTAGTCATTAAATAGTAATAAGAGTTGATGTACTTTTTTGACAATTTATAGTCACTCCACCCAAGCCACACACTTTCTAATAATTGCTGAAAAGACTGCCATGTGGTAAGGATCTCAGAAAACAACAGAATGAATCACCATTACCTGTAGAGTGTTCTTCTATAAATAGTTTTTCAACCTATTGGGAAACACTCAGGCTTTATATTTTCCAAGTCTTCCTAGTTTCATCTCTTCCTAGTTTTCTAAATGTTCTATTTTCTGACTCCATCTCACCCATCTAATAACATTTCTTACAACTTTCTGTGCCTAGTCAATTCCTTCTCTTTACTGCCATGAAGCCAGCTGTGCTTGTTTCTGTAGTGTGTTTCCTCACTTAGAATACTTTCCTTTATCTGCAGAGGTCTGTGTCTAGCCTAATAATGATTCCACATACTTGTAGCTCAGATCCCTTTTTTAGATAGACTTTGATTACTTTAGCCTACATTGATTTTTCTTGTCTTTTGAAAACTCTAGAATTTAACAGCTTTCCACTTAATCATAGATGGTCTGCGGTTTGATTTGGCTTTTTAGCTTAGTGTTGTGTTACCAATTAGACTTGATGATATGGACCATATTTTAAATAAATGGTATATTGTTGACGGCAATACAAGTGCTTGGTATTTCCTGTTGATTAACTGATTTAATTGAGAAGTAGTGATTTAAAATGTTTTAATGCATACACTATGGCACATTTACATTTCAGATTTTAAAGTAAAAGTAAAGTACTTTAAAAGTAAAAGTAAAAATTTAAGTGTTCCCAGTAAGAGCAATATAAAATTATTCTTTACTCATTTTCAGTAAATGTTTCCATTATAAATAACTTGAATTAATACATTTTTGGAATTTTTCAGATTGTGCAGGAATCCCCATTCCTGACAATGGATCTTTTGGAATCTTGTTTTCCTTATGTCTTGCTGAGAAATGCATACCATGCTGTCTACAAGCAAAGTGTTACATCCTCTGCATAAAATAACTACTTATTGAAGACAAGCACGCATTTTTGTTGCCTCTGTTTTACCTGTAAACTGTGGAACTGTTTGACCTTAAGACCTGAAAAACAGTTTTGTGGATTATAAATTTATTTCATATGGTTGTATTTTCTGATCATCAATTTCTTAATATGGTTGTACTTCAGTATACTTGGTTGATTTAGGTCGCACATTTACGGAATTCATTGAAATTATTCCAATAATTTTAGAATATCATTTGTTTGAAAAACATACATTCTCTATGTTTTTGATATTTGATAATGAAAAAAAGCCTTTGCTTGTTTATTTCTGAAAAATAATTGTATTTAGTGATTATTTTAGATAGTGATATTATAGCATTTATCGTGTGTAAATTATTTCATATAGGGAAGAGTTCTGACCTGTACCTATTATGGTTCTTATTGAAAACAAAACTGGATGTGCATTTCTGTGATGTTATGAATACATTTCTACTTTATTTTGAAACATTTGCCAAACTAATTACTATAACACTGTATAACATTAAAAGTGTTCATGGACTGCTTAGCATTAGAAGCAGACTGTGTCCCCAAATTCTAAAACAGCAGCAAATGATGTTGCTTGTATAAAGCCTGATAATAATTTTTAGACTAATTTCCACGGTGCCCTGTTGGCATTAGCACTACCATTGTACCCTGCTGTATAATAAACAATCTTAGACATTTATCAACTGTTGATACAAATGTTAGTCCCTAACCACTTTTTATATGTTTTAAATTTTTGAAATTCAAGTGTAACTGCCGTAACAAAATAAACACTAGACTATCACATTTTGAATGATTTCTTTTTGGGATCCTCAGAAATTTATTCAGTAAAATGGAAGTTTTTTTGTTTAAACTTAGTTTAAAATAAACTTTAGTTTATTTTAGATATATCTAAGTAGCACATTGATACTAGGTCACCTATTAATAAGATTTGCTTAAATGTTTTGAAAAATATTCCACTAGAAAAAATATTAAAAGTAGAAAATAAAGTTGCATAACATTTTTTAAAAGTTAAGCGCTAAAAGGAAACTTGTGTGCCATCAGCTTGCTAATTTTTATCAGTAAGGAAATGGACAGATTTATTTGAAAGATTAGGGGAAAAACACGGAATGATCACAGAACTAATGAAAATGTTGAGAACTGCTATATCAGTCAGTAATGAATGAGAAAGACATAAAGAGCCTATTGCTTGGCAGCTGACATGGAAGGCAGAGCACATTTAATTTGAAAACTAAGTGGATGTTTTGCTCTTTGACTAGCATTGTAAAGACTTTTTCTCATGAGCTGTGTATCTGGATATCATAGAGCTTCTGTTGTTCACAGCTTCTTATATATACACTGGTAACTTGTGTTAAGATAAAAGAAAGCTACTGTGAACTTAGTTATAATTTTTTTGTAGTTCAGATACTGGAATGAAATTGAAGTGCCACAAGACTATATTTCTATTTTGTGTATGGTTTCTCCAGTTTATATTTAAAGCAGGGAATAGTTGTCACTATCTGTTGAAAATTTCCAGTGGTCAGGAATTTTTTAATGACATAGTTTTAGACTTGAAAGAACCTAAATACACAGTAAACAGTTGAAAGTAAGATTAAATGCTGTTTGCTCTGAAATACTAGGATCCTAGAGCGGTAATAACTTGTCAGTAGTAATATCCTCAAAGGTAAAGCAGGCATTTTGAGTATATACACTTCCATTGGGGTAGTATGTGGAAGGGTGAAGACGTTATTTACCCCTCTTCAGGGGAAGAGAAAAGCCACTCTTTCATAGTGCTGTCAAGTTTATCTTGCCCCAGTCTTTTTCTCACATTCCTAAACTGACTGACTGACTGGTGTACTACGGGATTGTTCTTTGCAGAGAGTCTTTCTACCCCTCCCCCCAAACAAATTTTTAAATAAAGTTAAAAGTAGATTGACAACTCCTATTTTTAACATCTTGTTTGTCTTAACTTTTCTCATTTTCTTCTGAATTTATACTGCAACATACTGTTTTTGTTGTTTTCTCTACAGTAATGTAATCATAACATATATACTTGCCTGTAATCTATTTATTTCACTCAAGTAGAAAAAGTCTGCTATTTGATATTCTTTTTAATGCCTCCTTGTATACCATAACTAGTTTAAAAGTTTCTTTTGGATGAACATTTAGGCAGATTTCTTCTTGTTCATTACAGGCATACCTTGGAGATATTGTTGATTCAGTTCCAGGCCTCTATAGTAAAGTGGGTATCACAATAAAATGAGTCACATGAATTTTTTTATTTTCCAGTGCATATAAAAGTTATGTTTACACTACACTGTAGTGTGTTACCTGTGAAATAATAGTATGTCTAAAAAAACACATACATTAATTTAAAATGTTTCATTGTTAAAATCTTGCTAGCCATCATCTGATAACGCAGTTACTACCAACATTCAATTTATAAAAAATGCAGTATCTGCAAAGTGCAATAAAGAAAAGCGCAATAAAAGGAAGTATTCCTGTATTATAAATAATACCTTGGTGAACTTGGGCTTTTATCTCCTTAAAAATAGCATAATTTCTTACAAGTAAAATTGCTTGGTGGAAGGGTGTATACATTTTAAACATATTAAATTTCCCTCCAATGAGATTTTATCAGTTTTACTCTTACAATTGTGTATTTGAGTATAATTTCCTCCTGTGGTAAACTGTTGATATATATCAATTTTACTGTTGTTGACGCATCTTTGCCTCTTTAAAAGATGAAACATAAATGTTTTAATTTGCATATCTTTGCTTATTAGTAAAGTGGAATATCTTTTTTAAGTTTATTTGTTGTTTTTATTTAATGGATTACTCATTTTCAAGTGGAATGGTCCAAAGATTTTTTAAAAATGCTAATGGGACATGTTTGCATGTTATTTATGTGCATGTATTTAGAATTGAAAACACCCCTCCAAACAATGTTAAGTATAGTGATATGACTATTAAAATATAGTGCATAGTAATTAATGTTAGTATACAGCTACTTTGATTACTGAATTTTAATTGACCTTTAGGAGTATAAAGCATTATTTCCAAATCCAAGTTAAGAACAGCATTGCTATAAAAGGGTATATACCTGTTAAAGAATGAAGGGACTTCCCTGGTGGTCCAGTGGTTAAGACTCCAGGCTGCAATGCAGGAGGCCTGGGGTTCAAACCCTGGTCAGAGAACTAGATCCCACATGCCGCAACTACCATATGCTGCGATGAAGATTGAAGATCAGACCTGGCACAGTCAAATAAAAATAAATGTTAAAAATGAAAAGATATCCAATTTAAGTATATAAACTACAGAGTAGATTGAAATTATGCCAGGACACTGATTCCTTAATTCTAAATTTAAACTGTTAAATAGGTGTGTTTTAAGTTACACAGTAAGCTAATTCCAAAAGGTACTCTATATGTAGGAAACTATCTAAAAATTTTAACCTCATTTCTCAGATATGTCATTTTGAAAACTTTATGTTCTCAAGTGAAAACATCTACCAATCAATGACTGATTCATGTCAATGTATGGCAAAAACCACTGCAATATTGTAAAGTAATTAGCCTCCAATTAAAATAAATTTTTTTAAAAAATCTACCAGTCAAAAGGTGAAAAGCTGTAAGGCTTTCCTTGCCTTTCATACTGATAAAAAACAATCACTTTCCCCCTAAATTGATGTAATTAATACTAACCTTTCAAATTACCAATAAAATAGCCAATTAAATCACATCCTGTAAAGTTAACTTGTAAAGCTCTTTATATTTTAATGTGCTTGCTAAATTTGTGTTTCTATCATTCATTCCAGCACAGACTTCATTTTTTGGAAAGTTCCCTTTTTACGGAATACTTTGGAACCTAGGTAAAGTGGCCATTTTGTTATTAAATATTCAGAGGAAATAGAAATCTACATCATATATTAAGTGTAATTAAGAAAGGAAATCACTCCTTAGCTGCCATTAATCCATCTTATCTTTATTTACTGTAATTACTATTTTTTAGATAGAGCTAATGCAGGATTTCTGAGCACAAAGTGTCCTCTATTCAGTCAGTTTGAGAGCACATGTCTGAACTGTTGACAATGAAAGAGATTACCCCTGCCTTCCAGAACCTTAGAGTGAACTTTGTACTGGTTTAAGTCATAATTTAATCAACTGTTTGTTCTATTGTGCTAGTGTTCCCAGTTTCTTAAACCACCGCCTCCCCCACCCCAAATAGCAAAATAGTAGATGCTCACTACCATAGGACTAGGGCTCTGGTGTTTATTCAGGAGAAAAAACAGTTGGAAACCTAGAGTTAAGGGAAGATTGAGTCCAGAAAATTAAGTCAGAACCTGGCTTTATGGGTTGTAATTGGCACAGTGCTATGGTGATAGTTTTGAGAGTCTGATGCAGTTGAGTAAGTATTGGCTGATGCTGTGCTGTGCTTAGTCGCTCAGTCATGTCTGACTCTGGACTGTAGCCCACCAGGCTCCTCTGTCCATGGGGATTCTCCAAGCAAGAATACTGGAGTGGATTGCCATGCCCTCCTCTAGGCCATGTTCCCAACTCAGGGATCAAACCAGGCTCTCCTGTATTGCGGGTTGGATTCTTTACCATCTGAACCGCCAGAGAAGCCCAAGAATCCTGGAGTGGGTAGCCTATCCCTTCTCCGCAGGATCTTCTCGACCCAGGAATCGAACCAAGGTCTCCTGCATTGCAGGTGGATTCTTTACCAGCTGCACTACCAGGGAAGCCCAGGTATTGGCCAGATGAGATCAATGTAGTTTAAAGTAGCAATACCCTTACCAAGCCTGTGTTTCCTCAGTTATTACAACAGTGAAAAGTCAAAGTGTTAGTTGCTCAGTCATGTCTGACTGTGACTCGATGAAAGAGGGGCTTGAGGGGCTTGGCGGGCATGGGTTGCAGAAAGTTGGATGTGACTGAGCAACTAACACTTTTCACATTAAAACAGTACCTTAGAGTTAAAATAAGGTGTTCCTTCCTTTCTGTTAGACTCCTATTCCTTTTGTTTATTCAACTTATCTCTTAATTTTCCCTTCCTTTTCTTTACAAGAGGTAACCATGGAACTTGACACACAGGCTTCCCATGACTTCCATCCTGGATTCTCCAGTTAGTCATTGGCAGTCTTCCTAATCATTTTCTTCTTTTCTGCTAATTAATTCATTCAGCAAATATATATAGATTCCTGGGTATAATAGCAAAATAAAGAAGTTTCCACTTTACACTTAAGTTCTCATCTTAACAATGATGGACAGAAAAGGAGGAAACTTCTGACGGTGATAGGGAAATATACGGGATGATGGGCTGAGGAGTAAAGAGCTGCTTGGGGGCACCACTTTGGAAAGTGTCATCTGGGAAGGCCTCTATAAGACCTGAAGGATGAAAAGAAACCAGAAATGGACAGAACAGTGAAGGTAAAGCCCCAGAAGGCAAAAACAAACTTGGCATACATGAGAAGTAGAAGTATACAAATTAGTATTTCACAAGGAGAGCTTGACAGAGCCTAATTTGGCTAGCTAGAGCTTTTCCTTTCTCTGGTCTGCCTGTCTTGCTTTGTTCTTTGATTGTATATTAAGAGTTTACAGATCCAATCAAGACAAGTAGGTTATAAAGAATGAAATGAACTGAACTTACAAATGCTGTGTCATTGATACGAAAATGATAAAGTCTATTATATACCATCAGGTTTTCTAAGCCAAGCTCAAGTTCTATCAGACAGTGAACCATAATCTGCTAGTTAATGTGCATGAAATCATGTCCACTTTTCTATTATAATGACTTGCCTCTGGGAGACTTCACCTGTGTTACTTGTAAAGACTTGTGAATGAATAATCCTTAAAGTAGTGTAACTCATATATGTTCTTCATCCCTTTTTTATAGTCACTTGAGCATGAACCATCATTTCATTTGATTGTCTTGGCCTGAATTTCAAAACAGACACCTTGCTTTCTTTTTTCTAAAGGTACACTATGACCTCTTTCTCCCCCTTTGGGGAAAAGAATCAGTTTGAAATCTTAAATGTTTTAATCTTCAGTGAGAAATGATTTTTGAGTTATTTGGTCCTATTGAAAAATATTTATTGACTCTGCTCTTGTGTTAATTTTCATAGTGGAAAGTTGCTTTAAGTATATTAAATTGCATTCTTTTCTTGTATGAGCTGAACTTTCTGTACCCATTGCTGTAGTTAACATTTCAAGCATGCCTAACTGAAATGTTGCATTTCCAAAGAAGTTTTCAGCCTGTCATTCTGACCTGAAAATAACAAAATAGGATAAATTAGCAATCTAGTTAGGAACCTAGCTATAAAGGGCCATATCTCATTTACAAGTAAGTGCACACACCTTGACCCTTATCTTTCTACTTCTTTCTTTGCAGAAGTAAGATGGATAGACAAGTTCTTGGTGTAGGTTCTGGTCAGCCTCTTACATAAGATTCACAAACCTGGAAAGCAAGTGAGCTGGAGATGGGACTGTATGGGGTATGCAACTTTGATGATTGCTATGTCTTAACTGTGGTATATGGCTGTCATATTCATAGAACACATTAACCAAAAGGTCAGTGATTGAGTCTCGAAATTAATATTTGGCAAAGTTCAGTTCAGTTCAGTCACTCAGTTGTGTCCGACTCTTTGCAACCCCATGAATTGCAGCACGCCAAGCCTCCCTGTCCATCACCAACTCCTGGAGTTCACTCAGACTCACGTCCATCGAGTCAGTGATGCCATCCAGCCATCTCATCCTCTGGCGTCCCCTTCTCCTCCTGCCCCCAATCCCTCCCAGCATCAGAGTCTTTTTCAATGAGTCAACTCTTCGCATGACATGGCCAAATATTGAAATTTCAACTTTAGCATCAGTCCTTCCAATAAATACCCAGGGCTGATCTCCTTTAGAATGGACTAGTTGGATCTCCTTGCAATCCAAGGGACTCTTCAAGAGTCTTCTCCAAAACCACAGTTCAAAAGCATCAATTCTTCGGCACTCAGCTTTGTTCACAGTCCAACTCTCACATCCATACATGACCATTGGAAAAACCATAGCCTTGACTAGACGGACCTTTGTTGGCAAAGTACTGTCTCTGCTTTTGAATATGCTATCTAGGTTGGTCATAACGTTCCTTCCAAGGAGTAAGCATATTTTAATTTCATGGCTGCAATCAGCATCTGCAGTGATTTTGGAGCACCCCCCCAAAAAAAGTCTGACACTGTTCCCACTGTTTCCCCATCTATTTCCTATGAAGTGATGGGACCAGATGCCCTCATCTTCATTTTCTGAATGTTGAGCTTAGAGCCAAATTTTTCACTCTCCTCTTTCACTTTCATCAAGAGGCTTGTTACTTCCTCTTCACTTTCTGCCATAAAGGTGGTGTCATCTGCATATCCGAGGTTATTGATATTTCTCCTGGCAATCTTGATTCCAGCTTGTGCTTCTTCCAGCCCAGCGTTTCTCATGATGTACTCTGCATAGAAGTTAAATAAGCAGGGTGACATTATACAGCCCTGATGTACTCCTTTTCCTATTTGCAACCTGTCTGTTGTTCCATGTCCACTTCTAACTGTTGCTTCCTGACCTGCATACAGATTTCTCAAGAGGCAGGTCAGGTGGTCTGGTATTCCCATCTCTTTCAGAATTTTCCACAGTTTATTGCGATCCACACAGTCAAAGGCTTGGCATAGTCAGTAAAGCAGAAATAGATGTTTTTCTGGAACTCTCTTGCTTTTTCCATGATCCAGCGGATGTTGGCAATTTGATCTCTGGTCCTCTGCTTTTTCTAAAACCAGTTTAAACATCTGGAAGTTCATGGTTCACGTATTGCTGAAGCCTGGCTTGGAGAATTTTGAGCATTACTTTACTAGCGTGTGAGGTGAGTGCAATTGTGCAGTAGTTTGAGCATTCTTTGGCATTGCCTTTCTTTGGGATTGGAATGAAAACTGACCTTTTCCAGTCCTGTGGCTACTGCTGAGTATTCCAAATTTGCTGGCATATTGAGTGTAGCACTTTCACGGCATCATCTTTCAGGATTTGAAATAGTTCAACTGGAATTCCATCACCTCCACTAGCTTTGTTCATAGTGCTGCTTTCTAAGGCCCACTTGACTTCACATTCCAGGATGTCTGGCTCTAGCTGAGTGATCATACCATCATGATTATCTGGGTTGTGAAGATCTTTTTTGTATAGTTCTTCTGTGTATTCTTGCCACCTCTTCTTAATATCTTCTGCTTCTGTTAGGTCCATACCATTACTGTCCTTTATCAAGCCCATCTTTGCATGAACTGTTCCCTTGGTACCTCTAATTTTCTTAAAGAGATCTCTAGTCTTTCCCATTCTGTTGTTTTCCTCTATTTCTTTGCATTGATTGCTGAGGAAGGCATTCTTATCACTCCTTGCTATTCTTTGGAACTCTGCATTCAGATGCTTTTATCTTTCCTTTTCTCCTTTGCTTTTTGCTTCTCTTCTTTTCACAGCTATTTGTAAGGCCTCCTCAGATGGCCATTTTGCTTTTTTGCATTTCTTTTCCATGGGGATGGTCTTGATCCCTGTCTCCTGTACAATGTCACTACCCTCTGTCCATAGTTAATCAGGCACTCTATCAGATCTAGTCCTTTAAATCTATTTCTCACTTCCACTGTATAATCATAAGGAATTTGATTTAGGTCATACCTGAATGGTCTAGTGGTTTTCCCTACTTTGTTCAATTTAAGTCTGAATTTGGCAATAAGGAGTTCATGATCTGAGCCACAGTCAGCTCCCGGTCTTGTTTTTGCTGACTGTACCAGACCACTGACCTGCCTCTTGAGAAATCTGTATGCAGATCAGGAAGCAACAGTTAGAACTGGACATGGAATGACAGGCTGGTTCCAAATAGGAAAAGGAGTTCGTCAAGGCTGTATATTGTCAGCCTGCTTATTTAACTTTTATGCAGAGTACATAATGAGAAACACTGGACTGGAAGAAACACAAGCTGGAATCAAGATTGCCAGGAGAAATATCAATAACCTCAGATATGCAGATGACACCACCCTTATGGCAGAAAGTGAACAGGAACTAAAAAGCCTCTTCATGAACGTGAAAGTGGAGTGTGAAAAAGTTGGCTTAAAGCTCAACATTCAGAAAATGAAGATCATGGCATCTGGTCCCATCACTTCATGGGAAATAGATGGGGAAACAGTGGAAACAGTGTCAGACTTTATTTTTGGGGGGCTCCAAAATCACTGCAGATGGTGATTGCAGCCATGAAATTAAAAGATGCTTACTCCTTGGAAGGAAAGTTATGACCAACCTAGATAGCATATTCAAAAGCAGAAACATTACTTTTCCAACAAAGTTCCATTTAGTCAAGGCTATGGTTTTTCCAGTGGTCATGTATGGATGTGAGAGTTGAACTGTGAACAAAGCTGAGTGCCAAAGAATTGATGCTTTTGAACTGTGGTGTTGGAGAAGACTCTTGAGAGTCCCTTGGATTGCAAGGAGATCCAACCAGTCCATTCTAAATGAGATCAGCCCTGGGATTTCTTTGGAAGGAATTATGCTAGAGCTGAAACTCCAGTACTTTGGCCACCTCATGTGAAGAGTTGACTCATTGGAAAAGACTCTGATGCTGGGAGGGATTGGGGGCAGGAGGAGAAGGGGACGCCAGAGGATGAGATGGCTGGATGGCATGCATCACTGACTCGATGCACATGAGTCTGAGTGAACTCCTGTAGTTGGTGATGGACAGGGAGGCCTGGCGTGCTGTGATTCATGGGGTCGCAAAGAGTCGGACACGACTGAGCGACTGAACTGAACTGAACTGATAGAGCTTCTCCATCTTTGGCTGCAAAGAATATAATCAATCTGATTTCGGTGTTGACCATCTGGTGATGTCCATGTGGAGAGTCTTCTCTTGGGTTGTTGGAAGAGGGTGTTTGCTATGACCAGTGCATTCTCTTGGCAAAATTCTATTAGACTTTGCCCTGCTTCATCCCGTATTCCAAGGCCAAATTTGCCTGTTACCCCAGGTGTTTCTTGACTTCCTACTTTTGCATTCCAGTCCCCTATAATGAAAAGGACATCTTTTTTGGGTGTTAGTTCCAAAAGGTCTTGTAGGTCTTCATAGAACGGTTCAACCTCAGCTTCTTCAGCATTACTGGTTGGGACATAGACTTGGATTACTGTGATATTGAATGGTTTGCCTTGGAAACGAACAGAGATCATTCTGTTATTTTTGAGATTGCATCCAAGTACTGCATTTCATACTCTTGTTGACCATGATGGCTACTCCATTTCTTCTAAGGGATTCCTGCCCACAGTAGTGGATATAATGGTCATCTGAGTTAAATTCACCCATTCCAGTCCATTTGAGTTCGAGGATTCCTAGAATGTTGACTTTCACTCTTGCCATCTCCTGTTTGATCACTTCCAATTTGCCTTGATTCATGGACCTAACATTCCAGGTTCCTATGCAATATTGCTCTTTACAGCATCGGACCTTGCTTCTATCACCAGTCACATCCACAGCTGGGTATTGTTTTTGCTTTGGCTCCATCCCTTCATTCTTCCTAGAGTTATTTCTCCACTGATCTCCAATAGCATATTGGGCACTTATCAACCTGGGGGGTTCCTCTTTCAGTATTCTATCATTTTACCTTTTCATACTGTTCATGGGGTTCTCAAGGCAAGACTACTGAAGTGGTTTGCCATTCCCTTCTCCAGTGGACCACATTCTGTCAGAACTCTCCACCATGACCCGCCCGTCTTGGGTGGACCCACACAGCATGGCTTAGTTTCATTGAGTTAGACAAGGCTGTGGTCCGTGTGATTAGATTGACTAGTTTTCTGTGATTATGGTTTCAGTGTGTCTGCCCTCTGATTTGGCAAAGACTCTGATGCTAGGAGGGATTGGGGGCAATAGGAGAAGGGGACGACAGAGAATGAGATGGCTGGATGGCATCACTGACTTGTTGGACGTGAGTCCAAGTGAACTCCGGGAGTTGGTGATGGACAGGGAGGCCTGGCGTGCTGCGATTCATGGGGTCGCAAAGAGTCGGACACGACTGAGCAACTGATCTGATCTGATCTGAACATTAAAACATACCCATCATAGGATATAAGTTCTAAAATACATGACTAAATTTTACTCCAAAATTATATTTTTTTACATAAATTGCATTTAATTGTAGTTCACCTCTCGGAGTTTTATAGTTTCTGGTCTTATGTTTAGATCTTTAATCCATTTTGAGTTTATTTTTGTGTATGGTATTAGAAAGTGTTCTAGTTTCATTCTTTTACAAGTGGTTGACCGGTTTTCCCAGCACCACTTGTTAAAGAGATTGTCTTTAATCCATTGTATATTCTTGCCTCCTTTGTCAAAGATAATGGTGTCCATAAGCGCATGGATTTATCTCTGGGCTTTCTATTTTGTTCCCTTGATCTGTATTTCTGTCTTTGTGCCAGTACCACACTGTCTTGATGACTGTGGCTTTGTAGTAGAGCCTGAAGTCAGGCAGGTTGATTCCTCCAGTTCCATTCTTCTTTCTCAAGATAGCTTTGGCTATTTGAGGTTTTTTGTATTTCCATACAAATTGTGAAATTATTTGTTCTAGCTCTGTGAAAAATACCGTTGGTAGCTTGATAGGGATTGCATTGAATCTATAAATTGCTTTGGGTAGTATACTCATTTTCACTATAATGATTCTTCCAATCCATGAACATGGTATATTTCTCCATCTGTTAGTGTCCTCTTTGATTTCTTTCACCAGTGTTTTATAGTTTTCTATATATAGGTCTTTAGTTTCTTTAGGTAGATATATTCCTAAGTATTTTATTCTTCTTGTTGCAATGGTGAATGGAATTGTTTCCTTGATTTCTCTTTCCATTTTCTCATTATTAGTGTATAAGAATGCAACCCAACAGAAATCACAGCAGGATCCTCTATGACCCACCTCCCAGAATATTGGAAATAAAAGCAAAAATAAACAAATGGGACCTAATTAAAATTAAAAGCTTTTGCACAACAAACTATAAGCAAGGTGAAAAGACAGCCTTCAGAATGGAAGAAAATAATAGCAAATGAAGCAACTGACAACTAATCTCAAAAATATACAAGCAACTCCTGCAGCTAAATTCCAGAAAAATAAACGACCCAATCAAAAAATGGGCCAAAAAACTAAATAGACATTTCTCCAAAGAAGACATACAGATGGCTAACAAACACATGAAAAGATGCTCAACATCACTCATTATCAGAGAAATGGAAATTGAAACCACAATGAGGTACCATTTCATACCAGTCAGAATGGCTGCGGTCCAGAAGTCTACAAGCAATAAATGCTGGAGAGGGTGTGGAGAAAAGGGAACCCTCTTCCACTGTTGGTGGGAATGCAAACTAGTACAGCCACTATGGAGAACAGTTTGGAGATTCCTTAAAAAACTGAAAATAGAAGTGCCTTATGACCTAGCAGTCCCACTGCCTGGCATACACACTGAGGAAACCAGAATTGAAAGAGACAGGTGTACCCCAATGTTCATTGCAGCACTGTTTATAATAGCCAGGACATGGAAGCAACCTAGCTGCCCATCAGCAGACGAATGGATAAGAAAGCTGGGGTACATATACACAATGGAATTTTACTCAGCCATTAAAAAGAATCCATTTGAATCAGTTCTAATGAGGTGGATGAAACTGGAGCCTATTATACAAAGTAAGCCAGAAAGAAAAACACCAATACAGTATACTAACCCATATATATGGAATTTAGAAAGATGGTAATGACAACCCTGTATACGAGAGAGCAAAAGAGACACAGATGTATAGAACAGTCTTTTGGACTCTGTTGGAGAGGGAGAGGGTGGGATGATTTGGGAGAATGGCATTGAAACATTTATAATATCATATATGAAACGAATCGCCCGTCCAGGTTCGATGCATGATACTGGATGCTTAGGGCTGGTGCACTGAGACGACCCAGAGGGATGGTACAGGGAGGGAGGTGGGAGGGGGGTTCAGGATGGGGAACACGTGTATACCATGGCAGATTCATGTTGATATATGGCAAAACCAATACAATATTGTAATTAACCTCCAATTAAATAAATTTATATTTTTAAAAATGTGTCTATAGTCAACCCTTGAACAATGCAGGGATTAGGGATGCCAACCCCTGCACAACTGAAAATCTATACAGCATTATAATCTGTCCTTCAAAGCAGTGGTTCCTCATCCACCAGTTCAGCCTACCTTGGATCATGTAGTACTGCAGTAATGCATTTACTGAAAAAAATCTGTTTACAAGTGGACCCGTGTTGTTCAAGGGTCAACTGTATTTATATTCACAATAGCTATGGGAGCCCAGCAGAAGAACTATGCAAGGTAGTTTGCAGAGGGCACTATCCAATGGTCACAGAGAAAGATTTGATTTTGAACTGTCTTTTTTTTTTTTTTTTTTTGGCCATACCATGCTGCATGTGGGATCTTAGTTTCCTAACCAGCGATGGAATGCATGTCCCCTGCAGGAGAAGCAAGGAGTCTTAATCCCTGAGTCACCAGGGAAGTCCATGACTTTGAACACTCTTGAATATCAAATTTCTATATAGGAAAGATTCAGAGTAGCAACTTAGGTGGTAATCAGGGCTACAGACAGTACATTCTGGAAACTGGTCTGTAGAAACAAAGTCATCATCAGATTGAGAAAAAGCAAATTGCATTCACATTAATGGGATCCTATTTCAGAGATACAAAATCTGCGCCTTTTTTTCTTCTTCAAGCTATTTCAATTATTAGTTATCCATTTACTCAGCTTCTTCCTTTCACACTTTAAGCTACAGAACCAACAACCTGAGGATTTTAAACATATTTTGACAATGTATTACTTTTTAAATGGCTTATGGAAAGCTGATGGGCACCATCAATAAATCTGACCTGATCTCATAAGTTTGTCAAGATTATCACTCAGGGGCATATTCCAGACTCTCCTAATTGCTTCACTCTGCCCCTTAAAAGAAAAAAAAAATAATTAAACCATCTACTTTGCTTTACTGTCCAATGTTTATATCTTCCTTGTTCTGCATGCTTTGCTTCTCACCTACCTCTTCTCAGTCCCTAAGGGTCCCACAGAATCTCCAGGATCCGGCAGCTGGAATCTGTGTCATCACTCTTTATTATATCCTGAAATCTGCTAGAAACTCAAGTTTAACCACAGCTCTTGCTTCCAAAGCTTCAAAATCCAGGCAGCTCCTGCACTCTCAAATTAATAGGACAACTGAAGCCCTCCTAATGATACGATTCATAAAAATGGAAATGTCATGGGGAAATTGCAAAGTTTTTAATACTAAAGAGCAAGTGTCACAGAGCTCTGTGACAACCTGGAGGGGTGGGATGGGATGGAGGTGAGAGGAAGGCTCAAGAGGGAGGGGACAGATGTATACCCATGGCTGATCCATAGGTATGCCATCCACGTATGGCAGAAATCAACACAATATTGTAATTATCGCTCAATTGGAAATAAATTTTTTTTTAAAGAAAAAAAAATTGTAGTTCAGAATCATTTATTTCTCAGTTTTGTCAACTGCCCAATTGCTCCCAGCCTCATGTTAAACTACTTATTTAAGGTATTAAATAGTTTCTGTCAGGTATACAGCAGAGACCAACTCATGATTAAGTTGCTGTCACATCATTAACTCCATTAGTAAGTTAACAACAGTTCCTCTTTATCTCCTGGATTTAAAGTTTTGGGGATCAGTGGTGATGATAAAATTTTATTATTCTCACAGACTGAAACTGTGCACTATTGGATAACATTTTCAAAAACAAACCTGAAATATGGTGCCATGTTTATTTTTTCTAATGTTTTTTGCATGGATTTATTGCATCACACATTTGATTGAGAAAACAATTGTCAGTAAATGTAGGTTCTAGCAATGTGGCAATGAAGCGATGTGACTGGCTGTCAAGATAAAAATATGGCTTTGGAATTTCAAGTTACATATCATTTTTAGTTGCATGCACATTCATACCAATTTCAGCATCTTCTCTGCAGTAGAAAGAGGATCCTTACAGCAAGTATCACGTAAGAAATACTTGGATTCTAAAGGCAAATTCATGCTTAAACTGATGGATAGAATTCAACATGTAAAGCACACGGGGAGATTTTCACTCCAAGTTACATCTAAAGTGTTTATTTGAAAGAGAACATTCAATGATTAATTATAAATCAAGATGCCGTGCTAATTAAGTATGACCATAACCTTGTGTAATTAATTACACAGTCATTGATTCTACACAAGCTCTGGGTGCCAGAAAGCACACACTGAAGTAGGCGTTCAGGTGTTAAACCTTGCCAAGGCTGAAGGTGGAGCAGATAAGGTAAAAGTTCTGAGGCAGAAGCTGAACTTAGTTCATTCCTAGTTCTTACCTTCAATCATAAATGTACAAGGGTCCTTGTGTGCAGCTGAAGCAAGGCCCAGCTGGCAAAACTTGAGGTGGGAGCCAAGAGAAAATTTGACCTTAACTGTTAATAGGGGCTTTGTCCAAACTGAAAATTTTGGCTAGGGTAATCGAGAGCTAATGTTTGCTGAGAGATCCCCGTTTACCAGATACTGCAGTATAAGTTTTATCTAATTTAATCCTCTAAGTATCACTCATTTTGTTCTCACAGTATCCCTACGTGATGATTGTTCTCATTTACCAGTGTGGATACAGAAGCTCAGGGAAGGTAAGTAACCTGACCGACTCACACTGCAAGGAAGTAGCACAGCCAGGATTTAAATCTGGCCCAGAGCTGTACTCTTATCTTTGCATTGTCTCTGATATATGACTGGGCTTTTTTTTTTTTTTTTAATCCAAAAGCATTTAAAGCTTCACTAATTTAACTGCAGCTCAAGGAGCAGAAGAATAACCCTTACTCAGTGCTTACATTATGTTACTCTCAATGCTAGGCGTTTTCATGTTCTTTAGTTATCTCATTTGATCTCCAAACCAAATTACTCAGTAGAGATTATTTTCTGAATTTTCATAAACAAATGGAAAGCTGTCTCACAGCTTTAAATCCCTGGCCCCGGTGTCACAAAATTATTTGGGTGACAGCACTAATAATTAAAATTATTCAGTGATGGCTGTTGGATTTCTCTATTTGTTATTCAGTCGCTCAGTCTTGTCTGACTCTGCAACCCCATGGACTGCAGCACGCCAGGCTTCCCTGTCCTTCACCATCTCCCAGAGTTTGCTCCAACTCATGTCCACTGAGTCAGTGATGCCATCCAACCATCTCGTCCTATGTCGTCCCCTTCTCTTCCTGCCTTCAGTCTTTCCCAGCATCAAGATCTTTTCCAGTGAGTCAGCTCTTCATATCAGGTGGCCAGAGTATCGGAGCTTCAGCTTCAGCATCAGTGCTTCGAATGAATATTTAGGGTTGGTTTCCTTTAGGATTAACTTGCTGTCCAAGGGACTCTCAAGAGTCTTCTCCAGCACCACAATTCAAAGGCATCAGTTCTTGTCTCTACTTCTACTATATTGTGCACTTTGCCAAAACAGTGAAAACCATTTTTCTGGGTAAAGAACAGTGAGCTTGTTCTTCCTGGCACTTTCTGTCCTTCATGACAGAGTTTACCTCTACACTTTCTCTCTGATCCTTCATAGTTTAATCTCTACCAACCCTAATTTCTTTCCTAGTCTGTCTTCACGCTCCCCTGCCTCTCCATTATGTAATAGATAGTATGTCATATTTACCAATTTTGAAAATACTCATTTTCATTTTGAGGCTCAAACTCACATAGTATTTATACTTTCTATATTAAGAGAAATTATATTTTAGTGAATTTGTGATGCTAACCCAACTATTGACGTGAGATCCTACCTTGGAATATTCAGCATTTAGTCTAGTATTACACTTAGTGTAGGGAACTCTGTAAACGTGACTGATTAAATGATTCTGCATGTATGAAAGATGACCTTATCTTCAAAATAATAGCTAACATAATACTTGAATGAAAAATATGGCAGTGGTTATAATAAAGGAGAATTTTAGTCTTTTTACCTAGATAGAGCCTTAGAAATTAGCTACTTCAAACTACTCAAGGGTTAAGTAATTATACCAAAGTTGCATAGAAAAAGACTGGAACTAGGATACTGTCTTCTTGATTCTTGGTACCATGCTCTTTGTGCTGTGTGATACTGCTTCATGTAGTCTTAATCATAATGAGCATTCACTGGTTCTTGGTAGGATTATAGGGGTTGATGTGTGAGGTGTGATACCATGTCATCAAATTAATCTGGGATTTGAATCCAACTCTCACTTATAGATGAATTGCTTGACTCTTCTGATTTTGTATCCTTAAATGTAGAATGGGATTAGTAACTATTGTAAGAGCTGTTGTGAGAGTTAAACAAGATTATGTATACAAATCAATGACATTGGAGCCTGCCACACAGGAATTCAGTTAACAGTGATTATTTCTGTGATATTATTAGGCTATTTGGTTTTGCTTCTTATAAAATTGCCTTCTGAGAGTTCACTTTTTTAGGAGTAGTATAACGTCACAATTTCCATTCATGAGAATGGATGTTTTTGTGTCAGGCTAAATTCTAGCTCCGGTTTGAAAGTCATTACATTGTCTTAAATGGGAAAAAAGTTTTCTTAATCTGCTCTATACTGTAATACTTTATACTGTATTTTTGTATACTACACACAACAGATGTAAAGCTTGTATTTTCAAATATCATTTCAACATCTAGAACAATTTCAACAACTGCTCATTGAAAGCCTCTATTTTTCTTCATGTTGTTTCCTATGTCTGTCTCTTATATTCATCACCTCCCTTTCCTTAGCATGTCATCCTCTTTTTAACCTTGTAGGTGCCTTTATTTTTTACTTACTTTATTACTTACTGAATCACATTGTATTTGTTACATGCCTGTGTCTTCTTCAATTCTGGGAAAGCCTTAAGGTCAGGGTCCATGTTTATTTCATCTTTCAGTTTAGTCATACCCCCAACCCTGCCTAGCCTTCAGAAAATATGCTGTCGGATAGAAAAGACTGATGGCTAGACAGATACTACAGAACTCCATTGCTAATGATACTCTTTGCTTTATGATGGGCACAAGTAGGTTTTTTTCTCTTTATTCTTATGGAGGAGCACAGCATTATTAGTTACAGTAGGTGGGGGTTTCTAGCACCCAGAGCAGAGATAGCTCAATGGTGACACATAAAGTGGTTTCTGTGATTTCTCCTAATAAGGTGATTCACCTATCCAGAGTATCTGGGGGAGAAGGAATCTGAGCTTCTTATATAAATAGGCATAAGAGTGGGAGCACTGGCAGAATATCAAAAAAGTGTTCCATTTTATAGGAAAAAAAATTTTTTTTAATTTAGAAATTAAGTAAAATTCCAAGGACAAAGGGGTTACCCAGGTGGAGCTTGTGGTAGAGAACCTTCCTGCCAGTGCAGGAGACATAAGAAACACGGGTTCAATCCCTGGGTCAGAAGATCCCCCAGAGGAGGGCATGGCAACCCACTCCAGTATTCTGGCCTGGAGAATCCCATGGACAGAGCAGTCTGGTGGGCTATAGTCCTGGGGTCGTACAGAGTCGGACATGACTGAAGTGACTTACCACACACACACCAAGGACAAAGAAGAGGGACCATCAGAGAAATTACAGAGTGACTGCTCAGGTTACTGTCCTGAAATAGAGACATGATCCTTTCAAGTGGTGACTGACCTCTAGCTAGAGTCAGTACTTCATAAAAGAGGCAGGAGCTTTGAGACACTTAATTGTAATCTTATCCCTTTTCAGAAATACCTCCCATACTCAAGCTGGTCTGATGGTCTTCTCATGTCACTGTGCACAAGGATTAGTAGACCTTGAAATGTTATCCTATCAGTATAATTTCACATCTAGTCTCAAGATTGCACTGGCAATTAATTCCCTTGGCAACTGATCACACAGTGAGGACCGACCAGGCTCATTTGCTTCCAAGACAGCCAAATACCCTTGAAGAATAAATGCCTCTGCTGCTGGAGGTCACAGCACCCAGAAAGTGTTTAGAGAAAGCAGCTGCTGACCTCTCCAATGAGTTCTGCTATTCTTGTCATATCAGAGCCTAAGTCCAACGGTTACTGGCAATACCATGACTTCCATCTGAAAGACCACACAACTCAATATATTCTCTTCTGGAAAAACAGTCTGCACATTGATTCTGCAGAAGGTGACAGTGGGAAGATAGTTGTGGTGTTTTAAGAACAGCTTCTGAGTCCCTCATGCTATGCTATGTAAATCTGGTAGGAATTCTGCTTTGCTTCCTATATTAACCTTATTGTTCCATTGAGGTGAAAGTTCATGAAAAGTTTACACAGGGTGAACCTTCATAATGAGTTTAATTCTCTCTGCATGTGAGAAGGAGGAGAAACCTTAAAAATTACCTGTATTCCTAGGGGGTGGGGCGGGAAACACCCCCGAGTACGGTGGAGCATGTCTCTGCCAGTTTAATATATCTGTAGAGGAAAATGGCTGGTAATAATAGGCTACAGGGGGCGGACGGTAGTGCCCCATGCGTCCTGAACCGGAGGCTGTTGTAGCTCTCTGAGGGGCATCTGTAGTGGGGTTCTTTCCCCCTTGGCGGAACGCAGCCTCTGTCTAATTGCTGTTTTCTTCCCCCTTCCCATCAGTACTCACCGGGAGAGGTGGATACAATCTAGGAGGTCCAGCTGAGGTGGAATTCTGGGGGCATTGACCAGAGGTCTCCATTGCTGGGATTGGAACCTGCCGAAACAGCGGTTCTACAAACTCCAGGAGAGCAGGTGGAAGAGCAGTGGCTGCTGCAGGAACTTCGCCTCGCCCTGGCTTGGGCAGTAAGGCGGCCTCCGGTCCTGGTAGAGCACTGGGAGGTGGGCGCGTCATTATTCAGCATTGGGGAGGGGTCAGGTCATCCCCGTCCAAATCCTGTAGAATTTCCCTTTTTATCATCAGTCAATTTTTATGCCATTAATATTTTCCCTTTCCCTTCTGGATACAGAACCTTGTCCAAGTAGGAGGGTCTTGAGCTAACCCTAGCCATGAGTCAGTATATGGATATTGATCCAGGTGTCCTGGCTCTCCTGTGACTACTGTATAGACTGCTTCCACTATTTTTAAGTTCATGGTGTTCTCTGGTGGCCATCCTACTCCCATAGTGGGCCATTCGACCTCACAGAGTATGTGGAGGCCGTTAGGCTTCATCTTCACCCCATAGTCTCCTCCAAATCCCTTCTTTAAATTTTTAATCATGCACTCCAATAGAGTTGCCTTAGATTCACTGCCCCCCATCTTGCTTACCTTCTCGGACCTTCTTCTACTTTTCCTTTTCGTTCTGTCTACGAAGTTCTCAGTACCCTATGTACTTCTGATATTTCCACTCAATGACACTTAAATTGCCATTCTGCCTCCTTCCTAATTGGGGCGAGAAGAGCCTTACCTGCCAGATCCCAGAGGGAGAAGGGGGGCCAGCGTGTCTTCACCTGCCGGTCGGCACAGCCAAACCAGAACACGTGATCCAAGACTGTTTCTCCCTTAACTTTTAAAGTCCGTTCTGCCTTGATGGGCTTGATCAGGTGCGGATGAAAATACAGATGGGTTAAATATCCCACGTCCAAGGCTGTCTCCGGAAAAGGCAATTTGTACTCACTTATGTATCCCCCTCCTTCTAGCCTGACAACTCCAAGGGGGTCAAGAATTTCATAGCAGATGGGACACTTCCTTGGGGAGGGCAGAATACAAGCACACTAAAACCAAGTTTCTTCTCCTAAAAATCCCCTGGCAATTGCTTGGTAATAATTTTCCCCAAGACGGCATGGACACCACCTCCTAAATGACCTTCACAAATTTCCTTCCTAAGCCCTAACACACTCGTCAACCTGTGTACCAAGCAATCATTGCCACCTGCCTATTCCAGGCTCCTGTGGGTCTGTGCCCCTTCTAATCCCTCCCAGGGGGGTGATCAGGCCCCCTCTTCCACCCTGCTGGGTGGGTTCCTCCTCACCTGAGCGCTCAGTTCCCCTGCTGCTGTCCACTACCTGCTAACATGAAAGGTCTGGACATTGAGAAGCAGAATCCTTCCAGAAGGGCGAGGTGCCTTCCCTCCTCTAGAAGATTCGAGCCGCAAGGCCTCAGAGTAGTCCCAAATGGGACTTGTCTCCTCAAAGTGAGGAGTTTCCTGGCCCATGCACCAAATGTTGTAGCCACGCGTTCAGGGAAACAAACTCACTCAGAAGGACAATGCAGATAGTGGCATGCAGTTTATTACACTGGCGGGCCCAAGGCAGAGTCTCCTCTTAGCCAAGGACCCTGACCAGTCTTTCTGAAAACCTTATATACCCTAAGTGTACATGCCCAAACCCATCTCCCCCAATTCCCTAAAACTAGTCTGAACAAAGGAAAAGAAAAATACAATCAAAGTTAACCCGTGATTCATATGACTTAAGCCTAGGTAGTTAACAGTGGACAATTATCAATAGGCCTGTGGTCATACCCCAATAAGCATAATAGAATTTATGATTCTATTCGGTTACACAGATAATTAGGGTATTCTTTTGGGCAACAGAGAGTCTAGGTACGAGCCCTGGGGCTCTTCCATCCAGGGGGCCTGGTTTTCCAGTTGGTATGTCGTTTCCATAGATACTGGGCATCTAGCTCAAAGTCCACCCAAGTCCGGCCCAAGATGGAGTCCGGCTTTCAAGATGGAGCCTGTTCTGTCTGTTTCCTCCTTCACAATAACTGTTAGCATATATATTATTTATTCAAGTGACTAAGGAGTGATAAGTATTTTATCAAATTGCACTGTAACATTCAAGTTTCATCTGTATTCTGGATAATTGGCCAAGAATTTGTAACTCCATACAATGGGAAAAAAGTGTATTAACTTGTAACAATAGATCACTGAACTTACTAAATGTAGCTTTCCTAATTCATATTTTCTGTGTTATGCCAAAAAAAAAAATAGTACCTCCCTCAAATACATGAGCCGTGCCATGCAGGGCCACCCAAGATGGACAGAGCATAGCGGTGAGTTCTGACAAATGGAGAAGGGAATGACAAACCACTCCAGTATTCTTGCCTTGAGAACCCTATGAACAGTAGAAAAGACAAAAAGGTATGACACGAAAGATGAGCCCCCCAGGTCGGTAGGTGTCCAATATGCTACTGGGGAAGAACAGAGAAATAGCTCCAGAAAGAAGGAAGAGACTGGGCCAAAGTGGAAACAACGCCCAATTGTGGATGTGTCTGGTGGTGAAATTAAATGCCCAGTGCTGTAAAGAAATTTATTGCATAGGAACCTGGAATATTAAGTCCATGAATCAAGGTAAACTGGACATGGGCAAACAGGAGATGGCAAGAGTGAACATTTTAGGATTGGAATGTAAAGGCAAGAGATATCTGGAGTAACAGGCAAGTTTGGCCTGGAGTATAAAATTAAACAGGGCAAAGGTTAACAGTTTTGCCAAAAGAACACACTGGTCATAACAAACATCCTCTTTCAACAACACAAGAAACAACTTTACACATGGACATCACCAGATGGTCAATACCAAAATCAGATTGATTATATTCTTTGCAGCTGAAGATGGAGAAACTTGATACAGTCAGCAAAAACAAGACCTGAAGCTAACTGTGGCTCAGATTATGAACTCCGTATTGCAAAATTCAGGCTTAAATTGGAAAAAACAAACAAACACAACAGGGAAAACCACTAGGTCATTCAGGTACAGGTATAACCTAAATCAAAGCTCTTATGATAATACGGTGGGGGTGATGAATAGATTCAAGGGACTAGATCTGATAGAGTGCCTAAAGAACTAAGGATGGAGGTTCATATCATTGTACAGGAGGTAGTGACCAAAACCATCCCCAAGAAAAAGAAAGCAGGAAGGCAAAGTGATTGTCTGAGGAGTCCTTACAAATAGCCAGGAAAAGAAGAGAAGAGAAAGGCAAAAGACAAAGGGAAAGATATACCCCACTGAAGGCAGAGTTCAGAGAATAGCAGTGAGAGATAAGAAAGCCTTCATAAGTGAACAATGCAAAGAAACAGAGGAAAACAAATGAATGGGAAAAACTAGAGATCTCTTCAAGAAGATTGAGATACCAAGGGAACATTTCATGCAAAAATGAGCACAATATAGGACAGAAACTGCAAGGACCTAACAGAAGCAGAAAAGGTTAAGAAGAGGTGGCAAGAATACACGGAAGAACTACACAAAAAATGTCTTAATGACCAAGATAACCGTTATGATGTAGTCACTCACCTAGAGCCAGACATCCTGGAGTGTGAAGTGAAATGGGCCTTAGAAAGCATTACTACCAACAAAGCTAGGGGAGGTGATGGAATTCCAGCTGAGCTATTTCAAATCCTAAAAGATGGTGCTGTTAAAGTGCTGTACTCAAAATTTGGAAAACTCAGCAATGGCCACAGGACTGGAAAAGGTCAGTTTTCATTCCAATCTCACAGAAGGGCAATGCCAAAGAATGTTCAAACTAGTGCACAATTGTGCTCAATTCACATACAAGCAAGATAATGCTCAAAATCCTTCAAGCTAGGCTTCAGCCATACATGAATTGAGAACTACTAGATGTACAAGCTGGATTTAGAAAAGGCAGAGGAACCAGAGATCAAATTGCCATCATTCATTGGATCATGAAGAAAGTGAGGGAATTCCAGAAAAAAGCCTCTACTTCTGCTTCATTGACTACACAAAGCTTTGTGGATCACAACAATTTGTGGAAAATTCTTAAAGAGATGGGAATATCAGACCATCTCCACCTGCCTCCTGAGAAATCTGTATGCAAGTCAAGAAGCACCAATTAGAATCATACATGGAACAATGGACTGGTTCAAAACTGGGAAAGGAATAGGGAAGGCTGTATATTGTCACCTTGCTTATTTAACTTCTATGCCAAGTACATCATGTGAAATGCCAGGCTGGATGAAGCTAAAGCTGGAATCAAGATTGCCAGGAGAAATATCAACAACCTCAGTATTCAAATGATACCACCCTTATGGCAGAAAGTGAAGAGCAACAGTAGAGGAGTCTCTTGATGAAGGTGAAAGGGGAGAGTGAAAAAGCTGGCTGAAAACTCAACATTCAAGAACTAAGATCATGGCATCCAGTCCTATCACTTCATGGGAAATAGATGGGGAAAAAAGTGGAAACTGACTGATTTTATTTCCCTGGGTTCCAAAATCACTAGGTATGATGAATGCATCCACAAAATTAAAATATGCTTGCTCTTTGGAAGAAAAGCTGTGAAAACCTAGACAGCATTTTAAAAAGCAGAGACAGCACTTTGCTGACGAAGGTCTATATAGTCAAACCTGTGGTTTTTCCAGTAGTCATATATGGATGTGAGAGTTGGACCATAAAGAAGGCTGAATGCCAAAGAATCGATGCTTTTGAACTGTGGTGCTGGAGAAGACTCTTGAGAGTCCCTTGGACTGCAAGGAGATCAAACCAGTCAATCCTAAAGGAAATCAGTCCTGGATATTCATTGGAAGGACTGATGCTGAAGCTGAAACTCCGGTACTTTGGCTGCCTGATACAAAGAGCTGACTCATTGGAAAAGACCCTAATGCTGGAAAGGATTGAGGGCAGGAGCAGAAGCAAGCAACAGAGGATGAGATGGTTGGATGGCATCACCAACTCAATGGACATGAGTTGAGCAAACTCTGGGAGATACTGAAGGACAGGGAAGTCTGGCAGGCTGCAGTTAATGGAGTCACAAAGTTGGACACAACTTAGCAACTAAAAAACAACAACAAATGCATAATTGTTTACAGATCATTGAAAAAGAATATATACAACAGAATTGTTCAGTTCAGTTCAGTCGCTCAGTCGTGTCCGACTCTTTGCAACCCCATGAATCTCAGCACGCCAGGCCTCCCTGTCCATCACCAACTCCCGGAGTTCACCCAGACTCATGTCCATTGAGTCAGTGATGCCATCCAGCTATCTCATCCTCTGTCGCCCCCTTCTCCTCCTGCCCCCAATCCCTCCCAGCGTCATAGTCTTTTCCAATGAATCAACTCTTTGCATGAGGTGGCCAAAGTACTGGAGTTTCAGCTTTAGCATCATTCCTTCCAAAGAAATCCCAGGGCTGATCTCCTTCAGAATGGACTGGTTGGATCTCCTTGCAGTCCAAGGGACTCTCAAGAGTCTTCAACACCACAGTTCAAAAGCATCAATTCTTCAGCGCTCAGCCTTCTTCACAGTCCAACTCTCACATCCATACATGACCACAGGAAAAACCATAGCCTTGACTAGACGGACCTTTGTTGGAAAAGTAATGTCTCTGCTTTTGAATATGCTATCTAGGTTGGTCATAACTTTTCTTCCAAGGAGTAAGCGTCTTTTAATTTCATGGCTGCAGTCATCATCTGTATTGATTTTGGAGCCCCCCAAAATAAAGTCTGACGCTGTTTTTACTGTTTCCCCATCTATTTCCCATGAAGTGATGGGACCAGATGCCATGATCTTCCTTTTCTGAATGTTGAGCTTTAAGCCAACTTTTTCACTCTCCACTTTCACTTTCATCAAGAGGCTTTTGAATTCCTGTTCACTTTCTGCCATAAGGGTGGTGTCATCTGCATATCGGAGGTTATTGATATTTCTCCCGGCAATCTTGATTCCAGTTTGTGTTTCTTCCAGTCCAGCGTTTCTCATGATGTACTCTGCATAGAAGTTAAATAAGCAGGGTGACAATATACAGCCTTGACGTACTCCTTTTCCTATTTGGATCCAGTCTGTTGTTCCATGTCCAGTTCTAACTGTTGCTTCCTGACTTGCATACAGGTTTCTCAAGAGGCAGGTCAGGTGGTCTGGTATTTCCATCTCTTTCAGAATTTTCCACTGTTTATTGTGATCCACACAGTCAAAGGCTTTGGCATAGTCAATAAAGCAGAAATAGATGTTTTTCTGGAACTCTCTTGCTTTTTCCATGATCCAGCGGATGTTGGCAATTTGGTCTCTGGTTCCTCTGCCTTTTCTAAAACCAGCTTGAACAACTGGAAGTTCATGGTTCACATATTGCTGAAGCCTGGCGTGGAGAATTTTGAGCATTACTTTACTAGTGTGTGAGATGAGTGCAATTGTGCGGTAGTTTGAGCATTCTTTGGCATTGCCTTTCTTTGGGATTGGAATAAAAACTGACCTTTTCCAGTCCTGTGGCCACTGCTGAGTTTTCCAGATTTGCTGGCAAATTTGCTGACAGAATTGTTATAATGTGCTAAAAGATGACATTTGTATCTCATTGGCATGTGGAGAACTAGTGTGAAACCTCTTTGATCTCTGCTGGCATATTAGCTGAAAATATTTGGACATCTTTTTTGGCAGTAGCAAAGAGCACTCTAGTGGCTGTTTATAGTGGTCAGTGTTAAGCAACAGATAAGATAGTCTTTGCTGAAGTCAGTTCATTAATGCATAATAGGCAATATGTTGCCTTAAAAGCAAATGCGTGTTTTTCTCATATCAAAAAATCCCCCTGGTTTGTCAACACCAAAGATATTTAAAAGTGGTCTACATTTTCTTTTCCAGTTGATTATGTGTTGAGAATACTGCAACCCTCTGAGTTTTATAAGTTTTTTTTAATAAAAGGAATTGTTCATGATATAGTTGATACTGTAACTACTCAGATGTCTCAAACTTTCAAGGGCTAGGTACATTTGCTGATTTGTTTGCATTTCCTTTTCCAGCTATTAGAATTCAAAGACATGAAAAGTCTTGTTGTGAAAAATGCATAAATAATACAAGAGTCGTCTTCAAGTGGGTTGTCAGAAAGGGTACAAATTATTGCTTTCTAATACAATTATGAAAACTTAAGCTGAAAAAAGTATAACTGCCTCAAATTTATCCAGGCAGTTATAAAAGAGTACATGAGGGAAGGTTTCCCCTGAAATATGTTTTTTTAATTCAATAAAGTCTTTTCCCCCCAGCTTTATTGAGTATAGTGACATATAACATTATGTAAGTTTCAGGTGTAAGAAGTATTGGTTTGATACACTTAAATGTTGCAAATGTATATACTGCAAAATGATTACCACCAGAATATTAGCTATCACCACCATCATGTCCCATAATTATCATTTCTTTTTTTGTGGTGAGAACATTTAAGATCTACTCTCTTAGCAACTTTCAACTACATAATACAATATAATTAATCATTAGATTCCAAGAATTTATTCATCTTATAAGTGGAAGTTTGTACCCTTTGATCAATATCTCCCCTTTGCCCTGTCCCCATCATTGCCTGGTAATCACTATTCTAATCTCTGCGTCTATGCCCTTAGCTTTTTTAGATTCCATATGTAAGTGATATCATACAGTATTTGTCTTTCTTTTTCTGATGTGTTTTGCTTAGCATAATGCTCTCAAGCTTCATCCATGTTGTCACAAATGGCAACACTTTCTTCTTTCTTGTGGCTGAATAATATTCCTTTATACATATACACCAGAGATTACTGTGAATAGTTATATGCCAACAAATTGGCTAACCTAGAAGAAATGCCTAGATTTTTAGAAACATATGCCTATCAAGACTGACTTATAAAAAAAAGATAAACTAAACAGATCCATAATGGCTAAGAAGATTGAACCAGTAGTCATGCACCTATCATGCCATGTGGCTCAAAGTATCTCAGTTCCCCAACTAGGGATTGAACTTGGGCCATGGCAGTGAAAGCTCAGTATCCTAACCACTAGGCGACCAGGAAAAATCCCCCCTTTATCTTTTATGAATATGCTGTAGGTTTTTGCTTTGTGGCTACCATGAGGCTGACACAGACCATCTTGTACATATAATAGTCTACATAGATACCAGTTTAACTTCAATCACCTACAAAAACCCTTTTATCTGCCCTTTTATGTTTTTGATGTCACAGCTTACATCTTTTTATATTGTATATCCATTAAGAAATTACTGTAAGTATAGCTTTTTAAAAATACTTTTGTCCAGTATCTTTTCTATTAGAGTTAAGTAGTTAACATACTGTTATAGTGAAAAAGTTGGCTTAAAACTCAACATTCAGAAAATGAGATCATGGCATCTGGTCCCATCACTTCATGGGAAATAGATGGGGAAACAGTGGAAACAGTGTCAGACTTCATTTTTGGGGGCTCCAAAATCACTGCAGATGGTGACTGCAGCCATGAAATTAAAAGACACTTACTCCTTGGGAGAAAAGTTATGACCAACCTAGATAGCATATTCAAAAGCAGAAACATTACTTTTCCAACAAAGGTCTGTCTAGTCAAGGCTATGGTTTTTCCAGTGGTCATGTAGGGGTGTGAGAGGTGGACTGTGAAGAAGGCTGAGCGCTGAAGAATTGATGCTTTTGAACTGTGGTGTTGGAGAAGACTCTTGAGAGTCCCTTGGACTGCAAGGAGATCCAACCAGTCCATTCTGAAGGCGATCAGCCCCGGGATTCCTTTGGAAGGAATGATGCTAAAGCTGAAACTCCAGTACTTTGGCCACCTCATGCAAAGAGTTGACTCATTGGAAAAGACTCTGATGCTGGGAGGGATTGGGGACAGGAGGAGAAGGGGATGACAGAGGATGAAATGGCTGAATGGCATCACTGACTCGATGAACGTGAGTCTGAGTGAACTCTGGGAGTTTGTAATGGACAGGGAGGCCTGGTGTGCTGCGATTCATGGGGTCGCAAAGAGTCGGACACGACCAAGAGACTGAAATAACTAACTATAGTATTAGAGTATTCTGAATTTGACTATATGTGAAATTTAACCAATGTGGTATATACATATTTTCATATGTTTCATGTCACTAATTATCACCCTTTCATTTCAGCTTGAAGAGTTCCTTTCAGCATATTTTGTAAAGTAGGCATGGTGGCAAAGAAACTTCATTTCTGAAGGGCAGTTTTGCTGGGTCAGTTATTCTCGATTGGCAGTTTCTTTCTTTTAGTGCTTCACATACATGATTGCATTCTCTCCTGGTCTGTCAGGTCTGTACTGAGAAATTTGCTCTTAGTGTCATGGAGTTTCCTTTTTATGTATTTGTCTATTGGATTCTTCAGTTTGCTCAGTGTATTCTCCAGCTCCACAATTTCTGTTTGTATCATTTTTATGTTTTCTATCTTTCTGTTGAACTTCTCATTTTATTTTTCTGTTGTTTTCCTAATTTTGTTGAATTACACATCTGTGTTCTTTATAGTTCTCTGAGCATCTTTAGAACAATTATTTTGAATTGTTTATTGGGCAGTTCTTGTATCTCCATCACATTGGGGTTTGTTACTGATGGCCTGCTGTGTTCCTTTGGTAGACTCGTGATTCCCTGGTTCTTTATGATCCTGTGTAGGCTTTCATAGATGTCTCTACATTTAAATAACTAGTCGCCTCTTCCAGACTTTATGGATTGATCTCAGCAAGGAAAGACTCACCTGTGGGTTGGGGTGTACTGTGTCCCTGGGTCTAGTGGTACCAAGTGTGGGGACACATGGTGGCAGTGGGTCCAGGGCTGCATGATGTCTCTTTGGCTCATGCTGCTGAGGTCCACAACATGAACAGCTCTGTGGTCCTTGGGAACACTGTGGGAGTCTGCAGTGGCTGCACGAGCTGTTGGGCTCCTCAGTTATCCCTCTAGGTCCAGCAGCTAGTGACCAGGCCAGACAATGATGGTGGCTAGAGCAAGTAGTGTGCATACAGCTGCCTGCTGCAGGTACCTGTGGAAAAGCTTGGTTCAGCTGCTGACACACACCTAGTGGTGGGGGCCAGGGTGGGCAGCAAGGGCTGGAGGAGACCGTGGCTACCGGTATGTGACTACACAGTCTCCCCACTGCAGGGGAGGACAGTACTGGAGGTCAGGCCAGGAGTATGCAGGTGCACAGCTAGAGGGATTAACTACAGGTAATGTGGTGTGGTTGTGCAGGCCAGGGTTAGAAGACAGGGCCTGACCTAAGACCACAAGCTGTTATGGGGACCTTGGGTGTCAGCATGCCCATCAGTGGCTGTATTGTCGGATGTGGATACTGGTGGACACTGGTGACAGGTGTTAGGCTAGTGGTGTTCAAATACAAAGCTGGAGTGGCTTTATGGAGTACACTCTAGGAAGAGGATGTAAGCTGTGGGGTCTAGGCTGGCATCTTGCAACCATGTAGCCACAGAGGCCTGGGCCGGCCACCAGTACAGTCACTTTAAACCATGACTGCTTTTCTTCCTTGTTCCTAACTGTCTGTATGTGTCTCAGCTTTGTCGGTCTCTGGGTGGGGGTGAAACTGAAATGGGACCTTCGTAAGGCACCCCGAAGGCTGGGGGAGGTGGTGGCTCAGTCTCTCCACTCTTCCTTTCCTGGTGAGGGGAACTCTTTCCGGTTGTCCTCTTTTCTTTCTAGAAGTTCTCTCCTGGCCCTGAATAATGTTATCTTGAGGAATGGGATAATGCAGGCAAAATGAAGCTTCCTTCCTTCCCTTGTGAGGTTATTCTCGAATTTTTGCTCTCCTACCTTGCTGAATGGACTCCAGTGCTCTCCAGAGCTGTTTCTGTTCCCAGAGAGCTGGCTAACTGCTGATCTTTATTGGGGGATGGAGGGTGGGGCTTTCTGCATCACTGTTTTGGTAAAATCTTTCCTGCCGTCACTTCAGAGAGTTTGTGACAAAGGCCCTGTACTTACACGTGTGTATGCTTTTTCCTAGAGAATTAATTCGTATTGTTCATCAGATTTTCAAAAAGGCTGGGGAAGAGGTTAAGAATGATTACACCATATGACATATAAAGTATTTCTTAAATGAATACTTGCATTGGACTCTGTTTCTTCTTGAAAGATTTAATATGCACCATTTCTTCTAGAAAGGTGTCTCCTTTAGAAACTCCTCAGCTAACAAAGGTGAAAGTCTGTTATTTCACTCTCAGCAAATGACTAAACAAAAAAAAAACAAAAAAAAAGTTTTATTTCCCATGAAGAAGGAATTCATAGGGCCTGAACTCCATCTTAGGCCTGTTCATGCTGATCATGCTCGGCCACCTTTCCAATGGACTCTGAACTCTGTGTTTAGTGCCTATGAAAACGACAACAGAAGGATAAGACCCCCTCCAGACAGGGGAACCTTGAAGATCGTATCTAGGTTACTCATTGCCTAAGAGAAAACATACACTAACCACCCCTTCCTCCAGACAGGCCATAAATTTGTCTGTATCTATCGGAGTGTAACCTCAGGTTTATTGATTATTGGCTAATTGTTTGACTGTTTGAGCACATAGCACATAGCATGTGAATGATGGGATTATTGGGATTGTATTTTCCTTGGTTTATGTAAGTCTCAAGGAATTTGGAGTGGTGGGTTCAGACACGCACACATGGGGTATAAAAGATTTTCACAAATGCTGGTCGGGGTCCTTGGCTAAGAGGAGACTCTGCCTTGGGCCCGCCGGTGTAATAAACTACACTCCACTATCTGCATTGTCCTTCTGACTGAGTTTGTTTCCCGGAACACGTGGCTACAACACCCAGAGCTCCCTGCTCCCCTTTTCTGGAATCTTTCACATCTGAGAAGCAAAGTACTCCTGAATGTCACAGGGGCTACACAGATAAGCTGTGGCCCCAACACTTCAGGGTCATTGTCCCTCCAGATATGAAGTCCTGGCTGTGCTGTAGTCAGGGACACAGCTGTCTGGGTCTTCAGTCCGCACAGGCCCAACTCTCATGGGGCACTCTCTCTCATTTTTTAGTGCTTTGAGAGCGAATTTAATAAAGGATACAGAAAATTCCTGGTGGGCTACTTAGATCCCAGGTGCCATCTATTTTGGTGGCCATGGGGCTGTCCACTCTGATGCCTGCCACACCCTGCACGGTGGGAGCAGCCTCCAGATCCTGAGCAGCTCCAGCCCCTGTGGAGCTCAGGCTTCTGATAGGGTGTCAGGACTGCTCTCTCCAGCCTGTACTGGATCTCCGGCCCCACTGAGGCCCAGGTCCAGCTGCAGAGCCTCTAGCTCCTCCTGAGGCCGTGGGAGGCTGGGGAGGGCAAGCACGCAGCAAAAGCGAACTCTGCCCACTCCTGTACTTCGGTGCTCTGGCACCTTTTGCCCCAACAGTCAAGCTTCCCATGGTTAAAAAAAAAAAAAAAAAAACTCCTCCATTTCTCTCTGCAGAAGCTGGTTCCTCTTTTCTGCATCTTCCCATGCCCACTCTGAGCTCCTCACCTTCATTCTGTCTGGCTCTGCTCCTCACCCAGCAGCTCAGTTTCTTGGTCCAAGGAAGGAACTGGTGAGGAAGGAAGGCTAGAGGAGGGGGGGACAGGAGGTTGCATAGGCTGAAAGCTTCCAGTTGTGATAACCTAACTTTGAATTGATCTAGAATGAAACCTTTTTTTCCTCCTAAGCTGCAAGTATTTGAAATGCTCACTGGTGTCTTTAGGGTAGGAGATTAGCATAACTTCCTTTTCTCTCAGCCAGGTCTTCCAGCCTCCCAGTGGGGTTTCTCTTTGAAATAAGAGTCAAGTGTGTGGAAAGGATTCAGGAGCAAGGCTTGAAGGCCAAGAAGAAAAGCAACCAGCCTGTTTCCCATCCAAAGAGTAACCAGATACAGCTGTAACATTAGACTGAAGTGCTTGGGAAAATGATTCTTATTATTATTTATTATTTTTTAAGAAACAAATGTAGATTGCTGAAGACAGGGCCTAAATCTAGCTTTGATGATATAGTTCAGTATACTGTGTAAAATTTAACAAGCTAGTTGATTTATTTCCTTAGGGAAAAAACTTAAAATTAATCTTTAAAAAAACCAAAATGATTACATATCAATTTAGAAATACAAACCAGAGATTCTCAAACACCCAGAGGATACAATAGACTTATGGCCTGTTCCTATTTCCTTCTGTATTGGCTACATTCAAGTTTGAGCAATTACTGAAGGAAGTTATAATTCTCTGGCGTTTTGACTACCTGTGGGAGCTATAATAAGATCTCAGCTGAAACAGGAAACATCCTATAAATCCTCCTTGTATGACTGGAATTGAACGTAGTTTATGATGTTTGCAATAGTCATATAACTTTGTTGGGGGCAACAAATAAATTACATTGTAAGTTACAAATTACCAAATAGCCTCTGCTGAATAATACCCTGTTTTGTATATTTGTCACCTCTTTGTAACAGCAGCCTGTGTCTGCCCTGTAGTTAACACACAATCAACTGTGAGATATTGAAATGAAGAGAAAAGAGGCATTTAACACTGAGTTTGTGAAAGGTTATATGTAACGGGATTTCCTATGAGCAAATTATACCAAAAAAGATATACTACATTTTCTTAGTTTGAATAGAAAAAAGTTAGGTGACTTAAAAACTAGGGACTATGTCAAGGGAAGGGAATATGGTTTATTGGCTCAATATATTTTTTCAAGGAATTATTATTTAATGAGCCTGAAGGAATAGTACCCCTTGTCTTTCTTTTAGCTCATTCAAAAGAATATCAACATAGTTATTTAATTACTATCCCTGGAAAACTAACCTTGAAAAAAGAAAGACAAAAATAAACTATTAAATTTCTTGAGTCCAATTCATTTGAAAACCCTGTATTGGAGTTACCATATATGTGGGTTTGAACCAAACTCTTTTTGTTCAAGTCATCTACGCAGTTCAGATTCAGGATACCTGTAGTGCCAGTCCTGCCTGACTTTGCACCTCCAACCTATGACCTAAGCAAGTTGTTGTTGTTTGGTTGCTAAGTCGTGTCTGACTCTTTATGACTGCAGCACGCCAGGCTTCCCTGTCCTTTACTATCTCCTAGAGTTTGCTCAAATTCATGTCCATTGAGTTGGTGATGCCATCCAATCATCTTATTCTCCGTTGCACCCATTTCCTCCTGCCCTCAATCTTTCTCAGGGTCTTTTCCAAAGAGTCATCTCTTTACATCAGATGGCCAAAGTATTGGAGCCTCAACTTCAGCATCAGTCCTTCCAATGAATGTTCAGGACTGATTTCCTTTAGGATTGACTGGTTTGATCTCCTTGCAGTCCAAGGGACTCTCAAGAGTCTTCTCCAGCATCACAGTTAGAAAGCATAGATTCGTGGGTGTTCAGCCTTCTTTATGGTCTAACTCTCACATCCGTACATGACTACTGGCAAGACCATAGCTTTGACTATATGGACCTTTGTCAGCAAAGTGCTGTCTCTGCTTATTAAAACGCTGTCTAGATTTGTCATAGTTTTTCTTCCAAGGAACAAGTGTCTTTTAATTTCATGGCTGCAATCGTGGTCCACAGTGATTTTGGACCTAAACAAGGGTGGATGTAGTTGAAATGAGTTGTGCAAGTGAAAAATCAGAATTTCAGTATCAAATGTGTTGAAACACAAATTCAAACATTTTAACAATCTGCATCTGTTTTCATTCATGATCCTTGCTCTGAGTGTTGTACAATTCTAGCAAGGGATTTTGTGAATCAGAGAACACACTACAAAGCCCAGAAGCTACAGGACTCTTAGCTAATGGGTTCAGACTTAAGTAAAATGCTTTTCTGCAGAGTGTCGAAGGGATGCTACCTCATGACTGTATGCATTATGAATAAATTAGGGAGGGCCCCGTAAAAATAGGGAGAAAACCTACAAATCACACTCAAGAAAATTAAACAATAATAAAGAACTCCTTGCCTGAGACCTTTACACTGACCCTTTAGGCTATCTGCATTTCTGCTCTATGTGCTGTTGTCTAGAGTATACCGTAGCTTAAATGATAACGCAAAAATTCAGTAATGATTCCTGTATTATTTTGTGCATAACACCTAGGCCTTCTGTCGTTATCAGGCTGAATCCCAGTCTTCTATAGCTGAAAAATAACACTTTCCTATTTATTTCTTTACAGCATTCTTAAGAGCCAGCACTCTACAGAGAGGGTATTATACTAGGAAAGCTCGACTCTTAATGTATTATTTCCTGGTGGAGATAACCACTTTTCCTCCAAACTGAGGAGGCAGTCTTAGGTGGACAAAACAAGGAGGAATTGGATGCTAAAACAAGTTTTCCCTGTGCTCCCCAGTCATCAGTACTTAGGTGGACAGCCTGACCCCATTTTGCTTGCCATGTAAAGGTAGAGGGTAGAATTAGGGTCATCTTTGTTTCAAAAATCTAAAGATGTCTCCCAGGTGAATTTAGAGTACATAAAGCAACCACTAAATGCCCCTTTTATCATCTTTCAGCTCATGGGAGGTGCAAATTAGTATGAAAAGTCCGATTCCTCAGGAGGTCCTAGGAGGTCAAAAGCTGCTGGTGCAGGTCTTCCCTATCCAAGGCCTGGGATGGTGGCTGTGACTTGGTCCCATGCCACCAGGCCCTAAGGCACAGGAGAGCCACTCTCACCAGGCCCTAAGGCACAGGAGAGCTACTCTGTCTGCAGCAAAGCCAAAAGGGGCATGAGACTACATTAATGCAAGTTGGGCTTGGAAAGTGTAAACACATAAAAATATGCACAATTTTTTTCTTTTAGAATAAGTATGGTACAGTCTGTTAATTGGTTAATATATGATTTTTCTTCTAGTGTATTCCACTTAAATAATTTTTACATATTATAAAGTAATACTTGTTTATTGAAGGAAATATATTTACTGAAGAAAATCCATATTTATTCAGGAAAAATACAGACAAGGTAAAAACACAAATGTTAAATCACCCTAAATTCCATGTTTATTAATATGGAATTAACATTTATTTTACATTTTTATCATTAACATTTTATCTAGATACAGATAAAAAAGATATCTATATATATAATATACATACACATATGTATATGTTTTAGAGCTATATGCATTTCTATATCTATATTATATCTACATCTACCCCAGACATCTGTTGATCCATTGATCTCTTTTCTTTTTCTTTTTTTTTTAATTTTATTTTATTTTTAAACTTTACAATATTGTATTAGTTTTGCCAAACATCGAAATGAATCCGCCACAGTCCATTGATCTCTTGATCTAATTTTTTCAGTATCGATATATGCTTACTTGGTATCACAATGCTCACTGTTCGATAACTTTTTAAAACTTAACATATCATGAGCATTTTTCCATGTCATTTTCCACCACTACAGTGTAGTCTACTAAATCATTTTGAATGGTTCAATTCATAGTATCCCGTGTGCCCTACTTTTACCAATCCCCTGTTGTTTCATTAAGGCCCATCTGCAGAAGTGGAATCATGAGCCAACATTGTAAGGCTTTCAGCAACACTGTCGGCAAATGGTCTCTTCCTATTTCTACTTCCACCTGCAGGATTTGAAAGGGCCTGCTTCCACGCCTTATTACTGAACATTGCTCTAAAACCCTTACAAGGTGTTCTTGTCTGAACAGCTCAAAGTATCACAGACATCCACTTAACAATGTCTTCTACTTAGGCAAGGGAGTGAAAAGGGTTGTTATACTTATTTTAGTGAAAAACATTCAATATTTGACTGAAGTAGGAACTAAGGGTAGGTCAAGCGAAGACCATGAATTGACTCCTGATCAGCTGACTTCCCAGTTATATTTCTTTCATTTTAGCTATATTGCCAGAATTTCAGTTAACTGTATATTCAAAGAACTGTTATTTTAGTTGAGTGTCATGGTTCATTTTGTAATAGTAATACATTTTTTCAGTTCAGAGTTTCAAAATGGATTCAAAATGGATTATAATTTAGTTCAGGGCAACTTCAGGACAAAATAGGCTTTTAAGAGACCTGTAAAAAGAAACTGAAATAAATTCCTAGATATCAAAATACCCCATAAGTCAAATTGGTGAGTATAAATTAATTAAATTTCTGGCAATACCCATTGAGTTAAGTAAATTATACTGGTTAGAAAATGCATTGTACTGAACACAAAATATTTGGAAAATAGCTTGAAAGTTTTGCGAAGTCTACAATATATCAGAATTTACTCAATCCTAATTTTGTTGCATTTTCAAACATTAACTTTTGGTATTTAAGAGTATCTTCACAAACCGAGAAGAACTTTCTCTAAAGGGCTGCTATATAAAATATATAGTATAAATGCTGTGTACTGAAAGATAGATTTACTCTACGAGTTACTGTAAAATGGAATAATCTGCATTTGATTGATGATATAGAATCTCAACAAAAACACATAAAAATTCAATATGGGAAGGAAGCATTTAACGATAGGGGTAGGCACAATCTGGGTGGAGGTAGGTGTCCCCTGGTGAAGACCTGCCATTTTTTTGTATGCACTTACCTCTATTCAGTTTGTCTTCTTTGATACTCATCTCTGACTTCCTTCTTCTATTTCCCCTTTTCTATATATTTTAATCTTTTCTTGCTTTTTTCATGTCATTCTTTATTTTAGGTTATTGAGCTTTCCATAGTCTTTTCCAGTGGAGGAGAAAGAGGGAAGATGTTTCTAATTGTGATTCCTTATACTAACTCACTTATCTCCAATGGAACATTCCTGTGTGTTTCTCTCGAACAGGTAGTGAGTGAGTGAAGTCACTCAGTCGTGTCCGACTCTTTGCGACCCTGTGGACTGTAGCCCACCGGGCTCCTCCATCCATGGGATTCTCCAGGCAAGAATACTGGAGTGGGTTGCCATTTCCTTCTCCACTCAAACAGGTAAAAGTATAATAAATATAATAAATGAATAGACAGCATCACTAACTCAATGGACATGAGTCTGAGCAAACTCAGAGACAGTGAAGGACAGAGAAGCCTGGCATGCTGCAGCCCGTGGGATCATAAACAGTCAGACACAACTTAGCAACTGAACAACAACAAAGTGTATAATGGAAGGAATCCTTAGTACCCTTTTGCCTGCAGCATCATCCTTCAGCTGTAGGTGTAAAAAGAGAATACTGTCCTAGAATTAGTGATATTAAATGGACTGGGTCAGGGGTCTGAAAGCCCCGCATCCAAATCCAAACCTACTATTCACCAGGTCCTTGCCAGGGGACTGACTTAAAACTCAGTGTCTTAGAATTAAGTAAGATAATGTAGCTTGAGCATTTAGCACAGACTTTGGCATACAGAAAAACATTTTTTAGGAGGTGAGATAAACAATCATTTGGGACTCTATTAAGTATGTTGACTCCACTAGGTGTTACTGGGAGTTACTTTGCCCTCTTACAGTTAAACACCATTCCACTGACTGCAGAAAATCCAGTGTTTCCCCACACATTACCAAGGAGCTTATGGTCATGGTGCCCTATGGCTCCAGTCTCAAGCTTCTATCAAATTATGTTTTACGGACTCACCATCCCATGAAAGCGTCCATGTTTTGTGACACTTTCATCCTGTCACCCAGTGATTTTTTTTTTTTTTACTTTGCATGCATACACAACAATTACTCACAAAAGATATTTATTTATATGTGGAAAGCTTGACTGAGGTTTCTGGTAAAGGGATTTATATTATAGACAAGTTAACTTACAAATGAATTGTTGGATACTCTTCATTTTGAAAGTTCCTTGGTCGTTTTTGAAAAATCGGCTCTAGTTTCTGTAAAATGATGATAAATAGTAATATCTAAATCATAGGATTGTGGTGAGGGCCGAATGAGATTAACCATGAAAAACACTTAGAACAATGCCTGGCGGGAAGTGGTGAGCTACTGCTGCTACTCTTACTATTGTTACCACGGTTACTGTTATCTGCCCAGCTGCCATGTGGCCTGGCCCTCCGCGCCCTTCTTTATCTTCTCTCTTTCTTCTGCACCCCCATTTATGTTTGTTGTCTTGGCAGCTGCTGACCTTTAGCTCTGGCATTCATCCGAGGTGGCTTTGAAAACATTTCCTAAACTGAGAGAGTTTCCTTTCTAAGGAGAATTCTGCAGCTAGCTGTTAAGATAAATGCATTGGCAGTTTTTTCTCCTACAGCTTATATATTTTAAGCATATAGAATAAGTTTGTTTAAGAAGGTGGGCTCCAGATATATTGTATATCAAGGTCAAATTCATCCCTGTTTCTTATACCTACTAAGTACTCAGTATATTTGTTGACCCAATAGTGTGTTTCCTATCTTTGTACGAGAGTGTACACTCTTTGATGGCAAGATTGTGTCTGACACGTTCTGATCTGACACAGAGACTTTCATGTAGTGGATGTAATAAATATCGACTGATTGACTCCTTTTTCCACCATCGTGATTGACTCTCTTCCTCGCTGTCTCTTTTACAAAACTTTCAGAGGCAGGTGATTTCTGGCCAAGAAACAAAAGCAGAATCATTTCATTCTTCTCAAACTTTATATGAAAATTCGTAACACAATCAGGTATATCCCCAAGAGGAGACACCGATGAAGAACCAGGCTGCATCTATAAGGAATTGTACATCCGAGACTCACATTTATGCTGTATCAAGGTCACTAACATTTTACCCTATCAAGCTAAAAAAATGCCACTACCAGTACGGTTGGACATATTTTATTGGGAAAATATTTTTTTTAATTTATGCTTCTGCTCTAATAGGTTGGTTCAGCAATAAATATGTGAGACCTTTTGTATAAAAAAATATGAATAGATGGAACAATATTGAATATATTCAATTTCAAGGAAGAAAAGTATTTTTAAGAAGAGCCAGCAATTTTTTTTAAGGTAGCATGGAGGTTTTAATTTAATGGTTCTCTCATAGAAGGAGAGGAAGAGGTTATGATGATGATGCAGAGAGACCACCCGTCTGCACCAGCTGAGCCCATCTGCAGAGGGCGTTCTGCAGATGCCTTGCTGCAGCTCAACTCCCGGCTGTACAGGAGCTGAAGAGACCTGCATGGGAGCAAGTGGTCTGCAAGGTTTGCAGTGTGTGTGCATGTCTGGTGGCACGAGTCTGTGTGGATGAGCATGTCTATATGCGATGTGCAGCAGCAGGGGGTGGGTGGGTGTTGAGGAGGCAGGGTGAGGGTGGTACTCTTTTCATCCTTGTGTCTAGCTGAGCCTCCTTTGGACAGCTTTGGATGCATTTGGCATTTTAAAAACCTTTTAAGTCTCCTACCAGGCTCAGGCCTAATACAGTTTAGAGCATTTTATTTGAAAGAGGACATTTACATAATTCTTAGAATCCAAGGATTAATCTTTATCATCTGCAAAAACCAGGGATTTAACACGTATTCTGCTTTTCCTGACATTTCCTGAGATATCCATGATATTGACTGAGATATTGCCAAAGAATGTTCAAATTACCGCACAGTTGCACTCATCTCACATGCTAGCAAAGTAATGCTCAAAATTCTCCAAGCTAGGCTTCAACAATACATGAACTGAGAACTTCCAGATGTTCAAGCTGGATTTAGAAAAGGCAGAGGAAGCAGAGATCAAATTGCTAACATCCGTTGGATCATTGAAAAACCAAGAGAATTCCAGAAAAACATCTGCTTCATTGACTACGCAAAAGCCTTTGACTATGTGGACAACAAACTGGAAAATTCTTGGAGAGACGGGAATACCAGACCACATTACCTTTCTCCTGAGAAACCTGTATGCAGGTCAAGAAGCAATAGTTAGAACTGGACATGGAACAACAGACTGGTTCAAAATTGGGAAGAGTATGTCAACGTTGTATGCTATCACCCTGCTTATTTAATTTTATATGCAGAGTACATCATATGAAATGCTAGGCTGGATGAAGCACAAGCTGGAATCAAGATTTCCAGGATAAATATCAATAACCCCAGACACGTAGATGACACCGCCCTTATGGCAGAAAGTGAAGAAGAAATAAAGAGCCTCTTGATGAAGGTGAAAGAGGAGAGTGGAAAAACTGGCTTAAAACTCAGCATTCAAAAAACTAAGATCATGGCAACCAGTCCCATCACTTCATGGCAAATAGATGGGGAAATAATTGAAACAGTGACAGACTTTATTTTCTTGGCCTCCAAAATCACTGCAGTGACTCACCATCACTAAAGATGGTGACTTTAGCCATGAAATTAAAAGAGACTTGCTCCTTGGAAGAAAAGCTATGACCAACCTAGACAGCATATTAAAAAGCAGAGACGTTACTTTGGCAACAAACATCCATCTAGTCAAAGCTGACTACTTTGACTACTGGTTTTTCCAGTAGTCATGTAGGGATGTGAGAATTGGATCAAAAAGAAAGCTGAGTGCCAAAGAATTGATGCTTTTGAACTGTGGTGTTGGAGAAGACTCTTGAGCGTCCCTTGGACTGCAAGGAGATCAAACCAGTCAATCTTAAAGGAAATCAGTCCTGAATATTCAGTGGAAGGACTGATGCTGAAGCTCAAACTCCAATACTTTGGCCACCTAATGTGAAAAACTGACTCATTGGAAAAGACCCTGATGCTGGGAAAAGTTGAAGGCAGGAGGAGAAGGACAGAGGATGATATGGTTGGATGGCATCACCGACTAAATGGACATGAGTTTGAGTAAACTCCGGGAGTTGGTGATGGACAGGGAAGCCTGGCATGCTGCAGTCCATGGGGTCGCAAAGAGTCAGACATGACTGAGCGACTGAACTGGGAAAAAAAAGTGTAGAATGAGGAGTGAGTTATTTGTGTGGTGTTTCGTATGATAGAATAACAAATGGCACTGGTGGGGAGGAAAGTCAAGGAGAAAATATGGAAGGAAGGAAAGATGGGAAGAAAGAAAAGGAGGGAAACAAGGAAGAAGGAAGAGAAAGAGGTATGTTGTGGGGGAGTGGGATTCTGGAGCCTGCTATGAATTTACTCAGTATTCACTGTGGTGGGAGTAGGGTCTGGGAATGGAAGGGGATCAAATATCTGGTTACTTTCTTTTGTTTTTTGAGATGTAATTGACATATAACATATTAGTTTCAGGTGTACAACATAGTGATTTGATATTTGTATGTATTGCACAGTGATCACCACAATATGTAGTTAACATCTGTCACCAAATATAGTCAAGATTCTTTTTCTTGTAATGAGAAACGTTCTCCTAGCAACTTTCAAATATGTGATACATTGTCATTAACTGTAGTACCGTGTTGTACATTATAGCCCTATGATTTACTCAATTTGTAACTTAAAGTTTGTATTTTTGCCGGACACTTTCTAATTATGGCATTACCTTATTGGTTTCCAAGGGCCACAGAATCCAGCTGTCCTGTCTGATCTGTTCATCTCTGTAAACTCCTGGACTAGAGCAGTGCCTAGAATAGAGTAGATACTTTATGAATATTTGTCGAATGAACAAATTCAGTTTTTTCATAAAGACATCATTTTATCTTTGTTTCCCATATTTAAAATAAACAGTTCTCTTCACCCAGCATACTAACTTGTGGCTGAAAGACTCACAGAAAGGGCTGAGCTGACCTCACTTTTCAGGAATCCCAAACCAGGGAGGGTAACAGGAATCCCTGGGCTCCACCTAGACAAGGCACAGATCACAGACCCGTTTACCCTTTCCAGTCCAGGAGAAACAAACAGCAGAAAGTCTCGGAGAGAGAATTTCCAATTTAGCTGAGCCAATCCCTCCACACACCCTTTATAGGAACCATGAAGGTGATCTCCTTGGTCATGAAGGTACTGCTGGCCGAGGTGACTCATCCAAAGCCAGAAATCACCTCATTGACAAGCACTAGAACTATTATTACACAGAAAAATCTATTGTTAGTTCCATAAGTTTCTATGAAGATTATCTCTTACACAGAGAAGAATGGGCAGTTATTAATGACTTATTTCCTTTGATAAGAAAATACCAGTATTGAGTTCAGAATGGGGCAGGTGGGGGAAATGTCCATGTTATATGTGGGAAGAGCAGGTATCATTAAAAGAGAGATATTTGGACAGGTAATGTGCCCACCTAACAAAGGGGCGGGGCATTTTTAGGATGAGGAGAGATACTTTTTCAGACAAAATTAGTGATCATGATAATGGCTAACGTTGATCAGACCAGGCACTGTTCTAATTGTTTACACATATTATCTCATTTAAACCTCACAGCAACCTCATGAAGCCAAATACTGTTAACATTCCTGTTGATAAGAGGGAGAATGAGGCTGAGAAGGATTGACACACTTACTCAAGGTTACAGTGTATTGCTGGCTTCCTCTATTGATGAATGGGGGAAATAGGCAATTTGGTAAGCTCCAACCCCAGAAATATTAAAATGAAAGGCTAAGATTTTAGGCACTTAGGCTTCTATTCCAGAAGTAAGTTGGTAAGCATAAACCTGGGAGCATGACTCTTAGCAGTTGCCAACTTTGTAACCTCTGATGTTGGCTATTTTTGTTATTCCTCTTAATCCCTGTCCAATGTTCACTTTACAATTTTAAATGAAATGAACTGAATGGCTTATATCTAGAAGCAGTAAGGAAAATTGAGCTTGGGACCAAGAGACAGGTTAGGGATGGTGGCTGGGTCCCTGGAGTCTGTTGGGAAAAGGAAATCACAGGCACAGCATGTAAAGAGGCCGTGGAGATGAGCATATAATTCCAGGATATGAGATTATGTAAATTGTGGACGCAGACTCAGGCATCTTTGAGAGAGGTTGTGGAATACTCTTTTCTGAAGGTGTTTAGACTTGGGGCTTATTTCCTGGAGCTCTGTCTTTATATTATCAGTAAAAAGGACATGTGGTTTCATGTGTCCTGGCCACAGCATCTGAAATATTCTGTCCCCACACCCACTCCAACTACTCAGACATAGGATACTGCTTCCCCTAGACTCATTTATGAAGCATTGCTAAGAGTGCTTAAAGAGCTGTAGAAACAAGTACTTTGCTTATTAAAAATTTTATTTGAAAAATGATGGGAATAGTATGTAAACACCATTATCCCATCTTCGTATCATCATGGTATAAGGTAAGCAGCTAAATTCCTCCTCCTGCTTGCACACACATTTAATTCTGCTCTCCAGGGGAAAATATTTTATCCTTTCCATTTTATCCTTTTATCCTCATTTTATCCTTTCCAACTTGTTCCTACAGAGACTTGGATGTTTTTGTAGATGTTATTTTATCCTAAAACTGCCTTTTGATGTCAGATGAGAAGGAACTATTATGACCATTTTACAGATCAGGATATTCAGGCTTAGAGAAGGTGAATGACTCACACAAGGTCATTATGTTGGTATGAGATGGAACTCAAACCAGTGTGCCTTGCTATTGTTCATATTTGGTGAGGGTACCATAGTGAATACCTTCTCACTGTTACCATTCCTTTCTATAACAATCAGTAAAGACTTCTTCACAGTCACTCATTCACTAATTCACGCAACAAATATTTTTGAGTGCCTTCTAGGTGCCCATTGTAGGTCCTACAACAAATAGTCAGATCACTACCTGTGTTGAGCTTACCTTCTAGGGGAAGAAGATAGATAATAATGTAAATATATAGAGAGAATATTAACAAGGTGCTGAGTTAGGGAGAAAAAGAAAGCAGTGGAAAAGGGGGGATAAAGAGAGACACAGGATTGGGCATTTATCTTTTTAAATAGGGTCATCAGGGAAGTCTTCCTTGAGGAGTTCACATGTAAGCAAAAACTTGAAGGAGGTACAGGACTGAGTCATATAGACATCTGGAGAAAGAGTACTCCAGACCAAGGAATCAGCAAGGGCAAAATCCATGAGTCAGGAGCATTTCCGTTCCCAGTAAGTTCAGGAGAATGTTTAAGGGAATGTATGTGGTGGAGTGGAGTGAAGGAGAGAAAAAACAGTAGGAGATGAAGTCAGAGAGGAAAGGGGAAAGTAGATTCAGCTGGTCTTGTGGACTGCTGGAAAGATTTTGATGTTTACTTTAAGTACAAATGAAGGAAGTGTAACATAATCCAACTTATATTTATAAAGGGTTGCTTTCACTGCTGTGTTGTGATTAGACTGGAAGGGACAGAGTGGAAGCAGTGGGACTGGTCACAAGGCTGTTGTGATCATAGACTTCTTCCGCTGTTCTAACAGTTGAGGTGATGAGACGTGGTCTGGTTCTTTATATATTATTTTGACGGTAGAGACACAAGGTAAAATGACCCCTAGGATTTTGTCTTGAACCCATGGTAGGATGGAGCTATCATTAACTGAAATTGAAAAGATTGCAAATAGGCCAGGTTTTAAACTTTTTTTATTCTTTCCTTTCTTTTTTGGCATGGTAGTGGCGAAACATCAGAGCACAATTTGGGGCATGCCAAATTTGAGGTGTTTACTAGATATCGAAGTAGAAATGTTGAGTACATTTCAGGGTCAAAGTCTGAGCTAAGAGACATAAATCTGAGAGTCATCAGTTTCTAGATGGAACACAGAAGTTGTGAGATTGCATGAAACTGCCAAGGGAGTTAAATACAGAGGAAATACGGGAGTCAAGGACTGAGTCCTGAGGTCCTCCGACATTAGGAAATGAAGGAGATGAGGATTTCAAGGATCATCTGTCAAATAGAAAATACACCGAGACTCTCCTGGGTGTCCAAACAGTCTGTTGCCATCACCTCACTCCTACCACTATCATCACTTCCATGACCGTATACCTCTTCTATGATGTCAATCACGTGAACTGGATCTGCCATCGCAGTGCTGTGCAGAGCAGGTTAATGTCTCACCTCTTTGCCTGTCCAGGAGAGCGGTAAATTTGCTGAGTGGAGAAATTTCTTAACTGACATTCACATAACAAGGAACACCTCTGATTGTACTACTATCACACGTTGGTCCAGAAAGGGCTTTGCTCTGGATTAGCATGCCTCAAATAGAGAAGCTAGTAGAAAAACATTCTATTCTTATTTAGATTATGAATACTAATCATCTACTATGGGGCCAGCACAATACAAGGTATAATGGGGTACAATGTGGGTATAATGGGGTACATGAAGAGATACTGTATGGCCCTCAACCTTGAAGCATCACGAATTATTACATGCCTCTGTAACAAGGGATAATCTGATTAAGTGATGGAGACTATACGTAAGTATAGTCACTGGTTGCCAAGATTGGGGAAAAGTTCATGAAGGTCATCCTTATCCAACTGCCTTCCTGGAGCAGAGAATATGTATTGAGAAAGAGCTGTGTGTTGGCTTGGATGAAGGAGTGGGAAAAGGTCTGTGTAAGGGACATGAAAAGACCAGGATCAAGGGAGTCTTGGGGTGGTAGTGGTTGGCGATGGGAGCACGGCTTGACTGATGGGAGAATGTCAAGGGTCTGGCTATCCTGGACTGAAAGTGTTTTGACAAAAACTTTCAAGGGTAAGCTTCAGCTCCAGCCCACTTCTTCAGTTCAGTTCAGTTGCTCAGTCATGTCCGACTCTTTGCGACCCCATGAACTGCAGTATGCCAGGCCTCCCTGTCCATCACAAACTCCTGGAGTTCACCCAAACTCATGTCCATTGAGTCGGTGATGCCATCCAGCCATCTGTCGTCCCCTTCTCCTCCTGCCCCCAATCCCTCCCAGCATCAGGGTCTTTTCCAATGAGTCAACTCTTCGCATGAGGTGGCCAAAGTATTGGAGTTTCAGCTTCAGCATCAGTCCTTCCAAAGAAATCCCAGGACTGATCTCCTTCAGAATGGGCTGGTTGGATCTCCTTGCAGTCCAAGGGACTCTGAAGAGTCTTCTCCAGCACCACAGTTCAAAAGCATCAATTCTTCGGCGCTCAGCTTTCTTCACGGTCCACCTCTCACATCCATACATGACAACAGGAAAAACCATAGCCTTGACTAGATGGACCTATGCCACTCTAAAGAGGGATTTGGGGGAAACTGGACATCAGGACTCTGGGAAGCTTCTGATGGTGGATGTGGAAGCTGAGTAGCACCACTGAACTCCTGGGTCTTCCCTTAAGTTCAGGATGAGAGGCACAGAAGGTGATGTTGAAGGACTGTTTTATTTCATCCCCTCACTCCCTACTAGTGTTAAGTTTAACCTCAGTAGGAAAATGTGTTCTTAATTAAAAAAAAAAAAAAAAAAAGCTTTCTTTTTTATATTGAAACAGTTTTGAAGAAAAAGAAAAAAAAAAGTTGTTAAACTAGATAAAATGACACATATTCTTTGTTTTACTTATTTATTTTATGTACTCACCCTCACAACCTACATTTATTGAACATCTATTCTGGGAGATAGCGAGCTGAGGACACACGATAGAAGGAGCATAATTGCCTTACTTCTCTGTAGGCCCCTGTCTTGTGCTCACATCATTTATCTTATAGTTGAAATATTTTCTTGTAGGAAAAAACCTCACTTGAGTGTGTGCCCCATCACATCCACTCTCATAACCTTAAACAGGGGTTCAGTTTAATTCAGCCACTCCCCGCACCTGTGTGCCTCAGAGAAAGTAATGAGCAGATATTCTGTTGAATAAAGCCAAGTTGTTCTTTTTGTTGCAGTCAGTCTCAGGGCTGAAACCGCCCTTGTGCTCACGCTGAAAGTTACCAGCCTGCATAAAAATCTAGTGCTAAACTTGCTTAGTTTTATAATTTTATTCCCATAACAAGGGATATTTTCCATTGAGTGGGAAAGAGGCATAAGACATTTATTTGGTGGGATAGGTGGTTTTAAGACTTTTCTAGTCAAAGCATTTTGATTCCATGATTAGCAACATCAGATTTTCTTCTGAAAGCCTTATTTTGGGAAAAGCATGTTGAACTTCAGAATGTATTTTAAGTGCTGTAACTGCTCTAATAAAAAAAGATAAACACTGTGACCATTTCACAAGTTTCAGTGTTCACGTTATTTCTTTGCCACCCAACAAAGCCAAAAGGAAATAAATGAGCTCCAGAACTTTTGGCATACTTCATCTAAAATGTTTTTTGTTTGCTTTCTTAACACTTAGGACCATATTTCCTGTATTGTCCATTTAGGACTAGGGAAGTGCAGCCACACTGACTTTAGCAAAAGCTCATTCTTTTTTTTTTTTTTTAAATTGAGATTTCTGGGTCATTTTCAAAACATTACACTAAGGAACCTTTAAATGGTAGCAATATAAGTGTTTTGTTTAAGCTTAGTCATTTGATAGCGACTAGTTCATGTCTGTCTGAAAAAGACTCCCTAATATGGGTCTACCAAATATCATCAAATACACAAAGTAACTTAAATTTGTAGTTCAGTATGCCATCTTAAAACAAAAAATGTCAGTCCAGGAGAATTCTCACGTCAGTGTAACATTTTATGGGTTTCTATAAAATGTTTAATGTGAATAAGTTATTTTAAAGGCTTCAATTTTAGGTTGGCATATTAATCAAACTGTACTGGAAAGTCTAACTCTTTAAAATTTTTCTAATTAGTTTACTTTAAACCAAATGGACTTAAAATTTGTTGTTGATTTGAAGAGCTGTATAAATTACATGTTAAAAATCCTGTTTTTAAAAACAGAATGGAATGCCTTTCTAAAGAGTTGTATTTTGTTCATTTTTAATCCAATTGCAAGCCTCCTGTCTTGCTGCCAAGATAAAGGCTCTAGGCAGCTCTTAGCCACAGTTGATGGCATTATTCACAAGTAGACACCATCTCGTCTTCTTTAGAGGCCACACTAATGAGGCACAGAATCTACTTCCATTGTTATGGTGCTTTACTTGTCAAATCAGAGACATCGCATCAGGACTAGAAAGAGGGAAAGAGGTGGTGTTGATAAATGGCTGATGAAGTTGGCATGGAAGTTTCTTACACTCTGTTAGTGCAACTGATTGCAACCCTGGATAGTTTATCTGCAGGTCTCAATGACATGTTTTTTCCACTTCTTCCTTCTCCCCTAAATTATCATTGTCAGTGAAAAAATTAATATATACTTTGGAGCTACTGGAACGATTTGAGCTATATAAATTTAGTTGAGAGTCGGTTTATCATTGAAAAATTGATTTAAAAAGCCCTAACACCACCCCTCAGAGAAGGCAATGGCACCCCACTCTAGTTCTCTTGCCTGGAAAATCCCATGGGTGGAGGAGCCTGGTAGGCTGCAGTCCATGGGGTCGCTAAGAGTTGGACACGACTGAGCGACTTCCCTTTCACTTTTCACTTTCACGCATTGGAGAAGGAAATGGCAACCCACTCCAGCGTTCTTGCCTGGAGAATCCGTGGGACGAGGGAGCCTGGTGAGCTGCCGTCTATGGGGTCGCACAGAGTCGGACACGACTGAAGGGACTTAGCAGCAGCAGCAGCAGCAGCAACACTACCCCTAGACAGCCAGATAAGTAAAAATTCAAATATATTATTTTTATCTTCATTAGTCAAATTTGTTTATTAACATGTAGATTCAATCTAAGGGCTTAAAATGTATACATAAAATTGATCTAAAATAAATAGAGAATATAAAAAGAAATATAAAGATATACCTATATTTGTGTATGTTTACTTACATACACTTGGTGAGAGAAAAAAGAGAAGGGGAGAGAGAGAGAAGAACCCTGGGTCTGGCAAGAAAGTGGGGCTTGAGGGTCACAATTTGGAAGAGTTATGTGTCCTCTGGAATATTTGCAAATGTAAATAATTTCAGACCATGTCTGCTTTCAAGTACAGAGATACATTTTGAAGTTTTTAGTTTCCTTTTCATCTCTGCTTCTCTTGTATTTTCTCCTCCCTTAGTTTGAAAGTTATATGTTCTGCTGTTTTTGTAGTGGTCACCTGAAATTTTTTTAAAGGATACATTTAACCTAACACAATCTAATATTAATGATTAGACAACCAAAGTATCAGTCCACATGATAAAGGATTTTGTAATATCTTAGCACTGCTTACCCTTTCCTTTGGAATTACACTCTATTGTTAACTAGTAAATAAGTATCTATGGGTGGACATTCTCTAAAACAAAAGATTTGGGGGAGCTAAGGATTCAACAGATGTGCATTTTTTTATAAACAATTTATAAACTAATTAATAGTGAAAATGTATAGGAACTGTTACCTCTCAGGCATTAATATCTTGTAACCATTATGTCTTGAGTTGAGCCTTAGTTCACAGGCCCATATGATCATGCTTGGAATTCATTACTTTTATTAGTGGGGAGTGGCAAATAAAAGAAGCAGGAGAGTCTTAGTGACAGTAAATGATAAACCTGGTGGGATATATGCTGAATTACAAGCAGATTTACACAGAAGCTCAGCGGTTTTCATGGATCTTACCCCAGAATCTTATAATATTTTATGGCTTTAGCCACAGTATAGATCGGATTCCTAAATAGTACTCATATCATAAAAAAGGTGTAACACAATTTTGGCCTTGTAAAAACATACAGTATATCAAAAGCACTTTTAGTCCTAGGCTTTTTCCAGGGGTAGGGAAAGGGTTACTTAGCACACCATCTATTCCATCTTATATTTCTGTAGTACTTAATCTCCAGGGCATTTTTGTTTATAGATAGGCAAAGAACAGGCAATATAAGAGGAAAATTGGTTGAGGGTCATGGCACACATGAGAAAAATTTAAATGGTGAGAGTTGAAGTTCTGGTAAATAGTACTTTATACTTACCATCTGTGACCTATTTGTTCTTTGTAATAATTTTTATAAAAATAAACAATGTTATTAATAAGAGTAGGACTTTGATGTGGAATCATCTTTTTGGGGTTGTATCCCTTGTGGGGATGTACCGCTGGGGCACTGCACAGAGGTGTCATTCCTGTCCCTACTATAGAGGAACTAGCGGGATGAAACTAGACACCGGGGAAATCTTGAAGGGGTTTAGTACACAAAGCCCTCTCTTACCAATCCAAATTAGGATTTCAATTAGAAAAAAAAAAAAACTTACAGAGCATCAGAAGAGAAACTGATGGATATGATTACCAACAAAGTTGATTGGAGAACATGACTTTATATATAACTTTTGATTGCAGGACTAATAAGAATTAAATTCTCAGTCATAGGAGTGCTGGGCCATTGTAGGCCTTCCCTGCAGTGGCTGTACCACTCTAGAAGTGACCAGATTGGTCATCAGAGGGTTTGAAGATTTCCAAAGGAGAAGGAAAAGCCCAGAAGCTTTCTGCACTCAAGGTCACCAGGAAAGTGGCTCTTCTGGTCAGATTCCTCCTGTTTTCAGTCCTGGGGGGGAGGACAGTTCCCCCTCTTTGAGGAATTATCTTCTTGTTTCCCCACTAGCATGAAGTTGATCCCTAGTATCTTTCCAGCCTGTCTTTGCTGCACCTCTTTTCATTTCCTTTGTTCTTCTTCCCTGCCTGGGGTGGAGGGGGGCTCCAGGGGCAGCTATCAAATATTTTTTTGTCTTAATAATTTATTTCAATAATGTAGCATGGCCTTAGGGATATATACTATTTGTTATGTTGTTCTTTAGTCACTAAGTCATGTCCAGCTCTTTGTGGTCCCATGAACTGAACCCCTCCAGGCTCCTCTGTCCATGGGATTTCCCAGGCTGGACCAGGTTGCCATTTCCTTCTCCAGGGAATCTTCCTAACCCATGTCTCCTGCATTGGCAGGTGGATTCTTTACCACTGAGCCACCAGGAAAGCCCCATTTATAAATGCAACAATGGAAACATATACTTTGTATATTTTGAGATCTATATATGAAATGACACAAATCTTAGTTCTCTATAGTCAGGAAAGTTGAAAACATGGAATGTGTGAATACCTACATCCTAAAATGTTTAGAATAAGTTCATTCATAAAGAAAACTTACACATTGTTATTTCCCTGGAGGCAGCAATAGCTAGATAGAAACAATGGACTGACTGTCTATTTGGATACTTTTCTCTTTCTAAATGTGATTGAACTTTTCTATGTAAAGTAGTTTTTTGATTGCCTTAGTCATAGTCTTACTATAAATCAAGTGTTACAAGTTTATGGTTTTCTTGGTTCTTCAAGTTGGACACGACTGAAGTGACTTAGCAGCAGCAGCAAATACTTTAGGGAAAATCTTAGCCTGTTGTTGGCTTGACCACATTCTTCAGAGAAAAAATGATCTCTCAAACAAAATGCATAGCAGATGTAAAGCATGCAAAGTTCCCCACCTAACCTTTCACCATAAATGATATTTTTAACACTAAGCAGCACCCGCTGAGTGACTGATGTGGTGCTGCGTGACAGAGTTCCTTGAGGCGTGTACCACCCTGGCAATTATGGTCTTACAGATACTTCCAGTTAAAATTTTTTATACCAAGAAGAGGAAATGCGATCTTCTGTAAAAAGAATATCCATGGATGATGTGGGGAAAGAAGCGAAAACAACACAGACCTATAATTTGGTAAAATGAAACATGTTACCTATATGACAAAGAATCATTTCGAATGTACACAACTTAGGCTCTTATTATATAAAAAGTGACTAAATAAATATATACTGAGGTAGGAGGTAGATGCCCCACCCCCTCAGGATAAAGCGATTGGATATTCCCTGTAGACTGAAACTAGAAGACAAGAATAGCAGGACAATTAAGAGGAGGCTGGGCCCTGCCCAGACCATATAGTTCTCATTCTCCAAGTCAGGAGACCTTCCCGACCACACATGCACAGAAAGGCTCCTTGGAGGCCAAAGTGGGTTGATGTCAAGGGATGTTCTACCCATAAACCTTTTCAGTAAAATCCATGTTGACTAAGAGTTGTGTGCACATACATGGGAAGACCCTGAGATATACCAACTATGGACTGTAAAACAGGCAAATCAAAATGATTGTCCAAAGGAGACTTGGAAGAAATACCTCCTAAAAGTAATTCAGACTTCCACGAGGGTGCAACCTAGGGACTCTCCCTCTGAGTCTGCCTGTCTACCTGCACATATTGTACTCTTTTTCCTCTTAATAAACACTTTACTTGTTTCACTACTTTCCATCTTATGGGAATTCTTTTCTGCAAAACCAAAGGGCCAGCGCTCTGGTCACCGACCACTGGTCTAGTGGCTGGGATCTGGTGCTCTCACCACCACCACTCAGCTTCAGTCTTTGGGAACTCAAGCACCACTCCAAGCCATTGCAGGCCGAGGTCACCCATGATCATATACCAAGCAGAAAATATGTTAGGGAAATGTAAGCAGTTTTTCAAGAGAAGCTTACAGGTACTATCAAAAATGCCAACTTAACTCATTTTCCACCTGCCGTTTGTATCCAAGCCTCACCTCCCAGGCCTCCTCCTTCCTCTTCAAGCTTGGGGCCCATCTGAAGAAAACAGTGATGTTTGTGGTTGTGCTTATCAGGTGGTGTCATCTAAACCCCTGGAAGAAGAAGGTGTTCTCTCTTTCTGCACTAAGGGACCAATTTCAGGACTTTATCAACCTCAACCCAGAATATCCTTCAGATCTAGTATAAATCTTCTTTATAATGTTATAAGTTATAATGTTATCTTAGTCTTTCCTCAGTTATGATATAGGACCAACCATTATATAGTTCTTTCCATTTTGTAGAGAAAACTTGTAACCCTGTACATTTTATGATGGCCCAGACTTTGCTTTGTTTATCATGTCATCTCTACAGCTTAAAACCAGCACTTAGAAGGCAGCAATACGTATTCAATGAATGAATGGATGAATGACCTTTTCCAGGATAACTAACAATATTCTTTTAAACTTTAGAGATTATATTCTACCTCCTCATCACTGCCAAATAGAAGTTTCATTGTTTCCTCTTTATCCTGTTTACTTTGGCCCAATTAGACACAATATTCTAGACTTTGATAGCTATGTTGTCATTGTTAATCACCATCACTATCATCATAGTCAAAACCATCAGAACATTTATGTTGTTTATAAAACAGTATAAATGGACTCCAGTGGGCACTCTACTACAAGATCCTCTTAAACACCTAGAATTTGTTTTCATTCAAAGCTTACAAATTTAAATGGTTTTAGTTTCAAAATTGAGAAGAAAGGAAATCTAAGAAAAGGGACGCTATTTCTCAGTCTTACAAAATATTTAAAGAATTAAATTGTTTTTGTTTGACAATTACTAGTAAAAACTAGTTAAACTCTGAATGTCTATCAAGAGAGATGAAGGATTTACCAAATGTCTAAGCTTAGAAGTATCCAGATGATCTGACTCGATCGTCAGGTTTTTACCTTTATCAGGCCAAGGGAAAGAATGGCTGATTTTCTGTCCCTATCTCTGTAGAAATCTTTCAGCACCTATTTCTGAAATTCTGATGAGCATTTATTCTTCAAAACTAAAAAAATATTTTTAAAAAAATTATCTGGCTTTAGTTAATTGATACAGTTGCCAAGTTGGCAGAATCATGTTCTCATTATCTATATAACTATGGAAGAAACTGAGTCATCTTCCAGCTTAAATATGATATGTACAGCTCACATTGAACAAATCATAGATGACAGAGGACTAGCAGGATTATCTGACCAGGATTTGAACCTTTGCCCTCAGCAGTGAAAGTGGAGTCCTAACCACTGGACCGTGAAGGAATTCCTGGGTTATTGCTTCTTATTGATCCCCCCCCTCCCCCGCAGGATTTCTAATCTTGTGGGGATCATTTTAATGCCATTTTCTAATGTGGCCTTGATGGATACAGTCAGTTGCTCAGTTGTTTATACGTGTGTGCTACTTGACTTCTCCATCACCGTAAGAGAGGGAGCTGAGGAGTAATTCAAGACGTCTACAGATAGAATAAGATGAAAGACGTAGCAAAACATGTATGTCTATTCTAGAGTAAAATGATAGAAAAGGTATTCTAGAGAATAAGATGAAAGATGTAGCAAAACATGTATGTCTATTCTAGAGTAAAATGATAGAAAAGGTATTCTAGAAATCATCTGCAGTTAGATCTCGTCAAAGGGAAATTAGAAAGAAATCCAGGATCATTTGGATTTCAACTGACAGTAGGCACAGGAAGGGCAAGGAGGTTTCCTTGGAGTTGTCCCATACTGTCTCTTCTGGATTCCCAAATCCTTTTAAGCTGTTTGAAAGATGTGTAAGATTTTAAGGGATTGTGTAAACTGATATACTTTATACAGGCACTTGGTGTTTTTAAATGAATGAAACACATACACACTTTCAACAGAGAAGAAGATGGTGTAAAGAGAAAGAATATTGAACCAGGCACATTTAACCACCAGTAACTGAGTTCATGACTTTACATAAATGATTTTATCTCTGAGTTTTCCCTTCAAGTGAGATAGGAAGGGCTGGGAGGTTAAGGAGGAGGAACAGGTGGATGGGTGATGTTGCTGAGCTCCTTTCATTTACTGAGATACTATGGTTCCTTCTGGAACTTCTTTGAAGCTGAATCTATGGTTCTTTTGTTGCAATCGGAATGGAGTGGTGCTATTTTCCTTTAGAAAAGTACACTGGGGTCAGAAAGCCAGCTGATTTCATTGTCAGGCCTCACTGGGGCTCTGAGGACAGCCTTTGAATAACTAACTGAGGCACCGAGTCCTCTCTACCCTCTACCTCTCTTCAGAGTGTCATTAGCTGTTAGGCTGCTTTATAGAAATTTTGTTTCAAAGTCTTTGTGACAGAAGACAACCAGGAGATAAAAATCATGAAATCTCTTTAGCATGTCAAGTTTGCTAAAGGTAAATCAGAGCTAATACCTAATTAAAAACGATGATATTCACTGTTCCTGGACAGCAGTATCGGTATCACTTGGGAACTCGTTAGAAATGCAAATTCTCAAGCCTTACCCCAGAACTACCAGGTGAGAAACTCTGAATGGGGCTCAGCAGTCTGTGTGTTCAGAAGCCCTGTAGGGGATTCTGTTGCACATTACAGTTTGAGAGTCTCTGCCCTGATGTTGATATAGCTAACAGGTGGGGGGTTTTATTGGGTTGCTTGGAGACTGGAAAGGTCAAATCTTCCCAAAAAGGAATTACGAGGTCTGCAGAATATCTCAGGTAGAGGCCATAAAGCAGGAAGTTCTCCCTGTTTGGAGCTCAAGGCTTTGCATTCTATTCCTGGGCAGCAGAGCCGGAGGTGGACAACCAATATGGCTGGGTTCAGACAGAGACCCAGGCTCACAGAGAGTCCTGTCTATCCTTCCCATTTCCCAGCTCCTTTCTGCCCAGGAAGAAGCGGGATTGTTGAACTTGTGAAGAGCATGGACTCAAGTCCCGCTTCCAACAGGCCCTTAGCCAGCTGTGGAAGCTTTGGGAAATTCCTTCATTCCTCTGAGCCTCAGTTTCTTCATCTATGGAAACTACACCTCCAGCAAAGCATGGTGTGGTTTACATGCCTCACTCATAGTAAGTACTTAATAAAGACTAGTCCCCTTGCTCAGCTCGCACAGAATGAGAATGGTTGCAGTCATTCTGACTGCTCAGGGTCTGAGCCGCCCTAGTTGTTAGTTACTCCACACGTCAGCCCCATACTTTTCCTTAACAGGACAGCTGTGGACAGCCTTGCAGACTGCTCCTGGGATAAGTTTAAGGTGTATTTAACAGATGAAAATAATGTTAAAATTTAAATGACTGACAAAACAAGATATTGCAAAAATTGTTTTAATTGGTCAAACTTAAATTTTTGAAAAATGACTATTTCACAGTGATAACCTCTAACAAGATCTTTTTCTGATGTCTCCACAGGAACCCTTGTCAGGAAGTTAAATGGAATGGCACTTACCGTGGTGCCGGAGGCATTTTAAGAATGATTGGCTGTAACTGTGCCTGAATATAGTTTCTAAGCAGTCATTGAGCCCTGAATTGATCCACAGGCTGAACTAGGTTCGAGGAGGCTGCAAGAGCCAGGTGCCACGAGGTTACTCTGAAGTGCCCTCATCCCTGGAAGAGACCCCTGGATGAGTCTTGGGGAGTCCTTCGAAGTCCTAGAATCTGGTTTTCATAAGATCTTTTTCAGCAAGGTATTGGTATCAACAAGTTGCATTTACCATCTTAATGACTTCCTCAAATATAAAATTCACTGCATAAAACCGATTTTCATCCTTAGTTTTAAAATGTGAGTTGTTAAAGATCCCTATAGCTATGCCCATCAAAATATCATTTAAAAGTTACAATTCTCCAGCCCCTTCTGTGTGGCCTACAGATTATCTACCTTGAAATTTCTTCACGAGATAGGGAGAAATACCTCAAGCTGTCTTTCATGTACAAGCCCAGGAGCAGTTTTACACAAAGATCAGTGTTCTGTCAGTTAAACGCTGGTTAAATAAAACAGTGTAAAATAGAATCTGAGAGAAACAAATTACCTAAGACCTGTTTCCTCCGGGGCACCAGGTTTCAGCCTTCCTTTAATTTTCTCTTGTTGTTGTTGTTCGGTCACTCAGTCGTGTCCGACTCTTTGTGATCCCATGAACTGCAGCATGCCAGGCTTCCCTGTCCTTCACTGTCTCCTAGAGTTTGCTCAAACTCACGTCCATTGAGTCGATGATGCCATCCAACCACCTCATCCTCTGTCACCCCCTTCTCCTCCTATCCTCAGTCTTTTCCAGCGTCAGGGTCTTTTCCAATGAGTTGGCTCTGCTGCTGCTGCTGCTGCTGCTGCTAAGTCGCTTCAGTCATGCCCGACTGACTCTGTGCAACCCCAGAGACGGCAGCCCACCAGGCTCCCCCGTCCCTGGGATTCTCCAGGCAAGAACACTGGAGTGAGTTGCCATTTCCTTCTCCAATGCATGAAAGTGAAGAGTGAAAGTGAAGTCACTCAGTTGTGTCCGACTCTTAGTGACCCCATGGACTGCAGCCCACCAGGCTCCTCCGTCCATGGGATTTTCCAGGCAAGAGTACTGGAGTGGGGTGCCATTGCCTTCTCCGTGTGGGCCAATTTGAAGGCACTCAGCTTTGGGGGGTCAGCTCATCCACTAGTGGAAATTATGCCATGTCTCACTTGTTTCTTTCATGTTCCCACTGCCTACTTTTCAAACTTGGCTATTGTAATTTACTCAGTTTGTACTGTACTTCTCTATAAGAGAAGTTAATATTTAAAATATTGCATTCTAAGTTCCATCATCCAATATTTCTTAAATGACTATTTCTAAAGAAATGGAAGATGAAATCTCTTCTTAAAAAAGAAATACCTATTATTTAGGAAGACAGAGCACACCCAGATGGAATAATGAATAAAATTCTTTGAAGCAGTAAATCGGCAAGTGCTAAAGAATAATTTACAAAAAACAAAAAACAAAATAAAGAATGACGTTCAAGGAGAACTAACTAGAAAAATGAACAGAACCAGGCAGGGTACTCAAAAAAGCTTTTGAAGGCCAGTCAATTCAGTTCAGTCGCTCAGTCGTGTCCGACTCTTTGCGACCCCATGAATCGCAGCACGCCAGGCCTCCCTGTCCATCACCAACTCCCAGAGTTCACTCAGACTCACGTCCATCAAGTCAGTGATGCCATCCAGCCATCTCATCCTCTGTTATCCCCTTCTCCTCCTGCCCCCAATCCCTCCCAGCATCAGAGTCTTTTCCAATGAGTCAACTCTTCGCATGAGGTGGCCAAAGTACTGGAGTTTCAGCTTCAGCATCATTCCTTCCAAAGAAATCCCAGGGCTGATCTCCTTCTGATCTCCTTCAGAATGCCTACATTCTGAAGGAGATCAGCCCTGGGATTTCTTTGGAAGGAATGATGCTGAAGCTGAAACTCCAGTACTTTGGCCACCTCATGCGAAGAGTTGACTCATTGGAAAAGACTCTGATGCTGGGAGGGATTAGAAACACAAATCAAAACTACTATTAGGTACCATCTCATACAGGTCAGAATGGCCACCATTAAGAAGTCTGAAAATAAAAAACGCTGGAGAAGGTGTGGAGAAAAGGGAACCCTCCTACACTGTTGGTGAAAGTGTAAGTTGGTGCGAGCCCTAGGAAAACAGTATGGAGGTAACTTAAAAAACTAAAAATAGAACTACCATTTGATCCAGCAATCCCTCTCTTGAGCATACATCCAGAAAAAAACTGACAACAACAACTAAAAACTCATCTTCAAAAAGATACATGCACTATTTACAGTAGCCAAGACATGAAAGCAACCTAAATGTCCACAGACGGACGAACAAATTAAAAAGATGTGTTTTTTATATATAATACATATAATAGAGATATATATATACATATATAATGGAATACTACTTAGCCATAACAAAGAATGCAATATTGCCCGAAATATTGCCATTTGCAGCAACATGGATGGACTTAGAGATTATCTTACTAAGTGAAGTAAATCAGAAAGAGAAAGACAAATACTACATGATATCACATACATAGAAACTAAAATATGACACAGATGAACTTACTTATGAAACAGACTCAAAACCATAGAGAACAGACGTGTAGTTGTCAAGGGGACGGAGTTGGGGAGGAATGGATTGGGATTAGCAGATGTAAACAAATGTATACAGAATGTGTAAACAACAAGGTCCTACTGAATAGCACAGGGAACCACATTCAATATCCTATAACAAACCATAAAGAAAAAAAATAGGAAAGAAGATATACATATATATGAATCTCTTTGCTGTATAGCAGAAAGTAACACAACATTGTAAATCAACTATACTTAAATTTTTTTTAAAGGCTTCTAGGAAGCAGTGAAATTTATTTTAGATTTTGACAAAGACAAATTTGGATTAGAAAACTGTTGTGAGGGTACATGTTAGACAAAGGAGATATTTGACTTTTGTGCAAGAGAAGGAAAACACACTTTATTTCAGATAATTGTAGAACCATTAAACAACTGGCTCATTCTTTTTCTCATGCAGTTAAGATATAAGATGAATAGAAAAATATATTTATCAAGCCATCTATTATATCTACTTCTCCCTTCTAAACTATTGAAAATCCCACCTACATTTTCTTTACAGAGCCCACAAATGCTCTAATATTGACTGTTTTTGTTTCTTCCCCTAAACGTTACTTGCTAAATCTTTTTTCATCTAATTTATTTATATAATTTTTGGCTTACTTTTGTTAAATGATACAAAATAATTGTAGACCAGGCAAAGTTTGTATACTCACTTAAATGACTCCCTATCTAACATCTTTTTCTTTTTTTTCCTTCTCCTAAATGGAAGAAACTTCCCTCTGAAATAATTTACTGCAGTCCCAAATGGCTGTTTATGGTCATTTTAGAGATAAAATTCCATAAATTCAAGTTAGCACTGACATTTTATACGTGCTGTCGTGTCAAGGCTGGGGAATGGAAACCATCTCACTGGGTTCTCTAAAGTGGAAGCATCTTTTGTCTGCTTATTACTGACTGTGAGAAATGGCCGGATTAAAGCCTCCAAATGTTTCAGTGATGCAGAGCAAAGGTGACTTCCTGTTTTGTTTTAGGGTTTGTTTCCTTCTCTTCTCAATGAAGGCTGTGTTTTCTGACATTCTGCAATCTTTTTGCTCAGTGATTTCCCATTGAAAGGGCAGGGTAGGAGGGCCTCTGCAGGTCATTCTATTTACAATATGCCCTGAAAACGGAGGAAGGGGGGAGAGGGAGGGAAAGAGGAAGCTCATTAGTGGAAGGAGCAGACCAGGAGGGGATCTGTTTTCCATTTTCTTTTCTGGATTGAGCTCATTTGGATGGAAAGGATTTTACTGTTATCCTTATCGTCATTATCATTACCAGTGTGGTCTAATTTTCCTACACGTTTGTCTCAAGTGTGAGGTGAATTTATTGGTAGAAGAGTTAATAAGTGCCATTTTATTTTAGTAAAATCAGGGGTGGGTGGGTGAGGGAAGCCCAAGTACTTTAAAGCAGTTTTCACTTTGAAGCTTAAAATGCATAAGTTTTAATTCTGCAGTGCAAAAGAAAAAAATTAAAAGAAAAAAAGACCTGTTACTTGCTTCTCGTGGCCTATTTGTAATTATGTACAGCGTTTCTTCTCTTTTTATGAAAGGCGATTTCCGCCCACACCCCCCTACCCCGGTCCCCCACACCCCGCCACCACCTAGTTATTGAAAATGCAGACCTCTGCAGTCAGGAGTTCTGGATTGATAAGGCTCCATCATCGCTGCAGGGGGTCCCTGTTTTCTGCGACTTGGACATTTTTCAAGAGACGTTGCTTAAGTCTTCCCCCTCAGGTCTTTCTGCAGAGCCGGTAATCACAGAGGCGAGGCTAGAGGTTGCTTAAAGGGAATACCTCCAGGGAGCGTGGGGCTAGGGTGGGTCCCAAGTAGGGAACTGGGGGCACTCCTTCGTGGAGATTTGGGGTGGGCTCTTCAGTGAGAGGCTGGGGGCTTTCCTTTGGAGCCGGGGATAGCGGGGTGCGGTGCTCCCTTGTGTGGGTCGTCTCCAGTCCGCTCTGTCTCGGGTTATCGCATCCTCTCTGCTTTTGCAGGTTTCTCCTTCCTCCGCCTCAAAACCACAGACCCCTTCCCGGGAAGGGGAGCGCGCGCTTGGAGGTCTGGGACCACACGGGGGCGGGGCTGCCTCTCGCTCCTGGAGGCTGGAAAGAGAAGAGCAGCGGATCCGAGGCGCAGACCTCCCGTCGCGGCTCCTCGGACGGGTCCCCTCCTGCCAGCGGCGGTCGCTGCAGCAGCCGCAGCTCACACCAAAGACCCGCAGCTGGGTCTTTTTGCTCAGCCTACCAGACTTGCAAACTCTTATTGCACCCTAGTCCTCCCTTAGGAGGCTTTGCCCTCTCGTTCCCCCCTCCTGCACCCCCCCGCCCCGTCCTCCTCCTCACTTGGGAGACCTTCATGCTTCTTTTAGCACCTTTTTGTAATCCAGGGGACGTGACACCCCAGAGCTCCAGCTACCTCAGCTGAATTCTACTTTTGTTTTTGTTTTTTTTTTTTCCTCCCTCGGTTCCTCTTGTTTTTGTCTCATCTGCGAAGTCGGACACTTCTGCCAGAGGGAGCGAGGAATTAAATAGATGCCGCGGCCCCAGAAGTCTTAGACGTCGGGAAAGAGCAGCCGGAGAGGCAAGAGCGGCAGGGGCGGCGGCGGCTGGCGCTCGGCGCAGCTTTGGGGACCCCATTGGGGGAATTTGATCCAAGGAAGCTGTGAGATTGCCGGGGGAGGAGAAGCTCCCATATCATTGTGTCCACTTCCAGGGCGGGGAGGAGGAAACGGCGGAGCGGGCCTCTCGGCGTTCTCCGCACTGCTGCAACCTGCCCCATCCTGCCGAGATCATGGTCTGCGGGAGCCGAGGAGGGATGCTGCTGCTGCCGGCCGGGCTACTCGCCCTGGCTGCGCTCTGCCTGCTCCGCGTGCCCGGAGCGCGGGCGGCCGCCTGTGAGCCCGTTCGCATTCCCCTGTGCAAGTCCCTGCCCTGGAACATGACTAAGATGCCTAACCACCTGCACCACAGCACCCAGGCCAACGCCATCCTGGCCATCGAGCAGTTCGAAGGTCTGCTGGGCACCCACTGCAGCCCGGATCTGCTCTTCTTCCTCTGTGCTATGTACGCGCCCATCTGCACCATTGACTTCCAGCACGAGCCCATCAAGCCCTGCAAGTCTGTGTGCGAGCGGGCCCGGCAGGGCTGTGAGCCCATCCTCATCAAGTACCGCCACTCGTGGCCGGAAAGCCTGGCCTGCGAGGAGCTGCCAGTTTATGACCGCGGCGTGTGCATCTCTCCGGAGGCCATCGTCACTGCCGACGGAGCCGGTGAGTCCGACACTGCCCAGCCTGCCCCCACTCCCCTGCCTTCCAACCGCTCACTTCTTGGAGTCCTTGTTACTCCCATTTACTCTGGTTCTGTGGATTCGGATCACTTCGCTTAATCTCTGTCTTAATTACGCTTCTATCGAACACGGTGCCTTTTTTTCTCTCTTCTCACCTCCCTTCTAAACCGATGCAGTCTATTCGTACAGGCGATCTGTCTTTCTAAAACACTCAAGTTCATTCCACTCCCATCACACTTCTGCTCAACACTGCCCCTTCACTTCCGCTTTTTACATGTCCTAGTAACCACGTATAGGGTGCTATTTGTTTATAATCACTGAACGTTTGTGCGTTCTCAGCCATCAGTTTTCTCTATCCCTCATGTTTAGCTACTTGTAAAGACTGTATGGTGAAAACAGAAAACTGAAGCACCGTTTTCTTCTTATCATTAAAAATGCCAAGATAATTTCAGTAACCTTACCCCAACCCACAGATGTTAGTGGTATGTGTTTGCTCAACATCCAATTTGAGCAATTACCTTCACCTTAAATTTCCCCCTCCTTTCAATGAGATAAATTGTTCTTCCATTCCAGACTGAAATAGCTGTGAAACATTGCTATGCACTGCTAATTAGCTTCTGAGACTTGCTCCAGCCACAGAGCTGGTGAAGTGAAATTGCTGGGCTCTTTTCACATTCCCACATGCCTTCAAGTCATTTTGTAAATGACATATGGATGAAAGGAGTTATATTTAAGGCATGTTATCATCATACACTCATGTAATGTTATTTTTAATCTCACCCCTTATCCCACTCTTATGCTCTGCAAATAATTTGTCTTCAGTACCTTTCTGTGTGTGCATCAACCACAGATTCATTTCAATCTTCCCCTACTGTAAAACTTTATTACAGTTCTGTGTTAAATGAAATCAATCACGAGTTGTTTTCTCACTAGTGTTTGATCTAATTAGGACAGTCATAACTCTTAAGAGTCCAGCTAAACCTAGTTCATTATGGTCCATTTAATTCTAACTCAATGTCATTCCTACCAATTACCCAAAACTCGAAAACTTCACCCTTCATATACTTTAAATAAACCCAATCTTTTATGACTGGTCCTCTTTCACACCCTCCCCAGATCAACTCTGCCCTTAGGTGTGATGACTTTATACCTCCTTCTCTGTTCATTTCTTGGGCATCAACTTTTTCTTCTTTTGCCTCTCAACTTGTTGAGCCTAAGCTCATGTCCTTAGTCCATTCCTAGGTGAACAGTTCTTGGTCAAGGAATTGATTTGGAAAAAATGCTTTCTGTGTACAGTGACCCACTTAACATAGAGGACTAGGGAGGGGAAAAGTACTAGTACAAATAGCTGCAAAACCAAACTGAAAAGAAAGATTTCCAGATTTTTTTGATGGTCACCTCAATTTATCACCTTTGACTATACCTAGTGTTGTCTTGCTTTTAATAATCAACAACTGATTAAACAAATCACAAAGAAATGTATTTCTTATTTATCTTTGGGCTAAAAGAGCACTTGAGCTTTTATACTCATTAATGTTATAGGCTGTACAGATGCTGGGAAAGAGCTGCCCTGGTCTGTCAGGCACTTAGATCAGTTAAATGCAGACACTCCTCTCAGGCCAAGGGCTAGGAATGTGGTGGCCACGGTTCACACTGAAATGCATTCCTCCTCCTGCTCTGAAACCTCTCCTAGAGATGGACCTCAACTGAGAGAGGTTTGGCAAAGTTAGTGGCTCTCAAAAGCCATGGTCAGTATGGATAGGGAGCAGTTTCCTCAAGTGTCCCTGAATTACCTATCATCGTGGACCAAATGTAGAACAATTGACTCATTGAAGCACTCAAATAAGACATGCATGGAAACAATTTGTCAGTCCATGGGACCTGATTACTAAGCTGCTTTAAAAGGCTGTAATGTGCTTTGCTGACAGTTGCCCTTGCTAGAAAAAGAAGTAGGGGTAGGTGGCAGTTGGAACCATTTGTTGGTGATGTTCTCCCTTCCCCTTCCCCTGTCCCCCAGTGTGAATCAGAGACTGTGGTGGCAGGAGGGAGCTGAAGGGGAGGGGGCAGGGAATGGAGTGGTGGATTCTAGCCTGAAGGGTCCCCTGGCTTCCAAGGCTGCAGCTTGCTGAAAATTACATTCCCTATGCTGGGTCAAACTATCAGGCACCTGGAATTACTTAAGAACTACCACATGTGGCCAGTTTAATTTACGATGCAATATGCGCCTTGCTTCAGTGGGATATGATAGTTCATGAAGCAGGGTTTTTTTTTTTCCTTCCTCTAAGTATAAACAGAGTTCCTATGTCTTATGCCTAGAATCTAGCAGAATATAAAAATGAGGTCTCCCTGAATAAAATAGAACCACCTTTTACATACCTTCAATGTCAAGAGGATTTTCAAATCCTACCATTTACACAAATCTGTTCCCTTGTAGGGTATTATGACTCCACCAACAAGTTTAAGAACATTTTACAAAGCAGAATTTTATTGAATGGGATATTGCTTCAGTCTACTTTTTGTTTTGAAGTACTAAGGGCAAGCAGATTTTTATACAGAAAATATCCTATCCTCTTGATGATTACTAATAAATTCACATTAAATTTATTCTTTTTCTACATTTTGTGTTTATTGTAGACCTGTGACTGCATGTACACCTGCTTTATCTGTGATTTCAGTTCAGTTTAGTCATTCACCCAGTTAATAGTCAAATATTTAATATCATATGATGAATAAAGGGTATGGGCGTGGAGTGGGAAAGACCAGATGTTCAATCTTGACTCTGCCTCATATCAGCTATTACTATAGGGCAGTTGTATAGCCTCTCCAATGCGGAGTTTTCTAATCTGTGACATGAGGACATACTGCCTACATCCCATGGAGATGGTAAAGATGGAGTTAAACAGCATCTGTAGTATCTCATGCATAGTTAGTCTTCAACAAATTGCTGCTGTTGCTATTGCTATTTTACCATTATTATCATTGGTATTAAATTTTATTTTTTTGTTTATTTGGACAAACCTAGTCTGTTGGTAAATGCAGATAGAGCTTAGAGCTTTTGTCAGTTCAACTCTGGGAAACAAGCTTCATACTGAGAACACCCTGGGTAGGCCAGTCTTATTTCTTCTGAATATAAACTTAGTATTTCATTTTACACGAATTGACCTGGACCTCGGGCTCAAGAACAAATCCCTTTGGGAGCAATAGGAATAAAGAATGAGCTTGACGGATGTCTGTTAATTACAAACAGTTTATCTCAGAAATGAAGACATTGAGTGTTTAAGAAAATGTATGGTATGATATTTCACAGCAGTTATACTGCCCCCTGGGTTGCCATGCCAAGGGCTTTATAATCGCTCCTCAGTCTCTGCTGCTTTTTGTCACCCAGCTCTTGAGCAGCACATTTCTCCCAGCCCTCTCTCGCCTGGCAGAGCTGCGCCAGCTTTCACATGCGTGCACTGCTGTTTAATCATTTCTCCACTTTCTGGGGAACAGGCAGCCTTTTCTTTAGCCCTGGTCTACAAATATTTGAGGGGCCAAATAGCAAGAAGGGAGAATTATTTAGTGTGATATGAGGAGGAAAATGGAATGGAAAGGGGAAATGGAAATTTTAGGGTAAGACTTCATTGTGTGAAGTTTTGAAAGGCACTCTGGATGGGGCTAGGAAGGAGTACCTTAGAATACAATGATATTAAATTATGTTTATAGCTAACACAGTTATCAGTGGTAATGGGATCTTAGGTAGTCTCCAAATTGTATATTAATAATTCTTTTCTATCTTGTTTCCACAAAATTCTAAATAGTTGCTTGCTACATATAGCAAAATTGACTAAGTTATATTTGTCCTTTCTCCTACTAGGTGTATGGAAAGAGGAGACCAATTACCACCATATAGATAGAGAGTTTTGAATGATTAAAAATTGGCCGTATGTCTTCAGTTTAAAGAAAACCAGTTTTAGAGTTTTGGGCCTTAGTTGGAATCCCAGATTTGCCATTAATGGTATACTTTGAGGGACTTCCCCTGGTGGTCCAGTGGTTAAGACTATGTGCTTCCACTGCAGAGGGTGTGGGTTCGATCCCTGGTCAGGGAACGAAGATCCCATATGCTGCATGGTGCAGCAAAAAAAAAAAAAAAAAGTTATACCTTGAGCAAGTCGTGTGGCATTAACATAGAGACTGTGAAGAGCAAAAGAAGTAGCTATATGAAGTGAATGATAAAGGGTAAGACAACAGCAGTGTGATTGGGAAGATGTCATTCTCAGACCAGGAATCATTACTGGCCAGAGAAAAAGAACTAACAACACTTAGTATGTGGATGTGCTGCTTAGTATGTGATGCATATTAATTTCTTTAATTCTTGTAATAACTACATGGTAGGTACTATTACTCCTATCTGCAGAAAGGGAAGCTGAGGGATATAGAGAAGCTAAGTGATCCAAGTCCATAAAACTATTAATAGAAGATTCAAACCAGGACCTGTTCTAAGTTATACTTCCTGTCTTACGAAGAAACAGGTGATGTTAACTGTACAGAGAATCGGTGTCTTCTGACCATCAGAAGGGCTTCCCTGATAGCTTAGTTGGTAAAGAATCTACCTGTGAAGCAGGAGACCCTGGTTCAATTCATGGGTCACGAAGATCTGCTGGAGAAGGGATAGGCTACCCACTCCAGTATTCTTGGGCTTCCCTTGTAGCTCAGCTGGTAAAGAATCCACCTGCAAGGCAGGAGACCTGGGTTCAATCCCTGGGTTGGGAAGATCCCCTAGAAAAGGGAAACCCTACCCACTCCAGTATTTTGGCCTGGAGAATTCCATGGACTGTATAGTCCATGGAGTTGCAAAGAGGTGGACACAACTGAACGACTTTCACTTTGACCATCAGATTTCAGTTACAGTAACCCTTTTATTTTTATTGTATTTTGATTTATATGTGGCTTTAGAGAATAGAAGGCAACTCTGGACAATGAATTCCAAGGGATGAGAGATAAGTATTTCTCTGCACTTCTGAGACAGGAGAGAACATACATTCTGTACTCTCCTGTCTATCCCTGAGCTCCTTGGTCTCTGCAGGCAGGTCCCAGAGTGAACTTCTCATTTCCTTACCTTCATAGGTCTGTTCTCTTCTAGTATTTTCTATATTGTTAAGGGCACACCCACCCATATTCCAGGTCTGAAGGCAGCCTTGCTTCCACCTGTTCTTTATCCCCCACATTCAGTTGATATCAGGTGCTTTAGGTCAACTCTGAATACAATTCCTTCCCCGTCTTCTCTAATGCTACTTTCTTTGTTTGGACCTCACCATTTCTTCCATGGATTGTGGAGCTAGAATGATAATTGGCCTGCTCACCTCCAGTATGGCCCCTCCATGTTCCAATAGGGTGATTATTCTGAAATACAAATCTGTTTAAAATTTTCTGGTGTCTGCCGCTAGCTTTCATGATTTCATGCCTTCTTACCCCTCTAGTTTCCTTTCTGTCTACTTTGCTCTATTAGCCCCACTGGAAGACTTGTAAGTCCCTCCATTCCACGAGGTCTTTGGTTTCTCACCCCAGACTCCGGCATGTGCTATTTTCTATTTGGAAAACCCTCTCTTTTTTTCCCAGCTCCTTCTTAGAACTCTTCTTCTGGAAACCTCTATGACACATACTTGAAATCTGTGGGGCATTAAAACCTGCTAGTAATATCTACTAATTTAGGATAATTTGTTAGAATCCTAAGTTTAACTTTCTGAAAACAGGCTTTTTTGGGATTACTTAGAATCAGAAAACTTTGGCTTTCTCTCTTATAATTCTAAGAGCTGATGTCTAAGCACTTTAAAAAAATGTAGAAACATTTTCCTATGAATAAGAATGAAAGAAGAAAACCAAACTCCTAGGATCAGCTGCTTTAAAGGGGTTTTCATTTTCCAAGAGAAGAATTTTTTCAGCTTTATTTGAACCTGTTGACATTAAACAATCACTTTACATGTGGTCAGTATACTTTTGTAATTCACAGAGAGATCATCTTTGTATAAATCATGTGCATATTTTCCTAGGATATAGCTTTTTCCTTATTTTTTATTTATTGTTAATTTTTGGCTGAACTAGGCCTCTGCTGCTGCATGTGGGCTTTCTTGAGTTGTGTCCAGGGAGGCTGCGCTCTGGTTGCCGTGCGTGGGCCTCTCACTGCGGTGGTCTCTCTCATTTTGGAGCGTGGGCTCTGGGCGCCCCAGCTCAATAGGTGCAGCGTGTGGTCTTGAGCATGTCCACACCAGGAGCTGTGGTGCACGGATTTAGTTGCCCCTCAGCGCGTGGAATCTTCTGAACCAGGGACTGAACCCTTGTCCTCTGCATTGGCAGGCGGACTCTCAACCACTGGACCACCAGGGATGTCCTTTTCTTATTTTTTTCTTTTTCGTTTTTAGCCATACTGCACAGCTTGCAGGATACCAGTTCTCCGACCAGGGGTTGAACTCTGACTACAGGAATGAAAGCCCAGAATCCTAACCACTAGGTCACCAGGGAACTTCCTAGGATTTCCTATAGATTTTAAAATACCAGCTGATGATTACTAAGCCTGGGAAAGTAATCCATTAATTGTAGTTTTGAGTGTTATTGCTCTAAAATGGTGTTATACCTTCTGGTTTCATTTATTCATGATATAACCTATGAAAAAGGGACAGAGGAAGAACATTATTTTCTACTAGGATAAACAGAGGCATTAAACTCATTTAACACAAGGTCTTAATGCAAATGGAAAATGCTGGTGTAAGTGTACTGAACTGAAGTGTCAGTAAGAACATGTAATTATGTACAGCATAATGCTTTGTTGGGGCAGTCAGTATTATTCATTAGAGGCTGCTTTCTTAACTAGAACAAAGAAGAACTTAACATAATCACCGTTTTCATTACCATTAATCATGTTACCATTTTCTGGGATTTGGGGATCTTAAAAAGAGTCAATGGCAAATTTCCAATTATTATTATGTCTATTAATTGCACTGGCTTGAGTAGTCCCTTGATGGTAGACTTCCTTTCTGCTAAACACCCATTTAGTGTGCGCTTAACCAGGAGCACAGGAACACTTTCTGCACATTTTCCTTAAGCACTAAGAATTAAAATGGATGCCAGTAAAGTGTAATACATCTATTATGGAAAAGGTGTATTTAGTTATTGTAGCCATCTCGAAAAGTGTTGGGTGAGTACCTAGTATATGCTTAATTGTTGGAAATTTTCATGAAACTCAAAAACTTTGTTTATTAAATCCAGAAATGTATCCACAGTTGACAGGGATTCAAGAGTATATCAGCTTTCAATCACATGAAAGAATGCGTCTTGTTCTTACTTGACCTACAAAAGATAGTGTCACGACGCGAATAGGAATCCATTTCCTTGAGACACCTGGGTTGTTATCCAAATCAGCTTGTGACTGAATTAGATTTTAGTATGAGAATTCTTGAAATAATAATGAATGGTATGACTCTTACTGTACTCTGTCATCTCCTTTCAGATTTTCCTATGGATTCCAGTAATGGAAACTGTAGAGGAGCAAGCAGTGGTGAGTATACCACTATCTTTCTGGTTTTCGCCTGTGGTCAGCAGACTAGTCTTGATGTTACCTAGATATTTAAGCCTCATTTGGGGACGTTTGTGCCCTGCTTGGGCTTCCCTGTTAGCTCAGTTGGTAAAGAATCCATCTGCGATGCAGGAGACCCTGGTTCTATTCCTGGATTGGGAAGATCTGCTGGAGAAGGGAAGGGATACCCACTCCAGTATTCTGGCCTGGAGAATTCCATGGACTGTATAGTGCCCCACATATTAAATGTAAACTTATAAAAATGTTCCTTTGTTTGTGTTAATTTTATTTTTTAAATTAATGATAAAATTTGATCCTTTATTTCGGTATACAGTTCTTTGAATTTTAACACATATTTAAATTTGTGTAACCACCAGCACAATCAGGATACAGAACAGTTCCATAACTTCAAAACGAACAAAAAACTCAATTCAGCTCATCCTATTCCTTTATGATTATAAGCTTCTCCCACCCTTAACCTCTGGCGATCACTAATCTGTTTTTCATTGCTATGCTTTTGTTTTTTTGAGATTGTAGTGTGCATGGAATGATAAAGTATGTAACTTTTGGACATTGGCCTCTTTCACACAGCAAAATATCTTTGAGATTTATCTAAGTTTTTGCATATATCAGTAGTCCATTCCATTTTGCTGCTAAATGTTTTATTACTTGGATATATTACCATTTGCTTGTCTTAAAGGATATTTGGCTTGTTTCTAGCTTTTGGCAATCATAGATAGAGCTATTATAAACATTTGTGTATAGGTTTTTGTGTAAATATAAGTTTTCACTTCTTTAGGGTAAATATCGATGAATAGGATTATTGGGTTAAATGGTAAGGGTGTGCTGAACTTTATAAAAAAACTGCCAAACTGTTTCCAAAATGACTCTTCACTCTTGCACTAGCAACACTTAAGTTCCAGTTGCTCTGCATCTAAGGATGACTCTAGCTGCATTTCACAGGTTTTGAAAGGTTTTATTTTGGTTTTTCTTCAGTTCAAAACGTTTTATAATTTCCATTTAGACTACCTCTGTGACTCATGCATTATTTAGGATTGCATTGTTAAATCTGGTGCTGTTTGGAGTTTTTTCTGTTCTTATGTTATTAATTTTTATTCTAAATTCCATTATAGTCAAAGAATATAATTTGTATGATTTTAGTTTTTTTAATTTGTTAAGATTTATCATATGACCCAGGATATGATCTATCTTGGTGAATGCTTCATGTGTACTTGGGAAGTATGTATTCTGGTATTGTTGGATGGAATGTTCTTTAAATGTCAAGTAGATTATTTGATTCTCGTTAGTTTTTTGTCTACTACGTCTATTGATCACTGTGAGAGAAGTGTTTACGTTTCCAAATATTGTAAATTTTTCTATTTCTCTTTTCAGTCTGTCAGTTTTGTTCCATGAAGTCAAATGGGATACTATTTTGTGTGTATACATTTAATATTTTTATGTCTTATTGGTGAATTGACCCAATGATGTACTGTTCCTCTTTATCTTTGATAATTTTTCTCTTTTCTAAATCTATTTTGTTTTGTGTTAATATAGCTACTCCACTTTTCTTTTGGTCAATGTTTGCAAGGTATATCTTTTTCTATTCTTTTTCTTCTAACATATCTGTATCATTCTGTTTTAAATAGATTTCCTCTAGATGTAATATAATTGGTTTTTAGGTTGGTGTTGGTTTTCTATCCGTTCTGTCAATCTTTGCCTTTTGATTAGTATGTTTAGATTATTTACATCTGCTGTAATTACTTATATGTTTGCATTTAGCGCCTTTATTTTATTCGTTTTATGTTCACTCCCTCTCTTTTTCATTCCTGTTTCCTATTTCCTGGCTTTCTCTTGGGTTATTAGAATGCATCTCTCCATCTTTCTCTCTCACCCTTGTGAACGTGAGTGTATACACACACACACAAACACACCCACGTATGTGTCTGTGTGATATATGTCTTTCCATAAGACAATGTTATGCTTTCTCTTTCAACCATTAATGTCTGTTTCAAACATTAAATATGTCTAAATAGCTCAAGAGGAGAAAAATGGCCTACTGTATTTATACAGATGTTTATAATTTCTATTGTTCCACCTTCTTCCCTTATGTCCTAGGCTTCATTCTGGTATCATTTTCCTTGTGTCTGAAGAACTTCCTTTATACTTACAGCAGTTCTGCTGACAGCCAGTTCTATCAGTTTTCTTTCATATAAAAATGTCTTTATCTCATATGCATTCCTAAAGGATATTTTCACTGGATATAGAATTCATTTATACTATTTCAATTATTTCTGTCCTCACTGTTTCTCATGGGAAATTGGTTGTCATTGAAATCATTGTTCTCCTGTAAGTAATGCATCAGATTTCTGGCTGCTTTCAATAATTTTTTCTTTGTCTTTAGTTTTCAGCAGTTTGATTACAGTATATTTAGACGTTGATTTCTTTGGGTTTATACTATTCAGGGTTAACCTACCTTCTTGTATCTGTACGTTTATACCTTTTCTCAAATTTGGGAAACTTCCAGCAGTTATTTTTTCAAATATTTACTTTTATAACACATTCTCTTTACTTGTGAGTATATGGTTATATGAATTTTAGATCTTTTGGTATTTCCCATAGGTCCCAGAGGTTCTGTTCATTTTCCTCCAGTCTTCCTCTATTCTTTAGGTTGGATAATTTCTGTTTGTATTCCTTCAGGTTTATTGACTTCTTCCTTGTTATCTCCATTTTGTTGCTGAACTCATCCAGTGTATTTTAAATTGTCAGTTATTATAATTTTTTAAATTAAGATTTTTCTCTTGATTCTTTATGATATCTTGAGTTTCTTTGAGTCTTTCTATCATCTGTTTCATTGCAAGGGTGTTCACCATTTACTTTTTGGAGAATTTTTAGAAAACTGCCTAAAGTCATTGTTGGATAATTTCAACATTTGTGTCATCTGATTTTTTTTCCCATACAAACTGAGATTTTCCTGGTTCTTCATATGCAGAATAGTTTTTTCTTATATCCTGGACATTTTGAATATTATGTCCTAAGACTTTGGGTCTTTAAGATCGTATGGAGAATGATGCAATTTTTTTGTTCTGGCAGCAGTCAACCTAACTCAATTTAGGCTGCAAATTCTGACTAGTCTTCTGAAGACTGGTTTCCAAAGGCATTTGCAGTGCCTTTCAGGCCTATCCCATGTGTGCGGACTATTTAGTGGCCAGTGTGAGATCAGGGCAGTGATTTGTACCATAGATCAGTTTTCAAAGTCCATTGTATACTTCTTAGTGTCAGAGCATACCCAGGAGTGAGCCCAGCAGTTCATAAATATTGCCATGGGATCATTTCCCAAGCCCTTCCCTCTCCATAATTGTCTCAGTACTCTTCAATTTTGGGGGGCTCCCCCTTTTGGATCTTTGGCCAGAAGGCTGGGGCTTTGTGTATCCCACTCTGTGATGTACTTCCTGTGACTTCTTGCGTATTGGGGGCCCAGTGAGGACAGAGCGCTGGGGCTCGCCCCAGTCGGAAAGGAGGGCTCTCCTCCGGCAGTGTTCTAGGCGTCTGAGGACCTCCCTTGCAGCTGCTGCTGCTGCCACTGCTGACCCAGGATTGCTTCACAGATGGGATGGAAGCACTGGAGTGTTAGGAGACCCCTTCCCACTTCCTGAGTTAGAACCGGAGGGCTTTTTCTAGAGGCCTGTCTGCATGATATCTTCTTCCAGGCTGTGTTGAAACCAGGCGGGAAGGTACTAGAAGTGGAAAGAACGGCAAATGCACCATCGGTTTGATGGTGCTGGGCTTCTTTCTCAAACTTTCTACTCCTGTGTACTTTTCAGAGTCCTTGAGGAGCTACTTCTCAAATTCTGTTTTATAACTGCGTTCAGTGGGAGAGATGGGATGGAGTCTACTTACTCCATCTTTCCATAAAATAAACCCTTAAATGGAATATAGCATATGTGCAGAAGAGGAACAAATCCTAAGCATACAGCCCAGTGTATTTTCACAAAGTAAACACTCTTATGTGGCCACTGCACAGATCAAGATGGGTACCATCACCAGAAACACTTCCTTGTGCCACCTCCAAGTCACTGATCCCACCTTTCTTCCCAGAGGCAACCTCTGGCAGAAGTTCTAGCAGCAAGAATAATTTTGTCTGATTTCAACTTTGATGAGAGGCATCATTATGTACATATAGACAGTGTGTCTGTGTGTGCCTTCCTCATAATACTCATTATGCTGTCTATAGCAGAAGTTTTTAATTACTGTATAGTATTCTATCATACAAATATACCACTCTTCATTTATTCATTCTAAGGGTCCTGGAAATTTGCATTATTTCTAGGTTTTTTTCTTCTCCTTTTTTAAAAAAAAAGTATGACTAATGTTGCATTTGTTTCTGCAAAAGCATTGTAACTACAACCAGTTCTTTTTTACTTTCTTGAAATACTAATTTGTACTGATTTGGTCTGTAAGTTGTCATATATGGAAGTGGAATCTTTATTAAGTTGTAAATAAGTTTGAAGCATCAATTTTCATTAGACTGAAACAGTTTCACTGTTGATTTCCACTGTATCTTATCAGAGTGACAAGTATTTGACATAAGGCAGTGTGCATCAAAGGTACCTCAAACAGCTTTTAAAAACAAAAGTGAATTAAAATGATTTATTTAGAATTATGTTGCTTTTGAATGCAACTGAGAGTGTTTACAGTGTCGTAAAATCAGCTGGAAATCACTGGTGTCCAACCGTGGTGCTATTTTAAGGATTACTCCTGTTATGGTTGCTCAAAACAAACTGAGAAGCTCATTTGTATTGTATATAGAGCACTCAGTGAGGCAACATTTCAGGCCAAGTACATGCATGCTCTATCAATTTGTCTAGAACTTATGGTTAGAATAGTATAGCACTTCAATGTGTGACAGAGAGAAGACATTAATGACACTCTCAATGGCACCCCACTCCAGTACTCTTGCCTGGAAAATCCCATGGACAGAGGAGCCTGGTGGGCTGCAGTCCATGGGGTCGCTAAGAGTCGGACACGACTGAGCGACTTCGCTTTCACTTTTCACTTTCATGCATTGGAGAAGGCAATGGCACCCCACTCCAGTGTTCTTGCCTGGAGAATCCCAGGGACGGGGGAGCCTGGTGGGCTGCCGTCTGTGGGGTCGCACAGAGTCGGACACAACTGAAGTGACTTAGCATAGCATATTTCAATGTGTAAAAGCGAGAGTGAATATGTTGTTCCTGTGTTCAGTGTGTATGTTCCTCTTTATAAAGAGGAATGCTTTCCTGTTCCCTGGTATAACGGGAGTGATAAAGACAAGGAGACAGGCAAAACCAAGCTCACTTGCTTGTGGAGAAACACACTGGCATAGTCACATGCTCCGGGAAGAAAATAAAATTTGTTCACACTCAAAGTGTCATACTTTGGAGTCATATAACAGCTGAAGTTGATTATGATAAAAGACATGAGGAAGACACAAAAACGCTGTAACCCTCATAACCCCTCTTTCAAAAGTGTCAAGCTGTTTACATCTGGAATTTGGAAAAGAAATTCTTTCACTCCAGTTAATTTATCCTTTGCCTCAAAGCCTAGCAGTCTTCTTTTTTTTGGAGATAATGACCTGTCTGAGCAGCTTCCAGTTTATGAGTGTATTTTGCTGTTGTAAATCCACTATCATAATAAGGGGTGCATTCTCTCTAGTTTTCATAACATGGAACATGGAGAAAAACAATTTTAGTTCTATTCTGCTGAGTCACTTGGTCTGGTCAAATCAACCCAGAAAATTAAGGCAGGTATTCAGATGGTGCAATGAAAAGATAAATTGTTTATTAAAACAGTTCTGAAAAAGAATCCCCCTCCCTTGCCCCAGTTTTCGACTTGGTGATGGTGACCAATTTATGGACTTTTGTATTTGCAAACTACATTTTCCCAATGAGCTGATAATAATTAGTAAATTTTGACACTAATTAAGTGTATGAGCATGACCAAATTACTTAACCTGTTATTCTGGGTCTGTGTTTAAATATAAAATCAGATAATATTGATTGCTGAGTTCTGATACTTATTTCTGGTATATTTTCAAATTAGGGAAACATGAGTAATATCTGCTGGGCTTTCCTAGTGGCTCAGACAGTATAGAATCTGCCTGCAATGCAGGAGACCTAGATTCGATCCCTGAGTTGGGAAGATCCTCTGGAGAAGGGAATGAAAACTCACTCCAGTATTCTTGCCTAGAGAATTCCGTGGACAGAGGATCCTGGCGGGCTACAGTGCATGGGGTCGCGAAGAGTTGGACATGACTGAGCGACTAACACACACACACACACGCACACACGCACACACACACACAAGTTGGATACTCTTGCAGATTTAGCTAATGCCTTAACTAGCGATACCTGACTGCCTGGACCTTCTTGGGGTGCCCTGGCCATCACCCCGCCCTGACCTCCCACCCTCTGCCCTGCAACAGCCAACCTCCTCTTACTGAGCTAACCAATGCCTAGCTTGGGGAGTATGGACCCATTCTCTCTCTTTCCGTCTCCAAATTTGTTGTTGTTCAGTTGCTAAGTGTCTGACTCTTTGTGACCCCATGGACTACAGCACGCCAGACTTCCCTGTCCTTCACTATCTCCCTGAGTTTGCTCAAACCCATGTTTATTGAGTCAGTGATGCCATCTAACCATCTCATCCTCTGTTGCCCACTTCTCCTCCTACCCTCAGTCTTTCCCAGCATCAGGGTATTTTTCAATTTATTTCCTACTAATCTGGGGAAGGATTCCAATTTTTTTTCCTTTGGTGCAATGTTTGTTCACTATAAAGTCTGAATTAATTTGTGGTAACTTCGACCCTTTATTTGAAAATAAAATTAGGATAGATAAAAACAATATTTTGTAATTACATAGTAGCTTACCTGTAGCTCAGTTGGTAAAGAATCTGCCTGCAGTGCAGGAGACCTGGGTTCGATCCCTGGGTTAGGAAGATCCCCTGGAGAAGGAAATGGCAACCCATTCAGTATGCCTGGAAAATCTCATGGAGAGAGGAGCTTGGTGGGCTGCAGCCCTTGGGTCGCAAAGAGTCGGGCATGACTGAGCGACTAACACTTACTTACTTACTTACAAATATATGCTTTTTTCACTGTTTTCAGTATTGGACACTTTGGATGAATACTCATTCCGAAGAATTCTTCTCCCTGGGCTATTACCCAAATTGTCCTAGTTCTTCTCTTCCTGTCCCCTAGCTGTGGGTGTTCCCCAAGTTTCTAGACTTGGCCTCTGCTCCTCCTTACAATGAGTTCTTCCTCTTGGAAGCCATCCAGCTACATAGGCTGGATGCTACATGTTTCACCTCCAATAAACATTTCTACCTGGGCAATCTGTTTGTACTTCAAAGGGTATGTATTCAATAATTTTCTTTTCATTAAAATTTTACCCCTTGCAACTTTTGTTTTAATATGTGGCACCATTGTTTTTCCAGATCCTCAACACTTAAACCTCATCGTCCATCTACCAATAAACTCTTTAGTCCATCCGCTCCAACCATTCATCACAAATGTGATGACCACCCCTTGTACTGGCATACTCGATGCCAAGAGCAGGGAGGGAGTGAAGGAGTGAACAGTTGATTGCACTTTTCTCCCACCTCTTTTCTGTGTGGTTGGCATCGGGTAGATGCATGATGTCCTGTAAGACCTACTTTGCTTTTCTCTTAATTGACCTCTGTGGTTTTTGGCCATGCCGTATGACTTGCAGGGATCTTAGTTCCCTGACCAGAGATTGAACCCGGGCCTCAGTAGTGAAAACTTGATGTCCTAACCACTGGACCACCAGGGAATTCCTTCTTAATTGACTACTTTAGAGTACCTGTACAGCACAAAGCTAGCATTTCAGATCTCACAGGAGAAAACAGGCATGCTGCATTGGTTCTCTACATTTTGTGTATCCCAAATGACTCTTGGATCCAGAAACCTTCTGAAAGGCAGTTTATTTAAAATTTTCCAAAGATAGAAATCCTAAAGAAATAAAACTAAATTTCCTTTTCTTTTTAATATAACGTTAGTTCCCTCAATCTTAAGCAATTCCCTTTTACAAAGTGCAAATTACTATGAATTGAGACCTTTATTGCAATATTTGAGGTTTGTTTTTTCAGCTAAATTGAGCAGATGTTAGTTTTGCTTTTTAAAGCTTTATTATATTACCTGAGTTCACCAATTGACTTAATTGCATTTTCCATATACGGCTCTAATCCAGAATAAAATCTAATATGATATTCTTTGCCTAATGTATATGTTTAGGAAATAAATATTAAACACATAATGAACAGCCACTAAGTCATGACACACTTTATTTTGGAAAAATGAAAGGAATTCATATAATTATGAATTCGTATGTTAATTTACTTACAGTAAAATGCAGAATTCTTAAGTGTATGGCATATTGAACTTTCACAAATATATATACCTGTGTCTGTATCACCCAGACCAAGATAAAGAACATTTCCATCTCCCTTGAGAATTCCCTTGTGCCAACTCAATCACCCACCCCACCATGAGTTGAGCACAGGTCTGATTTTTATTACCATGGATTAATGTTGTTTGTTCTTCAGCTTCATGCAGGTGGAATCATACAGCACATACTCTTTGTGACTGGCTGCTCTTGTTTTTGTATAATGCTTTTGAGATTTACCCATTTAGTTATGTGCATCATTTTATTGTGGAATAGTTTGCCTTTGTGTGAGCATAATACCAATATGATTTCTAAATTCTATTTTTTATGCAGTTCTCCCCAAACTAAATATAATAATCTAAATTAACTTTCTAGCTCCAGGAAAAATTTGGCAGATTTTTATCCTCAAACTTACAGATTTTTTTTTTGTTGGAAAATTTTCTCTTCTGTTTCATAAACTGCTCTTAAATTTGCATAAAGTATTTACTGATCTTTTTGCTTGTTTATATATAACTAGTACTACCAGCTAGCATCCAATGAGTGATTAAATACCAGGCAGTGTGCCAAATTCTTTATGTGAATTACTGTTTAAATTCTTATAATAACCTGAAGGGGTAGCCAGTGTTAGTTTAGGAATGGGTATTGTAACTTGCCCAAGGCAACATAAGCAAAGAGGGACAGAGCTGGGATTTAAACTCATGTGTCCTTAATCAATTTGCCATACTCTCTTGTGCTAATGCTTATTATTAATATAATGGCCACATACATGATCATTCTGGCTTGCTAACTTTGATTCTTCAAATTTCAAAAATGTACATAATAGTTCAAATGGACTTCCTACATCAGGACAGAAATTAGCTTTGTGAACTTGACTCAAAATAGCAGAGTCAGGCACTATTGAAAAAAATCCCATTACTTTGCTTACTTATGGTAGGTACCACAGTTCTTGCAGGTGGCAAGCAGCCTTGGGAAAATATTGCTTCTCTTACTCATTAAATGGTCTTTACAAATGAAGGATTGGGATTCCCAGTGAATCTTAGGCAAAATTAAATCCGACGTTTATGGGCCATTGTGTGCTGCTGCTGCTGCTGCTAAGCCGCTTCAGTTGTGTCCGACTCTGTGCGACTCCATAGACGACAGCCCACCAGGCTCTCCTGTCCCTGGGATTCTCCAGGCAAGACTACTGGAGTGGGTTGCCATTTCCTTCTCCAATGCATGAAAGTGAAAAGTGAAAGTGAAGTCGCTCAGTCGTGTCTGACTCTTCACGACCCCTTGGACTGTAGCCCACCAGGCTCCTCCATCCATGGATTCTCCAGGCAAGAGTACTGAAGTAGGGTGCCATTGCCTTCTCCCCATTGTGTGCTAGGTACTGTGAAAGGTATTTTATGTTTATTATTTAGTTCTCTCAGTAATTCTGCTGATCTGGTATCTAAAAAGATACCACTTTTTAGATATTAGAAGTTACATAAATAGTAAGGCATGGAGCCTACATTCACATCCAGCTGTGTCTGATCATAAAAGTCTATCCTTTTAATCAAGGCATTTTCTGAACTCTGCCTCAATGGTATAGACCTACTTAATGGTATAGATCAGCATGGTTCCTGATTCTGTAAGAGATGCATTGTTGTTCTTTTAAAAATTTTTCTGGACTTCCTTGGTGGTTCAGTGGCTGAGATTCCCGGGTTCGATCCCTGATCAGGGAACTGAATCCCACATGCACCAGCTAAGAGTTCACATACCACAACTAAAGATCCTGTATGCTTCCACAAAGACTGAAGACCCCTTGTTCCACAGCTAAGACCTGGTGCAGCCAAATAAATAAATAAAGTAAACAAATATTTAAAAATAAAAGTGTTTTTTCATCATTGAAATCAGGACACGAGGGTTCTGTTTTCTTGTCTGTTTTTGTTTTTTTTTTAATGCACCAGGAATAATAATATCCTTTAGATTTTCAATAAAGTGTCCATTTCATGACTTATGATTTTGGGAAGAGAGAATGTAGTCCTAGGGCTGGAATCCAGGCATGTTTCACTATCTCTTTGTTTTTAGAAGGGTAGTGAAACTGATTTATGGAAGGTCTAGTGATAAATTGCCTATCCTCCATTAAGCTCTATCTGTACATGTTCCATAATGGCCCCCATCTCTGTTGCCATTTTGATGACTTTGATGATAAAGATCATTCATTTAGTGCACTGACTTCTTTACTTCACTAAGCTGTTTGTTCTGCCCCAGCCATCTAGTTCCAGGGGCACATTCTGATCTATAGTGCCAGCTCTGTAATCCTAATTTCAAGTATACCCTTCTTTGCCTACCATCTCTTTTCATCCCAGCAGATTTGCTCTAGTTTCATCATTGCTATAATTTTACTCCCCTGGGACTGCCTGTTCATCATATACCACTTACTATTATTGTTCAACCCTAACCTCCTTGCCTACCTGAGATTTCATGAGCTATTGTAATACCCATTCCCTTGAAAATACCTTCAGTTCATTTGCCAATCTTTTCTTCTGCCATAGTCATCTGACAAATTCTCAACTCTTGTTGCTGGAGAAAATTACTTAGCTGGGGTGACTGGTTTTACTTTAAATTCAAGATAAAATTCGAATACATAATCAGCATTGCCTAGCAGTACTACCTTGTATCTCTAGAAAGTTTGCCTTCCACTCAATAACTGTTTTATACTTTCACTTCTCTCCTTACTCTTCCATACCCTGCTTCTTTTAGCCCCTCATTTCCTGCAGCGGATAATTTCATTCTTTAATGAGAAAGTAAAAGCTATCAGAAGGAATTCTTATCACCTTACCAACAGATTTATAAGCTGTCAACATCAGTACCCCTTTCTCCTTTTTATTCTTATGCAGTGGATGGAGTGTTCCTCTGATTTTCACCCATCTTTTCCTTGCCACCTAATTTTATTTTTGGCCATGTCATGCTAAATGATCTTAGTTTCTTGACCAAGGATCAAACTCATGCCTCCTGCAGTGAAAGTGCAGAGTCTTAACCACTGGACTGTCGGGGAAGTCCCCTTGCCAACCGAAATTGATAGACCTCCTTTTCTCTTAAGTCATTTGAACTTTGAGGGTGTTCTCCTCAAAGAGAGCTCACCTTTTTTCTTGCAACACCATCTTCTTTCAGGTTTTCTTACTATACTCTCCTGTGTTTCTTCCTCATTTTTGGATGCTCCTTCCCAGATAGTGACTTCTTCACTATCTTATACATAAAGATGCAGTTCCTACCAGGATAACAGCTGATCTTTCAGGTTTCAAGCTTTAATGCCATTTCCTTAGAGGACTTTGAAGACCAGACTAGTGTAGGTCATCAAGTTGTATGTTCTGATGACACATTGTACTTTTCTTTCATAACATGTATTATACGTGAACATAGATTATTTTGTGTGTGATTATTTGCTCAATGTCCGTATCCTGTTCTGAATTGTCTGTGTTGCTCATCAGGTGTCCTATATGCCTGGCACAGAGCTTGGCATGTAAGAGACATTCAGTAAATATTTGTAGAATGAATGAATTATGTAAGTGACTCAAAACATTCAACAAATGTTAATTCTCTTTTCCTTTCCCATCTCATATTTAGAGAAACATAGTTATCCCAGGGTTGTAGAGTCAGAAAACACTCTTTCTGTAGAAGAAAGGCAGTTCTATTATGTGATAGATATTGACATATGTTTAAATTATTTAAGCCATGCTCATAGACACCATTTATAGGCAACGGGAAGTATAGATCTGGATCTCAGTAAAGAACTCAGAGTTAACGATCATAATATTTAATTTTTTACATCTGTTTTTAAAAATTGTTTTGGTCTGCTCCTATGTGTCTTAAAATGGAGCGAAGTGGACTTCCAGGATCAAATACAAAACATATATTTCATTTCGTACAAATTAAAATTATTTAAACTCTGACCCAATTAGAAAGAACCAATATTAAGAGTTATAGTAGAAATTGTAACACAAATAGAATCATATTTTCTTTTTTTCCCCTACTTTTTAAAAATAAATCTTGAGCACAGATCTAAGACCTTTTCCAAAAAAAGCAGAAAAATATTCACTAACAGTAGTATTCCGAAGTCATGGGACATGAAAAGTTATAGGGGTTTTGGAATCTGCCAAAGTTAATTATAGTCTTACAGCTCTGGAGGAGACCCAAGAGAAGTCAGTTTCAAACAAAGGTCAGGATTAGTTAGAAAGTTGTATCACACTTAAGCTTGAACTCAAACAAGGTTGCCCTAAATAGTGGAGGTTCAGTGAGCATCAAATTTCAAAATTGTCAGATACTTATAACTTTTAGATCTTGTAAAATTATAGAACCCTTTAAAAAAAGACTGTTGTCCTTGTGTGTTTTCAGTAGATGAGCTGATTTTTATGTGTAAACAAATGAATAAAGAAGGATGTGGTGACTTCTACTTAGAACTGTCTCTAAGAAGCCCCAGTGTTGAGAGAGTGAGGCTGTTCCAGCTCAAACACTGCAGTACACAGTAGGGCAGCCCCCCAGAATTGCAGACCAGATTGTATGCAGCGCTGGGCATATTCATTTTACAGACTCACATGCATTCTACTGGGGTAAACTCATGTTCATACTAGGATAATGAACAGCTTTCAGTTTCACTAGCAGAGAAGTAGGAGATCATTGATTCTAGAAGAGAAGCTGAGAGAACCCAGCTAGAGGACTGAGAGTTGCCCACGAGAGTTTCCTGGTCCTGCTCCAAGGATGCTGTGGGATATAGGACCACATGCTGTTATGTGACTCAAGGGGGTTGGATTTAATCCTAGACTGGAGGCAATGAATTGCTAATATTAAAACCTTCCCCACACTTGAAGAACTCTTGCCACTTTATTTTGTCGCAGCCAGCCTCTTTAAATTTTCCGTATTTTTCCTCAGATAAGAGCACCAAAGCAGTTCCTTTATATGTTTTTCTTCTCAACAGTGAAATGCAAGCAAATCGATACCTATTGGTCTTTGTGCAAAGCTCAGTAAAAGAATGGATTTTACTTTGCCACGACAGCGGAACAAAACTTAGACGTTGTACCATTTGGAAGCTGGGGGAGGAAGACTACTGGCAAGATTATTGGTGAATTAAAGTACATATGATGGTGATGCTGCTGGCCCAATACAAATCAGATATCAGCTATTGTTAGTAAACAAAAAGAAACTGTTGCAGTCTGATTTAGGGTGGCTAATACATGCAGCATATGCCTCCATGATTTTTTTTTTTTGCCATTTCCCAATTCTTGGGCTTTCAGGGATATATATTTAGATATGAATAGAAATATTTTACAAGAAAGATAATCCTCCAGAACTGTTGATCTAAGATATACTTTTCATGAATACCCTCAGATATGAATATGTTTGGGTTGAGTCAGCATAAATAAGTGGAAGAAGGTTCGTCTGTATTTGAGCCTTGTGGATATAAAATTCCATCCTCCTTTTTACTCTGCTGTTTTATTGAGCTACTAAATACTTCAACTAGACAGATATTTGCTTCTAGCAAGAGCTAGGGATAGGCACACAGGAAAGGCCTTAAGTACACAGTATGGCATTTCTACCTCTGAGGCCAGCAGGAGAAACAAGTGCATTGGGAGGAACAGAATTCAGTCCAAAGAATATAATGGATATATTAGGTCATTAGCTATTAGGAGTCTAGCTAGTATATGTAGTTGTACATATGGTTGTGCAAATATCTACTTGAAAACTTCCTAAGTTATTTTACGATATAATATTTTGGAAAAAATCTCTACCTGGAAGTTTTGTGGAATCCATTGTTTATGCTTCAAGTAATCATATTAGAATCAATCCAGTAATAGTTGGTGTATTTTTCTAAATCTATTTAATTGGCAGTTGGTGTATTTTTGCCAAGAATTTTTTATTAGAACATGTGCAGATTTCTGAAGAATTACAAATATGTAGATAATTTATCTTCATGTATTATTTTTAGTGCTGCTACTGCTAAGTTGCTTCAGTCATGTCCGACTCTGTGTGACCCCATAGATGGCAGCCTACCAGGCTCCCCCATCCCTGGGATTCTCCAGGCAAGAACACTGGAGTGGGTTGCCATTTCCTTCTCCAATGCATGAAAGTGAAAAGTGAAAGTGAAGTCGCTCACTCGTGTCTGACTCTTAGCGACCCCATGGACTGCAGCCCACCAGGGTCCTCCGTCCATGGGATTTTCCAGGCAAGAGTACTGGAGTGGGGTGTCATTGCCTTCTCCAATCTTCTCCTTCTCACTATTTTTAGTGAGTAGTATCTATTTTTAAAGAGATAGAAAAGCACAAATCCATATCTATATGTAGGTGAGGATAATTTGTAAGTCAAAGACTACAGCATTTATTTCTTCGGAAATAGTCTCATCTCAAGAATCTCTCTTTTAAAAATGTGTAACATTTTGGTACAAAAGAAAGCAGCTGTACGGTAGAACTAGATAACTTTTCAGTTTGTTTTAAATGGGAATACAAACGCTTTGCTAATAAAAACGTCATTTTTTGAGGAATCTTCTTCAAATAGCAACCAGCACTGATATGACCTATTGTCTATTGAGATCGTTATTCCACATAAACGGTGTTAAAAATTATCTGCAGAATCAGAGCGCTGCTGTGTGTAGCTCTGAGGACACCCTCGGCTCTCTCCTGGGTGAGAACAGCGGAGCTGCTGCTCCTGCTTTGGAGACCCGTGCTTGTCCCCAGGAGACATGCTTATCTCTAGAGCTGAAAAGTGGAGAAGGTGATGGCACCCCACTCCAGTACTCTTGCCTGGAAAATCCCATGGACGGAGGAGCCTGGTAGGCTGCAGTCCATGGGGTTGAGAAGAGTCGGACATGACTGAGCGACTTCACTTTCACTTTTCACTTTCATGCATTGGAGAAGGAAATGGCAACCCACTCCAGTGTTCTTGCCTGGAGAATCCCAGGGACGGGGGAGCCTGGTGGGCTGCCATCTATGGGGTCGCATAGAGTCGGACACGACTGAAGCGACTTAGCAGCAATAGCAGCAGAGCTGAAAAGAGGGTAGTGAGGTGCTGTTCTCCGAAGGACTGCTACTTCAAACACATTATCCGCGAGTTTAGCTGGAAATAACATTTATTATGATAAGGAAGGGCTTCCCTGGTGGTTCAGATGGTAAAGAATCTGCCTGCAGTGTAGGAGACCTGGGTCCGATCCCTGAATCAGGAAGATCCCCTGGAGAAGGGAATGGCCACCCACTCCAGTATTCTTGCCTGAAGAATCCCATGGACAGAGGAGCCTGGTGGGGCTACAGTCCTAGGGTCACAAAAAGTTGGATGTGACTGAGTCACTAACACACACACAGACACACACACACTTAGAAAACATAATGTCAAAGTGTCAACAAAAACTTTTGCTGTTTGCTGGTCTCCATGCTAACATGAAACACTTTTAAACAAAAAAATTTTTGTTGGCTTCTTTTCTGTGATTCACGTGCCCAGAAATCTTTACCTAAACAAATGCTTTCTCAGGTAATTGTGTATTATTCTCAATTTTTATGTTCACTCTAATGACTAAGATTTTATTATGGTTATGATGTACACATGAGGTGTATTTCTTAGCCAAGTAATCTATCATAAACAATATAGTAATCTACTCTCTAAGATGTTAAATGATTTATCCTATATATGAAACACTTTGAGATAATTAAAACTTTTATTACATATGCTTGTATTATATTAGACAGAAAATGTTCTGGTCACTACTCACTAGATATTTAAAAAACACAGAGCATCTTATTTCAAAATATGTATATAGTAACTTCCTCCTGTAAACATAAAACTACCATTGAGTTTAATACCAGTTATTCTGCCTATAGAAAGTGCTCATGAGAATCACTCTGTTGTACACCTGAAAGTATTATTATAATGTAGATCATGTATACTTCAATTAAAATTTTAAAAAATTAGATCCAAAAAAGAAGGAGGTCATGCCTCTTAAGAACTTCAAAAAGTCCACTGGGTTATAATAATATGTGCTTATCTTATTGTGTTGATTTTAGATCCAAAAGCTAATATTTGGAGGTGCGTTGCATAGTCTGTCAAATGTCTGTGAGGGCAGGTGGCCTGGAGCAGGGGTAACTAGTTACTGAGCTTAAGCATGACTTGCCTCTCGGGTGGCACTCATTCAGCTGCCTGAAGCACTGAGCGTGTCTCTTTCAGGGTTCTGGGGGCATGCTCTCTTCATGCATGGTGGGGAACAGGGTTTCCTCAGGATTGGGACCTTTGACATTGAATAGGCAGCTCTGTAGACAGAACAAATGTGAATGTAGTTGTAGGAGAAAAGGACCAGGCACAGAGAATATGAGCTTCCTTTGCTACTAGATTTGGGTCTGATCTTACCAAAAACTGCATAAACAAAAGAGAGCTAATGTTGAACTTTTGCTCATAATAGATAAAATGTTATGTTTTCTAGAACGCTGCAAATGTAAACCAGTCAGAGCTACACAGAAGACCTATTTCCGAAACAATTACAACTACGGTAAGGATAACTCGGTGATCGATTTACGAACTGCTAGGTTCAGAAAGGGGTTCGTGTGCATGTGTAGATTGATAGAACAACTTACGGATAAGGCTTAAAAACACACAAGGACAGCTTTTAAGAGCATAATCTCTCTGTTCTAAACAATTGAAATGTCTCGTGGGCACTATTCTTGACAAATGCTTGATTTGGGGGATGCATTTCAGGCAGCACGGCTGGCATCTTAGAACCATGCAGTGACTCACACAGCAGTTGAGAGGGGCTCTCCCCTCTCTGATAGGCCGGCAAGGATATGGAGCTGCATGGTCATTGGTTGTGATTCATTGGGGTCAACAGTCAGGGGCTGTAAACCGAGCACTTCAATGCATAAGGAGTGGTTAAAAGAGTCAAACTGGATTTTTCCAAACATTCTGTCTCATGGAAAACATTGACAGAGTTGGAAAGTAACACGGAGTTTGTTAGTATTCAATGAAATGTTGTGTTCTTTGAAAAAGTATTCAAGGAAATGTTTTGTTATCTAGCCTGACCTAGACATGTGCTGTTCTGATAAGCAAAGTATTAACTGAAGAGCTACCAATCTAAATGTAGCTGACAAATTTAACTGGAGGAGGAAAAGCTTCTGTCTCTGTGCCAGGTAATGTGTTAGGTGGTTTCCATACACTGTCTTAGGTGATTTTCTCAACTGCACCATGAAATGTTATATTATCCCTATTTTATCAGTGATTATTGAACCTAAGTTATCCTTCCTTTAATTATTCAGAATGTACTCTTGGATATTCGAATGCTTCAGAGTCACAAATATCAATCACGGTTATACTTAGAAGGGTCAATTAATAGAGTTTTCTAGTTGATAAAATAAGCAACAAATCAGTATTTGCTGTATTCTGTTGGCATTTTATTATGATTCTTCCACTCTGGCATTTATGAGATTAATAAAGTTCATGTTACTATCTCTGCCAAAGACTGTCAGTGTTGAGTAAGTGAATAAACACGGCAATTAAATGGATTTATAAAGTGCCTTCATTACTAAAATGAAGGCTTTATTATTCAGTTTACTTCAGAGAATATAGCACACACACAACAGAATTATTCCTCCTTTTCTATTATTTGGGAATTGGAAGGAGAGAAATGGATAAATCTCTGTAAGAGTAACCTTTGATATCTTTGAAAATACTGTATATTGAAAGATATCAAGTAAAAAATTCAGTGTAGTTAAATCTCTTTAAAATAAATATACCTAGTTCCTCAAATTTTTCTTCAATGGATTCAATTTTTATTTTTTGTTTACTAATTATCTTTAGAGGAATCTATAGTTTCTCTTAGCCAATGGTAGACACACTTTCTAAGGTGGAAATGTAAGAAATCAGATGCCTGGCTGCTGATCTGAGGACACTATCCTCTATAAATTGATGTGAAATATCACAAGGAAAGGAAACTTTTAATTTTTAGGAGATTAACTTTGTAAGATTGAAAAATGCTATATGAACTTTTAAGTTAATGAAGAGTTGTGTTAAAGACAAAAACATAAAAAATTTTATATTGGGAAATTCTACTTAGTTTGTATTTGTTTTACTTATTATTAATTTTTACTTTATCCAGTCTTAGTGCTGCAATGGTTAGTGTTACTATTTTTGTTAAAAGATAAAATGGTTACTAATGGTTACAAGTCATAGGAAGAGAAAATCTTCCAACAAGGTAGCCCAGTGAGTATTATAACAGAAATAGGATACAGATCACAGGTAGTGGAAAAAAGATAATTTCTTTCTCATAGTTAAACAATAACTAGATTTCCCATAGTTTACGAATTTTCACTTCTCTAAGTCTTACTCAGAGCTTCTTTGACAAAGACAGACACTGAAATTATAAAAGAGAAGGAAAACTCCTGAAAATATATTTTAAATTTTAAAATATGTTGATTTTTATCTTTCTTAAATATCTACGTGTGTCTATTGAGAAAACAAACTGGAGGTGGGAGCAAATTGATAATTCAGATGAAACCTCTGCTTCATTCAGATTAATTCAGGTAAAAGCTCTTGAGCTTTGACAAAATTACTTGAATAATAAAGTAAGCCTTGTAGAGAGGTATTTACTTTGGAGTGGGTACATGTGCTAAAAATTTCTAATGAAAATAGTAGACGCACTGGGTAAATAAATCATTAGTTTGAGAACGTTTGCACAGCTCACTAATCTCTAATAGCTGATGAATGCTATGAAGCACAGTCACATAAGCCAGGACACACAAAAATGTGTGCTAGCCGGGGCTGTGAATCTATCATCTGGTTCTCCCAAATGACATTTCAAAAAGGGCAACCTTATCTTTTGTAAAAATAAGAATAGAACACTCATAAAAAAAGACCCCTTCACTCAGAAATCACACCAAGCAGAGAGGCTGGCAGTTACATTTTGCTTGCTATAAGCCCTCATACTTGAGACAACTAATTCTCTGAAGATTGAAATACCTGTGAAGCAAAATTGAGGTTTTGTTCTAAAGTTTTTAGAATTAGTAGCTTAATTCTTATTGTATGTGTGTTGTACTGGTGGAATGTTATTGAATAAATTTCTGTATGGAATTGAGGCATTGATGGAGGGCAATGGTTTATTAGCTGGCTTTATATTTTCATGGATTACTTTTTCCTTTGTAGTCCAAAACCCCTAAAATATGTGGGAAGGAACTCAGATGAAAGTGGTTGGCAGATATGTGCCTAAGAGGCTTTTAAAAAGTACATTCATTTGGATATGTTGTGTTTGCTTCTGTATAAAGTCCATGGATATTGAACTAGAGCAATGAGGCTGCCTGGGCAAAAGCTGTTGGCTTCTTACTAATTGACATTTTTTGCTTCTTCCTAGGCCTTTTCAAAATCCCCTTAGGAAAAAAAGTAAAAAGCTCATTTACCCGAAGTAGGAATCTAAAGAATTTGGCTCTTCCAAAGGAGAGAAATACAGAAAAGAAGCAGAACAGTGCTTTCTATATTCTGAGTCAAATGTTTTGAATTTGCAACTGAATTTATTCTTTTTAAAGCAGTTTTGTCTTTATTTTGAGAAGTCAAGCCCAACCTTATGAGATAAACTGGCTGCCAGAATACCCACTGAGACAGTAGATTAATGCAATTGACGTGTTAGACCGCATTTCATAGCACATGAGTGGGACAGTTTTTATTCAAGCAGAAAATGCAGTATACCTAAACCAGAGTATGAAAGATAGTCTGTACTGAAGAAAGGAGCTGATGTCTGAACAGTGAGCTAAGATGAAGAGGGTGGAAAGATTGCAGAACTAGCCTGAGAACATCATAGAATAGGACAGCTTTACGACATTAAAGAAAACCCTAACTGGTTAGAAAATCTATTAATAGACCTGATGGAAAAAATGCTGACAGTGAAACAAAGCATATTTAGGTGGTAGGTCTTTACATATAGTGAAACTGACATGGTTTAAATTCCTCTTGGCACAGTTGAAACTGTACATATCTAAACAGTTCTCATCATGAAATACACGCACACATGTATGCATATACACACACAAATATAAACGTTCATGCAAATTTGCAGGGGTCAGGGGTGAATATTATGGGGGCAGGTGTTCTGTAGAGTGTGTTACTCACTACTGTCTAAGGAGGCTATATCTGCTTTATTTTTTCTCTCCATTCATTGAACATCAAGTGGATATGAATTGACTAGAAAGAAGTCTACTTGTCTTTTTTGACTGGGGCACCTATTGTGTATCATATTGCCATATCGGCTTTATTGTCTTTTATCCAGTCATTCGGGCTAAAGTTAAAGAAATAAAGACCAAGTGTCATGATGTGACTGCAGTCGTGGAGGTGAAGGAGATTTTAAAGGCTTCTCTGGTAAACATTCCAAGGGAGACTGTGAACCTTTATACCAGCTCTGGCTGCCTGTGTCCTCCACTTAACGTTAATGAGGAGTATCTCATCATGGGCTATGAAGATGAAGAGCGCTCCAGGTAATTCCCTCCTTAAGAATTCAGAATAATTTCTATGCACATCCTATTCTTATTGCATTTCTTTAGAGATCTGACTCTGGGGGTTGCTCTTTGGGATCTGTCTACCTTCTGGGGAATTAAAGATCAGTTTTAGTTGGAGCCTTCAATTCATGTATTAGATAGGAAAGTATATGTGGGAAATTTCTAGGTGTGCATTTTTCTGGGGAGAGGGATCATAATTTTGTTTGTTCTTAAACTGGTCCATGACTCCCAAGTAGTTGAGAATTACTGTTCTAAAACATGGCTGTCCCTTTCTAGTATAAACAGTATGTGTTTCTTGACAATGATTCCTTGTATTTTTCAGTAATATGTTTTAATTTTTCAAAAATGGCTGCTTCTTTAAAATACAGATTACTGTTGGTGGAAGGTTCTATTGCTGAGAAATGGAAGGATCGACTTGGTAAAAAAGTTAAGGTAAGCCTAAATTTTATTTTATTATTTATTTATTTAATTGTAATTTATTTATTTATTTGGCTGCATTGGGTCTTAGTCGCCCAATGGGGATCTTAGTTGCTTGAGTAGGGCTCAAACCTGCATTGGAAGGTAGATTCTTATCCAGTGGATCACCAGGGAAGTTCCAGCCTGAATTTTATATTAAAAGTGATATGCAGAAAATTAAAGTAGAAAGCCAGCCATTTGTCATTTAAACAAAATAACTACCTTCAACTACATGAAAAATATTAAACCCTGATGTGTGTGTGTGTGTGTGTGTGTGTGTGTGTATTACAGACATTACAAAGTCAGGTTTTGGAATATTAAATATATATATATATTTTTTTTTTATTTAAAAACCCAACTTTGTAATGTCTGTTTCATTTAAGGAGCACATTCTCTGTATGTGTATCAGAGATCTAGCTTCAGATACCTGACTTCTCACAGTGGGAAATCTAGCTGTAGTTAGTCCAGCCTTGTTCTTGTGGCTTCATATTCTCAGTAGAGCTCCAGGCTCCTTCTAGCTTATTTTTAAATAAGCTAGAAGATATTGTCATTTTTAAAGATATTGCTTCCACAATCAAGTTTAGCTGGAGGTCATAGCATGGCTGCCCCACCTCTACATCATACCTACATTTCAGGGAAAAAGAAAAGGAGGTAAAAAGAGATTCCAAGCGTCCTACCCAACCACATATTACTTAGGACTGGGTCCATCCCTAGCTGCAAGAGAAGCTGGAAAATATAGGGTTTTGTTTTATTTTTTAGCTGGATATGTTGATTCCTTGAACAATTGCAGTTCTGTGAGTCAGAGAAGATGGAAAGAATAAAGCATGAGTAGAAAACTGTGGGTATTGTCCCAATGTATAGACACCAGTTCCTATGTACAAAGTGCAGCCACGGTCATCTGTATATAAGAGATCTGACCAAATTAGGTTCTTAGAGCAGTAATGTAGCTTTATTTTAAAACCAATGACTCTTAGATTCTGCAAGTGATGCATTTAAAAAAAAATACAGTAAACCACCTTATTATAGAAGGTATCGTTTCCTTTTACTAAGTAAATCTGTTTCAACAAAAGGAATGTGGGGGAAGTATTCAGAGGGATAAAGAATCAAAAAGGGTGTGTGTGCACGGGTGTGTGTGTGTGCACATGTGCACGCACACATGCATTGGCAGGATGGGGAGGGGAGAGTAGGAATTGTACTAGACATAATACATCCTCTTCCTTCTGTGAGTTTGAAGGCTTGGGAAACATTTATGGGGTAAGTTAAACACCCCTGGGCAGTTTATCTTATACATCTGGCACTTGACATAGCAGACACATTTCAGTTTAAGTGACCTACAAAAATACAGAGGGCATTATTTTGCAGGGAGAAAAAACCCTCTAATACGCTCTTTTATTCCCCTGAGTATTATGTCAAAAGTGTGATGTATTTCAAGTTTACTTACGAGAATTCTCTATTTGTGTCTCTTTTCAATTTGTTTGGTGTCTGTTAAAAAGTGGCTCTTCTTTAGTATGTGGGAATCTCTTACTGTCCTTTTAATTCGGTTTTCTGCTTGCTAATGCAGGTAGGAATTTGTCCTAAATTCCTGTACCAGTTGGAAAAGCTTTCAGCATCATTGCTGCAAAGCATGTACCATGGCTTGCTGCTTCTCTTTTGGTACCAAAACAATTATCATCATGTAAAGATACAGGACATCATGGCTTGTTGGTCCTGTTCCTTAGTTGGGCAAGCATTTTTTTTTCATGGCTTTCTACAGGGAGCTCTCAGTTATTATTGTGAAATCACTTATAGTTTCATCTGGTTGCTGATGGGAAGAAATAACTGGAGTAATTTTTAATTCTTACTGTGGTTTTCCAGTCAATTTTGAGGATGTAAAGAAGAATTTTATGAAGGATATTGTTTTTTTTTTTTCAAATAAGAATTGTCCTTCTCAGCTGATTTTTTTTTTTTTTTTGCTCTCTGGGATAGATCAAGAGCAATAAAAATTTTTTTTTATGGTCTTGCCATGCAAAAAAAAAAAAATTAACCTAAGTCTCTGTTATGTTGTTCCAATCAAGATGTTTCACTTGCCTTGGGGAGTTGAAAATCAGACTTTTTTTTTTTAAATATGGAAACCCGATAAGATTGTGGAGTAAAAATGTGCTAAAATGAAGAATTACTGAAAGTAATTGAAAATTGAGAATTTGTTATGTACTAGGAATTTCATATATAACTCTTATTCTTATTTACTACCTATAATATCCATAATATAACTTCCTTTTAATTTATTATATTACATGTGAACATTATTGAAGTTGTCAATATGAAATATTACTAAACTTGATTGTAGTTATTAAAACCATTTGTGATGTGGTCCTTTATAAAACTTAGAATGAGGACAGAAATGTGTTCTGTTTTGTTGTACTTGGTAGATGTAACTTGGAAAGATATTTTTAAAGTACCCCGTCCTCTCTTCCCACTTTCAGTTTTTTCACTGCTCAAATCACTTAGGTTTAAAAGGCTGTGCTCTTATGTGTCACAAGAGAAGAAAATAAAAAATAGCACTTTCTTCAAATTCTCTATGGAAATCTCATATTTGTTGATCACCCATGAAGTACCAGACTTGTGTACGTTACCTCAGGAAATACCCACAGATATCAGTGTTTATTTCTGTCACCATTTACTGACATGGAGATTTTAAGTTTAAAATTTGATATGAAACCATTACTGATATGTTATAGGTGGCCAGTTTTTCAAATTAAAGTATGACATTTACATAGCTTCCACCTCATTGCTACCCCTGGGACATAGATTATACTTTTGGAAAAGTAGTAAAATGCTTTTGAGATCTGATTTTGCAGTCCTAGTTGTTAGAATAATAGAAATGATGGCCCTGGTAATATGTGCTTGTGACTGTTCTCTGTTTTAAATTTCACAGCGGTGGGATATGAAGCTCCGTCATCTTGGACTGAATACAAGTGATTCTAGCCATAGTGATTCCACTCAGAGTCAGAAGCCTGGCAGGAATTCTAACTCCCGGCAAGCACGCAACTAAATCCTGAAATGCAGAAAATCCTCAGTGGACTTCCTATTAAGACTTGCATTGCTGGACTAGCAAAGGAAAATTGCACTATTGCACGTCATAGTCTATTTTTTAGCCACAAAAATCAGGTGGTAACTGATATTACTTCTATTTTTTCTTTTGTTTTCTGCTTTTCTCCTTCCCCCATTCCCTTTTTTGTGGTCTGAGTACAGATCCTTAAATATATTATATGTATTCTATTTCACTAATCATGGGAAAACTGTTCTTTGCAATAATAATAAATTAAACATGTTGATACCAGGGCCTCTTTGCTGGAGTAAATGTTAATTTGCTGTTCTGCACCCAGATTGGGAATGCAATATTGGATGCAAAGAGAGATTTCTGGTATACAGAGAAAGCTAGATAGGCTGTAAAGCATACTTTGCTGATCTAATTACAGCCTCATTCTTGCATGCCTTTTGGCATTCTCCTCACGCTTAGAAAGTTCTAAATGTTTATAAAGGTAAAATAACAGTTTGAAATCAAATGCCAACAGGCAGAGCAATCAAGCACCAGGAAGCATTTATGAGGAAATGACACATGAGATGAATTATTTGCAAGATTGGCAGGAAGCAAAATAAATAGCATTAGGAGCTGGGGATACAGCATTTTGCCTGACTGAGAAGCACAACTGAAGCTAGTACCTGTTGGAGTGTTAAGAGCAGCATTTTTCTTTTGACAATACATTTGATTTGTTTGTGAATATATTGATCAGCATTAGAGCAGTGGATTGTGACCAGACATCAGGTGTTATCAGCATAGCTCTGTTTAATTTGCTTCCTTTTAGATGAACGCATTGGTGTCTTTTTTTTTCTTCTTTTAAAATAAATCTCCCTTGCTGCATTTGACCAGGAAAAGAAAGCATATATGCATGTGCACCAGGCTGTTATTTTTAAGATATGTAGCTCTATAAAATGCTATAGTCAAAAGATGGTAAAATGTACAAGATTCTGGGTGTGTGTATTCATGTGTGTGTGTCCCCATACACTCACACTCAAGCTGAACTGAACGACAGGCCTGTGCACTGGCCTGCACTTTATCATTTGGATTTGTGCTGTTTAATGCTCAGTAAAATATGCTTAATAAAAGGAATTATGGTTGTCAGGAGAGAGGTGATTCTGACTTTTGAAACAAATGCTCACTTTCATTACCCAAGGTGCAGTGGGATCCCCTAGGGACCATGGGGAACAAATGATGCTCTTACTTCTTCCTCCAGTAGGGTTCTTTAAAGCCTGTGCCCAAAATCTGAAAGTCTCATTCTCTTAAATTTATATAGTTGATATTAGTAGAACCAAATTTCTAAGTTGTGGGGTGCTGGAAACACTTATGAAGCAAATGGTTTTGTTTCCTTCCATAAAAACAAACCTGCAAGAATGCAATTCATTCCTGAACAAGTTTCCTAAAATAGTAGATAATGCATCCACATTCTCTCTTTGGAAAGGAAGAGAACGCGCCCTGCCTTCTGACTAACTCCCAGGCCCCAACACTCTCCCTGATCCCAGAAGGAGTTCTCACCTTCGCTACAGCAGGGCCACCTAGTCTTTGAGCTGCCCTATGGTCGCTTTGAGGTATTGTCACCACCTGCCTGTTGGGCTTTATTCTCAGGTGGCTAAGACAGGTCATCTGTTTCCAGATGCTGATGTTGTAGCCCAGAAAGGGGAGTTTGGGTGTCATGGGGTGGTAGTGAAGTCCTGCCGAGGAAGTACTGCACCTCAGTGTTCATTCTGACTTCAACTTGAGCTTCAGGGACTGAGGACTGGAAAACAACACTTCTGCATTCTGCTGTTTGTCTCCTGCCTTTTTCATGTTACCGATGGGGAGAAGGGCAAGCAATCACTGCAGGAGATTCAAAGGAACTGGTTTCTCAGATCCGCAGAATGTCATCAGCTCTTCCAAACCTTAGGAAGAGGAATTTAAGTAGCAAAATCTTTTGATGTTCAGTGAAAGCCACAGATGTTTCCAGCTCCTCCAGTTTTCTTTTTCTGGGGAGAAGGAAATAATATTTGTGTAGAGATTTGATACAATTTATGCTCAATACATATACAAGTATGATATTTATAAGCAAAAGAGGACCAGAATTTAAGATTCGGCAGTGTTTTTTTTTCCACTTTCCATTTGGCTCATCAGTGTGGGGCTCTGCCAGTTACGGTTTTTAATGGTATAAGGTCCAAGAATAAAACACATTTGCTTTCGCAGTTTGGTAGTTGCAATGTCTCCATTAATAAATTATGGATAGGCCTCTTTGAAGGTGTCATGATTTTTTATCTTAATGGTCACATTTCTAATCAGATTGCAAAATCATTTCTACTCTCTAATTGCCGTATCAGAAATACATTTAATTAATGCCCCTCCATGGGCTTTTCTGACAGGTATTAACTTTCAAAGCCACTAAAATTTTAATACACACGTTTCCTTGTCAGTAACCTTGAGATTTACAAATTTAATATTATATTTCTTTGGAAAATCTTGTTCACCTTTAGGATTTTGGTTTTCCTAGCCAAATAACAATATCAAAATGATGTTTTAGATGCAGGCTGAATAAACTAACAAAAATTAAGATAACAGCAAACTTGGATTCTCTTCACGGATATGTGAGTGTTTCACTGTGTCTCAACCAGAGTGTAATCTGATTCAGTGCCATATGTTGCGCTGAGCATTTGGGGGTGGGGTGGGACAAAGCCATGTCATTCCACATCTGCTATAGATTAAGAAAGCAAATACAAAAATTATAATCACTGCGAGTAAATAGCACTACTTACTGTCTTATGCAAGACATTATTTGCTATTATCTTTCAACAAGTAAAATTACTGAAAAGTATTTCAAGAGTGGTATTTATTTAGACAGAATTTTAATATTTTAACCATACAAACTTTCAGGAACCTGGGTGAAAATGAGGTAAAGCAGAGATTTCTAATACTGTTATTGAAATCCAACCGATAGGATTTTAAAATATGGTTACCAGCTGTACTAATATTACCAAAAACAGTATAGTTTTACCTTTGATAATTTTCCTCTTTAGGGTAATAATGCCTGGTAGTGGCTCAAGCACTCTACACAACACTGGCATGTATATTACCTCACGTAATCCTTGCAAATCTGTGAAAGAGGAATTGTTATTTCCATTTTACAGAGAAAGAAATCAAGAATTTAGAACTTCAGAGTTATGTAAGTAGCAGAGCTGGGCCTCAGACCATCTTATTCTTATTCCCCAGTTATATGTTTTTCACCATTGCAATTGCTAATAAAAAAAAATAAAGAGTAGCACTGAAACATACTCATTACCATATGTAAAAGTGATAGCCAGTGGGAATTAGCTGTGTGATGGAGGGAGCTCAGATCCTGTGCTCTGTGACAACCTAGGTGGGTGGGATGGCGGTAGGGGAACCGTGTATACCTATGGCTGATTTATGTTGGTGTATGGGAGAAACTGGGGCTTGCCAGGTGGCCCAGTGGTAAAGAACCCACCTGCTAATGAAGGAGACATGAGATATGCAGGTTTGATCCCTGGGTTAGGAAGATCCCCTGGAGGAGGGCATGGCAACACACCCCAGTCTTCTAGCCTGGAGAGTCCCACAGACAGAGGAGCCTGGCAGACTGTGATCCATAGGATCACAGAGAGTCAGACACGACTGAAGTGGCTGAGCACGCACGCATGGCAGAGACTGACACAATGCTGTAAAGCAATTACCCTTCAATTAGAAACAAAAAGAACCGTGCTTCCTGATGCTGTAAACACCCAGAGCCATCAGCCTGGAGCTAGAGCTGCCCACACTGCTTTCTCCTTAGAGACATTGCGTCATTCAAAATGGCCCCCTTACCATACCTTGAAAAGAGGTTTGCTAGGGCACCTGGATTCAAATTCTCTCTTTGTAACGGACTGGCTGTTTAGTGCACACTCCACGTTCTAAGATCAGGTGAGCTGAGCTGGCTGGAGCCTGTTGGGCAGTGCCTAGAGCATGGGAGGTGTCAGAACTGTTTCACCTTTTACTTCTGAATACTCTCTGTGAGGTGCTCAGTCCTCAAACAGGGCTCTCCCGAGTGCTTAACCAGAGAAGAAAAGTGGCTTCCAAGAGATCCTATCCCCTGCCCTGCTCTCTCCTCCATCTTTAAGATGCCAGACTCAAACCTTGCCCCCACCCCTGCAACTCATCCTCAAGTTGAAGAGAATTGAAATGGTTTTCTTTTTCCTCCTCCAGCCAGGCAGATGTGCTTAGAAAGTAACATGATCAGGAGACAAGATGAATACTTACTCAGTTTTTTAAAAGATAAGATTTTGTAAAAATAACATAGTACTCAATTCTACAAATGTATCACTGGTATTTCAAACATGATTAATTTTGGAAACCAACCAAAATGCTTTTTCAATCACTTTTAAATACAGAGGACAGTAAACCTATAGAAAACTTCTATCTTTGTGCTGGTTATCTCAATGGAGATGTCAGCTTCTAAACTAATTCACTTAATCTTTCAATGCTAAAGTGGAATTGGGCTTTTATACTTTACTATTATCCATTATAAGCATGAAGTAAGAAGTTACTTCACATCAAGGGACAAAGCAGGTCAAACAGTTTTCTCTTAATTATTGGTAAAAGTTTGTCTCTCCAAAAAAGTTATTGTTCATGGTTTAGGTGAGCAAGGAGAGACCTCTGGCAAAGATACGTGTTCTCAATATGAGCTGAATTCTGTCAGAGGAGCTTCTTGGTGTTTTTTGTTTCCTGGGGAGTTCCAGAAATACTAAAATTATATCAAGACAAAGTGTTTATGTTTCAAAAGTGCAGGCTCTGCATTCCAGGCTACACACTGAGGGTTCTCAAAACAGAGGCAGCTTTTATTGAAACTTGGAAATAAGGATAACTCACAAGGACTTGGACTAGTACATACTGGAAAAATAGAAGATAACCCAAGAGCCAGCTAAAAAGGGAACAAGCTAACCCAGGAGTTTCATGGTAAATACTTAAGACTTTGTGGGTCATGTAGTCTCTGTTGCAAGCTCTGCTACTGAGGTTCAAAAGCAAACACTAACATTACATACATGAGTGAGTTCTGTTCCAATAAAACTTTATTTACAAAGACAGGAGGTAGGCTGGATTTAGCCTTTGGGCTATAGTTTGCCTGTCTTCGTGGATCTAATCAAATGCTCCCCACCTAGTGTGAATTATTTCATCATTTGTTGGATTTAATTAAATAGATGGTTTTGGTAGCATAGAGAAATTAACTACTAAGAAAAGTTAGATTTGTGCTTAAGGAGAACTTTGCTTAAAATTTTACCATTAGAAGTTCAGTTTATGTGTTGAACATTATTCTCTTTAGGAATCTGCTTAAAATGCAAGGGCTTAGGAAATATATCCTTAGTATTAATTAAATACTAACTAATATATTAATTAGTACTAATAACTAATATTAATTAAGTACTAACTAATATATCCTTAGTATTAATTAAGTAGCTAGGGCTGAAAGAGGCCCTAGAAGCTGCCAGAGAATACATAGTACCTAGCATAAAGAAAAGAGGATTGAAAGGGGAGAGCCATGATAGGGAGGTGTCTGTCTCCTGGCTTTAAACAGTTATTCATAGGATCCATTTGACCATCCAATAATATTTTTTTTGTTGTTGTTCCTGCAAAGCCACATTCTTTAGGAATAAAGTCCTGCATGAATGAGTGCTCAGATATCCAGACCGAGGGTGCCACTTCGTTCACTGCACACCCATTCAACAAACACAGATTTTGTTGCAAGGCTCAGGGCTAGGAAATGAAGGTAAGAAGTGGAATAGGATAATCCAGCAGGGAAAAATCCACATATAATACAAAATGGCAGAATCTACAAAAGAAGCAAGAACAAAGGGCAATTCTTTTTAAATAAAAAGACCCTCAAACTGCCGGTCTCATTTCTCTCCGGCCCTCCCTCCAGTTCATTCTAGTTCCATGTATTGAAATGTGTTCCTAGGGCTAATTATTCCTTATTTTTAAAGCTGGTGTGACAGTAATAGTGAAAAACTATAAATATGATGGTTGGTAGTTGGTATAAACCTTACTTACTCCTTGCTATTTCCTTAACATTTCCATTAAAGTTGCTCAAACTAGAAAAAGATACTAGGAAGTGTTGCTCATGCATTAAAACCCCCTTGTGTGTTTAACCCATTCACCATAAGCTTGATTTACAACAGCTTCCCTTGCTTGATGAATCCCACATGCCCCATAATTTAAACATCTTAATGTGCCTCTCACTGGAGTGCCTTTTTATTTGAATTTAAATTGATTCTGAAACTGCTCCCAGTCAGAAGTTTGTGTTTGGTAAGCCGTAGCTTACAGTGGAATATGGTCACACCAAGGTCCAATCTGCAAGGTATCGGATGGAGGTTCAATTGCTACCATAATTAACCTAGTTCAGGTTAATTTAACCATAGAATATATACTCCGGCGACTGTTTAATCTGCCACAAATAAATGAATAGCAAAGATCCTGAGCCACTTGACAACTGAAATACAGTTTGTTCATATACATATAGAAGAACCCCAAGTTCATTTCTGGATTTGTGCAACTTATGCTTTTTTAAAGAATATTCAATAGAAGGCAGACAAGATTTTTGTAGCATTCTAAACTTGAGAGCAATCATCCTTGTCTAGTCCAGATAAAACCAAACTTAAACCATTTTAAAAAAGTGGTTTATCATTTCTGCTATTCAAAAAGAGTATGCTGGAAGTCATTTAATGATTCTTCCAGTGATATGGACAGGCTCGCAAACAAAAATGGGAATATAATGAGGCAACGGGTGCACAAAGTGTCCAGAGAGGAGAGGCCTAGACTGCTGAGAACCCAGGGCTCCACAGAGGCTGCAGCCCTGGCCCCTGACTAGCATCACCACAGCCATGTTGATGCAGATCCTCCCCCTAAAACACAGAGGATGGTGATTCTGATCCGGGTAAACAGGCCCACCCTCTTGGACAATTGATTTTTTATCTCTGGAAATTAGGTGGCCTTAAAAATTCCTCAGGCTTGTGCTGGGATGGGCAGCATATATACTAAAATTGGAACAATACAGAGAAGATTAGCATGGCCCCTGGGCAAGGATAACATGCAAGTTCATGAAGCATTCCATATTTTTAAAGAATATTACAAGAGATAAGGAAGGACACTACATAATGATCAAGGGATCAATCCAAGAGGAAGACATAACAATTGTAAATATCTATGCACCCAACATAGGAGCAACTCCATACATAAGACAAACACTAACAGACGTAAAAGGAGAAATTGACAGTAACACAATAGTAGTAGGAGACTTTACCACCCCACTCACACCAATGGACAGATCATCAAAATAGAAAATTCATAAGGAAACACAAATGTTAAATGATACATTAGATGAGATGGATTTCATCCATAGCTTCAGGACATTCCATTCAAATGCAGAAGAATACACTTTCTTCTCAAGTGTACATGGAATATTCTCCAGGATAGACCCCATCTTGGGTTACAAATCAAACCTCAATAAATTTAAGAAAATTGAAATCATATCAAGCATCTTCTCTGACTTCTCTGCTATGAGTGAAAGTGAGAGTGAAGTCGCTCAGTCGTGTCCGATTCTTTGCGACCCCATGGACTGTGTAGCCTACTAGGCTCCTCTGTCCATGGGATTTTCCAGGCAATAGTACTGGAGTGGATTGCCATTTCCTTCTCCAGCAGATCGTCTTAACCCAGTGATGGAACCCAGGTCTCCCGCATTGTAGACAGATGCTTTACCTTCTGAGCCACCAGGGAAGTCCATCAACGCTATGAGACTAGATATCAATTACAAGAAAAAAAAAACTGTAAGAAACACACACACATGGAGATTAAACAACACATTTCTAAATAGCCAACAGGTGACTGAAGAAATTAAAAGGGAAATCAAAAAAAATTTCTAGAAACAAATGACAATGAAAAAAATGACAACTCAAAACCTATGGGATGCAGCAAAAGCAGTTCTAAGAGGGAAGTTTATAGCAATACAATCCTACCTCAAGAAACAAGAGAAACATCAAATAGACAACCTAACTTTACACCTAAAATAACTAGAAAAGAAGAAGAACAACAACAACAACAAAAAAAAACCAAAATTAGGCAAAAGTAATATCTCTGCTTTTGAATATGCTATCTAGGTTGGTCATAACCTTCCTTCCAAGGATTAAGAGTCTTTTAATTTCATGGCTGCAGTCACCATCTGCAGTGATTTTAGAACCCAAAAAATAAAGTCTGACACTGTTTCCACTGTTTCCCCATCTATTTGCCATGAAGTGATGGGACCAGATGCCATGATCTTCCTTTTCTGAATGTTGAGCTTTAAGCCAACTTTTTCACTCTCCTGTTTCACTTTCATCAAGAGGCTTGTTAGTTCCTCTTCACTTTCTGTCATAAGGGTGGTGTCATCTGCATATCTGAGGTTATTGATATTTCTCCCAGCAATCTTGATTCCAGTTTGTGCTTCATCCAGCCCAGCGTTTCTCATGATGTACTCTGCATATAAGTTAAATAAGCAGGGTGACAATAGACAGCTGGAAAAACTGGACAGTATAAGAATGAAATTAGAAACTTCCTAACACTGTTTACAAAAATAAACTCAAAATGGATTAAAGACCTAAATGTAAGACCAGAAACTGTAAAACTCTTAGAGGAAAACATAGGCAGAACACTCGATGACATAAATCAAAGCAAGATCCTCTATGACCCACCTCCTAGAGTAATGGAAATAAAAGCAAAAATAAACAAGTGGGACCTGATTAAACTTAAATGCTTTTGCACAATAAAGGAAACTATACGCAAGGTGAAAAGACAACCCTCAGAATGGGAGCAAATAATAGCAAATCAAACAACTGGAAAAGAATTAATTTCCAAAATATATAAACAGCTCATACAGCTCAACGCCAGAAAAACAAACACTCAATTAAAAAGTGGGGAAAAGACCTAAACAGACATTTCTCCAAAAAAGATATACAGATGGCTAACAAACACATGAAAAGATGCTCAAAATCGCTCATTATTAGACAAATGCAAATCAAAACTACAATGAGATATCACCTTACACTGGTCAGAATGGCCAGCATCAAAAAGTCTACAAACAATAAATGCTGGAGAGGATGTGGAGAAAAGGGAACACTCTTGCACTGTTGGTGGGAATGTAAATTGATACAGCCATATGGAAGACGGTTTTTTTAAGATGGAAATTCCTTAAAAAACTAGGAATAAAACCACCATATGATCCAGCAATACCACTCCTAGGCATGCATCTGCAGAAACCAGGGTTGAAAAAGACACATATATCCCATTGTTCATTGCAGCACTATTTATAACAGCTAGAACATGGAAGCAACCTAGATGTCCATTAACAGATGAATGGATAAAGTTGTGGCACATATACACAGTGGAATATTACTCAGCCATAAAAAGGAACGTGTTTAAGTCAGTTCTGATGAGGTGGATGAACTTAGAACCTATTATACAGAGTGAAGTGAGTCAGAAAGAGAAAGCTAAATATCGTATTCTAATGCATATATATGGAATCTAGAAAAATGGTACTGAAGAATTTATTTACAGGTCAGCAATGGAGAAACAGACATAGATAATAGACTTATGGACATGGGGAGAGGGGAGGAGAGGGTGAGATGTATGGAAAGAGTAACATGGAAACTTACATTACCGTATGTAAAATAGATAGCCAACGGGACTTTGCTGTATGGCTCAGGAAACTCAAACAGAGGCTCTGAGGCAATCTAGAGGGTTGGGATCGGGCGGAAGATGGGAGGGAGGTTCAAAAGGAGGGGATATATATATATATATATATATATATATATATACCTATGGCTGATTCATGTTGAGGTTTGACAGAAAACAACAAAATTCTATAAAACAATTATCCTTCAATAAAAAATAAATTAAAAAAGAATATTAAACAAAAAAAAAATTCTTGAGGCTTGAAGTAGACAGAGAGGACATAGCAATTGTTTCCTCCACACCAGGAATTATGACATATTGTAAGGTTCTTCTTGTCATGGGAGAGAGGGACAGAAAACAAGCCTGCTTTGATCAGGTGCAGATTTAAATTAGTTCTTTACATTTAGCTGCTGCTGCTGCTGCTGCTAAGTTGCTTCAGTCGTGTCCAACTCTGTGCGACCCCATAAACGGCAGCGCATCAGGTTTCCTCATCCCTGGGATTCTCCAGGCAAGAACACTGGAGTGGGTTGCCATTGCCTTCTCCAATGCATGAAAGTGAAAAGTGAAAGTGAAGTCGCTCAGTCGTGTCCGACTCTAGCGACCCCATAGATGGCAGCCCACCAGGGTCCTCCGTCCATGGGATTTTCCAGGCAAGAGTACTGGAGTGGGTTTCCATTGCCTTCTCCTACATTTAGCTAGAATTGTTAATTGTTAAAGGACATTTTATCACCCACTCATTCAATGGCACGTTGATGCAACGTTTGCTGTAGGAGTTTTTGCTAGGTACCCGCCCTGCTGGAATGCACAGTCTGATGCTGGGGGCAGACAAGACATCTGACAAATTGTGAGAAGTGGTAAGAAGGGTATAGAGGATTCGCTAATACAGGCCATGGGCTGGAGGTGAGGGTAGGGTGGAGAGGACCTACTTAACAGGGTAGTCATGGAGTAAGAATCATGGTGAAGGTAATGATCTTAAGTTTTAGAGTCCTTCACTTGTTCCAGCCATGGAGCCCTATGATCATGTGTTTTTTAATAAGATTCACAATTTTTCCTTAAAAAAATTTCTCCCAAATTACATAAGCTTCAGAGCTTGCAACATCTGAATTCATGCCTGGTGGTTGGGGAAGGTTTCTCTGAAAAACAGACATTTTGGTTGATTCCATTAGGATAAGAGTCTGCTGTGCTTGATGTGAGGGTAGCGGTTCTGTTGGGTTGAAGGGCCATTTGAAAATCCTGAAGCTGGATATTGCCCAACCACTTGGAGGAAGTGTGGAGGGAGCAGAAAGGAGAATGGAGAGAGAGGGAGGAGGCAAATGTGGAGAAGGTAACCGGGGCAAACCCTGGGGGGGTCACAGGGGTCACAGGAGGGAGTCTGGTTTATGTCAAAGTGATACGGAAAACCACTGGAGTGTTCTGGGCAGGCAAATGACACAATCAGATTTATATTTGTAAAAGATTTCTCAGAATTGATATAAGGTTGGGAGCATGATTAAAGAAAGGAGACTGTGGCAGTATTCCAGGTGAGACGGTGGCTTAGATTAGACTGGTGATTGTAGTGGTTATGGAGGGAAGTGGAAAGATTTAGGATACATATCAAATTTTGAAATCATAGCTGATGGGTTGGATTGTAGGGAGCTGGGAAGATAAAAGAGAAGAGATGACCTAATAGATATTGGAGGTGGGGCAGAAATATTGCCAGAAGGCTGCAATAATCCCAAGCTGTGTTAGGAATATCTAGGAAGGCACCTATTAATACAATGGCTAGGGCTTTATATATGTGAATATGGCAACGCTGACATCTCTTTGAAGGTGATGTAAGAGCAGGATTACGGAGTTAGACATGATTCTGCGTTCCTTAATTCCACTCGAGTGCCCAGGAATGAATTAGGTATGTGAAACATGTATACCATCTTCATAAATCAGACTTTAACTTTGTTATCGGAGTTTGTTTACATTTCTTAGTGGCCTGTGGGAAACAATTACATGACCGCTACTGAATCATTCCAATCAACGAACAGACCAGCCTTTGAGAGCTCACATGAAATGTGGCCAACATGGTGTTTGCCTATGGCTTAAGACCTTGACTTTAGGAGGTTTCATTAGGAGATGTTTTCCTAGAGTTAGAAACACATTCTTGCAAAAAAAAAAAAAAAAAAGCAGTGAAGAGAAGTATTGGCTAATCTGGTTCTCTAATTTCTTCCAAGTATAACTGAAAGTTCCAAGGTTAACTGTAATTAACACAATCTGAGGGTTTAGGATCCTCAAAAATCCATATTTCTGTGTGGTATATACGGCATGAGAGACAATTCCAAAGAGCTGGGAAAAGAAAACACTGTAAGGAGAGAGTAATTGCTGTGCTGGCCTTAAGAAAATTCTTACCCTTTCCTTAGGGAATATAAAGCAATAAACATAACTGGGTAGTTGCAAATGCAATGAAAGTCATATTATTCTTAAATAGTCATATAATTCTTAAATTATAAGTATTCTTATATTCATTAATTAGGCTTTTAGAAAATAGAGGTATTGAAATAACCTTGGAATTCAGGAAGGAGATCATTAGGCTGCAAAATAAGTTTCTTAAGGACTGACATCTCTAACTACGTAATGTGAAGAATGGCAGTCAACGTAGCATTCAACTCTATATGAAATCTTCCAAGATGGATTCTGTATAAATAAGTTTCTATCTTATTTCAGAGCCCCTTTCTTTAGATTCTTCTCTGTTTTTTGATGAGAGTTGGTGATCTAGGAGTTTTTATATCTTGTCATTATGGGACTTCTGCCCTTCACTATCCTCACACACACAATTTCTGAAATACTTATTTTGAAGCCTAGTGTCTAGGCTTCAGAGAAGCCTAATTTGATAAGAAGTCTAATCTACGGGGGGAAAAAAGGAAGGCATGAGAAGGTAGCAGAAGACAAATGAGCCTGACAGGAAAGCCAACGTAAGACCAGTAGGGGTGAAATTAATACTCTCGGGATTGCTTACATTGGAGTGTTAAACCCTGAAGAAGTTCAAAGTAGGTATGATAAAAACATTTCCGATAAAGGTAGGAAAAGAGGCAAAACGATGCAAGAATTAGAATGGAATGATTCAGGAGACCTTGCTGATGGTGCTGGAAAGAAAAGTAATGTAGGCTGAAATTCTGCCCATTGCAGAATTTTTGGTATGTAAACAGCAAGTAGAACAGCCTATGCTGTTTCCTTGTGAGGTCTCTGCCTCCAGCTCAGACTCTCTGTTAGCCATCAGCCAAGAGTTATGTCCAAAGTCAAACTAAGGCATCAGAATTAAGTGTTAGCAGGAATTCCCTGGCAGTCCCGTGGGGAGGACTCCAAACTTCTATTGTAGGGGGCACAGGTTCAATCCCTGGTTGGGGAACAAAGATACTACAAGCTGTGCACCACAGTCAAAAAATAAGATAACTGAAGTGTTAGCTTAAAAAACATGAGTGTTAGTATGTGGAGAGCCGATGCCACCATGTGTGAACTCTGAAAAGTAACCCTTCCCACCTTCTGGCTGTGACATGTCAAGGACCTGAGGGTCATTCCTGCTGCTGGAGCCAATCTCAGCACCGACTCCTGGAGATGCAGCCATCACCTCCGAGCCCTGCCAGGCATCCCGGGGAACCAGTGTTACATGGCTTCTGGAGAGTGGCTGCACCAGTAGAACATGAAGCATCTGGAAACTGTCCTAGATCCACTCCCAGAGCCAGATTCCACCCAGGAGCATCCCCACTCTGCCCCTGGAGTCCTCTCAGCTGACCTGCCTACACATAGCTGTTGGCACTGTTTGGGTTGTCTCACCAGTTACACTGGACTTCTACTACAAGCAAACAATTCAGTGTGCTTCTGGCTACCCCTGGGTTGGGAAGATCTGCTGGAGAAGGGATAGGCCACCCACTCCTGTATTCTTGGGCTTCCTTGGTGGCTCAGATGATAAAGAATCCACCTGCAATGCGGGAGACCTGGGTTCAGTCCCTCGTTTGGGAAGATCCCTTGGAGAAGGGGATGGCTACCCACTCCAGTATTCTGGCCTGGAGAATTCCATGGACAGAGGAGTCTGGCAGGCTACAGTCCATGGGGTCGAAAAGAGTAGAACACAACTGAGCGACTTTCATTTTCACTGGATACCCCAAAATATCATCGCTGGATGTGTTGTTCATAAAATACCCTAGTTTTGTCGCTAAGTCATGTCCGACTCTTTTGCAACCCCAAGGACTGTAGTCCCCCAGGCTCCTCTGTCCATGGGATTTTGCAGGGAAGAAAACTGGAGTGGGTTGCCATTTCCTTCTCCAGAAGATCTTCCCTACCCAGGAATTGAACCCATGTCTCCCACTTCTCCTGCATTGCAGGCAGATTCTTTACCACTGAGCCACCTGGGAAGCCCTTATATGATACTTACTCTGTTTGCCTTTGGTTAAAAAAAAAAAAAATCACTTTTTATTAAAAGAAAACCCTGAGTGAATATGAGGTCTTTATCTCATTGTTGCCAAGTATGGTATGGTTTTTGTTAAAGCTTGAAGAGTAAGAAAATGGATGACTGTAATCAGCCACTAATGGGGAAAAATAAGCTTAAATATGTGACTTTCCATAAGATTAAAATTTTGGAAAACTAGCTAGACTTGCCCCTGTCTGTTGTGTTCTTCAGTAAGTACATGACAAAAATACACAGCAGCCAGGTTTGCCCCTCTGTTTTGTGTATTAATAAAATTAGTCGTTGTGCAGTTCAGTTGACCCTGCCTTCTGCAGGCTGCAGCTGCTTTGGCATGCTAATTGAATTGTCAATAATAAACACAGGAAAAGAGGCACTTCAAGCTGCCATTTCAGGGCCACGAAACTTTCGCTTAGAGGCTGCCTGCTGTTTCTCCCAACTGTGCATGAAAAGCAATTAAGAAAACTCTTGTGTAACTGTAGTCTGCTAAATCAAGGATAAACTGTATATTGGGACTAACAAAAGACACACAAAACGCCTGCAAATCTTCTCAGAACCAAACTGTGTGCAATGGTGCTTGTAAGAATGTGTGGCCCAATTAATGGGAAAACACTGAACTAAAAGTTAAATTGTCCCGTTGCCTTTTGCCCCATAAACTGGTGTCTAGCCTCAAGCATGGGAACCCTCGCTGAATGCTTATTTTACCAAGATGGAGACACAGTGAACCAGATATGAACCAGTCTAATAACTCTCCCAGTCCTGGGCCAACTGTTAATGCTCAGAATTTATACTGAATGCATGCGTGCTTCTTTGTTATTTCTAATTGTGGTGGTGAAAAGGTTACTAAGTTCCCACACGTGATGATACAAAAGACACTTTATGAACACAACAGCTCCATTTGACACCAGTGGAAGCAGGGACTGCAGACTCCTAGGCTGAGATAAAAATAAAATAAAATAAACTTTACATTTGTTGGCAAGTAGATGTGCCATGGTTATGTAAATTTAAGTTGCTGCTGCTGCTGCTAAGTCGCTTTAGTCGTGTCCGACTCTGTGCGACCCCAGAGACGGCAGCCCAACAGGCTCCCCCGTCCCTGGGATTCTCCAGGCAAGAACATTGGAGTGGGTTACCATTTCCTTCTCCAAATTTAAGTTACTAGTTTCTAAAATCTTGTGAAGTCATTCTCTTGTTACTAACCGGTTACAATTTTGACATGTGTGTTACTACTGAAAGTTATTTATAAACTGTTCTAAACTCCTAAGGTATCTTGGTTTGAGGTGTTATCGATATAATCCCTGGACTAGAACACCTATAAGACTTATATTTGGCCTCTCAAGCTGTTCCCTGGTGGTAGAGTGTGCGTTACAGTGAGAGAGAACCACGCAACCTTGTTAACCCAGGAGAGGCCGTGAAAACTGGCCCACAGGACCTGGAGAAATATTTCAAGATACCAGTCAACAATTTTCTTAAATGTAAGATTTTGAAAATACTGAAGTAAAAACTTGAAAGCTGCTAAAAGTAGACAAGCTGCAAAATTGTTACCCCATGAAAAAACATTTTAACCCTACATTTAAAATTAAAAGTAAAAAAAAAAAAAGTAAAAGTAAATATTTTACAATCATTCTAATGTTAATGTATACACAATGAAAATATATACAAGCTTTAAAATGCTGACTTATCAAAGTTTTAAAATTAACATACAAGGCTAGAGTCTGTGGGAGTGTAAATGTGTGTGTATAGCTATTTATTAGAAGTAAAAATAGTTTCATCGGCTCATTCAAACTTATCCTTAATTATGTTTTAAAGATTCGAGGATGATATATTATAGTAATTTAATTTTTTAAGGGTTATTTTTGTTTCCTCAACTGTGCCTTTACTGTAGACACCAGCATTCTTTGTTCTGTGTAGTAAAAAACAGCTGTAAAAAGATTGGGTTCTTTGCTTCTGTCTCTATTTTTAGTAAATCAAGGATATGTCCTAGAGAATGTTTCCTATGATCTGTTTTTTTCTTATGGTGTCCAGTGAATCTGTTGTAGCCACGCCTTCTGGGAAACAAACTCACTCAGAAGGACAACGCAGAGAGTGGAGTGCAGTTTATTGCATCCGCGGGCCCAAGGCAGAGTCTCTTCTTAGCCAAGGACCCTGATCAGTTTTTCTGAAAACTTATATACCCTAAGTGTACGTGCCCAAACCCACCTCCCCAAATTCCCTGAAACTAGTCTGAACAAAGGAAAAGAAAGATACAATCAAAGTTAACCTGTGATTCATATGCTTTAAGCCTAGGTAGTTAACAGGGGACAATTATCAATAGGCCTGTGGTCATACCCCCAATAAGCATAATAGAATTTATGATTCTATTTGGTTACACAGATAATTAGAGTATTCTTTTAGGCAACAGAGAGTCTAGGTATGAGCCCTGGGGCTCTTCCATCCAGGGGGCCTGGTTTTCCAGTTGGTATGTCGTTTCCATAGATACTGGGCATCTAGCTCAAAGTCCACCCAAGTCCTGCCCAAGATGGAGTCCTGCTTTCAAGATGGAGCCTGTTCTGTCTGTTTCCTCCTTCAAATCAACTTTAGGAAAATTAAAGTCTAAATTATATAACATGTTGATCCAAATTCTGTGGATTATGTGGGCAGAATAAATTTGGTATTTCTTTCTAATAACAAAATGACTGCAACTACATATAATATTCTGATGAATGAATAAATATGATACTGATAATCTGCATCTCTCTCACCATCTCACTCATAGAACCTTTCTTTGTTTAATGAATTGTTTCAGGTAAAACATGGTGCATATTAGGAAGAGTTTATAAACCTAAATGGTAGGAAAAGTTTTTATTTCATTCTTGCTTATAAAAATCCTGTGGCAAGACTTACTGGTATCCAGAATATATCCTCTGAAGTTACTATTCTTACTTACCGACATGAAGCAGCTGTAAAACCTGAGGGAATCCCATGAGTTTCCAAACACTGCTATTTAGAAGTACCTAAGACATATCTTGGAGAAGGCAATGGCACCCCACTCCAGTACTTTTGCCTAGAAAATCCCATGGACAGAGGAGCCTGGTGGGCTGCAGTCCATGGGGTCGCTAGAGTCGGACATGACTGAGCGACTTCACTTTCACTTTTCACTTTCATGCATTGGAGAAGGAAATGGCAACCCACTCCAATGTTCTTGCCTGGAAAATTTCAGGGACAGCAGAGCCTGGTGGGCTGCCTTCTATGGGGCTGCACAGAGTCGGACACGACTGAAGCGACTTAGCAGCAGCAGCATGACATATCTGGCATGGTCAGAGGGCTGTTTTGCATTTTGGGGGTAAAGCTTGTTGGGCTCCTGGGTTCTCCTTAGGCCTCGGTGAAGGCTGCGTAACTCCAGTGTGTACTTTTGAAAATATTCAGAAACCAATGTAGAAGGTTAGCAAAGAAAAAAAATTCAGCCAACACAAGACACTGCCCATAAAGGTTTGCATCAATTAAAGCCCTGTTCAAGGCCAGGCTGGCATTCCTCCAGCTGTGGTGTTCCATGTAAAATAAAATACTGCCAGCTGTGGTCAATTATTTGATTTCCCAGTGAAAGACGAGAAACATGTAATCACTGTTAATATGGTAAAAATTGATCAAGTGTGACAGGCTATATAATTTACTGATTGCAATACCCTTTTAGGTACCAACTCTGAGACCAGTACCTGCTGATTAGCTTCTAGATGTCTAGAGCTAAGGTAAGAGTTATGGTAACTTTAATTTAGCTTTATGTCTGTCACATGACAGAGGATTGGTTAAAAGATTTGCTTGCCTGAGAGAATACTACCAATTATTCAAACATTTTTGCAAGAGTGTTTAATAATGCAGTAAATTCTTATGATATAATTTAAATGAGTAAAGCAGGACTCAAAGTTACCATAGATGATTATAATTGCTTAAAAAAAAATCTGAGGTTAAAGAAATGCTAGAACATCAAAATATCTTTTTTCTGTTTCCATTTGTATTAAGCCAAATGTATTGATTGAAAACATGAGTTTGAGTAAACTCCAGGAGGTAGCGAAGGACAGGGAGGCCTGGCATGCTGCGGTCCCTGGGGTCTTTAAGAGTCTGATACAACTTAGCAACTGAATGACAACAACTAATTTAGAAAGTATAGTTGGCAGTCTGCATATGATTTGAGAAAGATGCAGAGGGAAAAAAAGATACATTTAAAGCATCAAAAATTGTAAAGTACCCAGAAAATAGTGAAAAAAAGGGGGATCTGAAAGCCCAGCACCCTTCACCTTTCACTTTTACAACTTGTGCCAAGAAATTCATTCTCGTACTACATGTGTTTTGGTGATAAACATCCTTGGGGATCTTAATACACTGGTTATCTTTGGAGGAGGTCGTAACGATATGGCAGTATAATCTGTCTCGTCAGGAGGGTGAGCTCGGAGTTCAAGTTCTATCTCCCTACAGCGTTTCTTCCAACTTTTGTTTTCCCGGAGTTTTGCAAATGATTTCAAAGACAAGGTCCAAGGCTTTATGGAATTCTCAGCAGGTAGTTTTTGCAGTGAGTATCCATTCCCAGCACTGTTTAGAATATTGTGAGCAAAAGAACAGATGTGCTTTTCCTCGGAGGATAACCACAGTGCTCCTCTTATGAGTTTCCTTTATGCTCATTGAGCCTCTGCTGCACGCACAGAATAGATATTGTACATGTTTTATTGTCATCGGGCACAGAGCGAGGCTGGCAGTCAAGTTCCCTGTAAATAACATGTGCTTTTAGTGATTCTCCCTGAACTGCAGCTCGATCATTTTTTGTGGGGTAACCAGATAACACACAGGATTTTGGGATGTGTTGTAATTGATATTCTAATCAGGGTAATTCATGCAACCAAAATGAAAATACTAAAACTTGAATATGTTGGTCAACTTTTATGTTCCTTGCAACAAAAAGGTTATACTACTACTAACTACAATGCCAGGTGATTACTTAAATTGAAAGAAAAAAGACCCCACGTCAAATCAGTTGACAGCAATAGAGGCAGATGAAACCAGAAAAGGTAGGATTTGTGTGATTGTGTTATTTTATCGAAACATAAACTTCACTAGTGAACTCCCAAAGCAATGTCTCATTCCCATTTGAAAATCGCAATTGGCATTTTTTTCCATTGTCTATTTTGGTCCTTATGAAAAGAAAGTGGAAAAATGGCCTGATGAGGTGGCATAATGCTTAAATCCACACCCAGTCTCTAACTTTTTCCCCCACGGGGTTCAGTCTACAAAGTCTCTAACACTTGCTGCTATTAATAAAAGCTGAATAAAATGATGCCTTTGTCTGAAGACATTAGCAGAATTGTAGTTGTGTTCCAAAGGATCGGGGGGGCTGACAAGAGGGAGGGAGAAGGCCAGCTGCCCAGGGCACCGACCTGAAGGATTGCTAAATTTGTTAAGGGGGAGGGCACCCAGCCAGCCATCAAGGAAACACAAGTGCTCTGTTGCCAGCCTAGGTGCCCATGATGCTCAGAATAGTTCTGCTTATTTTAAGCAGTTCTACCACATGGGCTCAGAAACTCTAACGATCGTTTATGTTTTTTTTTATTGAAGTAAAATTTAAAAAATTGGACATGCAGTCTTGCTCCATACTCAGCAACTACTTTAGAGTTGAGGTTATAAAGACAGTTAAGTATTTTGAACTTAAACCAGGAAACCACCACCAACCCTTTTCTCCCCCACCCCGGAAACTCTCCAAAGTATTAAAAAAAAAAATTCTTTCCTTAGTTGGTTCTTATTTGAGGATGCTGCAATGTTACAGCATCCTGGCCAAACAGTAAAATCGCCTAGAAACTCTGAACCACATCGTAGTCCAATTGAAACTGGTCTCTGGGGGTTGGACTTGAACGCTCCCCTGGAGTTCTGATCTACACGCACTGTGTTGAATGAGCCACCTGACTATGGTTGCTATTAGACCCTGAACGCTTAGCTCACATTAGAAACACCTGGAGGGCTCGTGAAACCCACTCACTGGGCCTTAACCCCCAGAGTTTTTAAGTAGGTCTCGGTGGGATCTGAGCGTTTCTGGCTCCCTCAAGTTCCGGTGCTCGTTGATGCCGCCCCAAGGACAACACTTTGAGAACTACAGCCCTCAAGGAGATCCTGCATATCCTAAGGTACTTTCACTCCTGGAAAGCTTTCGGCAGTGTTTCTGTTGTTGAGGGGCAAGATTTGGAGGAGGAGCGCAGAGTTGGTGCCAAAGGGCAGGAAGTGGAGGGAAGGGACTTTAAGAAAAAGGTTAAGATGAGTGTTACCAAAACTGAGATGGGAAGGTTTGAATTTTTAAAGTCTGGGCTAGGCAGAGAAGTTTTGCCCAAGAAGTTTGAGGAGAGCAGACTAGGGAAGCCTTAATGCATTTAAGAAGATTGAAAGGAAATTTTAAAGAAGCGTTGTCCAAGTCTCTATTTTTCCCTCCGTATGATGAGAAATGTAAGCAAAGGACGGTTTTTGGTTGTGTCACATCTCGCCAGTGCCGCATCTCTCTGCGATGAGCCATGTGTGTCAGGCTTTTATAAACATTGTGTGCGTGCATGTGTGCTAAGTCACTTCAGTTGTGTCCAACTCTTTTCGACCCTGTGGACTGTAGCCCTCCAGGCTCCTCTGTCCATGGGATTCTCCAGGCAAGAACACTGGAGTGGGTTACCATGCCCTTCTCCAGGGGATCTTCTGAACCCAGGGATCAAGCCCACATTTCCTCGGTCTCCTCATTGGCAGGTGGGTTCTTTACTACTAGTGCTGCCTGGGAAGCCTGTAAGCATTACATCCCCTATTTTTTCCCCTTCATTCTCCTCTTTAGGAGAACCATAGCAACCTAACTTCAACTCTGTAAAGAAACAAGAATTAGAAGCAATTGGGGCTTAAAGACCCAAAAAACTGTGTTTTGGGGGCTTAAGGAAAAAGGCATTTGCCTGAGTCCAGGAGAGACTATGTTCAGGGCTATAAAATGGATGTGGAGCAGAAGGTGGAAAAGTGTACATGGCTCCCACCGGGAAAGAGAGATTCTAGAGTGTGAAAGCCTCTGCACTTCAGCTGTGTGTGTTTCTGGGGGTGGGGCGGGAGTGGGATTGACAAGGTACCCAGGAGGGCCCCTATTGGCAGGGTGCTTTGGTGGAGGCAAGTGTCCAAAGCAGAGGCAGGCTGCCCCTGGGGAGCTGTGAGGGTGGACACAGCTCTGGGACAAGATGTATTAGGCCTGAGAAATCCTGAGGGTGGTGGAAGAGGTGTGTGCTTTGGATGCTGGTGGAGTGGGTGATGATGCCCACACAGAACTCTTAATTGCTCATGTGACGGTAATCTACACACAAAACAAAAACCAGCCGCAAATACTAATAAGCCATTTGTTTCTAAAAGTTTTCTTTTAGATTTACTAGCTCTGTAAATTTAGCAGACCAAGGCAGACTCCCCTTCATTCATAGAGTCCATGCTCACTGCAGGAGACATTAAGGAGCAATAAAAAGACCCTAAAGCAAAATGGGAGCGTGGGCTCTGGTTATCAACAAACAGGATGCCATCTTCTGGATTAGTGAAAGTAGCTAAGATTGAAATGAAGAAAAAGTGAAATTCAGAATTTATTTTAGAAGAATCAGCTGGGATACACTGTCCCTTGGAAACACAATGTTTTAGCCACATATATTTACAAGTACTTTAAAAGGGCACCCACAAGCAGTGGGAAAGAAAGTGTGCTTAGACTCAGAACACCTGAGATCTAGCTCTAACTTCGTTGATAACTAGTGGCAGGAGGTCAAGTCACTGACTTCGTGAGTCTCACTGTTTTCTTACAAATCGGAGATCTCTGAGGCCCTGAGAAAATACCCTATGAAAGAGATGAAGAATTCTATGTTAGGGCTTAGTTAGGCACCTAGTTCTTGAAGTGTAAAACAAATTTGTATTTTTTGCCAGTCCTAACTAAGATTGAAATTAGGTAAAATTCAGATTTCTTTTCCTTGGGTTACGGGTGAGGCCAAAATAAGATTTTATAAAGCACAAAGATATCAGTACAGCCTTGTCCTGTAGGTAGGAACATACAGGACAAATGTTAGGGCAGTTCAGTTTCAGTAAACAAGAAATTTGGCTACATTAGCACAATGCTGGAGTAGAGTTTAGTAACTGTTTCTTTTTCTTTTTTTTCTGGAGGTGGGGAGAAGTTTACATTCCTCAGAGGACATGCACTAAAATAGAGGAAGACTTAGACTGGAAGTTTTTTTTGTAACAAACAATGAACCTAATTTCCTAGTTTCTTCTGTTGCCCTCTGTTAGTTTTGAAACTGCACAGCAGAACGATTTCTTTTAAGAGGGTTTAATATTCAGACATTTATTTTATGTGAAAATTAAGCATATTTCTTCTTTATTCCTGGATTTATTTGTCTCACTTTCAAAGGTAATATATTTTATAGATAAAGTAGAAAGTTTTTCTAAAAATTAAAATTCTGATGGAATAAGTACAAGTGACAACTGAGTTATTAAGAATTTCATCAGGAATTTAAAATCAGGTATATTGATAAATATTAGCTATTTCTCATAACTGTGTGATTAAATCAGTAAGAAACTAGTATTATAAAATAATTAAAAAATCACCCTTTACAGATTATCTGTGGCTTATCAATGATATTCTGCCAGTCTTACAAACACTTAATTTTCATTGTATTATCGATATAGGATTCATCCTTTCGCTAGTTTCTGAGCCCTTCTACCCTCTCACTGTGGTTTCTCCTTCCAGTGTCCCAAAGCTCTCCCAATTGGATTATTTTTGCCTCCACATATAAATGTGCTCAGTAAGTTCTAATCTTAACCAATTAGATCCCATCTACCCACCATCTAGTCAAGGCTATGGTTTTTCCAGTAGTCATGTACGGATATGAGAGTTGGACTATAAAAAAGCTGAGGGCTGAAGAATTAATGCTTTTGAACTGTGGTGTTGGAGAAGACTCTTGAGAGTCCCTTGGACTGCAAGGAGATCCAATCAGTCCATCCTAAAAGAAATCAGTCCTGAATATTCATTGGAAGAACTGATGCTGAAGTTGAGGCTCCGATACTTTGGCCACCTGATTCGAAGAGCTGACTCATTTGAGAAGACTGATGCTGGAAAAGATTGAAGACAGGAAAAGAAGGGGACAACAGAGGATGAGATGGTTGGATGGACATGAGTTTGAGTAAACTCTGGGAGTTGGTGATGGACAAGGAGGCCTGGCGTGCTGCGATTCATGTGGTCGCAAGGAGTTGGACATGACTCAGCGACTGAACTGAACCCACTGCTGCATCTTTCCTTGTTTGGCTTTCTCTTCTGTCCCTTCCTTTCTCTACTTTCTCTTTTTCTCCTTATCTATCCATTTATCTCCTTTTTGAAGAAAGTGGGGAAAACCACTAGACCATTTAGGTATGACCTAAATCAAATCCCTTATGATTATACAGTGGAAGTGACAAATAGATTCAAGCAATTTGATCTGATAGAGTGCCCGAAGAACTACGGACAGAGGTTTGTGGTATTGTACAGGAGGCAGTGACCTAGAACATCTCCAAGAAAAAGAAATGCAAACAGGCAAATGGTTGTCTAAGGAGACCTTACAAATAGCTGAGAAAAGAAAAGAAACTAAAGGCAAAGGAGAAAAGGAAAGATATACCTGCCTGAATGCAGAGTTCCACAGAATAGCAAGGAGAGAGAAAAAAGCCTTCCTCAGTGATCAATGCAAAGAAATAGAATGGAAAAGACTAGAGATCTCTTCAAGAAAATTTAGAGATATCAAGGGAGCATTTCATGCAAAGATGGGCACAATAAAGGACAGAAATGGTATGGACCTAACAGAAGCAGAAGATATTAAGAAGAGGTGTCAAGAATACACAAAAGAGCTATTAAAAAAAAAAGTCTTTAAGACCCAGATAACCACAATGGTTTGATCACTCACCTAGAGCCAGACATCCTGGAATGTGAAGTCAAGTGGGCCTTAGGAAGCATCACTATGAACAAAGCTAGTGGAGGTGATGGCATTCCAGTTGAACTATTTCAAAGCCTAAAAGATGATGCTGTGAAAGTACTGCATTCAATATGCCAGCTAATCTGGAAAACACAGCAGTAGCCACAGAACTGGAATAAGTCAGTTTTCATTCCAATCTCAAAGAAGGGCAATGCCAAAGAATGTTCAAACTACCGCACAATTGCACTCATCTCATACGCTAGTAAAGTAATGTTCAAAATTCTCCAAGCCAGGCTTCAACAGTACGTGAACCGTGAACTTCCAGATGTTCAAGCTGGCTTTAGAGAAGGCGGAGCAACCAGAGATCAAATTGCCAACATCCGTTGGATCATAGAAAAAGCAAGAGAATTCCAGAAAAACACCTACTTCTGCTTTATTGACTATGCCAAAGCCTTTGACTGTGTGGATCACAACAAACTGTGGAAAATTCTGAAAGAGATGGGAATACCAGACCACCTGACCTGCCTCCTGAGAAATCTGTATGCAGGTCAAGAAGCAACAGTTAGACCTAGACACGGAAAAACGGGCTGGTTCCAAATAGGAAAAGGAGTACGTCAAGGCTGTATATTGTCACCTTGCTTATTTAACTTATATGCAGAGAACTGTGGTGTTGGAGAAGACTCTTGAGAGTCCCTTGGACTGCAAGGAGATCCAACCAGTCCATTCTAAAGGAGATCAGCTCTGGGTGTTCTTTGGAAGGAATGATGCTAAAGCTGAAACTCCAGTACTTTGGCCAATCATGCGAAGAGTTGACTTACTGGAAAAGACTCTGATACGGGGAGGGATTGGGGGCAGGAGGAAAAGGGGATGACGGAGGATGAGATGGCTGGATGGCATCACCAACTTTATGGACGTGAGTTTGAGTGAACTCCAGGAGTTGGTGATGGACAGGGAGGCCTGGTGTGCTATGATTCATGGTGACGCAAAGAGTCGGACATGACTGAGCGACTGAACTGAACTGAGAGTACATCATGAGAAATGCTGGGCTGGATGAAGCACAAGCTGGAATCAAGATTGCCAGGAGAAATATCAATAACCTCAGATATGCAGAGGACACCACCGTTACGGCAGAAAGCGAAGAACTAAAGAGCCTCTTGATGAAAGTGAAAGAGGAGAGTGAAAAAGTTGGCTTAAAACAACATTCAGAAAACGAAGATCATGGCATATGGTCCCATCACTCCATGGCAAATAGATGGAGAAACAGTGACAGACTTTATTTTCTTGGGCCCCAAAATCACTGCAGATGGTGACTGCAGTCATGAAATTAAGAAATGCTTGCTCCTTGGAAGAAAAGCTATGATCTACCTAGACAGCTTATTAAAAAGCAGAGACATTACTTTGCCAACAAAGGTCCATCTAGTCTAAGGTATGGTTTTTCCAGTAGTCATGTCCATACATGACATGTCAGAGTTGGACTATAAAGAAAGCTGAGCACTGAAGAATTGATGCTTTTGAACTGTGTGTTGAAGACTCTTGAGAGGCCCTTGGACTGCAAGGAGACCCAACTAGTGCATCGTAAAGGAAATCAATCCTGAATATTCACTGGAAGAACTAATGCTGAAGCTGAAACTCCAATACCTTGGCCACCTGATGTGAAGAACTGACTCATTGGAAAAGACCCTGATGCTGGGAGGGATTGGGGGCAGGAGGAGAAGAGGGCGACAGAGGATGAGATGGTTGAATGGCATCACCGCCTAAAGGGACATGAGTTTGAACAAGCTCCAGGAGTTGGCGATGGACAGGAAAGCCTGGCGAACTACAGTCTATGGGGTCACAGAGAGTCGGACGTGACTGAGTGACTGAACTGAACTGTCTTTCCCTGTCCTCCTCCTCCAGCCTCTCCCTTTCATTCACCCACTGGGGAAGTGCTTTTGAGGGTAGGGTTAGAGCTTTAAATCTGGTGAAGGAGACAGACATTTGGTAAAGCAGCAGGCGAGTTTCATCACCTGTCCTCTTCATCTCCAACTATTGCAATTCAGCTTGAAGCTCCAGCCCAGGCCTTCAATCACCAATCAGTTCCAGACAATAGACTCCTTTTCCTTTTATTTACACTTTCCATTTCTTATAGGAGTTTATCACTTAATTCTTCTGGAAACATCTTTCTCCTTCGCCTTCTATTCTCCTTTTTCACTGGTTTTCTTGTTCCTTCTTATCCCCTAGGCCCTTTGGTACCCTTTCCTATAAATGGGTGTCATTTCATAATGTTCTCCAACCAGTCCCTTTATGACATTCTAATTTCCTGAGACAAACCCTCCTACTCTCATGCCTTCTGTTGCCCCCCTATGCACTGGTAACCACATGTTCAATCGTATCTCTTTCCTATCCAGTCGAATGTCAGGTGGCAACCCATCTCAAACTCAAAAGGTTCTGAATTGAACTCTTTTTTTTTTTTTCTCAAAACTGTATCCTCCTTGTGTGTTCCCTATTTTAGAGAATCACCATACACACAATCACCTAAACAAGACTTACTCTTGTAAATAAGAGCAGCAAGATTTTCAAGACTGGCTTTTTTAGACAATATTCAAATTGAGATCTAAATAACTTTAGGGAGCCAATCACACAGATATCTGGAGGACAGAGTGTTCTAGGCAGAGGAAACAGAACGTGCAAATGTGGAAAATGATTGAGGAGTCTGGAGGACAGAGTATTCTAGGCAGAGGAAACAGAACGTGCAAATGTGGAAAATGATTGAGGAGTTCATAGAACCGAACAAAGACCAGTGTGGCTGGAGGGTATGAGACAAGAGGGGGGCAGTGCCAGACGAGCTTGAGAAATTAGCAGGAGTGTCATCACCAACACTGATGTAGATCATGGGAAAGGTTTCATTTTATTCTAAGTAAAATGGGGTGCCATTGAGGGATTCTGCAGCCAGAGAGTGACTTTTAATTTATACTTTGTAAAGATCACTTCTGCTGCTAAGTCACTTCAGTCGTGTCCGACTCTGTGCGACCCCATAGACAGCAGCCCACCAGGCTCCCTCGTCCCTGGGATTCTCCAGGCAAGAACACTGGAGTGGGTTCTACTACTCTATAAATAAATTTTGGAAGAGCAAGAATACAGACACAGCGTCCAGCTAGGAGGCTGTTAGGCTATCTAGGCAGGAGATGCTAAAACCTAGAAATAAAGCAGTTCCAGGGGAGGTAGAGGAGGAAAAGTCAGGATGTATTTTGGAAGTAGCATCAGTAGACTTCCTGATGAATTGGGTATAAAAGGGAAGGCAAACAAAGGCATTAAAGACTATTTCTAGATTTTTGGTATGAGCAACTGTGGAGCCATTTCACTGAGATGAAAAGATAGGGAAGGGACAGAAATTTGGGGGGAAGGTCAATAGAAAGCTTTGTTTTGATTATGTAGTTTGAGATGCCTTTAAAATCTGAAAAGAAAATGTCAAGGTGGATAAAGGAAACTGGAGTCTAGAAGAGAAGTCAGAGCTGGTGACCTAAATGTGGGAGTCTCTGACAGATAGATGGTCTCTAATGCCATGGGAACACATAAGATTGTCCAACAAGTGAATGTGGGTGAAGAAAAGCAGAGGGCAGGGGGACTGAGGATGGAGTCCTGGGTTACACTAATACACTAGCGTTCAGAGGTCAAGCAGAAGAGAAACAAGCGGATTAGTTGAGCAGATGAGTGAGGAAGGGGACCAGGAGAATGTAGTGTCGTTGAAGCTAAGAGAGGAGTTTGCTTTACTGGACGGTGATCAGTGTTACTGAGAGATCAAGCAAATGGAGGGCAGAAAAGCATGTTAGGATGGAGTCTGTCGATGACTCTGACGAGAGCAGTTTCGCAATGCAGGGTACCCTGCCTTTGAGAGTGACCACTTCACACTGACCTGATATACTTTATTTCTTGTATTATTTTTCATTAAGCTTCTATATTTTTATTCTTCATTAAGTGGATGTATTAATATTTCTACAGTCCTTTATGACGGGCTTCCCTGGTGGCTCAGACAGTAAAGAATCTGCCTGCAATGCAGAAGATCCAGGTTTGATTCCTGGGTCAGGAAGATCCCCTGGAGAAGAGAATGGCAATCCACTCCACTATTCTTGCTGGAGAATTCCAGAGACAAAAGAGCCTGGTAGGCTCCAGTCCATGGTGTCACAAAGAGTTGGACACGACTGAGCAACTAGCATACTTAGGTCGTAATAGTCATTATTGGTGAGAGCTTATTAGAATAGTGTGTGCAAAGGCTTAGACACATAAAACATGATACACGCTTTCAGGGCGGGGCATTAGTTGCACAGGCCAGAATGTATAGTATGTGGGTGAGAATGAAGGTGGAAAGGATCAAACAGAGTGAAGGTTAAGTTGGACAGGTAGACAGGACACAAAAGAGTGGAATTTTACAGTTTGGTAGTTTTTCAGAGTTTTGTCATTTTCTTCTTAGAGATCTTGTATGTATTTTGTTAGATTTCTACCTAAGTATTTCATTTGGAGGGGTGCTAATATAAATGGTGTTGCATTTTTTAATTCAAATTCCACTTGTTCATTGCTGACATACAGACATATCTCAGAGACACTGCAGGTTCAATTCCAAACCACTGCAATCAACTGAATATGCAATAGAGTTACGTAAGTTTTTGGTTTCCAAGTGCTTATAAAGGCTATGTGCATACTGTACTGTAGTCTATTAACTGTGTAACATAGCATTATATCTAAAAAAATGTACATACCTTAGTTTAAAAATGCTGAGCTCTGTAGTGAGTTGTAAGCTTTTTGCTGATGGAAGGTCTTGGCTCCAAGTTGATGGATGCTGACTGACTAGGGTCGTGATTGCTAAAGGCTGGAGTGGCTGTGAAAATTTCTTAAAAGAACAGTAAAGTCTGCTGTATCGATTGATGAAGCTTTTCTTTTCACAAATGGTTTCTCTGCAGCCTTCACTGCTTTTGATTAGCTGTTTACCTACAAACAGCAGAACTTTTGAAATTGAAATCAGTCCTCTCAAACCCTGTTGCTGTTTTATCAACCAAATTTATATAATATTCTCCAGAAACTGACATTTCTTTAGTAATAGAGTATTTTTAAAAACCGCAAACTTTCAATTAAAAATGTGATTTCTGCAAAATGCAATAAAACGAAGTATAATCTGTATAGGAAAGTGATGGACTTTTGTATATTAACTTCGTATCCTGTAACTTTATGATAATTGCTTATAAGAGTTTCCTGACAAAGGTTTTCTGATGCTGTTGACTCTTTGGGATTATTCTGAAGAATGTTACCTACAAAGTTTTATTTCTCCCTTCCCAGTACCCTTTTCATATTCCATTAGCTGGGATTTCCACTAAAAGCAGTCTTGAGAGGGAGCATCCTTTTCTTGGTCCTGACCTTAATAGGAAAGCATCAAGTTTCTCATCGTTACATGTAATGTTAGCCATAGGGCTTTTTGTGTAGGGGTGTGTGTGTATGTATACTATCAGACTGAGGAAGTTCACCACGATTCCTAGCTTACTGAGAATTTTCATTATTATGGGTGTTGGCTAAATTTTTACATTGATATGATCATGTAATTTTTCTTTAGCTTAACAACAAATTGATGTGATGGATTGCATTTTTTCTAACTTTTAACTTCTAGGTAGCTTTTTACTTTTAAGGAGCTTTCACTTTTTGCTTTCACTTTTTCACTCGCACTTTCTACTTTCCTTTTAAACAACCACTTTCACATTTTACTTTCACTCCTGCTTTTCACTTTTATTTTTAACCTATCATGCTTAGTTTTCCTTTTCACCTTGCTTCTACTTCACTTTTTCTTTTTATTTCTACTTTTACTTTAAACTTTTACTTTTAATTTTTATTCTCTTCACTTTCATCTTTTACTTTCACCTCTTGTGCCTACATTGTACTTTCACTTTTTAGTTTTCCCTTTTACTCCTCACTCTTATACTCTTTAACTTTACTTATTTGATTTTGAATGTTAAATGAACCTACCTGGAATAAATCACACTTGGTTATGTGATTCTTTTTCTAAATTGTTGAATTTGATTTTCTAATATTTTATTGAGGATTTTTATATTTATGTTCATGAGAAATGTTGGTTTGTAGTTTTCATATAACATTTTTGTCTGGTTTTGGTATTATGGTAATGCTGGCTGCATAGAATGAGTTAGTATTTTCTCTGCTTCTGTCTTCTGAGAGAGACTGTAGAGAATTGGTATAATTTCTTTGTTAAATGTTTGATAGAATTCACCAGTGAACCTACCCAGACCTGGCGCTTCCTACTTGATTGTATCTTTCAAGGAATGGTTCCCCTCATATAGGTTATCAAATTTGTGGGCATACAGTTGTTCACAGTACTCTTTTATTATCCTTTCAAGGTCTCTGTGCATGTGTCCTTAATCGCTCAGTAGTGTCCAACTCTTTGCGACCCCATGAACTGTAGCCCACCAGGCTCCTCTGTGCATGGAGTTTTCCCAGGCGAGAATACTGGAGTGATTTGCCATTTCCTCCTACAGGGGGGGTCTTCCTGACCTAGGGATTGAATTCATGTCTTCTACATTGGCAGGTGGATTCTTTACCACTGAATTCTTTACTACCTGGAAAGCGCTCAGTGTCTCCAGGACATTGTAATCGTTTCACTATATATATGTGTATGTGTATATACATATATGATATAACATATGTATATGTATAATATTATATGTATATATATTTGTCTTCTGTTCTTTTTCTGCCTTTTGTGGCTGGAGTTGGCTGTTTCCCTTCCCCCAAGTCAGTTAAATTCTGACAAAACTTTAGCAGGTTAGGCTCCGTTTAAATTGTTTCTCCTGAGGGCGGGTCTTGTTAAGAACAGGATGTTCTACTGTATTTCAAAATGATTGCTTTTTCCTCCCCCTGCTGGAAGCATGAAAAGATTTTTCTCTGATACTCACTGTGAGAACTTAGTAGAGTTTCAGGACATAAAACACAAAAGTGTGAGGCCCTTTAAAGATGGGATCCCCTTGGAGTGGAGATTTTCTCTTTGACTCTTGCCTGGAAAATCCCATGGAGGGAGGAGCCTGGTAGGCTGCAGTCCATGGGGTCGCTAAGAGTCGGACACGACCGAGCGACTTCTCTTTCACTTTTCACTTTCATGCATTGGGGAGGAAATGGCAACCCACTCCAGTGTTCTTGCCTGGAGAATCCCAGGGACGGCGGGGCCTGGTGGGCTGCTGTCTATGGGGTCGCTAAGAGTTGGACACGACTGAAGCGACTTAGCAGCAGCAGCAGCAGCATCTAGCAGTTCATCAGTTATAGTTCAGGTTCTGCTGCCCCTGCATGGGTCCTCATGGGGGCTTTGTTTGTAGGTTTCTGGCCTGGTAAGTTGTTGATTCCCTGTACTCACTTGTTGGTCTCTTGAATTTGGGGGACAGTGATTGTCCCTGTGATCAACACTTCCTTATGGATCTAAGAAGAGTTGATTTTTTTAAAGAGCAGTTTGAGGTTCATAGCAAAATTGAGAGGAGGTTATAGAGATTCCTGTATACTCTACCCCTGCAGGTGCATAGACTCTCCCCATTGTCAACGTTCCCCATCAAAGTGAAACATTTGTTACAAATGGTGACCTGCATTGACACATCATAACTCTCCAAAGACCGTAATTTACATGAGGGTTTACTCTTGGTGTTGTATATTTTTGACTTTGAACAAATATATAATGTCATGTATCTATTATTACAATATCATACTGAGTATTTTTGCTGCATAAAAATCCTCTGTGCTCCACCCAGATTTTTCAGTTTGCTCAGTTTTTTCTTTGTTGTTAGGGTAGTAACTTCTAAACTTTTTATATATCAGACTGGAAAACTCTTAACCTTATTTAATTTTTTAAAATAAAGGTTAAGAGCAAGAACTTTCTATTTAATAAGAACTTTGAGTCAATTTGGAGCTTAATCAAGGTTTTATTGTATCTTAAGCCAGTTGAAATGATTCTTCTGAAATATGTATTGCAGCTAACAACACAAAGAAAAATCTGCTGATACTGGGGAAATATTATTAAACTTCTGTTATCAACCTCATAACTATTGTTTTAGCTTAGAATTATTCACATCTGAACTTTAATTTCCTGGCTTGCTTAATTTTCAAATCTGTAGTTCTTTTGAATCTAGAACACAAAACCACTAACATGCCCCCAAATGGCAGTCCCATAGTGTAGTTTTCCTGTGACTAAATAGGAACAATAGGCTAAATGAGCTTACTTGAAATTATATAGTTTTCATCACAATAGTCATTGTTGTTTGAAATTGAGAGTTTAGATTGAGGACTGTAATTTTCACTGTTTAAAAAAGAATATCGTTTTTGTTTCCAATACTTGAAACATCAAAAAAGGGTGACTGTTTCATGACACTGAAGTGTTTCTGGCACTAGACTTAAGGGAAATTTGAAAATGGAAAAAAGAAACAGTCTTGGTATATGTACCACTTACCATGTTTCCCAGTGTCTTTGTACAGATCTAGCCACTCATACACTGATAACCTTAAAACTGGATCCAGGGTGCTTTATGAGGAGTGCCATAAAGATCATCAACAGAAACCTTTCTCTCCTCATATTTTATTTTTAATTTATTTTAAAACTGAAGTATAGTTTATTCACAGTGTTATGTTAATTTCTGCTGTACAGCAAGGTGACTCAGTTATACACATGTACACATTATTTTTTAGGTTCTTTTCCATTATGGTTTATCCCAGGATATTAAATATAGCTCCCTGTGCTATACAGTAGGATCTTTTTCTTACCCTGTTTATATGTAATGATTTGCATCCGCTAACCTCAAATTCCCAGTCCATTCAGCCCCACCCCTGTTTTGTCATATTGAAGTGCTTTACTGGCATATCTTACGTAATTATCCTGGATGAATCATATTGCTGCAAGTCTTTTATTTGCCACCTTTGAAAACTATAATTGCTTTTGTAAGTCAGGATCTCAGTAAAAGCGGACATTTACTGATGAGACATTAAAAAACTAAAACATCTCATTAGTGTAGTTTTTATATAGCAATACAAAAGACAGAAATATACAAGTGAAAAGCATAGTGGCTGGTTTGCTAAGGATGTGAGGAATTAAAGTATGTTTCCCTAGTAATATTATATTATGATACTGGATGGAATCACATGATGACAGGAAATCTTGCCCTCAAAAACACATTAGAAAATTTAAAAAATGATATGAAATATTTGAAATTACTATCATATTTGAGATGGGACATTTTATAATTATTGCTCTAATTTTATCTTCATCTCATCCAATTATAAAACATGCAGTAGACACTTAATAAATATTTGAATGAGTGATATTATTTAACTGTCATGATTGAATGAGTGGCATTATTGAATGTCACTAATGAATGAGAAATATCATTTTAAAATACTTATTTATATTGCTCATGTGAAGTAAAAAATGCTACTGTGGTTATGTTAATAAAAACAAACCTGTACCTCAGATACATGTCAAAATATAATTGATTCTCATTTTTTGTGGATACATGAAAATGTATTTGCAACCCCTGAGTCAGTAGTCATGATGCTTCTGCGGCCATTTGCAGACACGTGTAGAGCAGCACGCAACTGGGGTTGCCCAACGCACACGTTGCAGATGAGGCTGAACAAAGTGGCCTTCAGCCTCCTGGTTTCGGTTCTCACTTGTAAACAAGTGACCTCACCGTGTACTTAGTGCCGTGTTTTTCACATTTTTGTGCTTCCTGCTGGTTATTTTGGCCTCTGAGTGTAGAGCTGAAGTGCTGTGTAACGTTTCTAGCTATCAATATAAGAAGACTGTGATGCAATATGTTACAGAGAAAAAAAAACACGCATCAGGTAGACCACTTACAGTTATGAGTTATGATGTTGTTGACCTTGAGTTCGGTGTTAATAAGTCAGTGTTATACTTCAAGTGTCTTTACACTGACACACATAAGAAAAGCTGTGTATTGACTAGTTGCTCACAATGTGACCAGCGGCTCGTAGGAAACTAACCCTTTCTCTCGCCCATGAGTAGTGGATTAGTATTTGCTAATTCAGTGTTTGTGATGAATTTATAGAAAATAACCAACCAGAAAAATGAGATTTGACAGAATTTACTAATGAAGTGAGGCAACAATCTGGGGTTTGCTTACAAATAATTCACGGAGGCACAGGGAGTTGAGTTGGGGCCTAGATGGAACACAGTGATGAGCTAAAAATTGGTGAAGTTGCAATTAGCTGCTCATTAGATGGCTTTCTCTATTTTCATACACGCTTGGCTTTTCTGTAATAAAAACTTGTTTCTAAAGTCCCATTCTAAGTATTTAAAGACTTAAACTCCAAATATTTTTTATGGATGTTCGCTGTCCCCAATTTCAGTACTCGACTCAAAATTTTCCTAATTTCCCCCTTCCTCTATCATTCTGTTTCTTCCAGGTTTACCTCATTCTACTGTTTTGGGTAAGAGAAAATGGAAGAAAGTTAGAATTCAATCTGAGGGCTTCGAAAAGAGTTCAGTTGAATTTTACAGACCCAGAAAAAGTAAATAATGTCTTACAGGGTTCTGTTCACTTCTCCAGAACAGTTGACACATTAAACAAGCAAGCTGCTGCCAGGGATTTTATTTGCACAGCTCTCTTCCTACCTCAAGGACTTGGGGGCATCCTTTGCTTTTTTGCTTTTCTCTATAAATAAATTCTTCAAGAGAGCTTTCCTGTAAGCATTAACCCCTATAACCATGTCTAGCAATGATTGGCTGAGCGAGTTTGTTTGTCTTAAAGGGAAGAACAGGTTCTTTTCTGGTTTCTTGTTTACCTTGACTCTAGAATATAGAGGATGATCTCAGGACTGCTCTTGAAAGATGAAGAATGTATGATGTTCTATGATGTTGGCTCACAGAGAGGGAGGAATAGGCCAAACAACAACAACAACAAAAACCAGCCAAAAAACCAATCAGAACTGAAAGAAATAGGAGAAAAATACAAGGAAAACAACATAATTGTACCTTGTGTTTTCCTAATGTTTCTTGCCTGTAGGGCTCAAAATAGCCTCTAAATATTAACTCAAACACCAGTAGCTCCAAGGTACAGACAGGGCAAACATTATTACCCTCTTCTGAAAGATGAGATTAGGCAGGGCAGGGTCCACAGAGCTAAGATAAGGACTCAGAACCTGACTGCTGTTCAACAACCAGCAAAGTGACTCCAGGACTCCCCGTTCCTTTTTCTGAGTGGTTTTTCTTTCTCACCTGAGTTGTAATCCATCTGCTGACCATATGTTTCCCTGATGGCTCAGATGGCAAAGAATCCACCTACAATGTGGAACAACTGGGTTCAATCCCTGGATTGGGAAGATCCCCTGGAGGAGGGCATGGCAACCCACTCCAGTATTCTTGCCTGGAGAATCCCCATGGACAGAGGAGCCTGGCAGGCACAATCCATGGGGCTGCAAAAAATCAGACACGACTGAGTGACTAAGCACATGAACAAGCACGCATCTGCTGACCACAGAACTTGTGTGTTCTCTCTTCTCTCATCAGTGAGGCCTTCCTGGACCACCCTGTCTGAGTAGTGTCGCTTCTCCCAACCCCCATCAAACAGTGTCCTTCTCTAGCAATATGGTTTCTTCTTGACCTTATTACCTGGCATATTGGTCATTCCTGGCCTCCCTTCATTACCATGTTCCATGAGGGGATACTGCAGAAGTGTGCCTCCCATGCCTGTTGAGCCCAAAGTGGGTGCTGAGTAAATATTTGTTGACTAAGTCCCTTCCTTTATTAAAACTTGCTTTTAGTTAAAAATTCAATAGTGTTATCTCAAGGTGGTCCAGACAGCTTAATATATCCCCTAGGGGTTACTTTCATTACAAAAGGAGAAACCTTACTGTGATTTAGCCAAAGGAACAAAGCTGTAAGTCATTGCAACTAAAAGTTTGTAGAAAGTATTTTTGCCCAGCAAGGGATCCTTTTTGATGGTCCCTGACCTATGCCCAAGCCCAGTTTTCCCAACAACTGTCATCAGAGACGGAGAGTGAGAAAAGTGGATGAGAAACAGATTTTGTATAATGTACATCAGTTGTGCAATTTAAATTGTGGAGAAATAAAACAGCATTTTATTTTAACTGAAGTATATTCAAGTGCAGAAGTAAAACCTTTCAGGGCTTTTAAACATCCTTTTCTGTCCCACATCTTTCTTTATGTCAGGTATCTTTTTTTTTTTAATATAAATTTATTTTAATTGGAGGCTAATTGCTTTACAATACTGTATTGGTTTTGGCACACATTGACATGAATCTGCCACGGGTGTACATGTGTTCCCCATCTATGTCAGGTATCTGGCTTTCATTTTATCTGAATAAATGATCTCCACACACACATGGGAAAAGAGGCCTTGCCTTGTTAGCAGAGCATCGGAGAGATGCTTCTTTAGAGTCCCAAACCCTTATCAAATCAAGGATAAGGCAGAGAAATCCCTTTCCTACAGGTTTGTCCATTGATTGAGTTCGTGTAGCTTCCCAGTGACAAACTTTGAACAGTTATGTGGTATGAAAGGTGAGCCTTTTCTCATAGAAACCCATCATCAGGACAAACTGTAATTAGGAGCAAATCAGAGTGTAATCAGATTTCTGGTGGCTTCCAAAAGGTTTGAGGGTCAGGTTAAAGTCTATCTAGATGATAATCCATATTGTAGCTATTGTGTGAGTTTATTTTTATAAAAATCAATATTTTCAAATTGGTTATTTCTAATTTATTCTCAATTGTTTTATGCATTTGTATTTTTTTACACCCAGTCTTGGTCCAGGAAACATTTAAAGTGGTTTGCATACACACACACACACACATACATGCTGCTGCTGCTGCTAAGTCACTTTAGTCGTGTCTGACTTTGTGTGACCCCATAGACGGCAGCCCACCAGGCTCCCCCGTCCCTGGGATTCTCCAGGCAAGAACACTGGAGTGGGTTGCCATTTCCTTCTCCAATGCATGGAAGTGAAAAGTGAAAGTGAAGTCATTCAGTCATGTCCGACTCTTCTGTGATCCCATGGACTGCAGCCTACCAGGCTCCTCCGTCCATGGGATTTTCCAGGCAAGAGTACTGGAGTGGGGTGCCATTGCCTTCTCCGACACACACACATACATACATCTACACTAAGAAAAAAGATTACATTAAAAATTGGTGGGAGAGGAAATCAATACAATGGAAAAGTGAGAACAGGTCAGATGATATAAAAATAATAATGTCTAAACGCGTAAAGAGTCAGACGTGACTGAGTGACTAACACACACACACACACATATGCACAAACGTATACCATTTTCTGGGGGGAAGGTAGGCACTGTTTTAAGCACTTTGCATATATGGGCCCACTTCATCCTGACTACATCCTCACAAGATCAGTGCTGTTATTCTCAGTATTTTACCAATGAGGTAACTGAGGCATGGAGAAGTGATTGACACCATACAAATAGTAAGGGGTAGAACTCTGGGGCTTAAAGCTGGGTACTCTGGTTCCATCATGCCTTACTGATTCAACAATAAAGCTGGAAATAAGATTAATGCACAAAGTAGAAATTGTAAGGTCCCACCATCCTGCTAGAGGCTGACCACAAATTTACCTCTAAGATTTTTGGCAGACAAAATCGAGAAGAAAAAACGATCAGTACATGATTCACAGTGTTTAGGAGATAAAAAACAAGCTAGTTACTCAAAGAGTAGCATAATTATTTCTGGTTGGGAGACCAGGAAGAAAATTCTCTTGTAAACGCTCACAAAGAAGTCACTATGTGATGAAGTGGACACTATTCTCCAGTTAGGCCGTCAGGTTTTCATAGGTCTGTTTTTTACAACATCCTTCACTATGTCATAATGTATAATCAACCCCAAAGCCAAGTTAAGTAAAAGGTAATTCTGCAAGGGTGGGGGATTTCTGAAGATGTGGCCAGGTTTGTGGATCTCTGCTGGTCTGGCTTAATTTAGGAAAATATTTTAGGCTATTTAGAGGGAAGAATGGACTGTAGATTCTGCAGACCACTGTCCATAATTATTATTCCTTTCAATTGAGCTTTTGTAAAACTTTGAGTGGTAGCAAGTTTGAGGTTATTTCCTGACCGGTACCTGGAGTGCAGCTTTTCTGTGCTGTTGGTTAAGTACAGAGCTTTAACTTTAGTGGCCAACTGAGCTGGGCAAAGGATAGCTTTGCTTGTAAAAGCTGAGGGAATGCAAGGCGACTCTTTGAATATAGGCCACCCAGTCTGTATATATAGCTTATCCCTGGTGGCTCAGATGGTAAAGCATCTGCCCTCAATGCAGGAGACCCAGGTTCCAGCCCTGGGTTGGGAAGATCCCCTGGAGAAGGAAATGGCAACCCACTCCAGTACTCCTGCCTGGAAAATTCCATGGATGGAGGAGCCTGGTAGGCTACAGTCCATGGGATCACAGAAGAGTTGGAAATGACTGAGCGACTTCTCTTTTTTTTCTTTCAGTCTGTATAGCACCGTATTCAATGAGATAGAATCTGGGGCCTTGCTCACCCCCAAAATACATGGAGCCAAGACACTCTGTGGGGAACTTTTTGGTCGCCACAGGGAATCTCAATATGGATCTCTTACAGCAGGTATAACCAAATGCATACCTTAGTGATTTAAAAAAAATCTCAGTAAAGGACTCCTAAAAAATTTAAACTTAAAACTGAAGAAATAAAAATATAAATGTAATTTTAGAAATAAAATAGTATAAAGAAACTTAACCAGAAAACCAATCATCATTTATAGCAGCCCTCTCCTCTCCTGTTTCACTCACCAAAAGTTACCACTTAAATTTTCTGTTGTTTTTACCTTTACTCAGATTTATAATTTAAAAAAATATTCTGCCACATTTGCTTTATCATCAGCTCACTTTATATACACAGATAGATATAGATATAGACATATGATTAACTTTTTTGACCATTTGAGAGTACTTTCAATACATCATGGCACTTTACCCTTAGAAACTTGTGTGTATTTCCTAAATACAAGCTGAATATTCTTTTACAAAACCACAGTATAACTCGCAAATTCAGGGAATTTAACATCTGCTCAATATTTTATCTTATCTATAGTTCATATTACAACTTCATCAATTGTCCCAATAATGTTCCTTAGAGCAGCAGTCCCCAAACTTTTTGGGACCAGGAATGGGTTTTGTGGGAGACAAATTTTCCATGGACAGGGAGGGGGGCTGGTTTCAGGATGATTCAAGGACATTACACCTACCGTGCACTTTATATCTGTTATTATCACAGCAGCTCCACCACAGACCATCGGGCATTAGATCCCAGAGGTTGGGGACCCCTGATTTAGAGCATTTGTTCTCTTTAAGTGCAAGATTCAGTTCAAGATCAAGTACTGACTTATTACTCCTCTTAATCTCCTCCATTCTGAAATGATTCCTCAGCCTTTCTCTTTTACAACGTAAACACATTTTTACATTTTAAAAAATTTTATTAGCGAGAAAATTGCCAGTCAGTAAACTGTACATAAGTTGTACAATTTGATAGGTTTTGAAATACATATATGAATTTCCACATGTCCCATTGGAATTTCTCTCTCCAGCCATCCATCTCCTCCATTCCCCACACAACCACTGATTTGCTTTCTACTCCGGGAGTTGGGGATAGACAGGGAGGCCTGGCGTGCTGCAATTCATGGGGTCACAGAGAGTCGGACACGACTGAGCGACTGAACTGAACTGAACCAGATTAGTTTATATTTTAGAGTCATGTAAGTGGAAGTATAAAGTGTGTACTATTTCTTTCAGCATAACTTTGTGAGATTCATCCATGTTGGTGTGTACATCAATATTCCATTCTTTTTATTGTTGAAGTGTTCCTTTGCATGGATATGCTGCAGATTGTTTATCCATTTACCTGTTGGTGGACATTTGGATTGTTTCCAGTTTTTGGAAATTACATATATGAAACTATGAACATTCATGTACAGGTCTTCTATGGACATATTTTTATGTCCATATGGACATAGGGACATAAAGATAAAGACCTATAAGGAAATATGTGAATTATACAGTAGGTGCTTGTTTGATTTCTTAAGAAAGTGCTCAATTTTCCAGTGATTGTACCATTTTCTCTTCCTACAGCAGTGGATCAGATTCTACAATTTCTAGTGAACACTTAGAATGGTCAGTCTTTTTAATTTTAGTGATTCTCATTAAGTGTGTAGAAGTATCTCATTGTTGTTTTAGGCATTTCCCTAATGACTAACGATGCTGAGCATGTTTGGTGCATTTGTTACATGTATATCTTCTTTGGTGAAGTGTGTTTTCAAAAATTTCGCTTGATATTGAGACTTAGAAATACTGTTTAATTATTTACTTTGAACTGTGCTGGGTCTTCACTGCTGCACGTGCGTCTTCTCTAGTTGCAGCGGAGAGGGCTACTCTTTACTTGCCGTAAGTGGGCTTCACACCGCGGTGTTTTCTCCTGTTCCGGAGCTCAGACTCAAGGGCTGGCAGGCTGCAGTAGATGTGGCGTGTGGGCTTAGTTGCCCTGCAGCATGTGGGACCCTCCTGAACTGGGACTCGAACACGTGTCCCCTGCATTGGTAGGTGGATTATTAACCACTAGACCACCAGGTAAGTCTGATATTGAGACTTGTGAGTGTTTCTCAGGTTGGGTTTCGCTAATGTTTCCCCCATTACTCAGACTGTGCATACCCAGCTGGAATAACATAAACGTAATATTTCCTTCTTAGAGCATCTTACCTGCTGGCACTTTCTCTCTCCGCTCTGTGTTGTTAATATAATCACCAGGTCAGTGTGTGGCCTGGTCTTCCTACCCCATACTTGCAACTAATAATTTGTGGAGAGAGACTTTGAGACCATGGAAATACTCCTGTTCCTCATGAAATTTCCCTCTGATTTTTAGTATCACTTGATGACTTCCTGAACCAATCTTAACTAGTATTGTTGCAAGGTGTTGATTTTTATGATTTAAGCACTCCTACATTTATCAGTTCAGATGCTACTATAAGAGCCAGCCCATCTCTCTCTCCCTCATGGGAGCCTGGTGGGCTACAGTCCAAAGTGTTGCAGAGTCGGACATGACTGAGCACGAAGTATGAAAGGCCCTCTATGGTCTGGCTCCCCATTCTCAGTTCGTCCCCAAACCTAACTGCTCTCCAGTACCTCACTCCACTGCAGCCACAGTAGACTCCCTGTTGTTGCTTGAACTTTTCTAGCATGTGTTAGAGCCTCTGCTTTAGCTCTTCTCACTTCTGATGTGCTCTACCCATAGATAACCTCCTTCAAAAGCATATACTTCAGATGATGCATTTAATTCTAATGAAAACTGAAAGATCACAGCATAGCATTTAAAGAACAATTGTTCATTGGTGGTTTATATACATTTGTGAGAATTGCTTAAAAGTGGACTTGTGTACCTATTTTTTCTTTCCTTCATTTATTCTCCAAAAATGTGTTGAACGCTGAATCCATGGGATCAAAAGTAAACAAGGTACAGTCCTAGCTTCAGGGTTCATGCAGCCTAAGGCCAGGAAACAGACAAGCTATGAGACTTAAATTTACACAGCGAGTGTTAGAGTCCAGTTTTCTGATTCTCCAGAATACTGTTTAGAGTTTAAGTATTGATGATGTGAATTTCAAATTAGTCAAATACAAAATACAATTTACAAAAACTTCAAGTATCCACTGTTGAAATATGAGAGGCACTTCTGACTGTTGAACATTTACTTTATACCCATGTTGCAATTAATTAAAACATGACTCTATGAACTCTAACTAGAAGCCTTAATGCATCTTATAATGATTATATTCCTGTTTTTGAAGGGTCTTATCCAAATTATACTTGAGTGTCTCAAAACTCTGTGTATAATATGTATGCCTGGATGCTGGATTTATTAAGCAGAAAAGAGGAGAGAGGAGATTATAGTAGTCATAGATGGAGCCAGGTCCCATGCTCAAGGGAAATCTCATGGAAGAGGCCAGTTTGAAGAGAATCTTCAGGATGAGACATGGAATTGGAGCAGTTTGGGCCAATATTCTGTTAACAGCTATTTGATCATCATGCTCAAGTCTATTTCCCCCTGCATGATGTCACAATACACAATGACTTTTAGCCAGGCTGAACTTTTACAGTTGAAGAGTTTATGTGCTTTTAAAATTTCACTTGGCAGCAACTCACTTGATACTAATTTGGCCAAAATGGTTTTTAAAAATACTGTGTATACATGGCCACCTGAATACATTTCTCTCTCAAACTCTAACTCTTGAGACTTGGTGAGGAGTTCTTATGTTAAGCCTTATTCACACCAAGAAATGCCAAATTTTGTTGCCAACTAGTTATTCAGGAGGACTAAAAACTAGGCCCTAGAGTTTGTTTTTTTTTTTAATTTAAATTGGAGAACTACTGCTTGGATTCAGTTTTTATGGCTTGATTCTGTAATGGATGCATTGGCCTACTTCTGAGGGAACACATTTCTTGTAGGATAGATCTGTGTGTGGGTACTTATCCACTACATTTAGACTGTACATTTTATCCCAAATGAGGAACAGTAAAAATACTTACTTGAAAATGAGTCATAAAAGTTAAATAGTGAACAAGGGACAAAGATTAAAGATAGTTAGACAGAAGGGGAGGAGGGATACAGTTAACTTGGAAGAAGTAAGATAGAGAATAAAGCAAAGACAATGTCAAAAAGCAAGTCAGCTTAGCTGGCAATGTAATTGAGATATTAAGCAACTGAAGTTATTTTGTAATTGATGTATTGAGCAAGTAAACTTATTTGATTTTAGTGCTGGAGGGCATAATTGTTACTGTTGTAATTTAAGAAAAGAGAAAACATGCTTTATTAGATAATACTTTTATAATTGACACTTTATTTTTTTACTGATGTATAGTTGATAATACAAAGATGTGTTTCTGGTATACAGCAAAGTGGTTCAAATATATATACGTGTGTTTATTCTTTTTCATATTCTTTTCCATTATGGTTTATTACAGGATACTGAATATAGTTCCCTGTGTTATATAATAGGACCTTGTTTATACATTCAATATTTTGCATAGTATATTTAAACACATCTAAGTATTGTTCAATTCTATAAGGCCAAAATATATACGAACATTTTGCAGACTTCTCAAATTTCACATGTTGTCAACCATATGAATGTACTTAATACTGTTGAACTGTACACTTAAAATGATTGAGTGGTAAATTTCATGTTACATGTATTTAACCATTTAAAAATCTAAAGGAATCAAGAGTTGTAAGGATGACACAAAATGACTTTTAGTAATTTGAAACCTCTTTCTCTCCACAGATAAAACCTAGACATACTTGATATTCTTGCCATAGTTAGTAGGTACCTCTTTAAATAAAAAATAGTTGACAGTACTTCTCATCTCTGTGTTCTAGTGAAAAATAGTCACTAAATGTAAGTGATCACAAAGTCCCAGAATGCAAGGGCATTTTAGAGGACTTCTAAATATTCTATTCTTGCATTTTCCCAAGAAGAAAGTTATCTAGTTTTCTCCTAAGATAAATCAAAGTCCCTTGTGCTGCAGGAACTATTAATGGCTTACCTTCCTTCTCCTTGGAGAAGGAAATGGCACCCCACTCCAGTACTCTTGCCTGGAAAATTCCATGGACAGAGGAGCTTGGTAGTGTACAGTCCATGGGGTCGCAAAGAGTTGGACACGACTGAGTGATTTCACTTTCTTTCTTTTCCTTCTCCTTTAGGACTAAAGAACACAGGACTGACTCTATTCCTAACCATAACTTGCATGTGTATGTGCTGTGGTTCTCAGTCGTGTCTGACACTTCACGACCCTATGGACTGTAGCCCGCCAGGCTCCTCTGTCCATGGGATTCTCCAGGCAAGAATACTGGAGTGGGTTGCCATGCCCTCTTTCAGGGGATCTTCCTCACCCAGGGATGTAACCCACATCTCTTACATCTCCTGCATTGGCAGTCAGGTTCTTTACCACTAACATTGCCTGGGAAGCCCCAAACCATTACTTGCAGAAGGACTTATACTATCCATTGTTAACATTTTTCCTTCTGAGATAATATTTTAACTCTCCATCCTTTCTAGATATTGCAACTTTAAACACTTCTTATTTATCTTTTCTTAATTTTATCTAGTTTTCTTTCATTTTCCCCAAATAATGGCCCTTGAAAATATTTAAAATACTTAGATCTGAGATTATAGTGAAAGATTGTGTCTTATTTTTCTATTAATCTAACTTCAACATAGAGGCATCTAACTCCTAGGCACTCTTTGACTATTAAATCTTATATGACTACCATCATTCCTATACCCATTTGGACTACATTAGATCTCTTTGACTTTTCAATTGGCGAGACCAAGCATGTAAGCCTTCAGTAGTGGTCTTGCATGAAAATGAAAAGTGAAAGTGTTAGTTGCTCAGTCATGTGCGACTCTTTGCAGCCCCATGGACTGTAGCCCACCAGGCTCCTCTGTCCATGGGATTTCCCAGGCAAGAATACTGGAGAGGGTTGCCATTTCCTTCTCCAGGGGGTCGTCCCAACCCAGGGATTGAACCTGGGTCTTCTACATTGCAGGTAGATTCTCTACCCCTGAGCCACCAGGGAGAAGGCCTAAATCTAGAGTCTGTTGCATTCACAGGGAAATTTTTGTTCTAACTCATGGACTGTTTGGTAGTACACCATGGGTTTGTCTGAACTTCTTGAACAGCAGAACTCGAAAACTATTTGGAAATCAAAACACCAGGTCAAACAGTAGATAAAGTAGATATTTCCTTCCCCAATTTCTAGAGCCTTAAGAAGCAGAGCCCCCCACCCCCCAAACCAGTGGGTGATGTGTCCCTGGCTGGAGCTGGACTGAATACAAAAGCGGTAACACTGTGACTATGGATCATCCCCCACGGTGTCCACATAGCTGGTGGGGCTGCCGCAGATTTGGATGTAGGACTGCGGGTGTAGGAAACACTAAGGCTACGCTTAAGGTGAATCTGCTCCTTAGCTTGTCCCGGCCAGTGTTTTTTTCAATGATGAGTTTTTTGAGATAATTTTGTTTGAAATTGATCATGTTCGTACCACCTATTAAGTACCACTCCAGTTTAAAGTTTTGTATTGCAAGAGGAGACAGGTGATCATTATCCAATTACCGCTTGTATATTCCAGAAGAGAATCCATGTGAGTCCATTTCACATGTTAATTATACAGTAGTTTATTGCTTATTGCCTTTGATATACCATGTTTCTTAGATGAATAATATTCAAAGGTATGAGAACCATTTGAGTAGATGCTGCACAACACACAAAACTCTCTTACAAGGAAAAAGTCTAGTTTCTCATAAACACAAGTTTTTGCATAGAAGCAGTACTGACAGAATAGCAGGGAACTGGTGGGCTGCAGAGAGAGAAAAAGATCAATTGATCCAGGGCAGGAAAGAGAGATTCAGTTCAGGAAAGATCACCCCTGAGAGGATGAGCCACTAATGGTTGGCAATTCAAAGCTGTGGTATCCATCAAGGGCAAAGGCTAGGTGCTGCCAGGCATGGAAATGACCCTTGGGAACAGCAGAGATGGCTTGTTTAGGGAAATGATGTACCCTGCCCCTTCAGGTCACCCTTGCAGAAGATGGTGAGACTTCTGTGTATCATTAGTCTGGTTTGACTAGACAATCTCTAGTCAATTCTTTCTGTTTGAGAATTCAGTCTTATGACCTGGGCAAGGAAACAGCACCATAATTTTCAGGCACTCTGACAGCTTGGGCCCATGACATAGGCTCTAAATAGTGAAATGGCTTGTAGGTTCTAAGCTGGGAGGGAATAATGAAAGGAAAATGAAATGCACATACTCTCTTTCAAAATAGTCCTACTTGGTGCCAACCAACTCCATCTTTATCCTATAGTAATTTTCCTACTTTCCCTAATACAGCAAACTGATTTATATCTGGCAAACAAATGATTATAAATTTGTCACTTGGGGTTCTGCATAAGATTTCAATAATATCTTAGTTATAAAGACAGTATTTTGCTTTTTTGCAAAATTAAACTTAGTTATTTAAAAACTTTATTATAGAACTTTACAAATTTAATTTTTAATTAAATATTGTTTAATTCAATTTCTATTTATATATTATTCTGCTCCAATACTTAATACTATATCCCAATCTTGTTTTATTTGAAAACCACTTTCAGCCTCTGGATTATTAATCCCCTTGCCTTTAGTTTTGTTTTCCCCCACATCCTAGTCACTGAATTATTTTCAAGAAAATCCTGGACTTATCAGTTTGTAGATACCATTAGCATACCTGAAAACAATAATTCTCTCTCATGGAAGAATACTTAGTTAATATCAAATATCCACTCAATGTTCTAGATATCCCCCACTGTTTCATAAATTATTTTGCAGCCTCTTTTTTCAAATCAGAATCTAAATAAAGTCCACACATTGCCTTTGGCTAATGACTCAAAAGCCCCTCTCTTTAACATCTCTTTTAATCTACAGATTACTCTTCCTTCTGTATATTTCTTGCTATCCTTTTAAAAGAAACCATGTCATTTGTTCTACAAAATTTCTCACATTCTTAATTTCTGTTGCCTGCATAGTTTTTTAAAAAACATGTTATCTCATTTTGTCTACACAACTACCTGATGAGGTAGATAGAAGAGATAGTTTTACCATTTAGCAAAGGAGTTGATCAGGGTGCAGAGAGAGAAAGCAGTTTGTCCAAACTTGTAGTAAGTAGTTAAACCAAAAGTAGAATCCAGGAAACACATTTCTTAGACCAGAGAGCAGCTGTTTTTATCCAAACATTGAGCCTCTTATTTCATGAATTAAAGCAGTATTAAAACACCAAAAATCCTGAAGAGGCTTTGAATTAAAAAAAAGTAAGGTATTGGACCTCCCTGGTGGTCCAGTGGGTAAGACTCTGCATTTCCAAGACAAGGGGAGCAGGTTCGACCCTCGGTTGGGGAACTGAGATCCTACATGCTGCAAGGTGTGGCCAGAAAACTAATTAATATTTTAAAAATTAAGGTATTAGTCTAATTTTAATGTTTTGTGATTTCTTAAAAGTAATCCATGTACACTGTTATTTAGGCACCGTATTTCATGAATGAGAATCACTGAGCCTCAATATATGTATATATGTTTACTTGTCTATAGTATATGTGCCTGTATGACCATCTTAAAACTTATGCTTTCATATCATACACATGTTTGAGTATTTTTCTATACTAGATTATAAACTTCTAGATGCAAAGTAGTGTAAGTTTCTTTGCAATTTCTCAGTCAAATGTATGTGACTTATATTCAGGATTTTTGGTGTAAAACAAACATAAAATAGACTGTGTGAATTCTCCTTCCATACTGGAGTAGAACAGAATTTTCTGAGTAATGAACTATTCAGAATGTCTCTGCTTATTTCTCACTGCCATCTACTGGTGCCTGATGTTATTTCTGATTAAGCTCTTTCAGGGAAGTCTATCATAGGGATGTAATGGAGAAAAAGAAGTTGTTGTTCGGTCGCTAAGTTGTGTCAGACTCTTTGCGACCCCATGAACTTCAGCACTCCTGGCTTCCCTGTCCTTCAATATCTCCTGGAGTTTGCTCAAACTTATGTCCATTGAGTCAGTGATGCTATCCAACCATCTCATTCTCTGCCACCCCCTTCTCCTCTTGCTCTCAACCTTTCCCAGCCTTTCTGAACCCTTTCAGGATCTTTTCCAGTGAGTCAGTTCTTTGTGTCAGGTGGCCAAAGTATCAGAACTTCAGCTTCAGCACCAGTACTTCCAATGAATATTTAGGGTTGACTCCTTTAGGGTTGACTGGTTTGATCTCCCTGCTGTCCAAGGGACTCTCAAGAGTGTTTTTCAGTACCATAGTTTGAAAGCATCACTTTTTCAGCACTCAGCTTTCTTTATGGTCCAACTCTCACATCCATACATGACCACTGGAAAAACTATAGCTTTGACCAAATGGATCTTTGTTGGTAAAGTGATGTCTCTGCTTTTTAATACACTAAGTTTGTCATAGCTTCTCTTCCAAGGAGCAAGTGTCTTTTAATTTTGTGGCTGCAGTCACTGTCTACAGTGATTTTGCAGCCCCCCAAAATGAAATCTGACACTGTCTACTTTTTCCCCATCTATGTGCCATGAAATGATGGGATCTGATGCCATGCTCTTCATTTTTTGAATGCTGAGTTTTAAGCCAGCTTTTCACTCTCCTCTTTCACTTTCATTGAGAGGCTCTTTAGTTCCTCTTCACTTTCTGTCATTAAAGTGGTGTCATCTGCATATTTGAGGTTGTTGATATTTCTCCTGGCAATCTAGACTTCAGCTTGTGAATCATCCAACCCAGCATTTCCTATGATGTACTCTGTATATAAGTAAAATAAACATAGTGACAATATACAGCTTTGATGTACTCCTTTCCCAGTTTTGCACCAATCCGTTGTCCCAAGTCCAGTTCTGTTGCTTCTTGTCCTGTACATAGGTTTCTCAGGAGGCAGGTAAGGTGGTCTGGTATTCCCATCTCTTTAAGAATTTCCCAGTTTGTTGTGATCCACACAAAGTCTTTAGCATAATCAATGAAGCAGAAGTAGATTTTTTTTTTTAAATTCCCTTGCTTTTTATATGATCCAATGGATGTTGGCAATTTGATCTCTGGTTCCTCTGCCTTTTCTAACTCCAGTTTGTACATCTGAAAGTTCTCGGTTCACGTACTGCTGAAGCCTAGCTTGAAGGATTTTGAGCATATTCTTTCTAGCAAGTGCTATGCTGTGCTTAGTCACTCAGTCATGTCTGACTCTTTGTGACATCATGGACTATAGCCCACCCGACTCCTCCAGGCAAGAATACTGGAGTGGTTTGTGATGCCCTCCTCCAGGGGATCTTCCAACCCAGGGATCAAACCCAGGTCTCCCCCGTTGCAGATGGATTCTCTACTGACTGAACCACCAGGGAAGCCCAAGAATACTGGAGTGGGTAGCCTATCCCTTCTCCATGGGATCTTCCTGACCCAGGAATCAAACCTGGGTCTCCTGCATTGCAGGCGGATTCTTCACCAGCTGAGTTACCAGGGAAGCCCGCTAGCATGTAAAATGAGTACAGTTGTATGGTAATTTGAACATTCTTTGGCACTGCCTTTCTTTGGGATTGGAATGAAAACTGGCTTTTCCAGACCTGTGGCCACTGCTGTTTTCCAAATTTGCTGGCATATTGTGTGCGGCACTTTAACAGCATCACCTTTTAGGATTTAAAATTGCTCAGGTAGAATTCTATCACCTCCACTAGCTTTGTTCATAGTAATGCTTCCTAAGGCCCACTTGAATTCACACTCCAGGATTTTAGGCTCCAGGTGAGTGATCACACCATCAATAGTTATCTGGGTCATTAAGAACTTTTTTGTACAGTTCTGAGTATTCTTGCCACCTCTTCTTAATCTCTTCTGCTTCTGTGAGGTCCTTGCTATTTTTGTCCTTTATTTATTGTGCTCATCTTTGCATGAAATGTTTCCTTGATAACTTCAGTTTTCTTAAAGAGATCTCTAGTCTTTCCCATTCTATTGTTGCCCTCTATTTCTTTGCATTGTTCATTTAAGAAGGCCTTCTTACTTCTCCTTGCTATTCTCTGGAACTCTTCATTCAGTTTGGTATATCTTTCCCTTTCTCCTCTGCCTTTCTCTTCTCTTCTCAGATATTTGTAAGGCCAGCTCAGACAACCACTTTGCCTTCTTGCATTTCTTCTTCTTGGGGATGGTTTTGGTCACTACTTCCAGTACAATGTTACGAACCTCCGTCCATAGTTCTTCAGGCACTCTGTCTACCAGATCTAGTCCCTTGAATCTATTTATTACCTCTACTATATAATCATAAGGGATTTGATTATGAAGTCCTAAAAATTCTTTGAGAAGGCACCTTTCAAATGAAAAGGTGTTTTCTTGATAAGTAAAGCTATCTTACGTGTAAAATAAAAATGACTACCTTCTAAAAATTTCCATAATATCTATGACACCCTCTAAGCATTATAAAACTCCTAGAGAACATAGGCAAAACACTCTCCGACATACATCACAGCAGGATGCTCTATGACCCACCTCCCAGAATATTGGAAATAAAAGCAAAAATAAACAAATGGGGCCTAATTAAATTTAAAAGCTTCTGCACATCAAAGGAAACTATTAGCAAGGTGAAAAGGCAGCCTTCAGAATGGGAGGAGAAAATAGCAAATGAAGCAACTGACAAACAACTAATCTCAAAAATATACAAGCAACTCCTACAGCTCTACTCCAGAAAAATAAATGAGCCAATCAAAAAATGGGCCAAAGAACTAAATAGACATTTCTCCAAAGAAGACATACAGATGGCTAACAAACACATGAAAAGATGCTCAACATCACTCATTATCAGAGAAATGCAAATCAAAACCACTATGAGGTACCATTTCACACCAGTCAGAATGGCTGTGATCCAAAAGTCTACAAGCAATAAATGCTGGAGAGGGTGTGGAGAAAAAGGAACCCTCTTACATTGTTGGTGGGAACGCAAACTAGTACAGCCACTATGGAGAACAGTGTGGAGATTCCTTAAAAAACTGGAAATAGAACTGCCTTATGATCCAGCAACCCCACTGCTGGGCATACACACTGAGGAAACCAGAAGGGAAAGAGACACGTGTACCCCAATGTTCATCGCAGCACTGTTTATAATAGCCAGGACATGGAAGCAACCTAGATGTCCATCAGCAGATGAATGGATAAGAAAGCAGTGGTACATATACACAATGGAGTATTACTCAGCCATTAAAAAGAACACATTTGAATCAGTTCTAATGAGGTGGATGAAACTGGAGCCTATTATACAGAGTGAAGTAAGCCAGAAAGAAAAACACCAATACAGTATACTAACGCATATATATGGAACTTAGAAAGATGGTAACAATAACCCTGTGTACAAGACAGCAAAAGAGACACTGATGTATAAACAGTCTTATGGACTCTGTTGGAGAGGGAGAGGGTGGGAAGATTTGGGAGAATGGCATTGAAACATGTGTAATATCATGTATGAAACGAGTTGCCAGTCCAGGTTCGATGCACGATACTGGATGCTTGGGGCTGGTGCGCTGGGACGAACCAGAGGGATGGTGTGGGGAGGGAGGAGGGTTCAGGATGGGGAGCACATGTATACCTGTGGCGGATTCGTTTTGATGTTTGGCAAAACTAATACAGTGTTTGAAGTTTAAAAATTAAATAAAATTAAAAAAAAAGGAAAAATAATAAATAAAAGTTGCTAAATAAATTTATCATCTGCTAATACTTTTGAGGTATAAAATGAATACAACTTCTAGCCAACAATTCTTACCACAGTTGAATTACTGGTAAAGGAATTTTAGCAAATTTAACAATATAGAATGATACTTCCATTTTATATCTAATATAAATAATGCATGCTGCAATGAATATGGAGGTGCAGATATCTTTTTGAGCTAAGTGTTTTTATTTCCTTCAGATAAATACACAGAGGTAGGATTCTGAATCGTAGAGTAATTCTGTTTTTAAGTTTTAGGAATCTCCATACCATTTTCCATAGTGCCTGTGCCAGTGTTCATTTCTACCATCAGTGGATGAGACTTCCCTTTTTACTACCCCCTCATCAGCACTTGTTATTTTTTTGTCTTTGATATCACCTCACACCTATTAGAATGGCTATTATCTCACTGCGGTTTTGATTTGTATTTCCCTCATGTTAGTGATGCTGAGCACCTTTTTATGTACTTGTTAAGTCAGTTTTATATTTTCTTTGGAACTATGTCTATTCAGATTCTTTGCTCATTTAAAAAAAATTTTTTTTTTTGGCTCTTGAATTTTATGAGTTATTGCTATATTTTGAATATTAACCCCTTATCAGATAATATGATTGCTTGACATTTTATAGCATTCCATAGATGCTGGAGCAGGGAGCGGCCAAGAGGAGCAACCCCATGTCCAAAATCAGGAGTGGCAAAAGGGAGGAAATACCCCACGTCCAAGGTAAGGAGCAGCCGTGAAGAGAGACCCCACGTCCAAGGTAAGAGAAACCCAAGTAAGACAGTAGGTGCTGAGAGAGGGCATCAGAGGGCAGACAGACTGAAACCACAATCACAGAAAACTAACCAATCTGATTACATGGACCACAGCCTTGTCTAACTCAATGAAACTACACCACGCCATGTAGGGCCACCCAAGACGGACAGGTCATGGTGGAGAGTTCTGACAAAATGTGGTCCACTGGAGAAGGGAATGGCAAACCACTTCAGTATTCCTGCCTTGAGAACCCCATGAACAGTATGAAAAGGCAAAAAGATAGGACACTGAAAGATGAACTCCCCAGGTCAGTAGGTACCCAATATGCTACTGGAGATCAGTGGAGAAGTAACTCCATAATGAAGGGATGGAGCCAAAGCAAAAACAACACCCAGTTGTGGACGTGACTGGTGATAGAAGCAAGGTCCGAGGCTGTAAAGAGCAATATTGCATAGGAACCTGGAATGTTAGGTCCATGAATCAAGGCAAATTGGAAGTGGTCAAACAGGAGATGCCAAGAGTGAACGTCGACATTCTAGGAATCAGTGAACTCAAATGGACTGGAATGGGTGAATTTAACTCAGATGACCATTATATCTACCACTGCGGGCAGGAATCCCTTAGAAGACATGGAGAAGCCATCACAGTCAACAAGAGAGTCCAAAATGCAGTACTTGGATGCAATCTCAAAAATGACAGAATGATCTCTGTTCGTTTCCAAGGTAAACCATTCAATATCACAGTAATCCAAGTCTGTGCCCCGACCAGTAACGCTGAAGAAGCTGAACGGTTCTATGAAGACCTACATGACCTTTTAGAACTAACACCCGAAAAAGATGTCCTTTTCATTATAGGAGACTGGAATGCAAAAGTAGGAAGTCAAGAAACACCTGGAGTAACAGGCATATTTGGCCTTGGAGGACAGAATGAAGCAGGGCAAAGGCTAATAGAATTTTGCCAAGAGAATGCACTGGTCATAGCAAACATCCTCTTCCAACAACATATGAAGACTCTACACATGGACATCACCAGATGGTCAACACTGAAATCAAGACTGATTATATTCTTAGCAGCCAAAGATGGAGAAGCTCTATACAGTCAGCAAAAACAAGACCAGGAGCTGACTGTGGCTCAGATCATGAACTCCTTACTGCCAAATTCAGACTTAAATTGAAGAAAGTGGGGAAAACCACTAGACCATTCAGGTATGACCTAAATCAAATCCCTTATGATTATACAGTGGAAGTGAGAAATAAGATTTAAGGGACTAGATCTGATAGAGTGCCTGATGAACTGTGGATGGAGGTTCGTGACACTGTACAGGAGACAGGAATCAAGACCATCCCCAAGAAAAAGAAATGCAAAAAAGCAAAATAGCTGTCTGAGGAGGCCTTACAAATAGCTCTGAAAAGAGAAGCAAAAAGCAAAGGAGAAAAGAAAAGATATATCCATTTGAATGCAGAGTTCCAAAGAATAGCAAGGAGAGGTAAGAAAGACTTCCTCAGCAATCAATGCAAAGAAATAGAAGAAAACAATAGAATGGGAAAGACTAGAGATCTCTTCAAGAAAATTAGAGATACCAAGGGAACATTTCATACAAAGATGGGCTCAATAAAGGACAGAAATGGTATGGACCTAACGGAATCAGAAGATATTAAGAAGAGGTAGCATGAATACACAGAAGAACTATACAAAATAGATCTTCACAACCCAGATAATCACGATAGCATGGTCACTCACCTAGAGCCACACACCCTGGAATGTGAAGTCAAGTGGGCCTTAGAAAGCATCACTATGAACAAAGCTAGTGGATGTGATGGAATTCCAGTTGAGCTATTTCAAATCCTAAAAGATGATGCTCTGAAAGTGCTGCATTCAACATGCCAGCAAATTTGGAAAACTCAGCAGTGGCCACAGGACTGGAAAGGGTCAGTTTTCATTCCAATCCCAAAGAAAGGCAATGCCAAAGAATGCTCAAACTACTGCACAGTTGCACTCATCTCACATGCTAGTAAAGTAATGCTCAAAATCCTCCAAGCCAGGCTTCAGGAATAAGTGAACCGTGAACCTCCAGATGTTCAAGCTGGTTTTAGCAAAGGCAGAGGAACCAGAGATCAAATTGCCAACATCTGCTGGATCATCAAAAAAGCAAGAGAGTTCCAGAAAAACATCTATTTCTGCTTTACTGACTATTCCAAAGCCTTTGATTGTGTGGATCACAATAAACTCTGGAAAATTCTGAAAGAGATGGGAATACCAGACCACCTGACCTGCCTCTTGAGAAATCTGTATGCATGTCAGGAAGCAACAGTTAGAACTGGACATGGAACAACAGACTGGTTCCAAATAGGAAAAGGAGTACGTCAAGGCTGTATGTTGTCATCCTGGTTATTTAACTTATATGCAAAGTACATTGTGAGAAACACTGGGCTGATGGAAGCACAAGCTGGAATCAAGATTGCCAGGAGAAATATCAATAACCTCAGATATGCAGATGACACCACCCTTATGGCAGAAAGTGAAGAGGAACTCAAAAGCCTCTTGATGAAGGTGAGAGTGAAAAGGTTGGCTTAAAGCTCAACATTCAGAAAACTAAGATCATGGCATCTGGTCCCATCACTTCATGGCAACTAGATGGAGAAACAGTGTAAACAGTGGCTGACTTTATTTTTTGGGGGCTCCAAAATCACTGCAGATGGTGACTGCAGCCATGAAATTAAAAGACAGTTGTTCCTTGGAAGGAAAATTATGACCAACCTAGACAGCATATTAAAAAGTAGAGACATTACTTTGCCAACACAGGTCTGTCTAATCAAGGCTGTGGTTTTTCCAGTGGTCATGTATGAATGTGAGAGTTGGAGTGTAAAGAAAGCTGAGCACTGAAGAATTGATGCATTTGAACTGTGGTGTTGGAGAAGACTCTTGAGAGTCCCTTGGACTGCAAGGAGATCCAACCAGTCCATCCTAAAGGAGATCAGTCCTGGGTGTTCATTGGAAGGACTGATGTTGAAGCTGAAACTCCAATACTTTGGCCTTCTGATGCAAAGAGCTGACTCATCTGAAAAGACCCTGATGCTGGGAAAGATTGAGGGCAGGAGAAGGGGATGACAGAGGATGAGATGGTTGGATGGCATCACCAACTCAATCGACATGAGTTTGGGTGAACTCCGGGAGTTGGTGATGGACAGGGAGGCCTGGCATGCTTCAGTCCATGCGGTGGCAAAGAGTCAGACACAACTGAGTGACTAAACTGAAGTGAACAAATTTTAAGACTGGTTGTATTGCTCTGGAAAATGTCATTGGAATTTTGATATTGCAGAGTCTACAGATTGCTCTGCATAGTATGGACATCTTAACAATATTCTACCATCCATGAGCATGAAATGTCTTCCCATTTATCTGAGACTTTTCAATTTTTTTCAATATAGTTGTTAGTGTACAGGTCTTTCACCTTCTTGGTTAAATTTATTCCTAGAAACCCTTTTTTGATGCAGTTGTAAATGGGATTGTTTTCTTAACTTCTCTGACAGTTTATTACTGTGTAGAAATGGAACTGACCTTTGTGTATTAATTTTGTATCCTTCAGTTTTACTAATTTATTAGTTCTAACAGTTTTTTTTTGGTAGAGTCGTCAGGGTTTTCTATATATAACATTCTTGCCTAATGGCTTTGTCTAGAGCTTCCAGTGCTGTGCTAAATAAAAATGGCAAGGGTGAGCATATTTATCATGATCTTGATCTTAGAGAAAAACCTTTAAACTTTTCACCATTGAGTATGCTGTTAGCTTGTCATACATAGCCTTTGTCATGTTGAGGTACTATTCCTTTGATACCTACTTTCTTGAGTTTTTTTTATTAAGAATAGGTATTGAATTTGATCAAATGCCTTTTCTGCATCTATTCAGATGATCATTTTTATATTTCATGTTTTAAAATGTGATTTGTAGATGATTTGCAGATGTTGAGCCATCCTTGCATCTCTGGAATATATCCCACTTGATCATGGTATTTGCTCATTTTACTGTATTTTTGAATTAGGTTTGATAATCTTTTGAGGATTTTTGCATTTCTCTTCATTAGGGATATTGGCCTGTAATTTTCTTTTCTTATATTGGCTTGTAACCTTCCTTTCCTTGACTGGTTTTTGTATCGGGGTAACACTAAACTCCTAAACTTAGTTTGGAAGTTTCCCTCTTCTATTTTTTGGAGGAGTTTGAGAAAGGTTGTCATCTGGTCTTGGACTTTTGTTTGCTGAAAAGTTTCAGATTACTGATTCAACCTCCTAACGTGTAATGGGTCTGTTCAGATTTCCTGTATCTTACTTAATTGTATGTTCTAGGAATTATCCTTTTTTCTCATTTATTCAAAGTTTTATTAATTTTGTCTTTCCAACAAACCATCTCAGTTTCTGTTGTCTTTTTAGTCTCCATTTCATTTATTTCTGCTCTGATATTTATTATTTTCTTTCTACTACTCTTGGACTTTGTTCTTGTTTTTCTAGTTCCTTTATATGTAAATTAGGGTGTTTGAGAATTTTGTTTCCTGTTTTCTTTTCCTGGAGGCTTTTTATCACTGTTTGCTTCTTAGAACTGCTTTTGCAGCATCCCATGACTTTCGGTATTTTGCATTTCCATTTTCATTTGTCTCAAGTTTTAATTTTCCTTTTGATTTCTTCTTTGACCCATTTGCTGTTCAGGAAAATGTTTAATCTCCACACATTTGAGAATTTTCCAGTCTTCCTTTTATACTTGGGCTATAGTTTCCTACCATTTTGGTCAGAGAAAATGCTTGATATGATTTCAAACTTCTTAAATTTACGAAACCTTGTTTTCATGGCCTAACATATGATCTACCCTGGATAATGTTCTATGTGCATTTAAAAAGAATGTATTTTTCTGCTTTTGGATGAAACGTTAACTCCATCTACCCTAACGTGTTGTTTAAAAGCCCAATGATCACATGAAATGTTTTCCTATCCCTTAGGTTTGTAAAGTAATGCTCAAAATCCTCCAAGCCAGGCTTCAGCAATACATGAACTGTGAACTTCCAGATGTTCAAGCTGGTTTTAGAAAAAGCAGAGGAACCAGAGATCAAATTGCCAACATCTGCTGGATCATCAAAAAAGCAAAAGAGTTCCAGAAAAACATCTTTCTGCTTTATTAACTATGCCAAAGCCTTTGATTGTGTGGATCACAATAAACTCTGGAAAATTCTGAAAGAGATGGGAATCCCAGACCACCTGACCCACCTCTTGAGGAACCTGTATGCAGGTCAGGAAGCAAGTTAGAACTGAACATGGAACAAGACTGGTTCCAAATAGGAGGAGTACGTCAAGTCTGTATATTGTCACCCTGCTTATTTAACTTCTATGCCGAGTACCTCATGAGAAACACTGGGCTGGAAGAAGCACAAGCTGGAATCAAGATTGCTGGGAGAAATATCAATAACCTCAGATATGCAGATGATACCACTTTATGGCAGAAAATGAAGAGGAACTCAAAAGCCTCTTGATGAAAGTGAAAGAGGAGAGTGAAAACGTTGGCTTAAAGCTCAACATTCAGAAAAAGAAGATCATGGCATCTGGTCCCATCACTTCATGGGAAATAGATGGGGAAACAGTGTCAGACTTTTTTTATTTTTTGGGGCTCCAAAATCTCTGCAGATGGTGATTGCAGCCATGAAATTAAAAGACTCCTTGGAAGGAAAGTTATGACCAACCTAGACAACATATTAAAAAGCAGAGACATTACTTTGCCAGCAAAGGTCCGTCTAGTCAAGGCTATGGTTTTTCCAGTGGTCATGTATGGATGTGAGAGTTGGACTGTGAAGAAAGCTGAGCGCCAAAGAATTGATGCTTTTGAACTGTGGTGTTGGAAAAGACTCTTGAGAATCCCTTGGACTGCAAGGAGATCCAACCAGAATCAGTCCATCCTAAAGGAGACCAGTCCTGGGTGTTCATTGGAAGGACTGATGCCGAGGCTGAAACTCCAATACTTTGGCCACCTCATGCAAAGAGTTGACTCATTGGAAAAGACCCTGATGCTGGGAGGGATTGGGGGCAGGAGGAGAAGGGAACGACAGAGGATGAGACGGCTGGATGACATCACTGACTTGATGGACATGAGTTTGGGTGAACTCCGGGAGTTGGTGATGGACAGGGAGGCCTGGCGTGCTGCGATTCATGGGGTCGCAAAGAGTCGGACACAACTCAGCGACTGAAGTTTGAGACTACCTGTGTCCTTAAGGCTGAAATGAGTCTCATCAGTAGCATATAGTTGGGTCTTGTTACAATTTACATCTTTTTATCTTGTATATCCATTAGGAAATTATTCTAGTTTATCATGGTTACTTTTAACCTTCACAACTAGATTTGTAAATGATAAATTCACCAGTGTTAGAGTATTCCAAATTAACTATATATTTACCTTTACCAGTGAGATTTATATTTTCATGTTTTCCTCTTATTAATCAATGCCATTTTGTGCATATTCAGTCATGTCTGACTCTTTGTGACCCCATGGATTATAGCCCACCAGGCTCCTCTGTTCATAGGATTTTCCAGGTGAGAATACTATAGTGGGTTGCCATTTCCTTTTCCAGGGGATCTTCCTGACCCAGGTATCAATCCTGCGTCTCTTGCATTAGCAGGCAGATTCTTTCCACTGTGCCACCTAGGAAGCTCTACTGCCATTTCAGTTCGGCCTCAAGAGCTCCTTTAACATTTGTTATGAGGCGTATCTAGTGGTGATGATGTCCTTAGCTTTTGCTTTTCAAGAAAACTCTTCAATTCTGAAGCACAACTTTTGCCAGTTTTTTTTCCTTTCAGCATGTTGAATACACCATGTCACTCCCAGCTGGCCTGCAAAGTTTCTACTGAAAAATTCATTTATAGTTTTAGTGGGGTTCCTTTGTATGGAACAATTTTTTTTTTCCTCTTGCTGTTTTTAAGATTCTGTCTTTTGCAATTTAATAACTTGTCTTAGTATGGGTCTCTTTAGATCGTATTTAGAACCTGGAGCTTCCTGGATCTGGGTGTCTTTCTTTTCCCAGGTTAGTAGAGCTTACAACCATTATTTCTTCAAAATTTCTGTCCCCTTCTCCCTTTCCTTTTTGGGACCCCTGTAGTGCAACCTCTGGGTTGCTTGACGGTGTCCTATAAGCTATCTTCACTCTTAATTCTTTTACTTTTTGCTGCTCTGATTGAATTCCACCATCTGGTCTTTGACTTCACATAACGATTTTTCTTAGTCTACTGTTGATTCCTCTGTTGAATTTTTCAGTTATTTTATTCCTCAATTATGTAGTTTTTATTTGCTACATTTTCTATTTCTGTGCTGACATTCTCCCTTTGTTCATGTGTCAGGGAGTAGCTTTATGATAATAGCATTTACTTCATTAAGATCTCTTTCTGAAGTTTTCCTGTGTCCTTTTGTTTGGAACATGATCCTTCGTTTCCTCATTTTCCTTGACTCTGTGTTGGTTTCTCTGCATTAGGTAAAACAACCTCTCCTAGTTTTAAAGGAGTACTTTCATGTAGATAACAATTATCGTTTAACCATGCCGTAGCCCTTGGCTCTAATACCTTTGTGATCATTGAAGCAGATTTTTTTTCTCAGTGCTCGTGGAGGTGTACCAAGACCTGTCAGTGTCCCAAAGGGGAGGGTCTTATTCAGCACTTGGATGCAGGCTGATTGGAAACTGTATTCTCAGGCAGCGGATTGTAGAGTACACAGACACTTTTATGGGAAGACTGGGAGACGGTCTTTGCTCTTGGCTGAGGCTTGAAGGGACAGCGCATTATGCACTGTTTGCTAGCCCTACAGGATCCACAAGCACTGCTGCCCCCAGAGCCAGGTCATCAGTCCCATGGGTGGCAGCCACAATAGCTGGGGCGCCAGGTGTTTGCACAAGCTCCTTCCTGGGAAGTTCTGGTGATCTGGTGCGAGGTAGAGGGACAGCACATGCCTGCACCCTCCACGGTCTCTGGAGAGTAACGAAGTGAGCCCTAAGAAGCCTGTTCTTCAGGCTAAAGCATTTAAGATAAGCAAACAGGCCTGTTTTACATTAAGACTGGGCAGCTTCAGGATATTTCCTTTGGGCTAAGCCTTGGGGGATTAGCCTCAGTGAGTCCATACAAGCCTGTGAGGAACTGCTTCTCAGATTGCACTAGCTCGCGGGTCTGAGAGAAACCCTTGCTGGCTTTCAAAGCTACATGTTTTAGGGGCCCATCTCTCCAAGTCTTAAAAGCTGCAGCACCAGCTGTGGGGTCCAAACCTTTTGATCCTTAGGAGAAACTTGTAATCCTGAGATCCCCCTGGTTGGGTCTGACCGTGTCTTCAGCCTCTCCTACCCATTCCAATGTGGGCTTTTTGCTCATCCACCTGATGTGTAAAAAGTTACTCAACTAGACTCTGGATTTCTTTCAGAGAGAACTGTTCTGTATGTAACTGTTATTTAATTTGTCCATGGGAGGAGGTGAATTTGGGAGTCATCTTGTACTGGGACCTGCTGATTAAAAAAAAAAAAAAATCCTTTCCCTCCTCAAAATGTTTGGAATAGCAGTTCTTTAATGAATTGTTCATCAGTAGTTAAATAACATATAATAATATTTTTGGTGAATGTTAGCACAGACTTAACAGACTTGTTGGCCCAAGGGTGGATTGATGAAGAGCACGTTTCTGGGTTTTCCTCTTTCCTACTGTGTCTGGTCATGATGACTAGTCCTTGCTGCTGCTGCTGCTAAGTCGCTTCAGTCGTGTCCGACTCTGTGCGACCCCTGAGACGGCAGCCCACTAGTCCTTAGGTACTGTTAAACGTGCAGTTGTCTCAGGAGCCCTTGATGGAACACGTTTCTTGACATACCAGGATCCTTCTGTTGGACTTATTTTTTCTACTGAGCTATTTTACTCATCCACTTTTGAATCTTAGGTAAACAAATTAATTTAGAGCAGAACAGACTGTTTTAAATATGATTACAAATTTTCAGAGCAGGCTGCTAAATCATCCACCCCAGTGACAAGATAATGCAACCAAATGATCAAGACACCACATTTTGGGATTTATTATTGATATGGCCCTGTTTGACATCAGCTTCCATCCATTATTCTGGTGAGTTACTGCTCACAAGATATACCCATCAAGGAGACTGGATGATAGTAGAGCTACCTACTATCATCCTTGAATGATGTGGCGGTGAGGGGTGCCAACCTCCAGCAGAGTCAAAAACCCATGTATAAAACTTCAGAGACGGCACTATGTATCTGAAATTCTGCATTTGTGGATTTAGCCAACCATGGATTATGTACTGTAGAACCTATTTATTAAAAAAGATCTGCATGTGACTGAACCTGTGTTATTGAAAGGTCAGTTGTTGAGTCACCCAGTCGTGTCTGACTCTTCGCAACCTAAATGCAAATCCAATGTTAAATATATATATAAAAAAGACTCAAGTCAGTAAATCACTAACATTTTTACATATGATCAATAATTTATACTCCGCATGGTGGCTGACCTATACTACTTTGTGCTAAGTCACTTCAGTGGTGCTTGACTCTGTGTGACCCTACAGACTATAACAGCCCGCCAGGTTCCTCTTCCATGGGATTCTCCAAGCAAGAATACTGGAGTGGGTTATCATTTCCTTCTCCAGGGGACCTTCCCAACCCAGGGATCGAACCTGTGTCTCTTACATCTCCTGCACTGGCAGGTGGGTTCTTTACCACTAGTGCCACCCGGGAAGCCCCAAAATATGGAACACTTCATGAATTTGAATGTCATCATTGTGTACTTGCCATTAAAACCTTTAAGTCTGCCAGCTGTCTTTAAATACCAAATGATACTGATATGATTGCAGAAAATTCTGATGTATGCTACTTTTATGATACATATTACTTAATATGTCTCCCAGGTAGCCCTGGCTTTTCAGCTAATTCCACAGGCATGCACTTAGGCCTAATTATGGGATAGATAATATTTACTATTTCATTTACTGCCTAAAAGATGTTTCTCAACAAGTGAGTCTGGAATTCTTTATATAGATAATACTACAGGTACCTATAAGCTTGTTTATGGATTCTGTGTCAGAACTGTGAATGGACAGACACTAAGGAGACAGGGCTAAGTCTTGTGTTTAGTTTACTTTTGCACACTCCTCAGTGTCCAGCATGGTACTTGTACAAGTTCAGTAAATATTAACAAAACTTCTCTAGGTATTCCATTTTGGAATTCTTGTAGAAACAAGTCAATTTTGGAAAATCTTCTAGTGTTTGTAAATTTAATAAATGAAATACACTTGCCATTACTAATCATAAGTTTAAAAAAAAAAAAGCCGATGTAAGAGTAAGGTTAGAAGTGGTGTCTGTCCTGTATGTGCTTACATGTATAAAGTGGAATTCAAGAGAAGTTAAAAGATACACGAGAAATTATATGGGAGAAAATATGAAGAATAAGGTTAGACTTGACGATGGAAAAAAAAAACCCTGATCACTTTTTGGATAAGTTGCACTTGTAAATTAAACCTTTATGAGGGCATTTTGGGCAATGGGGTAAAGTGGTATTAAAAAAAAAAAACACCCAAAACTCCCAATATAATAAAGCATAATTCAAATAGGTTTTGGGGAAATTTTAAGTTTTTTAAATAATTTGTTGACCTCTTGATTAACTGGGATTTTTACCATTCCATATACTCTGCAATATAACTAAATAACTACGTTACAATGTTTTGTTAACGTGTAAGGAAAAAGTAATCAGATTCTTTGACTCTGAACAACTAAGAAATGAAAAGATCCCATTCTTAGATTTTTATATTTGATTTTCTTACAGAAATAACTTCAGTTATTATGCCAATATTTACCTGAAAATGGCAGCCTCCAACAGTAAATAATTGAAATAACCACAGAATCATAAGGAGCTATAGTGAAACAAACAAAATTTTTCCTTCTTGACCAATAAAGTTTTGAAGAATGAAAAACCACAACTATGAAGGAAAAAAGGCAAATGTAAATGGAGGACACGCATCAAAGCCCAGGAGCTAAAAATGAATTATTAGAAAGATGCTTCAAAAAATCAATTACCATCACAGGGAAAAACTATTATGAAAGCAGCTCAAAAAATAAATGAACACTTATCTTTAAAACATAGAAATACTTGAGATAGTTTACAATGCCCAGTTAATTACTATATATATTCCACCCACTCAGATATTTATGAATACTGTATAAGTCAATAGGATTTGTTTACTGTTAGAAAATTTTTTTCTCATATGTGAAAAATTACAACCAATTCTTCAACCCTTAGAAAGATGGTTTTCCCACATTTTGAATGTTTTTTTAAATGAAATAATACATGGTCAGAGCATCAATCTCAGAGATTTTTTAGAACAGGTGACTGAAAACCAAGTTCTCCTTACAGGCCAGCTCCAAAACGCTAAGTGATAAAATACACTTTTATCTCTTAGGCCAGCCAGCCTAAACACCTTTCTGGGAGTCAGCAATCTGTGGCCCACAGGCTGAATGTGGCTTGTGGCCTATTTGTACACAGCCCTGAGTCGAGAATGGTTTTTACATTTTTTAAGGGGTTGTAACCAAAACCAAACCAGAGAATATGTAACAAAAAACCATACACGGTCTACAGAGCCTAAAATATTTATGATCTGGCCGTTTATAGAAAAGTCTGCAGACCTTTCATTTATATCAATGTTGTACAGATTCAGGCAGTGCAATTTTAAGTCCAAGATAAGGTTCATTTATTCCCATCAGGAATATAAGTAACTTTCTGAAAAGGTATCTTCTGATGTCATCTGTTGATTTCTTTTCAATTTTTTCTTCATTTTCAACGTCATTAAAGTTCATCCTACAATAATAATGTAAAAGTGATTGAATTCTTTTAAACATCTAATGTTAAAAGGTAAAAATAATTAACTGACCTAAGTTTTACTTTTTCAAAAATACTTAATATTCTTATTTTATAGATCACATGGAAGTATACCTTGTCTAACAGTGGGAAAAGGATATCTCACAAATCTCACTTGCCCATGGCATGTAATACAATTGTAACTTATCACACTTTCAAAGTCATCCTTTGGCATGCTCTTTAACCTAATTTCAGTTATTCTACTTTTGACTAATAATGCTTGATTTCAAATGTCTAATAAGCCAAAAGTCAGAATTCTAAAGATAAAACATTGTGAGAAAACTAACATATCCAAAATGTCAGAAAAACCTGTTCACAAAAAATAAAAAAAAAAAAAAAAAAAAAAAACACAAAACACTTTCATTTCTATCTTTTAGATTTGGATAAAATAGAATTCTTGAAGTAGGCTGTAAAGCTTCATAGGTGAGGGTATCATTCTAACATGGCTCTATAAAGCCAGATTCTCTGGCCCTCTAGCAGCTGTATTCTTCTTTGTCCTTTCACCTTACAGGGGAAAGAATCCAAGAAACCTTATACGTGAATGTATTAAATTCCATTCAGAAAGGATTCTACCATTTGTAAACTTGCTGGTCGGTTTCTAAGTGTCTTACAATGATACTGATTTTAAAAAAGGAAAACATGGATAGCCCTCTTTAGAAGAGCAAGAAAGAGGTTGTACCGCTTCTTGACAGATTAGTAATTCAAGGGGGTGGGGCAGGTCAAGATGAATACGGCTTCTAATATATCCTGACGATACCAAGAACAAAAGAAAACTTGCTCTCCAAAAGGTGTTTTAAGGCTCAAATCAATGCTTTTACATTTGACCAAAATTTATGACCATAGTTACTATTTTTCTGTTAAATGGCTTGTCCAAATTTCTAAGCATTTCAGAAGCTACATTCTGATTTTCATAGTTTCCAAAGAAAAAGTTTCCAACCACCTTACTGTTTTTTGAAGCTTTGCTTTACTGTTTGATACATATACTGTACATTAAGAACACATTTAAATAATGTCTGTCAAAGTCAGTTCTAGATTTAGTCCTTACCTTATCTCTTTTTTCATGATTTTGGAGCTTTTCCAATTTTTCATATATTAAGGTAGCAATCTCTTTTGCATCTCTGGAGTCTATTTGCTCTCCCCAAGTATTTCTCTAAAATTGAAAATACTCTTCTTATAACCTTTTAAGTATCTAAACAAAACTGATATTTCCACCTAAGAAACTTGATTAAATGTTTAAAACTTAAAACTTCTTCAAGGAAATGCTGCTGGCAAAAGCAATCAACCAATAACTTACCAGAAATAAATACTAACAATACTGTTATGGAAACATGTAAATTAATTAATTGGTTAAAATGCATTGCTAACTCCAAATGTCTCAAAACATCTAAACTGTATAAGAAAAGATGTCCCCAGAGGACTCAAAACATTCTAAAGTCACTGGTTGGCACAGACAAAACTTTGACCAATTACAACAATGCAAAGCAATGTACTTCCTGGTTCTCATCTGCCTATGGCAGGAAGGTGGCTGAAAAGCAGGGGGAAGGTCAGGTCAATACATCCAGGTCTGTTTATTTTGGATCTGGAGCCACCAGTTTCCTTCTTCCTGGTGGAACTTCAAACTATGCTAGGATTCTGTTTCTGTGAATAGCTGTTCACCTGGTTGGTACTTCTCACTTCGATCTTTATTCTGCTGTGGCCTTGTCTGCTGGACTTCTGGATTCTACCCCTGCCTTTCCATTCGGACATATGGTGACATCATGTTTTCAAACAGTTCCCTGTATGGCCTGATTAATTCTGTGACTGCTCATTACACTGATATTTCCCTAACATCATTCTACCTGAATAAGACACCTATTTATATATCTAATTCTCAAGGTGTTCTGAGAACTTGGAAGCCAGAGGAATGAAGATTCAGGCTTTGGTATAAAGTTCCTTTACTCTGAGTTCTGCTTACCCCAGACTGTTGTTGAGAGAGAGATACCTTCACCACAAATAAGAATCTTTCACTGAAAAATGTAGGTGTCTGACAAATCTAGAATTCTGAAATTCATCATCTAGTTTCTTTAGCTCTATTTCAAAATGCATTATAATCGCAAATAAATTGCACAAGATCTTAATCTGATATACTTTCTCAAAAGGTATGTAGCAAAACATTTGAAATTATTTATCTCAATGTTTTACCAGAAAATGTATGCATAACAAGTACTTGTCTATCACAGCTTTATTGTCAAAAATGTCTTAGTCTTTTACTTAGGAAGATGGCAAAGGTCATGAATCCTTTCGGTTAGCAGTTATACTGGCTGAAAGGTATATACTTTTGTATGAGTGACCATCAAGACCCAGGTCTAATGGGTTAAACTGTCTTTTTAAAAAGAAAGTTAAAAAAAACCGCAGTGTCAGTGGCCCAAACAAAGAAATTATGAATGAATCACAACACCCTAACTTTAATAGTCTAAACCATTAATGCATATTCCTCAAGATAAATTTTCAGATACTAAGGCTATTTCAGTTATGACAGCATTCTCTTTCTTTCCTGGAAGAACTAATCATAAAGGTAATATATGTTAATTCTGTAAAAATAGGAAACACAAAACGTCACAGAATTACCTTGAATTCTACCACCCACACAAAACCACTGTTAGTGTTTTGGTATGTGTATTTAGTAGTTCCCTATTCATGAGTTCAGAAATTTTAAGGCACTGGAGACCATCATATCAACTGTGAGGCAGAACAAAATTTTAAAATCACTTCATGTGTATGTGAAAAGCAGCTGTTTCAGTGGCATGCAACACAGTGAGAAACGACAAAAGGCAAGAAACTAGAAAAGCTTTACCTGCTAAAGAAAAGGGACACAGAGGAAGGCGTGTACATACCTTTGCCCTCTCGTAAGGATACAATCTCACAGTCGGATAGGCTCTGATACCTGCCTTCTGGCAGGTTTGAGCATAAGCCTGACAGTCTACTTTTCCAGCTTTTACTTTTCCTTTAAGTGTCTGAAAAAAGAATCATATGCTTTGTTGTTATTCTCTTTGCTATCTACTACTCTGGCAACCACAGAGCAATATGATACTAAAAATTTTAAATATTTATAAATGCAAGGATTTGTTACTTAAAAACCCCCAAACCAAAACAACATAGTTTTAATCTTTTCCATTTAAGCAAGACTGCTTCCAAATTCTTACTAGCTCTGAACTCTTATTTACCTAGCACGGCCCCTCCAATAGCAAATAAACCCTCCTTTGCCTTATCAAGAAAATTGAGAAGCTTTACCCTGAAGGACCTCACCTTCTTCCTGTCACCCACAATGCATCTGTCACCCACAAATGTCTGAGATTCTGTCTTTCTGTTCCTCCTATCTCCAGTCTCATCTGCTGAGGTGAGCAACCTCCTCCCATGGAAGGCTGACTATCTCAACATTCTCTGGTCCCTCCCCATCAGAGCTCTTATTCACTCGTGAGCATATACTGTTGCTGTTGTTTAGCATATATACATATGACCAAAAAAGAATCCCTTCCTTAATGGCACTGATTCCTCTAACTGCCACCCTGCTTTTTTTTCGAATTTATTCCTTGACCACTTCCCCATCATCTACTTACTATCAACACATTTTAGCTAGCTTCTGTTCTCACTGCTCCCTCTGCTGAAACTGCTGTAAGTTCACCAATGACTTCTATTTGACCAAACTCAATGAACACTTTTCAGTCTTCTTAGTGAGTGTCTGACATGATTGATCACTCCTTTCTCTCCTCTCTTCTTTCCTGGTACTTATCACTAGTCTCTTGGCTACCCGATTCCTCTGGTTACTGTTCTTCATTTCCAGCAAGGGGCACTCCTCCTACACCTGCCCCTCGAAATGTCCAACCACAGTTCCGTATTTCATCAGCATTTTTTCCCACTGTGAACAATCTCCCAGGGAGATTTTATACACCTATATGCTGCTAAACCCCAACATTTCCTTGATTGCAGTCAACTATGTACTGGCCTGTCTCAGCTAAAGCACCTTAAAGATACCATTTCTAAAATGACTCCTTTCCCCCTTAACCTACCAGCCCTTCTGTCTTACTGTTCACTTAATTCAGGCCAGAAACTAGAGCCACGCTAGACTCCTTTTTCTCCTACACTTATCACAAATAAACACTAACTAAATCCTAGTCATTCTTATCTCTCATATTTGTTTCATTCTTTGTATGACCACTGCCATAATCCTGGTTCAGGTTATCACCTCTCACTTCAGGACAATTAAAATATCCCGACTACCTGTAATTTTGCCCCCAAGGTTGGGGTACTAAAGGCAGACTAACTTGTGCTAGGGCATCAGCAAGGCTGCATGCAGAAGCACGTGTGCGCGTACACACACACACACACACACACACACATTCTCTCTCTCTCTCTCTCGCTCTCATAGTGAAGGTCAGAGAAATCTAGCTGGCTTGTACTCTCAGTTACAGAAGGACACTATACTGGTTTTGGTGCTCTGATCTTTCTCTCGTCTTGAGGCCAGGTTCAGTCCGTTCAGTGTGATCCTTCTACAATATAAAGTGGATCCTGACATATCCAACAGCTCTCCTCCCATGCTTCTATAGAATACATTCTGAGCAGTATGAGCAGCGAGGAAAAGTGTACAGTGTGAGTGCAGGCAAGCTGACCAAACCATCTCGTCCTTGCCTGGCTAAGAGCCTCAGTTTTGGCCATGCCCCTTTTAGCTTTATCCTCTGGTGACACTGGCACCAGAGGAAAAGCCTGAACTTGCTCCGCTGTCCGTGCGTCCTGCATCTCTGCAAATTCTGTCTTCTCCGTTTAGAGTACCCCTGAGTCAACCCTTCCAAGTGCCACCGTCCTAGCCATATTGCAATTCTCATCTCAAATACTACCTTTTCCGTGGAGCCTTTTGTCTCCTGGTATGACTCTGATCTGCTCCCCATACTCTTGTTTTGCTCTAATTTCACTATAGTAAAGATCCTACTGATTTATATATATTTGCATTTTACCTTCCCAATAGATTAAAATCTCATTTAAAAAACATGCAATATTCATCTTTCCATTTTTTCAGCCCTAATGTTTGGCATAGTGTTTTTTAGTGTTTGGTGCTCAGGATTTGCTGAATGACCTTTTAAATAATTTTCTGCTATATTCAAGATACAGCTGCGTTACAAAATAGCTAAATTAAGTTTTTCAGTACTTAAGGGAATAAAACATTTTTCTTAGGATTACTGGAGAAAAAAAGGCATAAGAGGAAAAAAGATATGTAGGGAAAAAAAAAGAATAACCTTTTATTTCAAAAACCAGTCAATAACTAAAACGATCTCTTATGGCTCCACAGGAGTTTGAAATCTCTCTGGATGCTCAGCTTTTGTTTCAGGCTGGTGGAACTAGAGCTGGCTTTCTCATTCTAATGAACCTTCTGTAGCCAAAGGCAAAATTCCTTGAGTACAGAGGTGGGGAAGCTAACAATTTAGGACTTATGACAGAAACACCAAAATAAACTGCGTTTACTTTCATTTTGTAAGTGTTCATCGAGTTAAGACACCGGAGATATACAGATAGGTAAGACATATACTGCTTTCAAGAAGCTCACAGTTTCTGGAGGAGACAGATATAGTTAATATACAACGTGTAAGTATCCTGAAGGGGTACTGGGAAGGGGAGAGAATACAGAAATTCCAATGGAGCTAGGTTTTGTAGATCAGGGGCAAAAAAAACAATCCAGATGGCCAAAGTAAGGAAAACGCATTTTAGAGAGGGAACAGCATGTACGTAAGAGCACTTGTTCAGAGAACCTGGAGTATGTTGTCGTGCCTGGAGTATACTGTCAGGGAGAAGGAAAAAGCTAAAGAGGTCAGGAGGGTCAGATTAGACAGTTGTAATCAAGAACGCATGTCAAGAAATGTGGTTAACAGAAAGCTAGAGAAGGCAATATTTCAGAAAGATCATTAGGGTGGAACTGAAGAAGGAAGACTGGCAGTATGAGACTAGTTAAGAGGCACATATAACTAAGTCTAGACGATGAAGGCGTGACCAAAAGGCTAGCAGAGGGATGACAGATTTCAAAGAAGTTTAGGAGACTGAACTGACAGATCTAGTGACAGGACCTAGTGACTGCCTGCAGGGCAGCAGGAAGAAAATAAAGAACAAGGGAAGAAGCGAGGTTTCTGGCTATTTTGGTTAAGTAGATGTTTTCAATCAAGATAGGTAGGTAGTTACAAGCTTTAGTGAAGAAGCAAGAACCTACGGCAAAGATCAAAATCACAGAAATGGAACAGAGTTTTTAAATTCAGAGGCAACTTTTAAGGAAAAAATTATTATTTACAAAATCTTATCTAATTATTAAAACATGAGTGTGACTACAACTTATTTAAGTAGATAGATAAGACTTACCCTAGCCAAGAGCTCAAACTCTGGAGCAAAGTTCTGGCAAGGTCCACACCAAGGAGCATAGAAATCAACCACCCAGTGGTTTTTCCCTTGTAAAACCTTTTCATTGAAAGTCTGAGGTGTTAGATCTATAGATGCTTGAGGTAAAAATCTGTGACAAGGGATCAAAATTATTTATTATACAAGTCAAAGCAAACATCTAGAATAGACTATCGCAAATCTTTATAAGTTAAAAGTAGACTTCAAAGAATGACAATATAATAAAGCATAACCTTATCTTGGTAAATTATAGTCTTTCCTAAGTGCTAGAACTTTCCTAAGTGTTACTTTAAAGTGCTAGAACCTTAACTGAGTAAATTTAGCCACAGACATAAGAGGAAGGTAAAGAGCATTGAATATAATTTATACAATTATACATAATTTAATTACTCACCCTAGACCCCAGATTCTTAGGGAATAAGCATCTCTATTCCAACCATTGTAACTACTGAAAGAAGAAAAATATGTAAGTTGTAAACAGTTATTTCTATTATTGGGTATGTTCAGAAAACAATTCCTTTGTAGCAATTTAAAAGTTTAGTTGACTGACTTTATCTGGCACCTCTTTTCTCAGATATACCTTAGCCACAAATACTAAGCTTACAAGGCTTACATGGCTTTCCAAACATATTTTTCTCTAGTCTCGACGTTTTTGTGTGTGTGCGTATGCTCAAAACAGACCTAAATGTTTAGATGTCTGCTGGACATCTCCCACAGACCTACGGTAATGGCAAAACTCAAAATATCCAAGGCTTTGGTTCTGAAACCTTTACCCTGGTTATTACAGTCCGTCAAATTCCTATCCACTTTTTAAGACACATGTCAAAAGGGACAGCATAAACGCTGCCTCATGATTTCCTCTCATGGTTGTGATCCTTTTCTCTGAAATCCATGGTTCATTTTTAGTTTTTAATAATATTTACCATATTCTGTCTTGTATTTGAGTTTCCTACTTGAAATGCCATATAGTGTTGTTGAAACAGCACGGGTGACACCGATCTGAGCTCAAAGCCCAACCTCAAACCTTCGCAGATGTGCAACTTGGGAAAGTTATCCAAGGTCTGTGAAAGTTTATTTATCTATAATAGTAGGAAGGGTAATAATTCTTACTTCTCAAGAGTATGTGTGAAGACAAGTGGAAATAATGTGAGCAAAAAGTCTCTAGTACAGTACCTGAAACCAAAGAGGGGCTTAATAAATGTTCCTCCTCTCATTTCCTTCTCTACTAGACTGTCAGCTTCACAATCGGTGTGCCCATGCAGTTCACTTTTCGCTTTGTAAATTCCTTATTCCCACACTATTTTCAATAAGGTGTGGGTTCTCCCAAAATACTGGGTGGTTTAACTTTTATTTAGTTAGCATAACTTTAAAATTTTAACTGTATAAAAATAAATGATTATATAAATGCCTTCAAATTTTACAGAATACTTACTGATATTCATAAGCTTTATTTGATTTTTGGGGAAAAAATCTTATCTCAGGGTATCTCCGAACATTTTCTTGGGCACAAAAAGAATGATACTGTTGGCAGTCTATACTGCCCACATTGATCAGTCCAATTAATGTCTATAAAAGAAAAAAAAACATGAATAGATCAAAGTAATTAGAATTAAATTACCTCCATAAAAATTTTTTATGTTTACAATAGAGAAGTAGTTACCATTAGATGGTTATTATATTATCTACCAGTGATTTTTGCCAAATACAAATGGTTAAGGGCTTAAAACATGATAGAACATTTACAGTAATGAATTGGAAATCTAATTTTGTAGTCAAAAACTTACTAAAATTACTGTAAACTAAATAACTGATTTTATTCATCTATTACATGGGGAAAATTACATATATCTAAAATTTGATGTCAAAAACCAAGAACTAATGAATTTCTTTGCAATAGTACTTTAAAATTACTTTTTAAAATGGAAATGTGGATTGCAGATAGCATACTGAGTCATGCCCGAATTTAAAAATTTTATTGAAAAGAATGGAAAATTATATTATTATGAATTTAAATACTAGAAAGAATGTTAACTCTTAGGTTTATTTTTTTTTTTTTGAAATTTTAAAAGAGGTTTTATTTATTTTAATTTTATTTTATTTTTAAACTTTACATAATTGTATTAGTTTTGCCAAATATCAAAATGAATCCACCACAGGTATACATGTGTTCCCCATCCTGAACCCTCCTCCCTCTTCCCTCCCCATTCCATCCCTCTGGGTCGTCCCAGTGCACCAGCCCCAAGCATCCAGTATCGTGCATCGAACCTGGACTGGCAACTCGTTTCATGCATGATATTTTACATGTTTCAATGCCATTCTCCCAAATCTTCCCATCCTCTCCCTCTCTCACAGAGTCCATAAGACTGTTCTATACATCAGTGTCTCTTTTGCTGTCTCGTACACAGGGTTATTGTTACCATCTTTCTAAATTCCATATATATGCGTTAATATACTGTATTCATGTTTTTCTTTCTGGATTAAAAAGAATACATTTGAATCAGTTCTAATGAGGTGGATGAAACTCTTAGGTTTATTCATTTTTTACCTTATAAATAAAACAGTAATTGTGTTTTCCATTCTGGTATTTAAATAATTTGTTTCCAATCTTTCATGATTTATAATGCTCTGTAGGAAATTTAAAAATCTAACTATTTCATTGATCAAGGCCATTTTTTTCTTTATTATCTTATAATACTGTGGAGAAACTATTTCTAAGCTCTAACAATGAAGAAGTAGAAAAAATATTAATATGAAACAAAGAGGATCTTTGTGTTGATGTTGGCAGAAATTTGGTCAAACCAAGTGACACAGAAAAAAGGGTCATTATTGTATACTATTCAGTACCAGACAGAAGTAGAGTTGAAATCTAATCGTTATATAAAAAATGATCAAAACTCTTATTAAGTGACAATCTGGAGGTAGGTTCATTCATCTCAAAGTAATTGTTAAATAAACATTCTTAGTAAATGTTAAGACTTGGACAATAAATTCTTTTACTATACCCGGGCCATTCTTTTCCATTCTGGCATTAAGACTTGACATGGATGACACCATGGAGAATAGAAATCAACCATCCAGACTTCATCATGCTTTCTTTGTTTAACCAGTTCGTTGAAAGTAGTAGGTGTCAAAGAGATCACTGAAGGATTCATAAGATCCTAAAGAGAATATATCATTCATTGTAACAGATATAAAAAAGAGTAGTTCACACAGTCTTGGGCAAATTGTTGGTATATGTCACTTGGAAAAGTTTCTGCTTTTGAATGATCAAAGGATACATTAGGATATTTAAAGAGAATCTATAGTGGATTATTTTAAAAAAGGAAGAAATGATCCTTAATTTACTTTTTAAGTTTGGATTCTGCTCATCAGTCTTATTAAATCAAGGAATATTTTCTTATCTCCATGTATTACTAAAACCATCTTAGGCAGAGAAAAGTGGCAACTTTTAGGCTATGGGTAGATGAGGCAAGAGTTTCAAGAGCTGCCCAGATGTCTACATAGGCCACATAGTTCTTTTTGGAACCAATAATTGGTTTGGAAAGGATCCTTTAATTATTAACGGAAAGCCTACTATCCTATTTTTCTGACATTCCCACTTGAGATACTGCACAACCTCAGATCACTTGTTTCAAATGCTGTTTTGTTAATAACGAGCTTCAGTCTATCATGACTGGGTAATACTAATTATGTTAGCTTCCCTGGGGAGACAAACAACATAAAACAAAAAGCTATTATTTTTCAGGAGGAGGAAGAGAAGAGTAGGACAGAGGCTGGGAGGGCAACTGCACAGATAATAAGCTACGATTGTTCATTTTTTTAGGAGTCCCCTGTTCACTATTTTAGTCAATTTTAATTAAGATTTGTAGTGATTAAAAAAAAAGGGGGGTAGATGCTCTAGTAGAGCACTTCTGGGCTAATAACACAGCAGGCTTGGCATAAGCTGTTGAGGCGTGCAGAATCCTTCCATTGGTGGCTGAGGTAAGACTGTCCTTAGCCACATATTTCTTGGAACTATCCAAGAATGGGATTCACTGCTATCTAATCTATATGGGACCAAAAAGAAATAATCTGTGGTAGATTAGAGAAAACGGGGGCGGGGAGAGGGGTGACGGCTTTATGTAGAAGTTTTAATTTCACGTATTTAATTGTGTCCACCAAGTACAAGGCTCCATACTAGGTAACAAACAAAACACACACTAGCTATGAACTCTGAGAGTAAGTCTATTAATAAAAGAGTAGAAAAGTTAAAAAATAATTTTGTCAGAAGATTGTTTTTGGCATAAAAATAACAAATCCTATTATTAAACATAACTAAATACTCATATGAAGTATATACATACATGGAAGGATTTATAGCTATATAGGCTATAACTTAAAATACCTCTACGAACTCCAAGATCTGTTCAGCAGAGTGATGTCCTTCATATTCATGAATGTTGGACTGGTTGAATACCACTGTTGTTGGATAAGCCTGAATGTTATACTGTTAGGAATGAAAATACAAATTAAACATAAGATTCTACATATTTTACCTATTTGCTTCAAATTTATAACCAGCTTGCCTTAAGTAACAGCAACAAGATTTTAAAAGACTCAATGCTTAACTGATGACTGAAAAATTTTAGCCTAGCCAAATTTAACAAAGGAAATAGATTTACTGCTGTATCCTCAGCAGCTGATTCTTATGTATAGTTACTCCATTTGCCATAAAATCCACAGGCACCGAAACACTGAGAAGTGAGCATGGGCATTTATGAGTGCAGTCCTCTCCTACTCGCCTGAACCAGGGTGGATGGGGATAAGAGCAGACTGGGGTCTAGTTTGAGTGTTTTATTATTATTTTTTTAAACCATAATAAACAGTCCAATTTGTTCAGAAGTAGAAGAAAATCAAGGACATAAAAATAGCAAGAATAAGGAAATAAATTAATAACCCACGTGCACACAGCCATTTTTAGATTAGAGAATTATGAATCATGTGCTAAAAATGAGGTCACTTTTTATTCTTTGCTCAAAACAGCTTTTATGGCATGTGTGTGTGTATATATATATACACACACATACATAAACCACTATAATTTCCTTCCTCAGAATTAACATGAGCACTAATTCAGGAAGCACTTCTCAAGCTTTTTATTTTTTTAAAGGTTATAAACAGATCCCTATCTCTAAATTTGCTGTAGCTGAACTATGCATCCTCAATGCTGACAAACACTCATTAGCAAACTGAACTTCAAAAATAATTTTAGAAAAAGCAACGGAAATATTTATCAAACTTTTGTAAATGAGCACAAATAACCCATTAGATGGAAAAAACATTTATCTAACATTTGACAAGTCCTTACTATGTATTGAGCACCTTTTTAGCACTGAAATGTAGTTTCTCATCTGTTCCTCACAACAATTCTATTTGGAAGCTAAAATTACTGAATCAACTTTATAGATGAGGAAACTGAGGAACTGAGAGGCTCAGGGACTTGGTGAAGGTTAACCAGTTAGTGAGTAAGGAATCCTGGCCTCTATTCCAGGTGAATTTGATACCTTGATATCTGATATTTCCAGGTTTAAATATCTACACTCTGCTTAATTATCTATAGAAAATTAAAAACTGAGATGAAAAGTAGAAAAACTACAGGAATTCAAATTACTGTTGAACACAATTCTTCATTTTTGCTTAGCAACTTTTCAAAGTCCCATACAAGACATTTAAAACCAAAGGCCCTACTTATTTCATTTTTTAAACTTATTTTAATGAAATTTCAAACATGATATAAAGAGAGACTCATCTAACAAATACATATCTCTACCGCTACATTTAAGGACGATTAACTTTTCTGCCGTTCTGGCAGATTTTTGGAGGCTCTCCTTTTTGATCCCATTTCCTTCCCTTCCTGATGCTAGGAGTAACCAATATCCTGAAATAAGCACGTATCCAATCCACTGATGTTTTACACTTTTGCTACATGCACGTGTATTCCTAAACAGTATACTGTAATGTCCGAGCACTTATAAACTTCCTATAATTTTATCACACTCTGTATACTATTCTATAATCTGATTTTTTTCATTATAGTCTTGAGATTTACCAAACATGCTGGTAAAGACAGATCTAGTTTTAAATCCTCTATGATTATTCTACTGTACAACTGGATAATTTATTCATTCATGTACTTGCTACTCCACTGGTCAGCTAAATTTTTTTAATTTGACTGAGGGAGGGTATATGACCACCGTAATAATTTGTACTTTCTTGAGGACGTTTTTCACATTTATCGATTTTCTGCCTTTATAAAATGTCTAAACCTCCTCATTCTTTTGCTATTTTAAAAAACTGATCTGTAGTCTTGAAACATTCTGGACAGTAAGGCTTTGTTAGTTGTATGTGCTGCAAATATTTCCTCAGTCTGTTGTTTGTTTCGACTTTATAATGTCTCTTTCTTTGGCAATAGTTTTAACATTCAATGAAGCTAAAATCATTCATAACTTTTATCCTCAGTGGATGTGTGCACTGGCAGGCGTGAGCATCTCTGTGGAATGAAATTATTCCTCACATAGATGCATAAAGATTTCACCCTACATTTACTTCTATTATGGTTTTAAAACACATTACTTCCTAAAAAAATTGAAATATAGTTGATTTACAACATTGGGTAGGCTTCAGTTCTACAGCAAAATGATTTAGTTATATATATATATATTTCAGATTATTTTCCACTATAGGTTATTACCACATATTGAATATAATTCCCTGTGCTGTACACTGTCTTTGTTGCTTATTTTATGTGTAGTAGTGTGTGTCTGTTAATCTCATACTTGTAACTCATCACCTCAGGCTTTGCTAACAATGTTTGTGAGCATGTCTCTGTTTTGTATACAGGCTGATTTGTGTCATTTTTAAGATTCCACATATAAGTGATATGGTATAATATTTGGCTTTCTCTGTCTGACTTACTTCACTAAGTATAACATTCTCTGGCCAAGTAATATCCTTTGTGTACACACAACAACCACCCCCCTCCCCCCCCACATACACATCTTAAGCCAACTGTCTGCTGATAGCCACTTGGGTTGTTTCCATATCATGGCTATTGTAAATAGTGCTTCTATGAACTGTATCTCTTCAAATTAGAGTTTGTTTTTTTTGGACATATACCCAGGGTTAGGATTGCTGGATCATATGGTAGCTCTATTTTTAGTTTTTTAAGGAACCTTCATATTCTCCATAGTGGCTGTACTAATTTATATTCCCATCAACAGTGTAGGAGGGCTCATTTTTCTCTATACCGTCTTCAGGGTTTACTGTTTGTAGACGTTTGGGTGACAGCCATTCTAACTAATGTGAGGTGATACTGTCGTAATTTATATTTCTCTAATAACCAGAGTTGAACAACTTTCCATACGCCTATTGGCTATCTGTATACCTTCATAATAATAATTACTGAAAATCATCAGAAATTCAGTGTTAAAGTTTCTCCAATTATCTTTTTTTGAGTTGGTTTGTTTGAATACAAGGCCTGAACACTGTATTTGAATGACAGTCTTATCAGTCCTTTTAATATCTTTTTTCCTTCTTTCAATGTGTATGTCCAGTAAACTGCTATTTGTCCTAAAAAGTTCTCTACATGCTGGGATTTGAAGATTGTATGCATACCCGCATATCACTTACTATGTCCTGTAACTGGATTTCCTATACACTAATATCTGTAGGCTTGATCTGATTTAGGATTCCCCCCCAAGAATATTTTATAATTTCTATTTCTTCCTAAACTGAAGAGTAAATATTTATTAACCTAAGAAAGTATGTTATGTAAATAAAGGTTTAAAAAAGCCTGCTTAATTTCTATTAACTACATTTAGAAGACAAAGAATAAAAACTATAGGTTGCCAAAAAGAAAGCATAGTCAAAGTGTTAGTTGCTCAGTCCTATCCGACTCTTTGCAACCCCATGGACTGTAGTCCGCCAGGCTCCTCCGTCCACAGACAAGAATACTGGAGTGGGTAGCCACTCCCTTCTCTAGGGCATCTTCCTGACACAGGGTTCAAACCCGGGTCTCCTGCATTGCAGGCCGATTCTTTACCATCTGAGTGACCAGACATGCCCATAGATTGAAAAAGGTAATGTTAAATTAAAAAAAAAACCTTAAATATTTATGTTTAATCCAATCATAATTTTATATCATTTTGATGAAATTATTTAAGTAATATGTTACTACTCTAAATGTTAGATGTACTTTTGAAAGTTATTTTATTGCTTTAGTGTGAGGTTGCTGAAACATTTCACAAAAACATTAGAATAAATATTTATACTTTGCCTTACCATGTTACAGAGTCCTTCATGAACTGTACAGTCTAATGTACCAAACTTAAGCTGACCATAAAGATGCTTTGATGCTTTTCGCAGCTCTGGCAATAAAGCTCGACATGGTGGACACCACTATTGAAGAAAAAATATTCATAAGCACCAAGCCAAATGAAACCAAAAAACCACATTTTTTTGCAACAAGCAATATGCTAAGATAAACAATATTTATTACAGTTACAAATCTTAAGCATTTATATACTCAGTCCTTGGAAGGGCAAGTATGTCAGCCTTTCTTAAAAACAGTATGTAACAGCAGCCAAACTGAGTAACATGATTCTAATATTCATTGTTCAAGGTTACCTAGAAAATGTTTTTTTGTTTTTTTTTTGTCATAACAAGAGAAAACCTGAAAATGTTTAAATATGACAGATAAATATAACTTACAGGGGCAAAAAAATCAACTAGCCATGGTTCTTTTTCATTGGCAGGAAAATTTTGAGGTCCAAGTGTGGTAACATGAGAATTGACACTTTCCTTGGCAAAGGCAAGTATGTCATACAGAATCTTCTTTCCTTTGAAACAGAGAAAAAAGAGAAAAATTAAAATCTACATTTTGTCTTTTTATCCATAGAAACATTTCAAAGCTTTTATACTTGAAATATTGAAGAGAAGATAAACTTATGAACAAATTGATTTGGTGGAGGTTTTAGTATTCTGTATACTACATTAAGTTTGCTCTGCCAGAGAAACCTTTGCTTTACACTCTGCTTCTTGCAGGATCAGATAAAACGTCAAGACCTCTTTGAAAATTTCCTTCATCCTCAGTAGGAGAATTATTTCCTCCCAACGTTCTTGGAGTTCTTTTTGCTTGCCTGAACTACTGTTATGGCCTAACTCTGAAGTCGGTTTCTTCAACCTAGACTTCTCTTATGAATTCAAGACCTGAGTTACCCAGTCTGGAGTTATCCAGTTACCTGGATGTCATATGGACATTTCAAACAAAATATACACAAATCAAAGTTGAGTTATTCTTCCCTAAACTTGCTCCTTTTCTCACCTTTCCTACCTTGACAATAGTGTAATCATCCACTAGGTGCTAAATAAGATTTCCTAGAGTGATTCTTGCTTTCTCTCTCTGCGTGTATATCACAGCTCCAACCATTCTATCTCTTACCATCTCCAACCCCGATTTAGGCTACTGCCTAAATGTAGTCTAGCCTACTGAAATAACCAAGCTGGTCTTTCTATTCTGCCTTCCTTAACTAATTCATTTTCTACACTGCTACCAGAGGCAAGTTACAAAAACATTAATCTGATCATGTGGTCCCCTTGCTTAAAGGCCACTGCTTAAAGAATATACTCCTTGGCTTCGCAAATACTAGCTTTCTTAGGACCACAACATAATCCATTTTCCCATGTGCCCTCTGATTTATTCACTCAATACTTAATATTAAGTAAAGCACCTATTATGTGTCAGGTCCTGTTTTAAATGCCATAGCACATGCAAAATAAAAGATACACACTTTCTCTTTAAGGAGTTCATAGGCCAATAGAAAAAAAACATTTCATAAATATTTAAACAGTGATAAATGATACCACATTGTCCTGTTTTTTCCTCTTTAGCTACTGCTGCTAGAATTGCTTCATAAATTCTTCTATCTTTGACAGTCTTAAAAATGATTCACAGGACCCCAATCTTGTCTCTGTATTCACTTTTGGACAAGGTCATCCTTACCTAAGGCTTCAATTACCAATGAAAGAGTTTTAGCCCAAACTCTTCTGAGACCAGGCCTATATTCAACTGTGAACCAGGGGTGTGTACTTCATGTCACCTCCTCCCCCAGTGCTCTCTTTCTTACAGAATGGTGCAGTAAGTCACTCAGTTGCCAAGTCAGAAACTTGAGTTTCCTTTTCTTATCTCCCTACATTTAAACACAATCAAGTTATACTGATTTTGCATTCATTTAAAAACTGTCTACTTCTCATCTACTTCAGCAATCTTGTCTTACATAAATGACTACATCAGACTTCTACTTGCTTTCCCTCCCTCCAATTCTAGGCAGCCAGTTAACTTTCTAAAATGTAGAACTAGTTAAGTCACATCTCTGCTTAAATCCATGAAAGCCTTTGCTCTGTCGCCAGGATAGAGTCCAAACTACTTTATTACCTGACAGATGAAACACACTATTGGGACCCCAGTGCCATTTCCAGCCTTAAGTCTCATTCCTTTCCACACTCCACATTCCAATTATCCTAAAATTCTTGCCTTCTAAGAATGAATAAGGCTCTCTCTTATTTCAGAGTTCCAGAATACACTTAACGGTTCCTGTGCTTGGAACATATTTAACACCTCTTTATTTGTATAACCATTATTTCTATTTAGATCTCAACGAAGAGACTGCTTTCTCTAACCTCAGAAAATTACTCCATCTATGTATTCTTCCTAAGTGAAACCCATACTCATATTAGGGTAGATATCTCCAAGATTGCCTTCAATGACCCATACGACTGTTGTACCAGGGTTGGTGTATTATCAATAGAATATGGTGAGTGTGCTGGTTTATACTGTCTGAGATCAGATTATAAAAGATATCACTGCTTCTGTGTATGTGTCTCTCTCTGATCATTCATTCTGGGATAAGTAAGCAGCCCCACAGAAAGGTCACCTGGTGAGGAACTGAGGCCTCCTGGCTATGCCATGAGTCAGTCTGGAGCCAAATCTGCCAGCCACAGTCCAATCTTCAGATGACTATAGTCCTTACCCACTGGGGCTGCAACCTCATGAGAAAACCCAAGCCAGAACCACTCAGCTAAGCTGTTCTCAGCTTCCTGAACACTAGAAACGGTGTTGAGTTAATAAATGTTCATTGTTTTAAACTGCTTAGTTTATACAATGGAGAAAAGACAATCTCTTTAACAAGTGGTGTTGGGAAAACTTTTCACTTGTAAAATAATGAAACTAGAACACTTTCTAACACCATATACAAAAATAAACTCAAAATGGATTAAAGATCTAAACGTAAGACCAGAAACTATAAAACTCCTAGAGGAAAACATAGGCAAAATACTTTCTGACATAAATCACAGCAGGATCCTCTATGGCCCACCTCCCAGAGTAATGGAAATAAAAGCAAAAATAAATAAATGAGACCTACTTAAAAGCTTATGCACAACAAAGGAAACTATCAGCAAGGTGAAAAGACAGCCTTCAGAATGGGAGAAGATAATAGCAAACGAAGTAACTGACAAAGAATTAATCTCAAAAATATACAAAAGCAGCTCCTGCAGCTCAATTCCAGAAAAATGACCCAATCAAAAAATGGGCCAAAGAACTAAACAGACATTTCTCCAAAGAAGACATACAGATGGCTAACAAACACATGAAAAGATGCTCAACATCACTCATTATCAGAGAAATGCAAATCAAAACCACAATGAGGTACCATCTCACGCCAGTAAGAATGGCTGCTATCCAAACGTCTACAAGCAATAAATGCTGGAGAGGGTGTGGAGAAAAGGGAACCCTCTTCCACTGTTGGTGGGAACGCAAACTAGTACAGCCACTACGGAGAACAGTGTGGAGATTCCTTAAAAAACTGGAAATAGAACTGCCATACGACCCAGCAATCCCACTGCTGGGCATACACACTGAGGAAACAAGAATTGAAAGAGACACGTGTACCCCAATGTTCATCGCAGCACTGTTTATAATAGCCAGGACATGGAAGCAACCTAGATGTCCATCAGCAGATGAATGGATAAGAAAGCTGTGGTACATATACACAATGCAATATTACTCAGCCATTAAAAAGAATGCATTTGAATCTGTTCTCGTGAGGTGGATGAAACTGGAGCCTATTATACAGAGTGAAGTAAGTCAGAAAGAAAAACATCAATACAGTATACTAACACATATATATGGAATTTAGAAAGATGGTTAACAATGACCCTATATGTGAGACAGAAAAAGAGACACAGATGTAAAGAACAGTCTTTTGGACTCTGTGGCAGAAGGTGAGGGTGGGATGATTTGAGAGGGTAGCGCTGAAATGTGTATATTATCATACATGAAGTGGATCGCTGGTCCAGGTTTGAGGCATGAGACAAGGTGCTCAGGGCTGGTGCACAGGGATGACCCTGGGGGATGGGATGGGGAGGGAGGTGGGAGGTGGGTTCTGGATGGGAATACATGTGAGCCTGTGGCTGATTCATGTTGATGTATGGCAAAAACCACTAGGATATTGTAAAGTAATTTAGCCTCCAATTAAAATTAATAAATTAAAAAAAAAGAAAAAATGTTTTGCATGTTCTAGTATGAACAAAAAAATAAATCAACTGCTAAGTTTTGGGGGTAATTTACTACTCGGAAATAGATTAATACTCCTCATGTCAGACATTTAAAAAGTTGCCCATCTACTTGTCTGTTTTCTCTACTTCATAATGTCCTTTAAGATACAGATAAGGATAGTACCTATTCTTTGCCTACTCTCTAATATTGCACCTGGCACATAAATATCTATTTAAATCCAAAGAAATAATACAAGTTATGCTGTAAAGTTAGTGACAACACACAAAAGGAAGTACTTGGGTATTCATGGTGTATTCCAAGGGAGAAAATGCGTTAAGTGAAGTTTTGAAGGGTGACTTGGAGTTTGCTAAATATTTTGAGGGCCAAGAAGTAATGATTACATTGCAGGAGGAAGAAAAATCTGTGTAAGGCACAGGAGTGAAAGAACATGGTATTTTCAATGATTCACAAGTAGCTAGAGCTGGAATTATTTGCAGGGGCAGAGGTGGGAGATGAGGCTGGAAAACCAGGCAGAGGCAGGTTAACTTTTAACTTAACAACTATTTACTGAATTCCTGTTATGCACCGCCATTCTAGGTGCTGGAAATACAGTGGTGACCAAGACAAAGTCATTGTTCCTATGCTAGGGAATCTGAAGTTTATTCCTAACGAGATCAGAAGACTCAAGGCAGAAAAGTGGCATATGAAGGTTCCAGGTATTCTATGGTAATAAATCTGCAAAGAAAACAAAGAATTAATTGTAAACAAAACATGCTATGAGGCAGATAATTATACTGGAGGATATTAGACAAGATGGAGATGATGGACCTGAAATAAGGCAGCAAGCATAGACTAGAGAAGGAATCAGAAATATTTCAGAGGCAGAAAAGAACAGAACACTATGAAACCTTAGGTCATTTCCAGCACTTTTACGAGATGGCAAAGTTTAGTGCAGCTATAAGTCTAGGCTTTGGAGTCAAGACATATTTGGATACAACATCTACCTGCACCAGTTTATTTTATCTTTCTGAGCCTAAGTTTTCTGCCTTGCTGTGAAGATATACATGGATATGCACAGTATGCAAATACCTTTAGGAAACCATATTTATAAAAAACACTGAATAAACAGTAGTTACTGTTAAATTTATCTTGTCGTCTTGCTCACATAGTTCCTTCAGTCTAGGGGACCTCACTTGTTTTCTTGTATTTGCCTGGGGAAACTGAGTGTTCAAATGTCACCTTAATTCAAATATCACCTCCTGATGCAAAGTCTCTTTATTTGATCTCATAATTTATAATGACTATTACAATGTCCTTCATATTTCCCTAAAAATCTCCCTTTTCTCAGCAGCCCCCGCACTAGATGATATTTTAAACTTCCTGAGAGCAGAGCCCATATCTTACAATTTTGCATTCCTAACACCTATAAGAATGCTTGTCACCCTACAGGCATAGTATCAGTATCTGTTACTTACTAACTGTTAATGTTGGTAGTTTGTGTCTATCTTTTGCTACACTTGACCTTTTTCAGGACAGAGACAATGATGTATACCAAACTTCAGGAATTGGAACTGCATCTACATGATGCAGGGCTAATGTCCTGAACAAGCTGAAATGCAGAAATACAAATTCAAAATTCAAGAAAGCTAACAAAGGAGTTAATGGAGATGTTTGGTCATCAAATGTTGGAAAAACATCTAATAGACTATCTAGAAATTGCCCATAATGGTTGAGATGCTACATTAGGTACACTGAAATGGAAACAATAGGTGTTGCTTATTTTTGTCAACCAGCAAGACCCTTAAATTCTTTACTAGCCTGACAAGTCACTAGAGTTCTTACTGAAACACTGATCAAAATATTAGGTAGAAGAAAGGGATTTATCTTAAAAAGAATAAAGAAGATAAAATAACTATATATAATTCAAAATATCTTTCCCTTTAAGAAACATTTACTAATAAATGAAAGCAAAGTTATTTTATAATAATCATGTCCATATAAAACAAGGTAAAAAGTAAAATTAAAAAACGAAGAAATTTTTTAATCATTTCCCCCCCTTCTTACCATGATGAATTTCAAATTCTTTGGTTCCCTGTCCTTTAAATACTGCTAGACATGGCTGAAAAACATAGAAGTTACTACAGACATCTGGTGCAGAGGAACAGTCAAACTTGCCAATCTAAAGGAAAGAGAAAGTTCAATATGTTGAAAATAGAATCTTATCCATTCAATTAAATATTCATAAGGATAATCCAAAAATGACATTTCTATAAAAACAACACAGCTTCTAAACAAGTTAATGGACCACGAAAATAAGAAACAGTTATCATTAATATACATTTAACACTGAAACTACATTTAGTATAAATAATGCCTCTTGGAGATCTCAAAAACCTGAGAGGAAATCACCAGGAAAATATTAAGTTGTTTATGAAGCCCAACCTTCTAAAAACTTAGAGGATATTTATATTATCTTGACAAGGGGGAGAGAAAGAACGTCTTAAGGCTGCAGAAGCAGAGAGATTTCATACAGTGTGGGAACAAACCTAGTAGGCAGATGATAAACCAAGAAAAAATATCTTCAGCATTTAAGATAGAGGGTTTCTATTAAGAAATAAAAGATAAACATCCCATCAGGAGAAAGAAAACGGGCAGAGACATACACAGAAAATAAAATAGAAAGCAAATAAATGAGTATTATTAACATATCACTTTTGGCCTATCCAAACAGTGCTGATTATAAAGAATGGTAATACCGGGGCTGGCCCTGGTGTAGAGAAGAAATGGGTCACTCCCATGCTGTCAGTAAGAAGGAAGGCTCTGATAATGAGGATAAAAAACTTTTAAGAAAATATAACCTTGGTTCAAAAAATTCCTCATACTGCATTTTCCAGTGTATCTTTTTTGATATAAAAATGGAAACAACTTCAAGTCACCAGTAAGAGAGAATAGGTTAAACAACCATAGTGTAGCCATACAGTGAGAGGCTGCTTAGTCTTTGGATGCTGATACATATACATACACAAAAATATACATATCAATATATATTACACTGGTATGTAGAAAAGTTTTTAATCACTAAATGGAAAATTTTACAGAAGAGAATAAAAGCATACATATAAATTTACATGTGTATGTCTATTACCATGGCCAGTACAATATGCACAGAGGTGCACATGTATACATATGTGCTAACACATACCCACGTTTAAAAAGCCTCAACAGTTTTAACAGTAAATTCTTAACAGTGGTGAAAATACATATAATTTTTAGAAACCTCTAACTCATTTTTGTAATTATTCATAATATCATAATGTAAAATAATGAACATGAATTACTTATATAAAGAAACAAGTACTTAAAAAAAGCTATAGTTTTCTGCATTCCAGAAAAACTATATCATAGAGATTTATCACATACCAACTGCTCAAGAGTAAGGAAGGTTAAACTTTTTCAGATATCATTTTACTTTTCAGTAGAAAAAAACAAAATAGAAGAACAAAAGCATTTAGGGATTTCTAAATTTAGAATTCAAGTAAACATCTTTAATGTTATTTAAAACATAACTTTATGTACTAACTTAAGAAGACAGCAGAAAAGGAGAAGGGTAGGCAGAATAAATTTTTCTTACTTGAATATGTTCATTTTTAAGTAGAGTTTTTAGTTTCTTCAACTCAGGATCATTTGAATTTTCATTTTGTCCAAATTGAAAAAATAAGAGCCACCGATGATGAGCTAAACGATCCTTAAAAGTGATTAAAAAAGAAAGTGATAAAGGGAAAGAAACATCAGAGATGAAAAATCCTAAGAGTTCCAATCTTTATTTCTTTAATTTTAACTATCCTACCCATTACTTTAAAATACTGTCTAAAATTCAGACCCAGTCACATTCTTATTTTGTGGTTTATTTGGAATAATGCTATATAAACCAATTATACAGTATTACAGAAAGAAAAGAGCCACTAAATCATAAAATCTTAAGGTAGATGACTGTGCTAAGAAAAACACAGTTTTAACGACACAGAGCTCAAAAGCTGAAAGGTGGGGAAGCCAGATTGCTTTCAGGTTTAACATCAAGTTTCAAAGGAATATAGACTTAGAAAACTCTGGGATCAATAAGTAGAAGAAACTAATTGATTCTACTACAAACTGAATGTTTCTAAAGCTGCTCTGTAATTCTCAGTGAACAACACAAACTGTTCTGTAGAGAGGAACACAGAGCCCCCGTACAGATTCAAAGCTGCTTTGTGAGCAGTATCTTGTCTTTTCTGGTGCTCCTCCTGAACTCGCCTTCAGGACTAGTTACACAAAGCTACAGCTCCACTCTCAAGCTGCAATCCCAGCAAACCTGGAATCAACTGATAAAATTTATCAATATTTGTTACTATTTATTATTAAAAAAAAATTACCTGTAGTGAATTTGCAGAAAGGAGTTCAAAATCTGGAAGATTATGCATTATTTCCAAATAAATTTCTTTAGCATCCAATGAATTAAGAAACTAAAATAAGAGAATCATATTGTTATTTTTTTAAATCAACATTTGAGTATCTCAGTGTCTTAGTTTTTCAGTTTTCAGAGAAAGAACTTTTAAGAAAAAAAACCATAGAAGTAATATAGTTTTCAAGCTATTTATCCTAAATATTTTCCTTTTCAAAAAGACAGTATATCATATTTTGGCAATTATTAAAGAGTTATATAACTAGGTTGTTATTTAAAAATAGTGATGCAAAATAAATTTCATTATTAGGTGTTTTATTATCTGGAATTTTCTGTTGACTGTGCTGGGTATTCTATGATGATCCTCAAAATAACCTTGAGTGACCTCTGGCTCACTGGCAGGAAAAGCTGTATCATAGTCAATCTAATTTTAATGCTAACCATGTTTTACAGAATGCCAGTGCTTTACAAATTTTCTAAAAATTGTTAAAAATAATAGAATATTTGACAATCTAATAAGATGCTTTATGGGCTTCCCTGGTGGCTCAGTGGTAAAGAATCTGCCTGCAATACAGGAGACCAGGGTTCGATCCCTGGGCTGGGAAGATCCCCTGGAGGAGGGCAAAGCAACCCACTCTAGTACTCTTGCCTGGAGAATTCCATGGACAGAGGAGCCTGGCAGGCTACAGTCTATAGGGTTGCACAGAGTTGGACATGACTGAAGCAAGTAAGCAGCAGCAGTAACAGCAAGATGCTTCGTATCCCAATTAATAATGGCAGAAAGTGCAGAAGAATTAAGAGCCCCTTGATAAAAGTGAAAGAGGAGAGTGAAAAAGCTGGCTTAAAGCTCAACATTCAGATCATGGCATCCAGTTCCATCACTTCATGGCAAATAGATGGGGCAACAGTGGCTCACTTTTTTGGGAGGGCTCTGAAATCACTGCAGATGGTGACTGTAGCCATGAAATTAAAAGACGCTTACTCATTGGAAAGAAAGTTATGACCAACCTAGACAGCATATTAAAAAGCAGAGACATTACTTTGCCAACAAAGGTCTGTCTAGTCAAGGCTATGGTTTTTCCAGTAGTCATGTATGGATGTGAGAGTTGGACTATAAAGAAAGCTGAGCATAGAAGAATTCATGCTTTTGAACTGTGGTGTTGGAGAAGACTCTTTAGAGTCCCTTGGACTGCAAGGAGATCCAACCAGTCCATCCTAAAGGAGATCAGTGCTGGGTGTTCACTGGAAGGACTGATGTTGAAGCTGAAACTCCAATACTTTGGCCACATGATGTGAAGAGCTGACTCATTAGAAAAGACCCTTATGTTGGAAAAGATTGAGGGCAGGAGGAGAAGGGGACAACAGAGGACGAGATGGCTGGATGGCATCATCAACTTAATGGACATGAGTTTGGGTGGACTCCAGGAGCTGGTGATGGACAGGGAGGCCTGGTGTGCTGCGGTTCATGGGGTCGCAAAGATTCGGACACGACTGGCAACAACTGAACTGAACTGAATTGAAGGACTTAAGAAAAACTTACAGGAAAACTGGAATGGACCTTGTTTATTATAGAGGTTTTTAGAAATAAAGTCCCTGAACCAAACCACTGAGGAGTTTTGCAGGGTAAAATGTATATATGTAAAATATGTATTTTAAAATTAAATACACTTTAGATCTAGGTCTCTTATTTAAAACACAAACAACTGAAATAGACACATCTCAATTCTAACAACTGTCTATTTCCATCCATATTTTATCCTCAGCATATTTTTTCATGGAACTCTCTCTGCCAGTCTAATTCCATGGAAGCAGCTGCTATTACCATAAGTGCAGCAATAGTTACACCAAGAAAATGTATACAGGGGTTGATCAGTTTACTGTCTATCTTTAAACTATTTTCTTGATATTCAAATATTACCTCAAAGATATAAAACTCTATTAAAAACCTGTAGAAACTATTACTGTATTCCATTTCATTATGTTCAATATAAGAACACAGTCAAATGTATAGAAACAGTGTCTGTAAGAATAGAAAACTCGGTTTTTCTGCTTAAAAAAAAAAATCTGTAACATACTCTCAAAAATATATGAAATAATTTGTTACCAAAGGGCTTAAAAGGTCAAAACAGAAAACTTTCATGTTTCAGCACTATAAAGCTCATTCACTTTACTCACATTCATCAAAAATTTTATGTAATTTATAAATTCACTAGAACTTCATTATAAACCTGTTTTAGAGTAAAATTTGGTAGTTTTATTTACAAGGGTATTGTGCAGCCTCTAAATTCCACCTGCCAAACGTTTTTAGCTAGCATAGTGTTTTACATTTTTTAAAAACTTGAATGCTTTCAGGAGGGACAAGGACTGTAATTCATCACCCTGTGTTATCACACTTCTAATATCACTTATTTATGTTTCCTGAGATCATATCTGAGCTTGCTGTTTTAACCTAAAAGTCCCAAGATCTCAATGAAAAATAAGATTGTTGTACTGAAGGCAAGAGCCTATGTTTAGTGTTAACCAGAGTACACGTAATCCTCATGAGCTAATGGCACAGTGTAAAATAAATCCAGGTTTTCTGGGAAATCTGGCAACATGAATTGACTTTGTAATTGCTACAGCCATCTCATTCTAAACAGATAATGGAAGAACTGCACAAAGGTGAGCAAGACAGTACATTGTAACACTGCCTGTAATCATGAAAAAGTAGAAATTTAAGTATCTATCCAGAGAGGACTGGTTAAACTCATTATGTTACATTTAGTCAATGAATTAGTTTCTAGGAATTGTTGATGTACACATTCACAGGAATTATCATATATACTACTATTCAGGGACACACACACACACAGTATAAAGCACTTAAGCAGGCACTAAATGGGCTTCCCTTGTGGCTCAGCTGGTAAAGAATCCGCCTGCAATGTGGGAGACCTGGGTTCGGTCCCTGGATTGGGAAGATCCCCGGGAGAATGGAAAGGCTGCCCACTCCAGGGTTCTGGCACTATATGTAGTACTTATGTGCCAGATACTCTTCTAGGCCCTTAGGATATGTCAGTGAAAAATTCAAACTTAAAATGTACTGCAAGAGAAAAAGAATGAAAGAATAAATACATAAGGTGATAAGTACAATGAGGTGGATTATTAAAGATTTTAAACAGATCCAACTATTCTCCTGATGAATAGGGTATAGGTTATAAGGTATGAGAAAAAGAGGGGTCAAGAATGACTCTAAGGTATTTGGCCTTAATCATAAAAGATGAAGCTTTCATTAACTGAGATGGGGAAAAAACTAGGGAGAACAGATGTATGGGGAAATATCAGAAATATAGTTACAGACATCTAAGTTTGAAACATTAATTAATATCCCAGGGGAGACACTGAACAGGCTGGAGAATAACCACGTCTGTAGTAGAGGGCAGAGGCCTGGGCCAAAGGCAAAACTGGTGAGTTGCCTACATGAAGTCATAATTTCATACACATATAAGCAGAGAGCTGGAAGGGTATGTACCAAGACTTGATGGTGCTTGCCTACGGGTGATTTAGTTTTAATGAATTTCAAATCTTTCTTTACACATTTATATATCAAATATGAATTTCTATAATGAATACATGTAATCTATATCAATATCAAAAAAAAGAAAAATAAAAACAGAAAACTACAGGTAGTTTGTCTTATATTAGAATCTTTTTTTGTGGGTGGGTAATCTAGAGACCTATCTGATATCCCAGTATTTGTTTCAGCTCCTTGACAGCTATCTTGAACCTCAGCTTCTTCATTCATAAAATTAGGAAGGTGAACCAGACCAGTAGATCATCAAACTAAGTTTATATCAGAGTCAAACAGGAGGCTTTAAAAAAAACCAGATACCCGATTCCACCTAAACCTACCAATAATCTATATTTTAACATTAGAAAATATAGAAATAAATGGAAACCAATAAATATTCATTTAACCCAAGAATGTATTCCTTACCTTTGGGATTGTTAAAAGTGCAGTTTAAAAATAATCCTTACAGTTTAACTTTTTAAACTGAAGTATTAAACAGAATCCCAAATATTAAGTATTTGTTCTAAATAAATTAAGCGTTCCATAATCGGATGATATAAACTGGTTCATTTTTTTTTTTTGCTCATTGTGTACAAAATGATATATTTGAATACATGTGTTATGTATTTATATGTAAGGAAATTAAAGGGATTCATACCAAAATACCGCTTTTCTCTTTGTTATTTAAAGTGGCTCCAGGAGGAAAATAGGCAGTCGTACTTGTTGTAATATCCAAACTTTTACAAAGGTTGTCCTGGGTGGCACAGTCCACCCATCCCACATTAACAAGACCATCCTAAAATGAAAAGAAAAAATAATATTGTAAGTTGAAAAAAAAAGTTAAAAATGATTTATAGTTTGCAAAAATACAACTGCACTACCATAAAAATTAAACTTTTAAAAAGAGCACAAAAAATGATGCAGATTTGAATAACGTGATTAATAAATTTGATCTAATAGATATAAAAATTACACCTCACATAGGAAACATTTTAAAGCATACATAGAACACTAACAATCTTTGTAAAACAAACAAACAAAATCTTGGCAAACTCCCAACCCACAAGGACAGTTTTAATAGTGTTAAAGTATCAACACAAGACTGTACTCCCTGACCATAATGAGAGCTAAGTAAGTAAAATAACAAAACAACAAAAAATTAAGGTTTGGAAATGACAAAAACACTAACTCTCTGGTCAAAGAGGAACTCATAATTATGGAATATTTAGGAGTGAATGAAAGCACTACATGTTAAAATATACTGAACACAGCCAATCAGAAAGACGCTTATAACTATGAATATATTGATCAGAAAACAAGGAAGATTGCAAACAAGGGAGTTCAATGTTCAAGAAATCAGCAAAGAAAATACCTGGAATCAGTTTTTAAATGTGTTGCTTAACATGGTGATACAGTTTTGCAAAATAATTGATGCTTACCAACATACCACTTAACCTGAGACGTGTCTGTGAGGTCAAACAATCTGGAGGGGGAAAAGAAACTTATGAGGAAATTTCAGCTATTAAGTATTAAATCTATACTTTCATTTGCTGCAAACCATGATGTTGATTCTAAGGCAATTAACTGGGCTGTGCTGGTAAATACTGAGACTTTTATTAACTAGGTAGACACAGAGGTCAATGTCTCATTCTTCTCCCTCCTCCTGACCTCTTCTCCCTCCCTTCCCTTCCCCTCCCTTTCCTACCTCTACTCTTTTCTCCCCTTAGTGTCTCAGGATTTCTAGGCAAGGAAAAAAGAAGGCATTTCTTCTTAAGCACCTCTTTAAGATCTTATTCTAAAATAGCTCCTCCTATCAACAGCCCCTTTGAGCCAAGGAATCTCGTAATTTGGGGTAATAAAATGTAATGGACCTATCTGATTAACATATATGGCAAATTCTTAAAATACAGTACAATCTTAAATAGCTTCTTCACTCTCTCTTCACCCTTATGGCAGAAAGCCAAGAGGAACTGAAGAGCCTTCTTGATAAAAGTGAAAGAGGAGAGTAAAAAAGCTGGCTTAAAACTCAACATTGAGAAAACTAAGATCATGGCATCCAGCCTCATCACTTCATGGCAAACAGATGGGGAAACAATTGCAACAGTGCTCCAAAATTAAAAGATGCTTGCTCCTTGGAAGAAAAGCTATGACCAACCTAGATAGTATATTAAAAAGCAGAGACATTACTTTGCCAACAAAGGTCTGTCTAGTCAAAGCTATGGTTTTTCCAGTAGTCATTAATGGATGTGAGAGTTGGGCTATAAAGAAAGCTGAGTGCCAAAGAATTGATGCTTCTGAACTGTGGTGTTGGAGAAGACTCTTGAGAGTCCCTTGGACTGCAAGGAGATCCAACCAGTCCATCCCAAAGGAGATCAGTCCTGGGTTTTCTTTGGAAGGACTGATGTTGAAGCTGAAACTCCAACACTTTGACTACGATGCGAAGAGCTGACTCTTTTGAAAAGACCCTGATGCTGGGAAAGATTGAGGGCAGGAGGAGAAGGAGATGACAGAATATGAGATGGTTGGATGGCATCACCGACTCAATGGACGTGAGTTTGGGTAAACTCCGGGAGCTGGTGATGGACAGGGAGGCCTGGCATGCTGTGGTTCATGGGGTTGCAAAGATGTTGGACACGACTGAGTAACTGAACTAAACTGAACTAATCTTTGCTGAATATAGGCGCAAAAATCCTCAACAAAAGATTAGCAAACTGAATCCAACAACACTGAAAAAGCATCATATACCATGATCAAGTTGGATTCATTTTGGGGTCACAAGAATGTTTTCACATATGCAAAGCAATCAATGTGATATTAACAAAAAAGACAAAAGCCATATGATCACATGATCATCTCAATAGATGCAGAAAAATCATTTCACAAAATTCAACAGCCATTCATGATAAAAACTTTCATAAAAGTGTATGTACAGGGAACGTATTACAACAAAATAAAGGTCATTTACAACAAAGCCACAGGCAAAAACATAATACTCAACGGTGAAAAACTGAAAGCCTTCCCTCTAAATTCGGGAACAAGATGCGGATTATTAATATAAATACATAACACAATAGAACTCATCACTTCTATTCAAGTATTGGAGGTCCTAGCCACAGCAATCAGACAAGAAACTCTTCAGACCAATCCTAAAGAAAAATAAAGCAGGAGGCATCATCCTACCAAACTTCAGACAATGCTACAAAGCTACAGTAATCAAGAGTGTGGTATTGGCACAAAAACAGATATATGGATCAATGGGACAGAATAGAGAGCCCAGAAATAAACTCACACACCTACGGTCAATTAACTTTCAACAAAGGAGGCAAGAATATACAATGGGGAAAAGATGATCTCTTCAGCAAGTGGTGTTGGAAATGCTGGAGAGCCACAGGTAAATCAATGAAGCTGGAACACACCCTGTCACCATATATGGAAATAAACTCAAAATAGCTTCAAGACTTAAATAGAAGATGTAACACCATAAAACTCCTAGAAGAAATCACAGGCAAAACATTCTCTGACATAAATCATACCAATGTTTTCTTAGGTCAGTCTCCCGAGACAATAAGAAAAAAAAACAAAAGTAAACAAATGGGACCTAATGAAACTTAAAAGCTTTTGCATAGCAAAAGAAACAAACAAAACAAAAAGACAACCTACAGAATGGGAGAAAATATCCACAAACAGCGCAGCCAACCAGGGCTTAATTTCCAAAATGTACAAATAGTTCATAAAACCCAACAGCAAAAAGTCAATCCAATCAAGAAACGACCAGAAGACATAAAATAGACATTTCTTCAAAGAAGAAATACCGATGGCCAATAGACACATGAAAAGATGCTCAATATTGTTAACTATTAGAGAAATGGAAATGATAACTGCAGTGAGGTACCACTTCCAGTCAGAATGACCATCATTAAAAAGTCTACAAACAGCAAATGCTGGAAAGGGTGTGGATTAAAGGGGACCTCTGCCATTACTGGTGGAATGTCAGGTGGCACTGCCATTATAGAGAACATTATGGAGCTTCCTCAAAAAACGAAAACTAGTATTACCATATGACCAGTAATCCCATCCCTAGGCATATATCCAGACAAAACTTCAATTCCAAAAGATGCATGCAGCCCTATGTTCATATTCACAACAGCCAAGATATGGAATCAACCGAAACGTCCATTAGCAGATGAATGGATAAAGATGTGGTACGTATACACAATGGAATACCATTCAGCCATAAAAAAGAACGACATAATGCCATGTGCAGTAACATGGATGCAAACAGAGATCATCATACCAAGTGAAGTCAGAGGAAAGAGGAAGACAGCATACAATATGGCTTTTATGTGAAATCTAAAATATGACACAAATGAATCTATCTATGCAACAGGGTCATGGATATAGAGAACATACTGGTGGTTGCCAAGGAGGAGAGAGTTTGGGAAGAGGGACAGAGTAGGAGGTTGGGGATATACAGAATGAATGAACAGCAAGGTGCTACTGTACAGCTCAGAGCACTGTATTAAGTATCCTATGATAAACCATAATGGAAAGGAAAAGAGAAAAAGGATGCATACACATGGATAACTCAATCACTTAATTACGGCAGTAGTTAACACAACACTGTAAAACAACTATACTTCAATTAAAAAAAAAAAAAGCTTTAAAGACCTAAATATAAGACATGACATCATAAAACTCTTAGAAGAAAACACAGGCAAAACATTCTCAGACATAAATTGTAGCAATATTTTCTTAGATCAGTCTCCCAGGGCAAACACAATAAACAAGCAGAAGTAAAGAACTGGGACCTAATCAAACTTACAAGCTTGGTTTTCTAAGTATGCACAGCAAAGAAGTCATCAATAAAATGAAAAGACAACTTAAGAAACAGGAGAAAATATTTGCAAATGATGTGACCGAAAGGGGTTAATAACTAAAATAGTAAATAGCTCACATGACAGAAATAATGAAAAAACAAACGACCCAATCAAAGAATTGGCAGGGACTTCCCTGACTGTCTAGTGGTTAAGAATCCACACTTACAATGCAGGGGTCACGAGTTCGATCCCTGGCTGGGGAACTAAGATCCCACATGCTGTGTGGTGCAGCCAAAAAAAAGAAAAAAGGCATAAGACCTAAACAAACATTTCTCCAAAGAAGACATATACACAGACAGCCAGCACATGAAAAGATGCTCAACATGGCTACTTATTACAGAAATGCAAATCAAAACCACAATGAGGTTCATCTGACACCAGTAAGTATGACTATTATCAAAAAGTTTACAAATAAATGCTGGAAAGTGTGGAGAAAAGGAACCCCATCAAACTGTTGGTTGGAATATAAACTGGTACAGCCACAATGGAAAATAGTATGGCAGTTCCTCAAAAAAACTAAAAATAGATCTACTGTATAATCCAGCAATTCCACTCAAGTATATCCAGAAATGACAAAAACTCTTAATTTGAAAAGATATATGCACCTGTGTGTTCAAGCAGAACTATTTACAATAGCCAAGACACGGAAATAAACCAAGCGTCCATCAACAGACAACTAGCTTAAGAAGATGTGGTATGGATACAAGGAGTAGTACTTGGCCATAAAAAGAATGAAATGAAAACTAATACAATTATGTAAAGTTTAAAAATAAAATAAAATTAAAAAAAAAAAAAAAGAATGAAATGGTGCCATCTGCAGAAACATGAATGGACCTAGAGAATATTATACTTTGTGAAGTCAGACAAATATACGATATTTATATGTGAAATCTAAAAAATAATACAAATCAATCTATATACAAAACAAAACCAAACTTGGACACAGAAAACAAACTAACGGTCACCAGAAGGGAGAGAGACAAGGGAAGGGACAAATTTGGGATGTGGGATGAACAGATACAAACTACTATACATAAAATTGATATGAAGGATTTACTGTATAACTACAGGGAATTTTACCCAATATCTTGTAATAACCTATAATGGAAGGTATCCCACAAAAAATCAAACTGAATGCTGTACACCTGAAACCAACACAACATTGTAAATACATACTTCAACTTAAAAAAAGCAATAGCTGTATAGCCTTATGTGTCAAGTAATAAAAAGATATTCATTAAATAAAAATTGTAACATTAAATTAAAAAGTATAAATTGTACTTTGAAAATAGACAATAATCAATTATAGTAGCATACTTAAGATTTTCCCTAGTCTAAGAGTACATACTTCCAGTTATAAGACTAGTAGCTTCTGAGGACCTAATATACAGCATATAGTGATTATATCTAATAATACTGTATTAAATCCTTGAAATGTGTTCAAAGAGCAGATTGTAAATGTTCTCATGACAAGAAGGAAGTGGTAATTATGTGACAAGATAGAGGTGTTAGCTAGTGTTATGGTGGCCATCATCTTCTAACATGTAAGTGTTTCAGACCAACAAATTGTACACCTTAAAGTCACACAATGCTCTATGTCAATTATCTCTCAATAAAGCTATGGAAAAAGAGGCTGTCACCTAAAAACCAAATGTCATGGTCTCTTCATCGTAACAAAACAACAAATAATATTACCGCTTCCTTCGGAACAAAAAGTGATCAGCCAGCCAATACCAGCAGCAAATGCAGTTTGTATGGAGTTAACAAAATTTCCTTAAGAGAAAATAAAGAAAATTTCTGATCACTTACTACTCCACAATGGAAACCATTTTCTAAATGGGATTTCCCATCTAATCTCACCCATTTCCAATCTACTAGAGTAGTTTTCAGGATTCCTAAAAATCCTCTTGAGCATGTCAAATTCCTACCCTGACTTTTTTTTTCCAATCATATAAAATCTAAATTCATTATTGAGAAAGAAACTCAAATTGGCAAGTTAGGCCCCTTGTGATCTGAGCTTTGTCTACCCATTCAGTTGGTCATTCCTTCCCCAAACCACTCTACTCCTTACCCATCTTTTGTCAGATTCATGAAATACTGCCAGCTTCCAAATACAGTGACCTTTTAAGGATTCCTCTTCATTTTCAAGACAGATTGGATCTGATTTCATTCAGGAAGAATTTCCTAACCCTTCCTCCTTTCCCCACCTGAATTCTTTCATATCCTTCATGCTTCCCTAAGCTTACCTCTATCATAGTAGTCACTACTCTGTATTTTAATGGTTTAATAATGGGGTCCCAGAAGGCAAAGATAATACAGTTTATGGCTACAGCCCTAGTACTTAACAGCTTTGGAGACATAACTGGGTTCATTGAATGATATGAGCATCCCTTTAGGGCTTCCCTGGTGGCTCAGATGGTAAAGCGTCTGCCTATAATGTGGGAGACCCGGGTTCGATCCCTGGGTTGGGAAGATCCCTGGAGAGGAAATGGCAACCCACTCCAGTGTTCTTGCCTGGAAAATCCCATGGACGGAGGAGCCTGGTAGGCTGCAGTCCATGGGGTCACAAAGAGTCGGACACAACTGAGCAACTTCACTTTCACTTTAGAAGTGAATACTATCATTTCATGGGTAGTACAGAGTAATTACATAATTCCTCTAAAGCCACTTGATGAATTAAATGCCTGAGATTAGAAGAGTTCTTAAACTTCAAAATTAAATTGAATAGGCATAAATTCACACCTGATATAGTACATGTATGAAATCAATAAAACACTTGTTTTACTAAATATTCAGTTGCACTTTCAAAGTTGCCTTTTCACCTAGCCCCTTCTCATAATCCATATCCTACATCAAACTTGTTTTCATTTCTGTATAAGTTAAATTTATGAAAGGCCTATTATTTAGCAGAGTTCAGAACAAATGACATAATTCCTTTCTAAGAAGCATGGAAAAGATAATATGATCAGAACACTGATATTACTACTGAAAAATCTGAAATACCAATTCAAAGTATCCTTGAAAATGAAGCAAATTATGAAGACAAAATTACCTGTCCATAATTCTGTCACTGTGCTTCTAACATGCTGCATGGCGAAATTCATTAAACTTTGCTTTGATCTGTCACCATGGTATTTCACTGCAGCCTATATTTTCATTTATAAAAAGAGAAACATCTTTTACTTTTTAAGACTCAAACAAATACCTTGATTCTCCATTATTCTGAATAAGTAAGATATGTCTTTCAATGGTAAAGTGTTTTTCTAAATGACATGCTAAGAATCTTGACTGCACAGATTCCCTATCAGATATGTGAGTAATAATATTTATAATTGTTTTAGTTTCAGATTTATCACTTAACACTGGGGAAAGAAAGGGAAATTAGAACTTTATATTCAATGAGAGAAAACACCTGTAAAATACTTTGTAAATTATAAAGTACAACATGCATATTGGTTATCATTATATTTCTTAAGATGGAACCTGAAATTGGCAAACAATTCATTTCGTTAAAGTAATGGCACCTCAAAGTATTTACAGTATAATCAAAAATGTTTATTATGACTAGAGCATAGTTAGCACCTAAAATAAGAAAAACCAAAAGAGTCGACAAATTCACATACTGTGTTTTCTCTAGTATTCCTCTTGTTATAATGTTCCATCAAATAAAAAAAAAAAGCCAATTTTATATCTTACCATTCCAGACCTAAAAATGAAAAGGCTGGGATAACTGTTGACTCCTTTCATTCGGCAAAGCATTCTATCATCACCACAGTTAACTGCTCCAATTCGAAGCAATCCATCTACTTCTTTTGCAAAGTCTCTCCACTATGAGGGAAAAAAAAGTAGTTCTCTGATAAAATAATTTACGTTTCCTTGAACATTCTTCAAACTATACTTCCTTAAAGGAGAATATATTCATGAAATAAAACCATAAACATGTGAAAAAATATGATAGCTATTTCCGATTGTTAAATCCTAACATATTTTTAAAAACACTCAAATAATAGATACACTGTAAATAGTAAAATTTTAATAATCAGGATGTAAAAAATACTTACTGTGGGAGCTAAATCATGGCAGTGTGAACACCCTGGGGAGTAAAAGTTCACAAACCACAGTTCTCCAGAATTAACAGCGGCATCTAAAAATACATAAACCGAACAACTTATAATTATTTACTAAAGGTTTGTACATGTTTTAGTTCAAAATTTTCCTTGAGATCAAAATGAAAAAAATAAGTCATATCTCTCAAATTGCCTTTATCATTTTCTATACATTTTTTAAAGAAGAAAACATACTATTTCAACTGTCAAACAACACTTTTAAACAAAAAAACAACAAAAAACCTTTTCCAAGCTCTACTTCAATAAGATGCAGTCTTGAACTGCATGATCTATGTTACCAAGAAGCTGTAAAAATAAAGGAAGCAACATAAGGAAGCAACAGTCAAACCGCACATGAGAGGTGTGGATGACAGAAATGGAGAAAGGACCACAGAGAGGGGTTTAAGGCTCTTGTATCTGCAGCACTGGTTAAGCATACAGTCAAATTCTGACAGCTACTCCAATTACACAAGAATGTGGTAAGGGCCCTACGTGACAGTAAGGACTGCGGAGATTAAATCTAACCTTTGCTCTTAATAGGGGCTTCCCTTGTGACTCAGCTGATAAAGAATCAGCCTGCAATGCAGGAGAGCTGGGTTCCATCCCTGGGTTGGGAAGATCCCCTGGAAAAGTGAAAGGCTACCCACTCCAGTATTCTGGCCTGGAGAATTCCACGGACTGTATAGTCCATGGGGTTGCAAAGAGTCAGACATGACTCAGCGACCTTCACTTTCACTTTTTGCTCTTAATAAGACATTTTCCTTGGAAAACTGCGTTATCTGAAGTATTAGATCAAGGCTTTTAACAATTTAAAACATGAATACATATTTGCTAAAATAATAGACCAAACACTACATAATATCTACTCCACAATTACATTACACGTTATAATCTAACCTATAAAGGACCTGATACAAACAAAATCCATTCATTTAAAAATTTTATGATTGTAAGGATGTGCTCTAGCATTCAAGACAAAAAGTTTAAGACAATTTGCTTTTGGCTAAAGAGTTTCTATATAACTCCGCACTAAAATCAGCAATTTTAAAAGAAAAATTCCAAAAGTCATAATAAATTATACTAAGACATCAAAACACGCACACTATTCGAAATATATATAACTGATTCAGTTTAATTAGTAGTGTGCGCAGTAATGTTCACCTACATTTCAATGCCAAGACACATGGATCTGTGGGAAAAATTACAGGCAAAGTGTGTACATTAGGATTTTATTGGCTGTTCTTTGGCAAAGTTTAGAAAGTCTGATGAATAGACCACTCTATCTAGGTTGTCAAAATAACTGCCATGCTGCCTTGGACCACCAACTGGTAGGAATGGAGGTAAAATCGTACATGTTCTCAGCCCCATTCTTCTGGGATCTCTATAATGCAAGTGTTAGTATGGACAATGACATCCCAGAGGTTTCTTACACGGTCCTCATTTCTATCCTGTGTTCATTTTCCTGTTCAGTTTCAGTGATTTCCACTGTCTTCCTCTGTATCATATAATCTACTTGTTGACTTCTTCCAGTGTATTTTGTAGTTAAGTTATTGCATTCTTCACCGCTGTTTAGTTGCTCTTTATGTTTTCTAACTCTTTATTCAAAAACTTCTAACTTCTCACTCTGTTCATTCAATCTTCTCCTAAGTTCTTTGAACATCTTTAAAGTGATGAGAAGGAAAACCTACAGCTAAGAATACCCAGCAAGGCTGTCATTAAGATTTGAAGGACAGATTGAAAGTTTTACAGAGAAGCAAAAGCTAAGAGTTCATCACCATGAAACCATACTTCCAAGAAATATGGGAGTTCTTTTTTTTAAATAGGGACTTCTTTTTTAAAAATTTTATTATTTTTTTAAACTTTTCTTTTATTGGAGGATAATTGCTTTACAATATGGTGTTGGCCTCTGCCATATACTAACATGAGTTAGCCACAGGGGATTTATCTAAGTGAAAAAAGAAAAGGCTACAACTACAGACATGAAAATTATGGAAGGAAAGAATCTCACTGTTAAAGCCAAATATACAATAAAGGTAGTAAATCTGTTATGTATAAAGCTAGTAGGAAGGTTAAAAGACAAAATAGAAAAATCATCTATATCCAAAATAAGTAATTAAGAAACACACAAAAATATGTAAAATATGATGTTAAAATCTGTGAATGTGATGGTGGGAGGAGTAAAATGCAGGGTTGTTATAATGAGTTTGAGCCTATGAGATCAGAAAATTAAAATAATCATACACACATATACAGACTGCTATGTAGTGTGAGGAGTATCCACAGTAACTCTACAGTTTCTGTGTATGGTGACATATTGTAATTAGACTTACTGTAGCAATCATTTTGAAATGCATAGAAATGACAAATCTCTACGCTGTGTAACAAGAGCTAATATAGTGTTGTAGGTCATTACACTTCAAAAACAACCTCACAGAAAAAGAGATCAGATTTGTGGTTAGCAGAGGCAGAGGTGGGGGAAAGGGGTAACTGGATGAAGGTGGTCAAAAGAAACAAACTTTGAGTTATAAGACAAATAACTACTAGGGATGTAATGTACAATATAATCAACAATGCTGTATATTATATATAAAAGTTGTTAAAAGAAATCCTGAGAGTTCTCATTACAAGAAAATTGTTTTCCACCTTGGTACTTTGTTTTCATAGAGTACTTCTAATTTGCCCAGTTCCCACTATTGTTGACAATATTTGTAAAATTCTATTATCAAAGCTCAATGAGATGTTTTTGTACAACTCAGTGACCCAGAAAAGAAGAAGTATATTTCAAAATGTGATTTTCAATTTCTAAACTATACAGCTAATGTTTGTTAACATTTATACAATTATAGCTAACAGCTTCTGTTAGCCCCAGAAAAATGTTTAAAAAAAAAGCTGAAAGTGCTTTGAGTTCCTCTTTCATTTCTTGAGTTTGTCTTCAAAAGAATGCATGTATTGTGTGGGTAACTACTCCAAATGACTGGTGTTAAGTGCAGGATGTTCTCTGTTTTTGCAGATACTATCTAGAACTTGTTTTTAGTAACAATGTAATACTTTTCTGTGACTTATAAAAAGATAATACAAATCATGTTTAATGGGAAGGATAAGAACTTCAAAGTGAAGTGTATTAATCACATTTTCTTTTCTGTATTATAGTTGAATTCTACTCCTGATAAAAGTGAACTATGTAATTCGAAGAACTGATGCTTTTGAACTGTGGTCTTGGAGAAGACTCTTGCGAGTCCCTTGGACTGCAAGGAGATCAAACCAGTCCATCCTAAAGGAAATCAGTCCTGATATTCATTGAAAGGACTGAAGCTTGAAACTCCAATACTTTGGCCACCTGATGTGAAGAACTGACTCATTTGAAGACCCTGAGGCTGGGAAAGATGGAAGGTGGGAGAAGGGGACAACAGAGGATGAGATGGTTGGATGGCATTACCAACTCAATGGACATGAGTTTGAATAAACTCCAGGAGTTGGTGATGGACAGGGAGGCCTGGTGTGCTGCAGTCCATGGGGTCGCAAAGAGTCAGACACGACTGAGCAACTGAACTGAACCGATGTAATTTGGATTAACTCTCCCACCACAATTGCAGAATTGGACAAAATACAGAAGACTTCTGTTGAAAGCATCAGAGTTACCAATGCAGTTGAAGAATTACGGGACCCCTAGGAACAGGAGGAGGTAGAAATCAGGGGGTTAATGTTTGCCACCTCTTGATAGGCAAGAAACTACGCAGAGCTTTCAATAGATTCATGAGACAAGAGACAGAAAAATGAAGTTCAGGGCACACGTAGAAACGGTTCTATATATATAAAGGTGAACTGAAAAGAGACTGGTCTTGTATAAGTCCAAAGCTCAGCTTTCCAATCATTTCAATCCCTGGAAAAAACTGATCTAAGTTTGTTAGTGACTCTAGTCAAAAGAAAACATAATTTCTCTCTAGAGCAAAAGAACACAAAATACCTTAAAAATAACCTCATAATTATTAGTTACACAAAAGACAAATTAAGTAACCCAAACCAATAGAAACTACTGGTAATAGGAAGAGACCCACACCAAGTAGGCTAATGTGATATTTACATAAGCACAAACTGATAAGGACTACCCATCCTTTTCCTCCTCCCTTGGCTTCTTCAACTGAAACTCTGGGATCACCCTGTCTTAGTCTAGACACACACAGGGTAGTATTAGAGTTCAAACGGAATATTGGCCACTTTGCACCGAACCTGTCGAAGTCATTTAACTATTTCTGAATAACTGTCTCTAAGATTTTGTGACTGTAATCTATTTTTAACTACTATTTGGAGTTCTACATGAACTACTAGCAGTTCTTAACCTTTTCTCTGTAATGAATAATCTGAAAAAGTCTGAACCCATGTACGATACAGCCATCAGGAAAGTCTTTCATTCTGGGTAAATTCATGGATTAATCAGCTTGCAGGTTTTGTTCAGTTCCTCTATCTCTAATTCCAAATTTTCTGTCCCATAGGACCACAAAATACTTACTGATAGACTAGCAGATGAGACAATAACGACATAAAAAGCAATAGGTTCATACAACTACCTGCCAGTAAGTTATGATTCTGCCAGCCTGTGATATGAGTATCAATTCTGTCTACCAATAATACAAACAAATAAAATTTTCTTCCCTTTTTTTAATAGAGAAGATATTAATTAATGTTCCTTAGAATTTATTCAGGTATTCACTACAAGACTTTAAACAAAATAATGTACTGAATAGCTACCTCGTAGACCTGAACTCACTATGTTGTAGAAAATACGAATATGATGCAACTTTTGCTTAGAAGGAACTGTACAAAACTCACTGGTTTTAACACATTATTAAAAAGAGAAATTATATATACATTTTGCACCTAGTAAGTCATTTTAGTTAATTAAATGAAACTGTAACAAAGCAAAATAAAACTGAAATATGATTTAAGGTAAAATATAGTTTTAAAGTAGAATATTTTATTAAAAGTGTACTAGTTTGAAAGTATTAAGAATACTGAACATTTTCTAAAGTACACTGCAAAGTACAGAAGTATATTTTTATATCCATTTTCATACAAATCACAGATCAAAGTAAATCTACTTGCAAAAATGGCCACATACTTATTTAAAACTCTGAAACACAAAACCAGAAGTATTTCTGCAAGTTTTTTTTAATAATGTGAAAAAATATAGAAAAATAGGATACTGGTTCATTATCTCAAATACGTCAATTATACACAAACACAAGTATAGAATGTTGAGGATGCTGCTAGCATTTCTATGGTTTCAACTACCAAATAAGAGGAATAATAGTAGCTAATACACAGGAATGTTCGAAACATTCATTAACACAATAGAAGGAAAGTTGATGATATGCTAAAATCTACAATAAAAGAAACTATGTTAAAATCTCGATGATGAATATAAAACATTATTTAAAATACAATATATACTATTTTGGAGAAGGCAATGGCAACCCACTCCAGTACTCTTGCCTGGAAAATCCCATGGATGGAGGAGCCTGGTAGGCTACAGTCCATGGGGTCGTGAAGAATCTGACACGACTGAGCGACTTCACTTTCACTTTTCACTTTCATGCACTGGAGAAGGAAATGGCAACCCACTCCAGTGTTCTTGCCTGGAGAATCCCAGGGACGGGGGAGCCTGGTGGGCTGCCATCTATGGGGTCACACAGAGTCGGACACGACTGACGCGACTTAGCAGCAGCATATACCATTTACCTTGCTAAAATTAGAAAAACTTCTAAATTCTAAATACATTTGTCTTTGAGGGAATTTTAGTTAAAGAGACTGGTCTTAAACTAGTTTGGGAAAATCATAAATGCACAAACTTACCAAATTCTCTTCTATCCAATGTTATGATTTCAGGATCATCATCATAAATACCTAATTTTAGAAGTAAAAAGAATTATAAAATTAAAACTTCATCATAAAAATAAGCACATTAAAAGTCATTTTCTTTTAATCATCAAAAATCAAGATTATTCTAAATCTCAAGTTGAAGAATATGCAACACTAAGAATCTATTTTTCTAGGAGTAAAGCAAAGAATAAATAGTAACAGCGGTGATACATTTATTAAAGAGTGATCAAAAGACATTTCCTGATATGTACTGTCACAGGTGCGTGTGTTGGGGGTGTGGCTCCTAATAGTCACACAAGTTCATCTCCACAGAAAATTTTTATTTTTTTGAAAAAGCTTTTATTTGAAAATAATTATAGACTTTTATTAAGTTGTAAAAATAGTTCAGACTCCCATTTACCCAGCTTCCCCTAATGGTGACATACCATGTAATTTTAGTACAATATCCAAACCAGGAAATTGGCAATAGTACATTACTTTCAGATCTCATTCACTTACAGATTGCATGTTTTTCTTTTTAATGTGCTACTATTTAAAAATGTTTTGTATCACTAAATGTCTTATATAATTAGAGTATTTGCAGAGGTAGAAGCAAACTTAAATATAAAATTTATTTATTATAATAACACCAATGTAAGTTTCTCATTACTATATAACATATCAATGAATAAATATTAAGTGATGGATATATACAGAGGTTAGTATTTGATTTTCTGAGACATATGATTTGTCACAACTCTGCAACTCTGCCCTGAAAAATAATATGTACACAGATGAGCAAAACTGCATTCCAATAAAACTTTACAAAACCAGGTGGCAGGCCAGACTTAGCCTGTGAAATACGGACTACTGACACTTGTTATAAACTATCAAACGATAGTGAATATACCTGAAAATACTATATTAAAAAGTCAGTCTCGAGAAATAAATACTCCAGATGTAAACTGAAATATTTTATTGAGTCTAAGATAAAAGCATACTTCAGTTCTCAGCCTGCATTTGAGGCCAGTAAATGACCACCAGGTATCAGAAGGCTCCCTCTTCGCATGACACCTGTGTTTACTTTCCCCGCCCTCCATCCCTTTTACTTGTTCACTCTCCCTGCTCTTGCCCTCTCATTCCTGTCACATCTCAAGCCATTATTCATCACCAATTAGGATTCATCACCAAGAAGGATGGTATTTCTACTGACGTGACCACTATTAAAGGAAACTTCAATCTTTTCTGGAAAATATGATGCTCTAAAAATACTAGAAGGTGGCTTCAATAGTTAACTTCTAATACAAATATTTTAAAAAATTAAATACAATCACTAAGTATTTAAAAATATTATGACCAAAACACCTCCATATTTACTCAGGTATCTACATACTACTTGACTTTCCTCTTGAATTCCACTCCCATGTTCCATTAAAAAGAGGGTCTAGGGGATGCACATTAATTACATAAATAAGCTAACTGGTGAAACAAAATTAATTTCTAATTTACTTGAATAAACAATAACTTCATAAGGAATATCTATTATCTTACCAAAATCATAACGGTAGTAATTCCAGCTTTCATACTGGCCTCCTTGATTATCTGCAAGTCCCTTTTCTCCATATTTGTCGTATTTTTTCCGCAGATCTTCATCTTTGAGTACTTCATATGCTCTATTTATTTTCAAAAAATCACTATGTGCATTTGGGTTATTCTATTAAAAATATTAGATATAATATTTGTTTCAGATACACAATCAACTGATTTAATTCTGAGAATTCTTTGAGAGTAGATACCAAGATGAGGAGTAGTTTAATATGAAATGGGCATCACACATTGAAATAAAAAAGTAAAAAAAGTATTTTTAAAAAACTACAATCTTAAAAATTAAGAACAGAGAAATGAGAATTAATGCCTCAAGAGGTTGACAGAGGTGGTCATAGAATTATGACCTCTAAAAGATGCAACAGAAAAAACAGACTAATGAATCCTTGGAAACAATATTGTAAATATCATGTGTGACCTCTAAAACAATCATAAAGAAAATTTTAGGTTACCTGTTTGAGGCAAAATCTAAAAAAAAGTATGTAACCCAATCTATCATATAATGACATAAGAACTAATACCAGAGTAATAACTCAAAACTGGACCGATATGTTTCATTTGTCAGTGTTTCTCATAGAACTGCTTTTCGAAGAATGCTTTCATTTAAATCAGCAAGCCCCAACCATTCTGGCACCAGGGACCCTTCCCAAGGAAGATAATTTTTCCACGGAAGGGGTGGGGCATGGGGTGCGGTTTCGCTATGACTTATGCACATTGCATTTATTGTGTATTTACTTCTATTATTATTACACCAGCTCCACTTTAAATTTCCAGGTAATGACATTTGAAAATCTAAAGAAAAATTTGAAAAAATGAAAATCCTATACACAACAGAATGTTGATCTCAGGAAATAACAAAAGTTTTAGAGCAATACCAATTCTATTGCTTGGCTTTATGTGATGGAAATAAAATAATCCTACTTAAATTCTATCTAGGAACTTCCCCGGTGGCCTAGCGGTTAGGATTCCTTTCATTGTGGTGGCCTGGGTTCAATCCCTGGTCAGGGAAGATCCTGCAAGCAGAGTGGTGTGGCCAAAAATAAGTAAAAATAATTTTAAAAATAGTTACTGAAGTTAACAATAAAAACTTTATCTAGAAAATTATAATTAAATCTTTCTTCTTGATGATTATCAAATCTCATTAAGAAAAAAACAAAATGAGATAAATTATAAAAATATCTTAAGAATTAAAAGTTTTGAAAGATTACATTATGGAATACATAACCAAATATTTATGATTGGCATTAACTGGACTTGGCTGCCAAGTTTTACTTTGTAATACTTTCTGACTCTGGTGTTAGATTTAAAGTACATAGGAGAAAAAAGTGGAAGCATGCTATTAATAGCTATTGCTGCTGTTTTTAGCAAGACATACCATCTATATGCTCTAAGCAAATACTTTTTCTTACTGTTCTAAAATACTTGATTTTAACCTGCTTTACAAAGAAAACTACTTCTGCTTTATGATTAACATCTGTAATAGAACTGCTGGAAATTAGTTTTCAAATCGAGAGAACTGCATTTTGATACTGACATTCCTTTAACTCCTCTAAACTTAGAATATTTAGCTTCCTGTTTTTAGTACAGATTTGAATTATGATTTTTGACTAGTAGTGGTTGCTCTTAAGAATTCTGAGCACTAATTTAAAACACATTAATCAGATGGTTAAAAAGAAATTTTTACCTACCGGGTTTTTATCAGGATGTAGCTTCAATGCCAATTTCTTGAAAGCTTGTCTTATTTCTCTACTGCTTGCAGTTTTGGATACTCCAAGTAAACTGTAAAAATCCTGATCTGTACCCACTAAAATGGCCATATACATTATTAGAAAAAACAGCATGACCCTTTTCAAGTCTCTGACATAGTCATCTTTATTTAACCAGACTCCCATTGTTTTTCTTGTACAAGTTCTGATTTAAATAAACATTAAGATAATGCCACTGGTTCCAGTTGATGTAATATGCGAATTTGAGAACTTCTGTCCACATTACTCCAAAAGTGAAACAGGCATCATAAATTGTCTCCCCAAATTTTAATCTAAAGAGAAAAAATCAGGTAAATTACATTAAAAACAAACAAAAAAAACCCCAACCCATCAACAGCACTATTTACTAAATAACATGACCAGTAATATAATCTCCAGTAAATGGCAAATCAGGGTGAGTGCCTCAGGCTCTGTTCTTTGGGGGCCCGCTTCCTTCCTTCCATTATCTAGGTAGCCAGATTTATGCGATCATTCGCGTCAAGACAGCACTAGATAAAGGTTAAAAAAAAAAAAAAGGGAGCTAGTGTGGCTGCAGCTGTCTAGAACGTTTTACAAACAAATGCAGCAATTCTCAGCATCACAACAGGGGAGGGGGGTGGTGAACAGGAGGTGAGGAGCTACTTCCTTCCTTCTTCTACCCAGTTTAAGACTGGCCCTTTTGATCTGTTTCCTTTTTGGTTATTTCTCCACCCATTTACGCCTATCCAGTTTTCATTTCAATCAGCCTATCCAGTTTTCATTTCAATCAAATTTCACTTGTAGGAAATATCCTTTGGGGGTACAAGAGAGAAGCACCAGATCCTTCCAAAGAGTCTGTTATTTTTCATAAAACCGAAGCAAAAACGGCAGTGAATTTCTATTACTGTAACAGACAACGTAGAAAGTTGCCCGTTTTTTCTTCTGAATTTTCTCAGAAGGTGCTTTTCTTCTATCTAAGCAGTTACTATTTTATATAGCCATCAGAATAATAACTGCAAGTTATGTGTAATTTCACTACAAAGTTTACATTTGGCATAAATAAAAATAGAAAAAAAAGAAGAGAAGCAATCAGTCATTCAGACACGCTAACCTGGGCAGGATAAAAATAAAATCAAATCACATGCAAATTTGTATATACTTTAGTTCCAAAGATCTCATAATGTTTCGAAAAACCTAACTTTTCTAAGCATTCTCAGTTCCTCCTTTTCGTCATTTAATCCTAAATGCCTATTTTAACTTTTTTCTCACCTGTGAACGGTTTTCGATTCATTTCTAATCCTTCCTTCTCACGTCACCAAAAAAACCTTTGTAAAATAGAGCGATGTAGATTAATAAACATCCAGACTAGAAAGCATTTAGAATAAAAGAGATCATATTAGCAAACACCACTTGACAAGCGCTATTTGTTCCCTGCCCAGCGGTGGTGCTCAAAGTAGGCGTGGGCGTGCCTGACTTGCTACGCGCCGAGGTGCGCGGACAGGTGGAAGCTGCAGGTAAATTCAACACGGACTCCTTGCTGCCACCACTCCAGAATGGGTTGCGGCGAGTGGGAAAAGATGGGAGTCACTGGGAGTCAAGGGTTGCTGGTGTGTGAGACCTCAGACAGGGTTAGTGAGACAGAAACCTGGATAACTGAGGCTAAAGGGAGAAACTGGAGCAAAAAGCCGGCAACCGCTGAGCAGGAACCGCTGAAGAAAGGATGGTGTAGCTAGCAGGGGGAAAGACGACTGGGAGAGAGAACACAAAAATCCAGCCACAAGAGCGAAGAGCGGGGGGTGGGGGGCATAATTCCAGCGTACAGGCCATTTCGCCTCTCCCGGAGAGCCCAGGCCGCCACCAGCTCCAGCAAAGCCCCGGCCCCGGATCCAAGCCCACCTCGGTGTTGCGGGGTCGTCTCCTGCAGCTACTTCCCCATCCTCAATCCCCGGGGTTGGACCCCACACCGCCAAACACAACCTATGCGTTCCGGAGGGAAGCACGTACTCTGACCGCTGGGCCGCCGCGCCTGTGATGGGGTTGGACCAGCCACACCGGCAGCTACCAGCGCGGCCGGCTCCGGTCTGCTCGTCGCGCGGCGGTCTCCTAGGCGAGGCGGGGCGGGGACTGGCGCGGTGCATTGTGGGAAAGGCGTGGAGGCCGCTGCTTGGGAGGATTCGCCTAAGGACCTGCGGGCCGAACAGGGTGGGGAGGGCGGTGTAGGTTTAGGTTGACGTGGCTCTCGGCGCGGAATCCGGCTCCGGCTCCGGCTTCAACCCGGAGCTGAAGAACACGCTGTAACCACGAAGCCCGCGCACCCGCACCATTGCAGCGGGCGCGCGCCGCGGGCCGGACGCAGGACGACGTAGCCCGCCCCTTCCTGCTCCCGTTGCTGTGGTTACGGCAACTATTCGGAGGGCTGGTTTACGCGTGCGGTTTCTTGCTGACCCTGTTCTTAAAGGGAAAGGCAGACCCATTACAGTACTTTTCTGTTTGGTGGGTGAGTGGGCCAGAAAGGGGAAATTTTGAAGGAAAAGGGAAACTAAACTGAAGTGACATTGATAGCAGTGTCAGTCTAGAGTGAAGAGGCAGTAGGAAATTTGGAAGCAATAAAAATAGTTATGAGTGTGTGTGTAGGCGACAAACGTGAGTGTTCTACTGTTTTGTCCGACTTCCTGGTCCTTCAAGCTGGAAACTGGGGAGTTGTGCATACTCCTGTCTCCCACATTTACATCTAAATGATATGGTGTATAAACTGCATTTTGATCTACAGCATTATAACTAGGCTTCCCGGAGTGGTAAATCAGCCTGCTAGTGCAGAAGAGGTAACAGACACACGTTCAATCCCTGGGTGGGGAAGATCCCATGGAGTAAAAATGGCGGCCCACTCCAGTATTCTTGAGTGGTGAATACCATGGACGGGGGAGCCTGGCGAGCTACAGTCCATGGGGTCACAAAGAATTGGACATGACTGAGAACACTGAGAGCACACACAATATAACTAGAACAGTTGAAGTATGGCTGGATGGCATCACTGACTCGATGGACGGACGTGAGTCTGGGTGAACTCCCGGAGTTGGTGATGGACAGGGAGGCCGGGCGTGCTGCGATTCATGGGGTCGCAAAGAGTCGGACACGACTGAGCTACTGAACTGAACTGAACTGAACTGAGAACACTGAGCGCACACACAATATAACAAGAACAGTTGAAGTAGATGCATTTGCAACCATCAAAAGAAAAAACATCCTAATGAAAAGAATGCCTACTTATGACAGCAACCTTAATATGAGTGGTAATAATTTCATGTGTAGTAAATCAAATGTCAGCTTGTTAAAAAATGATGAGCATGTAGGATCCATAGCTAAACTAATACCTGACCGGAAAGAAGAGAAAGTAGCCAGAGCAAAGGCAGAAATATTAGAAGTAGCCTCATGCAATAGTAGCTAATGAGTGCCGTGAACTGGTCTAAGAACACATGGAATTCAGTCCTCCAAGTTCTCTGATATGATAGGGACTATTATTATATCCAGTTCACAGTTGAGGAAAACAAGGTAAATATCTGATAGAGCAGGGGTTCATACCTGAGCAGCCTTGCTCCAGAGACGGTAATGTTAATCATTATGCCACACTGTGAGCCACCAAAATCTTTAGAGTAAATTGAAAAGCAAAAAGGAAACCTGGAGAATCAAGCAGGGACTACATTACAGTGGGTTTTATGCCATGATGAAGACATAGACTACCTTTCAGGTAATAAAAAAGCTACTTAAAGCTTTTAAGTAAGGAACTGTATTTTAGATCGTTCTGGTAGCTACTGGAGAGTGAATACAAAGGGGCCATGACTGGAGAAATGGAAAACAGAAAAGTAAATTTGGCAAGAATGGTAATAGTTGGATGTGGGAGATAAAAAAAGGATCTAAGGGTAACTTCTGCTTTAGATGGATGAGTACCACTCACTGAATGAAGATCTATTTAGGGAAAAGATAAAGGTTTCTGATTTGGATATATCTATTTCACGTTTCCTAGATCATGTCCAAATAAAGACACAGAGTATAAAATTCATGTAAAGTGTCTAGACTAGAGAAGAAAACAGGAGATTATCAACTAATCTGTGGTAGTTGGACCCATGAGCATGAATAAGATTACTCAGAAAAAGTATGCAGAATAAACAAAGTTGTGGACCAAGGATAAAATCTTGGGAAACTCTAACATCAAGAATGTCTTACAGTCAATGAAACATCAACAAAATTATAAGGCAATCCATGGAATGAGAGAAAATGTTTGAAAATCATGTATTTGATAAAACATTTATATTCAAAAATATATGAAACACTTATACAACTGAATAATAAAAAAAAACTCACAAAACAAATTTTAAAAATATCCAATTAAAAGATGGGCAGAGGATCTGAATAGACATTTTTTTCTAAGTACAGATGTCCAATAGGTACATGAAAAGATGCTCAGACTCATTAATTGTCATTGAGTCCAGGGTCATACTTACTGCTTCCTGCACAGCATGCCAATAAATTTAGAGACCAGCTTTTTAGCAACTTTATTCAGAAAACCATCAGACTGAGAAGGTGGCAGATTTGTGTCCTAAAAATCCATTTTACCTGAGTTAGAATTTAACTTCTTTTATACTAAAAGCGGAAGGAGTAAAGTCAAATGTTTCCTGGTTCAGGTCAACCTCCAGAGGGGTTGTGTTAATCTTGTCCTGCCTGTAGACATTCACAGGTGGGCCTGATCAGGATGTTTCCTGTGAGCTATACAAAGGAATTGTAGCTTAATGCTCATTACTTGGGAGGCAGGGTTCCCAGAGATGGATATTATGAATAATTTAAGTTTATAGGCACCATCCCTTTAGTGATTAACTTGTAATAGAATACAAAGTTTCTTCCCTATTACATAATCATCAGTTCAGTTCAGTTCAGTCGCTCAGTCGTGTCCGACGCTTTGCAACCCTATGAATCACAGCACACCAGGCCTCCCTGTCCATCACCAACTCCTGGAGTTCACTCAGACTCACGTCCATCGAGTCAGTGATGCCATCCAGCCATCTCATCCTCTGTCGTCCCCTTCTCCTCCTGCCCCCAATTCCTCCCAGCATCAGAGTCTTTTCCAATGAGTCAACTCTTCCCATGAGATGGCTTAAGTACTGGAGTTTCAGCTTTAACATCATTCCTTCCAAAGAAATCCCAGGGCTGATCTCCTTCAGAATGGACCGGCTGGATCTCCTTGCAGTCCAAGGGACTCGCAAGAGTCTTCTCCAACACCACAGTTCAAAAGCATCAATTCTTCGGCGCTCAGCCTTCATCACAGTCCAACTCTCACATCCATACATGACCACAGGAAAAACCATAGCCTTGACTAGACGAACCTTTGTTGGCAAAGTAATGTCTCTGCTTTTGAATAAGCTATCTAGGTTGATCATAACTTTCCTTCCAAGGAGTAAGCGTCTTTTAATTTCATGGCTGCAGTCACCATCTGCAGTGATTTTGGAGCCCTCAAAATAAAGTCTGACACTGTTTCCACTGTTTCCCCATCTATTTCCCATGAAGTGATGGGACCGGATGCCATGAGCTTCGTTTTCTGAATGTTGAGCTTTAAGCCAACTTTTTCACTCTCCACTTTCACTTTCATCAAGAGGCTTTTTAGTTCCTCTTCACTTTCTGTCATAAGGGTAGTGTCATCTGCATATCTGAGGTTATTGATATTTCTCCCGGCAATCTTGATTCCAGCTTGTGTTTCTTCCAGTCCAGTGTTTCTCATGATGTACTCTGCATGTAAGTTAAATAAGCAGGGTGACAATACACAGCCTTGAAGTACTCCTTTTCCTATTTGGAACCAGTCTGTTGTTCCATGTCCAGTTCTAACTGTTGCTTCCTGACCTGCATACAAATTTCTCAATAGGCAGATCAGGTGGTCTGGTATTCCCATCTCTTTCAGAATTTTCCACAGTTTATTGTGATCCACACAGTCAAAGGCTTTGGCATAGTCAATAAAACAGAAATAGATGTTTTTATGAAACTCTCTTGCTTTTTCCATGATCCAGTGGATGTTGGCAATTTGATCTCTGGTTCCTCTGCCTTTTCTAAAACCAGCTTGAACATCAGGAAGTTCATGGTTCACATATTGCTGAAGCCTGGCTTGGAGAATTTTGAGCATTACTTTACTAGCATGTGAGATGAGTGCAATTATGTGGTAGTTTGAGCATTCTTTGGCATTGCCTTTCTTTGGGATTGGAATGAAAACCGACCTTTTCCAGTCCTGTGGCCACTGCTGAGTTTTCCAAATTTGCTGGCATATTGAGTGCAGCACTTTCACAGCATCATCTTTCAGGATTTGGAATAGCTCAATTGGAATTCCATCACCTCCACTAGCTTTGTTCATATGATGCTTCCTAAGGCACACTTGACTTCACATTCCAGGATGTCTGGCTCTAGGTGAGTGATAACACCATCGTGATTATCTGGGTCGTGAAGATCTTTTTTGTACAGTTCTTCTGTGTATTCTTGCCATCTCTTCTTAATATCTTCTGCTTCTGTTAGGTCCATACCATTTCTGTCCTTTATTGAGCCCATCTTTGCACGAAATGTTCCCTTGGTATCTCCAATTTTCTTGAAGAGATCTCTAGTCTTTCCCATTCTGTTGTTTTCCTCTATTTCTTGGCATTGATCGCTGAAGAACGCTTTCTTATCTCTTCTTGCTATTCTTTGGAACTCTGCATTCAGATGCTTTTATCTTTCCTTTTCTCCTTTGCTTTTCATTTCTCTTCTTTTCACAGCTATTTGTAAGGCCTCCTCAGACAGCCATTTTGCGTTTTTGCATTTCTTTTCCACGGGGATGGTCTTGATCCCTGTCTCCTGTACAATGTCTTGAAGCTTATTCCATAGTTCATCAGGCACTCTATCTATCAGATCTAGGCCCTTAAATCTATTTCTCACTTGCACTGTATAATCATAAGGGATTTGATTTAGGTCATAATCATCAGGGAAATGCAAATCAAAACCACAATGAAATACCACTTCACACCTGTTAGAATGGCTTTTGTTATAGAGATAAATGCTGGAGTGGACGTGGAGAAAAGGGAGCCCTTGTGCACTGTTGGTGAGAATCTAGATTGGTGTAGCCACTGTGGAAATCAGTATGGAGGTGCCTCAAAAAGCTAAAAATAGAACTATCACAAATCTAGCAAGTCTACCTCTGGGTATTTATCAGAAGAAGATGAAAACACTAATTATAAATAAAATATGCATCAATATGTTCACTGGAACATTATTTACCATAGCAAAGATGTGGAGACAGCCTAAATGTTCCCTGAAGGGTGAATAGGTAAGAATATATATATATATATATATGCAGTGGAGTATTATTCAACCATAAAAAGAATGAGATATTGCCACTTGAGACAAATGAATGATCTTTGAGGGTATTATGTTAAGAGTAATGAGCTTGCAGAGTGTGATTTCACTTATATGTGCATTCTAAAAAAACCGCAAAACAAAAGACCAAGCTCATAGATAAAGAGAATAAATTTATGGTTGGCTGAGGCTGAGGGGAGGAGGGTGAAATGGGGGAAAGGGGCAAAAGGTTACAAACCTCCAGTTATGAAATAAGTTCTAGGGATGTGAAGTACAGCAGGGTGGCTATAGTGAGTAACACTGTTTTGCATATTTGAAAGTTGCTAAAGCTCTTATCACAAGGGTCAAATTTTATGAAATTCTTATTATGGTGATAATTTCACAGTATTTACAAATATCAAATGTTATGTTGCCCAGGTGTGTGTGCTCAGCTGCTCCTGATGCTTTGTAACCCCATGGTCTGTAGCCCACCAGGCTCCTCTGTCCATGGGATTTTTCTGGCAAGAATACTGGAGCGGGTTGCCATTTTCTCCTCCAGGAGATATCCTTGACCCAGGGAACGAACCCACATCTCCTGTGTCTCCTGCATGAGCAGGTGGGTTTTTTTTTTTAACCACTGTGACATCTGGGAAGTCCCTATGTTGTACACCTGAAACTAATATAATACTGCAAGTGAATTTTACCTTAATTAAAAAAATAGAAGAATGTAGTTCCACAAAGAAAGGGATTTTTGTTTAATTACTATTGTATCTCCAGTTGTTCCTGGCCTATGGTAGGTACTAAATAAATATATTTTTGAATAAACAAATTAATTTGTGGAGTAATCTGAAAAAGAAGAGCTCATTAAAGAGTCAAAAATGAGATAGAGGTATTCAAAATGAACTAAACATCAAGGAAGTTAGTGAGAAAAATTAAGGTAAGATAGTGACTAAAACTTGTTATTGGGTCTAGTAGTTTGGAGGTTATAGCCACCGCTGCTGCTGCTGCTGCTAAGTCGCTTCAGTCGTGTCTGACTCTGTGCAACCCCATAGATGGCAGCCCACCAGGCTCCCCCGTCCCTGGGATTCTCCAGGCAAGAACACTGGAGTGGGTTGCCATTTCCTTCTCCAATGCATGAAAGTGAAAAGTGAAAGTGAAGTCGCTCAGTTGTGTCTGACTCTTCGCGATCCCATGGACTGCAGCCCACCAGGCTCCTCCATCCATGGGATTTTCCAGGCAAGAGTACTGGAGTGGGGTGCCATCCCCTTCTCCGTATAGCCACTACAGAAAGCACAATTTTAGTGGGTGATAGGGTGGAATTCAGGTTGCAGTGGGCTGGAGATTGGATGGGAGCTGAAGAAATGGAAATTGTAAATCTACAGAAATCTGAAAGTTTGAGTGAAGACAGAAACAGGTAGACTTACTGCAATTCAAGGAGGATGTGGATTCAAGAGAGAAAATGCTGTAGGTTTGAAAAGACTTGAACATGTTTAAATTTGGTTAGGAGCCCAAAAAGAGAGGAAGCCAAAAAAGAGAAATGAGAAGGAGACATAGGAGAGATTCAAGGGCCCAAATGAATAGATTGATCTTAAACAGTTCATTTATTCACTAGTATTGTTTATTGTCCTCTGGGCTAGGTCCTTGGGATAACATGATGAGCAAAGGTATAACTCTACCCCAGAGAGGTAGGATAATGGAGGACACATTAATCTTTTATTCAAGGAAATCTGTAATTATGAAGGGAAAATACACAGCACTGTGTGAGAATAAATAATGGAAAACTGACCTTGGAGAGGCAAAAGTTTTGTAAGGGTATTACCAAAATAAAGACGATAAAAAAGAAATTTAATGTATATGGGCAATGAATTAGAGAATGTTTTAGGCAGAGGGAAGACAAGAGCATGAACTTGTACCTCAAAAGTCTATGGTTTGTTTGAGGAACAGGAAGAAGATAATGCAGTGAGCCTAATGAAGAGTCAACAGGCGACAGGATGATCATGCAAAGTCTTATCGTTCACTTTAAGGATTCTTATCTTTTTTCCTAAAAGTCAGATAAGCAATAAAAAGTCAGATAAGTTTTAGACTGTAGAATACCAGAATCATCATCATTGTTATTGTTTTGCTTTTTTTTTTTTAAATTTTATTTTATTTTTAAACTTTACAATATTGTATTGATTTTGCCAAATATTGAAATGAATCTGCCACAGGTATACATGTGTTCCCCATCCTGAACCCTCCTCCCTCCTCCCTCCCCATTCCATCCCTCTGGGTTGTCCCAGTGCACCAGCCCCAAGCAACCAGCATCGTGCATCGAACCTGGACTGGCGACTCGTTTCATATATGATATTATACGTATTTCAATGCCATTCTCCCAAATCATCTCACCCTCTCCCTCTCCCACAGAGTCCATAAGATTGTTCTATACATCAGTGTCTCTTTTGCTGTCTCGTATACAGGGTTATTGTTACCATCTTTCTAAATTCCATACATATGCATTAGTGTACTGTATTGGTGTTTTTCTTTCTGGCTTACTTCACTCTGTATAATAGGCTCCAGTTTCATCCACCTCATGAGAACTGATTCAAATGGATTCTTTTTAATGGCTGAGTAATACTCCATTGTGTATATGTACCCCAGCTTTCTTATCCATTCGTCTGCTGATGGACATCTAGGTTGCTTCCATGTCCTGGCTATTATAAACAGTGCTGCAATGAACACTGGGGTACACGTGTCTCTTTCCCTTCTGGTTTCCTCAGTGTGTATGCCTAGCAGTGGGATTGCTGGATCATAAGGCAGTTCTATTTCCAGTTTTTTCAGGTATTTCCACACTGTTCTCCATAGTGGCTGTACTAGTTTGCATTCCCACCAACAGTGTAAGAGGGTTCCCTTTTCTCCACACCCTCTCCAGCATTTATTGCTTGTAGACTTTTGGATTGCAGCCATTCTGACTGGTGTGAAATGGTACCTCATAGCAGTTTTGATTTGCATTTCTCTGATAATGAGTGATGTTGAGCATCTTTTCATGTGTTTGTTAGCCATCTGTATGTCTTCTTTGGAGAAATGTCTGTTTAGTTCTTTGGCCCATTTTTTGATTGGGTCATTTATTTTTCTGGAGTAGAGCTGTAGGAGTTGGTTGTATATTTTTGATATTAGTTGTTTGTCAGTTGCTTCATTTGCTATTATTTTCTCCCATTCTGAAGGCTGTCTTTTCACCTTGCTTATAGTTTCTTTTGTTGTGCAGAAGCTTTTAAGGTTAATTAGGTCCCATTTGTTTATTTTTGCTTTTATTTCCAATATTCTGGGAGGTGGGTCATAGAGGATCCTGCTGTGATGTATGTCGAAGAGTGTTTTGCCTATGTTCTCCTGTAGGAGTTTTATAGTTTCTGGTCTTACGTTTAGATCTTTAATCCATTTTGAGTTTATTTTTGTGTATGGTGTTAGAAAGTGCTCTAGTTTCATTCTTTTACAAATGGTTGACCAGTTTTCCCAGCACCACTTGTTAAAGAGATTGTCTTTAATCCATTGTATATTCTTGCCTCCTTTGTCAAAGATAAGGTGTCCATATGTGTGTGGATTTATCTCTGGGCTTTCTATTTTGTTCCATTGATCTATATTTCTGTCTTTGTGCCAGTACCATACTGTCTTGATAACTGTGGCTTTGTAGTAGAGCCTGAAGTCAGGTCGGTTGATTCCTCCAGTTCCATTCTTCTTTCTCAAGATAGCTTTGGCTATTCGAGGTTTTTTGTATTTCCATACAAATTGTGAAATTATTTGTTCTAGCTCTGTGAAGACTACCGTTGGTAGTTTGATAGGGATTGCATTGAATCTATAGATTGCTTTGGGTAGTAAACTCATTTTCACTATATTGATTCTTCCAATCCATGAACATGGTATATTTCTCCATCTGTTAGTGTCCTCTTTGATTTCTTTCACCAGTGTTTTATAGTTTTCTATATATAGGTCTTTAGTTTCTTTAGGTAGATATATTCCTAAGTATTTTATTCTTTCCATTGCAATGGTGAATGGAATTGTTTAAATTTTTGAACAAGCTCAAATTTCCAAAACAATTCAAAGTGAAAGTGAAGTCGCTCAGTCGTGTCCAACTCTTTGCGACCGCATGGACTGCAGCCTACCAGTCTCCTCCGTCTATGGGATTTTCCAGGCAAGAATACTGGAGCAGGTTGCCATTTCCTTCTCCAGGAGATCTTCCCAACCCAGGGATTGAACCCCGGTCTCCTGCATTGTAAACAGACGCTTTACGATCTGAGCCACCAGGGAAGTAAAAATATAAAGCAAATAGTTTTGTTTTCTTCAACCATTTGAGAGTAAGTTGCTGATGTTTTCCCGTTATTTCCCAAAACTGTGGTATGTATTTTTTACACACAAGGGCAATGTCCTATATTACCCACAATACAGTCATCAAAGTTGGAGAACTAACATGGCACTGGTTATCCCCATCTAATCTGCTGCCTAATCCTCATAGCCTTGTAGGCTTTGCCAGTTGTTCCAATAGTGACTTTGCAGGATCCAGCACAGAACCGCTTGTTTAACTGAGTTGTCATAATTCTTTAGACTCCTTCGGTTGGGAATAGTTCTTCAGTTTTTTCCTTGACTTTCAATACTTTGATACATGTGAAGAATACAAGCCAGTTATTTTATAGATGTCTCCCTTTTTTGGCTTCTCTGATGTTTCCTCATGACTAGCTTTAGGTTATACATCTTTGTTGGGAATACAATAGAAGTAACATTATGGTGTTTTCATTGCATGCTATCATTTGGTCCCAAAACTTAATTTGTTCCATTGCTTGTAGGTTAAACTGGACCATTTGATAAAAGAGGTGTCTGTGAAGACTTTCCTTTCCACTGTAAAGTTACGTTTTTCCTTTTTGTAATTAAGTTGTGCCACTCTCTGAATACCCTTTTTTTTTTTTTTCAGTCACTAAGTCATGTCTGACTCTGTGACCCCCATGGACTGCAGCATGCCAGGCTTCCCTGTCCTTCACTATCTCCTAGAGTTTGCTCAAACTCATGCCCATTGAGTTGGCGATGCCACCCACCATCTCATCCATCTCCTCCTGCTCTCAATCTTTCCCAGCATCAGGGTCTTCTCCCATGAGTTGGCTCTTCACATCAGGTGGCCAAAGTACTGGAGCTTCAGCTTCAGCATCAGTCCTTCCAGTGAATATTCAGGGTTGATTTCCTTTAGGATTGACTGGTTTGATCTCCCTGCAGTCCAAGGGGCTCTCAAGAGTCTTCTCCAGCACCAAAATTTGAAAGCATCAATTCTTTGGCGTTCAGCTTTCTTTATGGTTCAATGCCCCTATTCCTCATCAAACTTTCAGTTTATTCATTAATTTATGTTATGGATTCATATTTTGTTTAAAGGGTTAAAATATATTACTATGGATTTTAATGCCTGATAAATTATTTAGATGCTTAAGTTGTTCTGGATTTGACTATTTGGAATTCTTTCAAGCTGACTTTCATGTTTCTTTATTAATCCCCATTATTTTTGAGTTTGCTTATTTTAGTGCACAGTAAGACATTCTAGACTTATCCAGTACTTTTCCTACCTCAGCCCTGATACCAGTCATTTCTACAAAGTCCTGATTCTTTAGGAGAGTGGTAATCAGATAGCAAGATCTTAGTGCTAATCATGATACATGCTTCTGATGAATTGGTCATGATGGGAAAGAAAAAGATATCTGAAGACAGATCTCTACTTCAGATAATTGATGCCCACTTGCTTCAGGGAAACCAAAGCTTTGTCAGCTTCAGTATAATATTACATCAAAATTTGATACAATAGCTCTATCATATATGCATGAGATATATTATAATGAAGGGACTGTTTTATTTAATTTTAAGTTCCATCTAAGGAACTGCTATTCATCTTTTAAGATCCAGTTCACGTGTCTTTTAGACATTAATTTTCTGTGAGCCATTTGAGCATATTTGATCACTCCATCCTCTATTCCATTTATTACACCATATTGTAGTTACATTTCATTGGTTGGTCTACCATAATGAATTCTTTGAGATCAAGAATCAGATAATATTTACTTTTTTCCTCAATGTCTAGCTGAAACAGTTCTTGGCACTTACTCAATACATGCATTACGATGGAATGAAGAATCAATATTTATCATGTGCAAAGAGGAAAGAATGGCCCTTTGTCTCTAGTCATTATTGTCTGTCCTGGGAGGACAGTATGAAGAACAAACACTCACTTGTAGAAATATAGTAAAGGTTGGACGACTGATATAAACAATGTATTCCATAGGAACTCAGGCTGGGGCTGAAGTGAACAGAGTAGAATAAGAGGACATTCCCAGGCTTCCCAGGTGGCGCTAGTGGTAAAGAACCTGCCTGCCAATGCAGGGGACATAAGAGACTCAAGTTCAATCCCTCAGTCGGGAAGATCCCCTGGAGGAGGACATGGCAACCCACTCCAGTATTCTTACCTGGAGAACCCCATGGACAGAGGAGCCTGGAGGGATACAGTCTGCAGGGTCACAAAGAATCCAACACGACTGAAGTGACTTAGAACACACATACATGTACAGAGTAGAATGAGGGGACAGTATAGGTGTTTCCAAATTAAAAAGAAAAATTCTTTAATAAATTTGGAATTTTAGAACCAGGTAGAATCTTTGAAGTTGTGAAGTTTATTCCTCAAATTCATAGGGGAGGAAACAGAGGCCCAGGAAAGTTGATGAGTGACTTGTATAAAAACTCAAATGAGTCAAAAGACCCATTATTCAAGCATGAATGAATGAAATAGGACTATAATCTGTGTTTCCTGATTTCCTAGCCAGTATGAAATGATAATCATAATAACTGAAACTTAATATGCATCTTATGTCCCAGGCACTATATCAAGCACTTTACTTACAGTAACACATTTAATTGTCCTAATAACTCTCAGAGGTAAATGCAATCGTTATGTCAGTTTTATAGATAAGCACACTGAGGCTAAAAGAGGTTAAGCTGCTTGCCCAGTGTTGCACAGAGTGCTGAAACCCTGCCCAGTGTTGTCCAGTGAGTGATAGATGTTGGATTCCAACTTGGGCAGACTTGATTTGGAGTCCATAATCAGTTAATTAATTGAAATATTTTTGATAGCATTTATTTAATAAGGTGTTATTTTCTCTCATTTCTTTCCATAATAACCTATCATAAGTGGTTGACTTTTGGGGTATTGTAATACTCTATTAGATCAGATTTAATTTGTAAAGGCCAATTGGTTGACATCTTAAAATCACTTATAGAACCTACTGATAGAATTGACATTCATTCAGTTCAGTTCAGTTCAGTCACTCAGTCGTGTCCGACTCATTGTGACCCCATGAACCACAGCACGCCAGGCCTCCCTGTCCATCACCAACTCCCGGAGTTCACCCAAACCCATGTCCATCGAGTTGGTGATGCCATCCAACCATCTCATCCTCTGTCATCCTCTTCACCTCCTGCCCTCAATCTTTCCCAGCATCAGGGCCTTTTCAAATGAGTCAGTTCTTCGCATCAGGTGGCCAAAGTATTGGAGTTTCAGCTTCAACATCAGTCCCTCCAATGAACACCCAGGACTGATCTCCTTTAGGATGGACTGGTTGGATCTCCTTGCAGTCCAAGGGACTCTCAAGAGTCTTCTCCAACACCACAGTTCAAAAGCATCAATTCTTTGGCGCTCAGCTTTTTTATAGCCAACTCTTGCATCCATTCATGACCACAGGAAAAACCATAGCCTTGACTAGATGGACCTTTGTTGGCAAAGTAATGTCTCTGCTTTTTAATATGCTGTCTAGGTTGGTCATAACTTTCCTTCCAAGAAGTAAGCGTCTTTTAATTTCATTGCTGCGATCACCATCTGCCGTGATTTTGGAGCTTCAAAAAATAAAGTCAGTCACTGTTTCCATATCTATTTGCCATGAAGTGATGGGACTGGATGCCATGATCTTAGTTTTCTGAATGTTGAGCTTTAAGCCAACTTTTTCACTCTCCTTTTTCACTTTCATCAAGAGGCTCTTTAGTTCTTCTTCACTTTCTGCCATAAGGGTGGTGTCATTTGCATATCTGAGGTTATTGATATTTCTCCTGGCAATCTTGATTCCAGCTTGTGCTTCCTCCAGTCCAGCGTTTCTCATGATGTACTCTGCCTATAAGTTAAATAAGCAGGGTGACAATACACAGCCTTGACGTACTCCTTTTCCTATTTGGAACCAATCTGTTGTTCCATGTCCAGTTCCAACTGTTGCTTCCTTACCTGCATACAGGCTTCTCAAGAGGCAGTTCATTATATGTGTTGAATTCATTTGAATTTGCAGCTGCTTATATTTCTATAGTAATTATAATTTCACATTTAATCTCCAATAAACAGGTGTACTTTTAGCTATAACTGATCTTTTTTTAATACTTATTTTCCTATATCCCATTTTTTTTTTTTTTTTTACAGTTTTTAGTGGTAAAGATTCTACCTGTAATGCAGGAGATGCAGGTTTGATCCCTGGTTTTGGAAGATCCCCTGGAGAAAGGAGTAGTTACTCACTCCAGTATTCTCTTCTGGAGAATTCTATTGACAGCGAAGCCTGGTGGGTTACAGTCCATGGGCCATGGGTCAGAAAGAGTCAAACATGACTGAGTGACTAACACTAGTGTTTAAAAAGTTATGTGGTAATGAAATAAAAAAGTCACAATAAAACATACATAAAATGTATAATACATAAATATACATGTGTGTATATACAATTACTGTATATATATTTTTTGTATTAATATTTCTTGGCACTAATTCCTATATACATAATTGCTAAGATGAATTGAAGCACATCCCAAATATTTAGAGATGATAGAGAATTTTTTTTTTTAAATCCAAATCATTGTTGCAAAACAACAAGTGCTCTCTTTGGACCAGAAGGTTTTTCCTTTTTTTTTTTTTCTGTTTTACACTTAGAAATTTTTTATTTTTCTTAACTTTTTTTTTGATAATTGATTTTTTTCTGTCTTTATTTTAAAATTTATTTATTTTTTAATTGAAGGATACTTGCTTTAGAGAATTTTGTTGTTTTCTGTCAAACCTCAGCATGAATCAGCCATAGGTATACATATATCCCCCCCTTTTGAAACTCCCTCCCATCTCCTGCCCCATCCCACCCTCTAGATTAATATGGAGCCTGTGTTTGAGTTTCCTGAGCCATGCAGCAAATGCCAGTTGGCTATCAATTTTACATATGGCAATGTAAGTTTCTATGTTACTCTCTCCATGCATCTCACCTCTCTCCTCCCCTCTCCCCATGTCCATAAGTCTGTTCTCTATGTCTGTTTCTCCGCTGATGCCCTGTAAATAAACTCTTCTGTGCCATTTTTCTAGATTCTGTATATATGCATTAGAATTCAATACTTATCTTTCTCTTTTTGACTTACTTCACTCTGTATAATAGGCTCTAGGTTCATCCACCTCATCAGAACTGACTTGAATGCATTCCTTTTTATGGCTGAGTAATATTCCATGGTGTATATATACCACAACTTCTTTATCCATTCATCTGTTGATGGACATCTAGGTTGCTTCCATGTTCTAGCTGTTGTAAATAGTGCTGTTTTGAACAATGGGATACATGTGTCTTTTTCAATTTTGGTTTCCTTGGGGTACACGACTATGAGTGGGATTGCTGGGTCATATGGTGATTATATTCCTAGATTTTTAAGGAATCTCCATACCATCTTCCATAGTGGCTGTATCAATTTACATTCCCACCAACAGTGCAAGAGTGTTCCCTTTTCTCCACATCCTCTCCAGCATTTATTGTTTGTAGACTTTTTGATGATGGCCATTCTGACCAGCGTGAGGTGATATCTCATTGTAGTTTTGATTTGCATTTCTCTGATAATAAGTGATGTTGAGCATGTTTTCATGTGTTTGTTAGCCATCTGTATGTCTTCTTTGGGGAAATGTCTGTTTAGGTCTTTCCCTCACTTTTTGATTGGGTTGTTTGTTTTTCTGGTATTGAGCTGTATGAGCTGCTTGTATATTTTGGAATTAATCCTTTGTCAGTTGTTTCATTTGCTATTATTTTCTCCCATTCTGAGGATTGTCTTTTCATCTAGCTTATAGTTTCCTTTGCTGTGCAAAAGCTTTTAAGTTTAATCAGGTCCCACTTGTTTACTTTTGTTTTTATTTCCGTTACTCTAGGAGATGGGTCATAGAGGATCTTGCTTTGATTTATGTCATTGAGTGTTCTGCCTATGTTTTCTTCTAAGAGTTTTATAGTTTCTGGTCTTATATTTAGATCTTTAATCCATTTTGAGTTTATCTTTGTGTATGGTGTTATAAAGGGTTCTAATTTCATTCTTTTACACATAGCTGTCAGTTTTCCCAGCACCATTTACTGAAGAGGCTGTCTTTGCCCCATTGTATATTCTTGCCTCCTTTGTCAAAAATAAGGTACCCATAAGTACATGGGTTTATTTCTGGGTTTTCTGTCTTGTTCCTTTGGTCTATATTTCTGTTTTTGTGCCTGTACCATACTGTCTTGATGAATGTAACTTTGTAGTATAATCTGAGGTCAGGAGCTTGATTCCTCAAGCTCCATCTTCTTTCTCAAGACTGTTTTGGCTATTTGAGGTCTTTTGTGTTTCCGTATGAATTGTGAAATTTTTTGTTCTAGCCCTGTGCAAAATGCCATTGGTAATTTGATAGGGATCTCATTGAATCTGTAGATTGCATTTGGTAGTATAGTCATTTTCACAATATTGACTCTTCCTACCTAGGAACATGGAATATCTCTCCATCTGTTTATGTCATCTTTGATTTCTTTCATCAGTGTATTATAATTTTATCTGTACAGTTCTTTTTTCTCCTTTGGAAAGTTTATTCATAGATATTTTATTCTTTTTGTTGGAATGTTGAAAGCAATTACTTCTTTAATTTCTCTTTCTGATTTTTCATTGTTATAGAAATGCATTCATTGTATATAGAAATGTAAATGATTTCTGTTTATTGATTTTGGATCCTGTAACTTTGCTAAATTCATGGATTAGCTCTAGTAATTTTCTGATAGTATCTTTAGGGATTTCTATGTACAGGATCATGTCATCTGCAAACAGTGAGAGCTTTACTTCTTTTCCAATCTGGATTCCTTTTATTTCTTTTCCTACTGCAACTGCTGTAGCTAGGACTTCCAGAACTATGTTGAATAATAGTGGTGAAAGTGGGCACCTTTGTCTTGTTCCTGATCTTAGAGGGAAAACTTTCAGTTTTTCACCATCAAGAATAATGTTTGCTGTAGGCTTATCATATATGGCCTTTACTATGTTGAGATAGGTTCCTTCTATGCCCATTTTTTGAAGAGTTTTAATCATAAATGGCTGCTGAATTTTGTCACAGACTTTTTCTGCATTTATTGAGATTATCACATGGTTTTTATCTTTCAATTTGTTAATATGATGTATCACATTGATTTATTTGCATATATTAAAGAATCCTTGTATCCCTGGAATAAACCCAACTTGATGATGGTGTATGAGCTTTTTAATGTGTTGTTCAATTTTGTTTGCTAAAATTTTGTTGAAGATTTTTGCATTTATGTTCATCAGTGATATTGGCCTGTAGTTTTCTTTTTTTGTGTTGTCTTTGTCCAGTTTTGGTATCAGGGTGATGGTGGCCTCATAGAATGAGTTTTGAAGTGTCCCTTCCTCTGCAATTTTTTGAAGGAGTTTTAGAAGATAAGGATTAGCTCTTCTCTAAATGTTTGATAGGATTCTTCTGTGAAGCATCTGGTCCTGGGCTTTTGTTTTTTGGTGCTTTTTGATCACAGCTTCAATTTCAATACTTGTAATTGTGTTGTTCATAATTTCTAATTCTTCCTGGTTCAGTCTTGGAAGATTGAACTTTTCTAAGAATCCGTCCATTTCTTCCAGGCTATCCATTTTATTGTCATGTAGTTATGTAGTTGTTCATAATAGTCTCTTATAATCCTTTGTATTTCTGCAGTGTCTGTTGTAACTTCTCCTTTTTCATTTCTAATTTTTTTGAATTGATTCTTTTCTCTTTTTTTCTTGAGGAGTCTGGCTAAAGGCTTGTCAATTTTGTTTATCTTCTCAAAGAACCAGATTTTAGTTTTACTAATCTTCACTATTGTTTCTTTCATTTCTTTTTCATTTATTTCTGCTCAGATCTTTATGATTTATTTTATTCTGCTATTTTTTTTGTTCTTTTCTTTCCAGTTGTTTTAGGTGTAAAGTTAGGTTGTCCATTCGATGTTTTTCTTATTTCTAGAGGTAGGATTGTATTGTTATAAACTTCCTTCTTAGAACTGCTTTTGCTTTATCCCATAGGTTTTGAGTTGTTATTTTTTTCATTATCATTTGTTTCTAGAAATTTTTTTATTTCCCTTTTGATTTCTTCAGTCACCTGTTGGTTATTTAGAAATGTACTGTTTAATCTCCATGTGTTTGTGTTTTTTACAGGTTTTTTTCTTGTAATTGATATCAAGTCTCATAGCATTATGGTCAGGAAAGATACTTGATATTATTTAAATTTTCTTAACTTTACTGTGGTTTGATTTGTGATCCCAGATGGGGTCTATCCTGGAGAATGTTCCATGTGCACTTGACAAGGTGTATTCTTCTGCATATGGATGGAATGTCCTGAAGATATCAATGAGATCCATTTCATTTAATATATCATTTAACACTTGTGTTTCCTTATTAATTTTCTGTTGTGATGATCTGTCCATCGGTGTGAGTGAGGTGTTAAAGTCTCCTACTATTATTGTGTTACTGTCAATTTCTCCTTTTATGTTTGTTAGTGTTTGTCTTATGTATTGAGGTGCTCCTATGTTGGATGCAAAGATTGTTATTGTTATGTCTTCCTCTTGGATTGATCCCTTGATCACTATGTAGTGTCCTTCCTTATCTCTTGTAACATTCTTTCAGGTCTATTTTGTCTGATATGAGGATTGCTACTCCAGCTTCCTTTTGCTTTCCATTTGCATGGAATATATTTTTCCATTTTCTTGCTTTCAGTCTATATGTGTCTTTAGGTCTGAAGTGAGTTTCTTGTAGACAGCTTATATATGGGTCTTGTTTTTTGTATCCATTAATCCAATCTGTGTCTTTTGGTTGGAGCATTTAATGCACTTACATTTAGAGTAATTATTGATATTTATGTTTCTATTGCCATTTTCTTAATTGTTTGGGGTTGACTTTGTAGATCTTTTTCTTCTCTTGTATTTCTTGCCTATGTAATTCCCTTTAACTTTTGTGTAAAGCTGGTTTGGTGGTACTGAATTCTCTTAACTTTTGCTTGTCTTGAAAAGCTTTTGATTTCTCCATCAATTCTGAATGAAACCCTTGCTGGGTAGAGCGATATTGGTTGTAGATTTTTCCCTTTCAGGTCTTTATATCCTGCTACTCCCTTCTGGCCTGCAGAGTTTCTGCTGAAAGATTAGTTGTTAAACATATGGGGTTTCCCTGGTATGTCACTTATTGCTTTTCCCTTGCTGCTTTGAATATTCTTTCTTTGTATTTAATCTTTGTTAGTTTGATTAGTATGTGTCTTGGTGTGTTTCTCCTTGGGTTTATCTGGTGTGGGACTCTTTCTGCCTCTTGGACTTGATTGACTTATTTCCTTTTCCATGTTGGGGAAATTTTGATCAGATCAGTTGCTCAGTTGTGTCCAACTCTTTGCAACCCCATGAATCTAGGGACTCCTATAATTCAAATGTTGGTGCATTTAATATTTTCCCAGAGGTCTCTGAGACTATCCTTAGTTATTTTCTTTCTTTTTACCTTATTCTGCTCTTCTGAATTTATTTCCACCATTTTATCTTCCAGCTCACTGATTCATTCTTCTTCTTCAGAGATTCTACTATTGAGTCCTTCTAGAGTATTTTTAATTTCAGTAATTGTGTCGTTTGTCTCTGTATGTTTATTCTTTAATTCTTCTAGGTCTTTGTTAATTGAATCTTGCATTTTCTCCATTTTTTTCCAAGATTTTTGATCATCTTTACTATCATTATTCTGAATTCTTTTACAGGTAGTTTACTTATTTCCTCTTCATTTACTTGGACTTTTGTGTTTCTAGTTTGTTCCTTTATTTGTGCAGTGTTTCTCTGCCTTTTCATTATTTGTTTTTAAACTTATTGTGTTTGAGGTCTCCTTTTCCAAGGCTCCAAGGCTGAATTCTTTCTTTCTTTTCATTTCTGTCCCCCAAGGCTGGTGCAGTGGTTTGTGAGATTTATGCTGAGTTTTTTTTGTTTGTTTTTCCTCTGATGGGCAAGGCTGAGTGAGGTGGTAGTCCTGTCTGTTGATGATTGGGTTTGTATTTTTGTTGTCTGTTGTTTGGATGAGGTGTCCTGCAAATGGTGCTACTGGTGGTTGGGTGATGCCTGGTCTTGTATGCAAGTGATTTCCTTCATGGGAGTTCTCACTGTTTGATACTCCTTAGGGTTAACTCTCTGGTAGTCTAGGGTCTTGGAGTCAGTGCTCCCACTCCAAAGGCTCAGGGCTTGATCTCTTGTCAGGAACAAAGACTCCACAGGTGGTTTGTTTTGGTGTTAAGTGAGATTAAAACACATATCCAAAATCGAGAAACCAAAGGTGGACCCCAGACAAATGGCAGTCAAAAAATCAGGCAAATAATAATTAAAATAATGGCATATATACATATACATCCATAATCAAAATCAAAACAGTCCAACAAAAATAATATACAGTATATTGACCCGGTGAACAAAGGAAACCAAAAATTATATCTACCAGTTAAGAACAAAACTAACTAAAGCACAAACTGGAAAACAAAACTCCAGCAAGCTGCCAAGTGGGGAATAAAGCAATGAAAACTAAACTAACACATATGTTGAGAGGGAAAAAAAGAGTGAAAAGAAAGAAAGAATAGATATGCAAAGTCAAATAGGGGTAGATAAAGAAGTTTTATATACATTAAAGATTAACTGCAAGGGGAAGAGAACAGTAAGGAAAGCAAACAAAGGAATAAACGTAGAAAAAATAATAATAGGTTTTAAAAAATTAAAAAGAGAAAAGAGAAAAAATAAAAGGAAGAGGGTAGAGAAAAAGAAAGAAAAAAAGGAGAACTCCACAGAATCAGAGGTTTATAACAACAATAAAAAAGTGTGATTAAAAAAAACTCCAAAGCTTAATTAGATTTCATAGTGCCAATAAAATCAACAACTACAACAGAGGGGGGAACAATGAAAAAAAGAAAAAAAGAAAGAAAAAAATCCAAAAGAAACTACAAAACAAGTCAAAACCTAAGAATAATAAATATTTTTCTTGAGTCACTGTGGTCTGGGTCCTTTCCCTCGCTGGGAGACACAGTCCACCTCACTTCCCTAGGATGCCCTCTAACACTGTGTTTGTCTCTGGATCTGCTGTGGGGGCAGCTCAGATTCTAATCTGCTCCTACTCTTGTGTGTTCTTGCCTCCAATGTCCACAGCTATCAGAACTAGTGCGTTTTCATTTGTGGGAGCTGTCAATGTCTTTTATATATTTTGTAGACACAGAGTCTGCTTAGTTGATTGTGTGGATTTAATCTGCAGCTTGTATAGCTGGTGGGAAGGTTTTGGGTCTTCTTCCTTGGCAACACTGCCCCTGGGTTTCAATTGTGGTTTTATTTCCACCTCTGCGTGTGGGTCGTCCACTGGGGTTTGCTGCTGGGGCTGCTCTGGAGGACTTGGGTCTGCCCCAGTGAGGGCAGGTGTGGAGGTGGTGCAGCTGCTTGGGCTGAAGGCGTTTTGGCAGCACCAGGTACTCAGGGGAGTTGGTGGCCAGGGCAGCAGGAAATATTGTGCTCCAGAAGGGTATGACAACCAGCATTGGCCAATACACTCCAGTATTCTTGCATGGAGAACCCCTCTGACAGAGAAGCCTGGCAGGCCACAGTCCACAGGGTTGCAAAGAGTTGGACACAACTGAGGCTACTCCATGTGCATAGATGCAAGACTTTTTTTTTTGCCTGTGGCAGCTCTGCCCCAGTGAGGGTTGAGCTTGAAGGTGGCACAGTTGCTTGGGTTGAGGGGACCTTGGCAGTACCAAGTGTACAGGGACATGGAGTGCCTCGGCCTCAGGAGTTATGGCCCTATAAGAGCCTTTTTTCAAGCCTCTGGTAGCTGGCGATCGGAAGTCTCTGGCTGGTCTTTCTCTATAGCTCTGCCGTTCGGGCACTTAGGGTGCTCCCTTGCCTGGGGTCCTCTGTTGTTCGGTGTGTCAGGCACCTAGAGGGGCCCTCCTGCCTGGGGTCCTGCTCTGTAGATCGGTGCAGCAGTCACTTAAAGGAGCACCCTGGGGCCCTGCTCTGTAGTTCGGTGAGTCAGTCACTTGATGGACCAGCCTCTGTATTGTTCAGCTGCTGCTGCTGCTGTTTGGGGAGAGAGGTATGGTGATGGCTCCACCCACCAGCTGTGACTCGCTAGTATCACCTTGCTTCTGTAGCTGCCTGGCTTTCCTCCACAGGAATATCCCACCACAATCTCCTCCCTCACATCCCCTTGGTCTGTCTCTTCACAGTCAATAGAAGCCCTTACCCTGGGATTGCTCCATGATTCCTAAGCTCCAGTTCCCACCCACTGCACCTTCTAGGGGACCTGCCTCCCTGTCTGGGGGTATGTATGGCTGCAGCAAGGACTATCTGATGCTCATTCCATTTAGGCTGCCATAAATCAGCTGTTTCACTCTCAGCCTTAAATGTTTCTCCTCTGACTCAGGCAGTTGCCCAGACGTGGGGATTGGACCCCTGCTTCCCCCACCTGCCAAGGGCAGGTTCAGTCCTAGTAACACTCCTGTTTTCCCCTAGTTCCTTTGTCCTACTGAGTTTTGAGTGGTTCTATGTGTTCTTTTTTGCTGGTCAGGTACTCCTGTCTGCTCTCAGCTGGTGCTCTGCCTGCACCCCTGTGTCTGAAGGTGTATTCCTGATGTATCCACGGAGAGAGATGCACTCCACGCCCACCTACTCCTCTGCCATCTTGTTCTCTGGACCAGAAATTTTGAGGTGCTGAATTGACAGAAGAAATCACTGAGCAAAGCACAAAGGAGAAGAATGTTACAAAATCTGAGAATGGCTCTGGATGTTATTAAGAAGAGAACCATGTTAGAATGAAGGAATTTGGAGATATTAGTTGGTTGAGGCATTGAATTTAGGGTGGCTGTGTAGGCGGGCCCCTGTATTGGGCATCTTCAAGACAATCCCCAAGTTTGATGATTCATTAGAATGACCCATCTGACTAAGAATATAATTGCACTCATGGCCAAGATTTACTACAGGGAAAAATTACAAAGCAGAAATAGTGAAGGGGAAAAATGCATGAGTAGAGTTTGGAGGAAACCAGTGGAAGCTTCCAAGAATTCTCTCCCAGTAGTCACACAGTCTGCACAGCTTCAGCAATGAGTTGTGATAACATGTGCAAAGGGCTGTGTGCGTGCAGTTCAGTTGCTCAGTCGTGTCCGACTCTTTGTGACCCCATGAATCGCAGCACACCAGGCTTCCCTGTCCATCACCAACTCCCGGAGTTCACCTAGACTCACGTCCATCGAGTCAGTGATGCCATCCAGCCATCTCATCCTCTGTCGTCCCCTTCTCCTCCTGCCCCTAATCTCTCCCAGCATCAGAGTCTTTTCCAATGAGTCAACTCTTCGCATGAGGTGGCCAGAGTATTGGAGTTTCAGCTTTAGCATCAGTCCTTCCAATGAACACCCAGGACTGATCTCCTTTAGAATGGACTGGTTGGATCTCCTTGCAGTCCAGACTCTCAAGAGTCTTCTCCAACACCACAGTTCAAAAGCATCAATTCTTCTGTACTCAGCTTTCTACACAGTCCAACTCTCACATCCATACATGACCACTGAAAAAAATCATAGCCTTGACTAGATGGACCTTTGCTGGCAAAGTAATGTCTCTGCTTTTCAACATGCTATCTAGGTTGGTCATAACTTTCCTTCCAAGGAGTAAGCGTCTTTTAATTTCATGGCTGCAGTCACCATCTGCAGTGATTTTGGAGCCCAAAAAAATAAAGTCTGACACTGTTTCCACTGTTTCCCCATCTATTTGCCATGAAGTGATGGGACCAGATTTCATGATTGTAGTTTTCTGAATGTTGAGCTTTAAGCCTACTTTTTCCACTCTCCACTTTCACTTTCATCAAGAGGCTTTTGAGTTCCTCTTCACTTTCTGCCATAAGGGTGGGGTCATCTGCATATCTGAGGTTATTGATATTTCTCCTGGCAATCTTGATTCCAGCTTGTGCTTCTTCCAGCCCAGCGTTTCTCATGATGTACTCTGCATGTAAGTTAAATAAGCAGGGTGACAATATACAGCCTTGATGTACTCCTTTTCTTATTTGGAACCAGTCTGTTGTTCCATGTCCAGTTCTAACTGTTGCTTCCTGACCTGCATATAGGTTTCTCAAGAGTCAGGTCAGGTGGTCTGGTATTCCCATCTCTTGAAGAATTTTCCACAGTTTCTTGTGATCCACACAGTCAAAGGCTTTGGCATAGTCAATAAAGCAGAAATAGATGTTTTTTTGGAACTCTCTTGCTTTTTCTATGATCCAGCAGATGTTGGCAATTTGATCTCTGGTTCCTCTGCCTTTTCTAAAACCAGGTTGAACATCTGGAAGTTCATGGTTCACGTATTGCTGAAGCCTGGCTTGAAGAATTTTGAGCATTACTCTACTAGTGTGTGAGATGAGTGCAATTGTGCAGTAGTTTGAGCGTTCTTTGGCATTGCCTCTCTGTGGGATTGGAATGAAAACTGACCTTTTCCAGGAAGTTCATTAGAGACTGGCTAAGGTTTTTATTGGGAACCAGGCATGTAGCCATCCTCTGCTTAGTAGGTGCCACAATTGTACACCCCTAGAAGGAAAATGCGGAGAAGGCAATGGCACCCCACTGCAGTACTCTTGCCTGGAAAATCCCATGGACAGAGGAGCCTGGTGGGCTGCAGTCCATGGGGTTGCTAAGAGTCGGACTCAACTGAGCGACTTCACTTTCACTTTTCACTTTCATGCATTGGAGAAGGAAATGGCAACCCACTCCAGTGTTCTTGCCTGGAGAATCCCAGGGACGGGGGAGCCTGGTGGGCTGCCGTCTATGGGGTCGCACAGAGTCAGATAGGACTGAAGCGACGCAGCAGCAGCAGCAGCAATAGCAGCAGCAGCAGAAGGAAAATTGGGCTTCCCTGGTGGCTCAGATGGTAAAGAATCTGCCTAGAATACAGGAGACCGGGGTTCAGTCCCTGGGTCAGGAAGATCCCCTGCAGAAGGGAATGGCAGCGGGCTGGTGCACAACCAGGTGGCACTGGGCTTCCCAGGTGGTGCTAGTGGTAAAGAACTTGCCTGTCAATGCAGGAGACATAAGAGACGTGGGTTTGATTCCTGGCTTGGGAAGATCCTTTGGAGAAAGGCATGGCAACCCACTCCAATATTCTTGCCTAGAGAATCACGTGGACAGAGGAGCCTGGCAGACTTCAGTCCATAGGGTCGCAAACAGTCAGACACGACTGAAGCAAATTAGCACTCAGAAGGAAAATAAATGTTCAGCACAACCCACTTTGTTTTAGAGTTTAGGTACAGTGAGTAATTCTGTCATTTAAGGAAAGTTTTGTATCAGGAAATTGCTTACCTGCCAAGTTTCCAGACCTCAGACAAAGACCAGCTTCCCAGCAAGAATTTCCAAGGATAGCAGTTTCAGGTTTGCTATGTTAACTATTTTTTGCACAGTGTCCTCTAATTATTCTCCTCCAACCAGTCCCGCGGCACACTGTGGAGGCATCTGCTGTCAGACACGTACAGCGAGGATGTGATATTTTTCAAGGTGTCAAGGAAAGGTCCTGGCTTTGCTAGGAGGGGGAAAGATGACCTACTCAGAAAATGAACAAATGGCACGCTCATCTTAGCACATTTTCTCTTTCTTTATGAACACAGAGGAGATCCTGTTGTGCAGAAGAACAGCATATCTATATCTATATCTATATCTATATCTATATCTCCAAAAGAGTTGCAAAAACAAAGATAGCATACCTAGGAATCACCAAAAGTTGAGGATCAACTCAACAAAAAAGGGCACGAAACTAAGAAACAAAAAAACAAAACAAATAAAAATAGAACCAGCAAGAGTTAATAGTGCATAGAGAGAGCTACATGTACCCCAGGAGACACACAGGTAATCTTTTGGGGGTAGGGAGGAAACTTTTTAACTCTTTATTTTTAAAAAATAATTATAAAAATTTCAACTTGACTTATATTACTAAAATGTCAGCTAAGCAGAGTCAAGGAATATTGTCTGCATTCCCTATATATTTAAGAGGTGTCTGTTAAAGAGTAGATTTTAGTATTTGTTGAAGGGATAGATGGATAAATTTAATATGTGAACTAAGAGCAGCAATATTGTAGCATTTATAAAGAAATATACTGATAAACTCAGAGAAGGCAATGGCAACCCGCTCCAGTACTCTTGCCTGGAAAATCCCATGGATGAAGGAGCCTGGTAGGCTGCAGTCCATGGGGTTGCTAAGAGTCAGATACGACTAAGCGACTTCACTTTCACTTTTCACTTTCATGCACATGGAGAAGAAAATGGCAACCCACTCCAGTGTTCTTGCCTGGAGAATCCCAGGGATGGGGGAGCCTGGTGGGCTGCCATCTATGGGGTTGCACAGAGTCAGACACGACTGAAGCGACTTAGCAGCAGCATACTGATAAAAGTACAACCCTCATCCTTGTCTGCCCTGCCCCTTAAAAAAAAAGAAAAAAACTGGAGACCAGGACAGGTTGTTATAAAAAGAAGTGAATTCATTGCAAATACAAATGAAAAGTATAATTATTAAAATAAAAATCTCAAAAATGGACTGAGTAGAGTGATGGTCACACAAAACCAGCAAGCTAGAAGATCAGATGGGGAATTCTCTAGGACTGTAGGACACAAAGATGGATCCATTGGTTTGAGAAGTTGGGAACTCAATAGAGATTCCAAGAAGGGCTTCCCTGATAGCTTAGTTGGTAAAGAATCTGCCTGCAATGCAGGAGACTCCAGTTCAATTCCTGGGTAGGGAAGATCCACTGGAGAAAGGATAGGCTACCCACTCCAGTATTCTTGGGCTTCCCTTGTGGCTCAGCTGGTAAAGAATCCACCTGCAATGTGGGAGACCTGGGTTTAATCCCTGGGTTGGAAGATCCCCTGGAAAAGGGAAAAGCTACCCACTCCAATATTCTGGCCTGAAGAATTCAGAGTTGGACATGATTGAGCAAGTTCCACTTTTAAGAAGAGGTAAGAGCACAAATGCAGTGTAAGAAGTTTCAAAGACATGTTTCCTACAGTGGGAGTCTCAACTTTTCAGATTAATAGGACACACTGAACTGAACAGGATGAATGAAAAACATATTTTGTGATAAAACCAGAGCCTCAATGGAAGGAATAAAGTGTTAAATGCTTCCAAAGAAGAAAAGCACACATGATTTTCAGATTAAAGGCAAACTAAATACAAGAAGACATTTTCTCAAAATTCTAAGGGAAAATGATGCTGAGCTTTATTTTTTGATGCTATTATAAATTTTATAATTTACATTTTCAGTATATTTTGTTCATTGTGAGTATACAGTAACACAATTATTTTTACTTGAATTCTACACCATCACTAAATTAATGAAATTTGGTAGCTTTTTTTTGTAGGTTATTGAATTTTCTTTAAAAAATATGTTGCTTATGCATTAAGACAATTTTATTTATTCTTTCCAACAAATGCTTTTTATGCATTTTTTTTTTTGCTTTATTGTACTGACTAGAACTTCAGTACAAGCTGAGTAGAAGTGTTGAACAGATTTTTTTAACCTTAGGGGGAAAGCATTCAGTGTTTCACAGTTAGGCATGATGTTAGCTGTAGTTTTTTTGGTAGATGACTTTTACCAAGTTGAGAAAATTCCTTTCTCTTCCTAATTTGATGAGAGGCTTTATTAGAAATGGGCTTCTCTGGTGGTTCAGCTGGTAGAGAATCCGCGTGAGATGTGGGAGACCTGTGTTCGATCCCTGGGTTGGGAAGAGCCCCTGGAGAAGGGAAAGGCTACCCACTCCAGTATTCTGGCCTGGAAAATTCCATGGACTCTGTAGTCCACCGGGTTGCAAAGAGTTGGACACGATTGAACGACTTTCACTTACCCTTTATTAGGAAGGAAGTTGTATTTTCTCAAATGAATTGTTTATATTTATTAAGAGGATCACCTTTTCTTTCTCTCCAGTTTGTTAGCATAGTGAATTAAGCTGACCGATTTTTGAATGCTAAACTGTCCTTGCATTCCTTGGATAAATACACTTGGTCATAATACAGTTCCTCTTAATATAATATTGGGCTTGATTTTCTGAAATTTGCTTAGGATTTTTGCTTCTCTTTCTATGAGAAATATTAGTTTGCAGTTTTCTGTTCTTGTAACGTCTTAGTTTGGTTTTGGCATCAATATAATGTTGGGCGGATAGAATGCACTAGGACATATGTATTCACTCCTTTTCAATTTTCTGGAAGAGTTTGTGTACAATTGGTATTTCTTCCTTAAATATTTGGTATAATTTACCAAAGAAGCCATCTGAGTCTAGGACTTTATCTGTGTGAGTGAACATAGCTCAGTCGTGACCAACTCTTTGTGATCCCATGAACTATAGACTGCCAGCCTCCTCTGTCCATGGAATTCTCCAGGCAAGAATACTGGAGTAGATTGCCATTCCCTTGTCCAGGGGATCTTTCCAACCCAGGGATTGAACCTGGGTCTCTCATATTACAGGCAGATTCTCTATTATCTGAACCACTGGGGAAGTCCATTTTATCTGTGGAAAGGTATTTAACTTTTAACTCAATTAAAAAATAGATATAGAGCTCTTAAGTTTATTTAGTTATTTTTTGTTTAACTTTTTATTTTAAACTCATGATAGATTAACAAGAAATTAAAAAAGAAAATACAAAGATGTCCTGTGAAGCCTTCTTTCAATTTTCTTCAATGGTTATATTTTATGTAATTTTAGTACAATATCAAAACAAGTAAGTTGACATTGATATAACATTTGCACAGTTCTGTACCATTGTTATCACTCAAGACATAGAACTATTCCATCTCACAGAGGTCCCCTTTATGCTACCCATTTAGCCACAAGATTACCAGCACTGCACCCCGCCCCAACATCCCATCACCTCTAACCCCTAACAACATATTTCCATCTTTATGATTTTGCCATTTTGAGAATGTGACAGAAACTAGCGTGTGACATTTTGAGATTTGATTTACTCTTAGCCTTAAACCCTTGACATTTATTCAAGTTGTTGTGTTAATAGTTTGTTCCACTGATTTTATTTCTGAATGGTATTCTATGATATGCTTAATCATCCATCTATTGTAGAACATTTTGGTTGTTTCTAGCTGCCATGAATATTTGTGTGTAGTTTTTGTGTGTATGCATGAATATAAAATTTAATTTCTCTAGAATAAATTCCCAGGAATGTGATTGCTGGGTTGTATGGTAAATGCATGTTTATTTTTTAAAGAAACTAGCAAACAGTTTTTCAAAGTGGCTGTACCAATATGCATTTCCACCAGCAATTACTGAGATTTTCTGTTGCTGAACCTCTCATCACAAAACCAAGAGATGGGACTGCATTACCTGCTCAGGAACAAATGGATTTGCATTCCTTCCTCGGATATACAGTGATTAATAAGCTTCCTAATTTCTGGTGGCAATGTCAGCAGAGCTAAGTGGATAAGACTGAGAAGGGAAAGATGCCACATTTCTGGAGTAGGACTCAGAATTGTACCACCCATACAGGACAGGAGCCCTGGGAGACACTGATCTACCAATGGAGAGCAAGTTCTGGGGCACATACAGATTTGAAATAGTACTAGAAGAAGGGGCAAACGAGGGAGAAAACTTCCAAGAAAGATGAGCTCTGATCAAGAATTGTAAACCTGGTGCTTGTATAGTAAAGACATCAGCCACAAGAGACATATGAGAAGCGGGTTTGTTTCTTCTTCTAAAAATCATAATTTAAAATAAAAGGTGGCAATATGGTAAATGAAAGGAACCAACACTGTTCTGCATCATAATATGATATACTTACCCTGTTGTGACAGAAGTAACCTTATACATTTTGTTGCAGTCCGATACTTTTTTCTATGAAAGAGCCAGTTAGATTAAAAAAAGGTAGAAGATCTTACACAAGAGGAAATGGGAAATCTAAGCATTACAAAAAAGGCTTTATGCAGGTTGAAAATACACAAAAGAATAAAGCAGGATGAAAAGTTAGAATAAATTTGTTTGAGACTTATTTCTCGCAGACTCTCTTCTCAGAAAAGATTTAACTTTTTGCTTTTCCATGATTTCCACAGGAATAAGCCATAGCTGAATGTTTAAGGATCTCAGTGCTGGTAGAATTCTCTGGTGATAGATGAAGCAACTGGTCCAACATTTGTAACTACAAGGTTTAAATCCAGAACCCTGATTGTGACAGAGAGGGGCTAGTGTTTTCCCAGTCAAATCCCCACAGCACCCAGGCCAGGATGCTCTTGAGTCTAGAGTCTGCCCTTCCAGATGCCTGGGGTCCCAGCCCAGGATGAGCTAGGCAGTGAAGGAGCTGCCCACCTACTGCTTCTTTCGTAGGAATTTTATACAGGCCTGGAGTGTTTGATGTTGTTTGGTAACTAACAATTGGCCCCAAAAGTAGGGCATCTGCCCAACATACTGAGGCACCACAGATCAAAGACCTTACTCTGGAAGTGGGAAAACCCCAAACAGGGCAGCATGACTTGCTTCAAGGGCTGTGATGTGTAATTACCAACTCATTGCAGGGAATGGTCCTTTGAAGTCCCAAGTTTCTTAAACAATTAAATTTGCTAAGAATGTCAAGACCTGGGGAGATACAGAAACAGATATTTTCATATTCCATGGCTGTTATTAAGGCCTGAGCAGGAGTTATACAGGAGGTGACACAGAAGAGGAAGGGTGGACTGGGACTGGAGGTGAAACCACTAGCTGAATATTCCGATGGGTGGAACGGGCAAAGAATTTCAGATAATGTAAGAAGAAATAAATGAATTATTTCCCTAATCCACTTCCTGTAATTAAAGCAATGTAGGTTGTCATGAAACCAAGTCAAGATTAGGGGCCATGTGTTCTGTTAAGATTAGGTCGTATGAGACAGAGAATGCTGTTAGGGCAGTATGTGGAGCTAGAAAAGGGGGGCGGTGTATAAAGTGTGTGACCCTTATGGCCATCCACACCGCCTGCTTCCATGGAAGAGATAACTTTAAACCTGACCACATGAACTGGCAGAACTGCTGGGTGGACCTCCACTCTGAGGGTGCCTCTTGGAGGGCTAGGTAGTTATGGCATCTAAGTAAAGGGTCCAAATAGAATAACACAGAACGTGTCCCCAACTATTTCTATGAGAGAAATTAGGGTTTAGGGACCCTCTCTTATTAAAACCAGACTGAATGCTTAGTATGTGAGACAAGGAATATCAGGGGAGGGCCCATACCATCCAGAAGATGAGAACAAGGAGGAACCAAAAATTATATCCCATCATATGACATTTGGGCTTCTCTCATGGCTCAGCTGGTAAAGAATCTGCGCGCAATGCGGGAGACCTGGGTTCGATCCATGGGTTGGCAAGATCCTCTGGAGAAGGGAACGGCTACCCACTCCAGTATTCCGGCCTGGAGAATTCCATGGACTGTATATGGGGTTGCAAAGAGTCAGATGTGATTAAGCAACTTTCACTTCACATGACATTTAAATAATACAATAGTTTTTCTGATAAGGTATGTATCCTCTAGGTAGTTGCTAACCCATCATGACCCCAGAGTAAAGCAGAAGCACTGGCTGTCCAGTTGCAGATGCTCATACACATGGTTGGAACATTGATGCTGTCGACTCTTGAGCTGTCCAGAGACCCTCCAATCAGATGCTAGATTATACTTCATGGCCCAGAAAATATTAAGTTGGGCATCCGAGCATAGGCTATTCCATGCATATATCACCTGCAGACTGTGCGGAAGTGAAATGCTGGAACAGGTCTCTGAAAAGGACAAATTTCATCAGTCTGCTGTTCATAATCCCACTGATAGACTGGATGGGTCACATGCCTAATGCTGTATCTCCTTTAGGTTCATCTCTCCAAGAGTTTATCTGTTTTTAGCTATCTTCTGGGCTTCCCTGGTGGCTCAGATGGTAAAGAATCTGCCTGCAATGCAGGAGACCCAGGTTCAATCCCTGGGTTGGGAAGATCCTCTGGAGAAGGGAATGGCTACCCACTCCAGTATTCCCGCCTGGAGAATTCCGTGGACAGAGGAGCCTGGAGGGTGTTATAGTCCATGGGGTTGTAAAGCGTCGGACATGACTGAGCAACCAACACTTGCGTTTTTCAGTTATTGTCTAGTGATCCAGAAGGGGGCATGGAAGCCTCTGGAGTAGAACAAATACAAGGCAAGACCCAAGCTTGGATATGACTTCCCACAATCTCTCCTTTCCCTCCTCCCTGACTTGATCAATCAGTTAGGAATCGTAGACTGCATCCTGTGCCAGTGGGTGGATGAACACCAACCTGGAGGCACTGCCTTCTCCTGGCCCGCTGCTGTAGCCACTCACCCAGCGCCATGATCATCCTTTACATTGACCCTTATAACACTGCACTTCTGGGCAGAGACACTGCTGTGAGGATGCTACACTTATCGTTCTTGTTACACATGCACTCATTCTTAGCTGTATAAAAGGTGGGAGAGTGTGGTGGCAACAGGGGAAGTTCTAGATCTCGGAGAAATTGATTTATGTTTTGACAGATCAGATAACACTCAGTTTATGATTCAGTTTACTTGATAGGCTAGGGTCAGGCATTTGGTACTAGGGTCTAGGAGAAAACTGAGAGCTAACTTCACATTGATAATATTTATTACAAGAGGATATCATTGCCATATAACAAAACTCTAAAGGCCTAGGCTGTGAGTCTTCTATTGGGACATATCAAAACTTTATAGTATCTCTGTCTGCCAAAGGTACTTTCAATTTTGTTAATCTGCTGGTCATAAGTTCTAAGTGACAGGACCATTTGCATCACAGTTTAGATCTGTCGGGTTGGCCAAAATATTCATTACATCCTATAGAAAAACCTGAACAAAGCTTTTGGCCAATCCAATATTTGAGATCCTTTCTTAATCCAGGTCCGTCTGAAATTGTCCAGTCTCATAAATTAATTGGTAAATGAGTTGGAGTAACACATCCAAATGTTATTAACGTTTCCTTCAAAATTCAAGAAGCCACCAAACATTTAACTTCTTTTTTCACAATAGGTGCAGCAACTCACATCATTATACCACTTATGCCATTATAATTTATATCAATTCATACTGTTATACTACTTTAAAAGAAATATTTCACCATGTCCTAGCCCACTGGACCTCTAGAAATTTTACAAGTGTAGCAGAGCCTGAAATCTATCTCCTATTCTCTGGCATATTTATGACTTAGTAAGGCTTGGTACATTCTACTTCTCTGTTTCACATTAATAAAGTGGGTCAATATGATAGACATTAGGATATCAGGATGATTAAGGACCCTCCAAACCACAATATGACAATAAGAGGTTTGCCATAGTTCTGAAATAAGGTAAAACTATATTGTTGCTGAAACTGAAACTATACTGATGCTGAAGCTGGAACTCCAATACTTTGGCCACCTAATGTGAAGAACTGACTCATTGGAAAAGATCTTGATGCTGGGAAAGATTGAAGGCAGGAGGAGAAGGGGATGACAGAGGATGAGATGGTTGGATGGCATCAAGAACTTGATGGACATGAGTTTGAGCAAGCTCCGGGAGCTGGTGATGGACAGGGAGGCCTGGGGTGCTGCAATTCATGGGATTGGAAAGAGTCGAACATGACTGAGAGACTGAATTGACCTGAACTGAACTGATATTGTTGCTGGTGCCAGGTACACGCAAATTGCTTCTGCTTTCTCTTATCCAAGTGAAAAAAAAAAGCAGTTAAACAGCTACACACCATGTGCCAAAGACTGCTAGGTTTTTTCAGCTAAGAAAACATATTTGCAAATGTAACTTCCTTTGGCATCACCATTTTATTCTCCAAGAGTCAATGACTTTTGACCCAGTTAAAAAGGCAAGTTAAACGAGGATATATTAGGAACTACTAACCCAGCCTGTCTCAGGCCTTTAATGGTGATGTTAATGTTTGAAATTCACCCAGAGATGTGATCCTGCTTTTGGCTTGCTTACTGTGTGCCTGTGTGCAACAGCTCAGATGCTTCCATTTGGCCCTTTCTATTGTAAAATCCCCACCTCCCCTCAAGGAACCAGTTCTTGGGATTGTGCCAGTTACTGAGCATATCAGTTTATACTATACGTTCAGGGACTGGGAAAATAACCACAGAATGGGTTCACATTCTCTTGGGCTTACTATTAGACTCAGCTCAAAACTCCATGCGTTGTACGTTGCTCCGCAGGTCATGGTGATATGTTGAGTTTCCAGGAATCAGCAAAAACTCAGAACTAGTATCTGAAAACTCTCAGAATATATGGCTACTTCCCTTTCACAAGGGCAGTGTCAGTCTGGGAAAAGGGCTCTGAATCCCCTGGGGAAGGCCCAAGGGGAAAAATCACAGTGTATTTCTGTTGTCCTGTTGCAGGCATCTATCTCAGTTGAAGGACTGTATTTGGGAGCTGATTCATTCTGGGAGCGAGGAAAGAGTCTGTGAATTCCAGCTATCATTCGGTGCATCTGTGGAAGGAGGGAAGTTCAGGAGACTCCTGTGTCCCCATTGTGGTCCCTCCTCTGCTATCAAATTCTAAGTACCAATTTAGGGGCATGTGTGTTTTATTCTTCAGTTAAAAATATTTTTAATTTCCCTTATAATTCTTATTTGGCCCTTGGATTATTTATGTTAGGTAGGAAGTCAGGGATGAGCAATGAGGGGTGGCCTAGCTGAAAAGGATGCAAGCTGATCTCTAAACCCTATCCCAGACATATGAGGAGAACCCACAGATATGCTACAAAAATAACCACAGGCACTTTTCCAACGTTGCACATGTACCCTAGGCACACAGTGGATACAGACTAACCACAGGGGCTTCTCCAAGTAACTTTAGGCAGCCAGAAGCCCATTAAGGGTTCATAAATATTGTATACACATATATATCTGATAATAACAGATTGAATTATGGGAAGACATACACAACAGAGCCTTCTGTTATATAACTTGCAATTGCAATTGGCTTTGAGAACATTTGCATTCCTTTTCATTGATTGGTGGTGGGTACAAGCCCTATTTTGCACAGGGGACAACCAAAAGGAGGAGACAGGAAGTTTAAAAAGGGGAGAGCCAAGAGGGATGAGGAGGACAACTCCTTTAGGGTCAGCCTGCTCCCATGTCTTGAAAGTGTCTGCTGTAGATCTACCTGCTTGAGCTGAACTGAGCTGTAACTTGTCTGTTGTCCAATGTTTCAAACTTTTGTTGCAGAGACAACAAAGGAGGAAGAGAATTAAACCAACCTGACCTTTAGATACTCATTTGTTGCTACCAGTGCAAAATCAAAATGCTTTGAGGGCCCAGTCTTTCTTACATTGCTAACATATAGTTGATCTCTAATTAACCAGATGTTTTGCGGGTAAGAGAAAACCATTATTTGTTTTGTGCAACTTCTGCTTGCTTTAGCAGCCATGTGCCCTTTAAAATTTTGAGGTCAGAACAAGAAAACAAACAAAAGAATATGGGTGTGGTGTTTTAAAAAGAAACCTTGTTACTTCTTTGATAGCCTTTTTCAATCAGAAAAGTTTACTTTGGCAGTGTTGGAATATATTACTCATTGTAACCAGCTTCAAGTTATATGACTCTTTGCTTCTTGGTAAATTTATTTCTAAAGGAATTTCTTTACTGAATGTTGTTTCCAGGGGTTATTCATGTTCCCTTCCTTAACATTTTAAAACATCAGATAAAACTGAGTGTGCCTTTCCCCCAAATTAATATACTCAGAACTGAGATTAAATAAAACTGTTAACATTTCAGTTGCATACTAATACAGAGAGACTCCTCCTTGCTGTTGAGTGGAGTTGCTAAATAAAAAGGACAAGCATTCTCTATCTCTAAATGAGGGAATAGGATTTCAGGGAAGGGAGTAGACAGTGAAAGGCTCTGAAATTTTTAAACACTGAACCACTGTTCCTATCTGTCTAGATACAAGGGCCTGACCTGGTTGATGACACCTTTTGGACTCTACCTTTCACATGGTGCATAACAGCAATATCACATAACAGCGGCCTCTCACATATTGAAACAGGCTTCTATCCTGTTCCTCGTGGAAAGGTTTTAGTTTCTACAATAGTCACACTTTTCAACAGAACTTTAGTGTTAGAACAACTTGTTTAGCAAAGCTGACCATGAAAATCTGTTAAATTTCCTCTCAATAGCAGTGGATACTTTAATGCAGTTATTCCATTTATAAGAAAATTTTAGAGCATTATAGTGAAATGAACAATATTCTGCAGTTAAATAGTATTGTTTAATTCTGTTGTCATAAATTTTTCATTTGAAGAGTTAGTCTTTATCAAGGTCAATTTATATCCCAAAGATCTAATCTACTTCTTGTAAAAATGTGCTCTTCAGTGGCTTTTCCTTTATTCATTAGCAATGTTAATTAGCTGAATAATTTTTTACTTTACAAAACTAAGGGGCAGATGGTCACCAAGTTGATGGCAGCAAACATATTGTCATATGCTATCTCCTATCTCCATTACTATTGTTTTTGTTCAATTCATAAAAACACCACCAAGGCAGCCAAGTGCCACTCACTATTAATTAGGTAAGATGAACTGCCAAAGTATATTGGGGAAGAAAGTGTCTTTCTATTCAGCAAAACTTCCCTTTATATAGAATTTTTGCTAGAGAAATTATTGTACATGATATCTGGTCCTTCAGGATACCTGGAGGTTTTCTATATTCTTAAAGGTAAACACTAAAAGTTTTATTTGATTTTGTCTCTACTTGATCAATTTGTCAGCTGCAAAAAAAAAAAAAAAAAAGAAAGAAAGCCACAGGCTATGGTTTGCCACATTCTCCTGGACATATATGGGGAAAAAAAAATCTTTGAATGCTTCAATCAATCATTAGGACAGGAAGTATGATCTAGGGACTCTTGGCGATTCCAGACTCCAGCATCTTTCCAGCTATTCATGAGGTCAAAGTCATTTTCATAATAATGAGATATTAACTGTGTTTTGCTCATTCTCATTCTGTCACAAATATAGAGTGAAATTTTCTACAGTCTATATGATATGTCATATTGCAGTAGATTGAATACTGAGACATACATGAAAATCTAGTCCTCTTTTGTAAAGCTAGACATTAAAGAGATTTATAGAAACTTAACATACTGTCATCATTAATTTGGGGGGGATTTTTCATAAACATGTATTTTAATATGTAAAGATTTGCTATTTTTAAACTGAATTAACAAAAGATTTTAAATTCCTCAGTTTAACTTCTAATATGGTAAATATCAATACACACAACAGACAAACAAAAGCTCTTTGAAGTTCTCAATTCTTAACGTGTGAAAGGATCCTGAGGCAAGAGTTTGCAAATCACTGATAACCTGAGTGCCAAGAAGACTTCCTAATTTTCCCACTTTATCTCGAGAATTGTGTACTTGAATATTTACCTTTAAATATTTACCTAACAACCTTATTCATCTGAATGACCTGAACTCTGTTTTTAGTTCATGTATCTTACGTTCTCCCACCTCTCGCTCCATCTCTAGATTTACTGCTAGATCAATTACCGTGTGATCTTTCAGACAGGTAAATCACACAAAGTACTTTCTAAAAGTAGCCATTACTTTGTAAGATTTCAAGTCATAACAAGAGTGATGAAAGTTTGAAAGTGTATTTTCAGTTGATTGTTAAAGTGGCACAGAACTAACCAAATTGTTCAAAAGACTAATAAAAGGAAGATGAAATTTCTTTTCAGGAGGCAGTATGGGAAAGCGTTTCAATATATATATATATATATTTCATGTTATATACAAAATCCTACCTGGGATTTGATTTTACTTCTAATAACTCTTCAGTCCCCAGTGTAAAATTCTTAAATTTTATAGAAGTCTGAATACTTGAAGCAACTTGATGACTGAAAGGTAAAATTGATTGGAGAGGTATGAAGATGTAAGAGTAGGAATGGTGAGCATCAAAGAACTGAAGTTTTATGAGTGGTGGTACTAATATTTCTCCTATAATTCCTACATTCATGTAACCAAGGTAATGAAACTTGACCACAGCTGCTGCTGCTAAGTCACTCCAATTGTGTCCGACTCTGTGCAACCCCATAGACGGCAACCCCCCAGGCTCCCCCGTCCCTGGGATTCTCCAGGCAAAAACACTGGAGTGGGTTGCCATTACCTTCTCCAATGCATGAAAGTGAAAAGTGAAAGTGAAGTTGCTCAGTCGTGTCCGACCCTCAGCGACCCCATGGACTGCAACTTTCCAGGCTCCTCCATCCATGGGATTTTCCAGGCAAGAGTACTGGACCAGAGCTAGATACTTATAAATAGTTTGTAATATGGCATTCTACTAGCTACTTAATGTCTTTCATTATTTTTGGTCCTCAGGTTTCTTTAGAGGTATTCATAATTGACTCATTTCATGGATGAGGAGACCTAATTCAGGAAAGTGAAATGATTTGTTCAAGACAACACAGTTAATTGGTAGAGTTGGAATTCCCAGCCTGGCCTGGTTAGCCTCCCAGGCCACGTGTGCAAGAGGTGTATTTCAATTTATTGTATAGTCTTTCTTCTTCTTTAGGTATTATATTGTGGGAGGTCTGGACCATATAGATATTTAATAAAACAATTTTTGCAGAATGGAGGCATACATTTGACCCAACTGAAGAGATGAGTCCTGCTTAACCTTGTTAAAATTCTTTCTGGTTTCTTTCAGATCATTCCAGCCCCCTGGTCAGAATCAGAACTTCCAACTGTTTCCTCTGCTCAGAAAAGCATTTTAACCAGAGACCTTTTAGCAGGGGAAGTCACTAACTTTTCAAGGGCTGTGAAAATTAATGAGTGGAAGATAGGCCTGTTTCTTCCAGAATGTAAATTAGAGTTAGTCTAAGAGAAACTGAAAAATAAATTGCCACTGGGGACTGAAGGGTTATTAGAAGTAAAATCAAATCCCAGGTAGGATTTTTTATATAACATGAAATATATGTATATTGAAATGCTTTCCCATACTGCCTACGGAAAAGAAATTTTATCTAGCTTTTATTAGTCTTTTGAACAATTTGGTTGGTTCTGTGACACTTTAACAATCAACTGGAGAAGGCACTGGCGAGCACTCCTGTACTTTTGCCTGGAAAATCCCATGGACAGAGGAGCCTGTAGGCTGCAGTCCATGGGGTCGCAAAGAGTTGGACACGACTGAGCGACTTTACTTTCAGTTTTCACTTTCATGCATTGGAGAAGGAAATGGCAACCCACTCCAGTGTTCTTGCTTGGAGAATCCTAGGGACGGGGGAGTCTGGTGGGCTGCCGTCTATGGGGTCGCACAGAATCGGACACGACTGATGGGACTTAGCAGCAGCAGCAGCAGTGCCTCTTTAACAATCAACTGAAAATACACTTTCATATCATTAACTTTCATCACTGTTGTTATGACTTGAAATCTTAAAAAGTAATGGCTACTTTTAGAAAGTACTTTGTGTGATTTACCTGTCTGAAAGATCACAAGGAAGTAAATGAAAAGTCCACAAAAATCCATTGATTGCCACCTATTTACTCATTTTGTTTCTAACAGGAAAAGACTAGAATTTACACTAGTCACGTCCATAGCGTGGTGAGGGTGCGCCACCAGTTACTTTGCTAGTAAGTTTAGATTAACGGAAAGCAAAAATATTTAATGTGGCCTCTGATAAATAGAGTAACCTAAATAATTAAGAAAATAGTTTTTAAAGTATTGCTCTCATTTAATATTAATGACATAAATTTCCTTATTCAGAAATGATTTTTATAGCTTTTATAATTACGAAAAATAGGATGAGTCTCTATTTTCTCTGACTCCATCTGAAAATTCAGTGCACATACTTTATGATGAGCATCCCATACAACCTAGTGTACCTTTCCCTGGGGAATAAGGTCTTGGTCAGTTTTCTTTGGGAGAGAAACAGGGCTTGATGACTAGTAGCACTGACAGCAGCCTCAGGACTATGATCAAGAGCAAAGATCACAGGATGATGAGAAAGACCTGGGTTTGAATCCCAGCTATGCTGTTTCAGCCTTGGACAAATCAGTTAACCTCTTTTATCCTTTTCTGTAAAGTAGTCATAATGATGATCTCACAAGATTGTTTTGAGAATTATAATAGACCATGTCTTTAAAAAGCCTGGTATGTGATAAGCATTCACAAATGGTAATGTACAAGGAAAAAGCAAACAAACTTGTTCTTTGTACAGGAATAGCCTTACAGCAGAAAATAGTATTTCATCAGGCTGTTTAAGCTTACTGGAAATATTTCTTAAAAGTTTGTAACTGTCATCTAAAATTCCATATACTCTAAGTAACCTCCTATATTTTTGAAAATGAATTAAGTGAGATAATTATCTTGCAGTATAAAATCATATATCTGCATTCTTGACTTTAAATGTTTCTTGTAAAATATATTATGTATATCAAAATTATGGTGCTTTATTATCTCCTCAGTGAAGTGATAATATCAGTTTTTAGAAACTGAAAATTAAGAAAAATTTGATCCTGAAATTTGGTATATTAACCCAAATGCAACACCTGTGAACCTGAAATAATCAGCAGGTCATGTTCATTTCTTTACTGGGAATAAATTAAGTAAATTGCCTCCTGAGAGTGGATAGTCAGCTATTTCATACAGAGCTTTGTCTAGAAGCATGAGTTATGTTGGTGAGTGTAATTTCTAGCCTGATTTCCTTTGTGAAGATTCGGGGTGTGGACTGAGGCCTTAGTATTACCACTTATCCCTTCTCCTTGAGTTACGATCAAAAGAGAATAATCACCGAGATTTGAGTCAAACACAAATCAAAACATCAACATTATTACTGATAAGGGCTATGTCAGGGGAAGTCATGCAGTCTTTAAAACTCAAGAATAACTGAAATACATTATTGCCTGATCCACCTGTTAGTTGACAAATGCTGCCAACTGTCTGTAGACATTTCTTGGGAACCAGATGTCTCAGGGCCAAATACACTGTGTTCTCAGGTTCTCCCACATGAGTATATTTAGAGATGAAATCAGATTGAAATGAACATTAAGAACAGCCTTAAAGAGGAAATGAATTCATAGCCATGTTGTTTTATCCCTTTGCCTTGGTGATAGGATATGTTAGGTACTCACTGTATCTAATGTCTCTGGGCTTTAAAAAGAAACATACATACATATATATATATATTTATTTATTTATAATAAGAATAGGCATGAAAAGAAGTAGAAAAAGAAGATGATGCTCATCTTCCACCACTCAAATAAAAGTACTATTGTACTATTAGCACTTTTTATGTCTCGTTCTGTTTTTACAGATCTGTTAAAGTATTTATTCTGTTCTTTCTATTCAAATTCATAACAAATATTTTCAATATTACAACATGATCTTTATAAATGTATTTAATGATACTGTAGTTTATAATATTTCACTGAATGGATTTAGCATAATTTATTTAAACAGTCACCCCATGGTTATTTCCAGTTTTTAAAGCTGCTTCCAAATTTCCCTTTGCTAATATAAACAATGCTGATATAAGTATCATTCTGGATGAAACCTTTTCCATTTTCTATTTCGTACCCTTAGAATCTCAAGAGTTGAATTTTAGAATTCAAAAGTATATTTAGGGTCTACTGGCACCCCACTCCAGTACTCCTGCCTGGAAAATCCCATAGACGGAGGAGCCTGGTAGGCTGCAGTCCATGGGGTCGCTAAGAGTCAGACACGACTGAGCGACTTCACTTTCACTTTTCACTTTCATGCATTGGAGAAGGAAATGGCAACCCACTCCAGTGTTCTTGCCTGGAGAATCCTAGGGACGGGTGGGCTGCTGTCTCTGGGGTTGCACAGAGTCGGACACAACTGAAGCGACTTAGCAGCAGCAGCAAGGTATATTCCCACAAGACATTAGAGTAGAGGGCAAGGACCCACTTTTTCCTAGTAAAAACCTAATCAGCTTTCTAAAATGCAGTGCTTGAAAGTCGTCCTGAGGAGCTAGCTGTACTTTGGGAATAATAACAGAGTGTATGAGACTTTATATGGCGTTGCATTCTGTCACTGATAATAACCATTTAGCAGCACTGTTACCAGAGGAAGATGCTGACTGTCTTTGCTGCTCTTCTGATGCATGTTGTTCAGTTGCTCAGTTGTGTTTGACTCTGCGTGACCCCATGGACTGCAGCATGACAGGCTTCCCTGTCCTTCAATATCTCCCAGAGTTCGCTCAAACTCATGTCCATTGAGTCAGTGATGCCATCTAACAGTCTCATTCTTTGTCACCCACTTCTCCTCCTGCCTTCAATCTTTCCCAGAATCAGGGTCTTTTCCAATGAGTTGGGTCTTTGCATCAGGTGGCCAGAGTATCGGAATTTCAGCTTCAGCATCAGTCCTTCCAGTGAATATTCAGGACTGATTTCTGTTAGGATTCACTGGTTTGATCTCCTTGCAGTCCAAGGAACTCTCAAGAGTCTTTGCTAACGTCACAGTTCAAAAGCATCAATTCTTCAGCACTCAGCCTTCTTTATGGTCCAATTCTCACATCCATATATGACTACTGGAAAAATCATAGCTTTGACTATACAGACCTTTGTTTGCAAAGTGATGTCTCTGCTTTTTGATACACTGTCTAGGTTTGTCATAGCTTTTCTTCCAAGAAGCAAATGTATTTTAATTTCATGGCTGCAGTCACCATCTGCAGTGATTTTGGAACCCAAGAAAATAAAGTCTGTCACTATTTCCATTGTTTCCCCATCTATTTGCCATGAAGTGATGGGACAATAAATTCACAAAGATAAATGTAGCCATCATCACTATATAATTTCAGGACATTTTCATCAGCTCAAAATCTCATTAGCAGTCACTCTCCACCAGCCCCCAACCCCCCCAACCCCCCCTACTACCCCATAGCAATTCCTAACTTATTTCTGAATCTATAGATTTGCCTGTACTAGACATTTCAAAAAATGAAATTGTACAATATATGCTCTTTTGTGTCTGTTTCTTTCATTTAACATAAAGTTTTCAAAGTACATCAATGTTGTATCATATATCAGAACTTTATATGGCCAAATAATATTCAATAATATGGACACATCTTATTTTGTGTACCCAGTCATCAATTAATATACTTTGGGGTTGTTAATACTTTTTGGCTACTATGATTAATACTGCTATGAACATTTGTGTATGAATTTTTGTACGTACATATATTTTCATCACTTTGGGGTACATATCTAAGAGTGGAATTATGGGAGTACATGGTAACTCTGTTTAACCTTTTAAGAAATCATTACAAAGTAGCTGCATTATTTTACATTCCCACCAGCAATGTATGAGGTTTCTGATTTCTCTACACCCTTGCTAACACTTTTTATGTCTTTTTTATTCTAACCATTCTAGTGGGTGAGAAGTGATATCTCTTTGATTTTATCTAATAATGTTGAACATAACCTCAGCTTCAATGTACTCATAGTTCATTTGTACCTCTTCTTTGGAGAAGTATGTTTGCTCATTTGATAACTCGGTTATTTGTCATTTCATTGTTGAGTTGGTGAATTCTTTATATATTCTGAATACTAGACCCTTATCAGACATACGTTTTCAAATATTTATCCCATTCTGTTTGTTGTGTGTTCACTTTAAAAATAGTGTTCTCTTAAGCATAAAACTTTAATTTTGGTGAAGTCTATTTGGTGGGGGGGGCTTGCTTCTGATTTGGGTGTTATATATAAATCTCTAAAATACTGGTTAATACAAGGTAATGATGATTTACATGTATATTATATAAGTGCCAAGTAACTTTATTTGTGTCCATCTCTGCAACGCTATGGACTGTAGCCAGCCAGGCTCCTCTGTCCATGAGATTCTCCAGGCAAGAATACTGGAGTGGGTTGCCATTCACTTCTCCAGGAGCTCTTCCTGACCCAGGGATCAAACCCGCGTCTCCTGTGGCTGTGGCATCACAGGTGGATTCTTTACTGCTGAGCCACCAGGGAAGACATACTATATATATTTTTATATGTATATATATTATATATATATGATTATATATTATATAATCTTAGCTTTTACATTTAGGTCCATGTTCCATTCTGAATAAATTGTTGCATATGGTGTGAGGTAGGAATCCACTCATACTTTTGCATGTGGATATTCAGCTGTCCTAGCCTCATTTGTTGGTTAGACTACCCCCTTCCTGATTAAATGTTTTGGCACCTTTGTAGAAATTCAATTGGTCACAAATGTATAGATTTATTTCTGGACTCTCAATTCCATTCCAATGATATATATGTTGATTTTTATGTCAATACCATGCAATGTAGATGATACAATGAGCTTAGATGAACACCATGCTTTTAGAGTGTTTGTGTTAACAACCCAATCAAAAAGTGGGGAAAAGACCTAAACAGACGTTTCTCCAAAGAAGACATACAGATGGCTAACAAACACATGAGAAGATACTGAACATCGCTCACTATTACAGAAATGCAAATCAAATCCACAATGAGAAATCACCTCATACCGGTCAGAATGGCCCTCATCAAAGAGTCTACAAACAATAATGCTGGAAAGGGTGTGGAGAAAAGGGAACGCTCTTGCACTGTTGGTGGGAATGTAAACTGATACAGCCACTATGGAAGACGTTACGGAGATTGCTTAAAAAACTAGGAATAAAACCACCATATGACCCAGCAATCCAACTCCTAGGCATGTACCCCAAGGAAAACAAAACTGAAAGAGACACACGTATCCCACGGTTCACTGCAGCACTATTTACAATATCTAGAACATGGAAGCAACCTAGATGTCCATCGAAGATGAATGGATAAAGAAGTTGTGGCACATATACACAATGGAATATTACTCAGCCATAAAAAGGAATGCATTTGAGTCAGTTCTGATGAGCTGGATGAACCTAGAACCTGTTAAACAGAGTGAAGTGAGTCAGAAAGAGAAAGATAAATACAGTATTCTAACATATATATGGAATCTAGAAAAATGGTACTGAAGAATTTATTTACAGGGCAACAATAGAGAAGCAGACACAGAATAGACTTATGGACATGGGGAGAGGGGAGGAGAGGGTGAAATGTATCGAAAGAGTAACATGGAAACTTACATTACCATATGTAAAATAGATAGCCAACAGGAATTTGCTGTATGGCTCAGGAAACTCAAACAGGGGCTTTGTATCAACTAGAAGGGTGGGATGGGGAGGGAGATGGGAGGGAGGTTCAAAAGGGAGGGGATATATGTATACCTATGGCTGATTCATGTTGAGGTTTGACAGAAAACAGCAAAATTCTATAAAGCAATTATCCTTCAATAAAAAATAAATAAATTAAAAAAAAATAGAGTGTTTGTGTTGAGGAACACTGGGCTTGCGGAATTCACTGCTTTTACAGCAAACAGTAATTAAGCCTACTCTTTGTCTAAAGGATGATGTACCTCATGTCTTAAAGTATTGTTAATAGATAAACAAACAACCCTGAGAAATGACCCAGGTGAAAGAACAGTCAGGACATTGCAGTTTTGGCACACGCAGTAGACCAGAGATCCATGAAGGACTGTCTTTCCTGACAAGGGGAGGGCTGCTTAGAGTGGGAAACGGCTGATGGGTCTGTATTAGGACAAATGCTGACATAAAGGAAACATACCTTTAACTAATACAGCCTGTTCATATGCTTAAAAATAACCCAGAGAGAAGAAAGCGTAATGATTCAGGAATAAGAGGAGTAACTAACGGAAGAAACTCTTGAGAAGATAAATTATGGTACCTGGAGCTCTAGTAGGAGAAAATGAAAGACTATTGATTTTATGTAGAGAAAAAAAATGGGCAAAAAAATTTTAAGACAAAAAATACAAAAGAAATTGAAAAAGTGATTGTGTACAATTATGGGATTATTGACTTGCTTTACTTCATTTACTTTTCCATTTTTGAAAGCAGATTATTTTTCTAATGTAGAAAACAATCACTGTTATGGAAACATTTTAAAATCTGAATAAAACATTCATACTATAAGATTTAAGAACTTAATAGCTGTAACTAATGAAGGATTTCTTTCTTTGAAAGGTATCTTTTAGAATTTCATTCCTCATATGATTTAAAGACCAAGCATATCTTCTGACATATATGTAGCATGAAACAATACTATTTCTTATAGGTCATTTCTATAGTCATGATTTAAGTCATAGAAGTCAGACAGGAAAGAATCTTCCTGCAGTGCAGGAGACTTGGGTTCAATCCCTGGGTCACAAAGATCCCCTGGAGAAAGAAATGGCAACCCACTCCAGTATCCTTGCCTGATGAATTCCACAGACAGAGGAGCCTAGTGGGCTACAGTCTGTGGGATGACAAAGAGTAGGACACACCTGAGCGACTTTCACTTTCACATAGAACTCAACAATATTTATGTATAGTTTTTTAAACATTTCTAAATGTATTTTTAGAAATACATGGTGTGATCACTGACCTAGAGCCAGACATCCTGGAATGTGAAGTCAAGCGGGCCTTAGAAAGCATCACTACGAACAGAGCTAGTGGAGGTGATGGAATTCCAGTTGAGCTATTTCAAATCCTAAAAGGTGATGCTCTGAAAGTGCTGCACTCAATATGCCTGCAAATTTGGAAAACTCAGCAGTGGCTACAGGACTGGAAAAGGTCAGTTTTTATTCCAATCCTAAAGAAAGGCAATGTCAAAGAATGTTCAAACTACCGCACAATGGCACCCATTTCACACGCTAGCAAAGTAATGCTCAAAATTCTCCAAGCTAGGCTTTAACAGTGAACTGAAAACTTCCAGATGTTCAAGATGGACTTAGAAAAGGCAGAGGAAGCAGAAATCAAATTGCTAATATCCGTTGGGTCATTGAAAAACCAAGAGAATTCCAGAAAAACATCTGCTTCATTGACTATGCTAAAGCCTTTGAGTATGTGGATCACAACAAACTGTGGAAAATTCTTTGAGATGGGAATACCAGACCACCTTACCTGCCTTCTGAGAAACCTGTATGCAGGTCAAGAAGCAACAATTAGAACTGGACATGGAATAACAGACTGGTTCACATTTGGGAAAGGAGTATGTCAAGGCTGTATATTGTCACCCTGCTTATTTAACTTATATGCAGAATACATCATGAGAAACACTGGGCTGGATGAAGCACAACCTGGAATAAGAATGCCAGGAGAAATATCCATAACCTCAGATATGCAGATGACCCCATTCTTATGGCAGAAAGCAAAGAACTAAAGAGTCTCTTGATGAAAGAGGAGAGTGAAAATGTTGGCTTAAAATTCAACATTGAGAAAACTAAGATCATGGCATCTGGTCCCATCACTTCATGGCAAATAGATAGGGAAACAAAGGAAACAGTGACAGATTTTATATTTTGGGGCTTCAAAATCACTGTGGTCAGTGACTATAGCCATGAAATGAAAAGATGATTGCTCCTTGGAAGAAAAGCTATGACAAATCTAGACAGCATATTAAAAAGTGGAGACATCACTTTGCTGACAAAGGTCCGAATAGTCAAAGCTATGGTTTTCCAGTGGTCAAGTATGGATATGAAAGTTGGACTGCAAAGAAGGCTAAGCACCGAAGAACTGTTGCTTTTGAACTGCGGTGCTGGAGAAGACCCTTGAGTGTCCCTTGGACCACAAAGAGATCAAACCAGCCAATCCTAAAGGAAATCAACCCTGAATATTCATTGGAAGGACTGATGCTGAAGCTGAAGCTCCAATACTTTGTCTACCTGATGCAGAGAGCCAACTCATTGGAAAAGACCCTGATGCTGTGAAAGACTGAAGGTCAAAGGATAAGCGGATATGAGCAGATGGGTTGGTTATATAATGTCACCTACTCAATGGACATGAATCTGAGCAAACTCTGGGTGATAGTAGGGGATAGGGGAGCCTGGCGTGCTGTAGTCCATGGGGTCGCAAACAGTAGGATACGTCTTAGTAACTGAACAACAGCAAACATTTCCTTACATGTAGATAAATAATACAAGTATTTACGATGACATGATACTGTATTTCTTACTTGCTTCAAAATAATACAGGGTAGGGTAAATGACTATATTGATGAAAACTGTTAGCTTTTGAAGTTGGTGATGATAAATGGAGTTCACCAGACATTTCAGTGATTTTTATATTTGAAATCTGAAGCAAAGTTTAACAGGACTCCAGGGAAGTATTATAAAGACTGAAAATTTGCCAGGTATTTAGGGAAATCAAAATGGAAAATGGATTAAAAAAATAACTAGGTAATCAATGATTAAATTGGATATAATCACAGATATTTAAAAATATAAATTTCTTATAATGATCAAAGAAGGAAGTATTATCCTAAAAAAATACTCTGCATTGATTACTATGTATGAAATGGAAAATGTTTTTATGGTAATAATAAAAAGTTACCAGGTCCCGATTGTTTTATACCTGAGTTCAATCTAACTTTCAAAGAACAAATAACTCCTCTATTATTTACTATTTCAGACCATAGAAAAGGACTATATTTAGTTTTTCAAAGATAACCTTATTTATGAATACTAGTAAGAACTGTTCAAATAAATTTGTGAATACAAACACAAATATCATAAAAATTAGTGAGTTAGATTCAGCAATGTATTCATTTCAGTTCAGTTCAGTCGCTCAGTCGTGTCCAACGCTTTGCGATCCCATGAATCACAGCACACCAAGGCCTCTCTGTCCATCACCAACTCCCGGAGTTCACTCAGACTCACGTCCATCGAGTCAGTGATGCCATCCAGCCATCTCATCCTCTGTCGTCCCCTTTTCCTCCTGCCCCCAATCCCTCCCAGCATCAGAGTCTTTTCCAATGAGTCAGCTCTTCGCATGAGGTGGGCAGAGTACTGGAATTTCAGCTTTAGCATCATTCCTTCCAAAGAAATCCCAGGGCTGATCTCCTTCAGAATGGACTGGTTGGATCTCCTTGCAGTCCAAGGGACTCTCAAGAGTCTTCTCTAACACCACAGTTCAAAAGCATCAATTCTTCGGCATGTTTTTTTTAGTTTTCAGGGTTGAAAGATAATTAAATATCATGAAATCTATTAATATAAGACATTACCTTAGCAGATTAGATAAGAAAAGCCATGTAATTGTGTTAATTGATATTTTTCTTTTCAGTATTGCCGGCATATTTGGAAGGTATATTTTAGTTCAGTTCTCACTCCAGTTTTCAGATAGCTTCTGGAGCAACCAGAACATTTTCCAGTCAATAAACTTGTGTAGTGCAGTCAGGAAAGGAAGTGTATAGAAAATCTTTTTCAGTTCCCCTGGAAGAGCAGGTTGCTAAGGCCATCCAAATAAGTTCAAATTGGTTTAAACCAAACTGTTGTATGTAGTATAGAATCATTATATGATATATGATGATTAAGATTGCTCTAATGACTAATGGAATAGATTTTGTGTCTAATTAAAATGCAAATGATCTCAGCAGGGATAATGTATTCAGCTCCACTTGCCAATTACAACAAAGGAGACTTCATTAGGAAAGTGGAAAGGAGGACAAAGATATTGGACACTTAAGATGGGGAGAAGGGTGCAGCATCAAGAAGGCAAAAGTAGTTCAGGAGAGCAATTTTACTGACCTAACACTTTGGCTTAGTGTGAACCCTGACTGTCTATGCTCTAATCACAGAAGCCTCATCAGGAAAGAGAAGGGCAGATTCAGAGGGAGGGCAGACAGGAAGGGGATTAGCATTCACAAAATATTAATACTTTCCATGGTGCCAGCTTTTGACAGGTATTTAATAATGCAGGTACTATGATCACAATTTTTAAATGAGGAGACAATTTTAGGAAGGTTAATATCTTAAAATGCTAAGCAAAATTTAAATTCAAGTTTGTGTGACATCAAAGTCATTATTCCTTCTCCACTGACATAAAGTAAAGAATATTCAACTATATAATTTTCTTCAATAATGAGAATATGAGATGAGTAGTACATATACATATTATGCAAAGTATGCAAATATTTCATTAACTGATTCATTTAAGACTTTAGTGAGATTTAGAAGTAGAAAATGTCCTTTTTTTTGTTAAATAATAAGAGAACATCTAGCAAGAATTATTTTGTTTCTTTAGGCATTAAATTTAATTTAATGTTCAGTTCACTTCAGTCACTCAGTCGTGTCCGACTCTTTGCAACCCCATGAATTGCAGCACGCCAGGCCTCCCTGACCATCACCAACTCCCGGAGTTCACTCAAACTCACGTCCAACGAGTCGGTGATGCCATCCTACCATCTCATCCTCTGTTGTCCCCTTCTCCTCCTGCCCCCAATCCCTCCCAGCATCAGAGTCTTTTCCAATGAGTCAACTCTTCGCATGAGGTGGCTGAAGTATTGGAGTTTCAGCTTTAGCATCATTCCTTCCAAAGAACACCCAGGACTGATCTCCTTTAGAATGGACTGGTTGAATCTCCTTGCAGTCCAAGGGACTCTCAAGAGTCTTCTCCAACACCACAGTTCAAAAGCATCAATTCTTCAGTGCTCAGCTTTCTTCACAGTCCAACTCTCACATCCATACATGACTACTGGAAAAACCATAGCCTTGACTAGATGGACCTTTGTTGACAAAGTAATGTCTCTGCTTTTTAATATGCTATCTAGGTTGGTCATAACTTTCCTTCCAAGGAGTAAGTGTCTTTTAATTTCATGGCTGCAATCACCATCTGCAATGATTTTGGAGCCCCCCAAAATAAAGTCTGACACTGTCTTCACTGTTTCCCTATCTATTTCCCATGAAGTGATGGGACCAGATGCCATGATCTTAGTTTTCTGAATGTTGAGCTTTAAGCCAATTTTTTCACTCTCCTCTTTCACTTTCATCAAGAGGCTTTTTAGTTCCTCTTCACTTTCTGCCATAAGGGTGGTGTCGTCTGCATATCTGAGGTTATTGCTATTAATTAGACATGAAAACCAGTCAAGCCAACTGTCTCTTTTTGATAGTCAAGGTTTTACAAAATTATTTTCGGGATAGGTATATCTTTTTCTTCCTCTCCCTCTCTCTGAACAGTAGATACATGTATATATGTATGTATGTTACATATGTATCGTGCATGCTTACTCCTGTCTGACTCTGTGATCCAGTGGACTGTAGCCCGCCAGGCTTCTCTGTCCATGGAATTTTCCAGGCAAGAATACAGGAGTGGGTTGGCCATTTCCTACTCCAGGAGATCTTCCTAACTTAGGGATTGAACCGGTGTTTCTTGAATCTCCTGCCTTGCCAGGCAGATTCTTTACCACTATGCCATGTATGTGCTGTGCTGTGTTTAGTTGCTCAGTGGTGTCCGACTCTGTGACCTCATGGACTGTAGCCCGCCAGGCTCCTCTGTCCATGGGGGTTCTCCAGGCAAGAATACTGGAGTGGGTTGCCATGCTCTTCTCCAGATACATATGTATATGTGTGTGCAAATATATGTATATATGTATATCTGTATCTATATATATATATAATTCATATATATAGCCTCTCTGATATATAATTTAATATATCAGGATTTTAACATTTATCTGGGCAATTAAAAACTAAATGTTGTGAGTTTCAAAAATAATTTAAAAAACATTGGTTTTTCAAGAATGTCTGTCCTTGAAATGATTACCTACATAAGGGTTTGCAGGTTGAGTTTTTGTCTTTAAAGCAGATAAGGAAATAAATTAGTCAGTTTTTCTTGGTTAGAATTGTTTAGCTTAAATGCGTGTGGAGCTTATTTTTCTCACATATTTAATTAGCAGTCTACATTAGTTAGAAAATAAAAATACAAAATACATATAGTATATAAAATTATATTATGTATTTTTGTATATGAGTATATTCAAGCAAATTATCTTAATATTTTGCCACTTTATCTTTGTCATGAAGTTTTAGAAATAGTTTGGTTGTGTCATTTATACATAATTTTAAAAAGATATTATAGTATATTGCATTCTTATCACAAATTTCTTCAAAACCTTACCAACAGAAGATGTTGTCATATTTTGATCCCTAATCTGGAATAATCAGAATTATAGAAGTTTCCATAATGACTGAAATGGTATGTGGCTGATTATTAAATAGTATATCTTCACTAATATTTGGTAGCAACTGTATTCTGATAATAATATGGAAGTTGTTATGTTTCTTTTTCTGACCTATTATCATTCTTTTCACTCTGGAAAAGTTACTCTGATGTTTTCTAAAATTCAGTCCTGGGGCTATGTCAGTATCCGAATGACAAGTCTATTGGATGGGTTAATAACCACTGAATACAGTACATGCACATAAAGCCTTCCCGTATGGCTCAGCTGGTAAAGAACTTGCCTGTCCATGCAGGGGACAGGGGGTCAGTCCCCGGGTGGGAATATTCCCTGGAGAAGGAAACGGCAACCCGCTCCAGTATTCTTAACTGGAAAATTCCATGGACAGAGGAGCTTAGTGGGCTATAGTCCATGGGCTCACAGTCAGACATGACTGAGTATGCACCCAGGAGGATGAAGAAGAAATGGACAATGCTTTAGAATGGGGATTCCCAATCTGGAGTCCATAAAATCATTATTACAAGTTAGAGTGAAGATCAGGAATTGTCTAGAGAATTGAGAAATTATCAGGGGGCAAGTGGTGTAAGTTTAGTTTAATTAAAGTGGATGTGTTAACAAGAGTTCTGGCAGGCCTTACACAGAGGCAGCCTGTCATGAACTCTGCTCAGCTAAACTCTTAAGGTTTCTCAGAGAATCCAGAAGTAACTAAAATAGTTTTTACTAATGACTAGCCAACCTGTTCCAGGGCAGACTGCCCAGACTTATTTTTTTTATGGTTTCCAGCCAATAAACTTACCCAAAGAAAGTAAAACAAACACATTAGTCTCAGACAATCTGTGTGTTTTTAAATACTTCATCTGCTCTTTGTTTTACAGATTCTGTTTCTGCTATTGTTCAAAAGTGTTTAATGACTTACTCATAAAAGAAATCTTTTGTGTGAATATTAACTAAATGTTTCTGAGTTATTTGTTCACAGTCTGAATTCATAATATTTCCTGTGTTTAAACTATTTTAAAGTGTATATGTGTTAATAAAATATTAATTCATAATAATAAAAAAAGTAAAAAAAATAAAGTGTATATGTGCTGTTTTATTAAATAACAGTTTATATAAACATTAGTAAATTTACAGATATTTTAATTGTATATTTTCTCAATTAACTGATAATAATGAAAACAATGGTTCTTATCATAACCATTAATCAATGAGCTAGTATTTTAAAAATGACTTTTATTTACTTAGCATGGTCTCTGAAGACAGGGATACCAGTAACACAGAATGTTTAAGCAATTGCTAATTATTCTATTAAGTATGAAAATGATCAGTTTAGACAAATATTCTAGCAGTTCAGAGGAGAGGTTTGGCAGGCAGAGGTGGAGGGATTGTGGAGTTGTGGTCATGAAGAAAGTAAAGAACATTTTGTAAAGTTACAATAACCAAAGCAAAGAGACAAATGATGCTAGTAAGGAAGATGGAAGAAATACATGTACAGGAAACATGGAGTTTGTATAGCCTGAGTGCTTTCTATTGACAAAGATTCTCTCATTGGCCAAACTCTACTCAGACTCCTCTGAACTCCTTTCCATCTAGGCCTGACTTTTGGACTTCCATGTTCTCTTCATTGTCCAATTTTAGCAAGTATCCTGCTAAGTCAATTAAAAAAAACCATTTATATATTTGGCTGTGCTAGGTCTTAGTTGTGGCATGTGGGATCTAGTTCCCTGACCAGGGATTGAACTCAGGCTCCTTGCATTGGATGTGCAGTCTTAGCCACTGGACCACCAGGGAAGTCCCTCCTGTGGAGTCAAATTTTAATCAGTATTCCTCTCCCTGGATATCTGACTGGGTTTCTCATCCTCTGCTGCTAAGTCACTTCAGTTGTGTCTGACTCTGTGCGACCCCATAGACAGCAGCCCACCAGGCTCCCCCGTCCCTGGGATTCTCCAGGCAAGAACACTGGAGTGGGTTGCCATTTCCTTCTCCAATGCATGAAAGTGAAAAGGGAAAATGAAGTTGCTCAGTCATGTCCAACTCTCAGCGACCCCATGGACTGCAGCCCACCAGGCTCCTCCATCCATCGGATTGTCCAGACAGGAGTACTGGAGTGGGGTGCTGTTGCCTTCTCTGCTACCATCCCTCAAATGATATCTGATCACCTTAGTTAGTTAGTTAGTTAGTTCAGTCGCTCAATCGTGTCCGACTCTTTGCAACCCCGTGAATCGCAGCATGTCTGGCCTCCCTGTCCATCACCAACTCCCAGAGTTCACTCAGACTCACGTCCATCGAGTTAGTGATGCCATCCAGCCATCTCATCCTCTGTCGTCCCCTTCTCCTCCTGCCCCCAATTCCTCCCAGCATCAGAGTCTTTTCCAATGAGTCAACTCTTTGCATGAGGTGGCCAAAGTATTGGAATTTCAGCTTTAGCATCATTCCTTCCAAAGAAATCCCAGGGCTGATCTCCTTCAGAATGGACTGGTTGGATCTCCTTGCAGTCCAAGGGACTCTCAAGTCTTCTCTAACACCACAGTTCAAAATCATCAATTCTTCGGCACTCAGCCTTCTTCACAGTCCAATTCTCACATCCATACATAACCACAGGAAAAACCATAGCCTTGACTAGACGGACCTTTGTTGACAAAGTAATGTCTCTGCTTTTCAATATGCTATCTAGGTTGGTCATAACTTTCCTTCCGAGGAGTAAGCGTCTTTTAATTTCATGGCTGCAGTCACCATCTGCCCTGATTTTGGAGCCCAGAAAAATAAAGTCTGACAGTGTTTCCAATGTTTCCCCATCTATTTCCCATGAAGTGATGGGACCAGATGCCATGATCTTCGTTTTCTGAATGTTGAGCTTTAAGCCAACTTTTTCACTCTCCACTTTCACCTTCATCAAGAGGCTTTTGAGTTCCTCTTCACTTTCTGCCATAAGGGGGTGTCATCTGCATATCTGAGGTTATTGATATTTCTCCTGGCAATCTTGATTCCAGCTTGTGTTTCTTCCAGTCCAGCATTTCTCATGATGTACCCTGCATATAAGTTAAGTAAGCAGGGTGACAATATACAGTCTTGACGTACTCCTTTTCCTATTTGGAACCAGTCTGTTGTTCCATATCCAGTTCTAACTGTTGCTTCCTGACCTGCATATAGGTTTCTCAAGAGGCAGGTCAGGTGGTCTGGTATTCCCATCTCTTTCAGAATTTTCCACAGGTTATTGTGATCCACACAGTCAATAAAGGCTTTGGCATAGTCAATAAAGCAGAAATAGATGTTTTTCTGGAACTCTCTTGCTTTTTCCATGATCCAGTGGATGTTGGCAATTTGATCTCTGGTTCCTCTGCCTTTTCTAAAACCAGCTTGAACATCAGGAAGTTCACGGTTCACGTATTGCTGAAGCCTGGCTTGGAGAATTTTGAGCATTACTTTACCAGCATGTGAGATGAGTACAGTTGTGTGGTAGTTTGAGCATTCTTTGGCATTGCCTTTCTTTGGGATTGGAATGAAAACTGACCTTTTCCAGTCCTGTGGCCACTGCTGAGTTTTCCAAATTTGCTGGCATATTGAGTGCAGCACTTTCACAGCATCATCTTTCAGGATTTTACCTTAGCCTGTCTTAAACAAGAATCCTTAAGTTGGTTTAATGAGAGTTTCCATAATTTCTAATGTTTCCTTTCAGTAATATTCCATCCACTGATTCCCACCCAACTCTTTGGCCATAAATACCCTCTTGCCCAAGCTGTACACAGAGTTGAGCCTGTCTCTCTCCCCCACTTCAATATTCTATATTGGTGGTCTCTGTACACATCTTGATGATTTCCTCCTGCCACCCTTGAATAAAGTCTCCCTTATTGTGTTTTAACAAATGTCATTGAATATATTTTTTTTCTTTAACAGTACTCAAAAGTGTGAATCATAGACCAGCAGTATAGCCATTAACTGAGAGCTTATTAGAAATACAGAATTTCAGATTGTATCCTACATTTAATGAATTAAACCAACAATTTTTACAAGATATCTCATGTGATTTATACACACATTAAAGACTGAGAAACATTGCTAGGTGATTGGTTTCCAGTGCTTGTCACTAAACCAGGACCGTTTTGGCTAAATAATATTGCCTAGAAAGCTTGCTAAAATAGAAGTCCTCAGAAACCTCCACCGAAAAGTTATAATTCACTAACCTGTAATTCAGGAATGTTAACAGGCTTCCCTAGGTAATTATGGTGCCCCACTGGCCTAGGCCTAGGACAGTATCTTCTAACTTTGACTTAATCTAGTTCCAGTCCACTGATTCTCAACCTTGGCAGCACATTGCAGTCACTTGGCACCCTCTTTAAAAATACTGATCACTGAGCTCCAGTCTGAAAGTCTGATTTACCCGTGCTGCTGTGGGACTGAGGAATCCATATATTTTTAAAGCTCCTCAGGGACTTTCTTGTGCACCTAGGATTGAGAAATTTGTTGTTGTTCAGTTGCTCAGTTGTGTCCAACTCTTTGCGACCTCATGGACTGCAGCATGCCAGACTTCCCTGTCCTTTATCATCTCCCAAAGTTTGCTCAAACTCATGTTCATTGAGTCAGTGATGCCATCCAACCATCTCATCCTCTGGATTTAAGAATACTATTTCTTATAATTTGGTTCCCACCTAATGGGAACAAATGAAAGGAACCTTGGATTTTTTCAAAACAGAAGAGTTACCTATGAGATGGACCTAAGTGGGAGATTATCTTCATGGTGGCATTAAAAAATAGTTTAAAAAGAGAGAGATAAGCAGGGTGAAAACCACTCATAATAGTGCAATGGAGAACTGTTCTACTGAGGCACTAACAGTAAAAATGGAAAGGAAGATTTTGAGAGAAGAAATATTTAGAAGGAAGAATTATCAGGTCTTTGAAACAAAGTCTTAGTAAAAAGTAAGTTTAACAACAAGAGAGTCTGTAGAGAGGTCAAGAAAACTGAGTGTTGAGAAATTACTATTGGATTGGATGGTGAGGAAATCATGAAGATTTTTTAGAGTATTATTTCAATGAGGGGGTGGGAACAAAACTAAAAATGTAAGGACTGTAGAGAGAATTAATGATAAAGAAAATATGGTTGTGGGGTGACTTCATTTAAAATCCTTAACCAAGAAAAAAAGAGTGAAATAGCATGCTTCTATAAAGGAAAAATAGTCCAGTGGAGGTTGTTGTTGTTTTAAAGTGTGAAATTAACATGTAAAGTGAAGTTAGAGAAAAGACTGAAAATAGAAAGCAAACCAAAACAATCATTTAATTTTCTTCTTGAACATTAAAACTATGGAAAAAATTCAACACATATTGGTTGGCTGATGGGAATATTTTCAAAAGGTGCTGTGGGTTTGAAAAATGCTTCAGATGTTGTCAAAACAACTCATCATTTTAATCCATGGCACAGGAGCACCTGAGACCACGGGGCCATAGTATGATAACAAAAACTATGCCTTAAAAACACAACTGAGAAAGAATAACTTCTCGTTTTGAGAACTGATCTTTCTTTGTGATTTTGTAAATGGTGGGGCTGGGGTGGGAGGATTTTGCATATTAAAGATCACTTAGTCTCTTTGGTCTAGAACAGCTTCTTTGGGGGAAATTGTCAATTAATTTAGAGTTCAAATTTCTTTTTTTTCTTAATTTTATTGAAGTATAGTTGATTTACAATGTTGTGTTAATTTCTGTTGTACACTGAAGTGATTCATTTATGCATATATATATATTTTTCTCATCATGGTTCATCACAGGATAGTGAATATAGTTCCCCATGCTATATAGAATAGTTACCTTGTTTATCCATCCCACATATAATAGTTTGCATCTGCTAATCCCAAACTTCTAAATCCTTCCTTCTCCATCCTTCCCCCCTTGGCAACCACAAATCTGTTCTCTATGTCTCTAAATCTGTTTTCTATGTCCTTGAGTCCATTTCTGTACTGTAGATATGTTTGTCTATATTGGAATCACTGACTCGATGGACATGAGTCTCAGTGAACTCCGGGAGTTGGTGATGGACAGAGAGGCCTGGCATGCTGCGATTCATGGGGTCGCAAAGAGTCGCACATGACTGAGCGACTGATCTGATCTGATCTGATTGTATTTTAGATTCCACATATAAATGATATGTGGTATTTGTCTTTCTCTTTCTGATTTACCTAGCTAAATATGATAACTTCTAAGTCTATCCATGTTGCTGCAAATGACACGATTTCATTCTTTTTTTATGGCTGAGTAATATTCCATTACATACATACCACATTGTCTTCATTCATTACTAATGGACATTTAGCGTGTTTCCATGTCTTGGCTATTGTAGATAGTGCTGCTATGAACAAAGGCATGTATGTATCTTTCCAAATGATAGTTTTGTCTGGATATGTGCCTAGGAGAGAGATTTCTCGAGCATGTTGCTGTTGTTCTTCAGTTGCTCAGTTATGGCCAACTCTTTGTGGCCCCAGGGACTACAGCATGCCAGGATCATATGGCAACTTTAGTTTTTTGAGGAACCTCCAAACTGTTTTCCATAATGGCTGCACCAATTTATATTCCTCCCAACAGTGTAAGAGGGTCCCGTTTCCTCCAAACCCTCTCCAACATTTATTACTTACAGACTTTTTGATGATGGCCATTCTGACTGGTATAAGGTGGTATCTCACTGTGGTTTTGATTTGCATTTCTCTAATAATTAGCACTGATGAGCATCTTTTCATGTGATTATTGACCATTTGTATGTCTTCTTTGGAAAAGTGTCTGTTTAAGTCTTCTCCCCATTTTCCAATTGTGTTCTTTTTCATTATTGAATTGTATGAGCTGTTTGGAAATTAAACCCTTGTTGGTCATAGCACTTGTACATATTTTCTTCCAGTCTGTAGGTTGTCTTTTTAATTTTCTTTCTCTATTTTATAAAAATTTTATTTATTTATTTTTTACTGTGCAAAAATTTATGCATCTGATTATGTCCTATTTGCTTACTTTTGCTTTTATTTCTATTGGCTAGGGAGACTGGCTTAAGAAAACATTGCTATGATTTATGTCAGAGAATGCTTTGCCTTTGTTCTCTTATAGGAGTTTTATGGTGTCATGTCATATATATTTAAGTCTTTAAATTATTTTGAATTTATTTCTGTGTATAGTGTGAGGGTGTGCTCTAACTTCACTGATTTGCATGTGACTGTCCAACTTTCCTGACACCACTTGTTGAGGAGAATGTCTTTTCCCCATTGTGTGTTTTTGCCTCCTTTGTTGAACATTAATTGACTGTAGGTGTGTGGGCTTACTTCTGGGCTATCTATTTTGTTCCATTGGTCTATAAGTCTGTTTTTGTGCCAATACCACACTATTTTGATTATTGTAGCTTTGTAGTATTGTCTAAAGCCCAAGAGGGTGATCTTTATGCTTTGTTTTCCTCCCTCATAACTGACTGGGCAATTCTGGGTCTTTGCTGGTTCCATATAAGTTTTAGGATAATTTGTTCTAGTTCTGTAAAAAATTTCATGGATAATTTGTAAAAAGTTTTAAAATTTCTTGAAGTCTTCTGTGTTTTTCCTCAAAAAGTTTAAAGCTTTACTTTTAATATGCAGGCTTTTAATTATCTTGGATTTATTTTTCTATTTCAGCATTTTTTTCCTACTTTAACTTTTCTTCACTGTGCAACATTGTTTCCCAAACATATATGTTCCTTGATTCTCTATTCTGTTCTATTTGTACTTCTTACGAAGGTCCATCTAGTCAAGGCTATGGTTTTTCCAGTGGTCATGTATGGATGTGAGAGTTGGACTGTGAAGAAAGCTGAGCACTGAAGAATTGATGCTTTTGAACTGTGGTGTTGGAGAAGACTCTTGAGAGTCCCTTGGACTGCAAGGAGATCCAACCAGTCCATTCTAAGGGAAATCAGTCCTGGGTGTTCTTTGGAAGGACTGATGCTAAAGCTGAAACTCCAGTACTTTGGCCACCTCATGTGAAGAGTTGACTCATTGGAAAAGACTCTGATGCTGGGAGGGATTGGGGGCAGGAAGAGAAGGAGACAACAGAGGATGAGATGGCTGGATGGCATCACTGACTTGATGGACATGAGTCTGAGTGAACTCCGGGAGTTGGTGAGGGACAGGGAGGCCTGGTGTGCTGCGATTCATGGGGTCGCAAAGAGTCAGACACAACTGAGCGACTGAATTGAACTGAACTGAGGGCATATCACACCATCTAAAACTATATAGTAAACCTTGATACTAGATAGAGTAAGCCCTCCCCATGTTCAATTTTGTTTTCAAAATGATCTTTGGCTTTTCATATAAATTCTTTTTAGAACCAGCTTGTCAAATTCATAAAAAATTCTCTGAATTTTTGGTTGGTATTATAACAGTTTTATTGATTAATTTGGGAAGAGTCTCTGTCCTTGTGTTATTTAGCTTTCTTTCCACAATCTTTATAATGTCTTACATATCCTCTGCCAGATTTGTTTCTAGGTACCTTAGATATTTTTTGTGACATTAAAAATAATATCACTTAAAATTCTATGTTTCAGCTAATTATTGGCAGTGTTTAGGAATGCATTTGGTACCTTATATTTAATTAATTGTAATGATTTATCAATCTCTTAGAGGACTTTCATGTAGACAGCAATATTGTTTCATAATAATGCCACTTTCCCCCCTCTCCTTTCCAATACTTCCATCTTTTATTTCTTCTTATCTTTATGAGTAAGGATAATGTTTAGTACTATGTCAAATAGTGTAGTGATAGGCAGTATTTTGTCTCTGATTTTAATGGTAATGTTTTTAATGATTTACCATTAACTGTGATGTTCCTAAATATAAACAATGATTGGGAATGTCCGATTCTAGAACTTAACCTTGTATCTGGTATATAGAAGGTATTCGTTAAATAATTGCTGATTTAATTTTCATTATTCTGTCTGGTATATGGACATGCATTGGGTAAGAGCATTTCTGTTAAGCATAAGAACATCTTAGAAAATTATATGCTTAAGTGTAAAGTGATTACAGCTTGCATGGTAACATCTTAAATTATCCAGAGTGGGTGTCAACTTGATATTTAAGAATCTCTTTTAAACAATAAAGAATCTTTCTAATCTCTTTGTTAAACATGAGGGAATTACCCCATGACTGAGGAGAATAGATTTATAACAAAATTGCTATTTTTAAACAGCTGTTAATACCAATCCACCAGGCATAAGCATTCAAATGGTAAACATTTCATTCAGATGTTATGTTTTTGTGCTTGCCTTCTTCATAAACCATGGTTCTTCAAACTAGGCATTAAGAGAGGGAAGGCAAATTCTGCAGTTTCGCTTCTGTATTAGTTTTCAATTGCTTTGCAAAAAGTTTTCATAAATTTAGCAGCTTATAACAACAGTAATTTATTATCTTAGAATTTCTGTAGGTCAGGAGTCTGGCACAGGTTAGCTGGATTTTCCACTCAGAACTCAAAGGGCTGCAATGAAGGTATCGGCTATGCCACAGTTCTCATTGAGGTTATTGACAGAATTCAGTTCCTTGCAGCTTCAGGATTGAGGTCCTCATATTTTTGCTAGCTGTTGGCCGAGGACAACGCTAAACAATTGAAAGTCATTCTTTTCTGTAGGCAATTCACAACATGGCTTCTTTTACTCTAAATCAACCAGAGAAAATTTTTGCTTTTAAAGGATCACCTAATTAGGTTGCTGCTGCTGCTGCTAAGTCACTTCAGTCGTGTCTGACTCTGTGTGACCCCATAGACGGCAGCCCACCAGGCTCCCCCATCCCTGGGATTCTCCAGGCAAGAACACTGGAGTGGGTTGCCATTTCCTTCTCCAATGCATGAAAGTGAAAAGTGAAAGTGAAGTCTCTCAGTCATGTCCGACTCCTAGCGACCCCATGGACTGCAGCCCACCAGGCTCCTCCGTCCATGGGAAGGTTAGAACCACCCAAAGTAATCTTCATGTTCTGATTTGGAACCTTGATTACATATTAAAAACTCTTTTTGCCAGATAATGTACTGTAATCACTGGAATAATATCTCATCATAGTCACAGGTTCTATACACACTTAAGGGAGAGGAGTAATCAAGAGTAAGGGGTCATTGGGGATCATTTTAGGATTATATCACAGCTACTACATAATCATATGTAAAGCATCACTTTCCTTTTTCCATTGTCTCAGAAAAACTTTTTTTTTTTTTTGCTGGCTTTATAACATCATTTTATGAGTGTGAACAAATCTTCCTCTTTTCCAAATATTTGCACATACCTTAAAGCTTCCATGTACCTTAACTTGATAGTTTGATTTTAGCCTTATTTCTTGGGTAAGCTCCAGACTATCTTTTCCATGTGCCTCATAGTATTTGGATTGGAGAAGGAAATGGCAACCCACTCCAGTGTTCTTGCCTGGAGAATCCCAGGGAGGGGGGAGGCTGGTGGGCTGCCGTCTATGGGGTCGCACAGAGTCAGACACGACTGCAGCGACTTAGCAGCAGCAGCAGCAGCATAGTATTTGGATAACTGATGAATTTTAACCCAAGAATTTCTGGGTTTCACTGGTTTTAAGCTTTCCAGCTATATTCAAAGCCATATGGACACACACATTCACATCACATACATAACCATATTCATAATATTTCTGGTGACTTGTCCCAGAGTTTTGATATTGTCTTGCTGTTAGTCAGGAATAGATCCCTGGCATAATTTTTTTCTCTTCTAGGTTGAATACATAGAATGTTTTAAAAAATTATGACAGGGCTGCCCTGGGGGCTCAGTGGTAAGGAATCTGTCTGCCAGTGTAGGAGACATGGGTTCCGCCTTTGGTGAAGGAAGATCCCTCATGTTGCAGGGCAACTAAGCCCACGCACCACGACTACTGAGCCTGTGCTCTAGAGCCGGAGAGACACAGCTACTTAGCCCAAGCACCCTGGAGCCTGTGCTCCACAGCAAGAGAAGCCACCACGATGGGACGTTCACACACTTCAACTAGAGAGTAGCCCCCACTTGCTGCAACTAGAGAAAAAATCATGCAGCAATGAAGACCCAGCACAGCCAAAAATAAATAAATATATTAAAAAATGATGAGCGGCTTAGAAAACCCTAAAATGACAGAAAAAATCATTTTAAAGGTATTTTATCTTACCTTTGGGAGATGTGCACATTATTAGCAGTCAGATCAGATCAGATCAGTCGCTCAGTCATGTCCAACTCTTTGCAACCCCATGAATCGCAGCACACCAGGCCTCCCTGTCCATCACCAACCCCCGGAGTTCACCCAGACTCACGTCCATCGAGTCAGTGATGCCATCCAGCCATCTCATCCTCTGTCGTCCCCTTCTCCTCTTGCCCCCAATCCCTCCCAGCATCAGAGTCTTTTCCAATGAGTCAACTCTTCGCATGAGGTGGCCAAAGGACTGGAGTTTCAGCTTTAGCATCATTCCTTCCAAAGAAATCTCAGGGCTGCTCTCCTTCAGAATGGACTGGTTGGATCTCCTTGCAGTCCAAGGGACTCTCAAGAGTCTTCTCCAACACCACAGTTCAAAAGCATCAATCCTTTGGCGCTCAGCCTTCTTCACAGTCCAATTTTCACATCCATACATGACCACTGGAAAAACCATAGCCTTGACTAGATGGACCTTTGTTGGCAAAGTAATGTCTCTGCTTTTGAATATGCTATCTAGGTTGGTCATAACTTTCCTTCCGAGGAGTAAGCATCTTTTAATTTCATGGCTGCAGTCACCATCTGCAGTGATTTTGGAGCCCAGAAAAATAAAGTCTGACACTGTTTCCCCATCTATTTCCCATGAAGTGATGGGGCCGGATGCCATGATCTTCGTTTTCTGAATGTTGAGCTTTAAGCCAACTTTTTCACTCTCCACTTTCACCTTCATCAAGAGGCTTTTGAGTTCCTCTTCACTTTCTGCCATAAGGGGGTGTCATCTGCATATCTGAGGTTATTGATATTTCTCCTGGCAATCTTGATTCCAGCTTGTGTTTCTTCTAGTCCAGCGTTTCTCATGATGTACCCTGCATATAAGTTAAATAAACAGAGTGACAATATACAGTCTTGATGTACTCCTTTTCCTATTTGGAACCAGTCTGTTGTTCTATGTCCAGTTCTAACTGTTGCTTCCTGACCTGCATACAAATTTCTCAAGAGGCAGGTCAGGTGGTCTGGTATTCCCATCTCTTTCAGAATTTTCCACAGTTTATTGTGATCCACACAGTCAAAGGCTTTGGCTTGGTCAATAAAGCAGAAATAGATGTTTTTTGATGTTGGCAATTTGATCTCTGGTTCCTCTGCCTTTTCTAAAACCAGCTTGAACATCAGAAAGTTCACAGTTCACGTATTGCTGAAGCCTGGCTTGGAGAATTTTGAGCATTACTCTACTAGTGTGTGAGATGAGTGCAATTGTGTGGTAGTTTGAGCATTCTTTGGCATTGCCTTTCTTTGGGATTGGAATGAAAACTGACCTTTTCCAGTCCTGTGGCCACTGCTGAGTTTTCCAAATTCGCTGGCATATTGAGTGCAGCACTTTCACAGCATCATCTTTCAGGATTTGGAATAGCTCAACTGGAATTCCATCACCTCCACTAGGTTTGTTCATATGATGCTTTCTAAGGCACACTTGACTTCACATTCCAGGATGATCACACCATTGTGATTATCTGGGTCGTGAAGATCTTTTTTGTACAGTTCTTCTGTGTATTCTTGCCATCTCTTCTTAATATCTTATGCTTCTGTTAGGTCCATACCATTTCTGTCCTTTATCGAGCCCATCTTTGCATGAAATGTTCCTTTGATATCTCTGATTTTCTTGAAGAGATCTCTAGTCTTTCCCATTCTGTTGTTTTCCTCTATTTCTTGGCATTGATCGCTGAAGATGGCTTTCTTGTCTCTTCTTGCTATTCTTTGGAACTCTGCATTCAGATGTTTATATCTTTCCTTTTCTCCTTTGCTTTTCACTTCTCTTCTTTTCACGGCTATTTGTAAGGCCTCCCCAGACAGCCATTTTGCTTTTTTGCATTTCTTTTCCATGGGGATGGTCTTGATCCCTGTCTCCTGTACAATGTCACGAACCTCATTCCATAGTTCATCAGGCATTCTATCAGATCTAGACCCTTAAATCTATTTCTCACTTCCACTGTATAATCATAAGGGATTTGATTTAGGTCATACCTGAATGGTCTAGTGGTCTTCCCTACTTTCTTCAATTTAAGTCTGAATTTGGCAATAAGGAGTTCATGGTTTGAGCCACAGTCAGCTCCTGGTCTTGTTTTTGCTGACTGTATAGAGCTTCTCCATCTTTGGCTGCAAAGAATATAATCAATCTGATTTCGGTGTTGACCATCTGGTGATGTCCATGTATAGAGTCTTCTCTTGTGTTGTTGGAAGAGGGTGTTTGTTATGACCAGTGCATTTTCCTGGCAAAACTCTGTTAGTCTTTGCCCTGCTTCATTCCGTATTCCAAGGCCAAATTTGCCTGTTACTCCTGGTGTTTCTCGGAGAAGGCAATGGCATCCCACTCCAGTAATCTTGCCTGGAAAATCCCATGGACGGAGGAGCCTGGAGGGCTACAGTCCATGGGGTCGCTAAGAGTCGGACACGACTGAGCGACTTCACTTTCACTTTTCACTTTCATGCATTGGAGAAGGAAATGGCAACCCACTCCAGTGTTCTTGCCTGGGGATTCCCAGGGACGGGGGAGTCTGGTGGGCTGCCGTCTATGGGGTTGCACAGAGTCGGACACGACTGAAGCGACTTAGCAGCAGCAGCCAGGTGTTTCTTGACTTCCTACTTCTGCATTCCAGTCCCCTATAATGAATAGGACATCTTTTTTGGGTGTTAGTTCTAAAAGGTCTTGTAGGTCTTCATAGAACCGTTCAACTTCAGCTTCTTCAGCGTTACTGGTTAGGGCATAGACTTGGATTACTGTGATATTGAATGTCCCGAGGTCAGGGCGGGCAGCCGAGAGGAGATACCCCGCGTCCGAGGTCAGGGACGGTGCCTGGGAGGAGCTACCCCACGCCCCTACGCCCGAGGCCAGGGGTGGCGGCCGGGAGGAGCAACCGCACATCCAAGGAGCCGTGGCTGCGCAAGCGCAGGAGGGCCTAGAGGAGCTATCCCATGTTGAAGGTCAGGAAGGGCGACAGTGAGGAGATACCCTTTGTCCAAGGTAAGGAGCAATGGCAGCGCTTTGCTGGAGCAGCCATGAAGAGATACCCCACGCCCAAGGTAAGAGAAACCCAAGTAAGACAGTAGGTGTTGCAAGAGGGCATCAGAGGGCAAACACACTGAAACCATACTCACAGAAAACTAGTCAATTTAATCACACTAGGACCACAGCCTTGTCTAACTCAATGAAACTAAGCTATGCCCGTGGGGCAACCCAAGATGGGCGGGTCATGGTAGAGAGATTATTAGCAGTACCTACATTTTATTAGCATTTTATAGTTTACAAGGCGTCACACCATGTGTTTATGCTTAGCAACACTGTTGTAGGGTAGGAAGTAAGGCCTACATTGGGATTAGGCAGAACTAAAAATTCAACCCAGAACTTTTGCCTTCAGATAAAGTTTTTCATATAGCTGCTTCACTACCACATGAGTAGAAAGAGTTTATAAACATACCTCTTATATTTGCATTAAATAATACAGCTTTCTGGAATTGAAGGGATGCCCTTTTATATAGTCTTATTTTGTGCAATTCTGAACTGATTTCAGAGGATGAATCTGTCATTTTCCTACAATTTATGTGCAAATTAAATTGTTTTTGAATTAGTTTTATTTTATATTATGAACTATCATTTATAATCTGGCATATGTTTCTTGTCTGCTTCAGGCTGTCCTTATATTTCTATGAAGCTGTGTATCTTCTCAGTTAAAAGAGGGAACAAATGGAAAACATGCCAGTTAATAGATTTACTCAAGGATTTCACAGTCTTTCACACTGACTCTATTCCTATATCCACATTTCATTGACTAATGACAAATTTTCTAACAAAAGAAGGATAATAGTAACCACAAAGGAAATATTCATGAGGTCTGGAAATTTATGAGGCTATTATACTATGCAAATAGCTTCTTCTAGGTATATGGAACTTACAAATATAATAACAGATGGTATAAACTGGTAGATATCAGGTGATTTTTAAAATAAAATTATTTTGTATAAGTAATATAGACAGATGATTGTTGTCATTGTTTAGTTGCTTAGTTGTGTCCAACTCTTTAGTGACCCCCATGGACTGTAGCCCACCAGGCTCCAATGGTCCATGGGATTCTCCAGGCAAGAAAACTGGAGTGGGTAGTTATTTCCTTTTGCAGGGGATCTTCCTGACCCAGGGATCAAACCCATGTCTCCTGCTTTAGCAGGTGGATTCTTTACCACTGAGCCACCAGGAAGGCCAGATACATGATAAATTCAAATAAATGAAAAGAATGAGTAGTGAGAAGTGAGCTCTTTTCCTGATCCCATGTTCCAGACCCTGTCAGTAGTTTAGAGGCTTGCAGTGAGTAGTTGGAGAGGTTTAGTCCTTATTCAAAATGGGAAAAGGGATTTGCTAATGTTTGAAAGTATAGCCTAGCAGGAGTTAAGAATGAGAGGGAAATGGCAGTAAAAAGAGAAAACTTCTGGGTATACAATGTCCAAAACAATATTGCCCTTAAACCTGAAACAAAGCTGAATGACTAAGAGAACATGCCACTGTTTGTGCATTCTTGGATTTAGCACAACATAGCAAACATGGAGAAAGCAAGGGAATTCCAGAAAAACATCCACTTCTTCACTGACTATGCCAAAGCCTTTGACTATGTGGACACACCAAACTGCGGAAAATTCTTAAAGAGCTGGCAGTATCAGACCACCTTAGCTGTCCGAAGAGAAACTTGTATGCAGGTCAAGAAGCAATAGTTAGAACCGGAGAAGGAACAAATGACTGTTTCCAAACTGGGAAAGGAGTACAATGCTGTATATTGTCACCCTGCTTGCATGCCTGCTAAGTCACTTCATTCCTGTCTGACTCTTTGTGACCCTCTGGACTGTAGCCTGCCAGGCTCCTCTGTCCATGGGATTCTCCAGGCAAGAATACTGGAGTGGGTTGCCATGCCCTCCTCCAGGGAATCTTCCCGACCCAGGGATCGGAACTGCCTCTCTTATGTCTCCTGCATTTTCAGGCAGGTTCTTTAACACTAGTGCCCCCTGGGAAGTTTTTGACTGTGTGGATCACAACAGACTGTGAAAAATTCTTAAAGAGATAGGAGTATCAGACCACCTTACCTGTCTCCAGAGATACCTGTATGCAGGCCAAGAAGCAACAGTTAGAACTGGACAAGAAACAACTGACTGGTTCCAAACTGAGAAAGAAGTATGACAAGTCTGTATATTGTCTCCCTGTTTACTTAACTTCTATGCAGAGCACATCATGTGAAATGCCAGGTTGGATGAATCACAAGCTGGAATCAAGATTGCCAGGAGAAATATCAACAGCCTCAGAAATGCAGATGATACCACTCTAATGGCAGAAATTGAAGTGTGACTAAAGAACTTCTTCATGAGGGTGAAAAAGGGGAATGAAAAAACTGGCTTGAAACTCAACATGCAGAAAACTAAGATCATGGCATCTGGTCCCATCACTTCATAGCAAATAAGAGGGGGAAAAGTGGAAGCAGCGACAGGCTTTACTTTCTTGGGCTCCAATATCACTGTGGATGATGACTGAGCCAGGAAATTAAAAGACAATTGCTCCTTGGAAGGAAAGCTATGACAAACCTAGACAGCGTATTAAAAGCAGAGACATCACTTTGCCAACAGAAGTCTATATAGTTAAAGCTATGGTCTTTCCAGTAGTTATATATGGATGTGAGAGTTGAACCATAAAGAAGGCTGAGCACCAAAGAATTGGTGCTTTGAATTGTGGTCCTGGACTGCTGGGAGATCAAACCAGTCAATCCTAAAGGAAATCAACCCTGAATATTCATTGGAATGACTGATGCAGAAGCTGAAGCTCCAATACTTTGGCCACCTGATGCGAAGAGCTGCCTCATTGGAAAAGACTCTGATGCTGGGAAAGACTGAAGGCGAAAGGAGAAAGGGCAGCAGGGGATGAGATGATTAGAGAGCATCACCAACTCAATGGACTTGAATCTGAGCAAACTCCGGGAGATAGTGGAGGACAGAGGAGCCTGGCGTGCTGCAGTCTGTGGCGTCATAAAGAGTTACACATGACTTACTGACTGAACAACAACAGCAAACATTTATCACTGTATTGAACTGCTTCTACAGTGTTCTTGCTCACTTTTTTAACAGAGTCCCATTCCTTCAGTTATTTTCACTTGAACTAATCTCTTAGTTATGGTAGGGAAGAATCTTATGTCATTATGAAACCAGGAGGTGTCATGTGTTGGATTGTATACCTCAAAAAAAGATAACCTCTGGTACCTGGGGGATGTGGTCATATTTGGAAATAAAGTCTTTGCAGATATAATCAAGTTAAGATGATATTATACTGGATTAGGGTAGGCTCTAAACCCACTGACCAGTGTCCTTATTAGAAGGCAACATGCAGAGACAGCCACACACAGGGAGAAAGCCATATGATGATGGAGTTAAAAAATGGAGTAATGCAGCTTCAAGCTAAGGAATGGCAATGATTGCTGGTGATCATCAGAATCTAGGAGGGAAGCATTGAGCAGAGTCTCCTTCAGAACCTCTAGGAGTAATCAATCTTGTTGCCACATTGATTTTGGACTTCTGGTTCCAGAAATATAAGAGAATAAATTTCTGTTGTTTTAAGCTACAAAATTTGTGGTATTTTGTTATGGCAGCTCTACAAAATTAACTAGGAAGAAAGGCATATAAAACTTTTTTCCCCACTAAGATATTACTTATATGCTAGGCACTATAATACATGCATTATCTCATTACTGTTCCTTTCATAATAGCCTTGCAAGATAAATATTATCCCTGTTTACAGAGGCAAAAACTCAGGCTCATAAGTCTTGACTAATCTTTCCAAGGTCACACAGTATATATTCTCTGATAAGGAAGCCATCGCACCACACTATTATTGATGATCATCCATTTACAAAAAGACAGCTAAACTTAAAAATGGTTTTATCATCTGGGCCCCCCACTACATGGTCTGATTACAGAAGCATTAGGAGCAAAAGTTATGTCTCCTACTAATGCTTGAAATTTCACTCTTTTCATAATTAATATTTGTTTTAAAAATGTGATTATCCTAGAAGGATATTATGCCTATGAAAATATAAATTTTTCATAGAGTTTTTTCTTTTCTGATATCATAGGAGATCTTTGAGCTCAAGAACATTTTATTTAGTGATAAATATTAGAGTGGGATAGTAAAAGATACACAGAATGAAGAAAGAGGGTAGCAGCATAAAATAAATTCTTTCGCTTCAAAATTTTGCTGAGTTTTGGTAATATTTCTTACATATCTTTTGTCCAAATCGGTTTTGTTGTTAGAGCTGACACTGTCATCACTGGAGATTTATATCTGTAATAGTGTGAAATAGGAGGACTAAATGAGAATATTTGTTAGGTAAAGGGCAGTAGATCCAACCAGTCCATCCTAAAGGAGATCAATCCTGGGTGTTCATTGGAAGGACTGATGTTGAAGCTGAAACTCCAATACTTTGGCCACCTGATGCGAAGAGCTGACTCATTTGAAAAAGACCCTAATGCTGGGAAAGATTGAAGGCAGGAGGAGAAGGGGATGACAGAGGATGAGATGGTTGGATGTCATCACCGACTCAATGGACATGGGTTTGGGTAAACTCTGGGAGCTGGTGATGGACAGGGAGGCCTGGCGTGCTGCGGTTCATGGGGTCTCAAAGAGTCAGACACGACTGAGCGACTGAACTGAACTGAAAGGGTAGTAGAATATAAATGACACATCACTTGTCTCAAGCAACTGTTTGGCATTCTAAATCTGGTTGCAAAGTAACTTTTTTTTTTTTTTTTACTACACATAATACATTTTCATTGCAAAATATTTAGAAACCATAGATAAGATGAAAGAAGAAAATGACCATTAGCTGTAGTCATCCCATTCTAGGTCTAGCAATACTATATTTTGATATACATTTCCAAGACTTACTGTGTAAATACTTAAAAGCATTAAATAGGATGAAACTAACATGTGTTTTTAAGCTTAAAGTTTTTAATATATATTTTTTATATATATTTTTAATGTATATATAATTTTAAATTATATATACATTTTTTAAATATAATGAAAGTTTTTAAATATAATGAAAGTATTTAATTTAGGAATAGATGCAGAAAATTTTATTTGGCATGCCTACTGTAGTTAAAAGATTATTTGAATTTCTGTTAGTTATGTCTATATTTTAGGTGCAGATACTCTTTGAAGACTAAGAGAAAGGACATTTTAAAGGATCATTTTCATTTTGTGTAAAAGTTAACATCTCATACTAGGGCACGAGAAGAGAGGAGCCTGATTCACTTCATTTGCTGTCAGTTTATAACTCTGACACAGGCTCACCCCAAATAGATAAATGATGATTTTCTTGTATTTTTTTCTCAGTTCAAACACATTAAAATGGTTTGAAAATGAAGTTATAGAATGTGCACTATAAATAAACCTCAAGCTGGCTGGCTGATAAAAGTAAGATCAAGCCAAATCATTTAGATTTTCAGAGATTTTAATTATAACCAATGTTGTTTTGCTACATAAATATGTACTTCAGGTGTCTAAGTTTTATTTATTTATTTATTTTTTTTTAGGAGAAAAGTGATGTATTGGTGCTAAGTGCAATGAGGATAACCCGTGGCATGATGTGGTGTCACTGTGGCTAAGAAGCTCACCTGTGGTGGACTGGGTGTGCAACAGGTAGAGGCAGAATACTGGCTAGTTCTAGTCATTAAGTGACGTGGGGCTGATGAGGACTGTATATTGTCTGGACTATGTTAACTGCTTTGGGAGTCTCGAAGAAGGAGGATCACAGGCTCAGATCAGCCAACTACCAACTCAGGCCACTGAGAGCCAGAAGGCCTTCACAGCAGTGTTTAAAGTGACTCTCATCTCTTAGGGCCAGAGACCCGACTGAGACTGGAACTGAATTGTGACGGTAGACAAGATGCAAAAGAGGTGGAGAGAATAGCCAAGACAGGTCTAAGTTGGAGTCAGGGCCCTGAGAGAGAGGACTTGAGAAATAGGATGAGGAAACTGGTTGGATGTGCCAGAGATTTTTAAACTCTTAATTCTCTTGGGCCAGCAGAAGTGCCACCTATCCATGTGCTAGAAAAGAGCAGAATCTCTTTACCTACACGAGAGACCTCAACAGAGCCAAATGCCTTGAAAAATGATGCTTTTCCTCCTTAAGATGTATTCCTCTCCTTTATTGCCTAGAGATGAGAGTCAAGTGTCAAATCTAAGCATAACTAAGATGGAAGGCCTGGGGGAATAGTTTACTTTTCAAAGAAATGTAGGATCTGGATATGATGTACCAGCTGGAAATGGGAACATGTGTGGCTGTAGCCCTTAAGGGGCTTGGTCTCAGGCTTGTGCAGAATATAAGGCTGGAAAGTGGAGAGTTTACTGACTTGTCTTTATTTTCTCATGACTCAACGTTTAACAAACTTTCCAAGACACCTGGGGCCCACCCCGATGGTCTTTGTGATAGCTCTTTGAAGCTAGGTGTAGAAACCAAAACTTCCTTGACAGAATATTGAGGAATGGAGTCAGAAGTTCATGCAGGTTGGCATGTTAGAACAGATTTATTATGAGAGACTAGAGAACCCATCCCTGCCTCTGTTTCCTGGAGAGCCCAGGAAGCATGCCATTCACTGAAGCAATATGGAATGTGCTGTTGAGGGAGGCATCGATATCTTTGAGAGGTTGTCATGGCTGCTCTTTCAAGCTGCGGTTGACAGTTGGACATTGCCATCTGTGGCTGCCTAAAGAAAATGGGAATGACAGGATTCCAGACTACCTGAAGCCAGATGACGGCGTATGTGCTAAGTCACTTCAGTTGTGTCCAACTTTTTGCCACCCTATGGACTATAGCCTGCCGGGGTCTTCTGTCCATGAGATTCTCCAGGCAAGAATACTGGAGTGGGTTACCATTTCCTTCTTCAGGGGAATCTTCCTGACCCAGGGATCGAATCAGAGTCTCTTACATATCCTGCATGGGCAGGCAGGTTCTTTACCACTATGGTCACCTGGGAAGCTTAATGATGGCATATGTTGTTGTTGTTGTTCAGTCACCCAGTCCTGTCCGACTCTTTGGGACCCCATGGACTGCAGCACACCAGGCCTCCCTGTCCCTCACGATCGCCTGGAATTTGCCCAAGTTCATGTTCATTGCATCAGTGATGCCGTCCAGCCATCTCATCCTCTGATGCCCTCTTCTTCTTCTGCCCTCAATCTTTCCCAGCATCAGAGACTTTTCCAATGAGCTGTCTGTTCACATCAGATGACCAAAATACTGGAGATTCAGCTTCAGCATGAGTCCTTCCAGTGAATATTCAGGGTTGATCTCCCTTCAGTTCAGTTCAGTTCAGTCACTCAGTCTTGTCTGACTCTTTGCAACCCCATGAATCGCAGCACGCCAGGCCACCCTGTCCATCACCAACTCCCGGAGTTCACTCAGACTCACGTCCATCGAGTCAGTGATGCCATCCAGCCATCTCATCCTCTGTCGTCCCCTTCTCCTCCTGCCCCCAATCCCTCCCAGAATCTTTTCCAATGAGTCAACTCTTCGCATGAGATGGCCAAAGTATCGGAGTTTCAGCTTTAGCATCATTTCTTCCAAAGAAATCCCAGGGCTGATCTCCTTCAGAATGGACTGGTTGGATCTCCTTGCAGTCCAAGGGACTCTCAAGAGTCTTCTCCAACACCACAGTTCAAAAGCATCAATTCTTCAGTGCTCAGCTTTCTTCACAGTCCAACTCTCACATCCATACATGACCACTGGAAAAACCATAGCCTTGACTAGATGGACCTTTGTTGGCAAAGTAATGTCTCTGCTTTTCAATATGCTATCTAGGTTGGTCATAACTTTTCTTCCAAGGAGTAAGCGTCTTTAAATTTCATGGCTGCAGTCACCATCTGCAGTGATTTTGGAGCCCCAAAACATAAAGTCTGACACTGTTTCCGCTGTTTCCCCATCTATTTCCCATGGAGTGATGGGACCAGATGCCATGATCTTTCTTTTCTGAATGTTGAGTTTAAGCCAACTTTTTCACTCTCCTCTTTTACCTTCATCAAGAGGCTTTTTAGTTCCTCTTCACTTTCTGCCATAAGGGTGGTGTCATCTGCATATCTGAGGTTATTGATATTTCTCCTGGCAGTCTTGATTCCAGTTTGTGCTTCTTCCAGCCCAGCGTTTCTCATGATGTACTCTGCATGTAAGTTAAATTAACAGGGTGACAATATACAGCCTCGATGTACTCCTTTTCCTATTTGCAACCAGTCTGTTGTTCCATGTCCAGTTCTAACTGTTGCTTCCTGACCTGCACACAGATTTCTCAAGAGGCAAGTCAGGTGATCTGGTATTCTCATCTCTTTTAGAATTTTCCACAGTTTATTGTGATCCATACAGTCAAAGGCTTTGGCATAGTCAATAAAGCAGAAATAGATGTTTTTCTGGAACTCTCTTGCTTTTTCCATGATCCAGTGGATGTTGGCAATTTGATCTCTGGTTCCTCTGCCTTTTCTAAATCCAGCTTGAACATCTGGAATTTCATGGCTCACGTATTGCTGAAGCCTGGCTTGGAGAATTTTGAGCATTACTTTGCTAGCATGTGAGATGTGCAATTGTGCGGTAGTTTGAGCATTCTTTGGCATTGCCTTTCTTTGGGATTGGAATGAAAACTGACCTTTTCCAGCCCTGTGACCACTGCTGAGTTTTCCAAATTTACTGGCATATTGAGTGCAGCACTTTCACAGCATCATCTTTCAGGATTTGAAATAGCTCAAATGGAATTCCGTCACCTCCACTAGCTTTGTTCGTAGTGATGCTTTCTAAGGCCCACTTGAGGTCATATTCCAAGATGTCTGGCTCTAGGTGAGTGATCACACCACTGTGATTATCTTGGTTGTGAAGATCTTTTTTGTACAGTTCTTCTGTGTATTCCTGCCACCTTTTCTTAATATCTTCTGCTTCTGTTAGGTCCATACCATTTCTGTCCTTTATCGAGCCCATCTTTGCATGATATGTTCCCTTGGTATCTCTATTTTTCTTGAAGAGATCTCTAGTCTTTCCCATTCTGTTGTTTTCCTCTATTTCTTTGCACTGATCACTGAGGAAGGCTTTCTTATCTCTCCTATTCTTCTTTGGAGCTCTGCATTCAGATGCTTATATCTTTCCTTTTCTCCTTTCCTTTTTGCTTCTCTTCTTTTCACAGCTATTTGTAAGGCCTCCTCAGACAGCCATTTTGCTTTTTTGCATTTCTTTTCCATGGGGATGGTCTTGATTCCTGTCTCCCGTACAATGTCACAAACCTCCATCCATAGTTCATCAGGCACTCTGTCTATCAGATCTAGTCCCTTAAATCTATTTCTCACTTCCACTGTATAATCATAAGGGATTTGATTTAGGTCATACCTGAATGGTCTAGTGGTCTTCCCTACTTTCTTCATTTTAAGTCTGAATTTGGCAATAAGGAGTTCATGATCTGAGCCACAGTCAGCTCCTGGTCTTGTTTTTTCTGACTGTATACAGCTTCTCCATCTTTGGCTGCAAGAATATAATCAATCTAATTTCGGTGTTGACCATCTGGTGATGACCATCTGGTGATGTCCTTTATGTTATGGGTAAAGGAGGTATGAAATTGGAAGCTGGAGTTTGGATCCAGATTCTAGGAAGTAGGTTTGTAGAGGTAAATTAAAGGTATTGTCAGACTGTAGAAAGTATTTGAAGACATTGGAGGGAAGGAGCTTCCTTAGGAAGAATTTCAAGTGAAAAGAGTAAGATCATGGGGAAATGTCCCAAAGAATATGTAAAACATTTATAATTGAGGAACAGTTACTTTGTGTGCAAAGAGGGAAAACTGGCAAAAATCTTGAAAAGTGGCTTGTGATTATACCAGAAGAATGCTTGATGTTTTCTTTTAAGCATGGTCTTACTTAGCCAAACTCACTAATCTTCTCAATTTTATATACAGAACAGAAATAATACGCACACATATATACACACAGAGTTCTTTATAGTTTATGAAGTCCTTCTATACATTTTCACATTTGATCCATAAAAATATATTAAACAAGCTCAGATTTCAAAATTATCCCCATTTTAGAGATAAGAAAATTGGATCCCTGACGTTATTGATGAAAAGTGAATAGCTGGATGTTAAAGCAAAGCCTACCTCTTTTAAGACTGTAGGAAATAAACTGTTCATCCTTTTAGACTGAATTTTAGTTTCTGGTTTAAAGTCTGCAGCTCCAGCCTTCACATGTTGTTTATAAACCTGCTCCTATCATGCCTTTTTTTGTGCCCTCATCCTGACCTGTGTGTCTTAAACAGGCCATTTGTAGTCACAACTCTATTTTAATCAGTGTAGGTTGATTCATTTATTTGTAAAAGTATTTATTAGTTATTCTCCTGCATTGTTACAGTATAAAGTAGAGGCTTCAGATGTTACATTAACAGAGTAGTTTGGGAGCTTACAGATTGAAATGGACTTAATATTAATATAAACTGTTGAGTCCTGCCCCAAGGCCATGGGTGCGAGGCCTTGTACCAAAGCCACAGAAGAGCCCAGAACAAAGGTCACCTCTGAAGCTGACTGAGCCCCTTTGTAACTGTTGTCAAAAGCTCCCCTGTCATTACTAACAGGGTCCCTGAACCCAAATTAGGCAAAGCTATCCACTCCGGTAAGTCACTGTTTAGCACTCTAACCAATCATCTAATGCTAACCTCCCAGCAGGAATTTTCTTTGTCATGAGGCTATAAAAATTGGCTACTACCACACGAAAACTGTTGGCCCTCCCTGGCCCGTCAGAAGTTGTCGGCCTACTGCGCTCACAGTGCTGACATTACCTGTGCTCTTTGTTCTTAATAAACCTACTCCTCTCTGCACTATGCTGTGTCTGGAAATTCTTTCCCAACATTCCTTTTGACAGCCTCAGCATAAACAAATAACATGTCTACATAAAAGATGAAACTAGTTTACTGGCATTAGATTTGCTTCAAATAAAGTTGTATGTGTAGACCATAGCAAAAGTAAAATAAAAAGGCATACATTAAAAAAAATTTTAGTTTTTTGATTCTATGTAAATAAGTAATATTAAAAGATATCTGTTGGGGGAAATAATTATACTAATTTTTATAGATACATAATTTTTTTTTTGTAGAAGCAATAAACAAATTTGCCACATTTCTAAATTTTAACGAACATAGCCAGAAATGGTCAAAACAATTTCCCCTTGATTTGGCATTAAAAATACAAGCAAGACTCTAGAGGGCACTCTACTCCTGTTGCTTTTCAAGAAGTACAATTCCTTTCAAATGCAGCAGTGAATGTACGTCTAAAATTCATTGTGAATACTTCCAAAGAAGGTTAGAATTCTTATGCAAGATCTTGAAATTAGTATGTGTTAGTTAAACTTTTGTGTCTTATTTTACGTGCTTTCACTTGGGATAGTTTATGTTCTTTAATGCCTAGGATGTTCTCATGAGAATATTTTAAAAGTTAAATATTTTAACATGCATAGGTCTAATTGTTTTCTCTGCATTGCTTACTTATGTTTAATATTTTTACTTAATTGTTATTACTAGTAATAACATACTATTGTTACTGTTATTATTAAAACTCTTTTGTCAGGGTTTTGGGATTTTTCTGGCAGTGAGGTCTAAACGTATATGGAAAGCGCTCATTTGTTTCTTTCCTAATTACATGCACATTAAATATATATGGAAAGGGCTCATTTGGTGCCTGGACTACACTATGTGTTAAATGAATGTTCCTTAAATCTGAATCAGAAGTTTAAAAAATCTTTCAATATTAAGATATTTATGTCTGTGCCCCCTTCCAACGGCCATTCATGGGTTTGGTGATGGTAAGAACCTCGTCACTCAGGGTTTACTTTAGCTCACTGGAGTAGGAAATGTCACCCACTCCAGAATTCTTGCCTGGAAAATTCCACAGGCAGAGGAGCCTGGCAGGCTACAATCCACAACGGGTGACAAAGAGTCAGATACTGAGCGACTGAGCACACAGTTATAAAAACTCTGAAGTTGATTGCATTTAAGCCATTGCATTCTAAATTCTAAATTCTAGTCACATTCCCTTGCTGTTGTACCTTACCTTCCTGCTACCTAAACAGTTCTGTGTTCTAAAAACCTCTGGATACATCCAGAATCTTTTGCTGGTAGCAGATGTCTCTGTTAAACATTATTTTGTGTGAGTAAGTGTTGCCTCCGTTGTTTGGTCTATTGACTCCTGTGTATAAATCTCTGGCTTCCTGAATCCCTCCACTTTTTAAGCTGAGACCTTATTTACATTTGTGCCCTTAGCTTTGCCAGACTTGACCAAGGAGAACTGAAGTTTTAGGAATAACTCACTTTTGTTTTTCCTATTCTGACTTTGCTTTCAGGGCTAACATCTTGCGTTGCACAAAGCTCCCATCATGAGTTCCATCCATTTCCAGAAAGTGGGCAGCTTCAGCCTTCACATGTTATTTATAAACCTATTCCTTATTATGCCTTTTGTTGTGCCCTCATGCTGACCCGTGGGCACCCCCCCCCCCATATTTCTGAATATTTCACCCCCCCTGCCATATTTCTGAATCTTGTCTTAGTAAATTATCAGCTACCCAATTCATCCCCAAGTAACTGGAATCTTGCTTCACTCTTTATACAAACAGTACGGCACCTGGAGATGGTAGTTGCCGGTAAATTACAGGCCACTAGAGGGGGGTACATTATCTCATTTTGTCCCTAAGTAATGTCTGAATCTTTGCAACCTCATGGATTGTAGCACCTTAGGCTTCTCTATCTTCCACTATCTCCTGGAGTTTGCTCAAATTCATGTCCACCGAGTCAGTGATGTCATCCAACCATCTCATCTTCTGCCGCTCCCTTCTCCTCCTGCCTTCAATCTTTCCCAGCATCAGGGTCTTTTTCAATGAGTTGGCTCTTTGCATCAAGTGGCCAAAGTATTGGAGCTTCAGTTTCATCAGCATTCCTCCCAATTAATATTCAGGATTGATTTCTTTTAGGATTGACTGGTTTGATCTCCCTGAAGTCCCAGGGAATCTGAAGAGTCTTCTCCAACACCACAGTTCGAAAGCAGCAGTTCTTCGGCACTCAGACCTCTTTATGGTCCAGCTCTCACATCCGTTCATAAGTACTGGAAAAACTGTAGCTTTGACTATATGGACCTTTGTCAGCAAAACAGTATTTCTGCTTTTTAATATGCTGTCTAGGTTGGTCATAGCTTTTCTTCCAAGGAGCAAGTGTCTTTTACATTTCATGGCTGCAGTCACTGTCTGCAGTGATTTTGGAGTCCAAGAAAAAAAAGTCTGTCACTGTTTCCATTTTCCTTCCTTCTATTTGCTGTAAGTGATGGGACTGGATGCATGCAATGATATTAGTTTTTTTTAAATGTGAGTTTCAAGCCAGATTTTTCTCACTCTTCTTTCATTCTCATCAAGAGGCTCTTTAGTTCTTTTTTACTTTCTGCCATTAAAGTGGTATCATCTGCATGTCTGAGATTGTTGATATTCCCCCCAGTTACCTTGGTTCTAGCCTGTGACTCATCCAAACTTGTATTTTGCATGCTGCATTCTGTATAGAAGATAAATAAGCAGGGTGACAATATACAGTCTTGACATATTCTTTTCCCAATTTAGAACCAGTTCATTGTTCCATGTCTGGTTCCAACTATTGCTTTGCACACAGGTTTCTCAGGACAGGTAAGGTAGTCTGGTATTCCCATCTCTTTAAGAATTTTCCAGTTTGTTGTGATCTACACAGTCCAAAGCTTTAGCATAGTCAATGAAGCAGAAGTAGATGCTTTTCAGGAACTCCTTTATTTCTTCATGATCCAATAAATGTTGGCCATTTGATCTCTGGCTCCTCTGCATCTTTGAAACTCAGCTTGTGTATCTGAAAGTTCTCTGTTCATGTATGGCTGAAGCCTAGCTTGAAGGATTTCGAGCAGAACTTTGCTAACCGGTGAAATGAGCACAATTGTACAGTAGTTTGAGCTTTCTTTACATTGTCTTTCTTTGGGCTTAGAATGAAAACTGAGCTTTTTTAGTCCTATGCCTACTGCTGAGTTTTCCAAATTTGCTGGCATATTGAGTGCAGCACTTGCACAGCATCATTTTTTAGGGTTTTACATAGCTCAGCTAGAATTCTGTCACCTCCACTTGCTTTGTTTTTAGTAATGCTTCCTATGGCTGAACTTGACTTCACACTTCAGGATATCTGGCTCTAAGTGAGTGTCCACACCAATATGGTTATCCAGGTGATAAAGACCTTTTTGTATAGTTCTTTGTGGATTCTTGCCAGCTCTTCTTAATCTCTTCTGCTTCTGTTAAGTCTTCATTATTTCTCTCCTTTATTGTGCACATCCTTGCATGAAATATTCCCTTGATATCTCCAATTTTTTTGAAGCGATCTCTAATCTTTCCCTTCTATTGTTTTCCTCTGTTTCTTTGCAGTATTCATTTAAGAAGGACTTCTTATCTCTCCTTGCTATTCTCTGGAAATCTGCATTTATTTGGGTATATCTTTCCTTTTATCCCTTGCCTTTCCCTTCTCTTCTTTCCTTAGTTATTTGTAAAGCCTCCTCAGACAATTACTTTGCCTTCTTGCATTTCTTTTTCTTTGGGGCGGTTTTGGTCACCACTTCCTGTACAAGGTTGTGAACCTCAATCCATAGTTCTTCAGGCACTTTGTCTGCCAGATCTAATCCCTTGAATCTATTTATCACCTCAGCTGAATAATCATAAGGGATCTGATTTAGGACATACCTGAATGGCCTAGTGGTTTTTCCTACTTTCTTCAGTTTAAGCCTGAATTTTGCTGTAAGAAGCTCATTATCTGACCCACAGTCAGCTTCAGGTCTTGTTTTTACTGACTGTGTAGAACGTCTTAATATTTGGCTGCAAAGAACATAATCAATTTGATTTTGGTATTGACCATCTGGATATGTCTATGTGTGGAGTCACCTGTCGGGTCATTGGAAGAGTGTTTGCTATGACCAGAATGTTCTCTTGACAGTAAATACTCTGTTAGCCTTTGCCCTTCTTCATTTTGTACTCCAAGGCCAAACCTTCTGTTATTCTGGGTATCTCTTGACTTCTGACTTATGCATTCCAGTTCCCTATGATGAAGAGGACATCTTTTTTTTTTTTTTTGGTGTTAGTTCTAGAAGGTGTGGTAGGTCTTCATAGAACTAGCTAACTTCAGCTTCTTCAGCATCAGTGCTTGGGGCATAGACTTAGATTACTGTGATTTTTTTTTTAATTTAAATTTGTTTATTTTAATTGGAGGCTAATTACTTTACAATACTGTATTGGTTTTGCCATACATCAACATGAATCTGCCACAGGTGTACAAGTGTTCCCCATCCTGAAGCCCCCTCCCACCTCCCTCCCCATACCATCTCTCTGGGTCATCCCAGTGCACCAGCCCCAAGCTTCCTGTATCCTGCATCAAACCTGGACTGGTGATTCGTTTCTTATATGATATTATACATGTTTCAATGCCATTCTCCCAAATCATCCCACCTTCTCCCTCTCCCACAGACTCCAAAAGACTGTTCTATACATCTCTGTCTCTTTTGCTGTCTCGCATACAGGCTTATTGTTACCATCTTTTTATTTTTTTATTTTATTTTTTTTTAATTTTATTTTATTTTAAACTTTACAATATTCCATATATATGCATTAGTATACTGTTTTGGTGTTTTTCTTTCTGGCTTACTTCACTCTGTATAATAGGCTCCCATTTCATCCACTTCATTAGAACTGATTCAAATGTATTCTTTTTAATGGCTGAGTAATACTCCATTGTGTATATGTACCACAGCTTTCTTATCCATTCATCTGATGATGGACATCTAGGTTGCTTCCATGTCCTGGCTATTATAAACAGTGCTGCGATGAACACTGGGGTACACGTGTCTCTTTCAATTCTGGTTTCCTTGGTGTGTATGCCCAGCAGTAGGATTGCTGGGTCATAAGGCAGTTCTATTTCCAGTTTTTAAAGGAATCTCCACACTGTTCTCCACACCAGTAGTAGCTGTAATAGTTTGCATTCCCACCAACAGTGTAAGGGTTCCCTTTTTTCCACATCCTCTCCAGCATTTATTGCTTGTAGGCTTTTGGATCACAGCCATTCTGACTGGTGTGAAATGGTACCTCATAGTGGTTTTGATTTGCATTTCTCTGATAATGAGTGATGTTGAGCATCTTTTCATGTGTTTGTTAGCCACCTGTATGTCTTCTTTGGAGAAATGTCTATTTAGTTCTTTGGCCCATTTTTTGGTTGGGTCGTTTATTTTTCTGGAATTGAGCTGCAGGAGTTGCTTGTATATTCTCGAGATTAGTTGTTTGTCAGTTGCTTCATTTGCTATTATTTTCTCCCATTCTGAAGGCTGTCTTTTCATCTTGCTGATAGTTTCCTTTGTTGTGCAAAAGCTTTTAATTTTAAGTAGGTCCCATTTGTTTATTTTTGCTTTTATTTCCAATATTCTGGGAGGTGGGTCATAGAGGATCCTGCTGTGATGTATGTCAGAGAGTGTTTTGCCTATGTTCTCCTCTAGGAGTTTTATAGTTTCTGGTCTTACGTTTAGATCTTTAATCCATTTTGAGTTTATTTTTGTGTATGGTGTTAGAAAGTGCTGTAGTTTCATTCTTTTACAAGTGGTTGACCAGTTTTCCCATCACCACTTGTTAAAGAGATTGTCTTTTCTGCATTGTATATTCTTGCCTCCTTTGTCAAAGATAAGGTGTCCATAGGTGTGTGGATTTATCTTTGGGCTTTCTATTTTGTTCCGTTGATCTATATTTCTGTCTTTGTGCCAATATCATACTGTCTTGATGACTGTGGCTTTGTAGTAGAGCCTGAAGTCAGGCAGGTTGATTCCTCCAGTTCCATTCTTCTTTCTTTGGCTATTCAAGGTTTTTTGTATTTCCATACAAATTGTGAAATTATTTGTTCTAGCTCTGTGAAGAATACCGTTGCTAGCTTGATAGGGATTGCATTGAATCTATAAATTGCTTTGGGTAGTATACTCATTTTCACTATATTGATTCTTCCAATCCATGAACATGGTATATTTCTCCATCTATTAGTGTCCTCTTTGATTTCTTTCACCAGTGTTTTATAGTTTTCTATATATAGGTCTTTAGTTTCTTTAGGTAGATATATTCCTAAGTATTTTATTCTTTCCGTTTCAATGGTGAATGGAATTGTTTCCTTAATTTCTCTTTCTGTTTTCTCATCATTAGTGTATAGGAATGCAAGGGATTTTTGTGTGTTGATTTTATATCCTGCAACTTTACTATAGTCATTGATTAGCTCTAGTAATTTTCTGGTGGAGTCTTTAGGGTTTTCTATGTAGAGGATCATGTCATCTGCAAACAGTGAGAGTTTTACTTCTTCTTTTCCATTTTGGATTCCTTTTGTTTCTTTTTCTGCTCTGATTGCTGTGGCCAAAACTTCCAAAACTATGTTGAATAGTAGTGGTGAGAGTTGGCACCCTTGTCTTGTTCCTGACTTTAGGGGAAATACTATCAATTTTTCACCATTGAGGATAATGTTTGCTGTGGGTTTGTCATATATAGCTTTTATTATGTTGAGGTATGTTCCTTCTATTGCTGCTTTCTGGAGAGTTTTTATCATAAATGGATATTGAATTTTGTCAAAGGCTTTCTCTGCATCTATTGAGATAATCATAAGGCTTTTATTTTTCAATTTGTTAATGTGGTGTATTACATTGATTGATTTGTGGTATTGAAGAATCCTTGCATCCCTGGGATAAAGCCCACTTGGTCATGGTGTATGATCTTTCTAATGTGTTGTTGGATTCTGATTGCTAGAATTTTGTTAAGGATTTTTGCATCTATGTTCATCAGTGATATTGGCCTGTAGTTTTCTTTTTTGTTTGGCATCTTTGTCAGGTTTTGGTATTAGGGTGATGGTGGCCTCATAGAATGAGTTTGGAAGTTTATCTTCCTCTGCAATTTTCTGGAAGAGTTTGATTAGGATAGGTGATAGCTCTTCTCTAAATTTTTGGTAGAATTCAGCTGTGAAGCCGTCTGGACCTGGGCTTTTGTTTGCTGGAAGATTTCTGATTACAGTTTCAATTTCCATGCTTGTGATGGGTCTGTTAAGATTTTCTATTTCTTCCTGGTTCAGTTTTGGAAAGTTGTACTTTTCTAAGAATTTGTCCATTTCTTCCACGTTGTTCATTTTATTGGCATGTAACTGCTGGTAGTAGTCTCTTATGATCCTTTGTATTTCTGTGTTGTCTGTTGTGATCTCTCCATTTTCATTTCTAATTTTATTGATTTGATTTTTCTCCCTTTGTTTCTTGATGAGTCTGGCTAATGGTTTGTCAATTTTATTTATCCTTTCAAAGAACCAGCTTTTGGCTTTGTTGATTTTTGCTATGGTCTCTTTTGTTTCTTTTGCATTTATTTCTGCCCTAATTTTTAAGATTTCTTTCCTTCTACTAACCCTGGGGTTCTTCATTTCTTCCTTTTCTAGTTGCTTTAGGTGTAGAGTTAGGTTATTTATTTGACTTTTTTTTTTTTTTTTGTTTCTTGAGGTGTGCCTGTATTGCTATGAACTTTCCCCTTAGCACTTCTTTTACAGTGTCCCACAGGTTTTGGGTTGTTGTGTTTTCATTTTCATTAGTTTCTATGCAAATTTTGATTTCTTTTTTTATTTCTTCTGTGATTTGTTGGTTATTCAGCAGCATGTTGTTCAGCCTCATATGTTGGCGTTTTTAATAGTTTTTCTCTTGTAATTGAGATCTAATCTTACTGCATTGTGGTCAGAAAAGATGCTTGGAATGATTTCAATTTTTTTGAATTTACCAAGGCTAGTTTTATGGCCAAGGGTGTGATCTATCTTGGAGAAGGTTCTGTGTGCGCTTGAGAAAAAGGTGAAATTCATTGTTTTGGGGTGAAATGTCCTATAGATATCAATTAGGTCTAACTGGTCTATTGTATCATTTAAAGTTTGTGTTTCTTTGTTAATTTTCTGTTTAGTTGATCTATCCATAGGTGTGAGTGGGGTATTAAAGTCTCCCACTATTATTGTGTTATTGTTAATTTTCCCTTTCATACTTGTTAGCATTTGTCTTACACATTGTGGTGCTCCTGTGTTGGGTGCATATATACTTATAATTGTTATATCCTCTTTTTGGATTGATCCTTTGATCATTATGTAGTGTCCTTCTTTGTCTCTTTTCACAGCCTTTGTTTTAAAGTCTATTTTATCTGATATGAGTATTGCTACTCCAGCTTTCTTTTGGTCCCTATTTGCATGGAATATCTTTTCCCAGCCCTTCACTTTCAGTCTGTATGTGTCCCCTGTTTTGAGGTGGGTCTCTTGTAGACAACATATATAGGGGTCTTGTTTTCATATCCATTCAGCCAGTCTTTGTCTTTTGGTTGGGGCATTCAACCCATTTATGTTTAAGGTAATTACTGATAAGTATGATCCCTTTGCCATTTACTTTATTGTTTTGGGTTTGAGTTTATACACCCTTTTTGTGTTTCCTGTCTAGAGAAATCCTTTAGCATTTGTTGGAGAGCTGGTTTGGTGGTGCTGAATTCTCTCAGCTTTTGCTTGTCTGTAAAGCTTTTGATTTCTCCTTCATATTTGAATGAGATCCTTGCTGGGTACAGTAATCTGGGCTGTAGGTTATTTTCTTTCATCACTTTAAGTATGTCTTGCCGTTCCCTCCTGGCCTGAAGAGTTTCTATTGAAAGATCAGCTGTTATCCTTATGGGAATCCCCGTGTGTGTTATTTGTTGTTTTTCCCTTGCTGCTTTTAATATTTGTTCTTTGTGTTTGATCTTTGTTAATTTGATTAATATGTGTCTTGGGGTGTTTTGCCTTGGGTTTATCCTGTTTGGGACTCTCTGGGTTTCTTGGAGTTGGGTGATTATTTCCTTCCCCATTTTAGGGAAGTTTTCAACTACTATCTCCTCAAGTATCTTCTCATGGTCTTTCTTTTTGTAGTCTTCTTCTGGACTCCTATGATTTGAATGTTGGGGCGTTTAATATTGTCCTGGAGGTCTCTAAGATTGTCCTCATTTCTTTTAATTCGTTTTTCTTTTCTCCTCTCTGATTCATTTATTTCTACCATTCTATCTTCTAATTCACTAATCCTATCTTCTACCTCTGTTATTCTACTATTTGTTGCCTCCAGAGTGTTTTTGATCTCATTTATTGCATTATTCATTATATATTGACTCTTTTTTTATTTCTTCTAGGTCCTTGTTAAACCTTTCTTGCATTTTCTCAATCCTTGTCTCCAGGCTGTTTGTGATTCCATTTTTATTTCAAGATTTTGGATCATTTTCACTATCATTATTCGGAATTCTTTATCAGTTATATTCCCTATCTCTTCCTCTTTTGTTTGGTTTGGTGGGCATTTATCCTGTTTCTTTACGTGCTGAGTATTTCTCTGTCTCTTCATCTTGTTTATATTGCTGAGTTTGGGGTGTCCTTTCTGTATTCTGGCAGTTTGTGGAGTTTTCTTTATTGTGGAGTTTTCTCGCTGTGGGTGAGGTTGTACGGGAGGCTTGTCAAGGTTTCTTGGTTAGGGAAGCTTGCGTCAGTGTTCTGGTAGGTGGAGCTGGATTTCTTCTCTCTGGAGTGCAATGAAGTGTCCAGTAATGAGTTATGAGATGTCAGTGGGTTTGGAGTAACTTTGGGCAGCCGTTATATTGAAGCTCAGGGCTGTGTTCCTGTGTTACTAGAGAATTTGCTTGGTATGTCTTGCTCTGGAACTTGTTGGCCCTTGGGTGGTGCTTGGTTTCAGTGTAGGTATGGAGGTGTTTGATGAGCTCCTGTGGATTAATGTTCCCTGGAGTCAGGAGTTCTCTGGTGTTCTCAGGATTTGGACTTAAACCTCCTGCTTCTGGTTTTCAGTCTTATTTTTACAGTAGTCTCAAGACTTCTCCATCTCCTTTCGAAGACAATGGGCTGCTTTTCTGGGTGCCTGATGCCCTCTGCCGGCATTCAGAAGTTGTTTTGTGGAATTTACTTAGCGTTTAAATGTTCTTTTGATGAATTTGTGGGGGAGAAAGTGGTCTTCCTGTCCTATTCCTCTGCCATCTTCGATTACTGTGATCTTAACTGTTGCCACTTAACTGCATGTTCGGTTCTTCTGATCTATATTCCTATTGTGGTACTTCCTCATGCACCATTAAGGACATACCTTGTTGGATTCCCCTGACACCAACACTTGCCCTCATATTCTTTACTTGGTAGTCATCATCCGTTACATTTATGTAGCACTTTCAAAACATATTATTTAACTTATTAACTGTATCAGCTCTAATAATAAGCGTTACAAATTGGATATCATCACTTCTTTGTATAGATGATAAAAAATGTGGCTGAAAAAGTCAAAATTTTCATCCACGTCTTCATATCACAGATATCAGGTTGCTTTGGTTGTTTGTTTAAAGTAATTGCATCTGGTAATAGACTGTAACTTATCTGAACTTCTTAATAACTAGGGTTACTTAATAACTAGAGTAGGCTTAAGCTCTCATCCCACATTGTGAGACCTTGATATTTTTGTTCTGTTCATCAGAATCAGATTTCTTATTCTGACTCCTACAATTGGATTATGATCTTGTTAAGAATTAGGTCTACTATTCCCAAGGCACAGCATTTCACAATAAGCCCATAAAGGCATCTTCTCTGCTAATAACTTGACATTTTTCTTTCAAACAGTGTGTTCCAACGTTACCTGAGAAGAATCTCTGTGGCCTTGTTATATGTGGAGATTGCCAGGTTACTGGGTTTCTTCCCTGGGCATGGTGTAGCTTAGCAGGTCTGGGCTGAGGTCTGAGAAATTTAAAACAAGTGTTGTAGACAGTTATCCTTAAGCAAATTTGAAAATCAACTTCTTAGAGCAGAGCCTCTTAGAAGGGTGTGAAATGAATCTGTTCATTCTCCTTTCATTTGCTATGACTATTTTCCTCACTAGATGAATTTGAGTATCTTTCTTTTTCCCTCCTCCTCTGCCTAGCTCCTACTGCCAATGACAGAATTCATTGTTAGCTTATCAGCCCACTGTTTAATTTGAATCTGGAGAGTTATTTGATCTACAGATGTCCTTGTCCTGAATTGAATTGGAATAAGTGATTCTGAAAATGTACCCATTTAAGATAATTTGTGCCACAGCATTTCTAAAAGCCTCATATTAATGAATGAGTTTTGGAACCATTTGGTGTTGGACTTACATTCTTTCCTCTTCTTCTCGGAACAAGGTGACATGCTTTTCCTTAAATGACCCTATTCCATCCTTGCAGAAGCTGCCAGGCTATCTCAATGATGCTTAAGTTAAATTCTAGAGACCACTGACACATTATAAAGACAAATCACATATCTAAAGATTCCCACAAGAAAAATGACAATGAATGTAGTGTGGCTATTTGTGCAGCTAAATTTCCTATTTTTTTTCTTGACACAATTTGGGGAGGCACTATCAATGTTTGTAAACAACTGTGATTTTGTAGTATTAACCTTTCTAATTAAGACATTTATTCAGCTATATTTTAATCTTTAATTGAATTACATTTATATTTCATTGACTTAGAAGTTCATACCTTTTGGGGTGACTTTGTTTGACTATTGGGGCTCTCCTAGTGGCTCAGATGGTAAAGAATCTGCCTGCAATGTGGGAGACCTGGGTTCAACACTTGGGTTGGGAAGATCCACTAGAGGAGGGCATGGCAACCCACTCCAGTATCCAATGTTTAACTATTACTGTAATTATCCATGACCAATCTGATCTGTATTCTTATTGACCTAATTATACAGAAGAGTGACTAAAGACCTTTTTTTCTTTTTCTTTTTACACTATACCCTTTCATTTATTGGAGAAGGAAATGGCAATCCACTCTAGTCTTCTTGCCTGGAGGATTCCATGGACAGAGTAGACTGGTGGGCTACAGTCCATACGGTCACAAAGAGTCAGAGGTGCCTGAGTGACTAACACTGCTAACACTTTCATTTATGTATCTTTTATATCCTTAAGTAGACTCTCATAAGTTATTTTAAACGGAAAAATAATAGAAAAGCTGTGGATCGCTAATTCAGCTATTTAGAAAAAGAGAAAATTTATTTTAGAAAATTCTTTACTTTTGGATGACACTAAGATGAATAATAATTTACCTTACTAGGAGAGAGAATTTGAAACATGGATTTCTCTTAACAATAGAACAAGAAGCTATTATAACTTCTACTGTTTCAATCTGTCATTTTAATAATTCCAATTAAATTGTTCTTGGATTTAGCATATTTTGTTCAGTATTGACCACATTTATTTTCATTAGGAATTGAAGACAAACAAGGTAGTCTAAAAAAGGATCATGTTTTATTTACTTTAGATATCCATTTTTGGGCCAATTTTTTCCCCTGAGCATAAGGATATTGATTAACAGTGTTCTACTATTATTTGAATATCTGGAATGCTTTCCATTAATATTCCAAGTATTACTACAGTGGACTTCAATCTGACAGAAAAAAAACAGTAAGTTAGCCTGGCCCTCAACATTATTGATGTGTTTTTGAATAAGAAATGTCAGCCATGCTTTCTGTGGCTTTGTACAGATGAGGAAAATGAAAAGAAATAAATTGGCAGTGATAATTTTATGATAAGTGACAATTTTATTAGGAAGACTACCCCAAAGAAATAATATTTCATCAGGCAAAAAGGAATATTTACATTAAAACAACAACCCATAACAGAAAGCAGTTGCTAAAAATGTGGTACATATGGGTGTGCCTGAGGACGTAGGAATCGATTTATGCTATTTCAAATTGCTATGCTTTTGAAAATCGAAATAATTTAATAGCATTATTTATCTTTCAAATATATGTGCTCACATAATTTTCCTTATTTTAGAATCCACTTATGTTCAAACATTTTGGCGAGTTTCACTGGCCTTGCTTATGTCTTAAATAGGACTGAGAAAGAAGAGGAAACCAGACATGTTCCCTGAAATAACTCAGGATTCTAAAGTGAGTGTGAAAGCCTTCAAAGAAACCCTTTTTAGAACTTTTAAAGCTTATTTAACTAGTTTTGATATCTTAGCATCCTAGACAGCGTATTAAAAACATAGATGTCACTTTTCTGACAAAGGTCCATATAGTCAAAGCTATGGTTTTTCTAGTAGTCATATACAAATGTTAGAGTTACACCATAAAGAAGACCGAGTGCTGAAGAATTGATGCTTTTGAATTGAGGTGCTAGAGAAGAGTCTTGAGAGTCCCTTGGACTCCTGGGATATCAAACCAGTCAATCCTTAAGGAAATCAACCCTGAATATTCATTGGAAGGACTGATGCTGAAGCTGAAGCTCCAATACTTTGGCCACCTGATGCAAAAAGCCTACTCATTGGAAAAGACTGATGCTGAGAAAGATTGAAAGCCAAAGAAGAACAGAGTAGGAGAGTCTGAGATGGTTAGATAGTATCACCAACCCACTTGACATGAATTTGAGCAAACTCTGGGAAATGGTGAAGGATAGAGGAGCCTGGTGTACTGCAGTCCCTGAGGTTGCAAAGAGTCAGACATGACTTAGTGACAACCACGACAAAGTCTTATTAGCATCAGGTATAAGAGAAGAGAAAAATATAGAAACCTCTTTAGCATCACTCTTTCAGGGACCCATCCTTTTCTCATTTCATAACAGTTAGGTAGGCTTTGCCAGTCCGTATGCTATTGAAAGGTTGTTGTTGAATCATGCAAAGACTCCGGGTTTCTTGGCCCCTGGAGGGGAAGAATTCAATCCGGGGCCAGAGATGAAGCTTGATCGCTCAGAGCTTTTGTATAATAAAATTTTATTAAAGTATAAAGGAGATAGAGAAAGCTTCTGACATAGGCATCAGAAGGGGGCAGAAAGAGTACCCCCCTGCTAGTCTTTAGCTGGATGTTATATAGTCACTAGCAGTCTGTTAATGAAAGAAAGGAATATCTTAAAACTGAATGGCACCAGGCCCCTCACCCATAAGATGCATTTTGGGATAATCTTGGCACCTAATTGTTCATCCTGGACCATAAAATGATTAACTTGAATCTTGAAGAAGGGCAGATCACCATACAAATAGTTTTGTTTACATAGATTAGGGGGACAATATCTGAATATAACATACTGGTTTGTCAAGCAGGTTCTGAGCCAAGAGGTGGAACCGACTTGAAGACAGAGTTTGGGGTAAATGCACAGTACATTAGCATAGCTTAAGATAAACATTTCCATAAGAGAAATGCATTGGTTACCTCTAGGTTTGAGAATAGTTAACTTCAGGTGAAACCAGGTGTCATTATGGCAACACAGTATTTTAAGAGAAACCTCCTTTTAAATTTGTATAGAGAAGGAAAAAATATCGCTAGTTTGTTTCCTCCTGCCGCTTAAGAGAGATAAAGATGTCTGACACTTGCAGGCTATTTCCTCCGTTTGGAGACCTCTGGCCTTCCTGCCTGTAACCCTCTCACTATCAGTACCACTTGGCCTATGATTCAGGTCTGACCATTCAGGGCACTGTGTTCCCCTGACTTCAGTGCTTGATACAGGGATGAGCATGTAACTCAACATGGGTGATTCAGAGACCGCCAGGTTTCTAACTTCTATAATCCATATGGTTTTAGGGATATCTGAAACGCTTTTGCTGATACACAGATAAATCCCATGTGATTTGAAGCAAAGCAGAGGCAAACAGAATCAAACTCAAAGATGCAAGAAAACAAAGTTCTGCTGAAATTGTTTAAACCCCTGGATTCAGCAGGAGATACACTATTTGGTCTTCTTGATTATATTTTTTCTGTCACTTGATACTGAAAATGTTTTGGCTGGAACAGTTCCCTGGTGTTAAGCTCCAAAGATTTCTCACTGTATTATATAGTTTGTAATCTAGCTGAACAAAAATAAAAGAAATATTTTTTCTCTAAAAATAATTTAATATTCTAGGATTCCTTATCATATGTAGACCCTGCTGAGATATTTGCTATAGTTTTAGAAATAACAGACAGACAAATTTGTCCCATGAAGCGTATAACGAATATTTTTTCTCATACAGGTGTTTGTAATTTATTAATTGGGTTAAATGCAATCACTCAGTAAAGAAAGTTTCTACAGTGACTTCAAGTATGCCAGAGTAAATTAGGAAAACGTACAGATATTCTTTCTTTTATGTGTCTTTTGACAACTGAAGATTATTTAAACTGTTAACTGTGAAGACATATGTTGTCTCATATACCATGAATAGGAGCTATACTGAAGTGCTAAACTTTTCAAGTGATTATCATGTCTAAGAAGAGTAACAATAAAAATGTTACTTGCAAACAATAATATAGTTTTCTTACCTTGGAAAAACTTTGCAAAGTTCTTCAATTATAGTTGTAAAATTAGCTCATTATATGAAGATGTAAAAGAAGACTACTGGTACTCCTGGAATACAAAACTATAATAAATCATTAATTATAAATTCATTTCCTTTTCCTTGTTCATAATAATGATTAATTTTTAAAATCTTGGACGAATAAGCCCAATTGGCTCATTTTGATTAGAGGCTTGCTCTTGGTTAAAATATTTCCATTTGTGTCTGCTTTTTTGGGTGAGGAATGTTAATTTATCCAAGATATTGGGAAATATTTAATAATCACTTTAATTTTCTATTAGGTATAAAATATTGGGCATAACTTAACTGTGATATGACAACAGCTAGAAAGTGGGCCTAATCGTTAATGACTGAATATATTTTTAACATTATATTTAAATTCATGTTTTGATTAGGTAAGAGTAAAATTAATTAAATTAAGCAGAAAATCTAAACCATCTTTTTGCCCAATATGCCTAGTGCCTACTCTATATTCTTCTTCCCACCCCTTCCTTGTGCAGGCAATCCCTTACTTTCGTGTGTGTATGCTAAATTGTTTCAGTCGTGTCCGACTGTCTGCGACCCCATGGACTGTAACCCGCCTGGCTCCTCTGTCCATGGGATTCTCCAGGCAAGAATACTGGAGTGGGTTTCCATGCCCTCCTCCACGGGATCCTCCCAACTCAGGGATTGAAGCCAAGTCTCTTAACATCTCCAGAACTGAGATTCCTGTATATCCTTCCAAAGTTTCTTCATATATGTACAAGGAAACATATGTATGGAAACTTCTATATTCTTGTGTTTTCTTATATGTGTTTGAAAACGTTTACTATGAAATCTGCTGTCTTCGCTTCTTATTCTTTATATGTCTTCTGACAATTAAGCAGGTTCCCCCCCTCCCCTCTTCCCCGCCTTTTGGTTGTCTTTATATCTCTGTAAAGACTACAGTAGTAATCCTACTAAGAAATAAACATGTTTCTTCTCCCTTCCTAGTCTCTCCTTTTTATTTCACCATCTGATAGTATAGAATAAAATTATCATTTTCAGTATTTACCCTTATATTGCTAAATATTCATATATTTCTATTAATTGATTTGTCAGTTTCAAATAACATTTTTGACTCTCAGCTCTTACATACAAGACAATCAGAAAATTTATTTACTTACTCTTTACCTTTCCTTTACTCGATACCTGTTTTTATTAGTTTATCTTTTATGCATTTTCAGAGCATACACAATTTACATTCTGATTTCTTGCCCTTATCTTCACTTATAGGCAGTGTCATTTCTACAGTTGCATGTATTTAAGTCCTCATTCCAGTCTTCTTCCTGCAGTTTTCCAGACCTTGTTTCGATAAAGTCATCCATTTGTATCTACTTTTTAATATACTATTAGGAAATAAACATTTGAAGATATTTGTATTATTTGAAGATACTATGATTGTATATTAACCCTCCTCCCTCCCCAGGTAATCAGTTGAAAACCTGCAATAGCATTCAGTAAAGTTGAGGGACACAGAATTAATTTAGAGAAATCAGTAGCTTTTGCTATATAAGGAACAACTATAAAATAATACAACAAATGACTCCATAAAATACCTGGGAATAAACACATCAAGTAATATACAAAAATATATCTATAAAATTTTAGAATACTCCTGAAGTGCACAAAAGAAGAATTGAAATCATGGTAAGATATACCAAGATTTTGACAGGATGATTCAAAATCATTAAGTTACCAATTCTTCATAACTTATAAATTTTAAAGTGATCCAATAAGAGTACTAATTGTTTTTAAGCTAGATAAATTGATTATAAAGTTTATACAGAAAAAACTTACCAACACAAACATTGAAAAGAACTCTGAGAAAAGGAGAAATAGTGGTAGGGGCCAGATTTCCTGGTATTAAAACATTTCATGTCTCAATAATTCAACACAGAACTAGTAAATAAATAAACAAATGGCCAGAAAGAAATGACATGGAAATCTAGTATATTACAAATCTAGTATATCTCAAAACTAGAGGGTAAAAATGGATTATTAAACAAATGGTTCTGGGATGATGGGTGGCTCTCTGGAAAAACTAAAACTGGATCCACATTGGACCCAATTATTGACTGTGATGAATTTCAGCTGCATCAATAATTTACATATAAAAAAGAAGCCATTAAAATACTAGGTGAAATTTTATTTTTCAGTAGGAAGACTTTTCTAACTATGAATCAAAAAACAAAATCTGTAAAAAAAAATATTAGTGAATTTGGAACTACAGAAAAGAAAACATTTCTTCATGACAAAAATGCTACATGGTAAGTAAAAAGACAAATTGCAAACCTGCAAAAATTTTGCAATCCATATCACAGGCAAAGAATGACTCTTACCATTATACAGAGAACTCCTAGAGCTCAACCAAAAACCGACAGCCTAAAATATGAGAGCAAAAAATACAGATAGCTCACAAATACCAAAATACGAATAATTTAAAAATGTAAAAAGGTAGTCAACTTCGCTGAAAATTAGAGGTTTTGATAACAAAGGGTATCCAATTGATTTATTGTTCTAGATTTTAAAATTCAAATTATGCTATTGAGATCCTATAAGTTGCATGATATTACTTACAATAATTGCATCTGCAGTTTATTTTCACACAGACTGACATTTTATACTCTCTTTTATTTTGCACCTGTTTTCAATATTTCTGGAACAGGTTCCAATCACTAGGATGAATGTAGCAATTAAGGGCCTACTAAAGATGAATCATCCATAAATGCTGTGTGAATTTTGATCGCTCTAATATCTGCCACTGCTATTATAATTCATTCTCATTTCATCAAGTATTCTTTCAGACTTATTTTTCTTTTAGACCTGACATTAGAAAGTTGTTTTTCTCTTTGAGGATCACAAAATGCTACCAATGTGAGAGGAGAATTTTGCATTCAAGGCAAGGGTAACATTGTTTCCTGAATAATAGTGACACCTGCAATCCTTACTATCACAGAAAATGGTAATTTGATCAGCTTTGTGAGACAAAAATGACAGTTGAAACCCTCCTTTGGCAAAGCAGTTCTCTTGCTACTGCTTGGTTTGTTTCACTTGTTTGTGTTCTTTTTCTACCCTGTTCCTGAAGTTATGTTCATTTCTTTCAATACTTGCTATCTTAGTATCATAAACATATTGGAAATGGATGGTTATAATACATCCTCCTTTTTTGATCTCTTCTGCAGAGACAGTACCCTGGGACAACTGGATTTTCCTATGTCTGGCTCAAGCTTTACTGAGTTATACTGGTCTATGAGGTCACATTTTACTGAGTAGAGGCTCTCTAAGCACACCTTGATTTATCCAACTTGCCCACTAAACTGGAGCTCTACATTCCCTCTGTACAACATAGCCACACCAGAGCAAGCTGAAGGCAGATGACTGAGACCTGCTTTCTCAAGCACTCTGCTCCTCCTTGGACAGTTGCATACTTACGTAAATCAAGACACTTGGGGACTTCCCTGGTGGCACAGAGGTTAAGACTGTGCGTCCACTGTAGGGGATGCAGGTTTGATCCCTGGTCAGGAAACTGAGATCCCACAGATTGTGAAGCATGGCGACAAATAAAGAAGCTTGTTCCCACACTTTTTAAATTGTCAGTTTTACTGTAATCACAACAAAATAATTTTAATTAAATATTCTATAAACTGATAAATATATAGAATGAAAAGAAAGTGTTACTGTTTGCATAATAACTAAACTGAATGCTTTGGAAAAACTCAACCATAAAATTCACTTAAAAAATTCTGTCAGACATTTCTCTGGTCAATAGGCACATGAAAAGATGCTCAACATTACTAATTATTGGAGAAGTGCAAGTCAAAACTATGATGAAGTACGACCTCACACAAGTCAGAATGGCCATCACAAAAGGTCTACAAATATCAAATGTTGGAGAGGGTGTGGAGAAAGGGGAACCCTCCTAAACTCTTGGTGGGAATGTAAATTGGTGCAGCCAATATAGAAAATAGGATGGAGGTTTCTTAGAAAACTAAAAATAGAATTACCTTATGATCCAACAATCCCATTCCTGGGCACAAATCCAGACAAAATTATAATTCAAAAAGATACATGCACCCTCTATGTTTATGGTAGCACTATTCACAATAGCCAAGATGTGAAAACAACATAAATGTCCATCAACAGATAAATGGACAAAGAAGATATAGCACATATATACAACAGAGTATTCAGTCAGTTTAATCACTTAGTCGTGTCCAGCTCTTTGTGACCCCATGGACTGCAGCCAGGCTTCCCTGCCCATCATCAACTCCTGGAGCTTACTCAAACTCATGTCCATCGAGTCGGTGATGCCATCCAGCCATCTCATCCTCTGTTGATCCCTTCTCCTGCCCTCAATCTTTTCCAGTGTATTACTCAGCCATAAAAAAGAACAAAATTATATTATTTGCAGCAATGTGGATGAATCTAGAGATTATCATACTAAACAGAGTAAGTCAGAAAGACAAAGGCAAATGCCATATGATATCACTTATACATGGAATCTAAAATACGACCCAAATGAATTGATCTATGAAACAGAAACAAAATCAGGGACAGAGAATATACTGGTGGTTGCCAAGGTGGGGCGTAGGAGTGGGAGTTTGGGATGATCAGATGCAAGTTGGTGTATATAGAACAGATAAACAACAAGGTCCTACTATACAATACAGGGGACTATATCCAGCATCCTGTGATAAACTATAATGAAAAAAGTAATTAGCCTCCAATTAAAATAAATAAATTTAAATAAAAAAAGAAAACAAAGAATATGAAAAAGAATGTATATGTATGTATAAACGAGTCACTTTGCTGTACAGCAGTAAATGGTACATTGTAGTTCAACTATACTTCAATAAAAATAAATTTAAAAACTTGAAAAAAAGGAATATTAAAAAAGCATTAAAAAAAAAGCTCTGTCAGATTAAGTATTTGTGAAACACCAGTAGAGAAATGATACACTGTGAAAGAAATTTTCTATTCAGATTGTTCTGAAAGACATACCTGCAATTTCTCTTTATATTGAAAAACTAAAATGCAGTCTAGAAATCCTAGACAACATTGTGAGTTTGGTTCATGAAAGGTAACACACAAAACTCCAGTCAGTAGACTCCCAAGTTGTAAGCACACACAGAAGTTTTGCTCTCCGTGAAAAATAATGGAAAATGAATGTATATTTGTATATTTTAAATTCAGGCAACATATTTAAAGTATGTGTGTTACACTTTTAAATGATTCAACTGTTTATACCAACTGATTTTGATTAACTGACCAGTTACAAATGCTGATGTGTCAGATAAGACAGTTTGTACTGAACTTGAATTTGAATGGTGTCCTTTTAAATTTTTGATGTGGACTTAAGCTTTTTGAGACAGGTAGAAGTTTGTTTGTGGAAGAATAAATGTTCTTTTAGCACGTAGGCGAAGTGAGTAGAAAGATTTATGAGATTATCTGAAATAAGGGCAGGATAAAATAGAAGTGGGAGCAAAATGAGAAAACTGTGGACCTAGAAGTCATTCTTCCTAATCCTGCTGGAAGAAATCTATGACTTAAAAATCATAAGTTAACATCTCTTCTCTTCCTCTCCTGGTTTCTTTTAATAAGAGACAAAGACTTTCAAGCTAATAGTAAAGCTATTCCAAGTACAGGTAACTGTACATAACACTAGCCACTTCCATTTTAGTGTGAATTTGTTTTTAGACTTTGTGTAAATGACCAGGACTGGTGAGGTTTCTGGAAGGTAATGTGAACAAGAAACAGGAAGAAAAGTACAAACACCAGGCTAGACCAGGGCGAGACAGGATGTACCTTCTTAAAGTAGTATTATATAAAGAAAATCTCTTTGTCTACATGGATAAAGCTGTTTTCAAAATTTTCCACGCAATCAGTGCCACATTGTTGATCTGAGCAACTGAAATCTTATTGATGTTGTGCTCTTTTGCCCATTTCATGCTGACCTGCTAGCACTGTAACAAGGTGTATTAATTGTATTTGAGTAAGTCTATTCATCAAGCCATTTTATTTTACTTTCTTTTGATTGTAGCAATTGGAGCCAATATGAAATTCATCTTTATTTGTAATCTAGAAGGATTGGAAAGTAAGTCTCTAAGACCTAAATGGATACAACATAACCTGAGTGCTACAAATTATGTGCTTTGAGTTTATCATGTCATGAAATCATTCTCCTTTTTCTTAGGTCCTGGGGAAAAATTATGCTTTTTATTTAATGAACTAAGAAATTCAGAGAGAAACAAAGCAATATTGGCACCTGATAGTACTCATAATTTGATATCATCTTATAATATCATAAACTTGATCTCTTTACATAAAATTGACAGGTACTATGTAAATTGTGTGTTTATAAGAATAATAATCTTTTAAAATAAAATTTGAATTATTACAAATAATTCTCTGTTGAATTTCATCTTCTTTCAGTTATAGAGATACTTGAAAAATAATTTAACTCTGTAAAACTAGAAAATTACTTATTTGGCAAAACTAATACAATTATGTAAAGTTTAAAAATAAAATAAAATAAAAAAAAAACAGAAAATTACTTATAGTAAATCTAGGACCCATTTGGGCACAGAAGCTGTGAAGGGAAGAAGACATAATTTTCAAGGTAGAAGAATATTGCCTCTTGCATTGTCTTACAGAGCTATCATACTGCTAGAGTGAGAAAAACTGTAGCTAGAGAAGCAGGGAACATAATTACGAGCAAAAAGGGAAATATAATTAAATTTATTGTCAAATGTTTAGAACATTTGCAGTTTTTCTTCCATTTACTCAAGGGAATAATAAAATCTTGCACAGTTGATAGCAAAAACCTAGGATTTTACATACTTGGCTTTGAGGGTAAAAGTAATCTGGTTAAAATAGACTGGCAATTAAAATGTTTATTTTTAGTGGTAGTACAGTTAAAGAAAGCATACTGTGTTTTTGTGTGATGTTAAATCTGATGAAATATTCATCTGGAAGAAAAATACACTTGATTTTGTGTGTATGTCTGTGTGTAAATGCATGCAATTGCTTACGTGTTATCATCCGAAGGCTTTCTACCTTTTCCATTCATCTCCTCACAGTCCGAACCAATTTTCTCTCACATTCTATATTCAGTCTGGATGTGAATAAAACCCTCCTAAAGTTGTTTACAATTAGCATAAAAAAGGGGGAAAGAAAGCACTGACTATAATTTAGTATCAATGTATCTGACTCCACTGATTTGATTAAGAATGCTTCCAATTTGTGGAAATTATCAGAGCAAATGGTAATTACTGCCCTTTATGCTGGACTTTGAGTTCAACCTACATTTTTGAGAATAGTAAATACAAATTTTTATAATTTTATGACATTGTATTTGACAGAAATGTAGAGAAATACTTTTCATGTGAAAACTTTGCCAAAGAGGAAGAAAGTGAATTGTAACAAAGTTTTTGTTTGCTTTCATATAAAATTAACTTTTACTAACATAACTTCTGTTAAAGCAAATCCCCGAATACATAGGACCTCAACATGTTTAAGTGCTTTACAATTGTGGGAACTCAAATTCTCACTAATGAAAAAAACATTAAAAATAAAGGAGAAAATGGAGAGGAAAAGGAGAAATGAAAGTTTGGATTAAAAAAATAACATTAAAATGTGAACCTTCTAAATGCTAATATAGAAGCAAAATTAATTTTTAATCAGAACTCACACACTATTTTTTTCAGTCTGTTGAAGTGTTTTAAACATTTTTATGAAGGTAAAAATGCATGTGGTAAGGTAAGGTATTTTTGGAAAAGAGGACTAGAGAAGGAAAACTTGCTCTGCTAGATGAGAACATGCAGCAATTTACTGTATTTGAATCAATATGGCATTGGCATCAGAATAGACCAGTGGAAAAGAATCCAAAACCTGAAAATAGATTTGGTGAGAATGAGAATTTAACATATGGCAAAGGTGATATTTTAGCTCATTGGGAAAGTGTTTTTTGCAGCATAAAATGCTAACATGATTTACTTCCTGATTGGCTACCCATCAGGAAGTACATAAAATTTTACCAGTACCTCACACCATATAGACAAATTTGGATGGATTAAAAATTAAATTTAACAAAAACACAGTAACAAACACATATAAGAAAATCTAGAAGACCATGGGTATAAACTGAGTGAGGGGGGTGAAGGAGAGCTTTAAATTTTTAAAAAGTACATAGAAAAAGTAATATATTTTGAAAAGATATTTGCATGTAGAATGCAGATAGAAGATTAATATTTATAATATATAAAGAGTTCTTAGAATTGACAAGGAGATATTCCAAGAGAAAATGGGCAAAGGATAATAACTAGACAAATCAGAAAGTAACTAATACAAAAATCTCAACCTCCTTTTAGACAAACAAAAGTTAAGTAAACTAATATCTGTATACCTGTCACACTGGCCAAAATTAAAAAGAAGAAAAACACCACTTTCTGTCCAGAAATGGAGATGTGAGAGTATTTCCAGATGTTACTAACAAAAACGTAAATTACTGCATCCTTTTTGGAAAGAAATGTGGTAGTCTATTTAAAGAAACAAATGCATAGTCGACTTTGATCTTGCAGTCCTTCTGTTAGGAATCTAGCTGGTAGAAATAATAGCACTCACGAAGATTCTGTATACAGAGTATTCTGTGTACAGAATATTGGTTGTAACATTATTCATAGTGGCAAAGAACTGGAAAGAAAAATGAACACTCATCATAGCACATTAACACCATGAAGTATTTTGTAGTCATTAAAAAGACTGTATTAGAATCATTCTAGGACACTGGAGAAGGAAATAGCCACCCACTCCAGTGTTCTTGCCTGGAGAATCCCAGGGACGGGGGAGCCTGGTGGGCTGCCGTCTCTGGGGTCGCACAGAGTCAGACACGACTGAAGCGACTTAGCAGCAGCAGCAGCAGGATACTTGGAAGGATTTCCATGAGGTATTGTTGAGTGAGAAAAGCAGAATACTGATGATACTGCATAATATTCTAACTTTGAAATATAAGTAAAATCCCTCACTATAAACATATATATGCATTTTGGAAATACTTATAGTTTTATAATCTGAGAAACTTTGTCACCTGGGTTACCCAGGTGGTGATGGTGCTGGTGATGTTGCGGTAAGAGGAGTAGAGAAAGGAGAAAGGTAATGTATTAGCTTTTTGTTGTTGTGTAACAAATTAACTTCCCTTGTGGCTCAGCAGTAAAGAATCTGCCTGCCAATGCAGGAGACACAGGAGAGGTGGATTTGATCCCTGGATACGGAAGATCCCCTGGAGAAAGAAATGGCAACCCAGTTAAGTATTCTTGCCTGGGAAATTCCATGGAGAGGAGCCTGGAGGGTTATAGTCCATGGGGCCACAAAAGAGTCGAACATAGAAACTTAAAACATCATACAACTATTTTCTCACAGTTTTTGTGTGTCAGGAGTCACATCTGCTAAGCTGAAAACTCTGCTCAGTGTCTTATAGGGCTGCAAGCAAGGTGTTGGCAGGACTGATGTCATTTCTGGAGCTCATGATGATTTTCTAAGCTCACACGATTGCTGACAGAATTCACTTCCTTGCAACTGCATAATTGCAGGCCTTGGCTTCTCTGTGGCTGTTGTCTGGAGGCCACCTTGATGTCCTTGAGGCCACCTGCAATTCCTCATCACATCCTTTTTCATAGACAGTTCAAAACACAGCTGTTTGATCCTTCAAGGCCCGTAGGAGAGCCTCCTGTTGCTAAATCAGCTAAGATGTTTTATAAAATGGAATATAATCATGAGAAACAACCCATGCAATCACTTTTGCCATATTCTACTGGTTAGAAGAAAGACATAAGTTTCACTAACATTCTAACACAGATTATTACAAGGTCACAGATCACTGGGGGCAGTGGGGAGATGAAGATTATGAGTGTGTTTTGTTATAGAAAGCCCAGCAAATAATGAAAAGAAACAATATTTCAAAAAGACCAAAAAACTAATAGAGAACAGAAACTACCAAGATTCATGTGACCATACATATATATAAGAAATAAACTGTGAAAACAAAGACCTTAAAAAAAATGATTGCCATGTGTCAGATCATTAGTGTTATACATTTCCTTGCGTTCTTTGCAGACCATTAATATGACATATGGTAACATGTGCTTCTTTGGCTTCTTCATGAAGAATGTGCCTTACTGTTTTCTTTCATGTTTCAATCCAGTATAAATTTCATCCATTCAAAAATTCTCAATTTTCAGAGACCCATTATTTTATATATAACAATGAAAGAAAAGGGAATTTTAGTTAAGCTGAGATTTTCAAACACCATCAATTATGAGACATATGCCAATATCAAAAACTTGAAAATGTGAAAATATATTCAACTAAGATTTGATGAAAATTTCTAGGGGAAATTTTCTCCTTGGGAAGACTCTCGAGCTTCCTGCTGGAGGCCCTTAAAATGCAATGGGTTACCTCCTCCCTCTTGGACATTGCCTGCTGAAAGCTTTTGCTAGCATCACATTCTTCTATTTCCTAGTCAGACTTAGAAGAGGTTAGGCCAAAGCAGAAATGATGCTCAGTAGTGGACATGTCTGGTTGTGAAAGTAAAGTCCAATGCTGTAAAGAACAATATTGCATAGGAACCTGGAATGTTAGATCCATGAATCAAGGTAAATTGGATGTGGTCAAGCAGGAGATGGCGAGAGTGAACATCAACATCTTAGAAATCAGTGAACTAAAATAGAAGGGAATGGGTGAATTTAATTCAGACAACCATTATAACGACTACTGTGGGCAAGAATCCCTTGGAAGAAGTGGAGTAGCCCTCATAGTCAACAAGAGTCCAAAATGCAGCACTTGGATGCAGTCTCAAAAACAACAGAATGATCTCGGTTGCTTCCAAGGCGAACCATTCAACATCACAGTAATCCAAGTCTATACCCTAACCACTAATGCTGAAGAAGCTAAAGTTGAATGGTGCTGAGAAGACATACAAGACCTTCTAAGGGATTGAAATACAAAAGTAGAAAGTCAAGAGATACCTGGAGTAACATGCAAGTTTGACCTTCGAGTACAAAATGAAGCAGGGCAAAGGCTAACAGAGTTTTGCCAAGAGAACACACTGGTCATAGCAAACACTGTTTTCCAACAGCCCAAGAGACAACTCTACACATAAACATCACCAGATGGTTGATGGTGAAATCAGATTGACCATGTTCTCTGCAGCCAAAAATGGAGAAGCTCTAAACAGTCAGGAAAAACAAGATCTGGAGGTGACTGTGGTTCAGATCATGAGTTTCTTATTGCAAAATTCAGAATTAAATTGAAGAAAGTAGGGAAAACCACTAAGCCAGTCAGGTATGACCTAAATCAAATTCCTTATGATTATACAGTAGAGATGATGAATAGGTTGAAAAGATTAGATCTGGTGGACAGAGTATCTGAAGAACTATGGACAGAGGTTCATAACATTGTATAGGAGGCAGTGACCAAAACCACCTGAAAGAAAAAGAAATACAAGAAGGCAAAATCGTTGGCTGAGGAATTCTTACAAATAGCTGAGTAAAGAAGAGAAGTGAAAGGTAAAGATACGCCTAACTGAATGCTGAGTTCCAGAGAAAAATAGCAAGGAGAGATAAGAAAGCCTTCCTAAGTGATCAATGCAAGGAAATACAGGAGAATGGGAAAGACTGGAGAGTTTGTCAAGAAAATTAGAGATATCAAGGGAACATTTCATGCAAAGATGGGCACAATAAAGGACAGAAATGACAAGGACCTAACAGAAGCAGAAGAGATTAAGAAGTGGCAAGAACATACAGAACTATACCAAAAAGTTCTTAATGATCCGGATAACCATGATGATGTGTTCACTCAGCTAGAGCCAGACGTCCTGGAGTGTGAAGTCAAGTGGGCCTTAGGAATAATTTCTATGAACAAAGCTAGTGGAGATGATGGAATTCCAGATGAGCTATTTCATATCCTAAAAGATGATGCTGTGAAAATGCTGCACTAAATAAAGCCAGCAAATTTTGAAAACACAGCAGTGACCACATGACTGGAAAAAGTCAGTTTTCATTCCAATCCCAAAGAAGGGCAATGCCAAAGAATGTTCAAAGTATCATAAAATTTCACTCATTTCACATACTAGCAAGGTAATGCTCAAAGTCCTTGAAGACAGGTTTCAATAGTATGTGAACCGAGAACTTCCAGATGTACAAGCCGGATTTAGAAAAGGCAGAGGAACCAGAGATCAAATTGCCAATATCCATTGGATCATAGAAAAAGTGATACAATTCTATAAAAACATGTACTTCTGCTTCATTTATTACACCAAACCTTTGACTGTGTGGATCACAATAAACTGTGGAAAATTCATAAAGTGATGGAAATACCAGACCTCCTGACCTGCCTCCTGAGAAACCTGTATGCAGGTCCAGAAGCAATAGTTAGAACTGGACATGAACAACAGACTGCTTCAAAATTGGGAAAGGAGTATGTCAAGGCTGTATATTGTCACCCTGCTTATTTAATTTATATGCTGAGTACATCATGCAAAATGCCAGACTGAATGAATCACAAGCATGAATCAAGATTGCCAGGAGAAATATCAGCAACCTCAGATATGCAGATGATACCACACTAATGGCAGAAAGTGACAAGGAACTAAAGAGCTTCTTGATGAGGGTTATAGAGCAGAGTGAAAAAGCTGGCTTAAAACTCGACATTCAAAAAGCTAAGATCATGGCATCCAGTCCCATCACTTCATTGGAAACAGTGGCAGATTTTATTTTCTTGGGCTCCAAAATCACTGCAGATGGTGACTGCAGCCATGAAATTAAAAGATGCTTGCTCCTGGAAGAAAAGCTATGACAAACCTAGACAGCATATTAAAAAGCAGAAACATCACTTTGCAGACAAATGTAAATATTTTCAAAGCTATGGTTTTTCCAGTAGTCATGTATGGATGTGTGAGTTGAACCATAAAGAAAGCTGAGTGCTGAAGAAGAGATGCTTTCAAACTGTGGTGCTGGAGAAGACTCTTGAGTGTTCCATGGAGTACAAGGAGATCAAGCCAGTCAGTCCTAAAGGAAGTCAACCCTGAATATTCATTGGAAGGACTGATGCTGAAACTGAAGCTCCAATGCTTTGACCACCTGATGGGAAGAACCTATTCACTGGAAAAGACCCTGCTGGGAAAGATTGAGGGCAGGAGGAGAAAGGGGTGATGGAGGATGAGATGGTTGGATGGCATCACCAACTCAATGCATATGAATTTGAGCAAACTCTGGGAGAGAGTGAAGGACAGAGAAGCCTGGTGTGCTGTAGTTCATGGGGTCGCAATGAGTTGGACACAAGTTAGTGAATGAACAACAAGGATAAGTTAGACAGTTTCTGAGAGCAATTTCCTCAGTGGTTTTATGGTACCAGGGTTCCATTTTCAGGTTAACTAAGCAAACTCCTCTAAACATATATTTTACTTTTATTTTTTTGTAGCAAAGCATAAGGTGAAAATAGTATAACAAAATTTTGAATTAATTGTAATTGTCAGCTGTAACTGCTTGGGAAACTTTTTTTAGCTAAGCACAGAAAATAGATGTAATTATAATACTCTGTGTTAGCAATGTTTTACCTTAGATAAAATGAATGCTAATCTAACTTGTAAAGCAATTTAAATGAACTACCTGTTATGGCAAATTCAAATGCACTGAAAGTGACTTAATTTCTTTAACGAGATAGTATTTTTAAAAATGAAGGTAATTTCCTCTTTTACTTGACTATTTCTTTGCTCAAAGTCTTTCGTTTACTGGAAACATTTTTCTTATGGGATCTATAGGTTGCTGCTAAATTTTTATATGATATCTATTAGCATTCTCCAGATAAAGTCAGTTACTATGTTTTTTCACACCTTAGTATTAAAAGCAAATTTAGGTGTCTTTTGCTTCCATTGTTAGTTTGTAGATCTGAACACTTTTCTCTAACCTTTTTCTGAAGTTGAATTTTATGGTGCTAATCTAGTTTTCATCAATAAAACACTTTAACTAAAACTCTAAGAATTTATATATATTTCCTGTTTCAAAGTGACCTGAAGCAAGCTGGTGTCTAAGTTTTCTTTTTCTCTGCAGAAATCAGTGACAGCATGTCAGATATAGCTTCAAGCTGGAGTCTACTTTTCAGTCACTTTACACACCTCCCTTATGCAGATGCCCTACAGATGTCAAGGGCAGAGATGAGACCAGCAGGATCAGTTACCCATTTGTGCTTTGTCAGTGTTATATTTACTATTGTGGGAGTACCTTTTCTTTCTCTCTGCCTTTGTCTCTGATCTTAAGAACTGCTGGAATTTTACCCTTATAAATCTCCTTAATTCCGTTTCCGTTTTTGATTTTCTCACACACAGGCAGTAATAGATGCTGGTGCTATGGCACACATTGTGGTCTCTGAGGAAGGGTTTCCTTATTAGTAAACATAAATGCTTGGGTTTCTTTTCTTCTGGGTTAGAGTGTATGATGCCTTGACCATTTGGCCCTGGGGCCCTCAGAAATACACCTTGGCTTTATGATATTATTATATGATATTGACAAGTTGAAAGCAACATAAATTGATCTTACATTTTCAAGTTTTTATGAAAATAAGCTGAAAGATTTAGCCTCACCCAGAACTGGTGAGTGGAGAAGGAAATGGCAATCCACTCCAGTAGTCTTGCCTAGAGAATCCCATGGACAGAGGAGCCTGGTGGGCTGCTGTCCACAGGGTCGCACAGAGTCAGACACGACTGAAGTGATTTAGCATGCATTCATGCATTGGAGAAGGAAATGGCAACCCATCTAGTATTCTTGCCTGGAGAATCCCAGGGACAGAGGAGCCTGGTGAGCTGCAGTCTATGGGGTTGCACAGGGTTGGACATGACTGAAGTGACTTAGTAGCAGAAGCAGCAGCAGCAGCAGAACTGGTGAGATGGACCTATATCAGCTAAGGATTATTTCCCCAACCTAATGAAAATTGGGCTCACCTGTATCTTGCACCTTAAAATAGAGACAGCACTTTTCACAATAGCTCTCTTACACTTAGGCAGCTGCCCCAAACTCAATCTCACCTATCAAAAATCCAGAGGGCTATACTACAATGTAAAACAAAAAGTTTTTAAAAAAGTCCATAGGAGGCAACAGATATTTGGAAAAAATATTAAGGCTTCCCTGGTGGCTCAGATGGTAAAGAATCTGCCTGCAATGCAGGAGACCCAGGTTTGATCCCTAGGTCGGAAAGATCCCCTGGAGAAAGGAATAGCAACCTATTCCAGTACTCTTGCCTGGAGAATCCCATGGACAGAGGAGCCTGATGGGCTACAGTCCATGGGATGGCAAAGAACCAGACATGACTGAGTGACTAAGCACATTAACAAAAATGAGGCAAGCCAGCTACCTAACTCTCTAATCAACTTTACCTGCATCAAGTCAGAGCACTAGAGCATCTTGTATTCCAGGAGGACTATCTCATCTTGCCTTTTCTTCTGTAGTGTTTTTATAAGGTTTTTCTTTAATCCCACTCGAGTTGCTTTAATAATATAGCTTTGACTGGGTGACTTAAACTACAGACGTTTATTTCTCATAGTTTTGGAGGCTGGATGTTTGAGATCAGGGTGCCAGTATGACTGGGTTCTGGTGAAGACTGTTTTCCTTGCTTGCTGATGGCCACCTTCTTGCTGCACCCTCGAAAGGTGAAGAGAGGAAGCTCTTTTTCTTCCTCTTCTCCTAAGGGCACTAATCCCGCCATGGAGGGGGATTATAACCTCACTTACAACTAATTACCTTCTAAAGATCTCCTCTCTTAATACCATCATATTGAGGGTTAGTGCTTCAGCATATGAATTTGGGAGGGGGACACAAATATTCAGTCTATAACAGATGTAAAGTTTATTTTTATTTTCTTGTAGAACACAACACAATGATACTGGGATAGATGAAGTAGTTGAAAGGTACAGCTCTTGGTTACTTACAGCTCCAAATGAGAGAAGACTATCACTCAGGACTAGGCAGAGGGTTGCACCCAGAGAAGGGTGACTACAAGCTGTGTAGTAGTAGTGGGGGCGGTTGGTAGTGGTGTAACAGGAGGCAGTGTATGAATGGCAAGAAGGATGAGTTTAGCTAAGTTGTGTGGGCCTCCTGTGGATTGGCTTGTTTGAATAATTTTGCAGGTTCTGGGGCACAGAGGCTGTCCTTAGATGTTTGACACTTGGCCTTGGGGCAAATAGGTCAGGAGCATAGAGACCCAGAGTCTGAGAGAGCCTGATAAGGGACATGGCTTTGGTGGGGACTCAATCAGCTGCTGAAGAAGAGAAACTGACCACCTTTAGACAAGGTTTTAAAACTGGGTTAAGGCAGCAGAAAAAAATTATATTATACATGGTTGTTAGGAACATGATTTCCTATCATTCTCTCAGTTTTCATTTGAGGCTGGTGTGAGGACTAGCAACAAGGGAAAGTTTTCTGTGACCTTTAAAAAGTTCTACTGAAAATAGTGCCCATTGGTATCCATGATATCAATATGAAGAGTCATTTTATAAATTCTTAGGATTTAGTGTTATTGACAAATGTTTCCCAATGCATTGGTACAGAGCATTTAATTATTGGGTAACAAATACTGTGGCTTCTGTTTTTTCTTTTGAGTAGAGATCTCTTCAATAAATTGCTGCATTCATGAGTAGAGGCCTTCACATGGGCCTTGAGCATGTAGCAAGCTTATTATTATTTAAAATCGGGAAACCTAAAGCTAATTTCATGATGGGTGAGATTGAGTACATTTTCATCTCTTTTGAACTTCACTCTAAAAGGGCAATAAAACCTGTGTCATCACTTACAGGGTTTGTATGAGATCCAAGTGAGATGATTTTATAGAAATTATATAAAACAGTGTTTTTCTGAATAATAATGTAATTCAAATAGCTCAGGCTGCAGCCTGCAGGCACAAATAAAATCATTGGTATTGATATCCAAATAAAAAGGGTTTTTTAAGCTACAGCCTGCTCATGCAAGACTCTCAATCCCCAAGACTTTCCATGTATATTCACCTATCTCCTGAAGATTGTCTCACAGGTGTTCAGGGAGCCTCTGTGGCCTCTTGCTTATATCTATTCTATGTAATAGAAGTCAAGTTGCTGGTGATAATCCTAAACCCGAGGGCTTAACCCTAGTCTGTGGAAGACCAGGTAAGACGTTGCCTACTTTAATTTGGGGTTGTTTTCTGTCTCTTAGGCCTGATACTAGTCTCCTTGAGACTTCTTGTGCCTGAAATGCAACTTAGGCGTTGCTAGAGAAGTGTACTAGGTCTGTCTGCTCCCAAATGTCTGCGCGTGCTGGATAGTTGCTATGCTATCAACTCCTCATTTCTGCTCTCACTAAATTCCCAGTTCCATGCATGCATATGCCTACATATTTAAGTCTTGTCCTCCTCCTTCTCCTCAGATCCCAGAACTGTCATGGATATCAATTCATGCGCTAGAAAATGCCAGACTTGCTGTCCAATTTCTGCAAACAGTAGGTCAGTGTAGATTTAAGCATAACACTTCATTATACTAATATTGATCTCATTGAGGACCATTTATTATAAAGTCACATCATGTTTTGATTGTTGTTCTAACTGTGCTCCACACTCACAGAGTCTCTGCTGTTACTAAAACACTTTCTTCCACTGAATATTGCTGTTTGAAACTCCATTTTGAATAATTTCCTTCAATTTGTCTATATTTTGTTGTTGATCCTTTGTTTCTGGTCCCAGTTTTCTTCTCATATTGGACCTAGTCTTACATCTGGCTTTACCAGACTCTCAGAGTCCCTAGTCTCTGGGCCAGCCTTGTATTCCATTAAGTCTAGCTCAGCCTTCCAAGACCCCCAAGCCCTAGTCAATGCCTTTGCTTTCTACTCACCAGGGAAGGGATATTGGTGGCTTGGATGTGGGATGGTATGAACTGATTCCTAAAAATAATATGCAGTCATTTCTGTCATTTCTATAGAGCTTTGCAGAATATTTGTTTATTTTTAAATTGTGAAAGACTGGTTCTCTTGGTAAGAACTTAGTTCAGGATAGTTTATCTTGTTTATATGGGAAATTATCATTGCACAGTTTTCCTTCTTGTGTTTATTTGCTCCTTGACCTAATTAGATCCAGCACACTCAACCCGAGCTTCACATTTTAAATAATCTCAAGTGGTTTTGAAAAAATGTTTTATTCTAGATCAATTGAATCATAATCTCTACAGGTAGATTCAAGACATGAGAGTTTAAAAATAATCTTTCTAGATGTTTCTAAGATGTATCTAGGATTGAGAATCACTGGGATTAAAACGTTTCAAAATAATTGCTTGCTTTATAATTTTAGATAGTAATTCTGTCTCATACCAAAAACCTCTTTTATTTTCAATATATTCTCTTTACAAGTAAAAATATTTAAAACATAATTATTCCTCAGTTTTTTATCTAAGATAGAGCATTTGCATATCTGGAAATGGGCTAACTAGGCTATGATATTCAATAGTCTATAAATGAAACCATAATTAGATTTTCAAATCTCATTCTCCAAAGTCATGATAATTATCTCCTGAGGCTATTTCCATTATTAAGTAAATGAATTATAAATTAGGAAACCATAAGACTATGTATGAATTATAATTCATATTCTGTAAATTTCAGACTAAATCAGAAATCTCGTTTTTCTTCAGGATATATTGCTGTATGCTTATCTACCTATCATAACTTAATTATGTAGAAGTTAAATTCTTTGAAATCCTTAGGAATCTTATAATGTTGATAAAAAACAGCAAACATCTTGCTGTATTCACACAAAAGTCAAGCTTTTAAAATTCCTGTTGGAGACCAAAATTATCACAACACCCTCAAAGGGAGAGAGAAACAACAATTGAAAGAAAAGTTGTTTTAAATATTTGAAAAATACTTGATGCACATAGATAATCACCAAGTATAATTTTTAAAAATGGATATTTCCCCTTAGGAGAGAATGATAGGTTGGAAAGTAAAACAAACAAACAAGCAGAACTTTTGTCTCTGCTTTTTGTGTTTTAAAAAGCTCAGTCCCACTAAAGAAATTATATTAAGTGCTCTTTGAAACAAAAGCATTTGACAGAGAAAGCGATTGGAGGATGGGGTTCAACTAGGGGTAAACAAATGTTCCCCCAGGTTTTAAGGAGCTGATGGATTTGGGACCACAGACAGAGGAATGTGTGGCCCTGCTTCTGAGATAGAATCCTGAAGAGGTCAAAATGTATGAGAGGTTTATAAAAGACAGGAAGGGATCGGCATCCAATTTTCAGACATAGAGTCTTCAGACATTGCAAAATTTCAGAGAAGGAATGGCTGCTTGATGCATCTGGGTAGACAGGGCATGTAGAGCCCTGAGCAGATGATTCTTGCATCACTAAGAATGCTTATGTCACTAAGAATGCTTGTGTCTCTCCAAGATCATATGTCTAAAGCAATAAACAAAGATTGAATGACTATTGAGAAATCATTAAAAGATCAAATAATTAAAACTCAAATTAATACAGAAATGTATCAGTAATTACATTCTTAGAGGTGCAGACTCATTCAATTCCTATTTATTGAATAAATAAATACATTTAATAAATTATCAATCTTTTATTTTATGAGATCCTGCACTTGGCTTAATTCTAATTAAAAATCCCAGCAGATCTTCTTGTGTGAAAGCCCAGTGGTATGAATTTCTTCTGAAGTATCATATAAATGTACTGTATCAGAATGAAATTTCAATAAAACAAATAAAAATATTTTTTGTAAAAGGTGATTTACAATAATGTAAAATCTTAGATCTCAGTGTTTTACAAAGAGTATTTCCCAATGTCAAAAACTTCTTTGAAAATAATTTGCTTTTTTAATGCAGGTATCCATTCTATGTGCAGTTCTGAAAAAATCTGCACCATTTCCCTTTGTCACTTTGGCTTGAACATGTGACTCTGTTCTTCTGGTTACTGAGGGGTTTGTGTGTTTGTACATTCCTCTGCTTGTGTGAATCACACAGTGTATTCTCAGAACTTGCCCTCTTATTTTCTGAGGCATCTGTAACACTTTCTGGACATGCCCACACTTTAGAATTTCACACATCAGTAATATTTCCCCCTTAATTTGGGGGAATTATCATAGTGTTATAATTTTCTATCTGGCCAAGTAAGCATGTTAATAAAACAAACTGATTACCATCCATTTTTATCATATTGAATAAATGCATATTTCCATTAGAGGTAATAAATAAGGAAAACATAACTACAGAAATTAAGAATGTAGAATTAATTTAGATTTGGATAAACTTGTTATAGTATCTTTTTGTATTTGAATTGCAGAGAAATCAGTGACAACGTAAGTACTGAGTGGCACTGGACCAATGCCTGGAATTTGGGAGTCACTGCCCTAGATAATGCCTCCTTGTTCTGGCCAATTTCAATGGTGCCGTAATTCTAAGATGGTGTCAGAAGAGGGATTGTCTTTCTCTAAGGTTTATCTTCTTTTTGTAGGGCATTCATTTGTTTAACAGACACAATCCAGGCCTGTGCTTTGTGCCAGGGACATAGAGATAAAAGTCCCTGCCTCCTCAAACTCAAAATCTGTAAACAGATAATTTTTCACTTGAATCCTACTGTTACTGACTCATGTTCCTGGAAATAGCTGTATATATAGAAAAACATGGAAGAGAAATATAATACATACCACCTTTTAAAGCAGTTAACCTATTGTCAACATGCAGAGAAAACTTTCAATTATTTCTATCTTTATTAAATTCTCATTTATATCTACTCATTTTTTTTTGCAAACAGAATCCTAATTTTTATAATAATTCTTACTATAATTTTTTGACCATTTCTCTTAGACTCTTATTGTATACTGCTTGCCTTCCTCACCACTCTTTCAACTTTTACTTGGAATCAGTTTGTTATTTTGTGGTCTTTCCCCTGTTTTTCCCCTATCCTAAAGTGAAACATAATAACACAATATCCATGACCTTAGAGAGGGAGAACAGGAGAAATGAGAAAGCAAAGCAAGCAAGATGAGTGTAAAATATTGAAGTTTCTCTGCTGCTAATATTGGATCTTGGTCAACTTCCTATCAAGGATATTTGAGGTTGAAAGAAACTGAAAATAACAAGCTTCAGATGTGAGTTTGCAATCTGGCAAATGTACTTTAGATGTAAGTACAAAGTCCTATGAGAATATGAAGGGCAAACATATAATATAGATGAAGTGTGTAGGTTTCTGAAAGCAAATGACACTTGAGACAATTTAAAAAATGAGAAGGATTGAGTTGATGATGAATATAAGTAAAGACATTTCCAGAAAAGGAAAAGCTGATGTAAAGACATGGAGATGTGAGAAAGGATGCTGCTGCAACTCAAAAAGAGAATTACTCAGGATGGGGACCATTTGGTTCTTCACAGAGGAGATGATCTGAGCTGGGTTTACTGACTGAATAGCCACATGAAAAGTACATGAAATTCCAAGATCACTCTCATTTCTGATGTCAATTGCAAATTGATGCCACTCTCAGGTTTAATAACTCACTATAAAGACATAAAACTCATCAAAGCCATTATATTCATGTTTATTGTTGATACTCATACATGCTTGCCAAGTCACTTCAGTTGTTTCTGACACTTTGTAACCCTATGGACTGTAGTCTTCCAGGCTCCTCTGTCCATGGGATTCTGTAGGTGAGAATACTGGAGTGGGTTGTCATTTCCTTCTCCAGAGGATCTTCCCAACCCAGAGAGGACATTTCAAAGACATTGAAGTTACCTACCAATTTGGGCAAGGTTAATCCCTTATTGTACACCAGAAAGCTAAAATTCCAGCCATATTTCCTTCAGGGTAAGTCTGACATAAGGTGTCTCTCACTGGATCAGGGTTCATATCCATTGAGATTTGCTGGATTTCAACTCTGGCTACACATTGGGCTTACTAAGGAGTACTTAACATTGATGATGTTTAAGTCTATATCCTCTGATCTAGAGATTTTGATTTAATTTGTTTGTTGCAGGTCAAGAATTTGTATGATTTTAAAGTACTCCTGGTGATTCCAATTTGTGGTCAAGATTGGGAACCACTCACTACTGGAAGTAACTGGGAGAATTCTGTGTGGTAAAGAAACTCTCAGGAACATGATGCTCTCTGCTGAAGTGTCAGAATAAAAGAAAAAGTTGCCTCTTGTAGTGGGTGTAGACAAAGGTGCAGTCCCAGGAGAAGAATCGTAAACAGAGATGCTGAGTCAAGAGAATGCTTTTCTACTGGAGTTGCTGAGATATCCAAAGAGACATGCCAGTTCTCATGAGGTGTTACTCTACTATTGCTAAGCTGGTTTTCTGTATGTTTCTTTATCCTTAGAGTGGTCTATTAGAGGTCATTAACTATCAGAGGTCACCTGTGTTTGTGCTATGCAATTTGATTGAGTTTACCTAATCCTCTGGCTGCTGCCTCTTACCTTAGTTAATCCTTTAAGCTCCAGTTATCTCATTGATAAATGAGTAGATACCCCATAAGATATTCTAAGATTAAATAACCAAAACATAGCTGCTGTGCCAAATTGTTTAACTTAATACAAGATTTATTTAATTTTTGTAATGTCCCAATGAAATAAATGCCATTTTAACTTTCATTTAATGGCTGAGAAACTAGGACTTCTTAAAATTCAATAATTTGTTCAATATTGTTCATGGCTTATTTCATTAATAAGGCTACTGATGAAGTTAATTTATTTGATATTCTTAATCTACTAAGTATATTATTGTCACCATGTTTATTTAACTTATACACAGAGCACATCATGAAAAATGCTGGGCTGGATGAGTTACCAGCTGAAATCAAGATTACCGGGAGAAATATCAACAACTCAGATATGCAGATGATACCACTCTAATGGCAGAAAGCAAAGAAGAACTAAAGAACCTCTTGATGAGGGTGAAGGAGGAGGGTGAAAAAGTTGGCTTAAAACTAAATATTTAAAAAAACTAAGATCATGGCATCTGGCCCCATCACTTGATGGCAAATAGAAGGGGAAAAGGAGGAAGCTGTGACAGATTTCCTCTTCTTGGGCTGTAAAATCACTGTGGATGTTGACTGCCGCCATGAAATTAGAAGACAATTGTTTCTTGGCAGGAAAGCTATGACAAACCTAGACAGTGTGTTAAAAAGCAAAGACATCACTTTGTTGACAAAGATCCGTATAATCAAGACTGTGATCTTATCAGTTCAGTTCAGTTCAGTTCAGTCGCTCAGTCATGTCCGACTCTTTGCGACCCCATGAATCGCAGCACGCCAGGCCTCCCTGTCCATCACCAAGTCCCGGAGTTCACCCAGACTCACGTCCATCAAGTCAGTGATGCCATCCAGCCATCTCATCCTGTGTCGTCCCCTTCTCCTCCTGTCCCCAATCTCTCCCAGCATCAGAGTCTTTTCCAATGAGTCAACTCTTCGCATGAGGTGGCCAAAGTACTGGAGTATCAGCTTTAGCATCATTCCTTCCAAAGAAATCCCAGGGCTGATCTCCTTCAGAATGGACTGGTTGGATCTCCTTGCAGTCCAAGGGACTCCCAAGAGTCTTCTCCAACACCACAGGTCAAAAGCATCAGTTCTTTGGTGCTCAGCTTTCTTCACAGTCCAACTCTCACATCCATACATGACCACTGGAAAAGCCATAGCCTTGACTAGACGGATCTTTGTTGGCAAAGTAATGTCTCTGCTTTTCAATATGCTATCTAGGTTGCTCATAACTCTTCTTCCAAGGAGTAAGCGTCTTTTAATTTTATGGCTGCAGTCATCATCTGCAGTGATTTTTGGAGCCCCCCCCCCCAAATAAAGTCAGACACTCTTTCCATTGTTTCCCCATCTATTTCCCATGAAGTGATCTTATCAGTAGTCACATACAATTGTGAGAGCTGGACTGTAAAGAGGGTAGATCGCTGAAGAATTGATACTTTCAAACTGTTGTGCTGGAGAAGGCTCTTGACAATCCCTTGGACAGCAAGGAGATCAAACCTATCAGTAAAGGAAATCAACTCTAAATATTCATTGGAAAGAGTGATGCTGAAGCTGAAGCTCCAATACTTTGGCTACCTGATGGGAAGAGCCAACTCATTGGAAAAGACCCCGATGCTGGGAAAATTGAGGGCAGAAAGAGAAGAGGGTGACAGATGGCTGGATGACATCACTGATGCAATGGACATGAACCTGGGCAAACTCCGGGAGATGGTGAGAGACAGGGAAGCCTGGCGTGCCACAGTCCATGGGGTCATGAAGAGTTGGGCATGACTTGGCAACTGAACAACAACATCTAGTAATAAATAAGTTTCTTATTTAGCATCTGATGATATATGGTTTTTATTGGTTTTGAATTTTTCCAAGTGTTGTAGTTTTGTCTTTCCAAAGAAATTATAAATTTTATACTCCCCATAAGATTTAACTTTCCAATAAGATATAATATACAAGTAATCAACTTTTATATTTTGTTTGTATCCCTTGCTGCTCTTGGAGCAGGAGGAGAATGATCCTGTTATGTTAAAGAGAACCAAACTGATACCTAGGGAGGTCAAATGATTTGAAGTTACTCACTGAAGGGGAAGTAGAACCTCGGTCTACTGGCTTTTATTCTGGAGATTTTTCACTGGACCTCATTCTCATGGAAACAGGAAAGAAATTTATGTAACAATTGCACACCTTCTCAAACCATCTGCCATAGCTACATGGTTTTGGAAATAGTGAAAATGACATAATTCTGAACGCAGTTACAAATGAATTTTCAGGAAAATAGAGTATTCTAGTTAACCAAATATTCTGGTTAATGAAGACTTTCTATACATGTCATATAGGAATTATACATTAAAAAAAATCCCATTATATGAAAACTATCCAACACATATCATACTTATGTTTGATAAGTCATAAAGGTTTGTTGCTGTGGTTTAAGACCACAGGAATATCACTCAGGTAAGACTGAACAGACTAAATTACTTTAAATACTATATAATAAAGTAACTTTATAAAAATAGCAAAGAAAAATTTTTCATATAATACTACTGCAAAAATGGAAAAATAAGTTAATCAGGAAGAGAGAGAACTAACATTTATAGAGTTTATATGATCATTATTTTAGATACTTTTACATGAAATAGCAAACTCCTCCTTTCTGTTAATATTTTCCTATCTTGAATACATGTGAAATTGATGTCTCTGTCTAAGCAACCTGATAATATACAATTCACAAGGACTAAATTCTTATATATTAACCATGTTCATTCAGAACATAGAATTCTTATGGATGAAACTGACTAACTAGTCTGTAGTTTTCTCTGAATACGGAAATACTGTACATACATAGCTATTTTGGTTGAAATTAGTATTGGGCTCATGTCCTTTGTGAAGCAAAGTATATGTGGGTTGACTCTTTGTTGTCCTATTACAAGCTGTTGCTTTGATACAGTTTGGTGTTGAGACTCAGACTTTGTCAGTGGGACACAGACAGTGTCTGAGAAGCAGGCCTAGCCAATCTTGTTTTAGTAAAGTCATTATTTGGCCAAACAGTATCATTCATTTATATTTAACTTTGCTGCCTGAAGTCAATGATCAGTTTCAGGTATTACAATTCTTAATATTTGCATACTTTTATACTTTTACAATTCTTTTGCTTTCAAATAAATCTGATTTTTTCTTTTTTTCTCATTCTCCCCCAATACATATCTCATGGCAGTGTAAATTGTTAAATTTAAAAACAATGACTACGGGAAGTTATAAAATCAACATCTTTGGAAGTCTTTAATAACAGGATAGATTTTCTAGTGTTATTTTGGGCCATAGGTTAAGGTAGAGGAGAGACTCTGCCTGCAATGCAGCAGACCTGGGATTGATCCCTGGGAAGATCCCTTGGAGAAGGGAATGTATTCTTGCCTGGAGAATCCCATGGAAAGAGGAGCTTGGGTGGGGGGCGGCTACAGTCCATGGGGTAGCAAAGAGTTGGACATGACTGAACTACTCACTTTTTTGGGAGGGGAAATCTTTAACAATAAGACAGATTTTTTAGGGTTATTTTAGGCCATAGGTTAAGATAGAAAAATAAATTTATGTAATTTTCAGAGTCTACTAGCCTTAGGGTTCTGGAATCAATGCTATATCAAGCAAAATGAAAGATGAATTGAGATTTAAATTTACTGACTGCCGGTATTGGTTGAAAGTGAAAGTCTCTCAGTCATGTCCAACTCTTTGAGACCCCATGGACAGTACAGTCCAGGGAATTCTCCAAGGGCTTCCCTGGTGGCTCAGACGGTAAAGCATCAGCCTGCAACCTGGGTTCAATCTCTTGGTTAGGAATATCCCCTGGAGAAGGAAATGGCAATCCACTCCAGTACTCTTGCCTGGAAAGTTCTATGGATGGAGGAGCCTGGTAGGCTATAGTCCATGGGATCACAAAGTCGGACATGACTGAGCAACTTCACTGGTACTGGTTGAGAAGATTAGATCAATGAAAAGTGTAGCAAAAGGGGACTACTAAGTCAAATGGGCCTTAGAAAGCATCACTATGAACAAAGCTGGTGAAGGTGATGGAATTCCAGTGGAGCTATTTCAAATCCTGAAAGATGATGCCGTGAAAGTGCTGCACTCAATATGCCAGCACATTTGGAAAACTCAGCAGTGGCCACAAGACTGGAAAAGGTCAGTTTTCATTCCAATCCCAAAGAAAGGCAATGCCAAAGAATGCTCAAACTACTGCACAATTGACTCATCTCACACGCTAGTAAAGTAATGCTCAAAATTCTCCAAGCCAGGCTTCAGCAATAAGTGAACCGTGAACTTCCAGATGTTCAAGCTGGTTTTAGAAAAGGCAGAGGAACCAGAGACCAAATTGCCAACATCCACTGGATCATGGAAAAAGCAAGAGAGTTCCAGAAAAACATCTATTTCTGCTTCATTGACTATGCCAAAGCCTTTGACTGTGTGGATCACAATAAACTGTGGAAAATTCTGAAAGACATGGGAATACCAGACCACCTGACCTGCCTCTTGAGAAATCTATATGCAGGTCAGGAAGCAACAGTTAGAACTGGACATGGAACGGCAGACTGGTTCCAAAAAGGAAAAGGAGTATGTCAAGGCTGTATATTGTCACCCTGCTTATTTAACTTATATGCAGAGCACATCATGAGAAACGCTGGGCTGGAAGAAGCACAAGCTGGAATCAAGATTGCCGGGAGAAATATCAATAACCTCAGATATGCAGATGACACCACGCTTATGGCAGAAAGTGAAGAGGAACTAAAAAGTCTCTTGATGAAGGTGAAAGAGGAGAGTGAAAAAGTTGGCTTAAAGATCAACATTCAGAAAATGAAGATCATGGCATCCGGTCCCATCATTCATGGGATAGATGGGGAAACAATGGAAACAGTGTCAGACTTTATTTTTGGGGGCTCCAAAATCACTACAGATGGTGACTGCGGCCGTGAAATTAAAAGACGCTTACTCCTTGGAAGGAAAGTTATGACCAACCTAGATAGCATATTGAAAAGCACAGACATTACTTTGCCAACAAAGGTCCGTCTAGTTAAGGCTATGGTTTTTCCAGTAGTCATGTATGGATGTGAGAGTTGGACTGTGAAGAATGCTGAGCGCCGAAGAATTGATGCTTTGGAACTGTGGTGTTGGAGAAGACTCTTGAGAGTCCCTTGGACTGCAAGGAGATCCAACCAGTCCATTCTGAAGGAGATCAGCCCTGGGATTTCTTTGGAAGGAATGATGCTAAAGCTGAAACTCCAGTACTTTGGCCACCTCATGCGTAGAGTTGACTCATTGGAAAAGACTCTGATGCTGGGAGGGATTGGGAGCAGGAGGAGAAGGGGACGACAGAGGATGAGATGGCTGGATGGCATCACTGACTCGATGGACGTGAGTCTGAGTGAACTCCAGGAGTTGGTGATGGTCAGGGAGGCCTGGCGTGCTGTGATTCATGGGGTCGCAAAGAGTCGGACACGACTGAGCGACTGAAATGAACTGAACTGAACTCACCTGTGCCATGGCATTACTTTATGGTGAATCTTTTTCATTTACATTTAGACACATTTTTGTGAGGGGATGTTTCCATTCTTTGAAATCACTTTCACCTAGTTTTTTATTGAAGTTTATTTTTCCTTGATTTTCCCTAATTCTAAGCTCCCCACATACCCACACTGTAGATGGTAAATAGTTTGAAATTCTGTGTGACTTAGATGCTGAGTATTTCTATGTTATATAGTGCCTTAAAATGTCAGTACGTGAAATTAGCAATGGGCTGAATCAGTTTTGCACACTTTAGGTATGGAGGTCAGGGGACTGGAGGGCCAGGGAGACACAAAGAAAATTGGGCACTATAGGGGCAGAGCACACATTCACTGCCAGAATGTTGGTATGTCCAGGAGGGATAAGTGAGGGCAATGAGGGACAGAGGTGACAAAGGCTGTTTCTAAAGGCGTTGATAACCTCAGACTCTGCTTTTAGGCTTAAAAACTTTCCTCAGATCATATGACAGTTATATTTTTAATTTTTTGAGGAATCTTCATACTGTTTAACATAGTGGCTGTACCAATTTACAGGTCCACCCACAGTGGAATAGGCTTCTCGTTCCTCCACATCCTAGCCAACACTTGTTATTTCTTGTCTTTTCCAATTATAGCCATTTTGACTATCGGGAGGTTATATCTCATTGCGGTTCTGATGTGCATTTCCCTGATGATTAGTGGCGTTGAGCATCTTACCATGTGCCTATTGGCCATCTGTATGTCTTCTTTGGAAATATGTCTATTCAGATCCTCTGTCTAATTTTTTAAAAATTTATTTATTTTTTATTGAAGGATAATTGCTTTACAGAATTTTGTTGTTTTCAGTCAAACTTGAACATGAAACAGCCATCAGTTCAGTTCAGTTCACTCAGTTGTGTCCGACTCTTTGCGACCCTATGAATTGCAGCATGCCAGGCCTCCCTGATCATCACCAACTTCCGGAGTTCACTCAAACTCACCTCCATCGAGTCAGTGATGCCATCCAGCCATCTCATCCTCTGTCGTCCCCTTTTCCTCCCACCCTCAATACTCCCTAGGGTTAGTTCTCTGGTAGTCTAGGGTCTTGGAGTCAGTGCTCCCACTCTAAAGGCTCAGAGTTTGATCTCTGGTCAGGAATGAAGATTTCACAAGTGGTTTGTTATGGCATTGAGATTAAAACAAATATCCAAAAATGAGAAACAAAAGGTGAACCCAGACAAATGGCAGTTACAAAATCAGGCAAATAACAATTAAAATAATGGAATATACACATATACATACACACCCATGAGCAAAGTCAAAACAGTCCAACAAAAATGAGTAGATTGACCTGATGAACAAAGGAAATAAAAACTAAGAACAAAATTAAGTAAAACACAAACTGGAAAACAAAACTAAAGCAAGGTGCCAAGTGGGGAATAAAGCAATGGAAACAAAACTAACAAATATGTTGAGAGGAAAGGAAAGAAAGGAAAGAAAGGAAGAATAGATATGCAAATTTAAATAGCGGTAGATGAAGAAGATTTATATACGTTAAGAGTGACTGCAAGGGGAAAAAAACAGTAGGAGAGGCAAACAAAAGAATAAATATAAGAAAAATGTAGTAGGTTTAAAAAAATTAAAAAGTAAAATCGTAAAAAAGAAAGAAAAAAAAAAGAAGAAAGAAAGAAGGAAAAAAATAGGAAAGTTCCACAGAATTGCAAAAGCGCAACATAGAGACAGAGGTTTATAACAACAATATAAAGTGTGACTGAATATACACATATACATAAACACCCATAATCAAAATCAGAACAGTCCAACAGAAATAAAGTACAATAGATTGACCTGGCAAACAAAGAAAACCAAAAATTACATCTACCAGAACAAAGCTAACAAAAGCACAAACTGGAAAACAAAACTAAAGCAAGGTGCCAATTGGTGGATAAAGCAATGAAAATAAAACTTACAAATATATTGAGAGGAAAGAAGAGAAAGAAAAAGAAAATGGATATTCAGAGTGAAATAGATGTGAAGCGTGAACTTCCTGATGTTCAAGCTGGTTTTAGAAAAGGCAGAGAAACCAGAGATCAAATTGCCAACATCCGCTGGATCATCGAACAAGCAAGAGTGTTCCAGAAAAACATCTATTTCTGCTTTATTGACTATGCCAAAGCCTTTATTGACTGTGTGGATCACAATAACCTGTGGAAAATTCTGAAAAAGATGGGAATACCAGACCACCTGATCTGCCTCTTGAGAAATTTGTATGCAGGTCAGGAAGCAACAGTTAGAACTGGGCATGGAACAACAGACTGGTTCCAAATAGGAAAAGGAGTACATCAAGGCTGTATATTGTCACCCTGCTTATTTAACTTATATGCAGAGTAGATCATGAGAAATGCTGGGCTGGAAGAAACACAAGCTGGAATCAAGATTGCCGGGAGAAATATCAATAACCTCAGATATGCAGATGACACCACCCTTATGGAAGAAAGTGAAGTGGAACTCAAAAGCCTCTTGATGAAAGTGAAAGAAGAGAGTGAAAAAGTTGGCTTAAAGCTCAACATTCAGAAAACGAAGATCATGGCATCCGGCCCCATCACTTCATGGGAAATAGATGGGGAAACAGTGGAAACAGTGTCAGACTTTATTTTTTGGGCTCCAAAATCACTGCAGATGGTGACTGCAGCCGTGAAATTAAAAGACGCTTACTCCTTGGAAGGAAAGTTATGACCAACCTAGATAGCATATTGAAAAGCAGAGACATTACTTTGCCAACAAAGATCCATCTAGTCAAGGCTATGGTTTTTCCAGTGGTCATGTATGGATGTGAGAGTTGGACTGTGAAGAAGGCTGAGCACCAAAGAATTGATGCTTTTGAACTGTGGTGCTGGAGAAGACTCTCGAGAGTCCCTTGGACTGTAAGGAGAGCCAACCAGTCCATTCTGAAGGAGATCAGCCCTGGAATTTCTTTGGAAGGAATGATGCTAAAGCTGAAACTCCAGTACTTTGGCCACCTCATGCGAAGAGTTGACTCATTGGAAAAGACTCTGATGCTGGGAGGGATTGGGGGCAAGAGGAGAAGGGGATGCCAGAGGATGAGATGGCTGGATGGCATCACTGACTCGATGGACGTGAGTCTGAGTGAACTCCGGGAGTTGGTGATGGACAGGGAGGCCTGGCGTGCTGCGGTTCATGGGGTCGCAAAGAGTCGGACACGACTGAGCGACTGATCTGATCTGAAACAAAATTTATATATGTAAAAGACTAACTGCAAGGAGAAAAGAACAGTAGGAAAAGAAAACAAAGGAATTAATATAAAAAAAAATAATGGGTTTGAAAGATTAAAAATTAAAATTAAAAAAGAAAGAGAAAAAAAAAGGAAAATTCCACAGAACTGCAAAAGTCCAACGTAGAGGCAGAGGTTTATAACAACAATAAAAAATGTGACTGAGGAAAAAAAAAGCTGAAAAGCTTAATTGGATTTCTTAGTGCCAATAAAACTGACAACTACAACAGTGGGGAGAAAAAAGAAAAAAAAAAAAAAAAGAAAAAAATCCAGAAGAATCTACAGAACAAGTCAAAACATAAGAATAATAAACGTTTCTTGAGTCACTGCTATCAGAGTCCTTTCTCTCGCTGGGAGTCACAGTCCACCTCACCTCCGTAGGATGCCCTCCCACACTGTGCTGATCTCTGGACATGCTGTGGGGGCAGCTCTGATTCTAATCTGGTTTTACTCCTTTGTGTTCTTGCCTCCAATGTCCACAGGTATCAGGACTAGTGCATTTTCTTTTGTGGGGGCTCTCAATGGCCTTTTATATATTCCATAGACACAGAGTCTGCCTAGTTGATCGTGTGGATTTAATCTGCAGCTTGTACAGCTGGTGGGAGGGATTTGGGTCTTTTTCCTTAGCCACACTGCACTTGGGTTTCAACTGTGGTTTTATTTCCACCTCTGCATGTGGGTTGTCCACTGGGGTTTGCTCCTGGGGCTGCCCTGGAGGACTTGGGTTTGCCCCATTGAGGGCCAGGTGTGGAGGTGGTGCAGCTGCTTGGGTCACAGGGGTTCTGGCAGCACCAGGGACTCCTGGGGGGTGGTGGCCAGGGCAGCAGGAAATATAGCTCTAGAAGGGTATGGCAACCAGTATTGGCCAACATACTCCAGTATTCTTGCCTGGAGAACCCCCCTCCCTGACAGAGAAGCCTGGCAGGCCACAGTCTACAGGGTCGTGAAGAGTCGGACATGACCAAAGCAACCCCCGCATAGACGCAAGAATTTTTTTGACTGTGGCAGCTCTGTCCCAGTGAGAATTGGATGTGAAGGTGGCGCAGCTGCTTGGTTTGTGGGGACACTGGTGGCATCAAATGTGCAGGGACATAGACTGCCTCCATCACAGGAGTTATGGCCCTATTAGTGTCTTTTTTCAAGCCTCTGGTAGCTGGCAATCAGAAGGCCTCTTTGACCAGTCTTTCTCCATAGTTCCGCCTGTTCAGGCACTTAGAGGGCTCCCTTGCCTAGGGTTCTTCTCTGTTGTTCCATGCATCAGGCACATAGAAGGCCCCCCGCCCCGCCCCCGGCTGGGGTCCTACCCTATAGATTGGCACGTCAGGCACTTAAAGGGGCACCCTGGGTGGGGTCCTTCTCTGTTGTTTGGCATGTCAGGCACACAGAGGGGCCCCCCGGGCTCAGTGTGTCAGGTGTTTGACCGGCCAGCCTCTCTAATTTATTGTTCAGCTGTCCATGCTGGCGTTTGGGGAGAGAGAGGCTATGGTGACGGCTCCACCCACTACGTGTGACTCAGCAGTACTGCCTTGCTACCGTGGCTGCCTGGCTTTCCTTCTCTGGCATTTCCCCCCACAACTTCCTCCCTCACATCCCCTCAATCTGTCTCTCCACAGTCAACAGTAGCCCTCACCCAGGGATTGCTCCACAATTCCTAATCTCTAGCTCCCAGCCACTGCACATTCCAAGGACTAGCGTTTCTGTCTGGGGTATGTATGGCTGCGGCAAGGACTGTCTGATGCTCATTTCACTTAGGCTGCCTAGATCAGCTGTTTCACTCTCAGCCTTAAATGTTTCTCCTCTGCCTCAGACAATTGCCCAGATGTGGAGACTGGTTCCCTGCTTCAGTTGCACCACGTGCCGAGGGCAGGTCCAGTCCTACTAACACTCCTGTTTTTCCCCCTAGCTCTGTAGTATTACCAAGTTTTGTGACTATGCCAAAGCCTTTGACTGTGTGGATCACAATAAACTGTGGATAATTTTGAAAGAGATGGGAATACCAGACCACCTGACCTCCCTCTTGAGAAACATATGAAGATCAGGAAGCAACAGTTAGTACTGGATATGGAACAACAGACTGGTTCCAAATAGGAAAAGGAGTATGTCAAGGCTGTATATTGTCACCCTGCTTATTTAACTTCTATGCAGAGTACATCATGAGAAACGCTGGGCTGGAAGAAGCACAAGCTGGAATCAAGACTGCTGGGAGACATATCAATAACCTTAGATATGCAGATGACACCACCCTTATGGCAGAAAGTGAAGAGGAACTAAAAAGCCTCTTGATGAAAGTGAAAGAAGAGAGTGAAGAAGTTGGCTTAAAGCTCAACATTCAGAAAACTAAGATCATAGTATTTGGTCCCATTACTTAATGGGAAATAGAGGGGGACAGTGGAAACAGTGTCAGACTTTATTTTTTGGGGCTCCAAAATCACTGCAGATGGTGACTGCAGCCATGAAATTAAAAGATGCTTACTCCTTGGAAGGAAAGTTATGACCAACCTAGATAGCATATTCAAAAGCAGAGACATTACTTTGCCAACAAAGGTCAGTCTAGTCAAGGCTATGGTTTTCCCAGTGGTCACGTATGGATGTGAGAGTTGGCCTGTGAAGAAAGCTGAGCACTGAAGAATTGATGCTTTTGAACTGTGGTGTTGGAGAAGACTCTTGAGAGTCCCTTGGACTGCAAGGAGATCCAACCAGTCCATTCTAAAGGAGGTCAGTCCTGGGTGTTCTTTGGAAGGACTGATGCTAAAGCTGAAACTCCAATACTTTGGCCACCTCATGCGAAGAGTTGACTCATTGGAAAAGACTCTGATGCTGGGAGGGATTGGGGGCAGGAGGAGAAGGGGACGACCGAGGATGAGATGGCTGGATGGCATCACTGACTCGATGAACATGAGTTTGAGTAAACTCCAGGAGTTGGTGCGATTCATGGGGTCACAAAGAGTTGGACATGACTGAGCGACTGAACTGAACTGATAGATTCTTCTCAATTGGTCAGCTACTCCTGTCTGTTCTCAGCTGGTGTTCAGCAGGCATTTCTATGTCTGAAGGTGTATGTATCTGTGGAGAGAGATGTACTCCACGTCCATCTACTCCTCTGCCATCTTATTCTCCCCTTCTCTATCCACTTTTTAATTGGCTTCTTTGTTGGTTTTGATATTGGTTTGTATGAATCTTTGTATATTTTGGATATTAACCCCTAATCAGATACATCATTTGCAAATAAATATCCTTTCCCATTCAGTAGGTAGTCTTTTAATTTTATTGTTTTTTATTTTTACTGTACAAAAGCTTTTAAGTTTTATTAGGTCCCTTTTGTTAATTTTTGTGTTTATTTCCCTTGCCTGAGAGACAGATCTGAAAAAGTACTTCTAAGACTGATGTCAAAGAGAACACTGCCTATGTTTTCTTCCATTTCTGTGGTTTCCAGTCTTAAATGTAGGTCTTTAATCCACTTTGAGTTTATTTTTTATTTGATGTGAGAAAGTGTTTTAATTGTATTCTTTTACATGTAGCTGTCTAATTTTCCCAGCACCAGTTTTGAAAAGACTTCCCCCGCCCCCACTTATGTTATTGCCTCTTATGTTAGAGATTAATCCAGCAATTCCACACCCAGGTATTTACTAGAAAAAAATGAAAACATTAATTTGAAAAGGTGTATATCCATCGCAATGTTCAGAGAAGAATTACTAACAATAGCTAAGGTATGGAAGGAACCTAAGTGTCCATCAACATATGAATGGATAAAGAAGATGTGGTATTGTGGTATATATAATGGATATTACTAAGCCATAAAAAAGAATGAAAGTTTGCTATTTGCAACAACTTGGATGGACCTGGAGGGTAATATGCTTAGAGAAATGAGTCAGGCAGAGAAAGACAGATATGTTTTCACTTATATGTGGACTGTAAAAAATATAGCAACTGAACAAGTATAACAAAGCAGAAACTCACAGATACAGAGAACAGACTGCAGGTTGCCAGAGGGGAAAAGGGTAGAAAGAAAGTGAAAGTGAAGTCGCTTAGCTGTGTCCGACTCTTTGCGACCCCATGGACAGTAGCCTACCACGCTTCTCAGTCCATGGGATTTTCCAGGCAAGATTATTGGATTGGGTTGCCATTTCCTTCTCCAGGGGATCTTCCTGACCCAGGGATTGAACCCGGGTCTCCCACACTGCAGGCAGATGCTTTACCCTCTGAGCCACCAAGGAAGCCTGAGAAGGGTAGGGGTAGGTGCAAAAAGGGTGAAGTGAATTAGGAGAAACAAACTGCTGGGTATAAAATAGATAAGTTACAAAGATGTAATGTCTTTTCCCCCTCAACTTCCTCATGTTCTCCATATTCTTGAACTGAACAAATGATTACTTTTGTCATTTTAAATGGGTCTTCATAGGAAATGCCTTTTTTCCTCTTCCCTGAATATGACTATCTTCTGTGATAATGAAATGATTGACATGTTTAAAATAAACATCATTCAGTTGCTGTTCTGATCAATTTCCAAAAATTAGCAAACTTCCCCTTGAAATTAATTGTGTAATGTCTTCAATTTTCTATTGCTAGTTTAATCATGGCTCAAAAATATGATAACACTTTGAAATTGTTAGACTGGTTATCCAAACACTTCTACATATAAATGAAATATCTATTTTAAAGCACAGAAACAAGTTAACCAAAATTATTCCAAATAAAAAATTAAGATAACATTTGATTATAATATTTAATTAGAATCACTTTCAAATATGAATTTTAAATTCTTATTCTATATTTCAATTTCTCCATAATTTATAGTTTAGGAACAGTGTATAATTAAAAAATTTTATTTTTGCTAAAAGCTACATTTTGAGAGTGTTAGTTGCTCAGTTGTGTCTGACTCTTTGTGATTCCATAAACTGCAGCTGACTAGACTCCTCTGTCCATGGAATTCTTCAGGCAAGAATACTGGAGTTGTTTGTCATTTCCTTCTCCAGGGGATCTTCCCAACCCAGGGATCGAATCTGGGTCTCCTACACTGCAGGCAGATTTTTTATGTCTGAGCTACCAGGAAAGCCTCACATTTTTAGAAATAATATGTAAGTTATTTAATAAAATATCTATTTTAATTCAATGAAATATTAGTAGTTTGAGATATTTCAGAGTAAAATAAGATTGCAGACATTACTCTATGAAATTAGGAGTTTAATTTGCTGCAATTTTAAATCTTATTAATACTTTGACTCTTTCTTGGTATGGAATTCACATTTTTGGATGATATTTCTAATTGGCACGAGGTTTATCTTTAAAAATGAATTTAAGTTAAAGCAACATCTTGTAGAATAAAAGAAAACTTCTGTGACTTAATTTAGACAAATTATTTTTCTATTTTGTTATTTTCACAGTTTGCATTTTACTTGAATACCTTACCTACACTCTGCAACTGTTAATAAGCTTTACTCATCCCTCCTTTTTCATTCTCTGGTGACCAGTATAGTTATAGTTGGGCTTCCCTGGTGGCTCAGATGGTAGAGAATCTGCCTGCAATGCAAGAGACCTGGGTCTGATCTCCAGATCAGGAAGATCTCATGGAGAAAGGAATGGCTAGCCACCCCAGTATTCTTGCCTGGAGAATTCCATGGACAGCAGAGCCTGGTGGGCTACAGCTTATGGGGTTGCAAAGAGTTGGACACGACTGGGCAACTAACACTTTGACTTTTTCATAATTATAGTTGATACCATTTTCATGGAGTGAATATCAGCAAATCCAATTACATATTCCTTAACCACTATTTACTGATAGGAAACATGAGAGAACTTCTAGAAGCAAGGAAAGACATAGTACACCTCAGTTATGACCATGAACTTATTCTTTCCATTGATCTGGCCTATCTTTAGACCTGACAATGCTGCTGCTGCTACTGCTGCTAAGTCGCTTCAGTCATATCCGACTCTGTGAGACCCCATAGACGGCAGCCCACTAGGCTCCTCTGTCCCTGGGATTCTCCAGGAAAGAACACTGGAGTGGGTTGCCATTTCCTTCTCCAATGCATGCAAGTGAAAAGTGAAAGTAAAGTCACTCAGTCGTGCCTGACTCTTAGCGACCCCATGAACTGCAGCCTACCAGGCTCCTCTGTCCATGGGGTTTTCCAGGCAAGAGTATTGGAGTGGATTGCCATTGCCTAGACCTGACCATATTGCCTTTCAAATTAATATCACAGATGAAAGATATAGGGAATATTTCAACCTCCCCTACCATGGCATTATTTTCTTTCTTTTTAAAAGTACAATCCAGTGTTCACTCCTTAGATGCTCAGAAATTCTACTGGGTTATCTTATACTCTTAGATTTAATATAATTAGTTTCAACATCCAATCTGAAGATCTGGGTGTAGAATATATGCTTTCACTTTTTGATTCCTATAGAAGGAGTTGAGTTTAGTACTCTGACATATGTAGTTATTCAGAAATATAATCAGATATCATATTTGAATCTTTAACAGCCATAACTGAACCTCTCTGGTACCTATATCACTAGGATATATGCTTGAGTAGGGTGATCTGATAAAATGTGGGACATTCAATTAAATTTGAATTTCAGATAAACAACTATTTTTTTTGTGTATAAGTATGCCCTAAATATTGCATTGGAGATATCTATTTATGCTAAAAATGATTGATCTGAAATTCAAATTTAATGGGGAATTCTGTATTTTTATTTGCTTTTCTGACAACCTTGTCAGCTTAGAACAATATGAAGCTTAAGAGTCAGGACATGTACATAAAAAGTGTAAGTAGAAACACAAGGAAATACCTTGTGGTGGTTTAAACACATATATCTACAAATTCTTGGGCACTCCTTCATTGAGAGATGGAAAATATGTCTCTTTCTTTGAATCTGGTTTGAATTTAGGAATTTCCTAGGAACCAAGAGAATGCAGAGGAGATGCCACTCCATGGCTACCAAGCCTGGGTCATAAAGGCAATGTGTGCAGACACTCACTATTAAAGCGCTGAGCTACCAGCTAAGACTAATTACCCTGGGGCCTCCATGCTGTCTGGAAGCCTAGGCCACACGGACAGGGTCAAGTGGCTTCTTAAGTCCCAGTGAGGTCACAGCTTAGAGCCAACATCAATCACTAGGCCTGTGAGTGAAGTCATCTCCAGATGGTTCCAGACCCTAGCCACTGAGTAATTCCCAGCTGAAACCCAGATATTGTGGAACAGAGATAAGCTATTCCTGTTGTGTCCCATCTGAATTCCTGACCTACATCATCTGAGAGCATAATAAAGAGGTTGTTTTAAGTCACTGAATTTTGGGGTAATTTGTTATGCAGTAATACTGATTGTGATACACATATTAAGCACAAAGTGAATGGTCAACATAACCTGTGATTCAGTTTAATGGAGGGAGAAGTCACCAAAAGCTTGTGTGGGGATGAGGCTCCCCTGCTTGGCTTCCCACACTTGAAAGGAAGAGCAAGACATGGACAATGAGAAAGGGAAAGTGTGAAAGCAGGTTTAAGGGCAAAGATCTTTGTTCTTTTTCCTTTAAAATTCTTCTCAGAGTAATTGGAATTTAAAATAAATCAGCTTCTAAAGCAGTGGGAAAAAAGATTAAAGGTTGAATGGAGAAGGAATAAGTTAAACTCTCATCTTCATTTGGGGACTGTGCTTCTGAGTGTTTAAAGATGAAGCTATTATGACTGCGTATAGGACTTAATAATCTTTAGGCAGACTGATAACTGAGAAAGAGATTGCTGTAATTTTGGTTTGATGACCCACTAGGCTGACTCAGTCACTTAAATTTCACATTTCTTTAAAATTCTGAAACAAGGGTTCAGAAGTGTTCTTAAGCGTTCTTTTAAAAGAACAGAAGAGTTTCATGGGCGAGCAAAGCAATCCGCTGGAAAGAGACTTTTCTTCATGATTTAATGCCTTTGAGGAAGTTTCCAAACTGCAGGATGATGAACGATAAAGGCAAAAAAGATTATTTTGCCTGCCTTTATTTGTGGAAAGATTTTTTGGAGAGATATCATGTGCAGATAGTGTGGCAAAAGATACTGAAGGTTGAGTCCTTTTCTTTGAAAACTTTATAATGTCAGGAGATGTTTATAATGTGAAGAATGTTGGTACACGTCTCAAAGCTAAAACCTAGAGATTGCTATGTACAAAGATAGTAGTATACTTTGTGTTTTAGGAGTGGACTTTGAGCAAAATGTTGAGGTAGGTGTTGCTGAAACAGCTTCCTTCCTCTTACTGTATTCTCACTCTCCATACTCCTGTTCCCTCACACCTCTCTGGACCTTCCCAGAACCCCTCAGTTCTCACGCTGTCTGGCCTATCAATCCCTCCCTTTCTCTATTACACTTTACCACACTCATTTCTCCGAGTTTCCTCCAAGCTATGCTTTGAGGCTATTGGTGGGTCCTTCACGTGTGCCCATCCAAATAGATGTGTCTTTCCATGGTGAGATGTGGCGATGACATGGACTGGGCTTTCCAGGATAGGTAGTATACAAGTAATCCCATTATCTCCTTATACTGAAATTCCTCAGAAATCCCAACATTTTGATATTAAACTGTATATCTCAGAACTTCACTCAGATTGAAGAGGGACCCCAAATCCCTTTAGATCATGAGCTTAGATTCCTTGTGTTAAAAATTCTTGTCCTCCGTACCTCATTACTCTATCTTTTTAAAAATCAGTTTTGTGGTTACTCTACAGCTTTCACTGGAGACATTGGCTCTTCTTGTTTACTCTTCTTGTCCTTGCCCAAGTTATGGTATTTTTTCATCTACCCACCCATCCATCCATCTGTCTAGTTTTCTATTCATGTGGACACCTCATATTATACCATAGCTTCATAGTTACTTGTAGTTCTTAACTTTGATACCTTTATTTCTTTTTCATTTTTAGTTATCTGGCACATAGTGAACATTATGTTAAGGAAATAAAAATACTTAAAATATAAGCATCCGCAGATTTTTGTAACACATGGAATCATCAGGTACTGATAGCACAAATTTCACTCACCCTCACTCTCTCTAAGGATGTGGTAATTTTATTGTTGTTGTTTAGTTGCCAAACCATGTCCAACTCTTTGCAACTCCATGCATTGTAGCCCGCCAGGCTCCTGCGTCCATGGAGATATTCCAGACAAGAATAGTGGAGTGGGCTGCCATTTCCTTTTCCAGGAAATCTTCCTGACCCAGAAATTGAACCAGCATCTCCTCCAAGCCCTGCAAAATTTCATCCAATTAAGACTTCAATCTCCCTGAATGTGAGGGTCGTGGTGATGTCGTCAATGTGCCTCAACAGAGTGTCAGGTTCAGTCGCTGTACATTGCCTCTCCTGGCTTTCCTCTGTCACTCCATGAGCTTCTCAATCTCCTTTGCCTGAGGGGATGCTTGTCAGTGCTCTACCTGCAGGTTCAGTTCAGTTCAGTCGCTCAGTCATGTCCGACCCTTTGCAACCCCATGGACTGCAGCACATGAGGCCTCCCTGTCCATCACCAACCCCTGGAGGTCACTCAAACTCATGTCCATTGAGTCGGTGATGCCATCCAACCATCTCATCCTCTGTCATCCCCTTCTTCTCCTGCCCTCAATCCTTCCCAGCATCAGGGTCTTTTCAAATGAGCCAGCTCTTCACATCAGGTGGCTAAAGTATTGGAGTTTCAGCTTCAGCATCAGTCCTTCCAATGAATATTCAGGACTGATCTCTTTTAGGATGGACTGGTTGGATCTCCTTGCAGTCCAAGGGACTCTCAAGAGTCTTCTCCAACACCACAGTTCAAAAGCATCAATTCTTCGGCGCTCAGCTTTTTTTAGAGTCCAATTCTCAAATCCATACATGACCACAGGAAAAACCATAGCCTTGACTAGACGGACCTTTGTTGGTAAAGTAATGTCTCTGCTTTTTAATATGCTGTCTATGTTGGTCATAACTTTTCTTCCAAGTAGTGTCTTTTAATTTCATGGCTGCAGTGATTTTGGAGCCCCCCAAAATAAAGTCTATCACTGTTTCCCCATCTATTTGCCATGAAGTGATGGGACCAGGTACCATGATCTTAGTTTTCTGAATGTTGAGTTTTAAGCCAACTTTAAAGGTACCTGCAGCTATCTTCTGTGAAAACACCCATGCTCATGCCATGTGTTCATTATTTTTGAATTTCCAAGGTTTCCAGATCTTAAGGTAGGAAAGAATGCAACCTATTCAGTTATGCTTTTGTCTTGTTGACTCATCAACTTCACTAGGCCTGTTTTATCTCAGATGTTCCTTCATGAAACAAATGGTTTTTACAGCTTTTGATTTAATTTTCTTGTGTTGTAGGCTTTTAGCAGTGGTTTTCAACCTCGAATGTGCATTAGAATCACCTAGTTAAACCAACCATTTAAAAATACTGATGCCCCACCCCCTAGAGATTCTGATTTAATACATCTGGGTGAGACCAACATTAGGTGATTCTACTGTGCTGTGAGTAGTGAGAATCTTTGGTTTACAGGCACTGACAGGAGGCTGACATGGTGCTTATCTCCTACCAATCTTTCTTCCAGGTGCCTTTAAAATAGTGTTTCTCCTCCTTTGGATCAGAACAGTCTTCAAACTTCAGCAAATCTTGTCAAAGCACCTACTTGATGGTGAGAGAAGTCTGAATTTCAGTTTGGTGCTTAAAGTAAGAGTCCACAGTAGTTTTTATAAGAAAAAATTCCAAACACAGACTTCCTGTGGGAGAAAAAGCCTTACTGGTACTGGAGGCTTCCCCATTCTAAGCTATCAGAAAAATTCTTCGTCCAGTTTTGAAAAAGATTGACAAAAAAAAAGCATGTACTACCTCATTTTCACCTTTAACCTATCTGATTTTTCTATTAAATGTATAGGAACACAGTTAATGTCACATATAATATTAATTCTGGATTTTGATAGGTTTCTCAGTTCCCCAGGGTCACAATTTAGACTGAGCACAGGAAATCATTTGAAAAGTCAATCAATTGTGTAATTTTCTCTGATTAATCTGCAAAGTGGGTTTAGTGATGATAATGAAGTTGGGACCTAGAAATGTTGGGACCTAGAAATGTCTCCCTATAATCATACCTTTGTAAAATTTGTATAAGAAGGCTTTTTTTATGTTAAGAAGGATTTTCTTCCCCAAACTGCAAAAGCTTCAGCCCTCCCTCAACTTGGTTATGTGGAAACCTTGAAAGTTGTGTCAAGGTGAAATAGTTCTTATTTTAATGTCTTTATCTTTCATTTTCTTTTCTACTAGCAAGAGTAGCAAGAAAGACAACATAGGCTTAATTTAAGCCAATATGTGCCACTAACCATGTACAGTTGTTAAATGAAGTACCACTCTACCTTTTGGTAAAAAAGCCATGCCTCAAGCCCCCAAGTATCCCCCTGTACTACCATTCCATCTTACTGGTTGTTCCTGTGAAGCTGACTGATGCCTCCCATGATCCAACCCCTAACAAGGCAACATTCAGCATACCAGGGAGCTCTTCAGAACTCTGATTCAGTGCTATGGCCACCAGCATCCAATCTGGATTGGTCAATACCTGTGCTAAATGAATTATTAAATACGTCGATTATTATCCTTGCTTAAAAACAACTTCAGTATTCTGCAGTTATGTATCATAGATAGAAGATTAAATGTTTAATAAAATATTTTTATATAATAAGTGACACTATAAAAAAACAATCTCTTTTAGAAATTATTTTTGGAGATCTCTTTTGGGCCCATTCAATATTTGGCTTATATATGACTAAGAAAATTAATGTCATATAGAAACCAGATCTCATCTCAGTCAAAAAGGATTTGAGGAATACCTTAATAGACCTTTAATTTACAACTAGGATGTTTCTTAAAATATACTGAAAGAAGGAAGCCAACTGCTAACACAAAGGAATTCACAACTCAATAGACATTGTGTAGGAGTTGCTGTGAGGGCTAGAAAGGAGACAGCACAGATATTCAACAATTGCTTAAATCTTTACTAAGAAATACATTTGGGAAGGTGCTTTACTTAAACTCTATTTAGAGCTGATCCACATTTTAGGTTGAGAGAGTTATGAGCTCAGGGCATTCTATGCATAATTTGGCAACCTAAGATTTAATACTGAAGACATGAAATTAAAAGATGCTTACTCCTTGGAAGGAAAGTTATGACCAACCTAGATAGCATTTTGAAAAGCAGAGACATTACTTTGCCAACAAAGGTCCGTCTAGTCAAGGCTATGGTCTTTTCCTGTGGTCATGTATGGATGTGAGAGTTGGACTATGAAGAAAGCTGAGCACTGAAGAATTGATGCTTTTGAACTGTGGTGTTGGAGAAGACTCTTGAGAGTCCCTTGGACTGCAAGGAGATCCAACCAGTCCATTCTGAAGGAGATCAGCCCTGGGATTTCTTTGGAAGGAATGATGCTAAAGCTGAAACTCCAGTACTTTGGCCACCTCATGCCAAGAGTTGACTCATTAGAAAAGACTCTGATGCTGGGAGGGATTGGGGGGCAGGAGGAGAAGGGGACGACAGAGAATGAGATGGCTGGAGGGCATCACCGACTGGATGGACGTGAGTCTGAGTGAACTCTGGGAGTTGGTGATGGACAGGGAGGCCTGGCGTGCCACAATTCATGGGGTTGCAAAGAGTCGGACACGACTGAGCAACTGAACTGAACTGAAGAGTTAATACATCATTTGGACCAGATTTAATGCACATGAATGTTGAAAGTAAATGAAAAATTAAGACTAAGTTGTTTAAAACATGTAAGCTCACTTTAGAACATAAATCATAGCATAACCTTTGAAAAGAATAACCTCACATTATCATTTTCACAGATATTTTAATTGTAAACTGAAAAGAATCTTTGGTTATACTATTGGTGTTCTGTTGTTTAGTCACTAAGTTGTGTCTGACTCTTTGCAACCCTATGACTACACTCGCCAGGCTCCTCTGTCCATGGGATTTCCCAGGCAAGAATACTGGAGTGGGTTGCCATTTCCTTCCTCATAGTTACTCTGTATAGATTTAAAAACCCTTGTTTGTTGTTGTTCAGCCACTAAGTCATGTCTGACTCTGTGATTCCATGGACTGCCAGGCTTCCTTGTCCTTCACTGTCTCCTGGAATTTGTTCAAATTCATGTCCATTGAATCGCTGATGCCATCCAACCATCTCATTCTCTGTCATCCCCTTCTCCTGCCTTCAGTCTTTCCCAGCATCAGGGTCTTTTCCAATGAGTTGGCTCTTCTCATCAAGTGGCCAAAGTATTGGAGCTTCAGATTCAGCATCAGTTCTTTGGTGCTCAGCCTTCTTTATGGTTCAACTCTCACATCTGTACATGACTACGGGAAAAATCATAAATTTGACCATATGGACCTTTACTGGCAAAGTGATGTCTCTGCTTTTTAATATGCTATCTAGGTTTCTCATAGCTTTCTTTCCAAGGAGCAAGCATCTTTTTATTTCATGGGTTCAGTCACAAAAAAACCCTTTGGTAATATAATTATTAATAAACAGATAAAAATAAGCAACAAAGGGGACAGGTAAAAGATATTTTTGGATAGAAAATCATAACATAAATACTTTTTCAAGGAAGGTTCATTTGAAGTTTCACAAATGGCCCCAAATCACTCAAGGGCATACTCAAATTTACAGATGCCAATAGATTTTCTGAGTAAAAATCTGCCTATTCATTCAAGATTGAAAAAATACCCTTTATTGAGTGTGTAATATAGTCTAGGTATTGCATTAAACTACACATACAAAAGGATGAAGATGACAATCCCTGTCCTAAAGGGCACATTTTCAGTGGTAGAGACAAACAGGTAAGTAGAAAGTTCCATTCAATATAACATGTAAATGGTTTGTAGAAATGAACTAGTGATCTATATAATTATATATCTTTTTAGTATAGGGTGATGCTTGGCAGAAATTCCAGAGGAGTTTTCAAACCCAGCACGGATTCTCTCCCACGAGTATGACTCATCAGGAGAGATTATTCTGTCCTTGTTAAATGGAACCACATTATGCTTGGAGTCCAGATTCCCTGAGTACTTAACCGGTACAACAGTGCAGCAATGGGGATTCCATTTGATCTCGCCAATCTCTCCCATTTTTCTGGTCCATCTGTCCTGCTCTTCTGCCCATATTTCTGAGACAAATACTATCTGTTCTCTGCTTCTTTCATAATGAAAGAAAACTTAGCCATAATTGGATTCAAGTGCATACTTGCTCAGTTTAATCCCCAGTTTGAATCCCAAATTCCACCAGCAGGTGGTAGGGAAGTCAAACAGAGTAAGTCTGTTTATAATTGTTTTGGGCTGAGACCACAGTACAGTAATGATTTTGACACTTCTGGGTAAATAACATCTTCTATGTTTATAATAACACTTGTAGATATTGTTCTTGATTACTTTATTTGGCTCCTAAAATTGGTGTATTTTTTTTTTTGAATTACATTTTTAGTCTCTTAGAATTTCAAGCATTAGCATTATTATTATTGTTAAAGAATGCTATGTGAGTGTATTTTTGTTTGGCTATTTAAAGCTCATTTAAAGAGAGTCCCTAAAGAGGCACTGATGTATAGATCAGTCTTATGGACTCTGTGGGAGAGGGAGAGGGTGGGGAGATTTGGGAGAATGACATTGAAACATGTATAATATCATGTATGAAACGAGTCGCCAGTCCAGGTTCGATGCACGATACTGGATGCTTGGGGCTGGTGCACTGGGACGACCCAGAGGGAGGGTATGGGGAGGGAGGAGGGAGGAGGGTTCAGGATGGGGAACACATGTATACCTGTGGCAGATTCATTTCGATATTTGGCAAAACTAATACAATATTGTAAAGTTTAAAAATAAAATAAAATTAAAAAAAATAAAGTGAGTCCCTGGTGGCTCAGTTGGTAAAGAATCTGCCTGCAATGCAGGAGACCTGGGTTCGATCCCTGGGTCAGGAAGATCCCTTGGAGAAGGGAATGGCAACTCACTTCAGTATTCTTGCCTGGGGAATTCCATGGACAGAAGAGCCTGGTGGGCTACTGTCCATGAGATCACAAAGAGTTAGACACGACTGAGTGACTCACACACACACACACACACAAAGCAGCCATAGTCTTTATATTCAAGAAGAATGCCATTTTAAAATCTGAAAATGTAATTCATATGTGTAAGTACAATATCTAGTAAAGTTCTCTTTTTAGAATAAAAAAATCTGAGAGTCTATAAGGTTGCATTTTATGTATACTTTGTACCAAATATCTCCATGAATGTATTCTGAAAAGAAATTATTTTTAAAGGGCACAAAACCTAGGGTCTGTCTACTTTTAAAACTGACCAGTTATGGTTTCTTTTCAAGACAGGATCCCACTCCAGTGAGAAATTGATTGGAAAGAATAAAAAATAGGCCAGTAGAGGGACGAGTAGAGGACCAAACAGAATTGTTTAGGTAAAATTGGGGAAGGAGATAAGACACGGGAAATCTCAGCAAGTTGTCTTATTACTTACCTTTCTAAAAACCACTCCCCAGAACAGGGAGCTCTAAAGTTAAAAAAAAATCTGAATTTAAGGTCCTAAAAATTAATGAAAACCAATTTTACATAAAAAGCCCAGAAACTATTGATGCCAAATCTAAAAAAATTGTTATAAGAATAAAAGAGAATAAAAATGAGAATAACATTTTTATAGATAACACAACTCTGTTAAAAAGACATGTTCCTAAAGCAATTAAAAGTGGTAAAATCTATTATACTACTTCAAAATGAGTTGACAATAAGAAAATGAGGCAAATTATGAAAATAATATAGCTAGAATTAGAAACTCTAAGAAAGTAACTTGTGGAATGTGAAAATTAGAAAGATAACGAAATACAAGAGTGAAAAAGTACAACAAATAATACTTTAAGAGAAATATGAAACGAAGAAGAGAAAAAAGTTTTAAATCAAAAAGAAAAATATAAGGATTTGAGAATAAATTATAGATACTGAAAACAAACAGAGAATCTAATATAAGCATAATGGAAGTCATTTAAGAAGAAAAACTAAAGCAATGAAATAAATATCATAATATGAAATTTAAGAAAAATCTCCTGAATTTATAGAATATGTATCTGAAACTATATTTTTGAAACAGCATACAATGAACCTGAGGATACTGACCCAAGCGACCACCACCAAGACATATAGTAATGAAATTATTGAAGGAAGAACTTCTATATTTTCTAATTGAACATTACATGGAAACTGACAATTGCATACCTCTTGTTTGAATGATCAAACTTGTATGTGATTAAATAGAAGTACGTAAAAGTCTAAATGTGACAAATCTGTTAGGTATCTTGAAAGCAATTACTTCAGATATTTTGCCTGTTTACTGGATGTTTGAGGCAGGAAGGTTAAGTTCTATACCTGAATCGCCTTCTTGACTAGAAATGGAAGTGGTGTTTGGCTGCCTTTCAGTTATGTCTTACTTTATCTGTGCTTCCCCAAGACTCAAATCCACAAAATCTTAGAGATTTTCCTCAAAGCACAGGAAAATATCTGTGTTTCTACATAAAATAAATGATTCTTTGGCATTAAATCATTAAGTTCGAGTGTTTTTCCCTGATGTTCCTTGTCAAATCACCAAATTGTCTGTTTACCTTGTATGTTTATAACAATCTTCAAGGAATATTATAATATTTTGTATTGTTGCTGTAATACATTATCACAAATTTAGAAGCTTAAAACAACCCAAATTTATTATCTAACAGTCTGTCAATCAAACGTTTGGGCATGGAGTGGCTTGAATATTTCCTTTGCTTCCAACCCCACAAGGCTGGACTCAAAGTGCCAGCTGTTCTGTGATCCCTCCTGTAGGCTCTGGGGGAGAATCTGCTCCTAGGCTGTTTGTGTTGTAGGCAGAATTCAGTTCCATGCAGTTGTAGGACTGAGGTCCCTACTTTCTAGGGGTCACCTGAGAGGGGGGATGCCCTTCTCTTCAGAGCAGGTGAAAACTGGAGTCTGTACTTGCAAAAGGTGTTTCTTAGCACATCACTCCTGACTTTGTCACCCAGAGGTGACATATTTAGACAATGGCAACATAGCACTATGGTTTTCCCAATGGGTGGAGAACAGCTTAGAGTGTTCCCTCTTTCTCTGTTGGTAGGAGGATCCAAATGTGAAACCCAAAACATGTTAAGTCAAGCAAACTCATTTCTTTTCCCAGATGCATTAATTCATTTCTTTTCTTTTAGAGGGAGTTGAGTAATGAGGGAATTGAGAGACATCAGGAAAATATAAGATGAGGAGTAACATCCCCTCTTCTCCCCATCACCAGTTTATAGGGATGTGTTATTTCTAATCATGGACAAGAGGTTCTTTCTCCCATGCAAGTCAAGAAAAATGGTATTAGGAGTATATGGGAGGGATTACCCTATTCCACATGTCATAGATACCACACCTCTAGTTCCCTTGCTACAATTTCCTCTGAGCAGATTCTTTGTAGTTCCTGCACAGATGTCCACTCTCACTGAAGAATTTTTTCTTGGGAGAAATAATACTATGGTCTTTTCCCTGGGGGCATAATAACTCTCCTCGTATCCTAAGCAGTTAGTATATATGAATGGTGTTTTGTGTAGATGAGCTTAGCTGTTGGGTAGAATTTGTTCCAGTGTCTCCTGAGATTTCAGTTGCATCTGTTACTGGGTGGGGTATTCACACACTAGCACGCCTTCCCGGATAAGGCCTCTGGGTCATCTAAATCTTTTACACTTACCGTTCTTTGGTGGGTAGATTAGAAGGTCTCAGTACACTGTCCAGGGAAGGAGAACAGTATGTGTGGAAGAGATATCTGTCTTGATAAATATATCAACTGTACTTTATTCCCTCCCTGTTTTACTTCCTGATTCCCTCTTTCTTTTTCTCAGCATGTCAGTCATAAAATCTCCGCCACTCTGCCCAGGGGTATAATTTATCTAAAACATCTTCATGGGGCTGTGATTATTTAACTGGATTCACTTGATTTGGCCTGTCCTATTTTTGCTTGTGTTTTACACAGGAAAGTAGCTGTAGCATATCCAATCATGGATGGGGACTAGCCAGTTTTTATCAGCATAATCATTATTTTACACAGGTCTGGCATAACTAAAATTGAAATCAGAATAATCTAAAACCATCTCTCAATTTTCATTTAGGTAGTGATGGGAAGATTTACATCAGTCCTCAGGTTAAAGAGAGCCTGTATGCAGATATTCTTCACTATTCACATCTCATTGTCCAAATATTTACTTCACATATTTGCAAAAATGTTTCCTCATAATTCCTTGAATGGAAAACCTGCTATAATAAATGTGTTTGTGCACCAGCAAAATCAGTTTAACTGAGCAGGACTCAGGGGGAGAAGATGTAAAATATTCTGCATCTCAGCTGTTCTCCTGATAGAAACACAGTATGTGTGCTTTTATTGTTCAATGAGTTTGCATTATTGCTATCAGGTTCACTACTTTTGCCCTGAGAGTTCAGCCTTTAGGTTTCCCAGTGTCTGTCTCCATGAAGTACCTGCAGGTTCTGCCAACCTGGAGTCTAAATTAGACAAATGTTAATTTTATTTGAAACCAGAAGGATGGTTAGTTAGCATTTGAAATACTTTAATCAGGCACACTCTCTCAACATGCAGTTAGTTAGCATTTGAAAGAATCTAATCAGGACAGCGCTCTCCAGAGGCACCTGCTACTAACACTTTCCCTTTCTGCACCTAGATCAATACCAGTAGATGCCCTAATAACAGCATGTGGGAGGTTGAAATGATTTTTCATTGGTGAAATGATTGTTTAAGGTATATGCGTTGGTTAGAACTACTGCAAAGACATACATAAAAAGAGACATACATTAAAAGAGCCGAGATGGCCCGTGATCCAAGCAGCCTAGACTGGGGGTTCTTGACTAGGGGGTAATTTTTCAGTTTGGTGATGTTTATAGTTTTGGTTGTCTCACTTGAAAGGAGGGGCTGCTAATGAATCTTGTGGGTAAATGCCAGGCATGTTACTTACAATGCTATAATGTACACAACTTCCGCCCTACCAACATCTTCCCAACAAAGAATTCAGTTCAGTTCAGTCACTCAGTAGTGTCCCACTCATTGCGACCCCATAGACTGTAGCACACCAGCCTTCCTTGTCTATCACCAACTCCCAGAGCTTACTCAAACTCATATCCCTTGAGTTGGTGATGCCATCCACCATCTCATCCTCTGTTATCCCCTTCTCCTCCCACCTTCAAACTTTCCCAGCATTCAGTTCACTTCAGTTCAGTCCCTCAGTTGTGGCTGACTCTTTGCAACCCCATGAATCGCAGCACGTCAGGCCTCCCTGTCCATCACCAACTCCTGGAGTTCACCCAAACTCATGTCCATCGAGTCAATGATGCCATCCAGCCATCTCATCCTCTGTCATCTCCTTCTCCTCCTGCTCCCAATCCCTCCCAGCATCAGAGACTTTTCCAATGAATCAACTCTTTGCATGAGGTGGCCAAAGTATCGGAGTTTCAGCCTCAGCATCAGTCCTTCCAATGAACACCCAGGACTGATCTCCTTTAGAATGGACTGGTTGGATCTCCTTGCAGTCCAAGGGACTCTCGAGAGTCTTCTCCAACACCACAGTTCAAAAGCATCAATTCTTCAGCGCTCAGCTTTCTTCACAGTCCAACTTTCACAATCATACATGACCACTGGAAAAACCATAGCCTTGACTAGACGGACCTTTGTTGGCAAAGTAATGTCTCTGCTTTTCAATATGCTATCTAGGTTGGTCATAACTTTCCTTCCAAGGAGTAAGCATCTTTTAATTTCATGGCTGCAGTCACCATCTGCAGTGATTTTGGAGCCCCAAAAAATAAAGTCTGACACTGTTCCCACACTTTTCCCATCTATTTGCAATGAAGTGATGGGGCCAGATGCCATGATCTTAGTTTTCTAAATGTTGAGCTTTAAGCCAACTTTTTCACTCTCCTCTTTCACTTTCATCAAGAGGCTCTTTAGTTCCTCTTCACTTTCTGCCATAAGGGTGGTGTCATCTGCATATCTGAGGTTATTGATATTTCTTGGCAATCTTGATTCCAGCTTGTGCTTCTTCCAGCCCAGTGTTTCTCATGATGTACTCTGCATATAAGTTAAATAAGCAGGGTGACAATAGACAACCTTGACGTAAATCAAATTCCTTATGATTATACAGTGGAAGTGAGAAATAGATTTAAGGGCCTAGATCTGATATAGTGTCTGATGAACTATGGATGGAGGTTCGTGACATTGTACAGGAGACAGGGATCAAGACCATCCCCATGGAAAAGAAAAGCAAAATGGCTGTCTGAGGAGGCCTTACAAATAGCTGTGAAAAGAAGAGAAGTGAAAAGCAAAGGAGAAAAGGAAAGATATAAGCATCTGAATGCAGAGCACCAATGAATAGCAAGGAGAGATAAGAAAGCCTTTCTCAGTGATCCATGCTAAGAAATAGAGGAAAACAACAGAATGGGAAAGACTAGAGATCTCTTCCCAGCATTAGGGTCTTTTCAAATGAGTCAGTTCTTTCCATCAAGAGGCCAAAGTATTGGAGTTTCAGCTTCAGCATAAGTCCTTCCAATGAATATTCAGGACTGATTTCCTTTAGGATGGACTGGTTGGATCTCCTTGCTGTCCAAGGGACTCTCAAGGGTCTTCTCCAACTTTTGAACTTCTCCATAGTTCAAAAGCATCAATTCTTCAGTACTCAGCTTTCTTTATGGTCCAACTCTCACATCCATACATGAGTACTGGAAAAAACCATAACTTTGACTATTCAGACCTTTGTTGGCAAAGTAATGTCTCTGCTTTTTAATATGCTGTCTGGGTTGGTCATAGTTTTTCTTCCAAGGAACAAGCATCCTTTAATTTCATGGCTGCAGTCACCATCTGCAGTGAATTTGGAGGCCCCCCCCCAATAAAGTCTCTCATTCTTTCCATTGTTTCCTCATCTATTTGCCATGAATCGATGGGACTGGATGCCATGGTCTTAGTTTTCTGAATGTTGAGTTTTTTAGCCAACTTTTTCACAACAAAGAATTATCCAGATCAAAATACTGGTAGTGTTAAGGTTGAGAAACCCTTGCCAGGACTCTTCAGGATGGTGCCCTAGGTCTAGGGATTTATTTGTCTCTATGCATCACTAATAACTGAGGATTTTGTCTTCTGCTTTTAATTAGAAGTTTAGCTGACATTGGCTGCCAGAATACTCCTACAATTCCCTCAAGTAAATCTTTTGTGCAAGGTGCTACTTGGAGTTCATAACAGGTTAGAGAACTGAGACATCACTATTTTTGTGCCTGCTTGCTAATATATGTTTGGATGGAAAGAACAAATAGTCAATATCATGGTCAAGGTGTCTACTTGAGAAAGGCTGCCTGATTATTAGGTGTTATTATCTTGCTAAGTGTGTAATCATAAATCTTGTGAGGTCACTCTGAGAGTGCATGTGCTAATCACTGATGTGATGAACTCCCAGGAGGCAGACTCATGAGGCTGATGAACAGAATACACGTTAATTACGAATATTTATGAGTGTTGGCATAATCAGGGTATTCTTGACCTTCAGGCACATCTATTTGGAATCAGAATCAGGGCACTGAGATTTGGACACAAATTTCTTTAGTGTGATGTATCTATCTCCCTGAAAGGAAGAACATTTTTCATGAGAATGTAGTACTCTAAATGTAATCGGCTAAGATGTTTCCTCTCTTGAATAAAGTTTGTCTGGGCACTCCTTGTTTTTACTCCTTGAATTTTCAGTTTTGATAATTTCATGAGAGAACACTCTTACTTTTCCATGTACCCCACCAATTTATGATGGACACATTCTTTCTTTACTGATGTCATTCATTCAGATTGAATTTTGTCCTTTTGGCCAGGAATCTGTGTACTCATGAATTAGTTATTGATTTAAAATCTCAATGAAGACTGTCACATATACCATCGATGAATTACAACATTGACTGTTTCCCTTCCTTCTTCCCTCCTTCCCACCCATCCTCTTTTCTTTACTTTAGTCTTCTGTCTCCCTCTCTCTCTTCTTCCCTTTCTTACTCCCTCCTTCTTCCTTCCTTCCTTCCTTTCTTTCATATCCTTTTTTCACTCTCTTTCAGAATCATATCTACTCTTGTTAAATTACAAAATTATAATAATATAATTGTGACAAAAGATCATAAAAATTTACTCTTTTAAATTATTACTTTTATTGAGTGCCACTGCAAATTTAAATAATATTAGGAGCAAAGAATTAAACCTCAATCCTCCTCTGGTAGATTTATAATCTTAATTAGACATTCAAATATGACCACTTAGACAGGCTGAGATATCTTCTAAAATCTAGACAATAGATATGATAAAATTGTCACACAGGTGTTCATTTTTAAGAATCTTGCAGTGATATTTAAATTTATTTCTGAAGAGAAAATTTGACAGAAGTTAAGAGCTTCAGGGGAAGATTAAGTTTCTAGTACTTAAAAGGTCTTCTAAACATTCAGAATAAGAGAAAGAATTTATGGAAATTTAATATTTCAGGAATTTTTTTACTTAACAGAAAATTCAGCAGACAAGAATTGCTTTGAAGTGTGCTAAGGGTCAAAGATAAGGGCCCCTGGCCCACTTCTTGAGATGTAAATATGACTCTTAATAGAGCTGGAGGGAAAAGTTAATCTTTGCTCTATTTTCCCCAGAGTTCTTTTCCCTTGTTTCATTCTATAAGGAACAGATGATAAGGCAGAAATGCTTTCAAATTTATTACTTTCAAATAGACATTCTACAAAGTTTTGCTTTAAGGACAGTTAATAGCAAAGCAGTGCTACCAGTTCTTCATTCTTCAAATTCCAAACTGATTCCATCAAAAACACATTCTGCTAAGACACAGCAACCCCTCGGCCAAAACGTTCTCTTAATATGTTGAGCTTTCATTTGACTTTCTTGTCAGTGATTCAGATATTACTCAAAGTCACATCAAGTTGTTTTCTCTCTCATACCAAATGTCTTCTTTAGTTGTGTGGTATACTGAATAAACATCACCTGCATAGTTAATGTTTTTAATTCACACAAAGAACAAAATTCAATGCTTACATAATGGATGTATTAGACACTTAATTTTTTAAAAATTATGTTCTTATGATTCAGAACCGCCCAATTGAATTTTAGACAAAAATAACAAGATATAGCATCAACTCTTGGAGAGGGGAAGTCAGTAGGCTTTTTCCAAACTTGCTTTTGATTTGCTTCCATCTTGGTTTCATCTGCTGCTGCTGCTGCTAAGTCGCTTCAGTCATGTCCGACTCTGTGCGACCCCATAGACGGCAGCCCACCAGGCTCCCCCGTCCCTGGGATTCTCCAGGCAAGAACACCGGAGTGGGTTGCCATTGCCTTCTCCAATGCATGAAAGTGAAAAGTTAAAGTGAAGTTGTTCAGTCGTGTCCGACTCCCAGCGACCCCATGGACTGCAGCCTACCAGGCTCCGCCGTCCATGGGACTTTCCAGGTTTCATCTATAAGTGGCAAATTAATGATATACTTGCCTTATTTTATTAAAGAACTTCTTGGAGCATTACTTGAATTAGTATACAAAAACTTGATTTGATTATAACCACATAAAATATCTTTAGAGTTACTTATGTAACAGTGAAAAAATATAGAATAGTTTTAGCTTTAATTACAGAGATAATTTTCATTCTATTATGGACAGACCTGAAACATTGACGGCTGCTGTCTGTACCTGGTTAAAGAGTGAGAAACTGGAGATGTTTTGGGCTGGCATAGACACATTTAAGGACTAACCTACAGCCAAAGGACAGTTATCTGAAATTACAAAAGTCGCAGGTCCCTTGTCCAGAGTCATCATCTTGAAGGGCAAGACCATAACTCACCACCAACACTAGAATAAAGTCAAAACTCTTTGAATATGAAACATAAGACCTCAAACTACCATACAATTGTGCTCATTTCTCATGCTAGCATGGTAAAATGCTCAAAATCATTCAAGCTAGGCTTCAATAGCACATGAACTGAGAACTTCCAGATATTCAAGTTGGATTTAGAAAAGGCAGAGGAACCACAGATCAAACTGCCAACAGCTGTCAGAAAAAGTGATAGATTTTATTTTCTTGGGTTCCAAAATCACTGTGGACAGTGATTGCAGCCACAAAATTAAAAGATGCTTTCTCCTTAGAAGAAAAGCTATGGCAATCCCAGAGAGCATATTAAAAAGCAGAGACATCACTTTGCCAACAAAGGTCCATATAGTCAAAGTTTTTCCAACAGTCATGTACAGATGTGACAGTTGGACCATAAAGAAGGTTGAGTCCTGAAGAATCGATGCTTTCAAATTGTGGTGCTTGAGAAGACTCTTGAGAGTCCCTTGGACTGTGAGATCAAATCAGTCAATCCTAAAGGAAATCAGCCCTGAATATTTATTGGAAGGCCTGATGCTGAAGCTGAAGTTTCAACACTTTGGCCACCTGATGTGAAGAGCTGACTCACTGCAAAAGACCCTGATGCTGGGAAAAATTGAGGTCATGAGGAGAAGGGGGCAACAGTGGATGAGATGGTTGAATGGCATCACTGACTCAATGGACATGGACATGAATTTGAGCAAACTCCAGGAGATAGTAAAGGACAGGGAAGCCTGCATGCTGCAGTTCACAGGGTTGCAAAGAGTCGGACATGACTGAACAACAGCAACAACAAAACCTCATGTAATCTGGTCTTTGCTTGTAGTTTTCAGTGCCCCAGTAATGCTGAACTGCTTTCTCACCTACAGGTTTTTGCTTCATTGTCCTCTTTGTCTAGAACACTCTGTCCCTCTTTCATTTTTCACTGAGCTGATTACCACTCATCTTTTTGATGTCCACTTAAGTGCCTCTGCCTTTGTGAAAGCCTTGATACCCCAAACTGGGTTAGCTGTCCTATAATTATGCTCTAGCACCTCTGTGGTAACATTTTACATACTAAATTGTAATGGAGTTTTCTCGTCCACATCTATAACTAGACTTCAGGTTAGGAAAGGATAAACACTATATCTTTCTTACTTTTGTATTCCAGTGCTTGATACACAGCATGCATCTGGTAGACATTTACTGAGTAAACTGATGCATAAATAAACAAATGTTAATGTAAACCAGTGGTTTTCAACTGCGGTGCTTGATCTTGCTTACCAGGGAACATTTGGCAATTTCAGAAACATTTTAATTAAGATGTGGGGCGGGGGGTGGTACTATATCATTCAGTGGGTAGAGGCCAGGTATGCTGCTAAAAATCCTATAATGCACAGGTCAGCCTCCCATAATAAACCATTATCTGAACCAAAACATCAGTAGTGTCAAGACTGAGGAACTCTGGAGTGAATAATACATGTTTATTGTAACAGATAATACAAAAGTGTATTCAGGAGTAAGTAATAGAAAAAAACGGGTAGCAAAAGTAACTAATTGGCATGTTTGAAAGCCATTTGAACTGAGATACAAGGAGAATTGTTCAAAACCAAGGTCATAGAAAGCAATGGGAACCAATCTTCCTGTGATAGTGGTACTATCCACGATCACAAGTGGTACTTGTGGATTAAGTAGCGAAGTTCCAAAGTTTCACGCTTAGATGTGCTCTCTAATGTATTTGTTATTCTGTTCCTATTCCTTCTAGTTACTGATTTTTTGTTTTGTCTTAATTGCTCCCTGCTGCTGCTGCATCGCTTCAGTCGTGTCTGACTCTGTGCGACCCCATAGATGGCAGCCCACCAGGCTCCCCTGTCCCTAGGATTCTCTAGGCAAGAACACTGGAGTGGGTTGCCATTTCCTTCTCCAATGCATGAAAGTGAAAAGTCAAAGTGAAGTGGCTCAGTTGTGTCTGACTCCTAGTGACCCCATGGACTGCAGCCTACCAGGCTCCCCCATCCATGGGACTTTCCAGGCAAGAGTACTGGAGTGGGGTGCCATCGCTTTCTCCGAATTGCTCCCTGCTGTCCATTAAATATTTGTCACTCAATTCTAAAGCTTAAAAAATATTCTTTTTGAATATTTCAGACTGTATACTGAGGAGGAAAACTGAAAATGAATTCCCCATAATTTGTAAGAAAAAAATAGAAGGAGATAGTGATAGCTTATGGTGAACGGTGTAAGATTTGTGATCGCCAAAGAAGATTTAGCTTCAGGACCAGGGGACCAGGCTTGATCACTCAAGAGCTTTTGTGTAGGAGAATTTTATTACAGTATGAAAAGCAACAGAGAAAGCTTCTGACATAGACATCAGAAGGGGGACAGAGAGCGCCCCCTGTGCTGGTTTTAGCAAGCTGTTTTATGTCTGTTAGAAAGCTATGAATCAGATAAGAGAGATACCTCAAGGCTGAAGGGTTTTCCCCAGGCCCCTCTCCCACAATGTGCATTTTTGAGATAGGATGGCACGAGGTGTGTCATCCCTCAGCCATAAAACAACTGATATGAATACTGGTTTGTTGAGCTATTATCAGTCCAACGTTTGAAAAAAGTTAAGTTCAGGTGGAACCAGGTGTCGTCATGGCAACACAGAATTTTAAGAGGCACTTGCAGCCTATTTCCTCCTGCCATTTAAGGGAGAGATAAAAAACGTCTGACACTTGAAACCTATTTCCTCCTTTTGGAGACCCCTGGCCTTCCTGCATGTTACCTTCTCAATAGAACCTCAAGTGTTTCCTATATAAGAATAGAGAAAACATTGTCTTTCTGGTCTGTCTTCTTAGAAAACAGGGATATATTATGCTTTATGGTCTATATTGCATTTTTCTTTGATCATGTTTTGTCTAAAGTTAAACATAATAAGACTATGTTTTCTATGTATACAGTTGAAATGCATCTAATGTTAAATAAAATAGGCCTTTAAAATCATATTTGTAAAATGATTTAAATTGATTTAAAACCAATTTGTAAACAAGAAAATGTTTGGAATATTAAATAAGGACAAATGACATTTAACTGGCTTTGTAATTTATGGTCTATCATTCTGATTAATAATCAGACTTACTGTATCTATGGAAACGAAGGGAAAATTACTTCTGCTTCCAACAAATGTACAAAGATGAAAATTATTTTGCTTCTCTAAATAACTAGCACAGATGTTGCCCTCTTTGTTAACCTTGTGTTATTACCTGTTTTATCACAAAAAGAGCAAAGTCATGTGGGTGGAGATCAAAAGATGTAAGATTAATAAAACGTATTGAAGATGACTTTATGAAAATTGTATACTATCTGTTAACTGAGGAAATAAAAAATGTCCAAATCTAGATGGTTTCTAAATCAAGTCTGTGACTTGACTTATAAATATGACCATTTTCTGTATACTTTTAAGAGAAAATTTTATAGCAAATCTTTAAGATTAAGAACACAGAAAAAAAAGAACATGAAAGAATAAAAATTAGCCAAAGTGGGAACCCAAAATATATTTCATAAAAATAATATTCCATTAATTTTTAAATGAGATGTCCTATGAACCATGCTGACATCATGAATCTGGTTTTCATTAGGATCTATAGTTTGATGAGATTTCCTGAAAGATATCAATACTTTCCAAGTATTCTCACCAGATCAGTTCAGTTCAGTCGCTCAGTCGTATCTAACTCTTTGTGACCCCATGAACCGCAGCACACCAGGCCTCCCTGTCCATCACCAACTCCTGGAGTCCAGCCAAACCCATGTCCATTGAGTCGGTGATACCATCCAACCATCTCATCCTCTGTTGTCTCCTTCTCCTCCTGCTCTCAATCTTTCCCAGCATCAGGGTCTTTTCAAATGAGTCAGCTCTTCACATGAGGTGGCCAAAGTATTGGAGTTTCAGCTTCAACATCAGTCCTTCCAATGAATACCCAGGACTGATCTCCTTTAGGATGGACTAGTTGGATCTCCTTGCAGTCCAAGGGACTCTCAAGAGTCTTCTCCAACACCACAGTTCAAAAGCATCAATTCTTCAGCACTCAGCTTTCTTTATAGTCCAACTCTCACATCCATACATGACTACTGGAAAAACCATAGCCTTGACTAGATGGACCTTTGTTGACAAAGTGATGTCTCTGCTTTTTAATATGCTGTCTAGGTTGGTCATAACTTTCCTTCCAAGGAGTAAGCGTCTTTTAATTTCATGGCTGCAATCACCATCTGCAGTGATTTTGGAGCCCAGAAAAATAAAGTCTGACACTGTTTCCACTGTTTCCCCATCTATTTGCCATGAAGTGATGGGACCGGATGCCATGATCTTAGTTTTCTGAATGTTGAGCTTTAAGCCAACTTTTCCACTCTCCTCTTTCACTTTCATCAAGAGGCTCTTTAGCTAGCTCTTCACTTTCTGCCATAAGGGTGGTGTCCTCTGCATATCTGAGGTTACTGATATTTCTCCCGGCAATCTCGATTCCAGTTTGTGCTTTCTCCAGCCCAGAGTTTCTCATGATGTGCTCTGCATATAAGTTAAATAAGTAGGGTGACAATATACAGCCTTGACGTACTCCTTCTCCTATTTTGAACTAGTCTGTTGTTCCAAGTCCAGTTCTAACTGTTGCTTCCTGACCTGCATACAGATTCTCACCAGATATTAAAGAATAAATAGAATTTGTATGAGAATTGGGCTTCCCAGGTAAGACTAATGGTAAAGAACCTGTCTGCTCATGCAGGAGATATAAAAGACGCCCGTTTGATCCCTGGGTCGGGAAGATTCCCCCGAGGAAGGGCACGGTAACCCACTCCAGTATTCTTGCCTGGAGAATTCCATGGATAGAGGAGCCTGGAGGGCTACAGTGCAGTCGGACATGACTGAAGCAACTTTGCTCGCAGGCATTCATGTGAGAATTAGGGCTGAAATGCAATTTATGCCACCTCACGTTCATCGTCCATCTTTTATCTCTCTAAAGAAGTTAAAAGATTGACGTGTTCCTCTATTTTGGCTAAAGGTTTTATAATCAATATAGCTTTTTAAAAATCAGGGAATTGAAAAACCCTATTTGTTTATATCAGGCTTTTTGTTTGATTTTGTTTTGTGGGTTTTATGCAGGGAAGGGAGTAGAATCAGTTGAAAAATGAAGTTTTTCTCATATTGCTTTTCATGGTGGATTGAATGTATTCTGTCTGCATTGTTAATGATGGGGCTTGGTTCTTTTCTTATGCTCTAGAAAGTCCGAAGCACTGTTCTCCTGGGTTAAGGGAAAGGAGAGCCAGTTACCTCATGGATCCAGACAGGTGCTCCATCTAGATGTCCTGCTAAGAGGTAAGTCACAACTGAAAATGCTGACAGGACCCTGGTAAGAGGCTCCCATCACTTTAAGAAGGAGGGGAGGTGGTGAGGGCAGTTTCCCCTGGAGGAGTCTTTCTTTGCCTTAGCACATCTTGTCAATGTCCTTGGTAAACACTGCAGCTCTGCACAGCCATCTAACACTCTAGTGGACTGAGATGGTACTAAAGGCCACCATTTTCCTCACACACATTTCCTCACATATAACCCACACAACTCCCTGGCCAAGGGAGTAGGTGAGTAGTTGTATCTTGTTTCGTAAAGACAAGGAAATAATTTGCTCAGAGTCACACATATAATCAGTGGTAGAGTTACATTTCAAAATGAGGTCTGTCTAACCCCAACACTGCTGTGTTTTCTCTCAACAACTCCTTGTGGCTCCTTGCAAGTACTCCAGAGTTGTCTTTCCAATTAAATGAGGAAGTAGCATGGGTCATATTTCCCAGTCAGATCACAAAGAAATTTTGTTTTCTAGTCTGGCAATCAGAGGTTAAAGGATTTTATAATACTCTAGAATCTCTTAATTAAAATCTTGACTCAATTATATTGTTAACTTTGAATAATTTTGACTTTTTCAAAAAATTCATCACTCCAGTGTGTTATCTCATACAGCAGTTCTGTGGAAAACTGAATGGATGATCTTCAAGTTTCTGCCATGAGACATCACACGAGGAAGGCAAAGTGTCATCACTGATTGGGAACACAGAATAGCAGGAATATATCCATAGCTTTTGATATCATTAATCTCAAAGAAAAATTGCACTGGACAAAGAGTAACAAGTAGGGAAGGCTTTTCCTCAAGACTACTGCAACCGATGAGAGAGACTGAACTCAATTTCACTGAAACAAAGGGCTGTAGAGTTGTTAAGAGTTGGGATGAGGAGAATCATAAACCATCTGTACCTCCCAATTGTCCTAACCCAAGAAAAAGTAAACTTCCTCACATCTTCATGACAGAAGGAAGTCTTGTAGCAAGGTATCCACTGAAAGTAGGCTCTAATCCTTGCACAAACTCTGAGAGATGGGGGCACTATCTTCCTTAATGCATGTGATTCAAAATGATGACTGTCAAGTCTTTGGGAAAGACATTCCCAAAGACTGGGTCATAAAACCAGCAAGATGCTTCTAATGAGATCTGTATATATTTCAAAGAGAGCAGAGAAAGAATTTGTGATTGTAAGTTTTGTAAGGTAAATGCTCTAAGAAAAGGGACTGTAGTTTGGAAGAAACTTATTTAAAGTTTAGTCAAGCTGAGGGGAAGGTTGAGGTCATCTTGGTCATTAACAATAAGGCTTTACTGAAGCCTAAAATTAGTGCTATATTTGTTATACATTACAATGAATATTTGGGAGCTGGTGTTACTTATTTCCCAAAGACCTATGGGTTCTGAATAATCATATTGCTTTGAAGTCTGCAGACTAAGGAAGAAAAACCCAGATATTTTGGATAAACAACCAGACCTCCATCCATGTAGCATAGTGACAAGTATGTAGTAGGCACTCAATGCTGCTGCTGCTGCTAAGTCGCGTCAGTCGTGTCTGACTCTGTGCGACCCCATAGACGGCAGCCCACCAGGCTCCCCCTTCCCTGGGATTCTCCAGGCAAGAGGCACTCAATAGCTTTTTGTTAAATTACATCGATCAATTTTTATGTCTCTTTGGAGAGAATACCCACATCATCATGCCAACTGACATAAGTTTAAAGATTCCTGTCCAATTTCTTGCTTTATATTTCCAACTCTGTGGAACGGTCCATCTAAATGGACATTTTGATCCTTTCCACCTTTGCATTTAAGGCCAGGACAGCCTATAATGTGAAATCTTGGAATGTGAGAGTGAAGGGGGCAGGCAAGTAATTTGCCTTTCTTTAATCGTAGACTAGACCACTTTAAATTCTATTACATAAGAAAACTATTGTTCACTCTGGTGCATAATTCAAACACTAGTTTAGAAACAAACAAACAAACAGATTTCTGTCAGTATTCACAGATAATGGAATTCTCATACAAAGTCTCTTCAATTGCACAATTTGCTTAGCTGGTGCTGCCCATTTTTCAAATCTACAGAATGCTGCTGAATGCTGACTGAGTCTGTAGACTCTTCCCTTGGGATGAGAGAATCTCCATGAAGTCATTTGTATTTTTTTCCCATTCTGTCCTTTTCTGAGTCTACTCTCTAATAATAAAACTATGAGAATACTTCAACAACCTTTATTTTTCCTTTACTAGTTATTTCTGGGGGAGTCCTTATTCACTGAATTTGTGTAACACCTATGAAAACAAGTATTTTGCCCAGGGACTAAAATTTGCTTTGGTATAATTAAAACCAGCTAGTGGGTACAATTTTAAGTTACTAAATTTTCTCTCATCATTTTTTATTGCCATAAAACTCAATTTGTGAAGGAAATTATGACTGCTTGTGTGATTATCTTATTGGGTATTATCTAATATCGTAACCCAAACTGAAAGCAGTAGAAATGGGATAACACACTTTAGACTGGGAGAATAAGATTGGCATGATACAGAAAAGGCACATTTAATTTTACAATTGGAGATCATTTTTACAAGGCATACAATTTACATGGAACAATGGGAAAAAAGAAAAGCTTAAATATTCTCTAAGTTCAGTGAATAATTACTCTAAAAAAAGATAAACAATGAAGCTATACAAAACTAAAGCTTTTGTTGAGCAGGTGTTAGGCAAAGAATGTTTATAAAAGCTGTTTTAAAGAAGTTCCCCCTTTGTTAAAGAACTCTCGGATTTTAGTAATGCTCTTTTATTAAAAACTTCACTATACATTATATCTGGTAGTTAGAATGACACTAAATACATTGAGTAAGTTGGTTGAGAGCACAGTTTTTCACTAAAGTAGTAGTAAAATCTTTTCTTTGACCTGGTTGTGAGCCGAATTATGTCCTCCCACATTCATATATTAAAGTCCTAAACCCCTCAGCATGTGGCTATGTTTGGAGATAAGGTTTTTAAAGAAGTGATTAAATTAAAATGAAACAACAGGACGGGTCCTAATCCAAACAACTGACACCCTTATAAAATGAGGAAATCTGGACACAGACAGGCATAGAGGGAAGATGATATGAAGACACAAGGTGAAGATGGATACCTATAAGCCAAGGAGAGAGGCCTCAGAAGAAACCAACCCTATCAACCTTTATCTCAGATACTAGCCTCCAGGCTGAAAATAAATTCTATTGTTTAAGCCACCCACCCAGTCTGTGGTACTTTGTTATGGCATCTCTAGGAAACTCATATAATCCTTGAGACTAGAATTCAGTAGTTTCTGAATGATTTGCTTGGATTCTATGAAAGGAAAATGAGTTTATTAATAATTTTAAGTCATTTATAAGAAATTAAGATGTAATATCAAGTTTAAAACTAGAGGCTCCTAAGCATTTTAGTAAAGTGAAAGTCAGTCACGTCTGACTCTTTGTGACGCCATGGACTGTATACAGTCCATGGAATTCTCTAGGCCAGAATACTGGAGTGGGTAGCCTTTCCCTTCTCCAGGGGATCTTCCCAACCCAGGGATCAAACTCAGGTCTCCCGCATTGCAGGCAGATTCTTTACCAGCTGAGCCACCAGGGCAATTCACTACAACTGGCCTGGTAAAGGATTACGTCCATAATGAAAATGTAGTATATACATCTCTTAGAGTTGCTGTAACAAGTAACAAACCGGTGACTTAAAACAGAAATATATTATTTCACAGTTTTGGACTCTGAAATCCCCAAAGCCAAGTGTTAGCAGGGTCATGCTCCCTCTGAAACTCTAGGAAGGAAAGAAAACCCTCTCTGCCTCTTCCTAGCTTCTAGCAGTTGTCTGGCTGTCTTTGATGTTCCTTGGCTTGCAGCAGCTATGTAACTCCAATCTCTGCCTCCATTACTGTGGGCTGTCCTTCCTGTGTCTATCTGTGTCACTTCTCCTCTTACAATGCTCAGGCATATTGGACTAAGGGTCTATCCTACTCCAATGTGACCTCAACTTTATTAATTGCATCTGCTATGACTTTATTTCAAAATAAGGTCACATTCTGAGGTACAGGGGCTTAAGATGTCAGCATATCTTTTAGTGTGACACAATCCAACCCATAACACAGCCTTTAGGACAGCTGTCCCCGACTTTTGACACCAGGGACTGGATTCACGGAAGACAATTCTTCCACAGATTGGGGTGGTGGGGATGGTTTCTAAATGACTCAAATGCATTACATTTATGGTGTACTTTATTTCTATTATCATTACATTAGCTCCACCTCAGGTCATCAGGTCATCAGGCATTAGATCCCCGAGGTTGGGGACCCCTGCTTTAGGATATTGTGAATTCCTTGCTACTGGAAGGGCAAATTCAGGAAATTCAAATGGTTGTTTATTTATTGTTAGTAATCGAAAGAGTAGTTATATATAGTTTGTTTCACAGATGCCATTAGCATCTGGAATAGTCTGGATATTTACCTGCCTTTAATTACTTCATATTGCATAGTTAGCCACTAGCGAAGTATGTGCTGATGGCATCATGAGGAATATGAAGGTTTTCCCGACATTTTTTTATTAATTGCTCTTTTTGTGGAATGAATACCCTCTATATTCATTCTAGTCCCAGAGTCATTATTCTTTTGCTAAAATCATATGTTTATATTCTCCTTTTCTGAACATACCATATATTTGCTTCCAGGCATAAGGGAAAACAGACATCTTCCTCTTCTAAAACTTTCCCTCTTTTCAGACTTATGCCAATAATGATAGTCTAAGTGGCTATATATACCCTTGGCTGACCTCCAAGCTGCTACAGAACATATCACTTGGGAGAAATTAAAGATACTTGTTATTCTTTGCAGAAGAAATCTTCATTAGCTAGGCTAATTGCTAATTTTTTAGAAGTTTATGTCTCTGTTTCACTAGGAGCTACTTGAAACAAAACAATCCTACAGCACAGCACCTAATTCATTTATTGAAAACTTATGTGCCTGGCACTATTTTAAGGGAATTAGCCTTTATTTTGTAGAAAAGCATATGGAGGCCTAAAGAGAGGTTAAATAATGAGTTAAATACTCTACTCCAAGAGAGTGTCAGGCAGAATTTGAATTCAGAAGTAGGACTGCAGGGCTTGGGGCTAGCTCCATTTAGTCATTCTGCCTTCTTACATATAATAGACGGCTAACCAATAAATAGGCTTCCCTTCTGGAGAAGGAAATGGCAACCCACTCCAGTATTCTTGTCTGGAGAATTCCATGGACAGAAGAGCCTGGTGGGCTACAGTCCATGGGGTCACAAAGAATCGGACACGACTAAGCAACTAACAACACTGTTGGCTCAGACAGTAAAGAATCTGCCTGCAATGAGGGAGACTTGGGTTCGATCCTTGGGTTGGGAAGATCCCCTGGAGGAGGGCATGGCAACCCACTCCAGTATTCTTGCCTGGAGAATCCCCATAGACACAGGAGCCTGACAGGCTAGTTGGACACAACTGGGAGACTAAGCACAGCACAACCAATAAATACATTTCTTAAATTCATGGTAGGGTGTTTATATGGGGATTCCCTCTAATAATAAAGTTAAAGTTAACTGTCCATGACCTCAAAAACTGTTTTCAAGTTACTGATTTCACTCAAAGTAAAAAAAAAAAAAAAAAAAAAAAAAATCCCTTTCAAGTGATTAGATTACTATTAAATGTCCTTTAGGAAAAGGACAGGTAAACAATTTCACTGCCTAGAATTTAATTTTAGAGATTGGACTGTTTTGAGGTCTGTGCAGAACTCTACATTTTTTCTTTACTAGGTTAAAAAATTACAGAGCAGTCCTTAACTATTGCAAAAGATTGAACTATGTGTCTTTAAAGAGCCTGATCATTTCCTTCAACTCTTCCTCTGGTCCTAAACTAATTAATATTTATATCCTACTGTCTGCCCTCCTACACTCCATTCCAAGTAGGAACAAAGTATATACATTTCTACAACTTGCTGTTTTTATTGAGCAGAAATTTCATCCCCTTAAGTTCATATGTAAAGATTTATTTTTAAAACATCAGTATAATTTTCCATTGTATAAATGCACTGATTCAACCATTTCCTTGGTGAATGGTTTTCAGGTCACCTGTCCCCTTTGTTGTTAAAAAGTGAGTTTGTTGGTCAAAGTATATGTAGATTTAAAGACAGATGTTAACAGATTATCCTAATTTATGTCTTTAACCCTTTATAATGTAGACTTTCTTTTTTAAATCAGACACTATCGCCTTTTATATATGTTGGAAGTTTTAAAGTCTCTATTGCAATCTTTTACTTGTCTGTTATATCCAGAATAAAATTCATAAGAAACTCAGGTCATATGTTCAGTAGATATATAAATCTAAAAGAAGACCCATAATCTTGCTTCATGATTCCTTCCAAAGGGTAGAAAGGAGTTTGGAAGAAAATAGATCCAGGTTATATTTTATTATGAGGGTTCCATGATTTAGGTTGTCTCATGATCTTGGCGAGATTTAGGTTGTCTCATGATTGAAGGTTGGAGGAGAAGGGGATGACAGAGGATGAGCTGGTTGGATGGCATCACCAATGCAATGGACATGAGTTTGAGTAGGCTCCGGGAGTTGGTCATGGACAGGGAAGCCTGGTGTGCTGCAGTCCATGGGGTTGCAAAGAGTCAGACATGACTGAGCAACTGAACTGAACTGAACATGACCTTGGGTTCCTTCTAGACCAAAGCGCACGATTCAGAAAACAGGAGAAAAAGCTTTCTTTATGGTCCCTGTGGAAAGATACTTTTTATTTTAACTAAATTCTTCCTCACTCTTATTTATTGAAAAGGTTGTGCATCCAATTGTCTTTGGCAATTCCATAAACTGCTGAGTGTAATTTTAGAGACTATCTCAAACAATGAACCTGCTGCCATTATTCAAACATTCCCTGACTATCATAGTGTTCAAACCCTTCAACTCTTTGCTTAGTTATTCCAAAAAGTGGCAGTCTGCCAGAAGTTGTGGCTGTTTATCTTTCCCTGAGTCTAAGTACTTCACATGTCAATGAAGATTATTATGTAAGACATTTGGCTGTCCAAGCTCTGTCATCTGGGCAAGAGTATCTCTTAATCAGTGTAATCAGACTGTATGTTGTAGAGCTGAGAAATATGCACATTCAAGATGGGACAGAAAGTTTATTCTAATTAATTCTTAATTATGTAAAATATAAATATTTATATCAGTACTGCAGCATAGTTTAGTGGAACAACGTAACTGAATTTGAAACTCAGCTTCACTTTGTAGTAGCCATGTGGACTTGGCCAAGTTAATCATATTGTCCAAGCTACAGTTTGCTCAGGTATAAAACTGGGTTATAACACCAGTCTCTCAGGGTAGTATAAAAGGAAACCAGATAGTAACAAAAACAAAATTAGATAAATTAAACTACATCAAAATTAAGGACTTTTGTGCATCAACTGGCATAATCAATAGTGTGAAAACCAACCCATAGAATAGGAGAAAAATATCTGCAAATCATAACCCTGATAAGGGGTTAACATCCAGAATATATAAAGAACTCCTACAACTTAACCACAATAAAGATACCCCAATTTAAAAAAAATGAGGAAAAAACTTGAATAGACATTTCTCTGAAGAAGATACACAAATGGCCAATAGGCACATGAAAAGATGTTGAAAATCATCACTCATCATTAGAGAAAAGCAAATCAAAGCCACAAAGCCACTGATACAACCATATACTCATTAGGATGGCTACTGTCGAAAACTTATAATGTAAAAAATGTTGGCAAGGATATGGAGAAATTGGAATCCTTAGGCACTATTTGTGGGGATGTAAAATGGTGTACCCACTATCCTCAAAAATTCTAAATTAGTATTTCCATATAATTCAGCAATTACACTTCTGAGTATATACCCAAAAGATTTGAAAGCTTGACCTTTAAGAGATATTTGTACACCCATGTATATAGAAGCACATTCACAATATCCAAAAGGTAGAAGTAATATGAGTATCCATAAATGGATAAATAAAATTTGGTATATACATACAGAGGAAAACTATTCAGCCTTAGAAAGGAATGAGATTTTGACACATGCTTTATCATGGGGGAATTTTGAGGATGTTTTGCTAAGTGAAATAAACTGGTCAAAATAAGTCAGATGCTATATAATTTCACTTACATGAGGTATGTAGGATAGTCAAATTAATAGAGACATAAATGTGTGTTAATATATGATGTGTGTTTTTCTCTTTCTGACTTTACTACACTCTGTATAACAGGTTCTAGGTTCATCCACCTCATTAGAGCTGACTCCAATTCATTCTTTTTATTGTATAGTTTATATACAATATCCCATTGTATGTATGTACCACATTTTCTTTATCCATTCATCTGTCGATGGACATCTAGGCTGCTTCCATGTCCTAGCTATTATAAATAGTGCTACTATAAATATTGGGGTATATGTCTTTTTCAGTTATGGTCTCCTCAGGGTATATGCCCAGTAGTGGACCTAGAGGAATGGGGTGGGGGGAGGGGAGAGAAGCTCAGGAGGGAGGTGATATATGTATAATTATGGCTGAATTGCTTTGTTGTATGGCAGAACCAACACAGCATTGTAAAGCAATTATCCTGCAGTTAAAAATAAATAAATTTTTAAAAGAAAAAATGACTAATAATAAAAAAATTAATAGAGAAAGAAAGTACAATGGTGATTGTTAGAGGCTGCAGGAAGGTTATTGTCTAATGGGTACAGAGTTTCAGTTTTCAAGCTGGAAAGAATTCTGAAGATGGGTGGTGGTGATGGTGGCACAACAATGTGAATACACTTAATGCCTACTAACCCTCATACTTACTAATGATTAAGACGGTAAATTCTATTTTATGTAACTTTTAACACAATTTTGAAGAAAGTGAATCAGGCAATGTATGTATTGCAATTGGTATGGCTTCTAGTTATATTACAGCAGATGATTAGTATATAGTTTTTTTACTAACAACAGTGATAATATTTAATCTCATTGGGTTACTACTTTTCTCTGATGTTTTATTTTTAACTAAAAACATCTTTTTATATATGTAAGTTTTAAAACATACAGAAAAGGTGAAATAGCTAAGTAAACAACTATAGATCCTTAGCCAAGATGCGGCAGAATTAACTTTTTGTCATGTTTTATATCTACCTATCCATATATTTATGTGTTTTTGTATGTTTGTAATGGCACCCCACTCCAGTACTTTTGCCTGGAAAATCCCATGGATGGAGGAGCCTGGTGGGCTGCAGTCCATGGGGTCGCTAGGAGTCCGACACGACTGAGCGACTTCATTTTCACTTTTCACTTTCATGCATTGGAGAAGGAAATGGCAACCCACTCCAGTGTTCTTGCCTGGAGAATCCCAGGGATGGGGGAGCCTGGTGGGCTGCCGTCTATGGGGTCGCACAGAGTTGGACATGACTGAAGCGACTTAGCAGCGGCAGCAGCATACATATATTTGCATCTATTTGACTGATAAATTATTGGAATCATATATTATATGAAATATATTTTTACTGAACTGTTTAAGCTATTTATTTAAAATAAATTGAAGAAATCATCACACTGTACTAAATATTTTAGCATACATTTCTTAGGAATAAGAATAAACTTCTACATAATCATAAGACTATTGTAATAACTAAGAAAATTATGTATCACTCATTCATACACAAATATTATATCTAGTTATCTCCAAAATGTTTTTAACAGATTTTTTCAAACCAGGATCCTTTTAAGATTTATGCATTACACTTGGTTATTCTATCTCTTTAGACTCTATTCTAGTTCAGCCCCATGTATGTTTTTTCCTGTGACACTTGTTTTTTGAAGAGACCAGTCTAGCTGCTTTAAGAAATATTACACATTCTAGACTAAAAAAAAAAATTATATCCTTAAAGCATGGTTCAGCTTGTTCTTCTATGTCTTCTATTTCTCTAAAGCTGGAAGTTAGGTCTAAAACCTTGATGATATTCATATAAAGTATTTTAAAAAATAACTTTATTGAGACATCTTTGACATATAAAACCTATATATATTTAAGGTGTGCAATTTAATGTTTTAATATATGTGTACCTTGTGGAAAGATCACCAAAGTCAAGCTAAATATCTTATTCTTCACCTCTACATAGTTACCATGTGTGTATGTGTGTGTGTGGTGAGAAAATTTAAGATCTATTCTCTTAGAAAATTTCAAGTATATAAGATAAAACATTTTGGCAGGAGCCACCTCACCAGTAATGTCTTTACATTAGCTCCCAAGAGGCACATAAAAGCAGGTTTTGCTTCCATGAGTTTGCTAAGATAGATCAATGGGGTAAGAGAGGGTTGTCAAATCTTTATTCTATAAAGGATATAATGTGATTGCCAAGCAATCTGATAAAAACATGTGTGAAGCCTGGATCTACCAGCCTTACTGCACATGAAAGTGAAGTGAAAAGTGTTAGTTGCTCACTCATGTCCGACTCTATGAGATCCATGGACTGTGTAGCCTGCCAGGCTCCTCTGTCCATGGAATTCTCCATGCAATAACACTGGAGTGGGTAGCCATTCCCTTCTCCAGGGGATCTTCAGGAACCCAGGGATTGAATTGGGTCTCCTGATTACAGGCAGACTCTTTAACATCTGAACCACCAGGGAAGCCCTTACCGCATGTGCCTTTAGCATTCTTTGGTTAGATCAATATTTCATTGGGAGTTTTAAAATAGTGATGAATTAGAATTCCTCCAAAATAAAAGAGCAAGTTAGATATTGTATTCTTCCTCTTTAATTATCAATTTTCAGGGTTAAAATTGGGAAATAGCTGTCTCTTCCAGTGGTGGTAAATGAGATTTGTCTTTCACTTTCAAACATTGTGAGTGGGTTGCCATTTCCTTCTCCAATGCATGAAAGTGAAAAGAGAAAGTGAAGTTGCTCAGTCGTGTCCGACTCTTAGCGACCCCATGGACTGCAGCCTATCAGGCTCCTCCGTCCATGGGATTTTCTAGGCAAGAGTACTGGAGTGGGGTGCCATTGCCTTCTCCAGTAGGTCATATAAATATATAGCAATTCTTAACAAATGCACAGCTGATATCTTGCCATAATTTTCTAAATTGGGTTATAGTGATCATGATTTAAGGTAACAAACTCAGATCTAAGAAGAGGAGGAGCCTGTTTATACCAACAGAGGATTAGACAACCTTCTCTTGCCTTTCTCCTTTACCAGATCCCTCCAGAGTTACATCAAATTATTTCCCTTGGTTGAGAGGAGAGATTATTGTATGAATCTCTTCCTCACTCTTCTTTAGTAATACTCTTTATTCCTTTTCCTTCTGCCCCTTCTGTTCATACACTAAAGGCTCCTTACAAGCACATAAAACCGACTCCTAGGAATACCTTCTGCTGACTTCTTTCAACAGCAAACCATTTTGAACAGTTGCTTAAGGAAAGGCATAGACTCAGTTTCTGGATCTACATAGAGATAAAAGGCACTGCCCTTGTCTTTCAGGAGCTTATGATTCATTTTGAAACTATCTTTTGAAGAGTAGTAAGCTGATGCTTCAGGTATAAGAGAAATAAGCTATGACCAATCAGGAGGTCATTACAAAGATGACAGCTAGCTATTCGTAGGAAGTGAACATAGAAAAAGGTCAATTTTAAAAAGAACATTATCTGGATAATGAGACAGGGTTAAGCTGTTGCTTGGTTGAAGATTTAAAATTCTGCTGGCATAATGCATCATAATCTCTTTTCCAAAAAGTTGCTACTATGTTGGAGATTTAAACATTGTTCAACCTTTGATGCCACTCTCAAAAATCAAGTTTACTGGCATGTAAACTTTAAACGATTGATATTATTTTTGTTTTTTTAATTCAAATTTATGGTCTATTTAGTAGTTAGCACATTATTTTTTCCTAATGTACCAGGACAGTACCAATTCATGTTACCTTTAATCCAGTAAAAAGTAGTTCTTGCATTTTACCAAGATTTTCATTTTAACAATGACAGAAAGAGATTATCTTCCTTATAACTCATGACAATTGTTTTCACCATTCCATACTCACTTTAGATAAAGAAATTAAAATAATTGACTAAATAAATCTCCAAAATCTCACAATTCATAGATGACCATCTCATTCCATTTTCTTATACTTCTTTTAGTTTGGCCATACCAACTATTCTATCATTTTATTCAGAGAATAATACTAGTATATTTGCATTTTCCTTTTCCATTCTTTTCTGCTTCGTAAGACTACAATGACTCTAATTTTATTTTGTCTTTTAAATTAATTAATTTATTTTAATTGGAGGCTAATTACTTTACAATATTGTAGTGGTTTTTGCCATTCATTGACATGAATCAGCCATGGGTGTACATGTGTTCCCCATCCTGAACCCCCATCCTACCTTCCTCTCCATCCCATCCTTCAGGGTCATCCTGGTACACCAGCCCTGAGCACCCTGTATCATGCATTGAACCTGGACTGGCAGTCCATTTCACATATGATCATATACATGTTTCAATGCTATTTTCTCAAATTATCCTACCCTCGCCTTCTCCCACAGAGTCCAAAAGTCTGTTCTTTACATCTGTGTCTCTTTTGCTGTCTCGCATATAGGGTCATCATTACCATCTTACTAAATTACATATATATGCGTTAGTATACTGTATTGGTGTTTTTCTTTCTGACTTACTTCACTCTGTATAATAGGCTCCAGTTTCATCCACCTCATTAGAACAGATTCAAATGCATTCTTTTTAATGGCTGAATAATATTCCATTGTGTATATGTACCACAGCTTTCTTATCCATTCATCTGCTGATGGACATCTAGGTTGCTTCCATGTCCTGGCTATTGTAAACAGTGCTGCAATGAACACTGGGGTACACATGTCTCTTTCAATTCTGGTTTCCTTGGTGTGTATGCCCAGTAGTGGTATTGCTGGGTCATATGGCAGTTCTATTTCCAGTTTTTCCAGGAATCTCCAAACTGTTCTCCATAGTGGCTGTACTAGTTTGCATTCCCACCAACAGTGTAAGAGGGTTCCCTTTTCTCCACACCCTGTCCAGCATTTATTGCTTGTAGACTTTTGGATAGCGGCCATTCTGACCAGTGTGAGATGGTACCTCATTGTGGTTTGATTTGCATTTCTCTGATAATGAGTGATGTTGAGCATCTTTTCATGTGTTTGTTAGCCATCTGTATGTCTTCTTTGGAGAAATGTCTGTTTAGTTCTTTGGTCCATTTTTTGACTGGGTCGTTTATTTTTCTGGAATTGAGGTGTAGGAGCTGCTTGTATATTTTTGAGATGAATTCTTTGTCAGTTGCTTCATTTGCTATTATTTTCTCCCATTCTGAAGGCTGTCTTTTCACCTTGCTTATAGTTTCCTTCGTTGTGCAAAAGCTTTTAAGTTTAATTAGTCCCATTTGTTTTTTTTTTTGCTTTTATTTCCATTACTCTGGGAGGTGGGTCATAGAGGATCCTGCATGATTTATGTCAGAGAGTGTTTTGCCTATGTTTTCCTCTAGGAGTTTTATAGTTTCTGGTCTTATGTTTAGATCTTTAATCCATTTTGAGCTTATTTTGGTGTATGGTGTTAGAAAGTGTTCTGCTGCTGCTGCTGCTAAGTCACTTCAGTCGTGTCCGACTCTGTGCGACCCCTTAGACGGTAGCCCACCAGGCTCCCCCATCCCTGGGATTCTCCAGGCAAGAATACTGGAGTGGGTTGCCATTTCCAAAGTGTTCTAGTTTCGTTCTTTTACAAGTGGTTGACCAGTTTTCCCAGCACTACTTGTTAAAGAGATTGTCTTTTCTCCATTGCATATTCTTGCCTCCTTTGTCAAAGATAAGGTGTCTATAGGTGCATGGATTTATCTCTGAGCTTTCTATTTTGTTCCATTGATCTATATTTCTGTCTTTGTGCCAGTACCATACTGTCTTGATGACTGTAGCTTTGTAGTATAGTCTGAAGTCAGGCAGGTTGATTCCTCCAGTTCCATTCTTCTTTCTCAAGATTGCTTTGGCTATTTGAGGTTTTTTTTTTTTTTTTTTTTTTTTTTTTTTGTATTTCCATATAAATTGTGAAATTACTTGTTCTAATTCTATGAAAATTACTGTTGGTAGCTTGATAGGGATTGCACTGAATCTATAGATTGCTTTGGGTAGTATATTCATTTTCACTATATTGATTCTCCCAATCCATGAACATGGTATATTTCTCCACCTATTTGTGTCATCTTTGATTTCTTTCATCAGTGTTTTATAGTTTTCTATATATAGGTCTTTTGTTTCTTTAAGTAGATTTATTCCTAAGTATCTTATTCTTTTTGTTACAATGGTGAATGGAATTGTTTCCTTAATTTCTCTTTCTGTTTTCTTTGCAATGACTCAAATTTTAAATCAAAGCACATGAAAAAAATTCTAAAAATTTGAATTGTAGAGTAAAACCTTCAGTTTATTTCATGATAATGGTTCTTGCCATTCTTTTCATAATCAGAAAGAACTGAGTGAATAACTTGTGGGCATCCATTGAGATAAAATCCTTGGCCTGCCTTCTCAATTTTCTGTAAGTATTTCAACATTACTATCTGTTTAACATATATAAGTAACTATTTTACATAGCAGGTATCATATGCCAACTCTTGTTCAAACTTTATCAACATTACTGTTATAATGCTCATATCAATTCTATGATATGGGTACTATTATTATTTTCATTTTGTAGATAAGGAAATTAAAGCAAAGAAATCTAAAGTAACTTAACCAATGCACTACAGCCAATTATGTGGTAGAGCCTGTGCGTTTATCTCTATCCTGTGCCACTTCCCCACACAGTGTCACATGTCAAATCTTTGGAAACATTCACCTTAAACTCTCCACCGTCTGACCTACCTCAGAGATGAGGTTAAGAGAGTGTTACATATTGATGACTGAAGGATATGTTCCAATAATTTTTATTGTATCTATTAATATGATTGTTCTTTATTTCAAATAATAAGAAAAAAGAATATTAAAATGACTCTCTGTAAAACAACTTTCACTGCTGTGTTTGATGTCATGCCTTTTACTGATGAATGCTATAAGACTGGCCTCATAAGCCCATCACTGTATCTGACATAGGAATGCTACTAAGGACATTCTCTACTGTATTACTGAGTCCTGCATTATAAAGCACTGAGTGAGAAATTCCTTTTAAAATGTAGTGATAGGAAAGGGATTTACTTTCACTGATAATTCCCCCTCCTTCATTTTTCAATACTAATTTATAATTGGTCATATTTCCATTTTCTATTTAGCTCCCAGGAATAGCATATGTAGCTTAGTCAAATATGTTTTTTGTTGAAAATGTATGTAGCCAATGTTAAAAATTTTAACAGTTAGTTCTTATAACCTTCGTTTTTATATTTCATACTTTGTACTTCTGTCCTCTTTATGTCTTGGCTTCCTATTTTAGCTTATATTTCTCCTGCTCCAGTTTTTAGTGCACATATTATTACTTTTGAACATTCTCTGTAAGTTATCTCAAATGTCTCATGGAATAAGACAGGTGCAATTTCATGTCCCAGGGATGCAGAGAAGCAAAAGGCATGGTGTCTGATCTTATGAAGCTCAGACATTACATCATTGGAGACATAGCACATAGTCACTAAAATAAATTATTAATGAGATTGAACATGCCATGAGTTCCAAATGAGTGGTATAGATAAAAAATTTTATCTGAATCTTGAGTGAAGTCCAAGGAAGTTGGAAAAAATAGAAAGAAATAGAAACTAAGTTGGACACTGAAGAAAAGCTAGAACTACAATAAGAATAATATGGGAATGGAGGAAGACATTTTAGGAAAGGAAATTTTGCTGAACAGAGATCCAGAAATGGAAATATGTTTTATTTGAATAAAACTGGATATATAAATATGGCAGAAGAGTGTTAGTTCCTTGCTTGGACATTCATTCTACTGTTTTTCCTCAATTGCTGAATCTTAGTTTTATTTCCAGTAGACACGTATGGATGTGAGAGTTGGTCCATAAAGAAGACTGAATGCTGAAGAACTGATGCTTTCAAATTGTGGTGCTGGAGAAGACTCTTGAGGGTTCCTTGGACTGCAAGGAGATCAAACCAGTCAATCCTAAAGGAAATCAACTCTGAATATTCATTGGAAGGACTGATGCTGAAGCTGGAGCTCTAATACTTTGGCCACCTGATGTGAAAAGCTGATTCATTGGAAAAGACCCACATGCTGTGAAAGATTGAAGGCAGGAGGAGAAGAGGGCGACAGAGGATGAGATGGTTAGATAGTATCACTGACTTAGTGGACATGAATTTGAATGAACTTGGGAGATACTGAAAGACAGAGGAGCCTGGTGTGTTGCAGTCTATGGGGTCACAAAGAGTTGGCCATGACTCAGTGACTGAAAAACAATTTTATTTCAAAGCCAACATGCAACCACATTTAAAAAAAAATGTTTTCCAGCTTCACTTTGAAACTAAGTTCAGCTAAGTGCTAGGCTTTTGGTAGTGACATGTAAGCACAAGTGTTACATCACTGCATGGGACTTTTGGAAGGTCTCCTTTAAAAGAAGGGTGATAGAAGGAGAGAAGGAGGACATCCTCCTTCTATGCTGAAAGACACAGAAAGCCTTAGGCCAAAGAACAGTTGGAGCTCAAGTGGGTATCTTAGACCTTCAGGATAAGGGCCACACATAGCCATGGAGCTGAGAGCTGAGAGCAGCTTGGGCCCCTGATGCCTTCTAGCAGTGGCCAGACAGCACCAGACTGCCCACTTCTAGACTGTTTTCTGTGAAAGACTAAAGCCTCGTGAATTTAAGAGGGATCTTTTCTAAGTTGCTCTGACTCATGCTAAATGCAGTTCTTCCCTGATAAAACCATTAGCTAGAGTAGAGAATTTGTATAGAGCATAATGAAATATTGAGGGTCAGAGCTAATATTGGGCAAACAAATACGGACTTTATTACTGAAGAAAACTGTAGGTGGACTTTCACGGAAAAGGTTCTAAGTTGTTTTATTCAGTTAAACTTGTATAAACCAATTTTTTCAAGTGAAATTACATGTTTTATACCAGTGAGAAATATAGAAATACATACCTAGTCTGCGTTTACTGTTACTATAAAAACATTTTATAAGAGGACAGAAGACACATTTGGAATAATTTTTAAATGTCTTTAATAGCAGCTAAGGAAATCAGGAATACGAGTTCAATGAAAAATATATCCTTTCTTAAGTTTATAAACACTATCTTCAGTTTAATAACTCATTTTATGGACAATAAAAATTGAACAGTAGTATTAACTTAAATTGAAAATCTAACTAGAACTACATAAAATTGCTGTACAAAAAAGTTGTTTACAAAACTTAAGCTTTATAAAAATTTATTATGTAAAAGACCTTGAAAACTTATTATTAAAGAGGACTTAGATTTTCTCTTAACTAAGAATGTAAACAATATCAATTTGAATATTATTTTTTTCACTATCTAGTTTTGCAAGCTGAGATTTACAGCTAACCCTTTAAAACATTTTTCTTGGTCTTTGCATCTTCACACTTATGTAAATTTAAGGAATTGTATTTTCTTTGAAACTCTATTAAAGAAATGCAAGGAAGATGAGAAGATATATATATATGCTTTTCTAATCTCCCAATTTGGAGGTATTTTATATCTAAATGAGTAATGACTTTATTTTTCACAGCTGATTGACCCTTAATTTGTTAGCCAGGTGTATCACATTCCAGGTTTCTTATGTAGGTACCCTCAAAATAAATTAATAGTACCTCTGTTATAAAACTCCTTCCTCTTGCTGAAAATTACCTGTGAGTATCTGGTTACTAGCTGGCAAAGATACCAAGATGATTATGAATCAGCTGCCAAGAAAACAGTTTCTTAGTCATTGGACTCAATGATCAACATTGGAACTGAGACTTTTGTGGTAATTAGGTAATTTTCTTACTTATTTCCTAATTTTTGACCTCAGCAAACTGCTGTCAAATGGCATCAGTGGGAGTGATTAAGAATATCATGTAACAAAATTGGTTACAGCAGAAAAGAATGTTTCTTTATTTGAGTGTTATAATTAACTAATTGCCTAATTAATTAATTGCCAAGCTAGACACTTCCAGGGCTTTTCACTCTTCAAAATTATTCACTCTAAATTATGATCAAATAGGAAGCAAAATTTATAAGGTTATTATGGATTTATTTCTATGTTGCAAAGCAAGGATAAATACTAAGCCAAGTCTAGGTGTTCAGAAAAGCATATTTAAAATTTGATTGCTTGAACTTGTTATGCAAAGGCTAAGTTTATAAAAAATATTTGCATAGCAGTGCTGCAATTTAGAGAAGGTGTAAAGCAAACTCATAACTGGTAGATGGCCTTAGACTGTTAACAAAGAAAGAAAGACTAGGCAAAATCACCATGAATTGGTTTTCCATATTTATAGAAGTTTTGCTCAAATACAAACTTCAAAACTTTAAAGGCATACTATCAAAATAAACACCTAAAATTGATGCTTTATCCAGTTTCATGCTAGAGGTCATACCTTGAATAACTGGAAAGAAATATTTAAAATAAAACACCCCAAACTCACCTCTTATTCCTGTATCATAGCCTTTATACTTAGCATATGTTATTATACAAAGTAATATATATTTGGAATATAAAATAAACAGAAATCTTTGTCCTCTCTCCCTCTCTTATTTACTATCTTGCTTCTTTTTTTTCCTTTTAATCTTTATGTGTAGAAATATTGATCATTAGGAAGTTTCCCAGAGTTACATGAAATATAACTTTAAAAATCACATTATTAGGAGGAGTAGGGACGAAACTGTGGCAGATAGGGAATGAATGGAGGATGAATCGATGAAAAATGGGAGATATTTAACAAAAGGTTCTGACCCAGACTGGTTATATTTCAAAAAGGGAGAATGTAGAAGTGAGATATAAAGGAAAGTTTGTGGATGGCCTGTGTAAAAACAAGTCAGTGTTTTTAAACTTGAAGTTTAAAGTAAGAATGTCAAGTAGAGGATCTGGAAGCTAATTTTAACCATCCTTAATGCTGAGGAACCAGAGATCAAATTGCCAACATCCGCTGGATCATCGAAAAAGCAAGAGGGTTCCAGAAAAAACATCTATTTCTGCTTTATTGACTATGCCAAAGCCTTTGACTGTGTGGATCACAACAAACTGTGGAAAATTCTGAAAGAGATGGGAATACCAGACCACCTGACCTGCCTCTTGAGAAATCTGTATGCAGGTCAGGAAGCAACAGTTAGAACTGGACATGGAACAACAGACTGGTTCCAAATAGGAAAAGGAGTACGTCAAGGCTGTATATTGTCACCCTGCTTATTTAACTACATGCAGAGTACATCATGAGAAACGCTGGGCTGGAAGAAGCACAAGCTGGAATCAAGATGGCTGGGAGACATATCAATAACCTCAGATATGCAGATGACACCACCCTTATGGCAGAAAGTGAAGAGGAACTCAAAAGCCTCGTAATGAAAGTGAAAGTGGAGAATGAAAAAGTTGGCTTAAAGCTCAACATTCAGAAAACGAAGATCATGGCATCCGGTCCCACCACTTCATGGGAAATAGATGGGGAAACAGTGGAAACAGTGTCAGACTTTATTTTTTGGGGCTCTAAAATCACTGCAGATGGTGACTGCAGCCATGAAATTAAAAGACGCTTACTCCTTGGAAAGAAAGTTATGACCAACCTAGATAGCATATTGAAAAGCAGAGACATTACTTTGCCAACAAAGGTCCATCTAGTCAAGGCTGTGGTTTTTCCAGTAGTCATATATGGATGTGAGATTTGGACTGTGAAGAAAGCTGAGTGCCAAAGAATTGATGCTTTTGAACTGTGGTGTTGGAGAAGACTCTTGAGAGTCCCTTGGACTGCAAGGAGATCCAAACAGTCCATATTAAAGGAAATCGGTCTTGGGTGTTCTTTGGAAGGAATGATGCTAAAGCTGAAACTCCAGTCCTTTGGCCACCTCATGCGAAGAGTTGACTCATTGGAAAAGACTCTGATGCTGGGAGGGATTGGGGGCAGGAGGAGAAGGGGACAACAGAGGATGAGATGGCTGGATGGCATCACTGACTCAATGGATGTGAGTTTGAGTGAACTCCAGGTGTTTGTGACGGACAGGGAGGCCTGGCGTGCTGCAATTCATGGGGTCGCAAAAAGTCGGACACGACTGATCAGCTGAACTGAACTGAACTGAAATGATCTAGTTCTGCCCATCTCTGATTTTACTTTCTGTCACAATTTCCCTTATTCTCAGGATTCTGGACTCACAGACTTTATTTCTGTCTTTTGAAAATTACAAACTCTGTCTCACTTAAAATTTTACTCAAGGTTTTAACCTCAGATCTTTACTTATCCAATTTGCTATTTTAATTCTAAAAAGTTGATTATTTAGCCAGAAATAAGGAGAACAAACATGATTTGAAAGTTCACTTTGATTGGGGTATTGTATCAAAGTTTGAAAACAGTGAGACTTAAAACCTCCATTTTGTTTTCCCTCTGGATTTAGGTTTAGCCTTTGTTGATAGTGAGGATCATCAGAATGTGTTGCTCAAGTAGTGTTAGTAGCTCAGTTCTGTTAGACACTCTAGGATCCCATGGACTGTAGCCTGTCATGCTTCTCTGTGCATGGAATTCTCCAAGCAAGAATACCGGAGTGGGTTGCTATTTCCTTCTCCAGGGGATCTTCCCAATCCAGGGATCAAACCCAGGTCTTCAGCATTGCAGGCAACTTCTTTACCATATGAGCCATGAGGGAGAAGAGAAAACTCTTCAATAGCCTTTTGGAGTCACCAGAGTAGAAGTGTTGATATTGACTCAAACCCACTTCCTGACCTGCATAAATTTCTTTTCCAAATGGAGACAGGAAGGAGAGTGCATTTTTTTTTTTTCTTGTGAAATACTACACGGTATGAGCACTGACAGTTTAAATATTGTACACTGATTTATGGAGAAATGGAAAGAACATCTATCATTTTTGGAAATCTTTTCTCTTCAGCATGGCTCTTATAAATCATTCTTGTCATGCACTATGAAAGAACCATTGGCCATTTCATTGTTACTATATTCTTTGTCAGTGTTCTGAAATTTTAGTTGGTTATATATTTGTTGAACAGAAAAGATTGACAAGATCTTGTATCTTTTACTTCTGGTAACAGTACTGGTTTTATGGGGATTGAAACAATTATGACTGTCACAGTATTTATGTGCTAAAATAATTCATGATTATTAAAGCTTCAATGTTTGTGTTTTTGTATTATTAAGAACTGGTAAAGAGTTAAATAGGGAAATACAGTGGCAGTGAATACAAATATTAAGTAAGCATATGAGATGTGTAAGTTTGGAAAGATCCAATATATTATTTTTGAATCAACAAATATTAATAAAATCTAAACATAAAACAATAATAGATATTAGATTCCAATTCTAATTCTAATATTTGTAGACTCACTTGTTGTGCTTGCCTTATAAAAATTAGTTGTCAAACTGTTTCATATTTCTTTGAAAATTCTTCACATCTAATGAGAACAAATTAACAAAAAGATACTGACCTTGTCCCTTCTAAATTTACAAGGAAGAAAAATCCTACAAAATTATATAAACCATCAGTAATAACTAATATTCAACTCAAACATAGAAAAGAACATGAAAATATAAAGAAGGGTGTTAGAGAAAAATAGGGCATCCAAAACACATTTTGTACTTAGTATTTAGTACAAAATATTCAAAACAACAGATTTTTATAACAACTTCTTAAAAAGAAGAGCTCAAAGTTTTGTGGCTATGGCAGTTAAGAATTTCAACAGAAATCATGTTGAAATGATTGCTACAGACTGCTAGCCATTTTCAATAGTTGATAATGAAGCCTTTTAAAGATTTGCTTAAGTAATGAAATGTTAGCATAAAATTCTCTCTAGGAAATATACTGCTAAAAACTGTATCCTGAATTATATTCTTCAGAGCATAGAAAAGTTAAATACATTATTAAGTGGACCAATTGAAGTAGGAATCTATTGTATACTGACTGCAAGAACAATCTAGAGATGATAGGGCTGAGAACTTATTCAGAGACAATGATATAAAAATTTAGAAAACTGAGGACTAGGTTTTAAAATAACCTGAAGTAATAAGTATTTTTTATAACATTTTATTTAAATATGTATGCAGGTCAGGAAGCATACACAACTGGACATGGAACAACAGACTGGTTCCAAATAGGAAAAGGAGTATGTCAAGGCTGTATATTGTCACCCTGCTTATTTAACTTCTATGCAGAGTACATCATGAGAAATGCTGGGCTGGAAGAAGCACAAGCTGGAATCAAGATTGCCGGGAGAAATATCAATAACCTCAGATATGCAGATGACACCACCCTTATGGCAGAAAGTGAAGAGGAACTCAAAAGCCTCTTGATGAAAGTGAAAGTGGAGAGTGAAAAAGTTGGCTTAAAGCTCAACATTCAGAAAACGAAGATCATGGCATCTGGTCCCATCACTTCATGGGAAATAGATGGGGAAACAGTGGAAACAGTGTCAGACTTTATTTTTGGGGGCTCTAAAATCACTGCAGATGGTGACTGCAGCCATGAAATTAAAAGACGCTTACTCCTTGGAAGAAAAGTTATGACCAACCTAGATAGCATATTCAAAAGCGGAGACATTACTTTGCCAACAAAGGTCCGTCTAGTCAAGGCTATGGTTTTTCCTGTGGTCATGTATGGATGTGAGAGTTGGACTGTGAAGAAGGCTGAGTGCCGAAGAATTGATGCTTTTGAACTGTGGTGTTGGAGAAGACTCTTGAGAGTCCCTTGGACTGCAAGGAGATCCAACCAGTCCATTCTGAAGGAGATCAGCCCTGGGATTTCTTTGGAAGGAATGATGCTAAAGCTGAAACTCCAGTCCTTTGGCCACCTCATGCGTAGAGTTGACTCATTGGAAAAGACTCTGATGCTGGGAGGGATTGGGGGCAGGAGGAGAAGGGGACGACAGAGGATGAGATGGCTGGATGGCATCACTGACTCGATGGACGTGAGTCTGAGTGAACTCTGGGCGTTGGTGATGGACAGGGAGGCCTGGCGTGCTGCGATTCATGGGGTCGCAAAGAGTCGGACACGACTGAGCAACTGAACTGAACTGAGCTGAAGATGCTTTTTCCATGGTGATGATATTTGGTTTTGAAAGTGAAAAGTGAAAGTTGCTCTGTTGTATCCTACTCTTAGTGACCCCATGGACTGTATAGTCCATGGAATTGTCCAGGCCAGAATACTAGAGTCAGTAGCCATTCCCTTCTCCAGGGGACCTTCCCAACCCAGGGATCAAACCCAGGTCTCCCACATTGCAGGCAGATTTGTTACCATCTGAGCCACTAGGAAAGCCCAAGAATATTGGAGTGGGTAGCCTATTCCTTCTCCAGCAGATCTTCCCAACCCGGGAAATGAACTGGAGTCTCCTGCATTGGAGGCAGATTCTTTACCAGCTGAGCTTACAGGGGAAGCCCTATTGGCTTTGAGAGAATATTAATTCTAACAAAGCTTTGTGGAAACACATATTTATGGCACCACTGGTTTTATATATTCATTAATGATATGCATATACTAATAGTCTGAAGATTTTAAGTTCAAAACCTACTATATTAAGTACACAGTAAATTACATGTATTACAAAATGGACAGAAAAATGGAAATAAAGGCTGAAATGAAAAAGACTGAGTTAAAAATGACATAAACAGTATTTTTAAATGTCAGCTAATTATCATGATTTCCTAATATCATTAAGTTATATTTTAAGAAAATTAGGAAAATGTATTTGTCATAAGTAAAAGTTAATGTAAATCTATCTTATAGTCTTCACAATTTTAGATCTTTAAAGGGATGATTAGGTTGTCATTATTTTAAATTCTACTGTGGCTATTGAAGAGCACTTCCTAACAGGAGAAGTGTTAACTTCCTCCATTTCTTACTGTTTGCTGTTACTTGCAGTATTATTATATAATTAATCTTTAATTTATTTACAGGAATATTTTTAAACCATTTCTGCATGTCCTGAGAATGATTCAGTTAACAGTATAGAATAATCTATAAGTCAATTTAACCATTTATAGGTAAACCATGAAGACTTAAATATTCTGGTGGCTTGAAACTCTGTTGCTCTCTCACTGCCCTGACAACCAAATTGTCTTTAGAACTCAGCCTCATCACCATACTTTCTTTTGGTTATGGTCTTTGGTAGGAACCTTTAAGATGATTTAAATAGATACTTATTTCTTAAGGTTCCTCTTGCTCCATGTTTGTGGATAGTATTTCAAATAATTTTAATGTAGTCATATCTGACTTTTTCTAAGTCAACAATTTCATTGTTGGCAAGGATTTTAGATCTAATGTATATCAACTCTCTCATTTTAGTCTTTGATTTCCTTCTATTAATAATGAGTTAGTTTTAATTTTTTTCCCTCTTTAACTTTCCAATTCTTCTGTCTTTAAGCTTTCTAGCTAATTATAGACTGCCTTATTTTTAAGTCAAAACAATGCTACACTCAAAGAATATTACCTTTAAAAAATTCCTGGTAACTAATAATGACATTTCAAACATTTCCTTTGTTCTAAACATATTTTGGCAAACATTTTCTCAGTGCAAAGTATATTCATTCTCAATACATGCATGTTTTTAAATGGTGAAGAAAGGATTTTATGATTTTTAAGACAGTCATTTTTTCCCCCACTGCACTATAAGACATGTTTTTAAAAGAACTGGATAATTTGCATGAAAAAAGAAGTTAATTTACATATACAAGAATTTACTAGTTATGGTAAGTGGCATCTACATGGATTATAAATAATTTATTTTATTGTTGTTCTCGAAATCTTGATTCTATTTTCTTACTTCTATTATCAAATGCTCTGAGCATCTTGACAAAACATTTCCCAGCAGTGTGTGTGAAAAATGTAATGAACCTGATCAGACAGCATGCAATTTGTTTCCTGTGAATTAGAAAGAAACTTCACAAAAACCTATCTCTCTCTCTCTCTTTTTTTTTGGTTAAGGTTCTGTTTATTGTCTAGAGGGTTTTGAATCAATTAAAAGCTCTGAAGTCAGGGAAGCAATTACTGAATCTATTGAAATTCAATTTGTCATACAAGTCATTGCCCAGTTGTGACGTCAGGTAATAGACTATGTTTGTTCACATTTCTTTACTTTATATGAGTGTTACAAAACAGATAGCATTGATAAGGTTTTATGGATTATTTAATATTTCAGGTCTTTCTCTATTTATACTTTTGAAATCTTGAAATCCTAACAGGGTATCTATGACATTATGCACATTCTTTGCAATGAATTCCTTTCAGATTTTATGATGAAATATGACTAGTGGGCAGAACATTTATTTTGGCAAATTTCATCCTGAAACCAAATTTTGCTATGGGATGGTAGAAAGAAGAAATTTCTGATGCAGCTATCCAATACTGAAAGATGATGCCTTGGAAGTTAATAATAATAACAATAATGGCATGAACAAAAATAATGATAATATTATCAATCATTTATTGAGGAATTACTCTGGTTGGGCACTGTGCTGAATGCTGTACATGCCTTAATTCTTTAGTGTAACACTATGAGGTAAGCGGTAATATTATTTCCATTTTATAGATTAAGATTCTGGAACTCTGAGAAAAAAGTTAAATAATTTGCCAAAGTTCACATGAGTGGAAGTGATGGAATAGGAATTTAAATGTAGGTCTGCTTAATTCCAGAGCCCACGCTCTTAACCACCTATCTAGATATATCATTCTTGGAGATGCAAGCCTAGACCAGAAGATGGCTTGGCAAGGATATGCTAGAAAGGCTTCCAATATCAGCTGGATGGTTGAACCAAGTGAATTAAAACTTTCAAACCCTGAGAATCTGTGATTCTATGTTTATATCACTAAGAAATGTATTTTTATGTACCTTTAAACTTCAGAAGAAGAATCGTGACTAGAGTTTCATCAAAGATGGATTTAAAATCAGTTTTAATTTGAAACACTAAAAAGGAATATGAAATAGTTTAGAAAATTTGGTTCCAAAACAAATGTTCCCTTCAAATTGTGAGTTAAATTTAGTCAAAGAAAAATGGTGCAATGCCTTTGAAAGATGCCTTGTTTCAGGCCCTTGTATCTCATCTAAATATTGAAGTTCCTTCTCCACTGGTCTCCCTGCCTGAGACTTATTTCAATGTACCATTTACTTCATTCATGTCAATCACCACAGAGAGTCGCAGATTTCCTGGTCAATCCGTCTTCAGCAAAATCCTGATATTATTGACTCCTTGAAGGGTCCCTTTACCTTCTTGCTCCCGTGGAAATTGGCCTTTCCCGCAAGAGCAGTGCTTCCCTGTAGGCTTCTTAGGTTATGGCTCCTTTGTATTCTACAGTTCTTACACAGGTTCACCTGAAGAAGGGGCCGGACATTCTCTTTGTCCCTAGCTGCTATTTTCTCATCATTCTTTCCCCATCCTCTCTAAAGCTCTGAATTCCACACCAAATTGCCTAAAGCTTCTTCTTGTTGCTGTTATTAACTAATTCACAGGATACCCCCAATCTTGTATTTTCTATGATTTTGGTTTATGGCTCAAAATCCACTTTCCTTAACATTGTGACATTATCGGTAAAGAGGAAGATCAATATAATTGGCATCCTACTTCTTTGATCTTCTCTTCTCCAATGATCTATTGTCCATACGAGTTCAGTCACCAACAGCCATTGTCTAAAGACCCTTCTCCCTCTTACCATACTTTGTGTTTTCTTTCCTTGTCTCCGCTCCATCCCCAGCTGCAACTGTGTTATTTTTTACCTTATAAAAGACTATACAATTTAATTGTTTTATTCTGTTTTTGTTTTCCCCCATATAGAATGTAAATACTGCAAGACCAGAGATTTTTTTTTCTTTTTTTAACTGATTGCAGGAAGTATTGGCTCGTTATTTCTTCCTGGGCACACAGGTAGACTGTATTTTCCATTTACCCTGGTTATATGTTTCGGCTAAGGAAATGTGAATAAAGTGATATGCACCATTTGGAGGCCTGACCTCCACGTTCTCGCTCTTCCTCCATCTGCTCTATGAATACAGAGAATGCAATCTATGACTGATGCTCTCTATATGGAGTGAAGCCACAAGACAGGAGTAACCTGGGTTCCTGAATCACCTCCTGATGGCAGCTCAGCAAACATACTCACTCATCTTTTTACCCGACACAGAGGTAGAGTTCTACTGGGTTAAGCCTTGAGAATTATTGAGTTGTTTGTCATGGCAGTTAGCTATCCTGAATCATACAGTGTTATATCTCAAGCACCTGGATTGTGACTGAAGCATGATAATTGTTCATAACAGATTCATTTTTCCTTTATACTTCAATATGATGGAATTAAAGATCATAAAATAGCTAGCTCTTGCTTAGCTAGAATTTCAAAACTAGTTATATACTAAGGCTAGTATAGCTTGGCTCAATTGCCCTGAATTTTGATGAACTATGCCAAGAAAGTAGTAGCCCAGGACATGATATCCCTGGAAAATCAGGTTTTACTCCAGCTGTAACAAAATAGAATAGAAATGCCAGTGAAATACTCTTGTGAATTAATCTATTCCAGACTAAGTTATTTCTTTCTTTTTTCTTAGTGTTTAATACCTTTGTTTAGTGCTCAGGGCGTTTTTGGTGTACTTGGAAAGACCAATTCAACTGATTATCTACCATTCTTACATTTACTTTATTTATAGTAATAGTTTTCTAGTATGCCAAACATAGTTGAAGCCCTATTTTAATGCCAATCTTATGATTTTCTTAGATATCTGAGCTTAGAAATATACTGCTTCTTTTCTAGGAATCTCCAAGATTTGCCAAACATTTACCAAAAATATTTCTCTTTTTATGCATAAATGGATAAAAAATTTGATGACTTTGAATGACAATGAATATATAAGTAAAAAAGTTGCCAGGGAAAAGCTAACTACTATATAAAGGTAATACCTAAATTCAGAATAATAAGGCTTTCGACCTGATTTCATGTGTATATCAACTTACCTTAATCAAATGTTATTATTTGCACAAACAAAATTATGTATCACAGACAACACAAACCGTTTAATAACTCTGCCCATAAGTGGCATGAAGACACACACACAAACAAACCAAGAAACATCTCACTGAAAGAACCCTAATAACTTGGAAATTAAAGGAAAGTAATATATGTAGGAATACTATTGCTGCTTCTTTTTTCTGCATTATATCTATTTAATTTCAAATATTAATAGAGTTTCTCAGTTTTGCCCTTACCTATAGTGAGTGACTTGAAGCAATAATAAAATCTAGACTGAAAAGGCATTTGTTTTTATATTTAAGTACACAATTTGATCATATTTACAGACATTTGCCAGAGATCTGCAAATCATATTTTGATTTCCTAATCCACTCTTTTATTCTGTCACATGCTATATATTCATGTATAATACAATCCTCTGTTGCTGATTACATTACCGTTAATTCATGACTTAACATATGACTTTTAAATAGCCTGTGTTCTTTCAAAAGTATTGGGTTTATGTCTTTTTAGATTATTAGCCAGTTTGTCACTCAGTCGTGTCTGACTCTTTGCAACCCAATGGACTGCAGCACGCCAGGCTTCCCTGTCCATCACCAGCTCCTGTAGCTTACTCAAACTCATGTCCATCGAGTTGATGATGTCATTCATCCATCTCATCCTCTGTCATCCCTTTTTCCTCCTGCCTTCAATCTTTCCCAGCATCAAAGTCTTTTCCAATGAGTCAGTTCTTCGCATCAGGTGGCCAAAGTACTGGAGCTTCAGCTTCAGCATCAGGCCTTCCAATGAATATTTAGGACTGATTTCCTTTAGGATTGACTGGTTTGATCTCTTTGCAGTCCAAGGGACTCTCAAGAGTCTTCTCCAACACCGCAGTTCAAAAGCATCAATTCTTCCATGCTCAGCTTTCTTTATGGTCCAACTCTCACATCCATACATGACTACTGGAAAAACCATAGCTTTGACTATACAGACCTTTGTTGGCAAAGTAATGTCTCTGCTTTGTAATTATTATTATTAGATTATTAGTAATGCTTGTAATTTAAAGAAGCAAAATATAAATTAATAGAAACATAGCTCTGGTTTGTAAGTTAAAGTAGACTATCTCATAAAATGGAGAAGGCAATGGCACCCCACTCCAGTACACTTGCCTGGAAAATCCCATGGATGGAGGAGCCTGGTGGGCTGCAGTCCATGGGGTCGCTGAGAGTCGGACACGACTGAGTGACTTCACTTTCACTTTTCACTTTCATGCATTGGAGAAGGAAATGGCAACCCACTCCAGTGTTCTTGCCTGGAGAATCCCAGGGACGGGGGAGCCTGGTGGGCTGCCGTCTCTAGGGTCGCACAGAGTCGGACACGATGGAAGTGACTTACCAGCAGCAGCATAGCATAGCATCTCATAAAAACCTTCAACAGGAATTGACTGTGTCTGGTGTTACAGTTTTTTCAAGATTTTTCTTGAAAAGGCTATTCAAATATATTTCTAATGCTTTTTGAAACATTTTCCCTTCCAAAAGAATATGTTTCTCAAGGTATTATGAAACACTGATGACTTAAGGATTCAAAAGTTCTATAATCCAAAGTGTATTACATTTGAGAACTTCAAAGTAGCTTGTAAATGTTAACTTGTTTTATAATGTGCACTAGTATACAATTATCTTCACTCTGTATTATAAGCTGGACTTAAAAATATTTAATATGTCTCTTGTTAGTCTTGTAAATTGTGATTTTAGGAAATGTTTTTTAGTTTGGCTATCCCATGGAACATTCCTCCATTTCAGTAGAAGTCTCCAAACATTTAGAGAACATATACTGGTCAGTTTTTCCATTGTGGAGTTGCTATTTGACCTTAGCGTGACTTATCTGAGGGAACCCAGAACCACAACTGGAATCTGATTCCAAGTGGGAAAAATATCTTATAGTAGTGTGCATGAACTAGGAACCTACCAAAGAGTCCTAAGCTACCCCAGATGGAAGTTTAGTCATTGAGAGCAAGAATTTCATCCACAAAGGCAGAAATCTTTAATTTGGGGGAAAGTGCCCTAGCACCCTTATTTTAAAAAATTCCCTAAAAATGCAAAGAGAAGCTGCATTTGCCTCTTTGTTCTGTGTGTGCTTTTGAATAAACTCCCCAGTGTATCTTTGACCTAGCACAGTTTATTAAGAGCAGTTGGCAGGCACAGATTTGGGCCCACATTTTCCTAATCTGCCTTCCAAATTCCTTCTTGCATTTTACTTGGTTGTATCCTGTGCACTTCAACTTGGCATTTCAGCATTTGTTACTGATCCTATTTTAAAAATCTAGCTTGCCGTTGTTTTGGCTCAGGTACTTTAAAAACAAAAATTGAAAAGCAACCAACTATTTAGGAGGTCTTGGGAAAGAAGGCAGGCCAACAGCTATTTCCTGTTAGTAAGAGTTGAATGTGTAACACAGGATTTCTTCATGCTCTGGTCTCATTTTCTGTCCACTATTTCGCCTCTGATGTCTAAGAAAATATCATATCAACTGAGCTAAGATGAGAATAAAAGCAACTTCCCTTTCCAAATTTCAGGGAAGTTCTTTGGGAAAAACACAAGGTTATGAAAGGAGTTATGTTTATTTTAAATTTGAGATAAGAATTAAATGGAAGAGAAGTCTGATCTTGGAGAAACTGTGATATTTGCTTTAGGGTAAGCTATTTCCATTTCCAGGGAGGTGTGGTGTGCTTCATTCTATGGGTCACAAAGAATTGGACATAACTTGGTGACTGAACAGCAACAACTCTTAGTCTCCACTTCCCTGATCATCAGATAAGCAGGGTGACAATCTACAGCCTTGATGTACTCCTTTCCCAATTTGGAACCAGTCTGTTGTTCCATGTCTAGTTCTAACTGTTGCTTCCTGATCTGCATACAGGTTTCTCAAGAGGCAGGTCAGGTGGTCTGGTATTCCCATCTCTTTCAGAATTTTCCAGTTTATTGTGATCCACACAGTCAAAGGCTTTGGCATAATCAATAAAGCAGAAATAGATGTTTCTCTGGCGCTCTCTTGCTTTTTCCATGATCCAGATATTGGCAATTTGATCTCGGGTTCATCTACCTTTTCTAAAACCAGCTTGAATATCTGGAAGTTCATGGTTCACGTATTGCTGAAGCCTGGCTTGCAGAATTTTGAGCATTACTTCACTAGTGTGTGAGATGAGTGCAATTGTGTGGTAGTTCGAGCATTCTTTGGCATTGCCTTTCTTTGAGATTGGAATGAAAACTGACCTTTTCCAGTCCTGTGGACATTGCTGAGTTTTCCAAATTTGCTGGCATATTGAGTGCAGCACTTTCACAGCATCATCTTTTAGGATTTCAAATAGCTCAACTGGAATTCCATCACCTCCACTAGATTTGTAGTGATGCTTCCTAAGGCCCATTTGACTTCACATTCCAGGATGTCTGGCTCTAGGTGACTGTGAGTGATCGCACCATCATGATTATCTGGGTCGTGAAGATCTTTTTTGTACAGTTCTTCTGCGTATTGTTGCCACCTCTTCTTAATATCTTCTGTTTCTGTTAGGTCTCTACCATTTCTGTCCTTTATTGAGCCCATCTTTGCATGAAATGTTCCCTTGATATCTCTAATTTTCTTGAAGAGATCTCTAGTCTTTCCCATTCTATTGTTTTCCTCTATTTCTTTGCATTAATCACTGAGGAGCTTTCTTATCTCTCCTTGCTATTCTTTGGAACTCTGCATTCAAATGGTTATATTTTTCCTTTTCTCCTTTGCTTTTTGCTTCTCTTCTTTTCACAGCTATTTGTAGGGCTTCCTCAGACAGCCATTTTGCTTTCTTGCATTTCTTTTTCTTGGGGATGGTCCTGATTCCTGTCTCCTGTACAATGTCATGAACCTCCATCCATAGTTCATCAGGCACTCTGTCTATGAGATCTAGTTCCTTAAATCTATTTCTCACTTCCACTGTATAGTCATAAGGGATTTGATTTAGGTCATACCTGAATGGTCTAGTGGTTTCCCCAATTTCTTCAATTTAAGTCTTAATTTGGCAATAAGGAGTTCATGATCTGAGCCACAGTCAGCTCCCGGTTTGTTTTTGCTGACTGTATAGAGCTTCTCCATCTTCTCCTTATACAAGGCTGTATACAAGGTTGTATATTGTCACCCTGTTTATTTAACTTATATTCAGAGTACATCATGAGAAACTCTGGGCTGGAAGAAGCACAAGCTGGAATCAAGATTGCTGGGAGAAATATCAATAACCTCAGAAATGCAGAAGACACCACCCTTATGGCAGAAAGTGAAGTAGAACTAAAAAGCCTGTTGATGAAAGTGAAAGAGGAGAGTGAAAAGTTGGCTGTTTTCAACATTCAGAAAACTAAGATCATGGCATCTGATCCCATCATTTCATGGCAAATAGATGGGGAAACAGTGTCAGACTTTATTTTTTTGGGCTCCAAAATCAGGGCAGATGGTGACTGCAGCCATGAAATTAAAAGACACTTATTCCTTTGAAGGAAAGTTATGACCAACCTAGACAGCATATTAAAAAGCAGAGACATTACTTTGTCAACAAAGGTCCATCTAGTCAAGGCTATGGTTTTTCCTGTGGTCATGTATGGATGTGAGAGTTGGACTATAAAGAAAGCTGAGCACCGAAGAATTGATGGTTTTGAACTGTGGTGCTGGAGAAGACTCTTGAGAGTCCCTTGGGCTGCAACGAGATCCAACCAGTGCCTCCTAAAGGAGATCAGTCCTGGGTGTTCATTGGAGGGACTGATGTTGAAGCTGAAACTCCAATACTTTGGCCACCTAATGCAAAGGGCTGACTCATTTGAAAGTACCCTGATGCTGGGAAAGATTGAGGGCAGGTGGAGAAGGGGACGACAGAGGATGAACCGGTTGGATGGCATCACTGACTCAATGGAAATGGGTTTGGGTGGACTCCAGGAGTTGGTGATAGACAGGGAGATTTGGCATGCTGCAGTTCATGAGGTTCAGAGAAGGCAATGGCACCCCACTCCAGTACTTTTGCCTGGAAAATCTCATGGACGGAAGAGCCTGGTAGGCTGCAGTCCGTGGGGTTGCTAAGAGTCAGACACGACTGAGCGACTTTACTTTCACTTTCATGCACTGGAGAAGGAAATGGCAACCCGCTCCAGTGTTCTTGCCTGGAGAATCCCAGTGACGGGGGAGCCTGATGGGCTGCCTTCTCTGAGGTCGCACAGAGTCGGACACGACTGAAGCGATTAGCAGCAGCAGCAGCAACAGCAGTTTATGAGGTTGCAAAGAGTCGGACACGACTGAGTGACTGAACTGAACTGAACTGACCCTCAGATACCGCTATGATAAGCATTGTTATTTAACTTTCTAGAAGGTCCTTCTTCAAAACGTACTTATAGTATGTACTAACCTCTCAGAGAATTGGAATTCATTAACTGATCAATTAATTAATGCAAAGTGTTGAAAGTAACTCTTAAATGCATTGGCTTTTAATTTTAAGTAAGCAGCACTGATGCACTTTATCCTAATCATAGAAATTTTCAGATCTGTAATAGGTAATTTCTGAGGGTCAAAGGTCAGAGTGGGTCTTTCAGTAGCTGCCAAATCACATTACATAGGCAACAACAGCCTTGATCTCTTACATATGAATGAATGTAGACCTATATTTTTTAGGATGTTTGTCCATGCATACTTCCTATGGAATCTAAAGAGTTTGACAAGTGTCTCGATGAATTACGTGTATTAGTTAGCCCTTTCTGGGGCTGTTGGTAAAGTCGGCTTGGCTTTCCTTTCTGGTTCTTCTCAGAGAGACAAACAGAGAGAGAATCAAGAAGGCCCAGATGATATATACAGAAAGGCAAAGCTAGTAGCTGCAATTATAAAGTGTTGAAACAATATTACATACACAGCATTTTAAGAGAGATTCTCCCAACTGAAATGAGAAGAAGGAGAAGGGACTGGGAATGAGAAAGAATATATACCAAACAAATCCACCTCTAGTGAATTTTTTTCCCCTTAGGCTGACCTTGATTTCTTGCCACCAGAGCAGGTTCCACAGATGTTTAATTTTCTGAGCTAGCAGTATGTCCCCAAGCTCATGTTTTAATGAATATTGTACACAACATTTTTTCTTATGACTTAAAGAATCATCTATATTCAAGGATCTACGTTTGGACAGTAGAAGGAAGCATAAACAATAAAAGGAAGCATCTCTCTTCCTATAGAAGAGAAAATCCTTAAAAGTGGACTATAAACAGGAGAGAGAAATAAGACGACTGTGTTGTGCTTCAGTTCTTTTTTGTTTACTCCTGTCAGGGGTAGCCTAGCTGCCACTCTGAGCAATTTGCTCTGCTTTAATTTTGTCAGTTTCTATTAATCACCTAGCCTTGGGCTCTAGTTATGGTCAAGTAATTGCTTCTCACCTCTAATCTCCATTTGGAAATGTTTATATGTTGATAGCCCTATAACTTTAAGCAGGTCACCAATTTTTAATAAGGTTAGGGTTCTTTTTATTTTCTGCCTTTTATGATTAAGAGATCCTTATTGAAGAACACAGAGACCCCTGTTAAGTAAATTATACCAAAGGCACCCAATATCATGACAGAATTCAGGATGTGGTGGGAGACTGGCAGGTGGGGAAGGAGACAGAGAGGAGTAGTTGGCAGGACCTATGTGTATCATCTTCTTAGTTTAGAAGCCCATATGGTGCTTCATAATGCTTTGCTCAATTGCCTTATAGTTTTAGTCTAAATCTTATTAAAAATAAACTCTAATAGGAAGAACATTTCAGATAAATTATAAATCTCATAATCTACAAGAATTTTTAAGTAAGAGTGTTTTGAGTTTAATATAGACTAACCTTGAAAGAGAAGACATTTACTTTTTTCATGAAAAAATATACTCATTTCTGAAAGGTGTTTCCACGATTTAAAAATTACATGTCTTTGATTAAAATAAGGTTAAGTGCAATTTTAATGTCATGAACAAAATAAAACAAAACAAGACATAACAAATAACCCCCATCCCCCCAAAAAATTCTCCACACTCTATTGTCCATCACGGAGTCATGCTCCGTTCCTTTTGTAGCCTGATGTATAAAGATGTAAATCGTAATTTTGAACACTGGAGATGAAGTACCCAGAGAAATCACAGTCCTTGACCTTTAGAGTCTTGTCATGTAGTCTGTCTGATTAGATACAGCTATAAGAGCAACTTGTAGTGGCTCACAATAGTCAGTAACTTCTTAAGGACTGATCTTACAGTTGACAGTGTGCTGCTTGGAGTTAGTCATACCAACCTGTAAGTTTCTTTTTTAGGACAAATTTTAGAAAACATAAATAAATATAATTAAAATATTGATATTTTTATATCTGAGCTATTTACACCATCAACATTTCATATACAGTCACTTACAAAATTTGAAAAAAATTACATTTAATGTATGCATAAATTACTTAGTTTTTCTTTCCTGATTCCAAAATTATGTCAGGCTTATTATTTGGATCATAAATTAGTTTCATATAGCAACTAACTAGCATGCTGCTGCTGCTGCTACGTCGCTTCAGTCGTGTCCGACTGTGTGCGACCCCATAGACGGCAGCCCACCAGGCTCCCCCGTCCCTGGGATTCTCCAGGCAAGAACACTGGAGTGGGTTGCCATTTCCTCCTCCAATGCATGAAAGTGAAAAGGGAAAGTGAAGTACTAGCATGGTACTCAGTAAAAATTTATAGAAGAATAAATATCTGGAAGCAGATGGTAACCTGATTCTGCTTGAGAGCATGAATGACTAACGTATTATATAGAATATGTAGCACTTACACTGACCTTACAAAAAATTTTAATTTATACATAATGTTAAATATTTTCATACATTCCTAGTGATTTTTTTAATCCCAAATTTGCTTGATAAAACTACTTGGTAGCAGTTAAAAAAAATTGGAATTTTCTCTAGGGTTATAAAGTAATTTTCTCTTAAAGCACATACATAGATACATCTGTCAAATAAAGGCTAAAGATGTATCTATTTTTTGTTAAATTGGGCATAGTTAAAAATAATCACAGAATATATGTTAACATATATTGAAGTATTTAAGGTTGAGTTTTTAACTCTATATATTTTCCTGAAATTATATGTTGAGATATTATAAAATGACAAACTAATTTGAAAAGACAATACCTAATTTAAAAATTATCTAATAAAAGCAATGTATTTTATAATTATATAAATTACAGTAGGTTTTAAAATATTTTCAGTAAATATTTATAAATACCCAATGTATGACCCTCAAATTGATTTTAATGTTGAAGCTTTGGACTTAGAATTGATAGATTTATTAGTTGGAAAAGGAGTTTTAATGTCCAGGCACAGCCTTAAGGCAGTCATTTCCTGCTTTATTCACATAAAGCTTCATTTACATTAGTTAGTTTGGGATTTTAAAACTTAATTAATATTTCCTTTTCTAACATTTGGAGGTAATTAAGTCAGAGCAGATTTGCCTATAAATATTCATAACTAACTAAATACTTCTAGAGTTTCTCCTATGTTCATTGCATTAATACTCTATTATCAGTTAAATTAATTAAGTATGAACAAATATAGGCCTAATGGTAAATCCATTAGAAAGGAATGGCTTTAAAAGTAATTTAGATGTGTAATAATTTTTCATAAACATTAGAGGCTGAGCCTCACAAGAACAGTCCAAGGTTGGCAGGGTGGCTTTTCTTGAATCTCCTTATTTTGTAATGATAGTTCTCATTTGTTGACTCTTTTCTTCAGTGAAGGACCATGGTGACTATGTTACATGCATTATCTCTCTGTGACTTCATGACAACCTAATGAAGCAAGTTCTATTATTAGTGGTGCATTATAGTTGATGAAACCAGAAATGTTAAGTATAATAATTTCCTCTAAGATTACTGAATGGGTAAATGGTGAGGCTAGAAATAGATATGAGTTTATCTTTACCTCTTTGGCTTCTTATTTATAGACTAAGAAATTCAAATATAAAAAATTCATAAGATGACTAGCAAAATTAGATTACCAACAAGGTGTAGGGTTAGAAGCTGAACTCAGTATTAGTTCTAAAGTATTTCCAATGAATATTTAGATTTAAAAATCTCTATTCACATGTATTGAAGTGTTTCTGTTGTCTAGAGTCCATTTGTAAGGTATGAATAATTACTAGATTAATTTTGGAATTCAAAGCAGAACATTTGAAAGAAGCAAAATATTTAAGCTATATTGCTTATACTGCACAAAGCAAATAAAATTAGGGATGAAGTTCCTGCTCTATTTTAAAAATAATTAAAAAAAATTTTTTTTAATTTTTAAAAAATTAAAAAAATGTTAAACTGGGGAAGAAGAAATAAAATCTAAATTCTCTAAATTAACTGTAGGTCAATATCTTTTCATACATTATATCACTTAATCTTCACAATATCTATGGAAGATATGGTTGTTCATGACATTTACTTAACTAATATTGGTGGAGCACTTACTTTATTTCAAGCACTGTTCTAAGTGTTGTAGGCATATCAACAAGCAAGAAAGATATGGTCCCTGTTTTCATGGAGCTTACATGGGAGAAAGAACAACAGGCCACAAAAAAGTAAAATACAGGATGATGTGACTGAAAGTATCACCAGAAGCAGACTGGTATTTTTGGTTGGACAGAGAGACCAAGGATACCAACAGAAGCACACATTTGAAGGTATGAGACAGGCGCTGGTGAAAGGGAGAGGAATCTCAAAAGCCCTAAGTGAGGCAAGAGCTTTGTATGTTTGTTTAATCAATGGGGCTTCCCAGATGGTACAGTGGCAAAGAATCTGCCAGCCAATGCAGGGGATGAAGAGACTTGAGTTCAATCTCTGAAAGATCCCTCCGAGTCGGAAATGGCAACCCACTCTAGTATTCTTGTTTGGGAAATCCCATGGACAGAGGAGCCTGGTGGATTACAGTCCATGAGGTTTCAAAGAGTCAGACATGACTGAGTGACTGAACACACATACATACGTGTTTAATCAGCAGAAAAAAGGCTAGCATAGTTGGAGCAAAGTCAGTGAGAGACAATATCAGGGTAAGTCAACCAGAGGGTGCTTTTAGTACATAAATCAGAAGCCTTGACTCTCTCACTCAAAATTCTTCAAAAGTGTCCCATTTACACCCTGGTGGCTAAGTCAGTAAAGAATATCTGCCTGCGATACAGAAGACACAGAGGCAGGATGGATCCTTGGGTCAGGAAGATTCCCTGGAGAAGGAAATAGCAACCTACTCTAGTATATTCTTGCCTGGGAAATCCCATGAACAGAGGAGCCTGGTGGGCTACAGTCCATGGGATCTCAAAAGAGTCAGACATGACTGAGTGACTGAACCACCACACCCACACATGAACACAATCCTTCCAATTTTCAAAGGCCTCTAAGGTTCTATATGGATATAACTCCTGGCATCAATCCACTCACTCATCCTCTAGTTTGTTTCCACCAGCAACCTAGCCCCTTGCTGGTTGTCCTGTGTGCCAAGTATCCCTAGCCTCAGGATGCTTTAAAAAAAAAAATTATTTTCTATTAAGGATAATTGCTCCAAGAAATCCTGCCGCCCTCTGTCAAACCTCAACATGAATCAGCCATAGGTATACACATATTCCTTCCCACCTTCCTCCCCATCCCACCCCTCCAGGCTGACACAGAGCCCCTGCTCCAGCTACCCAAGCCACACAGCAAATTCCTGTTCGCTATCCACTTTACACATGGTAGGATAAGTTTCCCTGTTACTTTTTCCATACATCTCACCTTCTCCTCTCTTCTCCCCATGTCCATAAGTCTATTCTCCATGTTTGTTTCTCCATTACTGCCCTGCAAATAAAATCCTCAGGACCATTTTTCTAGATTCCATATATATGTGTTAGAATACGGTATTTATCTTTCTCTTTCTGACTTACTTCACTCTGTTTAATAGGTTCTAGGTTCATCCACCTCATTAGAACTGACCCAAACGTTTTCCTTTTTATGGCAGAGTAATATTCCACAGTGCAGATTTACCACAACTTCTTTATCCATTCATCTGTCAATGGACATCTAGGTTGCTTCCATGGTCTAGCTATTGTAAATAGCGCTGCAGCGAACAATGGGATACATATATCTCTTTCAATTTTGGTTTCCTCAGGGTATATGCCTAGGAGTGGGATTGCTGGGTCATATGGTGGTTTTATTCCTCATTTTTTAAGGAATCTTCATACTGTCTTCCATAGTGGCTGTATCAATTTACATTCCCACCAACAGTACAAGAGCGTTCCCTTTTCTCCACACCCTCTCCAGCATTTATTGTTTATAGACTTTTTGATGAGGGCCATTCTGACCAGTGTGAGGTGATGGCTCATTGTAGTTTTGATTTGCATTTCTCTAATAATGAGTGATTTTTGAGCATTTTTTCATGTATTTGTTAGCCATCTGTACGTCTTCTTTGGAGAAATGTCTGTTTAGGTTTTTTTCCCCCACTTTTTGATTGGGTTGTTTGTTTTTCTGGTATTGAGTTGTATGAGCTGCTTGTACATTTTAGAAATTAATCCTTTGTCAGTTGTTTCATTTGCTATTATTTTCTCCCATTCTGAGGGTTGTCTTTTCACCTTGCTTATAGTTTCCTTTGCTGTGCAAAAGCTTTTAAGTTTAATCCGGTCCCATTTGTTCACTTTGTTTTTCTTAGGATGCTTTTATTTGCTGTTACCTCTGCTTGGATTTCTCTTTCTATGAATATGAACATGGCTTCTTTAAGCTTCCCAAGTGACTCAGTGATAAGGAATATAGTAAAGAATCTGCCTGTAATGCAGGAGACATTGGTTTGATCCTTGGGTCAGGAAGATTCCCTGGAGAAGGAAATGGCAATCCACTACAGTATTCTTCCTTGGGAAATCCCATGGATGGAGGAGCCTGGCGGGCTACAGTCCATGGGTTGCAAAAGAGTTGCATATGACCAAAAACAACAGCAACATGGCTTTTTCATGGTTTCATTCACTTCATTTTCATTCTCTGCTCAAGTGTTACATCATTGGAAAAGCCCTTCCTGATTATCAATAAAATCTAATGCCCTCCTATCACTGTCTTTTCCTTTACTCTGCTTCTCCCAGTGTCTATGGCTGCGTCAGAAATTGTATCAAAAGTTAGCTGCTTAAAACAACAATAATCATTGTTATCTCCCACAGTGTCTACAGGTGAGGAATTTGAGAGTAGCTTAGCTATGCAGTTCTGGCTTGGGGTCTCTTATGAAGTTGCAGTCAAACAGTTGTCTCTGGGGTCACCTCTCAGCCTTCATTCACATGACTGGCATCTGGTCTGGTCAAAAGACTGGGAACTGGAACAGCTGGGTTTCCTAAGTTACTTTTCTCTCTCTCTATAAGGTCTCTCCTGCATGGTGGCTTCAGGACAGTCAGAACAATTACTCTGAGAGAGAGAGAGAGAGACAGAGAGAGAGAGGTAAAGAGAGGCATAAGCCATATCACCATTTATGACCTAGCCTTGGGAAATCAGGCAATATCACTTCTGCTGTTTTCTGTTAGTTGGGGCAGTTACAAAATTTTACCCAGCTTCAAGGGAGAGAAGGGTATAGGCCTTGTATCCTTATGGACAAGTGTCAATATATTAATTGTAAGAAGAACATGTGGGATGAGAGATATATATTTTCCAATATTTGGAATATAAAATCTGTCACATTACTTTATTCTTTCTCCAAAGCAGTTTTCACTGTGTTTATTGCCTGTTTCTTACAACTCTTGATGGTTCTTTGCTGCTGGGCAATCTTTTTTACCACCCAAATCAATGATTAGCATATAGTAGGCACTTAATATTTTCTGCTGCTGCTGCTGCTAAGTTGTTTCAGTCATGTCCAACTCTGTGTGATCCCATAGACAGCAGCCCACCAGGCTCCCCCATCCCTGGGATTCTCCAGGCAAGAGTACTGGAGTGGGTTGTAATATTTTCTATTATTAAATAAATAAATATTTCTTGAACCAAAGATCTATCAAGCACTAGTGTTTTAGAGATGGAAAAATTTTTTATAATATTCTGTAAACTGTTAGAGAAATGTAGTAAAAGAATACACTAAAATTATGCTAAAAGTGAGTAGGCACATGATATGTGCCTAAACAGAAAAATAAATGCCTCTTTTATGATATTTTGGAAAAATTAAGACTTTTTAATGACATTATACTCACCAAGTTCTTAGTTGATACAAATCACAATAGTAAAAGAAGTGTAAATTTAGGATGTAATCTGCTTATGTGTGCAGATTACAATATTGCAAATAGCAAATTAATCTTGCAGTCACAGCTGTACAAATGCCATTATTCAGCTCATTCTAATATCAATGAAGATGAGCAGGGTCCTTTAATCTCTATTTTTGACTGTTCACTTGACCATTTTCAGTGGGCCTAAATTTCTGCTTTTTTTTTTTTTTTTTTTTAAAATTGACGTATATTTGGTTTACAAGGTTGTGTTAATTTCTGCTTTTTTTTTTTTTTAAAGGCAGATTGTTGACATCCAGAAGGAAAGTATTTCTTTGATCTTTACAGAAAAACAAAGTGTAATTTTTCCAAATCCAAGAAATATTCATTTGAAATTCATTCTTCATAAGGGTCAGTTAGTGATTTGTAGCACAGCCATAGGAATGTGACTTAAGGTTGACATTTTGAGGATAAATCTCAAGGACATGAGAATCACTACATGAACAAGAAAAATGGGTGATTTTTTTTTTCATTTAAATTTAAAACAACCTAAATGCTCACCAAGAATAGTTGAGAAATTAATTATGTACCACAGGTTAACATACAGGAACTTAAAAACATATTGCAAAAGAGAAGGCAAAAGATAATTTTCCATAGCTGGCAGGATTACCTAAACTAAACTACCTAAAGCTCCAAGATAATTAACTAAAAAATCAGAACTAATATAAAATTCATTGTTATTTGGATAATATGAATTATAAAAAATGGATAGTTTTCTGATAAACAGCAAAGATTGAATAATGGGAAAGTAAGAAAGCATAAAAGCAATGAAATATAAAACAGAACTAGCAACAAGCTGAGACGGACCAGAGACAATGCAATAAATTTAAGGAGCTCAGCCCTGCTCGATACTCAGCCCCTCAGCAAGTGCAGAATGGGTCTGCAGACCTTAAATGACAAAACTGTCCCTGGTGACAGAAATATGAAAAATTGCAATTTTCTGTTTTCACCACCAGCACTTACCGTAAGAGCATCTATTCTTTTTCTGATGCAGAGTTTGCCATCCAAGAATGCAGGCAAAGCTAGAGGACTTTTCAATTTCCTTTGCAGGGTACAGATGGCCAGGATTTAATGTCCTAGAATGAGAAGTGAGCCTCAGGCTTGTTTTGCTTTGAAGACACCACTGGGTTAGAAAACTCCCCTCAAATCTGGACCCAGAAAGAATCAAGTAGACACCAAAATGACCAAAGGAATTCTCCAGAAACAGCAGTGGGGCAACCCCCTCCAGGGTACATGAAACCAGCCTTTGAAGACAGGCTTCCTGCAGTCCGACTGGGCTGCCCTGCGTGGCCTGGACACCTCAAGCTCTCACAGGTCCAGGGTGTTTTCTAAACAAATGGAACCTCCAAGGACCAACATCTGGTTCCTATTCTTCAGATACACCTTCCATAAACACATAACACCCACCTTCTAATTCCTAGAAGACCCTTCAGGGATGCTGTCCCAAGACAGAACTGGAGGGTCCTCAGAGGCCAGTAGAGAGGTAGGGCCCCAAGCAGACCTACCCAGCTTGACCCCTTCCCTGCTCGACACTTCTGCTTCTGTGAATGTGGCTGCTGTCCTTTGGAAGGACTCAGAAGGGAAAGGCCCAAAGCCAAAAAGTCAACCCTTCCAGGTGTGGCACATGAGGCTAGAATTTCTAGCCTCTGTGCATCTTCTCTAGGCCTCTAGGCATCTTCTCTGATGATGCCACCAGAAAAATGCTTTCCTCACTGAAGATACCTGGCATAGTGTGTTGAGGATTACACATAAAAAACTGAAAAGGAAGGCTAGAGATACCAGACACTGCAGGCCCATTCAGGAGAGAAACTCAAGCTCACATATGAGGAGACTGCCCAAGTCTGGAGCAAGGCCCAAGTGGAGGCCTTGGACTGCCAAGTGATCCTGAGGAAGAAGCATTTGCTCACTGGAGGACACTCAACAGTAAACTAAAGAAAATGATGAATTGACCAGAATCTGTTATCTATCACATGTATAAGGTCTGATGTAGAAGTTTCTGACCAATGTCCACCTCTCCCTCCTGTCTGTCTGTCTGGTTCTCTTAGAAGATTTCATGTTCTTCTCTCTTGACCTCAACTTGTTTTTAAACTACATTGCTTTAAAAAGAAGAGTAAAGAAGATGGACCTAGAGATTAGCATAGTGAGTAAGCCAGATAGAGAAAGAAAATATTGCATGATACCATTAATATGTGGAATCTAAAATGATATAAATGAACTTATTTATAAAACAGAAATAGACTCAGACATAGAAAACAAACTCATGGTTATCAAAGGGAAAAGGGGCAGGTGGGGGATAAATTAGGAGTTGGGGATTAAAATATACACACTACTATATATAAAATAGGTAACAAACAAGGACCTACTGTATAGCACAAGGAACTATTTTATACTCAATGTGTTGTAATAACCTATAATGGAAGAAAATGTAAAAAAGGAATATATATATTTATATGTATGTAAAACTGACTTACCTTACTATACACCTGAAACTAACACAACATTGTAGATCAACTTTTTTTCAGTAAAAAAAAAATAAATAAAGAAAGAAAGCTTCCCTTTCATTAAAAAAAAAAAAAAAAAAAGAACTTAAGAGTACTAGTTTTGGAATTAAAAATTTCCCAAGTAGCCCAGTGGTAAAGAATCTGCCTGTCAATTGTGCAGGAGACACAAGAGATATGAGTTTGGGCTTGATCCTTGGGTCTGGAAGATTCCCTAGAGTAGGAAATGGCAACCCACTCCAGTATTTTTGCCTGAAAAATGAATGGACAGAGAGTCTGGTGGGATACAGTCCATGGGGTTGCAAAGAGTCAGACACAATTGAGTAACTGAACACACACACACAGTTTTGGAATTACACACTAGATTTAAATTCTGACTCTGTCATGTACTAGCCATAGGGTTCAATCTCTTCTACCTGTTTCCTTATTGATAAAATGAGCATAATTATTGAAATACTGATGCAACATTGATAGAGACGTATACCTGGAAAAGGCACTTGAAAATAATATCTATTAAATATAGTTTAAAATGCATCAATATCTTATTAGTAACTATCTGTGAGACTTATATATCAGGCAGATGGAACAATAAAATAGTACAGATGCTTCAGAGACAAAATACTAGTGTGTATTAAAAAATAAAGTGTTTGATAAAAGCCACAATACAAATCAGTGAGAGCTGAAGAAAATATTCAAAAAATGGTTTTGGACTTTGGGTAAAATCTTTGGGAAAAAATAGCTAGATGTGTGCTTTTCATGTAAACACACATAAATTCCATAAAAATTAGATTATTAAATAAATAAAATAAAACTATCAATCAATTAGAATAAAATTGAAGTCATTAAGTATTTGCTACTGATATGGGGGAAAACCTCCAAGGCAAAAGAACAATGGGAGAAACACAAAGAAGAGACAGACAGATTTGACTACATAGAAAACTGACCACACCAAAGAATATAATGAAAACTACACAAGGTAAACTAAAATAATACTTGCATGCACTAAATGTACTAAACATTCACGATAGACCAGAGGTTAATATAAATACCTAAAGAACATGTCAGTTCAGTTCAGCTGCTCAGTCATGTCTGACTCTTTGCGACCCCATGGACTGCAGCACACCAGGCTTCCCTGTCCATTGTCAGCTCCTGGAGCTTACTCAAACTCAAGTCCATCAAGTCGGAAATGCCATCCAACAACTTCATCCTCTGGCATCCCCTTCTCCTCCTCTCCTCAGTCTTTCCCAGTGAAAGGTTGTTGCTGAACCATGAAAGATGCTGGGTTTCTTGGCCTCCGGAGGAGAAGAATTCAATCCAGGGCCAGAGACAAGGCTTGATTGATCAGAGCTTTTGTGTAATAAAGTTTTATTGAAGTATAAAAGAGATAGAGAAAGCTTCTGACATAGACATCAGAAGAAGTGAAGAGAAGTCACTCAGTCGTGTCCAACTCTTTGGACCCCATGGACTGTAGCCTGACAGGCTCCTCCATCCATGGGATTTTCCAGGCAAAAATACTGGAATGGGTTGCCATTTCCTTCTCCAGGGGATCTTCACAACCCAGGAATCGAACCCAGGTCTACTGCATTGTAGGCAGATGCTTTTACCGTCTTAGCCACCAGGGAAGTCCCGACATCAGAAGGGGGCAGAAAGAATACCCCACTGCTGGTCTTTAGCTGGATGTTATATAGCTACTAGCAGTCTGCTAATTAAAGAAAGCAAATGTTTCAAAACTCAGAGAATGGCACTAGGTCCCTCACCGACAAGATGCATTTTGAGATAATCTTGGCACCAGGTGAGTCATCCCGGGCCATAAAACGATTGACATGGATCTTGAAGAGAGGTAGATTCCCATACAAATATATAGTTTCATCAACATAGATGACGAGAACAATGTATGAGTATAACATACTGGTTTGTCAAGTCGGTTCTGAGCCTTTATGCAGAACTGACTTGAAGACAGAGTGTGGGGTAAATGCAAAGTACATCAACATAGCTTAAGACAAACATTTCCATATGAAAAATGCATTGGTTAGCTCGAAGTATGAGAAAAGTTAAGTTCAGGTGGAACCAGGTGTCATTATGGAAACAAAGAATTTTAAGATAAAACTTTTTTTAAGTTTGTATAGAGAAGGGGAAAAAAATGTAACACTAGTTTGTTTCTTCCTGCTGCTTAAGAGAGAGATTAAAAATGTCTGATTCTTGCAGCCTATTTCCTCCATTTGGAGACCCCTGGCCTTCCTGCCTGTTACCCTCTCACCAGCATCAGGGTCTTTTCCAGTGAGTCAGTTCTTCGCATCAGGTGGCCAAAGTATTGAAGCTTCAGCTTTAGCATCAGTCCTTCCAATGAATATTCAGGGCTGGTTTCCTTTAGGATTGACTGGTGGGATATCCTTGCAGACCAAGGGGCTCTCAAGACTCTTATCCAACACCACAGTTCAAAAGCATGAATTCCTCAGCACTCAGTTTTCTTTATAGTCCAACTCTCACATACATACATGACTACTGGAAAAGCCATAGCCTTGACATAGAGGGAGCTTTGTTGCCAAAGTAATGTTTCTGCTTTTTAATATGCTGTCTATGTTGGCCATAGCTTTTCTTCCAAGGAGGAAGTGTCTTTTAATTTCATGGCTGAAGTCACCATCTGTAGTGATTTTGGAGCCCAAAAAATAAAGTCTGTCACTGTTTCCACTGTTTCCCCAACTATCTGCCATGAAATGGTGGGACCAGTTGCCATGATCTTAGCTTTCTGAATGGTTAGTTTTAAGCCAACTTTTTCATTCTCCTCTTTCACTTTCATCAAGAGGCTCTTTAGTTAATCTTCACTTTCTGCCATAAGGGTGGTGTCATCTGTGTATCTGAGGTTATTGATACTTCTACCAGCAATCTTGATTCCAGCTTGTGCTTCATCCAGCCCAGCATTTCGCATGATGTATTCTGAATATAAGTTTAAAAAGCAGGGTGACAATATACAGCCTTGACGTACTCCATTCCCGATTTGGAACCAGTCTGTTGTTCCATGTCCAGTTCTAATTGTTGCTTCTTGATCTGCATAGACATTTCTCAGGAGGCAGGTAAGGTGGTCTGGTATTCCCATCTCTTTAAGAATTTTCCACAGTTTGTTGTGATCCACACAGTCAAAGGCTTTGGTGTTGTCAATAAAGCAGAAGTAGATGTTCTTATGGAATTCTCTTGCTTTTTTGAGGATCCAATAGATGTTGGCAATTCGACCTCTGGTTCCTCTGCCTTTTCTAAATCCAGCTTGAACACCTGGAAGTTCACAGTTCATGTACTGTTGAAGCCTGGCTTGGAGAATTTTAAGCATTAGTTTGCTAGCATGTGAGATGAGTACAATTGTGCAGTAGTTTGAGCATTTTTTGGCATTGCCTTTCTTTGGGATTGGAATGAAAACTGACCTTTTCCAGTCCTGTGTCCACTGCTGAGTTCTCCAAATTTGCTGGCATATTGAGTGCAACACTTTCACAGCATCATCTTTCAGGATTTGAAATAGCTCCACTGGAATTCCATCACATTCATAAGCTTTGTTCATAGTGATGCTTTCTAAGGCCCACTTGACTTCGCATTCCAGGATGTCTGGTTCTAGGTGAGTGATCACTCCATCGTGGTTATCTGGGTCATTAAGATCTTTTTAGTACAGTTCTTCTGTGTATTGTTTTCACCTCTTCTTAGTATCTTCTGCTTTTGTTAGGTCCATACTGTTTTTGTCCTTTATTGTGCCCATCCTTGCATGAAATGTTCCCTTCGTATCTCTAATTTTCTTGAAGAGATCTCTAGTCTTTCCCATTCTATTGTTTTCCTCTATTTCTTTGCATTAATCACTTGGGAAGGCTTTCTTATCTCTCCTTTGCTATTCTTTGGAACTCTGCATTCAAATCGGTATATATTTCCTTTTCTCCTTTGTTTTTTGATTCTCTTCTTTTCTCAGCTATTTTTAAGGCCCCTCAGACAACTATTTTGCCTTTTTGTATTTCTTTTTCTTGGGGATGATCTTGATCACTGCCTCCTGTACAATGTTATGAACCTCCACCCATAGTTCTTCAGGCACTCTGTCTATCAGATCTAATCCCTTGAATCTATTCGTCACTTCCACTATATAATCATAGGGGATTTGATTTAGATCATATCTGAATGGTCTAGTGGTTTTCCCTAGAAATGTAAATAAGGAATGTTTACAAATCAATAATAAACATTGTAAACCCTCTAAGAGAAAAACGAACAAAAAGTAGAGCAAGTATTTTGGTAAAGTGGTACAAAGAGCCAAAAAATACCCCAAAACAGTACAAAAAAAATCTCAACAGCAAATTTAAATTAAAGACATTTTTTGCTTATCATATTGGTAATAATTTAAAAGAAAAGTAGATAATTATTATCATTATTAGTCAGGGTACTCTGAAACTGGAGCATTCACAGATTGCAGATGAGAGAATAAATTTGAATAAATGTTAAGGAAATTATACTAGATTTATAACTCAACATAAATTTTTTCTACAAATTTATCTTAAGAAATAGAGATGTAACCAAGAACTGATATGCCAAAATGTTCATTAGTGGATTATTTAAACAAAGGAAAATTGTAAAAAATAAATGGGAATGGCCTAAATTATGGTACAATCTAATGATGGTATACTATGCAGCAGTTAGATGGACAATTTTGAAGTAAAGTTAAGGTAATAGGAAAATGTTTATGGTAAAATTTTAAAAGTATAAAGGAGTACACAATCTTCTAAACTTCTATATCATAATCTAATTTTTAGTGGTTATTTTCTCTAAGGGTTATGGATAACTTTCATTTTTTGCTTTGCATTTTTTAGTATTGTGTAAAAATTGTCTTTAATATTGATATGTAGTTTTATATTTGGTGCTTCCCTGGTGACTTTATATGTAGTTTTATATTTAGGAAATGTGCAAAATGCTGCTCTTCATAGTAAGTAACTGAAACTATGAAATGTACGTGCAGATGGTCTTAACTATATAAATGAAACTATCCATTTTAAAATCATTTTAAAGAAAATATAAAAAGGAAAGGGCCTGAGAAGAATTTTAAGTCTATTGGCAACCAATGGACAACCTGAGAAAGTTTGTGGGCAGGGCATCATGCGATCAAAGCAGCAGTTAAGATGAATCACTTAGGAGGGATCTAGAAGGGGATGGCAGAGGATGAGATGGCTGGATGGCATCACTGACTCGATGCACATGAGTTTGGGTAAACTCTGGGAGTTGGTGATGGACAGGAAGGCTGGCGTGCTGCGATTCATGGGGTCGCAAAGAGTTGGACGCGACTGAGTGACTGAACTGAACTGAACTGAACTGAATTGAATGGCTGTTGGGTAAAGATGACTCAGATCAAGTTGTGGTAGAGAGAATGGCAAGAAGGGGTTAATATTGAGTTGTTACTCAATGTCAGGCATAGAACTGAAAGTACTTGGAGAGTGGGAGTGGGACATGAAGGATACGTAGGAACCAAGAACAAAATTTCCTGAATATTAAAAATATATATAACTATTGTATAAAACTGAAGTTATACTAAAAATACAAAATAAAAATAGCAGTAAATATTTAAAAATAAAGTGCCAGTTTACATGGAAATTTGGAGGAAAAGCTGGTTTGCAATAGACGATAGGTTAATTTTTAAACTTGAGTGGAGTGTGTGCCAATAGGGTACTAAAGATATATTCAATTATCTCCTTTAGTTTTTATTATGTAATATCTGAGCATAGTAACAAAAATCAAATAGATAAAATTACACATTAATATCGAATTTTCCACTGACTTTCCTATACTACAAGTTCTACTCTTCATTAGTAACCACCTTCAATTTTCATTTACTTCCCTCTGGTGATCAATTCCATATTTATGGAACTCAAATCTAGATATTTTGATATCTCAATATCAAATGTTACTTATTTTCTTCATACTCTGAGAGACCTTGAAACTGTCCTCTCTTCTTAATCTTATGTTAATAATTACTTTCAGATATTATTGGTAAGAATTGTAGGATATTATATGTACACTTCTGTAAAAAGTTTACACTTAAACTTTTATGTTTCAGTTGATCAGCTTCAGACAATATTGTTGAAATCCCTCAATATAAACTGAGTGTATCTGTGATTATCAACTTTCTTCCACCTCTCATCCTTCTGGTTTTTCCCCTGTATCTACCAGCTAAACTATCAATTTTAGTAAGGTTTAAAACATTTATATTTTATCCTGTAACTATAATAAAATAATTTATATTTTGCCCAGAGGTTGAATTCTAAAAAGTAAAACTGATAAATAGAATTTAATAATTGTATAATTATGTAAACATTATTGATGTAGAAAATATTCAGGACCCATTGAGAAAGAAATAGAAATTTTTTTCTTTTCTTTTTAAACAACTTGCACACTATAAAATTCACCCCTTTTAAGTATACATTTCAAGATATTTAGTGAACTTACCAAGTAGTGCCATCTTCATTGTAACCCAGCTTTGGAACATTTTCATCACTCCAATAATGTCCCTCATGTCCATTTACAAATAATCCCCTTTCCTACCCCCAGCCTTAGGTAAACATTAATCTACTTTCTGACTCTATAGATTTGCCTTGTCAGATTTTTTTTCTCTAAGAAAAACGGTTTTAAGATTTATAGATTTGCAGCATGTACCAGTATTTTGTTCCCTTTATTGTTAAATAGTGTTACTTTATTTTGGTTTATCATAACACCAGTTGATGGACATATGAGGTTTTTCCACTTTTTGAATATTATGAAGAACTCTACTATAAACATTTGTGTGCAGGTATTTGTGTGAACTTGTTTTTTTTATTTCTCTTTGATTGATACCTAGGGAATCTAACTTTGTATTTTTCTATACCAGTCTACTCCTGTAATATTCAACAGGCGGTGGGTGACCAAAACCATCCCAAAGAAAATGCAATGCAAGAAGGCAAAATGGTTGTCTGAGGAGGACTTACAAAAAGCTGAGAAAATAAGTAAAAGGCAAAGGAGAAAGGGAAAGATACTGAATGCAGAGTTCCAGAGAAGAGCAAGGAGAAATAAGAAAGTCTTATTACATGAACAATGCAAAGAAATAGAAAAAAAAAAAAATAGAATGCAAAAGACTAGAGATCTCTTTAAGAAAACTGGAGATACTAAATGAACATTTCATGTAAGGATGGGCACAATAAAGGACAGAAATGGTATGGACCTAGCAGAAGCAGAAGAGATTAAGAAGAGGCCGTAGGAATGCATAGAACTATACAAAAAAGGTCTTAATGACCTAGATAACCATGATGGTGTGGTCTCTCACGTAGAGCCAGACACTGTGGAGTGTGATGTCAAGTGAACCTTTGGAAGCATTACTATGAACACAGATAGTGTAGGTGATGGAATTTCAGCTGAGCTAGTTAAAATCCTAAAAGATATTGCTCTTAAAGTGTGCACTCAATATGCCAGCAAATTTGGAAAATTCAGCAGTGTTCACAGGACTGGAAAAGGCCAGTTTTCATTCCAATCCCAAAGAAAAGAATGTCAAAGAATATTCAAACTACCATACAGTTGCACTCATTTCACAGGCCAGCAAGCTAATGCTCAAAATCTTCCAAGTTAGGCTTCAGAAGTATGTGAACTGAGAATTTCCAGATTTACAAGCTGGATTTAGAAAAGGCAGAGGAACCAGATTGCCAGCATCTGTTGGATCATGGAGAAAGCAAGGGAATTCCAAAAAACATCTACTTCTGCTTCATTGACTATGCTAAAGGCTTTGACTTTGTGGATCACAACAAGCTGTGGAAAATTTAAAGATATGAGAATACCAGGCCATCTTACCTGTCTCCTGAGAAACCTGTATGTGGGTCAAAGAAACAACAGTTAGATCCAGACATGGAACAATGGACTGGTTCCAAATTGGGAAAGGAATATGTCAAGGCATATATTGTCAACTTGCTTATTTAACTTAGAGGTAGAGTACATCATGGCAAATGCCTGGCTGGATGAATCACAGGCTGGAATCAAGATTGCCAGAAGAAATATTAACATCCTCATATATGCAGATAATACCAGTCTAATTTCAGAAAGTGAAGAGGAACTAAAGAGCTCCTTGATGAGGGCTAAAGAGGAGAGTGAAAAAGCTGGCTTAAAATTCAACATTCAAAAGACTAAGATCATGGCATCTGGTCCCATCACTTAATGGCAAATAGCTGGGGAAAAAGTAGAAACAGTGACAGGTTTTATTTTCTTAGGTTTCAGTATCACTGTAGCAATGACTGCAGCCATCAAATTAAAACACTTGCTCCTTGGAAGAAAAGCTATTACCAACCTAGACAGCATATTAAAAAGCAGAGATATCACTTTGCTGACAAAGGTCTGTACAGTCAGAGCTATGGCTTTTCCAGTAGTCATGTACAGCTTTGAGAGCTGGACCTTAAAGAAGGTTGAGCACCGAAGAACTGATGCTTTCAAACTGTGCTGGAGAAGACTTTTGAGAGTTCCTTGAACAGCAAGGAGATCAAACTAGTCAATCCTAAAGGAAATCCTGGATATTCATTGGAAGGACTGATGCTGAAGCTGAAGCTCCAATACTTTGGCCACCTGATGCAAAGAGCTGACTCACTGGAAAAGACCCTGATGCTGGTAAAGATTGAGCAGAGGAGGAGAAGGAGAGGATAAGATGGCTGGATGGCATCACTCACCCAATGTGCGTGAGTTTAAGCAAACTCCAGGAGATGGTGGACAGGGAAGCCTGGTATGCTTAGTCCATGGGGTAAAAAGAGTCAGACAGAATTTAGCGACTGAATGACTGATGACTATCCAAAGGAAAATATCTCAGTTATTAAGAGCCTCTGGAGGTTTTTTTTCTTATATGCCATTAATTAACTTTGAATCATTTCATATTTTATTATCTAATCATGGTTTTTCATTCAGATATTTTCCCTTAGAGATTTAAAACAATTTTAAAATTAATATTGCATAAATGCTGAAAGTATAAAGATATTATCCATAAACCTTCATATTTACACCTGCTTAAGAAATAAAATACTTCCAGAACAGTTGACCTTATGGATTTTACCTCATTAGCATCCCCTCTCTTCTTTTTAGAGATTACCATTATCTAAGTTTATCATCTTTATGCAGTTTTAAAAACTTTTACTAAGTACATAAGTATTTCTCAATAAGTTAAAAACAAATATTTATGTAGTTTAAAATCTAACTCGGAGAAGGCAATGGCACCCCACTGCAGTACTCTTGCCTGGAAAATCCCATGGACGGAGGAGCCTGGTAGGCTGCAGTCCATGGGGTTGCTAGGAGTCGGACACGACTGAGCGACTTCTTTCACTTTTCACTTTCATGCATTGGAGAAGGAAATGGCAACCCACTCCAGTATTCTTGCCTGGAGAATCCCAGGGACGGGGGAGCCTGGTGGGCTGCCATCTATGGGGTTGCACAGAGTCAGTCATTTTCATGCATTGGAGAAGGAAATGGCAACCCACTCCAGTATTCTTGCCTGGAGAATCCCCGGGACGGGGGAGCCTGGTGGGCTGCCGTCTATGGGGTTGCACAGAGTCGGACACGACTGAAGCAACTTAGCAGCAGCAGCAGCAGCAAATTCTAACTGGACTTGATTTTTTTCTCAACATTTATTTGAGATGTATCCATGTGGATAGTTTTTTTTAGCTGAAAATCATACATTTTCATTGCCATATTGTATCCCATTTTGTGACTATGCCAACATCTACCCATTTTTCAGTTAATTGGAAATTAACATTTTTTTTTTGCCACTATAAACACTCTTTGTCCCTGACCCAAGAAAGTCTTCTATCAGCATCCAGCAAACTGTTGTAGGCTTACATGACAGCTTGTATAAATGGTGACATCTCAGAACCATAACAGCTCTTCCCATTTTATTTATTAATAAGATATAGCAATTTTATTGATCTTCTCAAAGAGCCAACTTTTTATTTCATTGTTGTCTCTATTGTTTTTTGTCTATTTTATTGATGTCTGCTCTGATATTCATTTTATTTTTTTAAACTTATTTTGTGTTTAAGTTTCTCTTTCTCTTCAAATTTTTTAATGTAGATCCAGAAGTCACTAATAGGGGAGCTCTGTTTATTTCTAATATACTGACATAATGCTGTAAAGTTTCCCATAAGTACTGCTTTAGCTACATCATCTCATAGATTTTAACATGTTGTGTTTTCACCTTCATTCAGTTCAAAATACTTTTTTGTGTCCCTGTCATTTTCTTCTTTGACTTGTGGATTATTTAAAAATATATTATTTAATTTCCAAGTATTTGGGGATTTTTCCAGAGAACTTTCTGTTAGTGACATCTAATTTAGTACCACTGGGGTGAGAGAACCTACTTGGTATGATCTGAGTCTTTTTAATATTATTGAGACTTGTTTTATGGCCCAGAATGGAGATTCTTTTGGTAAATATTCAATGTGTGCACTTTAAAATGTGTATTTTCCTGTTGTTGAGTGGAGTATACTATAAATGTCAATTATGCAAGACTATTGATAGTGTTGTTCAGATATTTTATATCCTTAATGGGTTTCTCTCTATCAGTTTTTTTAAAGTGAGTAATGTCAAATATCTATTTGTGTGTAACTGTAAATTTGTCTAGTTCTCTTTGAAATAGCATTATTTTTGCTTCATGTATTTGAAACTCTGTTATTATTAATATGTGTACCTTCATTTTGACACCTTCATTTTATATAGGGCCACCTCTGCATTCAAAATTATATTTATTATTATTTTCCAAGATTTGAAAATGTTTTTTAGCCTGGAAATTTTCTGCCATATTATTAAAATTTATATCTTTTCTGGATTTTCTCTTGTCAATTAAAAATAATGTGCTTTCATTTAATCAATAAAATAATTAATGTTTTTAGTTTGTTGCAATTCTTGATAAATTTAATTCATTTTTTTTTTCCTTGAAGCTATCCCTTTGGTTTCTTGTTTTAATTTGAATGAATTTCTTCTTAACCATTCTTCACAGATGTAAACCTGGGATTTTGTTTTTACTCTCCATGGCTAGGTTAGGTACATGACTCTGATTTTTGTCACTAATCACTTTTTTGATTTTCAAGTATACTGACTCATGCAATTATTTTAGAAAAGTATTTGAGTGATATGGTTTTTGAATTTGGTGCTTCTGAATGTCATCATTTATCTTTGTCATTATAGTTTGCTGGATGTTGAATTGTAAGTTTAAAATAGGATCCACAGTTTATGCTGTATTATATTTTGACATCAAAAGATACTGAAAAATCATTCTATAAATTCTGTCAGCATTCCAATTAAGTATTCAGTTCAGTTCAGTTCAGTCGCTCAGTCATGTCCGACTCAATGTGACCCCATGAATCGCAGCACGCCAGGCCTCCCTGTCCATCACCAACTCCCGGAGTTTACCCAAACTCATGTCCATCAAGTTGGTGATGCCATCCAGCCATCTCATCCTCTGTCGTCCCCTTCTCCTCCTGCCCCCCAATCCCTCCCAGCATCAGGGTCTTTTCCAATGAGTCAACTCTTTGCATGAGGTGGCCAAAGTATTAAATATTAGGTAATAAGAATAAAGGAACTTCTTCTTATAATAGAGATAATTTATGTGAATATAGTGTTAAAGTAAGAGATGAAACACCTGAAATAAGAGACACATTAGATCAATTTTTGTCTTATATTCAGGACAATTTTCTAAATTCCTTTCAGAACTAACATTGAATGTTTTGTTTTGGTAAGCATATTTTAATTTCTTAGAATCCATTCTTGTTGTCTTATTTCTTTTTCTCAAGTCAAATTTTTTGATTTAGTTTAACTGGACTGCAAGGAGATCCAACCAGTCCATTCAGAAGGGGATCAGCCCTGGGATTTCTTTGGAAGGAATGATGCTAAAGCTGAAACTCCAGTACTTTGGCCACCTCATGCGAAGAGTTGACTCATTGGAAAAGACTCTGATGTGGGAGGGATTGGGGACAGGAGGAGAAGGGGACGACAGAGGATGAGATGGCTGGATGGCATCACTGACTCGATGGACGTGAGTCTGAGTGAACTCCGGGAGTTGGTGATGGACAGGGAGGCCTGGCGTGCTGCGATTCATGGGATCACAAATAGTCAGACACAACTGAGCGACTGAACTGAACTGAACTGAACTGAATTTTACAAATGGAATATTTCAAAATTTTCTCAACATATTAATTAGAAAAAAGTTGTGTACTATTCCCTATATTCTGCTCTGTTCTCTTCAATGTGATTTATTTTTTTTATTTCATTAGTATAACTTGCAGACAATAGTTACAAATTAGAAAATAAAACTGTTTTGAATTATGTATATTGACAGAAATAGCTTTTGATGATGCTTAAGGCTGAAGATTATTTTGGCCAAGTATTTAAATAATAAGCTATTTTATGTAGCTTATTCAAAATTTTATTTTATGAAAATTTTAGGCAATAATTAAGCATTTTTGTGTTTTAAGTATGTAATCAATATAGTGTGAGTTCTTAAACATCAATTCAACATATGATAGAAGTGACTTACTGAGAGCAAAGGGCTGCTGCTGCTGCTAATTTTACTGAGGAGATAGCATTCACCAAGTACTTGACTAGAATAGACCTCACTCTTTACATTGCAATATTTTTGGTGAGCTGACCAACGTGAGGGCTTGAAATTTCAAGGCATGATTCGAAAAATCACTTGTAGCGTCAAGGACTTTATCTTGGCTCATAAAATAATAGTGGTGGAGTACTTGCTTTTTATGGATATTTTCACTGTGATTCATCTTTGAGAGCTGATTTCAGATGTTTGTTGACTACCTCATTACAACAAAATCAGGTAAGAGATTATTACGTGAATGTAGCAACAATTATAAATGAAGGCACAATGAAGGTAAAATCACTGCTTTCAGAGAAAAGACTAACTTACTTCTGACAACTCTGGTAACTGCTCATAAAAGTGAGGCTGTGATTGTGTAAAGCTGTCTGCTAGCTAAAGACATTAAATTCAGGTCAAGTTCAGGAAATAGCTTTTCAGAGAGAGGAAAACTGAGGTTTCACTTGATTTAACCTTTTTTTTTTCTTCCCTAGAAACCGTTTATTCCGTCAACGTTATTTCTATCCCGAGTTTAAGAGTCTGGGGGAGAACAGCGTAAGCCCACTCACTCAGTGATTGTTCCTACCCGTCCAGTAGTCAGAGTGGCGGGGCGCACACCGTCATTGCTGGCACTGAGGCTCGTCTGCAGTGGGGAGCTGCTGGGTGGGCACAGAGGACACCAACGCCTTCAGACGCGTCTGTGACCTCGGATGCAGTAGCAGTGAGTCGGGGTGCTGAAAGTCCCCATCGGTCACAGACTTTCCAGACCGGCCTGGTCTTCCTTTCCGTCTCTTCCGGGTCTCTGTGGACGTGGAGGCCCGGCTGACCTCTCAGGATTGTTGACAAATGAGCCTTCCGCACATGCGCAGAACTTTCCGGGCCAGAGTCTGTCTCGTCAGACCCCCAAGCGGGCTCCCCATTGCCCTCTGGAGGTGCTGGCCATGTCCACATGGTGCAGAGGAGAGTCTGTGTCATCCAGGGCGAGATGGGCGAGTTCACATAAGAACCTCAGAGGCTGGTGGTCAGCCCTGGGATTGGTAGCCTCCTGAAGCCGTGGCTGTGGAAAGGCGGCCAGTAATAGGAGTGGCCTCGGTGGCAGCAGCAAACTTCAGCACAGCTCGCTGGCCAGTATCCCTGGAAGATATGATACTGGCATCAGTCCATTTTAACAGTGGAGCTGTTTGAGGAAGCATCTCCTGTTCTCCTCAGATTTCTGAGGGAGATGCCCTCACTTTTTATTTTGTAGATGATTGCACTTGGAAATCAAGGTTAGTGCCACCTCAGTAGGTTCCTGAGGACATTCTCTGTGAGATAATTTGAGGACATTCTCTTTCTTCATATGCAGTATGTCAGGGGCTCAGGACATGGTGAAAATTACCCTTTGAGTTACCACAGGAACTCAGACAAGATATGTGGACTGTTCTCTGAGTAGCATTGAAAAACCATCTCTTCTAAGTTGTTAATCAGAGGGAAATTCAAAGATCCTTTTTTTTTTTTTTCTACAGCTGACCCTTGAACAACACACGTTTGAACCTGTGTGGGTGTGCTTATACATGGATGTTTTTCAACACTTAATACTATAGTAGCCATGTGTTCTGGGAAACAAACCTACTCAGAAGGACAATGCAGATAGTGGAGTGAACTTTATTACACCGGCGGGCCCAAGGCAGAGTCTCCTCTTAGCCAAGGACCTGCACTAGTTTTTGTGAAAACGTTATATACTCTTAAGTGTATGCGCACAAACCCACCTCTCCAAATTCCATGACATTCAAAGTTAACCCGTGATTCTTATGCTTTAAGCCTAGGTAGTTAACAGTGGGCAATTATCAATAGGCCTGGGGTCATACCCCAATAAGCATAATATAATGTATGATTGTATTCGGTTACACAGATAATTAGGGTATTCTTTTAGGCTATGGAGAGCCCTGGGGCTCTTCCTTCTGGGGGCCTGGTTTTCCAGTTGGTTGTGTCATTTCCATAGATACTGGGCATATAGCTCAAAGTCCACAGTCTGGCCCAAGATTAGCCTGTTCTGTTTCCTCCTTCAACACAATCTGCTGATGGGGAACTGTGGATACTGAAGAATAGTGAATACAGATGTGGGGAACAATGCGTATGGCGGGCTGATTGCAATTTAGATGCAGATTTTCCACTGAGGGCTGGGTTGGCGCCCCTAGCCCCTGAGTTGTTCAAGGGTCTACTGTTCATAGGAGAAGGAAATGGCAACCCACTCCAGTATTCTTGTCTGGAGAATCCCATGGACCGAGAAGCCTGGTAGGCTACAGTCCATGGGGTCGCAAAGAATCGGACACGACTGAAGTGATCAGCACGCACATACTACTGTTCATATTACAACTTTAACTACTAGTTGTGGTCAGTGTCTTAGACGTAGTAGCTTTATAGTGGGAGGTTTCTTTGACAGTAAAATCATAGCGCTTATTTAAAGGATTGGATTTAAATCTGAAAGTGAAAGTGAAGTCGCTCAGTCGTTTAAATCTGAGGACTGTCTTTATTTCTCAGTTTTCTCAACTATTTAATGGAAATATTACCTACCTCATAGACTTTTTATAAGAATTTGAAAAAGTAGTACTATTAGGTACTGGGAACAGTGTGTGACACATAGTAAGTACTCAATAAATATTAGATACTGTTACTTATCTACTGCCTGTGAATATCGCTACCTTAAACCTTAGGATAACAGACAAGCTTTCTTGCAGGGAGGAATAAAACTACATTTGTGTCTCTAAACAAACAAAAAGAGGTATTGCTTTTAAGTATATTTTTCTTAGCAGCTTGCATATAGCAATAGCTGTTTTGAAGCACATACTCAAGGTCTGTGCTTGTTTCAAAGAAAGCTCACCATGTGTTGGGAATTTGGCAGATGACTCAGTTCTGATTATTTTATGTCCACTTTCTCTCGTTTTTCTTCTGAAATGCACAAGCAGCACAGCATCGTTTTCTCACTTCTTCTCCATCGTCTCTTCCCCCTCTACTCCCCCTACCCTTCCTTCCCTTCAACACATGCACACAAGCATACACATTAGTTTTCTCTTATTTATTTAGTTTTTTAATCCCCAAGGGACGCATGGAACAGTCTGTGTGCAGCTGCTGTGTTTTCCACTTGTTAAATTGGCAGTTACCTACTGTGTAGAGTTGCTAGGAGAAGGTGAATAAGCATGATTGGAGCATCATCGGTGTACATATTTTTTTCAATAACAACCTGTGGAGCTCTGTGGTCTGTCTTCTGTATGGCTCTTATGTTATTTTCCTCATTGTTGTCATTAATATTTGTTGAATTTATCATTAGAGCCTTGTATATTTTTAACTCTTTACATTCCAGATCAACTGAGAGACAAAAACCTTGGCATTTAAACCAGCCACTTTTTTCTCAGGGTGGTGCTGCAGATACTGGTTCCTACCATCTGTTTTCTTATTACATCCAGCCCTCCTTCCGTTGGTAGAGAGGAATTCAGCTTCTTCTGGTGCGCTAAAAGTCATTCATGTTTCTGTTTTGAATAATAGATCTCAGAAACTGTAGGAATTCTGATGTGCTTCAGTGCATGGAACAGTAACAGATGAGCTGCTTTGGGGAGAGCTGGATCGCTCAGTCGGTCAGTAGTACAGTAGCAGGCTCACATGTGCCGATTGTTTCTGTGAGGTCAGAGGATCTGTTTATACTGCTGTCTGCTTGAAGGGGCGGTAGGTGATGTGGTGAACAGTGGATATGCCTGTCAAAGTCAATAGCAATTCTGGCAGAAGCTGCCGTCAGCTCAGTAAATCTGCAGTGTTTTGATAGATAAGAGATGCTACTGTATAACTGTTTAAGATTTGTAGTGGACTGAGGAATGCTTGTTCTAGCTGCTGAAACTGACTGTAAATGTATTGCCTTAGGAGTATCATCATGGGGTCTACTGCTACAGAAACTGAAGAACTGGAAAACACTACTTTTAAGTATCTCATAGGAGAACAGACTGAAAAAATGTGGCAACGCCTGAAAGGAATGTGAGTAAGCTCTTTGCTTGGTTCTGTGTTTTTATCCACCTCTCTGATAAAAAAAAATTTTTTTTTGAGTATTAACATGTTGAATTATTGGCACGTTCTGACTGTGGATTAGTGGCTCCTTTAGAAAGATTTTTTTTTTTTTTTAATATGTCAGTCTCAGCTAACAACTTGCTTGAAGGGTGAATAGTTTTTTGTGCAGGTATATTTTATGTAAAGTAAGGTAACTCCCTGAGAATTCACTTCATTGTTAGACTGCATGGCTTCTTTTATACATTCTGTATGTGTTACTTAGATACGTGGCTTAGATATGCAGAAAAGTAATTAGAAAAGCTGCTTGCCGGGGTACTTGCAGAAATAAAATATCTCTCAGATAAATAGAGAGATTGCTATTAGCACTTATTTCTTTGTGGTTAGATTTTGAAGAAAAAGGACAGGATTAATATGATAATAGATCATTATATTTGACTGTGCTTATTCATTATGACTTAATAATACATTTTAAGGAGAAAAAGTTTATGTTGTAAAATTACTAGCAGCACATCAAACTTGCTTGAGAATTTTGGCTTACGTCAACCAACTCACTTCTGAGAGTACAGAATAGCTCATGGTATAAAGTAGACTTTTGTAAGATGGGTCAAGAAGTGTGCTTATGTCTGCTTGAAATGTAAGTACCAGAGTCAAACTTTAATTGCAGTGCTACTTACCTTGCTATTTAAACAGCATCTAGGCTTTTTTCCAAATGTATGTAAATTATTCCTGCTTAGTGTTCCAGTACAGTATGTTTATATGCTTTATTTTAATTATGTCATAATTGTAAAATCATATTTAATATTTGGATAAAAATATGAAATATGAATATTTACAGGCCATTGCAATTCCTTAGCATATTTGCAAACTTCAGATGAAAGTATATTTGCTTTTCTATAATAATAGCTGAAGGAATCCTATACTGTGAGATACAGAGGTTTTTCAGGATTCTTATTTCTAATGTTATGTATACATATTGTTGTATAAAATGCAACATTTGACTAAATTTAATGTTGCTGTCTTGATATATATGATTTTTTTTAAAGAAAAAATATATCAAACTATGTTAGGTAAAAATTCTACTTTCCTCTATTTGGGTGTATTTAATGATGTTTATATATTAGTGTTCACTGTGTATTTTCTTACACTTGAAGTAATACATTGTGTTACAGTGCACTGGTATAAGACCACCCTCACTAATAATGCAAATGATGTTTAACAGAGAATCACTTTTAAAAAGGAAGCCATCTTTACCTCATTTGAATGAATTAGAGAAATATGTTTCCAAGACTCATTGAAGGTTTAGAAATCACAGGTTTTTTTTTTTTTTTTTTGTAGAGGTGGTTCTCTAGTGAAACAAATAACCCTAAAAAGCAGACAACAGCTTACAAAATTAATCAGCATAGATGAAAATTAGACATTGGCATTGGCAGTCATCAGGTGATTTGCATCCTAACCTAATGAGTGGTTGAACATCTGCACTGGAAAAATTATATTTCATATTTCAACCTAGTTTAGATTTTCTTCCCTTTAGCAGGACAGGATGGTTTTGGTTTTTAGTTTGTTCTATTTTTCTGCAGTTATTTGAATGCATGAAGATGTATGGTAGTTTATGCATATGTCTTTAAAATTTTTAAAAAGTGAATGTGTGTCTACCTAACATTTTAGGACAAAGTTATCCGACTTTCACTTTAACACTTGTTCTCAAAGATCAACTTCTCTTTTTTGTTTTCAGAAGAAGGTGATAGAATCATTTAGCAGTAGAGCTTCATGACTTGATATTCAACCTGGATGTTGGATATTATTATATATGTACCTATATAAATTTTGAATTGTGTCTACGTGGAGGCACTGAATGACCATATAGAACACTGAATGACCAAATTACTTACCAGTTTTTTTTTTTTTAATTATTGCTAACCTGATGGAAATAACTGAACGCTTTTACATCCCAAAGCAAGAGAGAATTTCATTTTGATACTATTTTAACTTGTAGTTTGACTTAATACATTTCCAGTATTCCAGGTTTAGAATTGTCAAAACAAAAAGCTCTACATCTAAAATCTGCATGACTAATGACAACCGAATTGTTTAATTATGGTCTTTGTGTAGTCTGCATTCAAAGGCATGATGTGAGGGACTCCCTATTCCATTGCTGAGATTGTCTTGCCTATTTAAAATGTTATATTGACTCGAACAGAATTTTAGCTTATTGAAATGTCTAGTATTAGAATTCCAGTTTTAAGTATTGACAATTAAAATTATGTTACTCATGAATGCTATCAAATAATTTTACAATAATTTTCTTAGTTTGGCAAAAAAAGACTCAATCCTTTGGATGTTTGTTTGGAAAGTAATTTTTAAAAAAAGTTTTCCACTGCAAAATGCAAACTTTACAAATGCGTTTATTTTCTTCAACAGTATACTCTACTCTTAAGTGGGTTTACAATAAGTACATTTCTGAGGTTAAACAAAAATAGAGACAAAGGTTAAAGTAAAATAAGGTAATTCCAGTATACCTTAAAAATGGAAAACAAGAATCACTACAGGTAGATATTTACAGAAAGTATTTGATAAGTGTTTTTATATAACATTATATTTTAGAACACTTTTTTTTTCCATCCATAGAAGTAAGTTTTATGTTTTGTAGCACATGTGAAAATGTTGGTAAACTGAGTTAAAATTTCAATTCTTCTCTATCATTTTGTTGATTTCTTTCATTGAACTTTTAAATCTCCTCATACAATATTAATTGAAACAGCAAATTCAGTGATGTGCTAGGAAATCTCTTATTCCTTTGTGGGAACAAAGGTGAAACAGTTTTCCTTTCCTGTTTCTGATGTAGACTTGTATGCTTTGTTCTATTAATTTTCTTTTTATAGTTGCGGCTCTTTTCTTCAGCTTTCTTCAATCCATCTTCTACTACGAATTTGTCACTCAGTATGACAATTTAGGTTCTACACAATGACTCACCGTCTCTGATGGTAGAAATGTTAGCAAATGACTATGGCATCATGTTCTTCATAAACCACCTTTAAAAGAATCATATACTTGTCCATTAATTACCAGCTGTTTAGGATTTGGAAAACACTTCCTAATACTTTTGCCACCTTTACATCTGACGAAATTTCTGGTTCAGAAGTTTCCTGTGACTCTGGGACCTATATTATTACTTCTTACACACTGAGAATAGGTTTCTAACATTGTCTTTGCAAAGTTGTTGAGTTTCTTATTTTCTATGCATAAAGTGGAAGATTTTATATTTTTTTCATTTATAGATAGTAGTTTTTTCAATTTAAAAATAATCTTTTTGTGTGTCATGATAAAATTGCTGATAAATCCCAGTCTCTATTCTCATGTGGATGAGTATGTGACTCTTTTGATGGCTTAGCTAGGCAAATCAGTTAAGAAAATCAGTTCTTTAGTCATAAAACTAATTTGAAGAAAACCATCTCATGAAACTTATATTGGTGTGTAGATAAAATATTAATTAATCTCCTTGCATAACATTATGTTGTACATAACATTATGTTATAGTTTTTCTAATGGGCATTGTTGAGGTGAAATACCTTAGAGATTAAGAAGTTTAACTCTGGAAACAGTCAATTTTCTAACGCTATCCATCATTTAACTGAGTGACCGTGGAAAGATTCTTAGCTTTTCAAACTTCACTTATTTGTAAAATTGAATTCTTTATTTATTAATTCATTGAGTCATTCAATAAATACCTACTGATTGTGCAGTGTGTCAGGCACAGGCACTTACATTCTTGATGAGGAAACAAATGACAAAAAAGTAAATTACAGAAAAGTAAGCTAAAATGGAGTAAGAAATGACCTGAAGAAAATGCACCAGGTCATGTGATCAAGAGTTACTTGGAGAAGGTATTTTGGATAGTCAGGGATGACTTCTCTCACGAGGTGATCCTTCAGCTAAGATGGACAAAAATTGATATGTATCCCATTAGATATTGGGACAAGAGAGAGGCTAATGAATGACACATATAATCTCTGCCCAAGTTCAGAATTAAGTGAGGGACAGATATAGGAGTCCGTAGATGGAGATAGAAATGACAGTGAAAGTGAAAGTATGAAAGTGTTAGTTGCTTAGTTTTGTCTGACTCTGTGCGACCCCATGGACTGTAGCCCACCAGGCTCTTGTGTCCATGAGATTCTCCAGGCAAGAATACTGGAGTGGCTTGCCATTCCCTTCTCCAGGGGATCTTCCTGACCCAGGAATCGAAACCAGGTTTCTTGCATTGTAAGCAGATCATTTACTATATGAGCTACCAGGAAAACCCTAGAAATGACAGCTTTATTGAAAAACTAAACTTTTCATGGAGGGTAGGGTTTTTGGTTTGTAGCAAAAGAAGCCAAAATGCTTCTAAATTCAACTTACTTCCCCAAACTGTAGACTTTCCCAAACAGAAACAAAATCACTTCTCCTAAATTTACCTTATGATCTTTAACATATGAGATATGCTTTCTTACAAGTAGAATATCCCTTCCACACCTCCTGAAAAGGACAGCTTAATATACCTAAGTCTAATTCCTTCTGCACAATTCACCAACCAAATGTTGCTTCTCTTTCTTTGTGAAAGAGTGTGAAAAGCAGCAAAGAGAGGTCTGGAAGGCTTTTCCAATAAAAGGTCTTTCCACCTAGAAGGAAGTTTTAGGGTCTGGGAATCTAGATGTTGCCAGAATCAAGATAGTGAAAATTATAAAAAATGCATAACTGAAAATGGGAATAATATCCTTATCAATTTTATAGTTGTTCAGTTCAGTTCAGTCGCTCAGTCATGTCCAACTCTTTGCTACCCCATGGACTGTAGCCTACCAGGCTCCTCTGTCCATGGGATTTTCCAGGCAATAGTACTGGAGTGGATTGCCATTTCCTTCTCCAGGGGACCTTCCCAACCCAGGGATTGAACCCGGGTCTCCTGCATTGTAGACAGACGCTTTACCATCTGAGCCACCAGGGAAGTCCCTTTTATAGTTGTTGGGAAAATTAAATGCATTAATGCTTATAAACTGCTTAGCACAGTGTCTAGAATTCAAGAAACCCTAAGTGTATCAACATTAGTACTAATGATATATGCAGAAGCAGAATACTATTTTTTAAGGTAATTTTCTTATCAGAATCAGTAGATAGAGCAGGATTGTCAAGATGAGAAAAGAAAGCTTTCTTTTAGCTCAGTGGACGTGGTCTCACGGAGAACGCCAGGTTACGCCAGGTTTCTCTTTACCAGAACAATTGCTCTCAAGGATTTACATTTCTCTGGGACAAGAGCCTGTTATGTCAGAATAAAATGCTGAGGAAGAGAAGCAAACTGGTCTTGAGAGTTTCACTGATAGACAATTGCCTTGATGGATTCACTATCTTTTGTTCAACATTTTGTAGTGGTCTTAGAATAGATTTTAGGTCTCCATAATCAGGTATGACCTAGGGCTAATCTGGTTTCCTGAGTCACTGAGGCTTGAAAACCACTCATTAGGTCTTTTCTTATCCCTGTCTAGGTCTGATTCTTAAGAGAGTTTATTTGCAAGTAATTATTGTCATGTCCCATGGTCATTCTTTTTGTCAGTTCATCTTAGAATATACCAAACTACCATTATGTTATTAGATTTTGTCCTTTATTCTAACATATTTCAGTCAGCTAATCAAATTTAAATATTTGAGCAAGTCTGATTCCCATCCGAAAGGACTGTGCTATAAGCCATTTGGATTTGAAAGGAACTGTTCATTAGCATTATTAAACAGATGAGAGTGCTAAAGGCTTATGAAAATCCTGGTATTCCTCATACTTGATCTGAGAAATAACAATTTATTGTTAAGAAAGGTCATAAAAATGTTAACAAGTTGTAAGAGGCATATTTGTGAGACATTTTGACTCTTGGTTTCTCCTTTACACTTTCTTGAAGATGTTCAAAGAGATTATATTTTATTTTATAATTTGCAAAATATTTAAAAACAAATTTTTATTAAATAGACCCCCAAAATGCTCAAAGCAAATAGTTTCTTATGGGTAAAATTTTCATATTTATAGCTATTCAAAGAAAGTTCATAATGAGTCATGAAAAAGTAGTAAAATCTCTAAGTGCCATTGTCTACAGGGCAGCAAAACAGAAATCTGCCTTAATTAAACTCGACATAATCATGGAGCATTAGAAGTTTCTTGGAATTTTGTATATGAATCAGGTCCTTGATAAATTGGGAGAAAATCACAATAGACTCCTTATTAGAAAAGCAACAGTATGATGGCTTTAATTCATTTAAAATTGGACTTTCTAAGACTTGGTTAAAAATAAACTTCATTTGGAGCAAGCCAAGAAAAAACTACCTAAAAATCACCTTATAAGTGAATCATAGTAACAATCACACTTTATAATTCTTTTGTGCTTTATTCCTTGTAAAATATTTTTCTTTTGATCTATATAGTTCAGATTTACATGGTTCAAATTATCCTGTTTTTCTGATGAGAAGAGTGAGCCTCAAAGACATTAAATAACCTGACTAACATTCCTGTATTAGTAGGAGGTGAACAAGCTACCTAGGCCCATACCTATTTCATTTAATACTGACTTAGATAATTCCATTTAACATTTGAGACTCACTATAAAACCTGACATTTCAGGAGTTAAAAACTGCTCTCTTATTTTGATTTTTCCACAATCCTGCCATCTGTTTGCCTAATTCTGAATACTCAAAGATGAATACTAAGGGGAGTTATCACTTGGCATATGCTTTAGATGTTGGAAACTCCCCAGTTCTATTTCTCTCCTTTTCTAGGGTATGTACCACCATTATCCCTTTAATTAAATTATTTAAACGATGATCCTAGCTAGAATTTCAAAAGGAATTTGACCTTTCCTAAACTCTATTGCCCTTTTCTAGCTTGGACTCTTACAAAATTATTCTAATTTATTTGGCCTTTAGCAAGCCAAACAACAGAGAAAGATAACCTATCCACAGTAGAAACATCAGGAGGTCTGTCTCAGAAGATTTTTATTTACCAATGATAATAAAGCCAGGAGTTCTAATGATTAACACTAAATATTTTATTTTTGCTATGCTTTCTCTTCTTTCCATATTATAAAGGATTTTAAGCACATGATACGGTTCTTTTTTAAAGTGACCATTTCTCCTTTGTTTATTTTAGAAAAATCACCTAAGTGGAGTTTATTCTTCTTTATTGCCCATAGATAAAGGCATATAAGTATTTTCCTCATTGTTTCTTAGAGCGTATTTGGAAATGGTTACTAGGTGGGTTAAGGAGCTCTTTTGAAATCTAAAAATTCTCTAAATCTTTGGTACCTCCTGGTGGTTCCAATATGCAAAAGTATCTTTATTTGCGTGACCCTCTTGATATTTCGTCCCCCAGCACATCTCTGCTTTAACATCTCAAGTTTTCCAAAGAGCTCTCTATTTTCCAGAAATTCTTTCATGCTGTTATTTACTATTACAATATGGTCTAGTTTGTTCATTACTTCCTGCATCCACTCTAGGATTATCCCTCCCATACTGACCCTGAGCTTGTGTATTGGCTGACTTGCTTTGGCCAATGGGATGTTAGCAAATGAGATACAAACCAAGGCTTGGGAAGGGCTTATGTTTTGGGGTTTACTCTGTCATGTTGCTCTTTGGAACTCTATCAGTGCTGGAAGAAGCCTGGTTAAGCCTATCGGAGAATGAGCATGTGCACAGATATGAGCCATTTCCAGCTGAGGCTCCTCTAGACCGAACAGACCATCAGCGATCAGATGTGTGAGTGAGATCTTCCCAGATTATCCAGCTTCCTCAAAATCATGACAAAATAGTAAATGTTTATTTTTGGCTACTAAGTTGCAAGATGGTTTGTCATACACAAACATAGACCGCCCCACCCCAGTTGATGTATATAGGCATCAACTGATATACAACTAAAATCAAACTCTTAGCCTCTAATTTTTTTATATACTTCTCTGGCTTCTAGTTTTTTCCTGCTAACTTTTTTCTCTTTCATCATCTCCTATCATTCATTTCTTTTACCCAAGCAAAAATTGGGAAATATTTCAGAGATTATAAAAATGGAAGTCCCTATTTTCAGAAAGTCATTCCAATAAAATTCTCTTCCATGTTATTTTCACCAGTAACAACATCCATGATACTCACACACACAGTGTTTCTTCCAATACATGATCACTCAGTAGCCTGTGCATTCAAGTTGTATTGCTCTTAGATTTCTTTGAACAAATATAATTTTCCACCAAATAAAAGAGAAACATAGAATATGGCAGAGAAACTGAATAGTTTCATAAGAGAAGATGGTTCATATCCTGTTACCCTGGCAACAGGCACTGGGAAAGCCAGGGCTCCCCACACATCCTGTTGCCCTGACAACAGGTCAGGCAGGGCATGGGAAGGCCCAGTTCCCACTCTTCTAGTCCTTTTCCTTGCAACCACAAAGAAAAAGGAGAAAGTGATTTTGCATTTTGTTCTTCCCTACCAGAATATTTCTTCTATTATCTGAATCATTCCATTATAAGATTATCTTTCCAGATGTAGGAGAGGGTAAGAAAATAGTGACCTGAATTTTTATATTCATAATCTCTGAAACATTTGCTAATTTTTGACTGAGCTGAAAATGATAGGAAAAAAGGAGAGGGAGGGAATAAAGCAGTAGAGGTAGTAAATTGTGGAAACCAGATCAGTAGTGTACAAATAATACAGCAGCCAAGAGCTGATTTGGAGTCTGTGTCACTTAGCTACATTGGCTAGGCTTAGCTAATTTTTAATGAGTTCATCTGAGAAAGTCAAATCTGTGAAATGGTTGCTTATTTGGTTCCTGTATTTTGTGAACAGGCAGTGCATAGCCAAACACCATAAAATGACATTCTAAGTTTTTTTGCCCAATTAATTTTCAGTTCTGTACAACTTTTCCCCTTTTTTTTATTCTTATTCAACTTTTATTGTCTTTCATCACTTATCTTTTCTTACAATATAGAGTTGATAAGAAAGCAAGCTGATTGAATTCTTATTTTCCTTTCCTCTCTCTTTGTTACTTAAGCAATTGGTTTGATTATGTAAAAGAAATACACTTTATTTTGGGGGCTGGAAGTTATTTTGTCTTTATAATTTTTAGTTTTGTATAAACTAGTTGTCTGTTTAAAACTGACAAAAACATGTGTTGTTGTTGTTGAGTTACTAAGTCGTGTTTGACTCTTTTGCGACTCCATAGACTATAGCCCCCCAGGTTCCTCTGTCCATGAGATTTCCCAGACAAGAATACTGGAGTGGGTTGCCATATCCTGCTCTAAGGGATCTTCCCAACAAGGGGTCGAACCTGTGTCTCTTGCACAGGCAGGTGGATTTTTTACCACTGAGCTACCAGGGAAGCAAGCCCATGACAAATAACATCAGTTATGCTATTACTGCTGCTGCTGCTGCTAAGTCGCTTCAGTACTGTCCAACTCTGTGCAACCCCATAGACGGCAGCCCACCAGACTCCCCCATCCCTGGGACTCTCCAGGCAAGAACACTGGAGTGGGTTGCCATTTCCTTCTCCAATGCCTGAAAGGGAAAAGTGAGAGTGAAATCGCTCAGTCGTGTCTGACTCTTCACAACCCCATGGACTACAGCCCACCAGGTTCCTCCATCCATTGGATTTTCCAGGTAAGAGTACTGGAGTGCGGTGCCATCGCCTTCTCCAGCAAGAGTACTAGTCTCCACCAATTTTCCCATGAATTAAAATCTTAGTTGATTCCTTTAATTTTAAAAGTAGAAAAACTGAATACCTAGAATTTCTAGGTAGAGTAGCAAGCTTAAATTTCTATAAAACAGAAATCTTGAACTTCTATAAACCAGAGTCTTACTGTTGAAGAGAAGAAGCTAAATCTTTCACTCAAAAAATAGGAAAAGGGATTTGTGGAGAAAAGACTAAATTTAAATGGAGTGAAAAGGAACTATAGGCTGTAAAGAGGAGGTATCTTTGGGAGACTGTAGCTAAGTTAAAGCTGGATTTCTGAAAGACCAGGTGAGAAAACTGAAGCCTAATCAGAATATCACTAAAATCCATGAAAAAACATTCAAGACTATGTGAGACTAGATAAGATGACCCATCTAGGTACTCTAATTGTACTTCATGCATTATTACTGGGGGCTTCCCTTGTGGCTCAGAAGGATTTTCTGCCTTCCTGGTAACCCCTCCAACTTCCCAAGAGGTAACAAGAGGGGAGAGATAGTATCCATTTGGCATTTGTTTAGTATTGTATTCTCGGTACATTAGAATAGTATATTACATAAAGTAAGAACTTAAAAAGCTGTTTTCACAATAACAAAAACCAATAATTGGGCAATTTGTAACAACTTCAGCTAGTAAAGCTGTATTGTTTCAGTTCAGTTCAGTTCAGTCCCTCAGTCGTGTCCGACTCTGTGACCTCATGAACTGCAGCACGCCAGGCCTCCCTGTCCATCACCAACTCTGGGAGTCCATCCATACCTATGTCTGTGAGTCAGTGATGCCATCCAACCATCTTATCCTCCCTTGTCCCTCCGAAGAGTCAGCTCTTCTCATCAGGTGGCCAAAGTATTGGAGTTGCAGCTTCAAAATCAGTCCTACCAATGAACATGTATGGATGTGAGAGTTGGACTATAAAGAAAGCTGAGTGCCAAAGAATTGATGCTTTTGAACTGTGGTGTTGGAGAAGACTCTTGAGAGTCCCTTGGACAGCAAGGGTATCCAGCCAGTCCATCCTAAAGGAGAGCAGTCCTGGGTGTTCATTGGTAGGACTGTATTGTTTAGCAGCAACATTAATTCAGGCTGGAAGGTCAAGAAGGTTTGATGGATTGGTAGAGATTATTGCGGATGAGATTACATGAAAACCAAAACCAAAACCAAAAGATAAGCCTTATAATACAGTATTTAGAATCTCAGAGGGTGGTCATATTGTGGCTGTTCAGTCTCTCAGTAATGTCCGACTCTTTGCGACCTCATGGACTACAGCAGACCAGGCTTCCTTGTCCTTCACTCTCTCCCGGAGTTTGCTCAAACTAAAGTCCCTTGAGTCAATGAAGCCCTCCAACAATCTCGTCCTCTGTTGTCCCCTTCTCCTCCTGATTTCAATCTTTCCCAGCATCAGGGTCTTTTCTAATAAGTCGGCTCTTTGCATTAGGTGACCAAAGTATTGGAACTTCAACTTCAGCTTCAATTCTTCCAATAAATATTCAACATTGATTTCCTATAGGATTACTGGTTTAATCTCCTTGCAGTCCAAGGGACTTTCAAGAGTCTTCTCCAACACCACAGTTCAAAACGTCAGTTCTTTGATGCTCAGTCTTCTTTATGGTCCACCTCTTACATCCATAGATGACTACTGGAAAAACTGTAGCTTTGACCATATGGACCTTTGTTGGCAATGTAATGTCTTTGCTTTTTAACATGCTGTCTAGGTTGATCATAGCTTGTCTTCCAAGGAGCAAGCATCTTTTAATTTCATGGCTGCAGTCACCATCTGCAGTGATTTTGGAGCCCCCAAAAATAAAGTCTGACACTGTTTCAGACCTCCCCATCTATTTGCCATGAAGTGATGGGACTAGATGCCATGATCTTTTTTTTTTTTTTTTTTAAATGTTGAGTTTTAAGCCAGCTTTTTTACTCTCCTCTTTCACTTTCATCAAGAGGCTCTTTAGTTAATCTTTGCTTTCTGCCATGAGGGTGCTATCATCTTCATATCTGAGTTTATTGGTATTTCTCCTTACAATCTTGATTATAGCTTGTGCTTTATCCAGCCTGGTTTTTCATATGATGTACTCTGCATATAAGTTAAATAAACAGGGTGACAATATACAGCCTTGACGTACTCCTTTCCCAATTTGGAACCAGTCCATTATTCCATATCCAGTTCTAATTATTGCTTCTTGACCTGCATACAGTTTTCTCAGGAGTCAAGTAAGGTAGTCTGGTATTCTCAAATCTTTAAGAATTTTCCACAGTTTGTAGTGATCCATGCAGTCAAAAAGGCTTTAATGTAGTCCATGAAGCAGAAGTAGATTTTCTTCTGATATTTCCTTGTTTTTTCTATGATCCAACAAATGTTGGCAATTTGATCTCTGCTTCCTCTGCTTTTTCTAAATCCAGCTTGAACATCTGGAAATTCTCGGTTCACGTACTCTTGAAGCCTAGGTTGAAGAATTTTGAGCATTACTTCGCTGGCGTGTGAAATGGGTGCCATTGTGTGGTAATTTGAACATTCTTTGGCATTGCCTTTCTTTGGAATTGGAATGAAAACTGACCTTTTCCAGTCATGTGGCCATTGCTGAATTTCCCAAATTTGCTGAATATTGAGTGCAGCACTTTAACCACTTCATCATTTACGATTTGAAATAACCAGCTGGAATTCCATCACTTCCACTAGCTTTGTTCATAGTGATGCTTCCTAAGGCCCACTTGACTTTGCAGTCCAGGATGTCTGGCTCTAGGTGAGGGATTACACCATCGTGGATATCTGCATCCTTAGGGCCTTTTTGTATAGTTCTTCTGTGTATTCTTGCCACCTCTTTTTCATATCTTCTGCTTCTGTTAGATCTATACTGTTTCTGCCCTTTATTGTGCCCATCTTTGCGTGAAATGTTCCCTTGATATGTCTAATTTTCTTGAAGAGGTCTCTAGTCTTTCCCATTCCGTTGTTTCCCTCTGTTTCTTTGTGTTGATCACTTAGGAAGGCTTTCTTATCTCTCCTTGCTATTCTTTGAAACTCTGCATTCCGATGGATATATCTTTCCTTTTCTCCTTTTCCTTTCATTTCTCTTCTTTTCTCAACTATTTGTAAGGCCTCCTCAGACAACTATTTTGCCTCTTTGCTCTTCTTTTTCTTGGGGATGATTTTGATCAGCACCTACTGTTCAATGTTGTGATCCTCTATCCATAGTTCTTCAGGCACTCTATCAGATCTAATCACTTGAATCTATTGTCACTTCCACTGTATAATCATAAGGGGTTTGATTTAGGTCACACCTGAATGGCCTAGTGGTTTTCCCTACTTTCTTCAGTTTAGATCTGAATTTGGCAATAAGGAGTTCATGATCTGAGCCACAGTCAGCTCCTGGTCTTGTTTTTGCTGACTGTATAGTGCTTCTCCATCTTCCGCTGCAAATAATATAATCAATCTGATTTTGATATTGACCATCTGGGTGATGTCAATGTGTAGAATCGTCTTTTGTGTTGTTGGAAGAGAGTGTTTTCCATGACTAGTACGTTTTCTTGGTAAAACTCTGCTAGCCTCTGCCCTGCTTCGTTTTGTACTCCAAGGTCAAATTTGCTTGTTACTCCAGTTATCTCTTGACTTCCTGCTTTTTCATTCCAGTCCTCTATGATGAAAAGGACATCTATTTTTGGTGTTAGTTCTAGAAGGTCTTGTAGGTCTTCATAGAACTGTTCAACTTCAGCTTCTTCTACATTAGTGGTTGGGGTATAGACTTGGATTAAATGATTTGCCTTGGAAACAATCAGGGATCATTTTGTCATTTTTGAGATTGTACTCAAGTACTGAATTTTGGACTCTTTTGTTGACTGTGATGGCTACTCCATTTTTTCTAAGGGATTCTTGCCCACAGTACTAGATATAATGGTCATCTGAATTAAATTCGCCCATTCCAGTCCATTTAGTTCACTTATTTCTAAATGTCATTGTTCACTCTTGCCATGGTAATTAGACCACTTCTGAATTACCTTGATTCATGAACCTAACATTCCAGGCTCCTATGCAATATCATTCTTTATAGCTTTAGACTTTACTTTCACCACCTGACCCAGCCACAACTGGGCATTGTTTCTACCTTGGCTCAGGCTCTTCATTCCTTCTTGAGCTATTTCTCTGGTCTTCTCCAATAGCATATTGGGCACCTGCCGACCTGGGGCGTTCATCTTTCAGTGTCATATCTTTTTGCCTTTTTGTACTGTTTGTGGGAATCTCAAGGCAAGAATGCCAAAGTGGTTTGCCATTCTCTTCTCCAGTGGACCACGTTTTGTTAGAACTCTCCACCATGACCCATCCATCTTGGGTGGCCCTACACAGCATGGCTCATAGTTTCATTGAGTTATGCAAGGCTGTAGTCCATATCGTCCAGTTTGGTTAGTTTTCCATGATTGTGGTTTTCATACTGTCATCCCTTTGATGGATGAGTATAACATGCTTGTGCAAGCTTCCTGATGGGGTCACTAACTGTGGGGGAAACTGGGTCCTGCGTCTTGCTATGGTGGGCGGGTGATGCTCAGTAAATATTTAATCCGCTTTCTGCTGGTGGGTGGGGCTGTGTTCACTCCCTGTAATTTGGCCTGAGGCCACACTATGGTCTTGTTTCCCTGGACTGTTACAGTCAGTGCTTCTGACGCAGCAGCAGGCCACTGTAGACCCACGCTTCCTCCAGACCTCTGAAACACACTCTTGTGCCCTTCAAAAGTCTGTTTCCCCAGTCCTATGGGAGTTCTGTAGTCAATTCCCACTAGCCTTCAAAATCAAATTTCTGCTAAAATGGTGGAGTAGAAGGATGTGTGCTCATCTTCTGCAAGGACACCAAAATCGCAGCTAGCTGCAGAACAACCATCAACAGGTTATTAAAGATGATAGGAGAGGCAAAATTGTGTTTGGACTCAAACTTCATACTCGCCAGAGATGCTGGGAGGGCATAAACAAAAGCTTGAGCACCCTGGGGCCCAGGGAAAGGAGTACTGACCCCCATAAGAGACTGAGCCAGATCTGCTTTTGAGTGTTTGTGTGTCTCCTGCAGAGGCAGGGTTAGCAGTGGCCTGCCACAGGGACAGGGGCTCTGGCTGCAGCAGACCTGGGAGGTACAGCATGTGGCATAGTCCTTTTGGAGGAGGTTGCCATCAGCCCCACCATAAAGCTGACCCACAGACTGCAGATGACCTACAAACTGAAGAAATACCATAGAAGTTCTCACACTGTTGCGAAAGTCCTAGGGCCCACAATAGATTTTCCAACCCAAGGATCCAGCAGAGGGACTGAGATCCCCCAAGGAATTTGACTTTGAGGGCCAGTGAGATGGTCATGAGGGATAAAATTATGCAGTTAAAGTGCCCATAACCTGTGTGTGGCACAAAATAAGAATCTGCAGTTGTAAATCGCCTTTGTGGCACACCTATGTATGAGACAGTGGGTTTGTTTTTGCCCATTCCTCTGCCAAATATAGATTGAGATAAAAATTGACCCTAAGAATTGTATGATGGGTAGAGGCAGAGCAGATTAAACATTGAGTGAGCTTCCTACTCCAAAATTCTGATTTCCTAAGTTCTATACAACTCATATCCTTGGAAAACTCAAATTTCTGTTCATTATGTAGTTGAACTGTTGGGATTGTACTGAGAATATCTTTCAGTGATTAGGGAATATTCTGAGTTGACATGGCCCTGTAGCCCAGAGAATTCTTGGCGAGTGAAGACTACTGTGTATCCCATGAGAGTTAGTTTCCTGCCAGAATTTCCAAACTAATGAGTCAGACAAAAGGTGATAAGCTAACCGAATTTGGAGGAGATCAGCCTAAATACTTTATATTGGCTTCTGGGCTGTAGCTGTTTGTCTGCTACTGAGTTGGAGAAGACAAACTAATCCTCTTTGCACAGTTCCTCAAAGAGAGACTTTGCAAAAGAAGTCTTAAAATGTCACAATTTGACTGAACAATTTTAACAGTGCTTGAGGTTTATTTTTACCAGACATTCAAGTCCAAGGTGTGTGACAAGGCTTCAACTAAAGTCATAATTTTCAAGCTGTCATTTAATATTTGTGTCCTCTGGCTTCATGCTGTGATGTGAATCATATTTCAATTCAGGATAAATATTTGCAAAATGTATATCAAAAGATGCCTCTGAGAGCAAACCCTTCTACCATGAATTAAAGAAAGATCTATACTTACTGAGTGAGAATGTCCCAAAATGAAATTCACAACCAAAATAGTAGTATACAGTTTAAAGAATTAAACTATAACTGGTATTAGACCCCAAATGACTTTATTATATATACTTTCCCTCTGTTTTACCTAAGGTATTATAACATTTTTGATTTGTTACCAAAATGGTTTTCATTTTCGAAATAAAAAAATGATTAAATAAAATGCTAAAAATTATTTTGTTTACCATTATTCTAATAGTTCTTTAATTTGTATCTATAATAAATTAGCGTAACATCACATTCTCTTATTAGATAAGTTGGTTGATCCATTGATAGTTACAGCACATGGAAAATAAGAAATAACATGAAATTACTTTAGAGCACTTTGGAATTAGAAACAGCTTGCCAAGTAATTTTAGTTCACTAGAAAGAGGGAATGTTTAAGTTTAGAAACAGGGAATTAAGAAAAAAACTCTCCTTGATAAACTCAAATTGTTTTGTTAAGTATATGTCTTATGGGTATCAAAGTAAACACTAATTTACACAGTGTGAGTCAAACTATGGTGATCTTAGTCACCGATTAGAACTATCTTAAGAATGAGAGTAAGAAATAAAGTTGTAGCAGAAGTTCATCAGGACTATACTGACATTTGTAAAGATATTGAGGTACTTTGTAAAGTAGAACTAGTATTATTCAATTTGCCCAATTCAGATGACTTGTTAATAAAATTTAATTATTTGTTCATTCAATGACTATTCATCATTGGGCACACAGAGAGCTCCAGCATCATTCTAGGCACCAGGGATACAATGATAAACCATACAGTCATGATCTGTACCTACATGGAATTAATTATATTTTGATGGTGAGGATGGATGATAGACAAGCAAACAAAAAACATGCAATGTAATTTTAATAAAAGCAAATAGAATAAAATGGCAGTGTATCTGGGAGGTTCAAATGTGGCAATTTCAGAAGAGTGCTCATGGAAGGGCTTCCATGACACTGACTTGTGAAGAGGGCCCTTAGTAAAGTGAGGAGTGAGCGATGCCAAGACCTGAAGTGATGGGGTCCTAGAAAGAGGGAACTGAGGGCATAGTCCCCATGACAGGGTGCATGTGGCATGCTGAGGAAAAACAGGACCAAGAGGATCTTGGATCACAGTGTGAGGAAAAGAGAGGAAGAATTGTGTATGGAGAGAAAGGGAGACGCCAGATCATCTAAAACCCAACAGGTCATGATAATAAATTAGAATTTTATTCTGAGCTTGGTAGAGAGACTTTGGAGCTTTGAAGCAGTGGAGTGGAGTGTTTGACTTAGGTTTTAAGAAGACTTCTCTGGTCATTTTGTGGAAACTAACACTGAAGAGGGGGAAGGCAGGGAAGAACAAGATTAGAAATAGGATATGTTAAGAGGTTATGGCAATTGTTCAGTTGGTAGCTTTGGTAACACTGGTACTTATAGAATTGGTAAGAAATATTCAGATTTAGGACATGTTTAAGTTTCAAGCTGGTAGGACTCACGGCGATTTGGATTGGGAATGTAAGGTTTGAAAAGAATGAGATGTAAGTCCTTATTTTGTATGTGTGCATGTGTATGCGATCCTGATCAACTGGGTCTGTGGTCCCTTGTCTGAAATCCTTGGACCAAAATGTGATCTGAATTTATAACTTTTCAGATTTTAAAATGGTAATAAGATGCCTATTCCAAAAATTACTGAATATTCCCAGTGGAATCCAGGGTACCTGCCGATGAATACTTCTGCAACAAAACATGTAAATATTCACTTAAAAAAGACAAAAATCATCTGTGATCAGTTCAGATTTTGCTGCCACATAAGTTCAGGTCAGATCAGATTTTACTGCCAAATAAAAATGCCTGGTTTTAGGATTTTTCATAGCTATGGATAAGGGATTATTATTAACCTGTTACATTTCCCCAAATGAGGAAGATGGTGGTGAAGACAAAAAGTTCTTTTGGTACCATAAATTTTCAGATGTCTAGCAGACATTCAAGTAGTCTTGCAAATAAATAGACAGCTGGGAAAATTAGAGGTCAGGGATAAAGATATAAATTCGGGAGACATCAATATATGGATATAAAGTCATGGAGCTAAATGAGATCATCTGCGGAGTTAAAATTGGTATAAGTGAGAAGAGAATCAAAGGTTGAGCCCTCAGCCACCCCAATAATTAAAGGTTGGGAAGGAGACAGTAAAAGACACCAAGGAGTAGCCATTGTGCCGTGGCATCTTGGAAGCCAAGAGAAGACTTTTAAGAAAGTCAGTGTTTTGTCAAACATTGCTGAGGGGTCATGCAGCATGAACTGTGCCTTGACTATTGGCTTTTGTGTTTTAAGGTCTTTGGCTACTTTGGCAAAACCCTGTCAATGACGTGAATGGACAAAATTCTAATAGGACTGGGTAGAAGGGAAGATGAGGTAAAGAAGTGGGGGCAGCATGAACAGCTAACATTTCAAAGAATTTTCTGTAAAGGAGAGAATAAAGGTAGGGTGATACTGGGGGTGGTTAAGGGTAAAGAAGTTTATAAAATATAGAGATGCTATTAGAGGATTCTGATGGGAATGATGATAGAAATGATTTTGTAGAGAGTGACAAATCAGTGCAGAGAAGGAGAGAGAGAGAGATCTACAGCTCCTTGAGTAGGTGAGAGGTAAGGACTGCTTAAGCAGAGAGACTGGATCTAAGAGCAAGGTTGATCATCCATGGCAACAGGAAGGAAGACGGAATGTTTGGGAACACTTGCAAGTAGGTAAATATAAACATGGTGATGGTCCCTTCTGGTTACTTTTATTTCCTCATGGAAGTGAAATAAGAGGCTATTTGCAGAGACTGAGAAGGGGAGAAAGGAGTGGAGATTTGTGGAGAACATGTGAGACAATCACCTCAGAAAGAAGGAGTGTGACTGAGGTGGAATTGATGGGCAGAGCTGCGCATCCACTTCAAGGGTCTATTTAAAGTGACAGTCTACATCCCTGTTTCCTTTCTTTCCTGCTTCTATGGAGGGTCAGAGCAGATGTAGAACGGGGTTTGCAGAGTCACTATTTTGTCAGAAGATGTAAATGCAATGGATGAAGAAGGGGAAACTGGGGCTGAGGGCCTCTTTAAGGTTAAAGGTAAGGGGAAGCGTGAGAGCGTGGGCAGAGTGGTGGCCAGTGGAAAAGTGGATAAGGTCAGGAGATTGGCTGTAGAGACAGAAATAATGAATTTCTGGAATGAGATGCTAGAATCAGTGACCTTTCTCTCTTCTCAAAGACACAAACTGATATAATAAACACATATTATGCGCAGACAAGCCTATACAAGAAATACAATTTGTGAAATGAATCTATGGTAGGTGATTTTATTTTCCCCTTTATAAAATTCTGCTCTGAGCTCCTTTACATTTTGTTACTAGGCTTTCTCTTCAAAACAGAAGGGGCGGTTAGAAGTGTGACCATTCCTGCAAAGAAAACAAAGCTGTCAGATCTAATTTTAGGATGCTTTTCCTTGACAACAGCCTTTTAAATATTGCTTATACAATATAAATTGGCTCCAGAAGTTAATGAGAGTGCATTTTGTCAAGGAGGTTCAATTCCCTTTTACACTTGAGCTTTTCACCGTGTCATGAGAACACATAATAGGGTTTTCCCTTTACCTTGCTCCAGTGACTGACGTTTTACTGTTTATGGTGTTCTTGGTGGTAGATGGTGAATTTTAATATATGTATCAGTAAAACAGGCTGAACATGAAATGAAGGACTGCTGTGAAGTATGGTTTTAACCATAGGACATGGAGGTTGTTTCACTACATAAGGGTTGTTGTTCCTCTTTATGTTGATGGTGGCTTAGGTAACCTAAATAATTCAGCCTTTAAGTTCCTGCTTGAGAACCAAATCAAGTTGTGAGTCTGTACATGCTAAGCAACTGCTTGTCTCTTCTTTTAATGATTTTATTAGCAAGAGTGAAATTTGCTTGGTTGAAATTTTGTAATAAAACAGTCACAAACATAAATACACACATATTCACACAAAATAATGATATTTAATTATGTACTCTGGTATAAATGCAACTTCCATTTAGTAACTATATTTAATATTAAGCTGATCAAGTGTAAAGTGAATTAAATGTTGTAGTTTCTTTTGATATTTATTTATTTATTTTTGACCACACCGTGCAGCTTGAGGGATCTTAGTTTCCTGACTAGGGATTGATGGGTTCAGGTCCTAGCAGTGAAAGCACTGAATCCTACCCACTGGCTTAATTTTTGTTATGATGTCATTATATATAGAATTTGGTAGATCATGACATTAAACAGTTATAAGACTTAAAGGTAAAGATCACTTGTAGATAGACTTTATGTTTACTCTTCCCAGTAAATTGAATCTTCGGTTTTTGTGAAATAAATTAATTTGATGATAATCATATGTGAGTTCTGTGAATATTTGAAAATTATTCTTCTAAAATGGTTGCTGTATTTTCTGTTTGGCATTTGACGGTTGATCTTATTTGAAATTTGGTACCAGGTTGCTTACCCCAAAATAATTCTTATAATTCTTAGACCTTTGTTGAGATGTCCCCATAGGTAATGCTATTTCTTTCTCCAGTTCATGGAGATCTTCCCTCCTGATTTTCCTCCCTTTGAGGATTGGCATGAATATGATCTGAAACTACATGACTCCTTGTTTATTTGCCATCAAAGCTGTACTTGAATGTCTGAAAATGCCAGTCACGTGTTTTGGCTGGGTCTTTAGAGAAATGTAAACTTGGCTCCTTGGTACTAATCCTGTACATTGTATAGCACTTTTACTTTCAGAAATTAATTATCATTTTTATTAAAGTATTAAAGTAGTACTGTAAGACAAGGAAACAAGTTTAATTCCCCACCCCTTGATTCTACCTGTGTCGTCTTCCTAAGACATCAACTTTCATCTTTTAATTCTTTCTTCCTATTAAGTTGTCTATAGTTTAAAATACCAATTTTACATAGTTGTTCCTTGATTTATCTATTTTGAACATTATTTGACTTCATATAGCAATGGATGAAAATGTAGCACTCTTAGACCAAGTTCTAACCACTCCCCGCTTGACTTACTTGCCCCTCATTTTTCTACTGCAGTTCTATTACCATTCCAATGAATCATTATTTGGTGCTTATAGTATATGACTGAATTGTCTTCACTTTCAAGCCAAGAAATGAAATATGGATATATTTTCTGTAGAAATAGCCCTTAGTTTTTTTCCTGCAATTAGTAACTATTTCATTTTAATTGCTAGTTTATTGACCTTGGGCTTCCCTTCTGGCTCAGCTGGTAAAAAATCCGCCTGCAATGTGGGAGACCTGGGTTCAATCCCTGGGTTGGGAAGATCCCTTGGAGAAAGGAAAGGCTACCCACTCCAGTATTCTGGCCTGGAGAATTCCACGGACTGTATAGTTCATGGGGTCGCAAAGAGTCGGACACGACTGAGCAACTTTCATTTTCACTTTTCACTGACCTTGATTAGTATACACCTATCACTATTTCTTTCCAGAGTCATCACAAAAAGTTGTAAGACACTCTTCAATATATTTCCCACATTTCCAAGCGCACCATGTGCTTTTCCTGTCCCACTCTTTTCCTTGGAGACATTGCCCTTTGAGTCTTTGTCCCAGCTCCTTCTGGAGCTCTCCATGCCCAAGGCACAGCTCTCCCCTGAGACTTCCCATTGCCTTCATTCTGGGAAATACCATCAACACCCTCAGGAGTTGGGTCTGTTATTTCCTGGGTCTCATTCTTTCTTGGTTTATTCATTTAGGGTATGAGCTTCCTGCAATAGGGCACTTGAGAAACACACACTCTTAAAGTACATTCATATATGAAAATATACTTTTTTCTTTTATTTTGCTACAGCTTGATTGGCTCTGAAACAATAAGTTAAAATAATTCTTTCTCAGAATTTTGAAAGGATTGCTTCATTGTATTTTAACTTTTAGTATTGCTACTAAGAAGTCTGATGCCATTTAGCCCTGATATTTTTTCTGTGATATTCTGCCCAACCTCCATAAGCCAGGACTTTGTTTTTATTCCCTTTTCTTCAGAAATTCCATGATAATAACATTGGTGTGAGAATTTTATAATGGAAAAAAATTTTTTTATTGTTATTTTATTTTTAACTTTACAATATTGTATTGGTTTTGCCATATATCAACATGAATCTGCCACAGGTATAGACATGTTCCCCATCCTGAACCCTCCTCAGTCTGGAAATGCCCTTCAGTTTGGGGAAAATTTCTTCATTTTTAAAAAAATCTGATTATTTTCTTCTTGCTATTTCCTTCATTTAATCTTTCTGGGATTTATATGTTTTTCCTTCTGCATTAAGCCCCAAATTTTCTTAAGTTTATTCTCTTCTTATCCATTTTTGCTTTTTACTTTTTATTTATTGAGGCAACATCGGTTGATAACAACTTTCATGTATGTGCACATTATATTTCGACTTCTATATATACTAACAGCATGTTCACCACCACAGTTATTTAGACCATATAGTCATTTTTACTTTTTTTAAAAAAATTAAAACTTTAATGCTTATCTTTTAATATTTCCGATACTTTCCAAGACCTGATCTCATTCTTATTTTAATGGATTTCTATCTGTAGCATTCCATTTTTAAATATTAATACATTTAATAACACTTCTTATGGCTCTGAAATTCATTTTTGTTGATTAATGTTTTTCTTCTTCTATTTGAATAGATTCCACTGAGTTGCTGTTTTCTGTGTGTTTGTTTCAATTTCTTAAATGTTAAAGACTCTTCTTAAAGGTCTGGTGATTCTTGACTGTCTGCTCACTTGTAAAAGGGAGACACTGAAAAGCTAATTGATGCTCACTTCATGTGAATGGATACTGTTTGTTGATGTGTGGGCTTCATAATAGGATGTGAAGCGCTCAGCTACTTAGATGATTACAAAATGCCTGTAATCAAAGGTCTTTTCTTTGGAGCTACTTATTTTCTATATGGAAGATAGTCTAATCACCAGTCTTAAGATGTTAAAACCTTGTTGTCCTTATTCTAGGACTAAGAGTTGGGGTCATAAATTTCATTATGTAGTTTTAAACTTAGTTTCCTTTTTTACAATATAGAAGCTTACTTCTCTCATCTTGGTGGCTTAACATCACTAGAAGATAAACATCTAACTAGATAAACATCTGTCTTCTATAGTGATCCATAGTGATGTCAAGGGGGCAGGTAGTTGCCAGATATTAAGTAGGAAAATGAGGAAAACCCTATTTTCAGTCCTACTCTAATTCTCTGACTTTTGCAATCTGGTGCCTTCAATTCCTGCATCTTTTCATGGTTCTTAGCATGAAACATTTGTTTCTAGCTGATGTTCTTTGCTATGATTTCCACTCTCCTGTTTCCTTTCCACGTTTCCAAAAAATGAGTTGATTCTCTTGTGTTCTGCTTGTTTTTTTCCCACTTTGTAGTTATGGGAAATTTGCAGTGTCCTTATGTCTTTATAGTCATGATAGTGGAGTTTTAAGAGTTAGCAATGATAAATGCATGTTCAGTTAGCATGGAATGTGAAGTCAAGTGGGCCTTAGAAAGCATCACTACGAACAAAGCTAGTGGAGGTGATGGAATTCCAGTTGAGCTATTCCAAATCCTGAAAGATGATGCTGTCAAAGTGCTGCACTCAATATGCCAGCAAATTTGGAAAACTCAGCAATGGCCACAGGACTGGAAAAGGTCAGTTTTCATTCCAATCCCAAAGAAAGGCAATGCCAAAGAATGCTCAAACTACCACACAATTGCACTCATCTCACACGCTAGTAAAGTAATGCTCAAAATTCTCCAAGCCAGGCTTCAGCAATATGTGAACCATGAACTTCCTGATGTTCAAGCTGGTTTTAGAAAAGGCAGAGGAACCAGAGACCAAATTGCCAACATCCGCTGGATCATGGAAAAAGCAAGAGAGTTCCAGAAAAACATCTATTTCTGCTTTATTGACTATGCCAAAGCCTTTGACTGTGTGGATCACAATAAACTGTGGAAAATTCTGAAAGAGATGGGAATACCAGACCACCTGATCTGCCTCTTGAGAAATTTGTATGCAGGTCAGGAAGCAACAGTTAGAACTGGACATGGAACAACAGACTGGTTCCAAATAGGAAGAGGAGTTCGTCAAGGCTGTATATTGTCACCGTGTTTATTTAACTTATATGCAGAGTACATCATGAGAAACACTGGACTGGAAGAAACACAAGCTGGAATCAAGATTGCTGGGAGAAATATCAATAACCTCAGATATGCAGATGACACCACCCTTATGGCAGAAAGTGAAGAGGAACTCAAAAGCCTCATGATGAAAGTGAAAGTGGAGAGTGAAAAAGTTGGCTTAAAGCTCAACATTCAGAAAATGAAGATCATGGCATCTGGGCCCACCACTTCATAGGAAATAGATGGGGAAACAGTGTCAGACTTTATTTTTCTGGGCTCCAAAATCACTGCAGATGGTGACTGCAGCCATGAAATTAAAAGACGCTTACTCCTTGGAAGGAAAGTTATGACCAACCTAGATAGCATATTCAAAAGCAGAGACATTCCTTTGCCAACAAAGGTTCGTCTAGTCAAGGCTATGGTTTTTCCAGTGGTCATGTATGGATGTGAGAGTTGGACTGTGAAGAAGGCTGAGCACCGAAGAATTGATGCTTTTGAACTGTGGTGTTGGAGAAGACTCTTGAGAGTCCCTTGGACTGCAAGGAGATCAGCCCTGGGATTTCTTTGGAAGGAATGAAGCTAAAGCTGAAACTCCAGTACTTTGGCCACCTCATGTGAAGAGTTGACTCATTGGAAAAGACTCTGATGCTGGGAGGCATTGGGGGCAGGAGGAGAAGGGGACGACAGAGGATGAGATGGCTGGATGGCATCACTGACTCGATGGACGTGAGTCTGAGTGAACTCCGGGAGTTGGTGATGGACAGAGAGGCCTGGCGTGCTGCGATTCCTGGGGTTGCAAAGAGTCGGACACGACTGAGTGACTGATCTGATCTGAAAAAGAGATATATATGTTTGACTGGGTCCCTTTGCTGTTCACCTGAAACTATCACAACATTGTTAAGCAAATACAAAATAAAAAGTTTAAAAAAACTATTTCATAATTTTAAGATTATTTAGGATAAATTAAGGATATCTATTCTTTATGACTCTCGATAACAATCCAGTTAAATGCCAATTTAATCAAGTTATTCAGTAAACCATTCCCAAACTGGAGGTTAGCATCTGTTTTACATTATTAAAGATGAGCATTATCAATAAAGTACTTACTATATATGAGTATTAACAACTTATGAAGTATGTATATACTTGTTAAAAAAATGATAAATTTTCTGTTTAGTAACTAAATCTTACTTAAAAATGTGTATGTTCATATTTCATTTTCTAAATATTTCTTATTTCAATGTCTCTAAATAAATGAATCTAAATGGAAGTAAGGCTGAAAAGGCTAATTAAATGACACCAAAGAAAAAGCCTTTGAGTTGTATAAATTTCTCTAGGAAATAAACATAACTCTTCACTTTTGAATATGTACATATTTACCTAATAAGAATCCTAATAAAGAAATGTGTAACATCATTAACCACAGGAAAGAGAGATGTATTAAAGTTTTTCAATATTTTTAAAATTAGTCCAGATTTTCTTTTTTTCTTTAATTCTCTTGAAAAACCTGTGAGGTAAGACCATAAGTCCTTTTAACATGTAAGGTAACAAAAAGAGGTGATCTTAGAGATGATCTTCTCAAAGAAGTAATTAAATTACACAGGGTTCAGTGCAGGAGACAGAAACCATGCTGGCATTTGGAATAGAAGGGGACTCAATATAGGAAATGCTGCTGCTGCTGCTAAGTCGCTTCATTCGTGTCCGACTCGGTGTGACCCCATAGACGGCAGCCCACCAGGCTCCCCCGTCCCTGGGATTCTCCAGGCAAGAACACTGGAGTGGGTTGCCATTTCCTTCTCCAATGCATGAAAGTGAAAAGTGAAAGGGAAGTCACTTAGTCATGTCCAACCCTCAGCGACCCCATGGACTGCAGCCCTCCAGGGTCCTCCATCCATGGGATTTTCCAGGCAAGAGTACTGGAGTGGGGTGCCATTGCCTTCTCTGAATATAGGAAATAGATGTTTACAAAATCATAGGAATGTTTGCAGAGGCTGGAAGTCAGGAGCCACCACTGGACTGGCAAACAGTGTGATTCAGAGGCAGGAAGATTCTACAGCTGGGCCTCCATAACCCGTGCTACCACCCCACTGCCTCTATTCACCTGCAGAGCCAGTGGCTGGTGAGGAAAGATGGGGACCAGCCAGTAGAATGGTCTCACGGCCTTGTTTGTCAGCCAAAAACAGTGGCAGGAACATAGCTTCTCCTAAAATTTAAACCTTTAATTATAAAAGAATAAAAATCACATTCAATTTTTGCCCAAATGCAATGAGTATCTAAAATACAATAACAGTGTAATTGGCAAGTTTTCTTTTAAGGCTTTTGATCCCAGCAGTATTTGGTAATATTGAAATGAAAGATTTTATTTTGATTTTCATTGCACAGAGCACATGTACTTATATTACATGCTGAACATTATAGTAGGCCACTTGAAGAATACAGAAGTAAAAGTCTTAGTCTTTAAATGGGTAGATAAAACTAACTTGTATTAATTGGTGGTGCATGATAAAATATGGAAGATAAATATTTTCTTTGTGGATGAGAAAAAGACTGTTGTATGTCAGGAACTGTATTTTAATCTTTTTAAATCTTCACACAAAATTTGTAAGTTAAAGTTGCCATCCCTAATTTAGAGAGCAGTAAATTGCCACTCAAGAAGTTTAGAGAACTCACCAAATCATGCTGACATTGTACTGTAGAGTAAGATTTAATATATTAGACTCTTTCTTTTATACCAGTATCCCTCTTGAGATTTAATATGAACCTGGAGGATCTGAACATCAACATTTTGTTCAAGCTGGCTTTAGAAAAGGCAGAGGAACCAGAGATCAAATTGTCAACATCTGCTGGATCATTGAAAAAGCAAGAGAGTTCCAGAAAAAACATCTATTTCTGCTTTATTGACTATGCCAAAGCCTTTGACTCTGTGGATCACAATAAACTGTGGGAAATTCTGAAAAAGATGTGAATAACAGACCACCTGACCTGCCTTTTGAGAAACCTGTATGTAGGTCAAGAAGCAACAGTTAGAACTGGACATGGAACAACAGACTGGTTCCAAATAGGAAAAGGAGTACGTCAAGGCTGTATATTGTCACCCTGCTTATTTAACTTATATGCAGAGTACATCATGAGAAACGCTGGGTTGGAAGAAGCACAAGCTGGAATCAAGATTGCCGGGAGAAATATCAATAACCTCAGATATGCAGATGACACCACCCTTATGGCAGAAAGTGAAGAAGAACTAAAAAGCCTCTTGATGAAAGTGAAAGAGAAGAGTGATAAAGTTGGCTTCATGCTCTACATTCAGAAAACAAAGATCATGGCATCTGGTCCCATCACTTCATGGGAAATAGATGGGGAAACAGTGGAAACAGTGGCTGACTTTATTTATTTTTTTTTTTTGAGCTCCAAGATCAGTGCAGATAGTGACTGTAGCCATGAAATCAAAGATGCTTGCTTCTTGGAAGAAAAGTTATGACCAACCTAGATAGCATATTAAAAAGTAGAGACATTACTTTGCCAAGAAAGGTCTGTCTAGTCAAAGCTATGGTTTTTCCAGTAGTCATGTATGGATGTGAGAGTTGGACTATAAAGAAAGCTGAGCACCAAAGAATCGATGCTTTTGAACTGTCATGTTGGAAAGACTCTTGCGAGTCCCTTGGACTGCAAGGAGATCAAACTAGTCAATCCAAAAGGAAATTAGTCCTAAATACTCATTGGAAGGACTGATGCTGAAGCCAAAGTTCCAATTTTTTGGCCAGCGGATGCAAAGTACTGACTCCTTCGAAAATACCCTGATACTGGAAAAGATTGAAGGCAGGAGAAGGGAATGACAGAGGATGAGATGGTTGGATGGCATCACCGACTTGATGGATATGAGTTTGAGGAAGCTCCAGGAGTTAATGGATAGGGTAGCCTGGTGTGCTGCAGTCCATGGCATCACAAAGAATCAGAAATGACTGAGCAACTGAACTGAACTGAACTGGAGGATATAATTGGATTTGGTTGGAGAGAGGAGTAGGTCAGGGTTGAGTCAAGTCCCACATAGGCCATTGTTGAGGAAGGTGGGTTGGATGGTGACTATGGCAACTCAGAGGATACCTGTTGCCTCTTTAGTCTCAGCCTCTTAGCTCAGCTTCTATTTATTTGTTGCACCACTGGTAGCCTTATAAATAGCTGAGAAAAGAAAGAGAAACACAAGTCACAGGAGGAAAGGAAAGATATACCCATTTGAATGCAGAGTTCCAGTGAAGAGCAAGAATGAGAAATCCTTCCTAACTGAACATTGCAAAGAAATAGTGGAAAATACTTCTTTCAAGTGGAAAGACTTGAGAGCTCTTTAAGAAAATTAGAGATACTAAGGGAACATTTCATGCAAAGCGGGGCACAATAAAGGACAGAAACAGTATGGACCTAACAGAAGCAAAAGATACGAAGAAGAGGTGGCAAGAATACACAGAAGAAACTATACAAAAAATATCTTAATGAATTACCTGGATAACCATGAAGGTGTGATCACTCGCTTAGAGCCAGACATCCTGGAATGTGAAGTCAAGTGGACCTTAGGAAGCATCACTATGAACAAAGCTAGTGAAAGTGATGGAATTCCAGCTGAGCTACTTCAAACCCTAAAAGATGATGCTGTGAAAGTGCAGAGTGAACTGGTAGAGTTGGGGATGAAAGAGGGAGTCCTGAGTGGTCAGGTAGAGGACAAAACATTACGTGCCCTAGGAACTGCAGATAGACGACGCAGAGGGAAAATTTCCAAAAATCCTGTGTGTGTTGGGATCACACCAGAGTAAAAGTCAACATCTAGAAGGAACCGACTTAGGAAATCAGTTGTATCTGCTGAATAAAACTGTGCTATTCCTCCTAATTCCCTTTCTCCTCTGTCCTAGTGACTTAGAGAGTTGGGCAGCAAGGAAACTCTAACCTGGAGCAGGGCTGAGTTTGGGGTGGGAAGATGAGGCTAGAAAATGCTTCATTTGGAAAAAAACATGTATTTCTGATTATTACACTGGATGTTGGACATTTTGACTTCTACAGTGAAATTCATCTTGTAACTGAAAGGGACCAGAAAATCTGTGGGAACTGGCTTTCATCTGGTAATGGAAACAAAGAAATTCAGAGGGTGGGTGTGAAGGGACAATGTGGGAAAAGTATAAAAGTTTCCTTACTGATTCTAGCATGTTTCTTCAACATATGACTGTAAGACATGTGTCTGCAAGCGAAGATTTGTGTCTTCATTTGCAACCTCTGGGAATGAGAAAGACAGTTGTTTTGGGGACAGGGAGCAAGCATGGGATGAGAATGTATAATCAATAACACTAAGTAATAAAAGCTTGTAAAGCTTTCTGCATAAAGATTCAGCATTCTATTTTGCCTTTTTTTTTTAAATGTAGAATCCAAATGACCTTGTAAGGTCCTTACTTCACATTTAGATGAGTGAACAAAATTGAGAGTGCTACTGCTTTTAGACAGGTAGATGGTTAACATTTATCTTAGCTTAGGAGATAGCGCAATAAAGATCATTCAACTTTCCTTCAAATGATAACATATTACTCACTGACGACTCAGTGAATGATTTTGTAGCTCCTTTGGAGTCCACTGCAGTTGATTTTTAAGATGTACATTTTTATGATGTTAAAACATTTTTCAAAGTTTTAACAATATCAAATTGAAGAGCAATATTGTTTTCTGATTACATAACTTTTGAAGTGCGATCATCTGAAATTTGTTCAAATAGTGGTATACAATGCATTGCAAAAGATCATCTGAAAAGACCTCTTGCTGATTGCAAGTTTGTGTAAGTGAAGGGGGAATTTGTGTTATGTATGGCAAAGAATGCTGTGACTAATTGTTAACATTTTTGCTTTGAATTCCTGTTAGTGCTTTGTTGTCTTGGACTGTGTAGCTTCTGCAATGATTATGACTGAGGTTAGCACAGAGTAGATGTTTTACACAATAAGGACAGTGTGGTTGAAAAGCCTGCTGGTCCCTTGCCCATTTGCTGTCATGCCAGTAGAACACACGAGCATTGCACTGCCTGACACTCATTCTTAGCCTGGAAATTGTGTTTCCCCACACAATTAAGTATGTGAGTAACAAAGGCAGCACTAATGACTTTTTGGCATGTGGATATCCCTTGTCACAGAAATCTCTTTGAGAATCAGGCGTTATTTAAAACCATGTTTCACTGGATTAAAAATAAAATTCATTTAGCATTGTTTTGAAGTGTTACAATAAACAGAAGTTTGTGTTTCACACAAGCACATGATAGGAAAATTGATTCTCCCCTAAGTGAAACTAATTCACACGATGAGTATTTTTCTTTTGATGCACAGTCTGTTTTAAGGTTATATAGGCAAAGGTTCTAATTTATGTGATGATTTTATAACCCTAAAACATTTAAATCAGTAGGTCAGGCAGTTAAATTCAATTCCAGAGTTTGATAGAATCTTGCTCCTAGAAATTTTATGTAAGGTTTAGAGTTGAAATTTGGAAAGTATACATAGATCTTCATTTATCCGTGCATCATCCATTAATTAACTCCCTGAGTCCACTCAATCACGCACTCATTCAGTAAAATGTACTGAACTTCTACCAGGAGAAGCCTGCTTTTTAGGTAAATAAAAAGAATCTGAAACCTTAGGAAGTGGGGCGCTTAAAATCTAATAAGAACTTGACATTAGCACAGATAATCAGATGACATATATTTATATATTTGTAATATATGTTTATGTAAGCACATATTTATATACGTATGAACACATACAATGTGATATGCATACAACTTGGTGTCTGACTTGTTTTTGTTATGTCTTATTCACTGTTGCTTCATTTTCTTTATATATTATGTTTTACTTGGTAACGTGGTGTTTACTGTTTCTTTGTTGCTAGACAACCGTGTTGTTGCTAAATTAGGGCTGCTGTATAGATAACACTAGGAAACATCTTTTCCATAGATTATATTTTTCTTTCCAACACATTTCCAGCAGTAGGTATGCTGGGTGAAATCTAAATCTAAAGTGGCCAAACCTCCTCTTATTTTTAAGCCTACTCCTCCTAGCACCTCAAATCCAGGAGGTTTTCACCCTACTGGGACCTCCAATTCATTATCCTTTTACATAACCTTCTCTTTGCTCCTCTCATGTGCTCATGTTTCCCCAACAATCTTTAGATTCATTAGTCCATTCTCATATTTCTTGCTTGTGTACTCACTGACTCCCTTCTTCCTCTCATAGATACAATTCCAGAAAAATCCTATTTCTGGTTAGTTACACTTTTTTGATCATTCATGCCTACACTATGTAGGTGAGTCTGGCTAGACAAAAACACACTTCTATGCTGACTGCTCTTACTTTAAATGCAGGGCTATGCTATGATAAGCTAAGTCACTTCAGTCGTCTCCCACTCTGTGTGACCCAATAGATGGCAGCCCACCAGGCTCCCCCGTCCCTGGGATTCTCCAGGCAAGAACACTGGAGTGGGCTGCCATTTCCTTCTCCAATGCATGAAAGTGAAAAGTGAAAGTGAAGTCGCTCAGTCGTGTCCGACTCTTAGCGACCCCATGGATTGCAGCCTAATAGGCTCCTCCGTCCATGGGATTTTCCAAGCAAGAGTACTGGAGGGGGGTGTCATTGCCTTGGAACCTCAAATGTACCCTAATTGTCCACAAACACATTGTGTTCCCTGTAACCAAGAATGGCTGTTCTGAGTCATCTCCTTACCTCCTGAAACCTTAGATGCTTCCTTCCTACTTCTCTGAGCAAATGTATTACTAACCAGAACCCTCCCCAATCATGTCTATAACCCCATGTGTCTCTCCCCACCCATATTCTGCCTTCCCATCTGTTACAATGAATGAACTCTCCTATCTAAGACCACCCCCTATTTGGGTACTGAAGTGTGATTGTAACTCAAAGACAACATTCCTATAATTATACCTGCTTTAGATTGCTTTCCCCCGTTTTCTACCATATAATTATATCAGCATATAAGTATATGGTAATAATTCCAAGTTGTGTTACTTTCCATCCAAGTTAGATTTCCTCTTTACAGTAAAACCTTTCAAAAGAGTTGTCTGCAAATACTGTTTCTACCCACTCTCTTTCCATTTGTTCATGAATCCACCTTAATAATTTTACATATTATTTATTTGCTAAATTATTTTTCTCCCATTAGAATGGAAACTTCATAAAAGCAGTCACTTTTTTTTTAATTTGATCATTCTTACTTGACATCTACCACTTTTTTTTGTTGAATGGATGAATCAATAGCATTTTTATATTCAAATTGTTGAATCATATTATCAAATTTTATATTACATAATTTCTGTGAGGGCTATTTTCACTGCACACCTACAGGTATTTTTAATTCTTGCTAGTTTAGAAAAATAAAATTACATGTTTTTGATTACTTATACATTCCACCTTTTATTTTCACAAAGCTAGTGGAGGTGATGGAATTCCAGCTGAGCTATATTTCAAATCCTGAAAGATGATGCTGTTAAAGTGCTGCACTCAATATGCCAGCAAATTTGGAAAACTCAGCAGTGGCCACAGGACTGGAAAAGGTCAGTTTTCATTCAAATCCCAACGAAGGACAATACCAAAGAATGTTCAAACTATCATACAATTTCACTCATTTCACATGTTAGCAAGGTCATGCTCAAAACTCTTCCAGCTAGGCTTTAATAGCATGTGAACTGAGAACTTCCAGAGGTACCAGCTGGGTTTAGAAAAGGCAGAAGAATCAGAGATCAAATTGCTAACATCTGCTGGATCATACAAAAGGAAGGGAATTCCAGAAAAACATCTCCTTCTGCTTCATTGACTAGGCTAAACCTCTGACTGTGTGAATCACAACAAATTGTAGAAAATGTTTAAAGAGATGGGAATTCCAGACCACCTTCCCTGCCTCCTGAGAAACCTATATGCAGCTCAAGAAGCAACAGTTAAAACCGACACGGAACAACGGACTAGTTTAAAATTGGGAAGGAGTATGAAAGGCTGTATATTATCACCCTGCTTATTTAACTGTATGCATAGTATATCATGGGAAGTGCTGGGTTGCATGAAGCACAAGCTGGAATCGAGATTGCCGGGAGAAATATCAGTAACCTCAGATGTGCAGATGACACCACCCTAAGAGCACCCTGCTTATTTAACTCTATGCATAGTATATCATGGGAAGTGCTGGGTTGCATGAAGCACAAGCTGGAATCAAGATTGCTGGGAGAAATATCAGTAACCTCAGATGTGCAGATGACACCACCCTAAGAGCAGAAAGTGAAGAGGAACTAAAGAGCCTTTTGATGAAGGTGAAAGAGGAGAGTGAAAATGCTGGCTTAAAACTCAACATTCAGAATACTAAGATCTTGGCATCTGGTCCCATTACTTCATGGCAAATAGATGGGGAAGCAGTGGAAACAGTGACAGACTTTATTTTCTTGGGCTCCAGAATCACTGTGGACAGTGACTGTGGCCATGAAATTAAAAGACACTTGCTCCTTCGAAGAAAAGCTATGACAAACCCAGATGGTGTTTTAAAAAACTGAGGTATCATTTTGCTGACAAATTCCATATAGTCAAAGCTATGGTTTTTTTCAGTAGTCATGTACAGATGTGAGAGTTGAACCATAAAGAAGGCTGAGGGCCAAAAAATTGATGCTTTCAAACTGTGGTTCTGAGAAGACTCTTGAGAGTCCCTTGGACAGCAGGAGGATCAAACCAGTCAATCCTGATGGAAATCAACCCCGAATTGGAAGGACTGATGCTGAAGCTGAAACTCCAATACTTTGACCACCTGATGTGAAGAGCCAACTCATTGGAAAAGACCCCAATTCTGGGAAATATTGAGGGGAGGAGAAGAAGAGGGGCAACAGAGAATGATATGGTCAGTCACTGACTCAATGGATATGAGTTTGAGCAAACTCCGGGAGATAGTGAACAATATGGAAGCCTGGCATGCTGCAGTCCACGAGGTCGCAAAGAGTTGGACATGACTGAGCAGCTGAACTGGAGAAGGCAATGGCACCCCACTCCAGTACTCTTGCCTGGAAAATCCCATGGACGGAGGAGCCTGGTAGGCTACTGTCCATGGATTTGCTAAGAGTCGGACACGACTGAGCGACTTCACTTTCACTTTTCACTTTCATGCATTGGAGAAGGAAATGGCAACCCACTCCAGTATTCTTGCCTGGAGAATCCCAGGGACAGAGGAGCCTGTTGGGCTGCCGTCTATGGAGTCGCACAGAGTCGGACACGACTGATATGACTTAGCAGCAGCAGCAGAGCAACTGAACAACAGCAACAACAACAATTCCTAGTGGGAGTATAATAGTAATTGTATCTCATTTTGACTTTAATTGATATTTCTCTAAAGTCATAAGTGTGAACACCTTTTCATGTGCTCATTACTTACTTGTACAGTTTGTTGCATAGAATATCTATTCAAGTTTTTGGCCCATTTTAAAAATTGTGTAACTTATTTTGAATTTTAAGAGTTCTTTATATACTTTTGTTGCAAGTCTTTTATCGTATCTGATATACAACCTACAAATACATATATTTTTCTCTATTGCTTGTCTTTCATTTTCTTAATGGTATCTTTTGAAGAGCAAAACTTTTTAAATTTAGTGAAGCCCAATTCATTATTTTTTTCTCATATAGATTGTGGTTTAAGTATTATATCTAAAAAAATATTTGCCTAATCCAAGGTTATAGTATTTTTCTCCTATTTTCTATTAGATGACTTTGTAGTTTTAGGTCTTACATTTAAGTCTGTTATCCTATTTAATTGTTATGTATGGGTTGAAGTAAGTGTCTTTGTGCATATATTTGCATATGGATAACCAACTGACCTGTCAACATTTGTTGAAAAGACCATCTGTTTCCCACTGGTACCTTTATTCAGAATCAATTGATAAAAATGTAAGAATATAGTTCAGGTCTCTTAATCCTGTTCTATTTATCGATGTGCCAATTTACACTGAACCGATTGTCTTAATTATTGTAGCTGTATAGTGTTTGAAATCACACATATAAACCTTTCCACTTTGTTCTTTTAAAAAATTATTTTGGCTATTCTATGTCCTTTGTAATTTCATATCAGTTTTAGAATCAGCTTTCCAATTGCTACAAAAATGCCTGGTGGGATTTTGATAGGGATTTTATTGCATTTATAAATCCATCCTAGGGAATTACCATATTAATAACATAAAGTCATCAGCTAATAAACATGAAAAGTTCATTAATTTTTATTTTCTTTAATTTCTCTCAATAATATTTTTGTAGTTATTATTGTACAAATCTATGCTTCTTTTATTAAATTTATCCCTTAGTATTTTATTCTTTTTGATGATATTTTGAATGAAATTTATTTCTTTTTTTTTTTTTTTGTTTGATTTACATTTTTTTTGTTTGTTTTTTTTTTTATTTTATTTTATTTTTTTTAAAATTTTATTTTATTTTTAAACTTAACATAACTGTATTAGATTTGCCAAATATCAAAATGAATCCGCCACAGGTATACATGTGTTCCCCATCCTGAACCCTCCTCCCTCCTCCCTCCCCATTTGAATTGTTATTATAAATACCCATGTCCGACTCTTTGTGACACCATGGACTGTAGCCCTCCAGGCTCCTCTGTCCATGGAATCCTCCAGGCAAGAATGCTGGAGTGGGTAGCCATTCCCTATAATTGAATGTTAGTTAAACTTCATGTGGTAATCATTTCACATTAAATTATGTAAGTTAAACTGTTATACTGTATACCTTAAACTTACACAGTGCTGTATATCAACTGTATCTCACTAAAACTGAAAAAAAATTTATAAGCAGAACAATAAAAAATGGAATATTATAATAAAAAATATAAATTATTTTAAAAATGCAGTTTAATTTTTATATTGATCATGTATGCCCCAAACTTGCTAAACTTATTTATTAGCCTCTAGTAGGTTAATTTCAATAGTTCTTTAGAATTTTCTACATACAGGAACATGTAGGCTGTGAATAAAGACAGTTTTATTTCTTTCTAATTTGTATGCTTATAATTGCTTTTAGTTGCCTTATTGCCCTGGGTCAGTCTTCCAGAATGATAATGAATAGAGTGATGAGCACCGATATCCTTGCCTATCTTAGGTGGAGAGCATTCAGCGTTTCTCTTTTCAACTAAAGATGCCTTTTAAGTTGATGTTCCTTTTTATGTCTTGTTTGTGAATATTTTATAATGAATATGTATTACATTTTGTGAAACTTTTCTTGCATCTGTTGGAACGATAATATGCTTTTGTCCTTTATTCTATTAATATGGTATATAATATTAATTAATTTCCACATTTTAAACCAATCCTTCATTTCTAGAATGAATTCCACTTGGATATTAGGTATAATCCTTTTATATATTGTTGGTTTGTTCTTATTTTGTTAAGAACTTTTTTATAAGTGTTCCTGAGGGATATTGCTTTGCAATTTTCTTTTCTTGTGATGTTTTATCTAACTTTGGATTTATAGAATAAGTTGGGAAATGTTCTTCCAAATGCTATCAGATGAAAGAATAGTATTTATTTTTTTTTAAATTCTAGAATTTACTGGAGAAGCCATCTGGTCCTGAGTTTTCCTTTTTGGGAAGATTTTTAGTTACCTATTCACTGTCTTGGGTTTCCCTTGTGGCTCAGCTGTTAAAGAATCTGCCCACAATGTGGAAGACCCTGGGTTCAATCCCTGGGTTGGGAAGATACCCTGGAGAAGGGTAAGGCTACCTACTCCAGTATTCTGGCCTGGAGAATTCCATGGACTGGGGTCGCAAAGAGTTGGACATGGCTGAGCGACTTTCACTTCATTTCACTTCATTCAATGTCTTTACTTGTTACAGATTTATTTAACATTCTTGTTTCTTCATTAGTCAGTTCTGATGATTTATATCATGCTAAGAATTGTCCATTTTATCTAAGTTGTCTAATTTTTATTGTAGAGTTGTTCAAATTATTCCCCCATTGTCCTTTAATTTCTGAAGGGTTGATAGTGATGTTTAGCTTTTTATCCTTATTTTTAGTGATTTGTGTCTCGTCTCTTCCTGGGTAGTCCAGCTATACAAAAAACAATTTTGTTCATCTTTTCAAAGAGCGAACTTTTGATTTCATTGGTTTTTCTCTATTGTTTTATGTTATTTATATAATGCATTTCTGAATTGTTATTATTTTGCCTTTTGCTTGCTTAGGATGTAATTTGGTTTTCTTTTTTTAGGCTATTAAAGTGGAAACTTGGATTATTTTTTGAAACCTTAATTTTTTTTCTAATATAAACATTTAGAGATATATATTTCCTTTTTAACACTGATTTAGATGTGTCCCATACAACTTGATATGCTGTATTTTCATTTGTTAGGTTCCAAATATGTCCTAATTTCCATTGCAATCACATCTATCCATGAGTTACTTAGAGTATGTTATTTTTTATATATTTGTGAATTTTCTCAAATTTTTTTCTGTTGTTGATTTATAATTTAGTATAGATGTAGTTGGTAGGAAACCATACTTGAGTGATTCCAATTATTTAAAATTTATTGAGACATATTTTACAGGCTAGCATATGGTCAATTCTGGAGAATATTTGTGTACTAGAAAGGAAAGTATATTCTGTTGTTTTGGGGTAGCATGTTCTTTAACTGTCAGGTCTAATCTATTGATTGTGTTTTTCAAGTCTTCTATATCCCTGTGTATTTTCTGTTTAGTTTTCTATCAACTATTGAAAGTGCAGTATTGAAATATACAACTCTATTTGTTTGATTTTCCATTTTCTTTTTAATGTGGTCAATTTTGCTTCAGGTATTTGGCACCTCTCTTTGGTATACATTTCTATGTACTTTATTTTCCTGATGCATTATGAATGGTCCTCTTTGTCTGTGGTTACATTTCTTGTCTCAAATTTGTGTTGTATGATATAATAGAGCCAGGTTACTGCTCTTATGATTGCATGGCATATCTTTTTCCAGTGGTAAACAATCCACCTGCCAATGCAGGAGATGCAAGAAATGCAGGTTCCATCCCTGGGTGGGGAAGATCCCCTGGAATAGGAAATGGCAACCCACTTCAGTATCTTTGCCTGGAAAATACCATGAACAGAGAAGCCTGGAAGGCTACAGTTCATGGACTTGCAAAGAGTTGGACGTGACTGAGAGACTAAGCGTGCATGCACACGTGCATTTTCAATTTATATCTTTTGTGTCTAAAGCATGTCTCTTATGGATAGCATAAGACTGACATAAGTCTGACAATCTCTACCTTTGGAATTTTTAATCAAATCACATTTAATGGAATTAATATTGTTGGATTAATGTCTCTTATTTTGCAGTTTATTTTCTCTATGTCATATTCCTTTTGCTCTCCATGTTTTTGTTGCTGTTCAGTCTCCAAGTCATGTCCAACTCTTTGTGACCCTATGGACTGCAGCACACCAGGCTCCTCTGTCTTCCACTGTCTCCTGGAGTTTGCTCAGATTCATGTTCATTGAGTTGCTGATGCTATCTAACCATTTCATCCTCTGCCTCCCCTTCTCCTTTTGCCTTCAGTCTTTCCCTGGATCAGATTCCAATGAGTCAGTTCTTTGCATCGGTCAAAGTATTGAGTTTCAGTTTCAACATCAGTACTTCCAATGAATATTCAGGATTGATTTCCTTTGGGATTGACTAATTTGATTATCTTTCAGTCCAAAAGGCTCTCAAGAGTCTTCACCAGCACCACAGTTCAAAATCATTAATTCTTTGGTGCTCAGTCTTCTTTATGGTCCACTCTCACATCCATACATGACTACTGGAAAAACCATAGCTTTGATTATGTAGACCTCTTTTGGCAAAGTGATGTCTCTGTTTTTTTATATGCTGCCTAGGTTTGGACGGAGAAGCCTGATAGGCTGTAGTCCATGGGGTCGCTAAGAGTCGGATACGACTGAGTGACTTCACTTTCACTTTTCACTTTCCTGCATTGGAGAAGGAAATGGCAACCCACTCCAGTGTTCTTGCCTGGAGAATCCCAAGGATGGGGGAGCCTGGTGGGCTGCCGTCTATGGGATTGCACAGAATCGGACACGACTGAAGCGACTTAGCAGTAGGTTTGTCATAGCTTTCCTTCCAAGGAGCAAGCATCTTTTGATTTCATGACTGCGGTAGATATGCACAGTGATCTTGGAGCCCAAGAAAATACAATCTGTCACTGTTTCCACTTTTTATTCTTCTGTTTGCCACGAAGTGATGGGACCAGTTGCCATGATCTTAATTTTCTGAATGTTGAGTTTTAAGCCAACTTTTTCACTCTCCTCTTTCACCTTCATCAAGAGGCTCTCTAGTTCCTCTTCACTTTCTGCCATTATAGTGGTATCATCTGTGTATCTGACTTTGTTGATATTTCTCCCAGAAATCTTGATTCCACCTTGTGATTCATCCAGCCCAGCACTTTGCATGATGTACTCTGCTCATAAGTCAAATAAACAGGTTGACAATAAACAGCCTTGATGTACTCCTTTCCCAATTTGGAACCAGTCCGCTGTTCCATGACTGGTTCTAACTGTTGCTTCTTGACCTGCATACAAATTTCTCAGGAGACAGATAAGGTGATCTGGTACTCCCATCTGTTTAAGAATTTTCCACAGGTTTTCGTGATCCACACAGTCAAAGACTTCAGCATAGTCAGTGAAGCAGAAGTAGATATTTTTTGGCTTGCTCTATGATACACCTAGTGTTTGCATTTTGATCTCTGGTTCTTCTGCCTTTTCTACACTCAGGTTGTATATCTGGACATTCTTAGTTCATGTACTGCTGAAGCCTCACTTGATGGATTTTAAGCATAACCTTGCTAGCATGTGAAATGAGCACAATTGCATGGTAGTTTGAACATTCTTTGGCACTGCCCTTCTTTGCCCTCCATGTTCTGCTCCAGATCAAGTTAGGTACCTCCAGCAATGAAGTTCCTGGCTTTGAAGGCCAGCATTGCTGTGGTAAAACTATTAATGTTGATCCAGCTAAAGTGGTAGATGGAGAGTAGCTCTAGGTTAGAATGCCATAGACTCTCAGCTTTAACTGAGGGTCAGAGTTTTTGGTGAATGTATGCTTTTATATTTGGGTAATTTTTTGCCTTTGGTTGATTTCTACAGTCCTGACAGTAGATTGTTTTTGACAATATTTCACCAGTTGCATAACTTTTGTTTTTATGGAGAGTATTTTTATTCTTTCACTCCTCCATAACCAGAATTCCCCAACATTTTAGATTTCATGAAACATTTTGATGAAATATGTGGGCTTTATTTTTTCCAGCAAATACAATACAGTAACTTTAAAATCCTTTATTTATATTCTTGTCTCTTATAATTGATTAGATTGTTAAAGTTAAGATAAAGGTCTTGGGAAGTAAAATTTACCCTCAATATTGATATGTTGTTTGGTCTTATAGCAGTCTAAAGAAAAGCTGATGACCTAAAAGCTGTATAAATTTTATAAAGCCTAAAATTTATTTTTTAAATCCATACTTCCTACAGTTATTACAGGGAGAGTTTATTTTGTTAGTGTGCTTATATTTTTGGTTTTGTCAGATTCTAAACTGTAATTATACAGTGTTAATAACAAAGTGAAGTGATTATGTAAAAATTCTACTTTGTTACTAATACATAACAAAAGCAAGGAAAAGGCAGAGACTCTTCACACTGGCTTTTAGTTAAATCTCTTGTCTATTCTTTTAGATTTTTGTCCCTGCAGAGCAGACAGCTCAGGGCCTCCGGTGTGTGCTTTGGTACCTAGGGTTGATCAGAAGGAAACTGTCTCATATGACTAATAGGAGATATCTCTTTGGTGGGTAAGAGCATTAATTTTAGAATCAGGCAGACATGGATCTGCTCTGCCCGTTAGTAGGGTTGGGTGACCAAGCAAGAATAATTTATCCCTAGTCTTAGTTTCTTTGTTTGTCAGTTCGGTTACTAATCACAGGGTTTTCATAAATAATATATACAATAACATATTTTAAGCACTTAAAACAGCACTTGAAAATTAGCAAACTTTTGATAAATGCTGGTTATTATTTATTGATTTTTAAGTTAATTCAACAGATATTTAGTACCTGCTGCTGCTGCTGCTAAGTCGCTTCAGTCATGTCCAACTCTGTGCAACCCCAGAGACGACAGCCCACCAGGCTCCCCCATCCCTGGGATTCTCCAGGCAAGAACACTGGAGTGGGTTGCCATTTCCTTCTCTAATGCAAGAAAGTGAAAAGTGAAAGTGAAGTCACTCAGTCGTGTCTGACTCCTAACGACCCCATGGACTGCAGCCCACCAGGCTCCTCCGTCCATGGGATTTTCCAGGCAAGAGTACTGGAGTGGGTTGCCATTGCCTTCTCCACAGTGAGTACCTACTATATGCCAAATACTGCACTAAAAATGTTGGGATTATAAACAATAATATTTGTTGGGAACAAAAAGCTATTGAAAGCAGTAAACAACATACATTTTGGCTTTCATGGAGCTTATAGACTACTGGAAAATTCTAGATAGATAGATATGCACATAAATATATAAATATATGAAAGGCCATTAGTGCTATATACTTTTAATAATAAGGGATATGTACAATATTTCTTGAGGTCTAAACATAAGTTTTTTCTATAATTGTACCTGGTTATATTATTAAACATCTTTCTTCCACACAAAGTAGTGGCCCCCTTAATAAAATATCAGTGGCATTAGAAAACTTCTCAATCTCCTTTGGTTATTAAATTAATGCCTTTTGTTTCATTAAGACTTGGTCCTGTTCATTTTAAACTATCAGTCTTACATTCAATTTAAAACTCTTCTCATCCCTTCCTTAACCCTAAGTGCAAGAGTAGAAGGAATGGCTTTTTCTATTCAGACATCTTGCTTGCCCCACGTTCCTCCTTGGCACCAGATGCTCTGAGATTGAACCTGGGGAAAGAGCAGGACAGGCCCAGGGTCCCCAAGTTACTGTAAAGTACAGGTGAAGGCTCTGACAGAGAAGGGGGGGAGGGAATATCCTTTCCACGAATGCAGCAGCCTTTCATCAAAAGTGACCTCCTTCCCGTCAATTATTCCTTTGTACCATTCTTCTATATTAGGGGACATCTGTGTGTGTATATCAGTATTTCTAGTTCTGTTAACCAGTCCTTTTTAGGAAAGCCCTTCAGGTAGGTGGTCATCTGTAACAGGTGAAGCTCTCTGACCTTTGAAAATGGTCCTTGTAGTTGGTGCTTTTGCTCTTAGCTATAGACTTTAATCGGAGAAGGCAATGGCAACCCACTCCAGTACTCTTGCCTGGAGAATCCCATGGACGGAGGAGCCTGGTAGGCTACAGTCCATGCGATCGTTTCATGCATTGGAGAAGGAAATGGCAACCCACTCTATTGTTCTTGCCTGGAGAATCCCAGGGACGGGGGAGCCTGGTGGGCTGCCATCTATGGGATTGCACTGGGTCGGACATGACTGAAGCGACTTAGCAGTAGCAGCAGCAGCAGCAGCAGCATAGACTTTAATCACCATGTACAGCTTTCAGCATGTGGCACCACTCTCTTCCTAGCTATTAAATAAAATAAATGTTACTTGACCATACAGTACACATGTTGGTAGTAGATTTTTGCCATTGGGAGGGAACATGGTATTGGATTCTCTTTTATAGAAAAATCATGATTTTTTTAAATAAACTAACTTTTCTTTTTCTTAGCTTTCATATATGTAAATACTATTGATGATCTAACTGGTAATAGTCTAATTTTTTGTTGTTGTTATTCTTGAACATAATGGTGCTGAATATGTAATTGCAAAATTTTTTGTAATTAAAAGGAGAAGATAATTTACACCATGATTTTTAAGAAGTTCTTTTCATATGAAGCAGATGTGGTAGAATCATTTTTACCAGGTTACCAATGACAATAGGACAGAATTTATATCTACTAACTCGGTTAATGTCCTGTAGAAGTTTACGTTGCCTGTCTTCCCTGTATATGTAACGGAACCAAATGATTTTGCAAGAAAAGCCTTTTACAAGGATGTTATGATAATGTCATAAATAAAAACAAGAAATTGTGATGCAAGGTATGATATATATGGAAAAAAGTGAAAGTGAAATTTTGTTCTGTCAGAAGAAAAAGGGTTTCCCTGGTGGATCAGCTGGTAAAGAATGCGCTTCTGATTTGGGAGACCTGGGTTCAATCCGTGGATTAAGATCCCCTGGAGAAGGGAATGGCTACCCACTCCAGTATTCTGGCCTGGAGAATTCCTTGGACTGTATGGGATCACATGGGGTCACATGGGGTCACATGGAGTTCATGGGGTCACAAAGAGTTGGACATGACTGAGTGACTTCCACTTTCACTTTCATGATATATATATATTTCTATAACATTTCTAAGATACTATGTATACTTTATTATGTGTTCAATATTTATTTAATAAATGCAGAGTACAATAAAAACTGAGATGCATCATATATTTTATTTTCTTTAAACTCTTTTATAGTATTTAGTGTTGTGCCAGTTGTACTTTATGCATTTTCATCTTTTGAGACTAGATCTAAACCAGTTATAGGTCCTAAGCTTGCCTGTCTTTCTTCTTTATTTCTTTTCCTGTTTTTTTTTTTTCATGAAGAAAAGGACAAAATTACATCTGCACACTTGAAACTAATGATTTTGTAAATTAGAGGTTCAATTAGAGCTTTCACATTTCATTAAAATGTGTAAAATCCAAGTTTATCTAAGAATTATTGTAAGTGTGAATGTGGTAAGCTGTCAACTTAACTATTTTTTGGATGAACTTTCAAGTGGGAGTAAATGTAAAGACAGGCATATTGCTTTCGTTTATTCTTGAGGTTGCCTACAACTGCTGATTTTTAGAAAAGTGAAGTTTGCTTTCCATGCTTTGGGTTTGTCTAAGAAAATTCGAACACTGCCTTTATAGGTTGTCCTATAAACATGTTCTGAAAGGATTATCTTTTGCTAGAATTAACACTGATGTCTTTTTGAAGTACTTGAGGCTTTCATCTTTTATCCTCATTTCTAACTAAATGGGATCAATAGGAAGTGACATATATGTGTGGTTTCAGTAACTTCAAGTTAAAGGAAGCATCATCAATCAAATCCAGTGTGTTTTGGCATAAAATGGCATATATTTTCTGTTATAAAATAATACAACAGGAAAGGAGTCATTTATCAGACATCGTGACATTATATTTTTAGTTTGGACAAGAAAGTGTTTTAATAGTCAAGTCATCAATGGCAAGAACAGAGGCATCCCCCACAGTGAAAGATCCCACATAATGCCATGAAGATCCCATGGGCCAGAACTAAGACTTGACACAGCGAAATAGATAACATCAAAAAAGAGAATGCTCCTAAAATGGAAATTGTGTACATGTGGCATGCATGAATTTCCCTGCCAAGGTCAGACATTGTTCATCCATCACCCTTCCCAGTGAGTCTGGACAAGTCCCTCAACACAGGGCTCCAGGTCTACTGCTAGTTTGCCAGAATTAGGAAGAACTTGTGTGTGTTTGTGTGTGTGTGTAACAGGAATAACCAACTGAGTACTCATTAGTGCCTAATGGATATTTGCTTCATAAATGAACTGAACAAGATTATCCAGAATTCATAGAATTTTCTTGGTGTTTTGTGAGTTGTGGCAAATACAGCCCAACAAAGAAATTTATCTTTGGAATAATTTCAAACTTCCAGTCAAAAGAAATACTTGTCAAGAAAAACACACAGCAAAATTTAGTGATGGATCCCTTATGTTTGTTTATATTGGTTTGAACAGCTTCCTTCCAAGATTAATTTCAACCCAACTTGCAGATGTTCTTTTGCTCCCCTCACATGGAAGGGAATCTGTCCTTTATCATGGCAAGAATATTGAGGCAGGTTCCATGACTTCTGCGCAACAAAACCTCCCCTTTTCTCCTATGTATCTGACATCTAGAGAGCAGAGATCCTCCAGGCCTCCACCGACGACACCGACTGAATGACCTTTCGTGACTGTGTTTTGAACTATGCCATACAGCTTCTGTCAAAAGCATGGAAGGGTTGGGTTTTCCAGTTTTGACATCTACCCAGTTTGAGCTAACTATGCAATCTTGGGCTTTATATGACTTCAGTTTTCTTATTTGTAAAATGGACATTGCTAATAATAGTGCTATCTACTGTTAGGAGTGGTTTTTATGAAATGAAATTACCTATGTGAAAATGCTTATAAAGTTGTAAAGAAGTATCAGTTAATATTCAGGCTGTGCACTATGTCTTTTAGAACATGGCACTTAACAAATGGGGAGGCAGGATAATGTGAGAGTCAAAAGCACTGTCTTTGAAACCAAACACTTTAGGGTTCATGTGTCAGTTTCAGCCTTTACTAACTCTGTGACTCAACGTGGATTTCTTGACTACTCTGAGTCTCACTTTCTCCATTTGTCTAGAAGAAAGCCAACTGATATGAGGGTTAAATTGCCCCATGTTTAAAGCACTTGGCTCCTTGCTGATGTCAAGTAAATAGCCAATTAACAACAGCTATTATTTTTTTTACTATTTTATTTAAAAATTTATTTTATTGAAGTCTACTTGATTTACAATGTTGTGTTAGTTTCTGCTGTACAGCAAAGTGATTTGGTTTACACATACACATAAAATATAAATATATATATACATGCATATATTTTTTATCTTACTCTTTTTCATTATGGATTTTCAAAGATATTGAATATAGTTCCCTGTGCTATACAGTAGGACCTTGTTTGTCCATTTTGTATGTAATAGTTTGCATCTGCTAATCTCAAACTCCCACTCCATCCTTCTTCACCTTACCTTCTCCCTTGGAAACACAAGTCTGTTCTTTATGTCTAACAACAGCTAATATAATAGAAACATACTAGTTGATGTAATTAAAATTATAATCAGAGAAATGCTACCCACTATACTTTTTTTGGGCGGGGGTTGGGGGGATGCTTCCCTAGTGGCTCAGACAGTAAAAGCATCTGCCTGCAATGCTGGAGACCCAGGTTCATTCCCTGGGTCAGGAAGATCCCCTGGAGAAGGAAATGGCAACCCACTGCAGTACTCTTGCCCACCAGGCTCCAGTCCATGGGACCGTAGAGTCAGACATGACTGAATGACTTCACTTTCACTTTCACACATTTTTTAGTGTAGCATGTGTCAGATAATCAAAAAGCTACATATATGAATTGCTATGTATTATCCTGCGCTACAATTATCACTACAGAACATCAACATTCTTTGACTGGCTTTGTATTGAGGCTCTTTTAAAATGATGAAAATACATGAATGCCTTAGAATTTTTATGCTGCTTATTTTGTTTTTTGGTTTCCTTATATAACAACTCATGTAATAAACCCTTAATAGAATTTAAATATTAAAAAATTTCTTCTGATTTATGAGGTGAAATAAGTTGTATAAAATGCATTTCACTTTTTACCTCAGCTGCAAAGAATTTTAGAACAATGCTTAATTCACAAAAGCTTTAGCCATATTAAGAATTGAAATTTCCTTATATAATTATTGCTCCCTGATCACTTATACTATTGATCATTACATTTTCATGTTAAAATGTTCCAATCCTATAGCTTAATTTTTTTGGTAAACAGGCACAAGTCTCTTTTTAAGTAGATGGATCACTGAAAATTAGAAGACTATAAATTACTAAGTTCTGATAAACTTTGATTCTCCCTTTGCTATCTTGTAACATTTGGATTTAATTTTATTAAATCAGGGTTAATTTTGAGACTTAATTAAATGAACTGATCCAGTAAGCAAAGCAATGTGTTGTATATTATGACAAAATGAGTGCATATGAATTTAGCCTTAAAATAGGTAACACTGATTATGATAAATATATTTTATTCTAATTGATAGTTAACCTGTAGATATAGAAAATACATATTTTTTTGTCCCAATGTTTCCTTTAAAGGAAAATTAGTCACAATATTAAACAGCCTTTTCAGTAATATTATGATTTTATGAGCACATGGATGAAATTTAACTTTTAGTTTTCTCTTGGTGAGAAAATAAGAAAATTTGTTTTCTTCTCCAGGGCTTCCCTGGTGGCTCAGATGGTAAAGAATCTGCCTGCAATGCAGGAGATCCAGGTACAAACCCTGGGTCAGGAAGATCCCCTAGAGAAGGAAATGGCAATCCATTCCAGTATTCTTGCCTGGAGAATGCCATGGACAGAGGAACCTGGTGGGCTACAGTCCATGGGGTCACAAAGAGTCCGATACAAATGAGCGACTAACACTTTCACTCTTCACTCACACCTTAAATGCACAAAGTTCTTTATCGGTATCCTACCTTCTCATTAGTTTTACTATGTTATTTTAAGGGCAAAACTGAAATAACTGAAATATTATTATATAACATTTTAGGAAGTAAACATTTAAGGATTAAAAAAAAAAAGCTCTAATTTCACTCATAGTACTTTTTACTAAGTAGATAGCCTGAGGAAACTGAGAAAACACTTTTGATAAGTGAAATAAAATAGGAGCTGTTCCTTATTTTCATTAAAGGTAAGAGAGTTGAAAAAAAAGATCTGTTGTATCCGAGAAACATTTTGTGGTACTTGTTTAATGAGGGAAGAAAGAGTGATGAGAGTATTTTTTCGAAAGGATGTAAAATAATTTTGGTCACAAAGAAATGTAAACCTAGCTTTTCTAGAATGTACAATATTAGTAATATATCAAAGCAGTAATGGAAATGGTAAAACAATGTAGCCCGACTCCCAGTTCCAACCCCTTGGAGTTGCTTGGGGTGCAAATCCCTTCTCATCTTTCATATTTATTCTCCTCAGTCAGCTCCCTTTGTAAATCATCAGGCCTGTTTGGGGTTGGAGTCTGGGCAGAGGAAGCAGGGAGATTCACTTAGCGTTAGCTCATATCTCTTTCGGGCTTCCATATGGCACAGTGGTAAAGAATCCGCCTGCCAATGCAGGAGACGTGGGTTCGATCCCTGGGTCTAAAAGATCCCCTGTAGGAGGAAATGGCAACCTGTTCCAGTATTCTTGCCTGGAAAATCCCATGGGCAAAGGAGCCTGGTAGGCTACATGGGGTTGTAAAGGGCTGGGCATGATAGAGCATGCACACACACATGCATGCACATCTCTTTCCTGGTCTAGCTTCTATCAGTGGTGTTAGTCAACTAACCAATACTCCATCACCTGATGGTCTCCAGCTGCATTTTTTCCTTAGCCCAAGCAGCACTGATCTTGGTCTTTTATCTGGGGTCTCACCTTGACACTGTTGATATGAAAGTCTCCCCATTGTTGCCACACACCTTGGAGTAAGAGAAGGTTCTGTTTCCTCATTAGGCTTCTAAAAGGGTTTAACTTTCTTTCATCTTCTTTTTTTTTAAGAAGCTGTAGTCAATCCTTAAGGCTAGAGAAGAAGCCATCCAGGGGCAACAAAGAACTGTTGCTTAGAACAGCATTAAAAATGCTGTTCTAAGAGGTCCCTTAGGATGATACCCAAGTTCCAGCCATACTGACTCTTCTCTCTCAGAGACTGTCCGTTTTCCACTGGACATGGGAGAGACTGCAGAGGCATTTGTCTTCACTTTTCAAGGGAGTCTTAATTTCTGTACATCTGAACCCAGTTGTCCACATTACTATATTCTTCTCTTAGAATTCCTTGTGGTCTTCTGAAAATAGGACTCTTCAGGATCAACTTAGACAATGGAAAGTTTCTGGTCCTTCTCTCTCTCTCTTTTTTTAAAGAGCAAACTAAGGCATCCCATCAAGGTACATATATATATATATATATATATGTGTATATATATATATATGAAATTGTTTTCATATTCTGTAGTGTCCTTTTTCCATCTTATTGAGGAAAAGCATCAACTTTAGAGGTCTCCTTTGTGTCACCAAAATAAATAACCCAGTTAAGCAACTAGTATGTGCTTCACAATAATCTCCTTGAATTTTCACAAAATTCACGAAAATAGAAATGTACATTTAATGGATAAAGAAACCAAGATTCAGAGTTGAGTAGATTGCAGATTTACTCCTCAGACTTTTAGAGAATTGAATAGCCTGCCTTGCTGTCATATGTTATGTGAATACATTCCTATTGGTTCTTTCCTTTGATAAAAGTGTTTACAAAGACATATTTCTCCACTCAGAAGTGAGTCTGTCTTAAGTAAAAAGTAAAATTTTCATGATAGTAAAATACCTAGATCCAAGTAAATATGTATCTCTATGTTTACTTATCACTTTCCACAAAATAGTTATACAATATATAAGCATCAATTAATTGGTTATATTGAGGGAAGCTTATGAATCTGGATACTAAAGGTAGATCATTATATTAAAGAAGTATCTCTTTAAGTCTTAAATGGATTTTAAAATAAAGTTTGAGAGGAAGAGAGTCTCATGAAACTCTCTTTGCAATCACGTTCCTGAGCCACTGACTTTCCTATTGATATTCACTAAAGTGTTGGAACACTAAAGAGTGTGATAATTTCTTTCCTGTTGAAACAACTTTCAGCAAAAGAGTGTTTTTTAGAAATAAGAAAATGCCAACTTAAAAAATTCTCTTCTCAGAGTTCAGTATAACCTAGTCGTGAGCCGTGCATAGCCTCTGAATGTGTATAAAGAATTGAGTTGGCATATCTTGAAGAAGAAACACTTAAGAAACTTTTACTTTACTTTCCACCCTTCACTCAAAGGCGATTCTCACTTTAACCCAGATTTCAGAAGTCAAAATTCAGATTAAAGGGATCTCTTTATTTTGCTTTATTTCAATTGGGCTTCCTATGACAATAGCCAATAATTGTACTATTTAGCCAATAATTGTACAGAAGAATCCTGGGGACTTCTAGTAGTTGTGGGATTGGATGAGGTCAGTTCTTTAGTGGGCATAGGGAAAGTTTCCTGTTCGTATTATTTCATCTGCTTAGTAAGTATTATCTTTGTGATATGCCTTTAATTCAATGAATAATTACTGAAATTTATCTCCATTATAATTTGTGTGTTCTAAAGCCATATGATTATGTATTATACTGGTGGTTTTAGAGAATATTTTCCCTCTGGATCTAAATGTATCGATCTGTAAAGAGAGTTGATTTCCCTGAAACTATTTAGAAAATTTAGTTCACTCAGTTGTGAAGATTGTCATTTCCCTACCCTCTGTATTCTAGATAAGTGTATATAATTTTAACTGTTTGAAATGTTATTCCACCTACATGCAGCACTCAAGTACAAAAATCACTTAGAACACAGACAAGGTAATTCATGAAAAACAAATCACTTTATCAAAATAGTCATAGTATCACTGTAAAATATGAAGTCAAATGTCATCTCCCACTGGATCGAGCTTAATGTGCCATGTGCAAAACCTTTTATTCTAAGTGTTCTGTAACACAATAGAGTCTCTCTTCACTCTGTGAATATATCTATTTATCTTTCCTACTTGTATTTCCATGAGCAGTGTGTATTCTCTCTTGCAACTACACTCCTGCAGGTCAGCTCCTCATCCTAGGGTCTCACTTGACATCAATCCACTCTCTGAAGCTTTCCTGGACTACAAGACTGGGTTAGGAGCACCTCAATTTTGACTTCACAGCACCCTGCATTTGCCAACATCACAATGTTAGTCATGTTTTTATAGAAATTTCTGCTTTTCCTCTTTCACTAAATAAAGTTCTCAAAGAGAGAGGCTATCTTCTTGTTAATTGTTAAATATTTATTCCTATAATAATTGCTAATCGATGGTAACTGCTCGATTAATATTGAGCAGAGAGAGTTGCGTTTAACAGAACATTTAGAATTTTATATTCAGAAATTTATTACCCTGACACAGTTCATGATGGGAATTACAGGCAATAGCATGAAACTACCTAAAATGTCTAAGTCTGCATCACTAGATTGATTACAGTACTGCTGCCTGCACTTTACATATAAATAAGACTAGCCCAGTCCACTAAAAGTTTTTTATGCGTCATCCTATTTCACATAGGCTATGTAGACCAGTAGCTCTGTGGTTGTTGAGTGAGTGAGTGATGTGTACTCAGCCATGTCTGACTCTTTGTGACTCCATGGACTGTAGCCTACCAGGCTCCTCTGTCCATGGGATTTCCCAGGCAAGAATATAGGAGTAGGATGCCATTTCCTTCTCCAGGGGATCTTCCCAACTCAAAGATTTAACCCACGTCTCCTGTATCTCCTGCATTGGCAGATAGTTTCTTTACAGTTGAGTCACCTGGGAAGCTCTGTGGTTGTTGAACATGTTTCTAAATCCACAGCAGCATTTGAAAACAGACAATTTGAATTTATGCTTTTTCTGAGATTTAGAAATAACAAACATACTGTACTTTCTTTTCCTATTGAAGCTCAGGTTCTAAAACTATCATGTTAAAGAAAAGTTGATAAAATTTTTCCTGGGAATCTACTATTTTCAAGGAACTGGGCTAAACATTGTTTTAGGTATGAAAGTAAATGATTCATTGGTCTCATTGGCCAAGATTCTTAGAGAAAATTATTTCAGTTCAGTTCAGTTCAGTCACTCAGTAGTGTCTGACTCTTTGCGACCCCATGAATCGCAGCACGCCAGGCCTCCCTGTCCATCACCAACTCCCGGAGTTCACTCAGACTCACGTCCATCGAGTCAGTGATGCCATCCAGCCATCTCATCCTCTGGCATCCCCTTCTCCTCCTGCCCCCAATCCCTCCCAGCATCAGAGTCTTTTCCAGTGAGTCAACTCTTTGCATGAGGTGGCCAAAGTACTGGAGTTTCAGCCTTAGCATCATTCCTTCCAAAGAAATCCCAGGGCTGATCTCCTTCAGAATGGACTGGTTGGATCTCCTTGCAGTCCAAGGGACTCTCAAGAGTCTTCTCCAACACCACAGTTCAAAAGCATCAATTCTTCGGCGCTCAGCTTTCTTCACAGTCCAACTCTCACATCCATACACGACCACAGGAAAAACCATAGCCTTGACTAGACGTATTAGGTAAAATCCATAGACTCTGAGAGATGAACTTTTTGCAATTTTAGCAGAACCTAAAATTTTCATTATTTTTGTAGTTGTCTAATTACAACTTTGGGGTTTTAGAGGAGGCCATGATTAGTACCTATGACCCAGTGGGTTTTTGCTTCTGTGCCTTCGCTATTGTAGGACTGACCTGCTCTTTAATTTTTCTGAGTTTTCTAGGAGAACTGAAGTCCAGAGAGGTGGCAAAAATTGATCATTGTCAAACACTTGAGAGAATTGGAATAAGAATTCAGTTCTAGAATTTTTCTCTCTTAGTCTAATTTTTCTTTCTTAGTCTAATAGATTTTATGTGGTGAGAAATAGGGAGCCTTTTTAGGTTCCTAGGAAGATAACTCATGGGAAGAAAATGTGATCCAAGCAAGATAAAGATGATATCTTTAAATAGCAGGGAGCAAGATAAAACTATGACAGGCACAAGAGCCAAGAGGCTTGAGGTATCCCTGAGGATGCAGGTCAGGTTAGATTGTGGGTCAAATAGAAAGGTATGAATCTAAAGATATTGCAAAGAAAACATGTGACAACACATATAAGACCTTGGGAAGTAAGAACTGGCTGGATACAAAAGAAATAGGATTGGGCCCACCTTAAAATTCTTGCTCTAGATTAGCATACCTTATCATGTTATGTCTGGTATAATATTAATGTATTTTATCTATTTATATAAGCTATTTTTACTACTTCATGTTTCCGGACTTATTCTAGACACTGGGGACACAAGCCTGGATCATTTATTTAGTGATGCTGTCACCATCAAAATACATATGCCAGAGTTTTACTAAGATTGTTGAAAAAACGTGTTGATTCTGCAGTTAGTTTTGAAGAGAGGAAGTCTTAATCCTGAATCTGGAAATACTTAGAAATACATTCCAAGTTTGTGGATAACACCATTCAAGTAGGCATGAAAACAGAATATATGTGTTTTTGTTTAATGAGGACAAAAATTATTGTTTTAACTTGCACCAAACAGGTGCAATTTAAATTTAATGTTATTAGAATAATTTTTTTAAATTTAATTTTATTTAACTTTACAATATTGTATTGGTTTTGCCATATATCAAAATGAATCCGCCACAGGTATACATGTGTTCCCCATCCTGAACCCTCCTCCCTCCTCCCTCCCCATACCATCCCTCTGGGTCGTCCCAGTGCACCAGCCCCAAGCATCCAGTATCGTGCATCAAACCTGGACTGGCAACTCGTTTCATATATGATATTATACATATTTCAATGCCATTCTCCCAAATCATCCCACCCTCTCCCTGTCCCACAGAGTCCAAAAGACTGTTCTATACATCAGTGTCTCTTTTGCTTCTCGTATACAGGGTTATTGTTACCATCTTTCTAAATTCCATATATATTTCTTTTAGTATACTGTATTGGTGTTTGCTATTCTCAAATACCATACTTGACGAAGAATAGAAAAAAGAAAATGCTTTCTAAACTGAAGAGAATTTTTTATCCTCTTTATTTTTATTTATTTTTATTTTATTTTATTTTTAAACTTTACATAACTGTATTAGTTTTGCCAAATATCAAAATGAATCCACCACAGGTATACATGTGTTCCCCATCCTGAACCCTCCTCCCTCCTCCCTCCCCATTCCATCCCTCTAATACTTGTAATTCCTGTGGTTTGTTGGAAGTACATAGCCCCTCAGTATATCAATATTATATATGCAATTAAAATTTTTTGAGACACTGCTTTAAATTTTTTTATCAAAATATACTTTAGTTTCTCAAATCCCAACTCTATTATATGTATATTTGGAAAGGAAAAGTGTAAAATCTTCAGATACATTTACAGGATTTTTGACAAAATGCAAAACTGGTCACTCTGAGTTGACCAGCAAACTTTAGGTTAAATTTGAAATATATGATGGGCCCAAATTCCAATTACATTATTATTGGTAGAATCTTTATGAACTAAAAGCATTGTCTCTTTCTCTGACTCTCATGTCTTAGAATGAAGCCAAAGAAAATGAGGTAATATCGAGGTAACCAACCCAAAATGATACCCCAAGAAAAATGAAACAAAAATAAAAGGCAGTGAAAAGTACACATTCGGACTATTTCTGTTTAGTAGTCTTTAAGTCTCACTCTTTGTCATTCAGTCAACATATTGTTGAGGGCTCATCATATGTCAGCCTTTGCACTTTGAAGGAGAGATATGGAGGTGAAGAAGGCAGAGGGGTCCATCCATGTGCTTTCTTCTATTTTTTTTTAATTTTATTTTATTTTTAAACTTTACATAATTGTATTAGTTTTGCCAAATATCAAAATGAATCCACCACAGGTATACATGTGTTCCCCATCCTGAACCCTCCTCCCTCCTCCCTCCCCATACCATCCCTCTGGGTCGTCCCAGTGCACCAGCCCCAAGCATCCAGTATCGTGCATCGAACCTGGACTGGCAACTAGATAGTGAAGACAGGTATGAAAGAGTTAGCAAATAAGTAAACAGGATACTTTCAGAAAATAACAAGTGACTTGAAAGAAATAAGCTATGGAATAGAAAATCAGAAGCTGTTGGGTCTACTTTATAAGAGGGTGGCCAAAAAAAGTCCTATTGAGATGTATTACTTGAGCTGACCTGTGGAAGAATTAGAATTTACTAGATTCACAAAATTGGATGCAGGAGAATGGACTTAGCTTTGTAATGTCCCCAAAATAAATGAGCCCCACATAATAGATTAGGTTCTAAAAGGAAGTACCTTTGCCTCTGCATCCAGGATGACATTTCGGTTTTGACACCTTCCCTACCCGTATGACAGACTTTCAAAAGACGATAAGAACAAGGCAAAGGGAGGACAGTGTTTCTGGAAGTAATGATAAAGTTTGGTCTTTACATTGTTTTCCTTTCAAAAGTGCTATTTTTACGACTAAAAACTTATCCTCTGCATTTGAAGAATGATTCTGAATACGGTATCTATGTATCATTAAATTTTTTGATTTGGGGCTTTAAAAATAATTGACTGGGATTTAAAAATAATTGACTCCTTTTGTTTTCTATACCACCCAGTTGTTCTGACGATAGTACATCTTTTGAATTGAGTGGAAATTTGCTGTTTCTATGGTAACTTACTATGACTAGAGAGAAGTTATATCAGTTGAAAATAAGAATAATCACTTTGATAAGCATTTTTGTTATTTAATTAAAAGCAAAGTTGAATGTACTCAAAAAGCATCCTGAAATGCTTAATGGGTTGACAAAACTGAAGTGGTTTTTATAATACCCAAATTATTTATCAATAACTCTCTCTTCAGTCCCCAACACACAAATATTATTTCTCTTTCTCTTTCTCCCCAGGATTTCTTAGATTCACTGTGTTTAAAGAAGGGCGATTTTCAGTCTTTAGTCAGAAGACTGATTTTCAGTCTTAGGTAGAATAGTTCTTAAATTGTTCTAGATAGATGTACATTCTCTTCTATTAAAAAAAAATCTTTTAAGAAGAAAATGTTATGTTCTCCTTTAACAGCCCATTTCTGGCATGAGAGCCTTTCTCTGTAGAATCAAATATAAAACTGATGGCTTTGGAATATCCACTCAGAGTTTTAAGGGGTGAGAAATTCTTCTAGCCTCCATGATACCAGTAGCCCAAAGAAAACACAAGGAGTTTTTTTTTTTTTTGAGTTCTGGATCCTTGGTGTTGGGTGATGTAAATGAGCGGAACAGGATGCAGGAGAGAGATGTGGTAGAGGCAGCATGGTCATCGCCATGGCTCTCAACTCCTGTTCACGTCTCAAACAGATCAAGTGAGAGATGGGGTTGACATGGAAACAATTCTGTCTACATTATTGCCAGCTTAGTCCCGTTGCAGGAGTTTCCCTGCCATGAGATAACTCAATGACTAAGGGCTCCCAGAAGTGTTCCTTGGCAGCTCTGAGTGAATCTAGAGTGTGATTTCATGCTTATGCTTTTCTTCTGCTTGTGTTGCCTGTGATTTTTGAAAAACTATGAATTTTTAATTATTTGTTCATATTTTGCATATTATCTGAACTCTATAGGGACTTGGACATTATCTTTTATGTATTTGTTAATTTTAACAAGACAAAATTTTTGCCTCTTGAAATGTACTTTTTCTTCCTTATATAGAGCAGTATGTGTGAGGGAAGATTCTTGAATTGTTGCTACTTATCTCTGCCAGAAGAAAATAAATGTATATCTTCCATAACCATTTTCTTATGGTAGCCAGCGTTATTTGAGGCTATTAAAATGCCAGCAAGTGGCCCCCTTTCTAGTCCAATCCAGTGCAATATAAATATTCTCTTCTTTTGCATAAAGCAGCTGAATCAGAGTGAATTTAATTCCTATATCTAAAGGTTAAAGGCTAAGGGATAAACTGAGCACAGTATATTCTTTGTGATGTGGATGCTGTAAGATTCCTGGGGATGAGACATAGGTTAGCTTTGTAATAATTTATTTTTTTTAGTAAACTAATATTTTTAGATACATTGAGATCCTTAGATTTGGGGTCATTTTATTAAAATGAAGAAGATTAGTTGTAGAAAAATATATTTACATTTGATTTGAAGCTCATAAAACATATTGTGAAAAAACACAATCGTTGGGTTGATAAACTGTAGCAAGTCCAGACAATAGAGTATTATTCAATGCTAAAAAAAAATGAGAAGACATGGAGGAAACGTAAATGCATATTACCAAGTGAAAGAACCTTATCTGAAAAAGATATATACTGTATGATTCCAACTGTATGACATTCTGGAAAACACAAAACTATAGTAACAGTAAGATTAGTGGTTACCAGGGGTTGAGGAGGAGGAGGAAGGATGAGTAGGTCAAGCGCAGAGGATTTTTAGGGCAGTGAAAATACTCTGTATGAAACCATAATGTTGGATACAGGTCATTAACATTTTCCCAAACCTGTAGGGTGGACAACATCAAGAGTGAACCATAATGTGAACTATGGACTTTGGGTGATTATGATGTGCCAATGTAGGTTCATCGGTTGTAACACATGACCCACTATGGTGGGGAATACTGGTAATGGGGGAGGCTATGCACGTGTCAGGAAGGGAGTATATCGGAAATCTTTGTGCCTTCTCAATTTTGCTTTGAACCTTAAATTGATCTAAAAAATAATGTCTTCATTAAAAAAACCCATAATCTCTTATTTTCTCTTTAAAATTTCAACAAAGAAAAATAATTCAGTGTTGATATTTTATTTTTAAGTTAAAAATAAGCAGAGAAAAATAATACAAGAATTTATTATTGAGGGTGGTGGGTGGGATGTTTGCCCCCACTCTCCACTCCACTACTGCCTTGCCAGCTCCTTACCTATTTCTTTTTCTTCTGCTCCCCTCAAAGGTGGAGATACTGGTAATGTGACTAGTCAGTGTCTGGGAGAACTGGGCAGAAGTATTGCAAGCTAAAAGGCAGAGGCCATGCGCAGTTCCCCCCTCCTACTTCCTAATGCACACCTTGAGCAGATGAAGCCTACTGCGGGCAGTCCCTGTCAACTGTCACTTTCTACAGTCAGGCCTAAGCCCACTTGAGTTCTCAGTCCCAAGATTTTGAATATGAAATTGCTGAATAGGGAAAGAAGTACCTCAAGGCTGTATATTGTCACCCTGCTTATTTAACTTATATGCAGAGTACATCATGAGAAATGCTGGGCTGGATGAAGCACAAGCTGGAATCAAGATTGCCAGGAGAAATATCAATAACCTCAGATATGCAGATAATACCACTTTATGGCAGAAAATGAAGAGGAACTAAAGAGCCTCTTGATGAAAGTGAAACAGGAGAGTGAAAAAGTTGGCTTAAAGCTCAACATTCAGAAAACTAAGATCATGGCAACTAGTCCCACCACTTCATGGCAAATAGATGGGGAAACAGTGTCAGACTTTATTTTTTTGGGCTCTGCAATCACTGCAGATGGTGATTGCAGCCATGAAATTAAAAGATGCTTACTCCTTGGAAGGAAGGTTATGACCAACCTAGACAGCATATTAAAAAGCAAAGACATTACTTTGCCAACTAAGGTCTGTCTAGTCAAGGCTATGGTTTTTCCAGGAGTCATGTATGGATGTGAGAGTTGGACCATAAAGAAAGCTTAGCATTGAAGAACTGATGCTTTTGAACTGTGATGTTGAAGAAGACTCTTGAGAGTCCCTTGGACTGCAAGGAGATCCAACCAGTCCATCCTAAAGGAAATCAGCCCTGAATATTCATTGGAAGGACTGATGCTGAAGCTGAAACTCCAATACTTTGGCCACCTGATGCAAAGAATTGACTCATTTGAAAAGACCATGATTCTGGGAAAGATTGAAGGTGGGAGGAGAAGGGGATGACAGAGGAAGAGATGATTGGATGGCATCACCAACTCAATGGACATGAGTTTGAGTAAACTCTCGGAGTTGGTGATGAACAGGGAGGCCTGGTGTGCTGCAGTCCATGGGGTCGCAAAGAGTCAGACACAACTGAGGGACTGAACTGACCGACTGATCAGAACCTAGACTCTTTTTCTTTCAATAACAGATCCAAACTGCTTTTGAAAGCCAGCCCTTCTCCATTATTATCGGTTGATGGAATTGACCTCATTCCCAACACACGATGGACAGGAGGGCAGGAGGAGCCCTGATTGGCTTCATCCAATAAGGATGGGCTACCTCCCTGGTCCTGAGACTGGTTCACAGATGGGCATGTAACCCTGTCAGAACTATAAGATACAAGAGAATATTTTGGTAGCTTCTGAGAAAAAATAGCTAGGGTCTTCCTTCTACTAAATGTGGGAGTGTGAAGACACAAGGATTAGAACTGTGTGGCCTTTTTGCTACCAAAAGGGATTTACTGCGAGGATGAAGCTGACTCACAGGGGAAAGCAGAGCTGAGACACACAGAGAAACGAATCGTGATGACATTATTTCACACTCTGGGTCAAATCACAGCTGAAGGAAGCACTAGCACTGAATCATCCTTTTATAGGTCTGCATATTTCCTATTTTTCTTTAAATCAATTGAGTTCAGTTTTTGTTACTTGGAAAATAAGGATGCCTCTGAGCCCTCAGAGCAAGTAGGCTAATCTCTGATACATGTAATGCCCTCTGAGTCTCCCAGCTGAGCAATATGCTTGCTAAGAATCTATGTTTCTTTCCAAACTCATTAAAGCCCGTTGTGCTTTACATAGTAATTATACAAATTAGTTAAATGTTAAATTAATAAAATGTAAGTATGAAAAGAAAGTTATTGTTATATCAAAACTAAGTTGAATATTTTGAAAAGACTCATGCAAATTAAGTCATACTAAAAATGTATCTAATTTAAAATGAAAAAGATAAGAACAAGTGTTTGGAAGAAGAATTAAACAAAACTAGTATGATCTTGACCTTAGTTTGCTTTGCAGATATCTTAAATTCTCATTTCACTTAAAAAAAAAAACCCTGAAACTAAGATTCACAGAGAGGCAATTTGATTGCAGTTTATACTAAAAATTGAGTTGATACTCTGATTAACAGACTCATGCAAAGATAAAGCTTTGCTTCTAAGCAGATGATTGGCAAATAAAAGCATTTTCACAAATTTCAAGTTAAATTAAAAGTTGTTAATCATAGTTTAATGCTTTCCTGCTTTAACTAACACTTTGGTTGACAACTACAGGTTTCCAAATTCTATGCAATCAGGGATTTTTACTGCTCTTGATTGGAAGGAGGAACCAGGGATGAGAAAGTCTCATTGATGAAGCGAGGCTCAAACTGTCCCAGGAAATGAATGTGCACCTGTTACAGGAGAGGCTGGAGGCACTGTGATGAGGAGAAGCTGTTAATTAGGGCATCAAGGTGTGAGATATTCTCCCTTTTGCCTTTGACACAGGTAACCCTTGTAGTCAGCAGCTAATTACTGATGGATTTTTAGGCAGATTTACATTGTAGAAAAATCACCCTGGTGGTACGTAGGAAGATGAATTGGAATGAGCAGGAAATATATTAAAGGAGGATTGTGTCAATGGATGTGGTCACCAACTAAATAACAAGAGTGAGGAAAAAGCAGGGACAAAGGTTGGCTTGGCAGTTGTCAGTGAATGGAGAATGAGGTGCCCAATAAATAGACTCTTTGACCTGAAAAAGTTTAAAGTTGAACAGTGTGCTGAGATGAACGAAATATTTATTGGGCCCTTTTGGTGCTAGATATGGTGCTGGGCACAATAGGGAAGATTACTATTCTCTAGAAGCTCGAAAGTTTTGAGAAAACATGCTACAGTGGATGTTTTCTAGGGTTTAAAATTATTTATTTTTGTTTGCTCACATTCAACCCTTTTTGTAGAATTCCCCATGGGATGTTAGCAAAAGGGTTGTTTATCTCCCATTACGGAGGCCAAAGGTGGCCAGACATTTCCTCTCCCTTCTCTCTGAAATTTATCATTCCTTCAGGGGACCCAAGATCAGCCAAAGGGATGTTCTTGCCCAAGCTCAGAATTTGGAGTTATTGATACAAAGACATTGGGTGGTTAGAGATAGTTAGGGTGAGAGTCCAGCTACATAATGGCCTTCCAGTAAATTCCTTTTGTGGCCAAGTTTGGTCAGAAAGATATAAACACAGGCACTACAGGATAGAACACAAAACATGATTTCATAGACTAGGAAAGGGAGAGACCGTTAAAGCATGCCATCAGTACTGAAGGAAATTCTCTTGGCCCAGCTTCCTTCTAATATGCATTAGGAAGACCCTTCTCAAGGGGGATGTTGATAATAACATTCCCTCCTATGAAAGCTTAGCTTGTAGAGGAGCCCTGAACTCTTTTCTTAAGATATTAAGATTTTAGAATTGTATAAGGACTTCTGTCTTTGGCATTGGTATATCAAGCTTTCATTAACTGCATATTCACAGCTTACATTGGGAACATCTACACGTTTGTTAGGGTTAGTTTAATGGCAGATATAAATGGAATAAGCCAGACAGCAAAAAGCAAATGCCACATGGTATCACCTAAATGCAGAATCTTAGAAAAAATAATTCATAGAAACTGGGTAGAAAAATGGCTAAGGGGTGGAGGAAATAGGAGAGATTGGTAAAAGGATTCAAACTATCAGTTATATGATGAATAAGGTCTGAGAGTCTACTGTATATTGTGGTTACTACAGTGAATTCCGTATAACTGAAGCTTTCTAAGAGAGGAGAACTTAAACATTCTCACACAAAAAAAGGTATATGTGTGAGGTGATAGACAGATAATTAATTTAATGAGAGGAATTCTTTCACAGTGTATGCTGCTGCTAAGTCGCTTCAGTCGTGTCCGACTCTGTGCAACCCCATAGACGGCAGCCCACCAGGCTCCCCCGTCCCTGGGATTCTCCAGGCAAGAACACTGGAGTGGGTTGCCATTTCCTTCTCCAATGCCTGAAAGTGAAAAGTGAGAGTGAAGTTGCTCAGTCATGTCTGACTCTTCACGACCCCATGGACTGCAGCCCACTAGGCTCCTCCATCCATGGGATTTTCCAGGCAAGAGTACTGGAGTGGGGTGCCATTGCCTTCTCTGTTCACAGTGTATACATCTGTCAAATCATCACATTGTACATTAAAATATCTTACAACTTTATCAATTATACCTCAGTAAAGCTGAAAAAATAATTTAATAGCAAATAATAAGTGTATGTATTTTACATTTAAGGGATGAATGAAAATTGTTATAAATCAAATGCATTTAAAAAAGAGTTTATGAGTTCATTTGCAAACAGATTTCAAATGAATTTATTATGTTTATATGTTTTTTAACTATATTGTATAAAAATAAAAATGGAAAAGAGGAAAGATATTAAGCTTAAAGAGTCATCTTTAGAATATGATAACTCAAAATTTGGACCACTAATAAACAGAATATCTGTGATCTTCTGTTTATCTGGCACAGATAACTATCTGGCATAGTTATCTGTGCAATGAAAGCACTTAGCATCATTTTAATTAGTGTAAATTTATAATGTTGTTTTTGCTCCCTAGTGTTTTTAAAAAGTAGTTGCCTACACATCAGTCCTGGCTTCTCTCTCCTTTTTCTCTGTTAAGGAAATCTCTTCAAACCAGAATAATTTCTCCTGATCAAATTTAGATGGTATAATAATATGAGTACAAGGCTGAGCTGGGAACCTAAGACTTAGTCCTGGGTCTGCTTCTTCCTGTTGTTCTCTCTGGGCCATAGTTTTCTCATCTTAATATAAGATTCAACTGAACCCACTTTATTTCCTTCAGAGTGCTTTTGTGAAGATTAAAGTAATGACAGATAGAGAATATCACCCCATCACTCTCCATCCCCACACACTGATTGTTATTCTTACAATTCCTCCTATCCCTGCTATGTTTGCTTACCAAATTATTCTCTACCTGAGCTAGAATGGAAACTCCATGAGCACAGGGACTTTATGAGTTTTGTTCACTGCTTTATTCCAAAAGAATAGAGTGGTTCCTGACACAGAGCAGGTTCTGAATAAAATTTGGTTGGCTAACAAGTGAAAACAAATATTGCTATTCTAAGCTATGAAAGCCTTTCTTGGAAACTTTGTTTTGGATTGGGGTTAGGCCCAAAATCTTTGATTCAAGGAAGTTTTTTTCATATTTGATGAATGATCTTGTCTGTTTGTTTTCCATTGTACTACTATTTTCCCACATTATGTCAATATGAGATCGACTTCATCTTCCTGAAGTTTTTATGCAAATTATTTGCTATAGCTACTGTTTTTTATTTTTAGGGAAATATCTCAATATCTTTATATTGTTTTTATTTGCTAATATTGGTACCTTATACGTGACTGTTTCCTTTATTGGTAGAGAAATATATGGGAATTTTGGCTCAAACATGACAGAGCCAAAACTTTACTTTGCCCAACACGTCATAAATAAATTTTTATATAGAAGTTAGTACATTTTTAGAATCAAAGTTGCTGTAAATGAAACAGGACACTCTCAGGGAAAAAAGACTTCAAGGGCATAAGTGAGAAGCAGGAATTGAATCTTTGTAAGGGTAGCATGTGTCTGTCTTGCTACTGCTGTATAACCAGTGTGCAACAGAAATTCTAGCTCCGAGTTGGCACTGATTTGAGGAAGGAGAGATGCTTGAAAAAAGCAGTACAGACTGGAAGCAGTAAGGAAGCAAAGCAGTAAAGAGGGCAGAAGAGAGTAAATATTCTTAGTGCAAAGGCAGCTCTGCACTGGCATGGGAGACAGCGGCCCTGCACAGCTCTGAGCTCCCCCAGGTTGCTCTTGTTCTCTTTCCACATTTCTTGTACCATCAGGATTTTAAGCAGCCAGAAGATAAGCTGTGCCCTGTGTGGCTTCACACTGACCCCAAGTCCCTGTGGCCCCAAGTCTCAGGCCCTGGCTTGAAAGAGGAGCAGGATCCCCTCTAATTCATGATTTCTTATATAAGGGGAGGAGTGTTTAATACATTGCAGAGATTTTTAGAAAAAATGGTTAAACATTTAAAAAAGGCTGAAAAAATCCAGCTTCAGTTACCTAAACAATATGGTATGTTCTGATGGTAACAATTGCCAACAAAAATACATTTGGAAGCAGTGTGTATTTCTGCATTTCTCTTTTTATATATGCAAGTATATTACGATACATTTAAAATATTTTCACAAGAAGAAAAATACCTTTCAAGTACATATTTCTATAGTATTGGTCATTGAAATATAATTAGGAACCCAGCCTCTGAGTTCAATGGCAGTTACAGAATACAGGCATGCATTCTTTGTAAATCGAATTTGTTGGAGGAAGGCGCTTCCTTATGGTGATTCATGTATTTTTGCCTTTCTCTATTGTTTTTAGAAACTGGTACACCAAATACCGCCAGCTGTAGTTATCTATTTTCCCCACTTTGTAGTCAAGATACATTAACTATTACAAATGTAAGCAATTCTTATTTTTTTGTGTGCTTCTCATCTTTTTTACACATAGTGAAAAGCCAGCAGTTCACATACTGTACTGCTAATGTAACATCTCTGATGAATAAATTATAATTTCCGAAGCATGACTCCTTGGAAATTTGAAAAACAAAACAAAAGCATTAAAAGGAATGAGCCTGATTTGATCTTAACCAGTTCTTGATTTAATCAAACTACAGGGGATTTTCATTTCCTTAGTAATGTTGTTTATTTTATTAAGAAAATATTTTTGAGAGCTGGCTTGATGTCATTAGTATATTGTTTCCTTCCATAAGGCAATAAATTCACTTTCATGGGTAAATACTTAGTTTTTGGCCACTAGGCACATGAACTGAGGTGGAGTCGTAAACTGGCGAGTCCTGAATTCTGCTTAAGGAGGATTTTATAGTTTTTTTCTCCAACTGGAAACTATCTGGCTCAATTTGGCACTTTATGTCCCCATTTCTTCTATTTTTCTTTCATCCATTCCATCATTCTCTCTAGTTAGTAAATTTTTATGGGTGCCATAGTCTTTTGAAGACATAATATCTGCCTGAGGATCCTTTTATTTCCTTTGATGGGGAAAAAAAGAGAGAAGGCAGTCGGCACGCATACTTGCGTGCTAAGTCACTTCAGTCGTGTCGACTCTTCATGACCCCACAGACTGTAGCCCACCAGGGTCCTCTGTCCATGGGATTCTCCTGGCAAGAAAACTGGAGTAGGTTGCCATGCCCTCCTCCAGGGCATCTTCCCAACCCAGGGATCGAACCCGCATCTTCACTGGCAGGAGAGTTCTTTACCACTAGTGCCACCTGGGAAGCCCAGGCAGTTGGCATAGGAACAATTAAGAAAAATACCAATGAGAGTAATGATGATGATAATGAAAAAGCCAATACTTATTGAGCTCTTGCTGTGTACCAGGCACTGCACTCAGAAATGTATGTTTGTATACTATCTTATTTAATCCTGACAACAACCTTATGAGGTAACAATAATTTTAACTAACATGTTTTATGTGATAATCAGTATTATAAAGGTTTTAAATGAATTATCTAAGTTGATTTAATTTGATGTGTTATAAACATTTAGGCTGAAGTCTAAACATTTTCAAAAATTTAAGTGCTATACATATTATAGAAGTATAAAAATCTATTGTGATTACATTTAACTATTAGGGCAGTCCTATATAGGATTTATTATTCTCAAGTCTACTTTACAAATATGGAAACTGAGGCAAAGAGATGAGAAAGTTATCCAAGTTCAAATAACTAGTAGGTGGTGAAGGCCAGTATTCAAACCCAGGTCTTTTTCATATTGTTTTTTTATGAATATTTATTCGGAGAAGGCAATGGCACCCCACTCCAGTACTCTTGCCTGGAAAATCCCATGGACGGAGGAGCCTGGTGGGCTGCAGTCCATGGGGTCTCACAGAGTCGGACATGACTGAGCGAGTTCACTTTCACTTTTCACTTTCATGCATTGGAGAAGGAAATGGCAACCCACTCCAGTGTTCTTGCCTGGAGAATCCCAGGGACGTAGGAGCCTGGTGGGCTGCTGTCTATGGGGTCGCACAGAGTCGGACACGACTGAAGCGACTTAGTAGCAGCGGCAGCATACTTTCTGATGCTTCTCAGTAATAGAAATCCAGATGAACATGCCAAAAAGTGTTGAGTCCCTCTCAGTGACCGTGGAAAACAAACCTGAATGAAATAAAAATTAGATAGATATACTTTCTCCTTTCAACTTGAATTGCTCTTGCCAATATTTAGACCTCAAATACCCTTTTTCTTGCTAAAGGAGTAGGGTAGAGGTAATGAGGGGAAGGAGTTATTTTTCTTTTCCTTTTTTATTGTTAATGACATTGAATGAATTTTTCATTGAGGTTTCACTTTTTTTTAAAGCTAAGTTGATGATCTTTTCATTTGCTTTTTTTTGGGGTGGGTATATTTCCTGGGTCAGTCTGGATATTTGGCAGGGGCACTTCCACATCTGGGTGTGTTGTCATTTTGTGATACCTTTTCTTTATAGGCTTGTTACAAGAACTGACAAGATTAGTATCTAAGATCTTAAGGGGTTTCTGATCTGTGTGTGTATATGTGTGTGTGTTCTTGTAGATTGTATAATTCTATCAATCTCCAATAATTATTTAAATTTAAAATTGCATTTGAAAACATAGAGAAGAATTAACTTCAAATTTGTGAAATAGAGGGAAAGGAAACTGTTTTAGGGTGTCTTATGGCCTCAGTTTTCCCCAGAGGAAAATACAGGGTCTGAAGTATTGATAGATGTTCTCTATAGTACTTCTTCACATTGGAACCATAATACATGTTTGCACCTGCCATTGAATGGAATCATAATAGATTATGACAACTTCTGTAATACATACAACCTTTAAAAATATCATTTAGACTTCAGCCATTAAGCCACGCTAAATTAATTTAAAACTCTGTGGAAAAGAACTGTAAATGAATACATTTATTTATAGATGAACACTGGTTGGCATGCACAATCATTAGCAGTGGGTGATAATTTTTTTGAATGTAATGTGGAAAGAACAGGGAGCAATTTTGGAATGCCATTGAAGTTTTTCTTTCAGTTTTAAATATTTGAGATTCTTTACATTTTTCACAGCAGAATGCTCTATAATTTTTCCTGGGTCTTAAAAAGTCACATATGCTTTATAGTCATGGAATTTCAGGGTACTTGTAAATCAGACTTCAATAAGAAATACTTGTAAGTTGAAAAGAGTAATTCAAAGGTAACTCTAAATTCCATGTCTTTAAAGGCTGCTTTTAATATGAAAAAGTGAAAACAATCAAACTGATGAAATTAAGCAAATCACATGGTTTTAAGTTGTTTTTTTTTTTTTTTTTAACTTGAAACACATGCTCCAACATGGTTCAAATGGTTTAAAATAAGAAAGGAAGGAAGAAAATCAAAAGTTACTGAGCATACCCAATGTGCCAAGCATGAGTGTCAGGAGCTTGAAATGTTAGGAAAGCCAAGGATTTGCATAATTAGAAGAGTCATCGACTTCATAATGGAGTGCTAAAATGCTAAAATGCAGCTTCAGGTCATATGGAGTGCCTGGAATCTGTGAGAACAGCCGTGACATTCAGGGACGTGGAATAAGAGCTTCCAAGGAGATAACGCCAGGGCTCCAAGAAAAGCTTGTGTTCTAGCTTCATAATGTGAAAAAAGTTTTCCAGTGTCAATACTCATCAGAAACATCCTTGTAACAGAATATGGACAGAGCTATGAAGCACAAGACTGTCCAAACTTAGAAAAAGTTCAAAGGGGGCTAGTTGGTATTTATTTATTCATTCACCCATCCATCCATTCATCAAGTTACTATCTACAGTGCACAGAAGCCTAGGACAGAAGATGTCATGGCCATAAGGAGTAGAAAGTGATTCATGTCATTAAAAGGTATACGTCAGTTTTGTGACTTTCCACAGAGTGGGGGGCACCAGGGAAAACATCACTGAACAGATAGGCTTTGAGCTGAACCTCACAGGGTAGGGATGGATGTCTCATAGAGAGGTTTCTTTAGTATCCAAGGCTTCCTAAGTTAGGATCCTTACTGGGAAGTGTGCGTGCGTGCCAAATTGCTTCAGTCGTGTCTGACTCTCTGCGACCCCATGTACTGTAGTCTGCCAGGCTCCTCTGTCCGTGGGATTCTCCAGGCAAGAATACTGGAGTGGGTTGCCATTTCCTCCTGCAGGGGATCTTCCGGACCCAGGGGTAGAACCCGTGTCTTATGTCTCCTACATTAGTAGGTGGGTTCTATACCACTAGCACCACCTGGGAAGCCAGGTGGGAAGTGTAAAGACTGATTTGGTGGTGGATCTCCAGCATGTATCTTCTTTTCCTACTTGTGATATTCACTCCCATCAGCAAAGAGGTATCTTTATGAACTGAAGTAGGGAGGGCTGGTGAGGGAGGTTAGAATTTGGTTGTAAGGGGGAGAAGTTGGGGGAGGGGGTCAGGGTATATCTGTAATCTATAAAGACCCTAGCTGATCCTTTTATGGTTTCTTTGGATGGCCATCTCTCTTTCACCTACTTGGAAATTATTACTCATAGATGACATGAGATATTAGGATATCGAAACTAAATGCAACTTTATCTAGGAATATTTGGTAATTGAGAGATGCTAAAATTTATGGGGAGGGGTTCCTTGTAATAAAGAGAGTAATGTAAAATAAGAACAGAGTATACATGTATATGTATCATAGGGGTGGAGAGACTTTCCTTCCACCTTCCTAGCTTTTTCTTTTTTTAAAAAAATATATTTATTTATTTTAATTGGAGGATAATTTCTTTACAATATTGTGGTGGTTTTTGCCAGACACTGACATGAATCAGCCACAGGTGCACATGTGTCCGCCATCCTGAACCCCCCCTCCCACCTCCCTTCCCATCACATCCCTCTGGGTTGTCCCAGAGCACTGGCTTTGAGTGCCCTGCTTCATGCATCGAACTTGTCATCTGTTTTACATATGGTAATATACCTTTTCAGTGCTATTCTCTTGTATCATCCCACCCTCACCTTCTCCCACATAGTCCAATAGTATGTTCTTTACATCTGTGTCTCTTGCTGCCTTGCTTATAGAATCGTTGTTACTGTCTTTTTAAATTCCATATATATGCGTTAATATACTGTATTGTTGTTTCTCTTTCTGGCTTACTTCACTCTGTATAATAGGCTCCAGTTTTATCCACCTCATGAGAACTGACTCAAATGCATTCTTTTTATAGCCGAGTAATATTCCATTGTGTATATGTACCATAACTTCCTTATCCATTCATCTGCTGATGGACATTTAGGTTGCTTCCGTGTCCTAGCTTTTGTAAATAGTGCTGTGATGAGCATTGGGGGCACACATGTCTCTTTCAATTCTGGTTTCCTCGGTGTGTATGCCCAGCAGTGGGATTGCTGGGTCATATAGTAGTTCTATTTCCAGTTTTTTAAGGAATCTCCACACTGTTCTCCATAGTGGCTGTACCAGTTTGCATTCCCACCAACAGTGTAAGAGGGTTCTCTTTTCTCCATACCCTCTCCAGCATTTATTGTTGTTTGTAGACTTTTTGATGGCAGCCATTCTAACCGGCCTGTGACAGTAGTACCTCATTGTGGTTTTGATTTGGATTTCTCTAATAAGAGTGATATTGAATATCTTTTCATGTGTTCATTAGCCATCTGTATGTCTTCTTTGGAGAAATGTCTGTTTAGTTATTTGACCCACTTTTTGGTTTGGTTGTTCATTTTTATGGTATTGAGCTGCATGAGCTGCTTATATATTTTGGAGATAATTCATTGTCAGTTGCTTTGTTTGCTATTTTTCTCCCATTCTGAAGCTGTCTTTTCACCTTGCTTGTAGTTTCCTTTGTTGTGCAAAAGCTTTTGAGTTTAATTAGCTACTTTCCTAGTTTTGATAGCTGGACAACAGGTAGATTAATAGGAGAAAATATATGTAAATTTATTAATTTTTAATATTACTTACAGGAAAAAAGAGCTGAAATTCAAAAAAGCATTAAGAGTTGAGATCTTATATACTGTCTTGATAGGGACACACACACACACAAATATGTGAAAATTGTGGTTCATTCAGCATTTAAGAACTGTGATGCAAAGAAAAAAATCCTCAAGCTAAATATTTTTTCATGGTTGTCCTTCTGAATCTAATCAAATTGTAATTCTAGATTTCTGTATATAGATTAAGATGAAAAAGCATGTGCGTTTACCAGGTATGTATATTGTCTCATTTAAAACACACAACAACTCTCATGTAGGTGGTCACAACTATTCCTCCTTCTTTGCAGATGAGGAAATTAAAACTCAAATTTAAAAAATAACTTTCCAAACACCACACACCTTGTTAGAGAAGGGGTTGGAATTTTAACCAGTGTAGGTCTTTTCAAAGATTTGATGCTCTTTATATCAAAGAAGGTATCATTTAAAGGTACATAATAGTACTCCTTGGAAGAAAAGTTATGACCAAACTAGATAGCATACTGAAAAGCAGAGACATTACTTTGCCAACAAAGGTCCATCTAGTCAAGGCTATGGTTTTTCCAGTAGTCATGTATAGATGTGAGAGTTGGACTGTGAAGAAAGCTGAGCACTGAAGAATTGATGCTTTGGAACTGTGGTGTTGGAGAAGACTCTTGAGAGTCCCTTGGACTGCAAGGAGATCCAACCAGTCCATTCTGAAGGAGATCAGCCCTGGGATTTCTTTGGAAGGAATGATGCTAAAGCTGAAACTCCAGTACTTTGGCCACCTCATGTGAAGAGTTGACTCATTGGGAAAGACTCTGATGCTGGGAGGGATGGGGGGCAGGAGGAGAAGGGGACGACAGAGGATGAGATGGCTGGATGGCATCACTGACTCAATGGACATGGGTTTGGGTGAACTCTGGGAGTTGGTGATGGACAGGGAGGCCTGGCATGCTGCAATTCATGGGATTGCAAAGAGTCCGACACGACTGAGTGACTGAACTGAACTGAACTGAACTGAAGAGTATTTGTGCAAACATTTAATTATTTGAACTTAACATGTCACATGTGTTATGTGGGTCAGTTAGCAAACAACAAAACCACTGAACTTGTTAATTATACTTTTATTCTTCCATTTCCATGCATAAAGCAGTTTGCCTGAATAATTACTCTTTGCTTTGCAGTAGATGGACATTGATTGTCAGTTCTTAAATCTGACATTTCAAACAGAATTGTTGGTCTCAGACAAGGTATGTTGTAGTAAGCACTCTCAACCAAAACGGGAGACTGTACTTAATTTAACAAATGTTTAATGTCAATAATATTTCTTTCCACCCTTTGACCTGATTTTATTTGTAGTAAACAACATGCCTTTATGTGATCAGTGGCTAAGATAAATTTATCTTTGTCCTATGTTAACTGAACCTTGTGAGAATATTCACGTCACCGCTTTGCTGTTCTAACAGAGTGGAGTGGTCCACAATCTTTTCCAGGTAGGAGGTTTGGTATCAGTGCATGCTTTTCATCTAGTAAGCTTTTTAAGATGCATAAAATATTCCTGAGAAACCATTGCTAACCATTTTACTTTTTAATTAGTTTATTCTACTAAATTAATAATAAAAGTTGAGATGATATAAACATGATCCCAAGATTATCATTTAAGCTGAAATGAATGGAAAAAAAAACTTATTTGTACTTTTATCTTGCATATTAGCATTTTAATTAGGATGACACTTGTACTTTTATCCTGGATATTAGCATTTGAATTAGTGATAAATATTGAATATTCATGTCCCAGCATGCTATCATTTCTATCATAACTAATTGCCTAATAAGGTTTGATGAAATTTTGTTTTGATGGTAAAGGCCTTTGACCATATGAAACATTTTAAAATATTAAGTCATGATGAGGGTTAAAGAAAATACTCTTAAGAGGCATGAGTGATTTTATGCCAGCATGCTAATCTTTAAAACAGCCCAAGTATTTTTGAGCTGCAATAATGGAAAAAACAACAATATTGGGCAGGAATGAAACAGGAAATGTTTAAACTCTTATTGCCCTTAGCAGAAACTGATGTAAGTAATGGTATTAAAATACAGTATTTTGTCTCTTAATATTGCCAGAATATAGACTTTCCTCTTTTGTATAGCTTTCATATTGAAGCTAATTTGATTTTTATTGGCATAAGATATTTTCCTTTAAACTCCCAGATCAGCTAAAACAATATTTATAGGTTTCAATTCTCCTGAAGGGAATCGCCAACATTCATGGACCCTAGGGAAAATAACCTTGTTTAGAAGCAAAACAGTGTCATTTGATTCTCTGTCAGATGGGAAATGGAATGTTTATTTTGAGGAGATAGCTCAAGGCATAAACTATTTACTCTGATTTGTTTTACTGTTGTTTTTATGCCAATAAAACGTTGACTTCAGACCATTCTATCAACTCTGTTGAAGTCTTTATATTTAGAAAGAAATTCCTTTATATTTCCTCATTGTCTTTTGCAGATATTTGTATTTCTATGTTTTCAGTAAATAGTCTTAAGTTAAACTCCATTGCCTTTTATCTGCATTAGCCTCAAGTGTTGAGAAATATACAATCATTCACTTTTCAGCATATACTTAAATTATTTAGTTGCACTGAATGCTCGCACATCATGTTATACATTTCCAAACACAATTATAGTATGACCCAATGTAGTCTAAAATTCCATTTTCCACAGCCAATAAAAACAAGTTTTTGGATCAGGTCCAAGGTATGCCAAGTTTAACTTTTGTATCACAGGACTGATTTAGCATATTAAACCCCAAAGGGTTAGCTATCTTTTCCACTCTTTCCCCCTTGTTCTTCTAAAGAAGAATGAGTACTAAATTAAACACTGAAGCCAATCTCTGCTGCTGCTAAGTCACTTCAGTTGTGTCCGACTCTGTGCTACCCCATAGACGGCAGCCCACCAGGCTCCCCCGTCCCTGGGATTCTCCAGGCAAGAATACTGGAGTGGGTTGCCATTTCCTTCTCCAATGCATGAAAATGAAAAGTGAAAGTGAAGTCGCTCAGTCGTGTCTGACTCCTAGCGACCCTGTGGACTGCAGCCTACCAGGCTCCTCCGTCCATGGGATTTTCCAGGGAAGAGTACTGGAGTGGGGTGCCATTGCCTTCTCCAGAAGCCAATCTCTAGGAAAATATAATTATATATGCATCCATGTATGTGTGAGTAGATGATAGATATATAGGTAGATAGATACGTTTATTTTATTAGAGGACGGTATATAGAAGCCAAGATCTGGGTGCTGGATGTGCCCATTTCTACTGAACTGTCACTGCTTGCAGACCTGCAAGTGGACAGAACAAGGAAATAAGAGAGAGAGATTTCTCCCCAAACTCAAAATTCACAGGTAGCATTTTGCAAAAGTACAGTACAGATAGGCATTTAGTCATTGCTGATGTATTTTATGCAAGGCAGTGAAAGATGTTTGTTATTTCTTCAACATCAGAAAGGAAAGTTACAGTTAATGGTGGACCAAAAGAAGTAAAAAAAAAAAGATGTTGTAGTTATGTTGTAGATTCCTTAGAAGTAAGAAATGGAAGTTAGGATGCTCAGTGAGCAGAGAAGGGACATCCATATCAGAGTTGGTTCTCAGGGAAGGCTCTCAGAAGCAAGGGATATCCACATTGAGAGTTGACCAGTAAGCAAGAAATGGCTGGGGGAAGAATTTGAAGGAAGTGTATTCTAGACTGAAGAACTCAGAAACTGTAAATTTCTATAGAGAATATAATGATCTAAGTGAAATTAAAGTAATTCAGTATGGTTGTATATCTATGTAATGAGTAGCGAGTGGCAGATTTTGAAAGATATAGCTGGAATATATAATATGTATTATATATGAAACATATAATACCATGTAATGTATCATTTTATATAATATGATGTTAAAGAGTTTACACCTTTTGGGCATCTGGGTATCACTGAAAGATTTTAAGCAAATTGGAATTCTACCTAAATTTAAAGAGCTTTATTTAGCTCATTGTCAGAGATAATATGTACATAAGTAACTATTATCCAAGACAGAAGTTTTTATATATTCCAGAAAAGTTAAAGAAACAGTGATATATAAGCTAAGAGTTAGAAGATTTTTCCTACTTGAAGAGCTAAAGGAAACCTTTATGAAGGGAGAACATTTGGTTGGGCTTACGACTCAGCCAGGGTAGTAGATTACTCATTTATTAATGATCATTTGCCTTTACAAAATAATTATGAACATAAATAACACACAGGTGTCATTCTCCTAAAGTTAACCTTGCTTCTGAAAAATGATATTATGTTTTGATCTGCAAATTTTATTGTAAGATACAAAATTTAAAGGTAATGCTGAATTATAAATTACAATGAAAAGTTAATTGTACTTTGATTTTTCAAAGTCTAAGATTTCAATCCAGATTTAAAAATTAAAATTGTAACAATGTTAAACATTTTTTTTTCATTTCATAAGATTTTAAAGTTTAAGAAAAATTGCAGGAATAGTACAAAGAACTCCAGGAGAAATTGTTTATATTTTGCTCCTTTTATCATTTTCTCTCTCTCTAAAAAAAATATATATATATATATAATTATTATTTTATTCAATGGGTAACAATAGATTATAATCATTATATATTTTGGTGCTCAAATTTCCCATATTTAATCAATGTAGCCTCTTTAAGCTGTTTCCTATTTTTTTGTGTCCTCTTCATTCTTTGAATGTTTCCTTATAGGTTTATCTTATACTTTCCTACCCCAGCCCTAGATTCAGCCTATTTCTTAAGGAATTCTGATTTCTTTTAGTAGTGAGTGGTATATAGGAAACAAAATGTAGGTGATTGTTATGTTAATTGTTAATGGTGTCTCATTGCTTCTCAGCCTCCTCAATGAACAAAGCTAGACTTATATTTACTACCTATAGTTCATACCACTATGTCTAACTTCTTTGCAACATCACAGAATATATTCTAGTCTTTCACTTTCCCATATGTGGAGTTCCCTTCTCCAATCATGAAAAACTGGCTCCTGGCTCTTTAATTTTTTATATTTGATAAAAGAAGAAAAAATGATATGGAAGAATACATTTTTGCAGGAGAATAACTTGTATATGTACTGAAAAAAATTTTGTGGGAAGGGGGAAAGACTGAAGGAGGACTGGTACTACCCAGTCAGTGTTCAAGCATACTGAAAACTTTGTTAAATAAGCCCGTGTGATACCGGGGCACAAAAATCTGCAGAAGAGAAGAGACTCTGGGCCAAATAAACATGAAAATGGAATGTCTGTTAAAAGTGGTGTTTTAAGCTAAAAAAGAGAAAATAAACTAAAGAAATTTTGTCTACTGAACATATGATTGTTCCAGCATAGAAACTGCTTTTGTTAAGGCCACCAGTCACTTTTACATTGATAACTTTGATAGAGGCATTTCTGATTTTTTTTCACTTCTCTTTAAAGTTTTAATTTTTTCTCTTTTTAATTGCTCTGCACATTTGGTACTAGTGACACCTTTCTCTTCCTTGACCTTCCCTCCTCTTTTGTTGTAGGACGAACTTCCCCTCCAACTTTCTAGTGTCTCTGAGATCTTCACTGGATATGCTTCTCTCTGTATGTCAGGTTTTATTCTTGAGTCTTCACTCCTCTAACTTACATGTTCTCTCTGAGCAATATTATCCACAGTCATAGTTTTATACTTAGGTAGCAACACCTCCACCTTCCACATGCATATTTTATCTCTATAACTGATTTCTTTACTCTCTCCCTGTAATTTAAATATCTACTTGTCCGTGAAACATCTCCATTTAGGCCATCCTTTGGTATTGCAAATTCATTATGCCCCATCAATGAACTTTTGATTATACTTTTTTCTTTTTTATACTTTCATTATTTATATTATTTTGTACTTTCATTATCTATTATTTTCCTTTTTTATACTTTCATTATACTTTTTTATACATTCATTATTGCTCTTTTTACTATTTGGTTCTTCCCAGATAGTGGTGTTACCATCCACTCAGATAATAAGCCAGAAATGAAAATATTGTCTTTAAATCCTCTCTTTTCTCATTTAGTATACCAAATCATTCACTAAGCCCTATGCTTTATGGGCTTCCCTGGTGGCTCAGATGGTAAAGAATCTGCCTGCTATGCAGGAGACTGGGTTTGATCCCTGGGTCGGCAATATCATCTGGAGAAGAGAATGGCAACCCATTCCAGTATTCTTGCCTGGAGAATTCCATGGACAGAGGAGCCTGTTGGGCCACAGTCCATGGGGTCACAAAGAGTCAAACATGACTGAGTGACTGGCACTTTCACTTCACTTAATGCTTTATACCTGTTAGTATCTGGAAGAGGCTCTTTCTTTTCCAATTATGTCTTTGCCTTACTTTAGGTCATTATCATCTCTTACCAAGATTACTCTCACAGACCTTTTACTGATACCACTATACCTGGACTTACTCTTCTCAAAATGTCTCCCACATTTTTATCAGTAAGATTTTCCAAGACTGTAAAGCTGAAGGTGCCATTTCCCTGACTATAGTCCACCAGTGACTACCCATTGCTTGTTGGATATAGTCTAAGCTCCCTATATGGCACATACAATTTGGCATTTGTTGATTTTCCAGCTTTATTTCCAGCTACTCTCCCTCACACCTATATCCTCAGTCATAGCAAGATACCTACCAGTTCGTGAAACTATGGTATTTCATGCTTCTGTATTGTTTTTCATCTTCCTTTGCCTAGACTTTCTTCACTTCATCTTGCTAGTAAACAATTCTCCCTTGCTGAACTTCTACTTACTGGATAAAACTTGGCTAAAATATAATAAATTCCTCTGCGAGTCTTTATTTCTCTCCCTTCTGAGTTTCTTCTGTCCCTTTTATTTTATTAAATCACTTATTGAATTGGATTGAAGTTGCTTTTAAAAGTGGGTTATTTCTTTCATTTTATTTTATTTTTTTTTTTTTTATTTCTTTCATTTTAAACTTGAGCTCCCTGAGGAAAGAGCCTCTGTTTTAATAATCATTGTTCTCTTAACCTTTAGTACATCCTTTGTCACATTGGCTAGTGAAATGAAGCTGTGCTATCTTTAAAGGTAGTGTATAAAAGGCAAAAAATTTACCTAAAATAAAAATTTTCAATGTGCATAAACAATAACTACATTGAGACTAAATACTACTTTTCTGTACTCCCAACACAGCCAGTTTTCCTTTGTTGCTGGAAGAGACTGTTGTTTGATTGTGTACCAGGTATAGAGGTTAGTATACAAAAGTCTCTATCTTGAAACAGAAATAGCATTCAACAAGATGAAACTCTCATATTAGGAGATGGAGATCAAAGAAACAGCAGATTCACTTCTTCCAGCTCAGAGGCATTGTAAGCCCTTTCTGAGAGGAAAAGCAAGAGGGATTCTGCAAAGGTTTGGAAGGTGAAAAACTTAATGGCAAAAGTTTCTTCGGATTCCAGGAGTCTATGATTCTATTTATAACAAGTAACTCATTACCTCAAGGCCAAAAATAAAAGTCCATGAGCTCTTATACTGAGACAATGTGTACATTTAAAACAATAACAGTGTTCTGTATTTGTCGAACAACTAAGGAGAGTGAATTCACAATTCACTCTCTAAGGAGTGAATTCACAACTAAGGAGAGTGAAGCCACAATTTTAAGAAGGTTAGAACTGATGATCTTGGAGCTCATCATTGGAAAAGGGAATTGTTCATGAAGCAGGAACAAAAGGAGAGGGAGAAGATTAAAAAATACAAAGTGACCCTGAGAAACAGAGAAAAGGAAATCACAGTGAATCATATTAGTTAGCCCCGATCAAGGGAGTCATTAAATGCACGGGCAATGGAGGAGAGCAGTCCTGGGCTTAAATCTTTGCTTGACCAGTCCCAGTTGCGCAACATTAGCTTTCTCTAAAATAGAGATCCAACTCCTATCCCAAGTTGCTGTCAGGAGAATTCAATGTAGTAAGTTTTGTAGAGTCTTCAGAAGTGCCTGGCTCATGGGATGTACTTAGTGAAGCAGCAGTTGTCAATATTATCCTTGTAGTAGAATATAGAGGGTAGGTAATGCAACTCTGAACTTTACAAGCCTGTGACCCATGCAACTTTCTGGTGAAAGTTAAGTTTCTAATAATGCGGTTTTGAAAGAGGGTAGGGAATGCTAATTAATGGATTAGTTTTTTAATGATTTGGATTTCTTGTGAACATGATTTTAAAGAGAGGATTGCATTATATACATACATCTCAGTATTGTAGAGCCATTCTGTATATTGGGGATAGAACCACAACTTCATTTATATATTTAATCTGGCTTTTTTTCCCCTCCTAGTTTCTCGTGATATTTTGACCAGTTTTATTTATCCATTCTTCTTCAGTACATATTATACAGCAAAGAATAGTAAAACTTAAGCTTTAAGATCTTGATGTTTAATTTTCTATTTTTCTTCTGCTTTTTGGGGTTCACTTATCTATGTATGTGTGAGGCCTCTATTGTGAGAATGACCCAAAGCAAGCTAATGTGTCTCTGAAATTAAGCCTGTGTTCTCTCTAGGGCTGTACCTAATTCAAATGGTCAGTGTATTATGTTTTTCAAACTGTGGTAGTAAACTAAAATGCCTTTTCTTTAAGGCTGCTATTAAAACACATTCTAATGTGATCATGAGGAGGCAGTGTTAGTAAGAATTAAAATATCAGCATCAGACAGAACTGGATTTAAACCCTGTTACTGTAAAATATAAGATAGACAGCCTTTGGCTGAAAAAATATATAGTTTTTCTCAACTCTAGTTTCTTGAGTGTGCCTTGAAAGTAAGAGAATCTGCTTTCTAGGTGTGCTGTGTAGAATTAACTGAAATAGTGCATGTAAGGTATTCTGTCTAACATACAGTAAATGATTGATAAACACATATCAACCCCCTTGCTTCTATACTTTCCACTGGGCTAGATGGAGAAAAGAATAGATGGGGGAAGACTGTCATTTTATGACTATACAGCTTGATAGAATTTAATAATTTTTAGAAAAGATGCAGAATTTCTAAGACAGATATCATTTCCAATATTTTGATAAGGTATTAGACCTTGTGTCAGGTGATACAGTAGAAAGTGTGTTTGGTGTTGGGCTTGGGAAAATATTCAATGATCAGTTTAAATCCTCTATGAATTTAAATTTAGATTTTAATTAAATGAATGTAAAAATAAATTATGATAAGTATAATATGTCATGGAATAATTGATAAAAGTGATGTATTGATATGAAAAATAAGATATTTAAGCCAGAGATGAGATTGGTAAGGACAGATCATTTCAGTGGATGTGGAGTAGAAGAAACTCAGCAGAAGTATAAAGAAAAGCTGAAGCTGGACTGAGGTTTTTGAGAAATGAATGGATGTAAAGGTACAAAGTATGTATGGCCTATCAGTTCAGTTCGGTTCAGTTGCTCAGTCGTGTCTGACTCTTTGCAACCCTATGAATCGCAGCACGCCAGGCTTCCCTGTCCATCACCAACTCCTGGAGTTCACCCAAACCATGTCCATTGAGTCGGTGATGCCATCCAACCATTTCATCCTCTGTCGTCCCCTTCTTCTCCTGCCCCCAATCCCTCCCAGCATCAGAGTCTTTTCCAATGAGTCAACTCTTCGCATGAAGTGGCCAAGCATTGGAGTTTCAGCTTTAGCATCAGTCCTTCCAATGAACACCCAGGACTTATTATAAAATAAGAGTTTTTATTTTAAAAAGGTGTAAGCAAATACATTTGAGTTATTTATCAAAATATAGAACCCACCACACAAACTTATTATAAGCTTGGCAAACAGAGTGGCTGTTTCTATTCAAAGTCACGATTATCTCTACTTCTGTCTAATTCTAAAATCTTGGAGAGTCAATAGGTTAGCATTTAGGAATTTTCCACTTACTGACATTGATTCAATTCATTTCTTGGTGGTAACTCCACACATTTATTCATAGGCATTACTGGAAGCTTGAGACAGATTTTTTAAAAACTGCTAATTGGATTTAAAGTCATGTTGAAACCAAGCTTAAAATATGGAGGAAAGCTGGTAATGATGACTCAGTACTGATGCTAAGTTAATGATTTAGTGATGAATTTCAGATCTACAAGGAAACTCAGCCAGCCTCTGTGTTTAACTACCTTTGGACAACTTCCACTGACTGAAAAATTGCAGATAACATTTTTGATGTATTTGGAGAGTAAAGGAATCCTTTGACTCAAATGCCTTTAAACCGTGATATCACCTTATTTTCCTAATTGAGACCACTCTTGTTTTGTGATGGTGGAGTCTGTGGTTCTACAGGCTAATGTGATAGGAATTACTCCACACTGCTGCAGTCATCGTGTGCCCTCCAAATTCTGTGTTGCTGCCTCATGCCTAGGGATGAAAATACCCTGCTTGCCTTTCCTCTTAGCCTGCTTGTTGAATATCTATTCAACCTTCAAGACTCTGTCCCACCATCTCTTTATTAGTCCTCTGACTCCAAGAGCATTTTATATTAAGGAGATCTCTTTTTGTAATGTTTATTCACTATGTTTACTCACTATGCAAAAGCCATTTCCTTTTATAGTAGATTTGATGTTGCTTGATACACATTGGTGTGTTGGTGTTTGGCTGTGAGAATATTTTTTAAATGATTCTCTTTGTTGTTGTTGTTGTTGATGATGATGATATTTTCACAGAATGTCACATTCATTCAAAGGAAGTTGAATGACTGCCAGCACTAAAGGCTGTCAGAACTTGTGTGAGTACTAAGTGGAACCAATCAAACTTTAGTTGACCTGTTTGTATACTTCAGTGACAAAGAGGAATTTGTCCTACTATTTGAAGTGAAAAGGCTCAGTTCTTATACCAGGCTAAAGGGTTAGCCAATTTGAAGAACAGTTTTTCCTTGCCACTTGAAGCTATAAACCTGGTCTTCTTTATTAATTAATTTTAGAAAATAATTCTGATATATTTTTTATATAACTAAATGACCAAAAAGTGTTAAGTTTGACACACAAGATAAGAAAATCTAATTTAAATCTCTTAGCTAGGTAGGTGCTTTTTGCCCCTAAGGCAAAAAACATTTCTCAGTCAAATTGAGAACCATTTCCGAAGTGATTTTTAGTTGCCTTGTCAATTTTAATATTCCTATTGTATTTATTCTCAGATAAGTAGAGTTTCTGATTTGAAGAAGTATAATGACAAATATTTTAAGATGAAACACATATGTAATTATCAGAAAATGTTTTGAAGCATTGCAAGAGATCAGTGAGTTTATTTTTAGGTTATTACAGACACACATGAGGACAAACACATTTTCAGAGTAACTTGACTGGATTTATCTTTAAGATAGTCAGAAACAGTTAGATGTTCTGATCTTTTCCTCAGTTTATTGCATGCTGCAGAAAGAACATATTCATTCATTGAACAGATGGATTTATAAACGAATATAATGCAAACTATGATACTTGCTTTGAGGGAAACAGAGTACTGAAGGTATATAAAATTCATATGGGCTTGCCAGAGGAGACACCTCTGTGAGGTGGGGAGATTGCAGCTACATATGAGCAGTGAGCAGGAGAAAGAACATTTTAGGCAGAGGGAACAGTATATGGGGAAAAGGCAGGGAAGAGTGTGGAGTGTTTGAGGAACAAAATGTCAATATGGCTAGGGAAGAATTAACCTAAGTGCTAGGGTTTCGAGATGGAAGTATATGTGGGTGAGGGCTAGATACAGCAGATGGTTAATATCGCGGTATAATTCCTCACTATGTACCCACTGGAATGAATGAATAAGAAAGCTTCATAACATAATGAGAACAATGTCATTTTCTTTCTTACTTTTTGATGTGTGTGATCTTTCCTTTTTCCCAGTCTGTCAGGCATCCATTTGCCTCATGCAGTGTGGTGAGAGGGGTTAATGTTAGCCAAGTTGAAAGACTGAGACAGAGAGTCTTGCAGTAAAGGCTGAGATTGGGCACAATGAGAAGGAGATGACCACTGTTCCCAAGCTGAGCCAATCGAACAGACCAGCTACAGATTTCAGCAGGAGATGCCAGCAGGGAGTGAAGTGACCAGACAGTTAAAGGACGTTGTTGCAGATTCCAGAGAACACAAAGGGGAGCAGGAACCTATTGGTTTGGGTTTTGAGGCTACCTTTTTTCTGCCGCTAAAAGGTCAAAGAAGCCCACTTGTCTATAAAGTCAGATACCTCTTTGAAGAAAAATAGTGGGTTGGAGGAAATACATAAAACTGAACATTTACCAGATATGATCAAGTTTTTAGAAAAAGAGTATACAAGAATATAATGAGGTAGCACTAATTACACTTTGTTTGTGTTCATTCATTCAGTAAATAACCATGACTGTCTTTTACATGGGCTTCCCTAGTAGCTCAGTGGTAAAGAATCTGCCTGTAATGCAGGAGACAGAGAGAGGTTTGATTCTTGGGTTGGGATGATCCTTAGAGGAGGACATGGTAACCCACTCCAGTACTCTTGCCTGGAGAATCCCATGGACAGAGGAGCCTGTTGGGCTACCGTCCATAGAGTTGCAAAGAGTCAGACCTGACTAAAGTGACTGAGCACACATTCATGCCTCTTAGGTATTCGCACAGGGAATACAACAGACACTAACCTTTGTCTTCCTGGAACTCACATTCAAGTGAGACTAGTTCCCAGTTGAAGCTATAGGAAGAAAGAAAACTGCCTAATTAGAAAAATGAATATGTGGTTGCACATTCAATAGTAGTATGTTAGCTTTAATTTCACAATAGTAGTAATGAAAAGTATTCTGGTGGTCTGCATGACCTTGTTGTGGTCAAGAAAAGCTAAAAATGATTACAGAGTTTATTCTTGCTTGGACACTGAGTTGAAATAACTTGACATATGTCAGTCATAGAGTCACAAAAAGTTAGGACTGGAAAGGATCTTAGTGGTCATCTAGCCTGACATCTTAGTTTGGCTGGTAAGGAAACAGATATTCATAGAATTGAAGAGGAAATCACTGCTAAAGTTGGGATTTAAATATGTGTTCCTTGACATTAGTTCAAGGCTGTTTATAATGGAAAAGAGTTTCCATTCAGATCTTTGTAGAACATATTCATTGATTATTTTTTTTAAATTTTATTTTATTTTTAAATTTTACATAATTGTATTAGTTTTGCAAAATATCAAAATGAATAATTATTTCACCTCGATATCAATAGACAATTTCTTGGGCTGGCTCTTGTAAGTATTGGAAACATAACAGGTCATGCAGTGATGTTTAAGTATGGATGAGGATTAGAAGAAGAATAGGCACTCATCAGAGGGGTTAGTTTCTTTTGTTTCTCTTTAGAATGTGAGTGATAGCCAGGAAAAGACCCAGTGCCTACATTTTACCCCTACTCAGTAGGGGTATAAGCAGGGGCTCAGGAACAAGGCATCCGAGTTCATATCCCAGCTCTACCATCCATCAACTAGCTTCATCATCAGTGTGAAACCTGTAAAAAATTTTAAATCATATCGTATGTATACAACTAGAAAATCTAGAATCCCATCTGATCATTTCTTTCTTGCACTTCCTTCCTCTTTCTCCACTTAATTTAAAAACTCACTTAAACATATACCTTGTATCATTGTGTTTAATTGAATTGTATTGGAAAAAAAGCACACATACTTTGTCTCAGACTGATATTTGACTAGAGTTCTGTGGTAAAGTAATAACCAGTAGCTGCATTCATTTTTCCAGTTCTTGGACTGACATATTCACAGTACTATATGATTTTTCTACTATTGCATGTTGTTTAGCTCTTGTATATTACAAACAGGGCCAAAGAATAGATTATTACAATAAAAAAAAAAAACAAGAAAAAGTAAAGTTTATAATTTTCTATGAGGCTTCACACAAAATGCCATGATCATACTTAGTATCCACTTGGTTGGAAAAATCATGCAAGTTAACCCATGTTTTTCATCATATAAAATGAGTTGGTTATGATGGATATGTTCTGTGTTTTGTGCTAAGAATTCTAATAAATTAAGAAATATTTATTGAGCACCTATTATAACAGTCTAATGGTGCTGAGTTGGGGAAAGTGTGCCTGTATATGTATGGGTGTGTGTGTGTGTGCAGAGAGTAGTGGTAAAAGTGTTAGGCTAAGTCACACTGAGAGTTCACCTTAATAGAAAAAATATAAAAACAATTTCTGACAGCCAACCCTTGGAAAAACTATTCAAAATATACTATACTTAGCATATTTTAATAGGAGATCAGATCAGATCAGATCAGTCGCTCAGTCGAGTCTGACTCTTTGCGACCCCATGAATTGCAGCACACCAGGCCTCCCTGTCTAGCCTGTATGATAAGTTTTAGCATTTTTCACAGTATAGTTGTGTTAAAGACTATATTTATGCAGTATAAGCAACAACAGTGAGGTTATTTCATCTTATTGAATACTACATTAAATTAAATTAATAAAGCAAACTTTTCCTTCCAATATTAAGTTTAAATGCTGTTTGAAAAAATGTTAATAAAAACTTTTAAGAAATAGTTATTTTTCTTTGTGTCAAGTGACTATTTAACTTCCTATTATCTTCTTAATGCTCCTTAAGTTTTAAGATTGGATTTTAAAATAAATTTAGTGCTTGATGTAAGTGAGAATCTAAGTTTTCTATTTTAACTTCAGAGCAAAAAGAATATGAACCTAATGCAAAGAATGATATTATGGATTTTCTGTAATTAGTTTAATAGCTTTCAGATTCTGTGGTTAATAATCAAGGCTTGAGCCTCAAGTAAGATTGTATGCTTGCTTGTTATTTGAATTGTACCTTGGCTAGATGTTTATTAGTATTTTGTTGAGTTCCTTCCAACATGTTAATGAAGAAGTCATCACACTTTTCTAAATCAAAAGTAGACCAAGTGAAAGTTATTTTTTAAAAGTTGAGAGGCTTACTTTTCTCTTGAGGTGTTCCTCAGGGGTATTTATGCTAAATTAATAGTGATATAGATAAACCATGAGTACAGAAATCGAATGCCATCCATAAATGCAGAAATCTTTCCAGAAGATCTGTGTAATGTGCTATTACATATACAAAGAAAGCAAAAGCATATGGTTGTAATGAAGCCACTACCCTAAGGTCTGCGTATCAGTTTGCATGTAGATGGTCTCTGGATATAACTGCAGTATTGCACACATGTCAAATTATGATTGAATGCTTATTGATGGTGAAGAAAACCTTGATTTATACATAATTATATTAATACATAATAGCGACATAAATATATAATATAAAATTATCTTCCTTTTTATTTATAACTTCACATAATGAAAATGTATTTTTTTGAGTATCATGTACCATAAGGCCTATGCTAGTATCTCTGCAAGAAGCAGACTAATCATACTTAGAAAGAGTCTGTGGGAATGACTAAAGCTGAACGGGAACAAAGAATTCAACTAATATTTTAACTTTATTTTACAAACAGAAACTGGAGCTCAGATAAGTCAAGAAATTTTCTCACAATGGCCCAGCATATTCATAACAAAACTAGGACTAGAGCCATTTATTTTATTTTTAGTTCAGTGCTTTCTCAGACTGATTCCATTTCCTAGCATGGATTAGAACTGCTCAATGTAATCAGTGATTTATTTTTAATTCTCTTTTTCTTTGTCTCTCCTGTGGAAGGAAAATAAAAAGGTGTTCTTGCTTCTGTGGACATATCTGGAGGCTGCTAAGAGCTACACACTGCTATCATATAGAGAATATCACCCTCTGTGACATTTAAATCTTATTTTTATGGATCATTCAGTGAAAGCGTGTGTGTTTCTCAGTTTATCCTCCTTTTAACACGTGTACTTTTAAAACATTTAATCATGACTTGAGAATTTTTTTTTTCATAACAAACCTCTAGCCTGGAATCTCATGACATTACTGATTGAGAAGAAATTTGTTAGTGATTTAGATACAAGAATGTTTCCAGAATGTTATATTAAAATATGAGGATTCACCTTATTTGTAACTTGAACAAAAGTCCCTGCAGTGTGAGTCTGTCTTCCAAGTAAAACAATTTTTAATGTTTATTTTCAGTTGTTTACAACTTCTCTCTTAAACTTGCTTTTCTTCCTTTTTATTTTCATAAATTAAAATTTTATTCTAGAATATAAAAACCTTAGGTTCCTAGGAAGTTTTGGGAACTAAAAAAAATGTGATGTGTGTGTGTGTTTTCATATCTTTTTGCAGTGTCCTTTCTTAGTTGAAAAGCTGCATTTGGGTACAGTGTCACTGATGGAATTGAGCAATTTTTGTTTTTCTAACTTTTGTAGCTCTGGCCAGCTTCACAAGGTTTCTATCAGTTGAAATGGCATCTTTGACTTTAGCCAAGTGTAGGTTATTAGGTTATGAGTGCCAAAAATGATGAGTTATCTCCACACTTCATCCAGCATGAATAAAAGCAAGATTGTAAAATATAATCTCTCAGAGCAAAGTCAGCCATGCAGCTTCAGCCCATCTTTCTTCATTAATTTGTATACAGTTCTTATTTTAACAGAGCAAACTTTCTGAGGGTACTCACATGGGACTGCTGAACCAGCTGTACAACTTTTATTTTGAAGAAAAAAAGTTGAGCCTCTGGACGGGCTGTTTTAAAGACAGGGAGGGACTTAGCTTTTCCGAGCTTGACCAGCATGTGGAAGGAGTGCTCTCATGGCTGCGATAACTTAGGGAGCTCCTACCTGGGTGCCACAGGGGTAGGAAGGTTTCTGTTTGTTTTGTTCCGTTTCCGAGGGTCCTGTGCACTTCTCTTGCCCATGTCAACGTGACTCTTGGTGTTTTTGCACACCCTGCTCTGTGGGGGAGTGCCCCATCGTGCCTGTCTTATGTGGCCTCTATGGACACATTGCTCAGCTGGCAGAGAGCAGGGAAGTTTTCTCCCAGCACCCAAAAAGAGAAAGAGGAAACTACTTTTGCCTTCTGGGCTCCTTGCAGGACAATAGATCAGGATAAGCTTCCACATTCTCTCCCTGGATTTCTGGAGTGGTTTCCAGGAACAAGCTAAACTTTCACCTTTAAATGGATGACCATGTCACAATCAGGAGGAAACATCTCCAAAGACCCATCTTTAGGTAAGTCATGATGTATCCTAGATGGCTCCAGGGCTATCAGGAAAAATAATTTCTTTTTCATCCTTAACTTGTGAATTCTGGCACGGAGTTATAACAAAGCAATAAAGACTGTGCCAAAAGTGTAACTTCATGCATACTGAAGGAGTTCTTTTATTTTTTATTTTCTGAAACCCTATGCACAAGCTTTTATCAGTTTTTCAAAATGTATTTTAAAAACATATTAGCTTCTCATGTAGTTCAGTGACATAGCACTAGAAAAACTTCTGAAACATTATGCAATCCCTCGCTGTTTCTAGTGGTTGCATAGCCCTGTAAATGGGAAATGTGTGGTTCTTTCAACTGATTTCTCTCAAAAGTAGTATTTTAGTGCTGTGAATGCTACGCTTCTTTGCAGTAATGTATGGGGAGACAAATTTGAACTTGATGGCTATTGTACTATTCTATGTACATTTTACTCTAATTTAGAAGTATCTGTATAGCAGTTAAGGAAACAGCAGGGCAATAGGAGATATTTTGCACTGGGGTGGAATCTTTGGCCAGGCAGAATGTAGATCTCGCATAACAGATTGGGCTAAGGTTTTATTTTGAGGGGGGAGAGACTCTTTCACTAAGAGACTGCAATTTCGTCTGTCTTGATTTTTTAGTTACCTGTTATGTAATTTAGAATCCAGGATTTGGAAGTAAAGTTAACCATGTATCAAATTTGGGCCTCCCCCCAAATAATATCTTAAATATAGCAAAGATATCACATGTTAACAATACTAAATTAAGGTTAAGTTGTAGTCACTGGCTGTTGATCTTGAATTAACTACAGGATTGTAGAAGTTTATGGATGAAATTCCTGACATTGTGTGGTTGTTAAATAATAAGAGTGGGCCTTCAAGGAATAGAATTATATATAAAATGTTTCCATTCTTATGTATTAATTAATTATTACTACAATATTGCTAGTAATATCAATATACTTTCATAATGCTTAAAATGTTGGCTCAAATCTGTTTTAAAATCTTTTGAAGATATTTTCAAATCTACATTACAAATTTAATATTATGTGTCTATTTGAATATGCATTTGTAAATTTAACCAAAAATCCAAAATGTGTATTCACCTCCCTTGTTTCCTGTGGCAGGAGCTGGAAACATTCTTTCAGTTCCTGTGCAGTTCACAACTATTTTCTGTCCAAGTGCATGTGTGACTTCAAGGAGGCATGAAGGTTGCACAGACAATTCCAAACTGAGACATCACTTAAAGAGGGTACCTACAGAAGTTCAGGAAGGCAGGGCCATATTGGATAAAATCAGATCCACTCAGCCATCCACTTAAGTGTGTTACTCCATGGTGGAACTGTTCCTGCAGGTGGTTGCTCACTGCTTTAATGCCAAATCATTGTCCGCTCCTGACGAATTATATGTTCAGGTGCCACTCTCATGGGAATTGCAATTCAAGGGTGCTTCTCTTTGGAAGTGGGATTCTTTGTCCAGATGATTAGAATACAGTTTGGTAAATTCAAATGATTGTTTCATGATACTGATGATCTAGAAGAGAAAACAGCTACCAAAGAGGATGTACGTTTACCAGGCAATTATTTCAAGCAAGTGCTGAAATGGGTTCCCGAATGAAAACAGATTAAGGCCAGATGTGGGATCATGGGTCTACTGGCATATTGACAGCTGGCTTTGCTTTTATCAAGATATGACTGTTATGAAGGAAAGGAGGGTGGAGAGTATCTTAAAAGATCCAAATGACTAGACATACTTTCTCAGAGAAAGTTTTAGGCTGTTCTTTAGTGAAATGCAGCATGGGCTTTCTAATAGCTAATTGTGCTTTTGGGCAAGCTGAGAAATGGGTTAAGCTTTACTTTGGCATCTTTGGGCTTCTCTGGTGGTTCAGACTAGAGAGCCACCATTTTTTACTCTGGTGGCAGTAAAAAATCTGCCGGCAATGCAGGAGGCCTGGATTCTATCCCTGGGTCAGGAAGATCCTCTGGAGAAAGGCATGGCAACCCACTCCAGTATTCTTGCCTGGAGAATCCCATGGATAGAGAGCTTGGTGGGCTACAGACCCAGTCCATGCGGTCGCAAAGAGCTGGACATGACTGAACGACTGATACTCTCTCTCTTGGCACCTTGGCTCTTATCCCATGTCCCACTTTATTTTCTTTGTTAGCCTCCTTTCCCAGCTGCCCTGTTCCCTTGGCCTTCCCCTGAGCTGTCCAGCCTTTCACACTGAGACATCTTTCTAGGCTTCCTTTTCTGGTCAGACTTTTCCTTCTCAGTATGTACAGTATGTGTGCACCCCACTTCCTAAGAGATTTGCACACCTGTTCTCAATCTGTAAGCAAATCTGTGCTAGATTGTTTCATATGTGCTAGTTACAAGTTTAATAGAAATTTTGTGATATATCTTTGCTGTTTTTTATTAAAAACTCATTTAAAATTTTAGTCTTTAAGAAATCAGCCTAGAATTTTTTTTTTTTTTAAGAAACATCTGACATATTGACACCATTCAAATTTCTATATACAGGCTACTTTCTTCTGCAATTGAACCCACAGCTTTAATTCAATTCACCTGTCATTCTCTGCTCGATTAGACATGACCATATCTAGGGGAAGGCATTGGGGAGGCCGCCAGTGGTAAAGAATCCACCTGCCAATTCAGGAAATGCAAGAGATGCGGGTTTGATCCTTGGGTGAGGAATATCCCCTGGAGTAGGAGACAGCAACCCGCTCCAGTATTCTTGCCTGGAAAATCCAAGGACAGAGTGGGTCACAGTCAGTGGGGTCACAAAGAGTCAGACACAACGTATGCATGCACCATTGGAGAGGCCAGACACAATAACAAAAAAACAACCTTACCCTTACAAAGCATATCATCTAGTGTATATCTAGGTAACCATGACACAGGCAGGTGATGGGTACCAAAAAGAAGATAACAACATCCTGGGAAATTATAATGGAAAAGACAAATTTCAGTGAAAACTAATTCTGGCCCCTAAGTGAACTGAGAATGATAAGAGCAATATTTTAAATATTATTATTATTTTTTAATGTTATATTTCCTTCATTTTCTAATTTTTTAATTAGTTTTCATTGGAGGGCAGTTGTTTTACAATGTTGTCTTAGTTTCTGCTAAGAGAAAGATTTTCTTTTAAATTTCATTTTTGAGACAGAATTAATATCAATTTTTCATCAGCATGATCTCCCTAAATTTCAAATAATAAAAATCATCCATCAAGTGCAAAAAATTAGTTGAGAGGTTTTAGAGGAGATGATGAATATTGAAATTCCATGGCTGGTATGCTATTGGGAAGGCTGGGAGGAGCCTTATATGCTATTTAGAAACTGTCTCTAAGAATGTCTTGGTCTCCCACAATGCCGATTCCCAAATCATTTCACACAGTTAGGTTATCAAATCCATGTTTTAAAAGTCTTCCATGGAAAATTTAGATACACATTTTCATGTCTGATCTGTGAAGCGAGGAACAAAGGCAAGGCTTCTTTTCTGGCCAAGGCTGGAGTCTGTACGCACATGTTTCATACATTTTGCATGTTGCTTTGGGATAAATGAGACTGTTCAGCCTGGAGCATATAGAAATGATGCATCTCAGACACATTTTGTGGGTCACTCTGCAGATGTTCTTGCAGCTCAGACTTGTACAGAGAAATCACTCTCCCTTTATTCAAGAGAAACACTTTAGGCTTTATAATTTTCCAGGAAGGAAACACTATTACAAAACATGTATTAATGTGTTTTCCGTCAACAACACTGTTTGTTCCTCAGCACTTAGAAAATGAATTTGTATAGATCTTTAAAAATCTAAGATTTGAATCAGCACTTGATATTAGAGCTCTCTGATACACACATTCTTTAGACGTTTAAAAACTTCTTTTTCTGTTACCACAGAGTTTGATCTCTAGTAATTACAATTAATCTCTTTATATAAAAAGATTCATCAATTTATAGCACATTTCAGATGAAGTACCTTTGTCTAACTTCAGTAAAACAATTGCTGAAGATACTTTCATCTTATTGCATGCTCATATGGCTTAGTGAACTTTCTATATTCCCAGAATATTATTCAATCTTAAATTTTGATACCAAGAAAAATCTATTTCTCCTAATAAAACTGCATCAGTGAAAATAATTCTTACCTGAATTACACAGCTATGAAATATACAAGTCTGGGTTTTTGTTATAATTATCTTCCCCCACTTAATTTGATATTTTATTTTTTATCAAATTCTATTATATATGCATCTTTTTTTCCTGTTTGTTGCTTCAAAGTCTTTCTGGAAGTATGTAGGAAAAATGAATTAAAAAAATAAATTGAAACTTTTTTCTTACATGTTAAGCCTTATTTAGTGTTCTTTGGAACCAACAAGCTTTTGAACCTCTTTCAGGGTTCAAAAGTGGATGTTATTTTTGTGGTGACTTTTCATTAAAAGTAGCATGAAAAAGCCACAAATGAAATCATGCAAATGGTTCTTGCTCAGCCGTAGTACTGAGAACCGGTCCATGCATCCAGGAGCTGAGACAGTAAAGTGTGGGTCGAATGGCTGCCAGGGCCCAAGACCAATGAAAATCATGTTGGGTTCTTCACAGCATTTAGAACATGCTGTTTCTTCTCTTTATGCCTTTTCAGAGTTTTATTTTTACAAGTGGCTGTTAGCAGAGGAATTCTGAGTGTGTTTTTGGCAGGCATATTCTCTTCACATGGAGATGTAGAAAGCAGTGAGATGCCTAGGAAAAGAAAGGCAGTCCTAATTTTGTTTGTGTACTGAATGGGGATGATTAGTACCCTATTGCTGGGTCTGAATTCTTGTTTCAAGGTTGTGATCTATGCTTTATAGAGAAATAGCATAAAATATCTATTACATATTTAAAATTGTATACCTTTTGGAGTATAATCATTTGTATTTAGCCCACATTTAAGCTCAGTGTGTTAATATCGGTGTCAAAGCTAGTTCAGAAGTTGCAGAGGTGACACCACATTCCTGACTTTCAGATAGGAATAAGTAATCAGTAATATTACTGATTTTCTAAAAAATTTTTTAAACAGTAATAAGGTAGAACACCTGACCACTCTGCCGATTTACAATAGTTTTCTAGACAGTTTTCTACTCAGTGTTTCAGAGCCATTTACTTCAGTGTTTTGGGAATAATAGAAAATGGGAACAAGTAATATAAAAGGTAAACTCACTTCAAAATTTAAAGAAATTGTATTGCTTATACATTATTGATATTGGCATTTTCATCTCATAAATATGTGTTTTTGATATTCTGTGCTTTAATTTCTTTTTAACACTTCCTCAACAAAAAATGTGTACTTTAGCCAGAAATTTTAGTACAAAGTCATCAGAGTGAAAATTACATTAAAAAATTAACTGGTGAAGTAATATAATATATTGGGGCTTCCCAGGTGGCTCAGTGGTAAAGAATCTGCCTGCCAATGCAGGAGACTCAGGAGATGCAGGTTCAAATCCTGGGTTGGGAAGATCCCCTGGAGGAGGAAATGGCAACCCACTCCAGTATTCTTGCCTGGGAAATCCTATGGACAGAGGAGCCTAGCGGGCTACAGTCCATGGGGTCGAGAAGAGTCAAACATGACTGAATGCACACACATACACACCCACCCAAAAATGTGTGATTTAGATAGAAATGTATATAGTAAAAAGTTATCAGAGTGAAAATTACATAGAAAAAATTTATTAACTATGGCAGTAGTAGAGTATGTTAAATACCTTTTCTTTTATGAAGTGTATTTCCTCCTAAGAAAAAGTTCTATGTAAATCAAATCCAAAACTTAATACAACTTTATATGCTGCTGCTACTGCTGCTAAGTCGCTTCAGCCGTGTCAGACTCTTAAGAGACCCCATGGACTGCTGCCCACCAGGCTCCTCTGTCCATGGGATTTTCCAGGCAAGAGTACTGGAGTGGGGTGCCATTGCCTTCTCCCACAACTTAATGTTTATGAACATATTTTGCCAGTTTTTGTTTCTAAGATAAGTGATTGTGAATTCATTTATTTAAGAGAGAAAAAGGAAACTGAATTGACTTGCAATGGTTATATAGTCATATACTGGAAATTTAGGTTCAAGGGTTTTCTTTAATAAATGATAATTTTAAAGTAAGTGACAATTAATTGATAGAACAAAATAATTGCATTTATTTCTACTTGCTATGAAAGTGAAAAATACTTTTGGAAAATAGACATAGTGATATGAATTTAAAGTTTATGACATTATCAGACACAATGCTAATTAATAGAACAAAAATATTTTATAACAGACATTTATTAATATTTTTGTTGTCAAGATACTGTTGCTGCTAGTCAGAAGTCATTGTGTGACTTTTAAGGAAGAAATAATTACAAATTGATCTTCAAAATAAATTACGAAGGTCAGAGTAAAACAACAAATACATTTGAATGTAAGGCAGGAAATATTTATCAAGAAAACATCTTAGACATTGTTGAGCCTTTTTTTTTTCCAGTTGTGATAAAAGTAGCTCTAATTTTTAAGTGATCATCACAAATAAACTGTAATTTGGTAAACATTTTGAAGTCAGGCAATGAGTAATCTACTCCCATAGTATTACTTCATCCACAATTTACAAAAATTTGAATTATTTCCAATAAACTTATAACTAGTGGCAACAGCAGCAGTAGATATTAAAATTAATACCAAGAGCTACCATTCATCAGAATCTTAGCATATTTTTAGACAAGATACAAGCATATAATCTTCAGGGCAACTTCATGAGGAAGTATTAAATTCATAAATAATAATTTTGGATATAGGACTTCCCTGGTGGCTTAGATGGTAAAGAATCTGCCTGCAGTAGAGGATACCCAGGTTCAATCCCTGGGTTGGGAAGATCCCCTGGAGAAGGGAATGGCAATCCACTCCAGTATTCTTGCCTGGAAAATTCCATGGACAAAGGAGCCTGGAGGGCTATAGTCCATGGGGTTGCAAAAAGTTAGACATGAATGAGTGACTAGCATACACACACACATGGATCCAGGAACAAGGAATAAATAAAACATAAGAAAGCACTTCTCACTAGGGAGCTATGCAAGTCCTATTTTCTAAGCTAGAGATGCTTGGTGCTGTTTGCATTTATCTTGGATATTGGTATTGTTTAGAAACTGCTATTCAAATGTTTGTAATGTTTGAAATGAGGAAAATCAAGATTATGCAGGTAAAATGGTCTAGTGGGGATAATTTTATGGTTTATATATCATTTTGAAAATTTTTATTTGAAATAATCCACCTATTACCTATGGTGTTCAGGTAAAAAGCAATGAAAAATAATAATAATAGCAATTAAAAAATAATACTAAGCTTAAAAATGACCTGTTGGTTTATAGAGAACAAGGTTAAAGAAGTCTGCATTAGTTATAAACCTAGTCTCTGGTTCTGTGACTCAACATGACATAATTTTGATAGTTCTCATGGGAAAACTTCAGTTCATTTATATATTTGATTAAGTCCACTTGGACATGATCTTTAATTGAGCAAAATCCAACATTTCCTGAATTGGAGCTGCTGTAAGTATAGGGGCAAGTCTACAGTGCATTTGAAGGAAAAGATGATAAAGCTTCCAGAGTTATCTTTGAAACATCCCAAGTGTGCTTTGTTAGAGTCATATTTTTGTTACAAAGAGTGTTAATTCTGAGTCGAATTTGTGTCTATTTTTGCTATTTTGGTGACTCTACCTTTTAGGATCTTAAGATGATATTTTTAGACATATTGTTTATTAAATCAAAACAGATATTTAAATATTAATTATATATTCATTAACCAAGTGTTTGGTAGGCATTGAAAGTCATGGACTTTTATTATGAAAATCATCACTTCAGCTTTAAAAATATGAATATTTAATTTGACATTAAGGATCAAAGAGCTTACAATAAATTGTTTAGAGACCACTGGTAATAAAAAACAGTAGGAATGTATCTTCAACATACAAATGTGGTGATTTTCTGAGTCCTAATTAAGGAATGAAAAGAAAATTCTCATAGGTCAAGTAACTTTTTAAATTGTATCATTAAATTAAAATTTGGATGAAAGCAGGGACATGTGACAATCTGGACCACCTGTTTGTCAGGAATCTCTAATGAAGATTTCAAATGCTTATAATAATTCCAGTGGTGATGTCTTTGAGAAACAACATAAAAGGAAGTCTGTAATTTCTCTGCCCACTAATTACGCGTTGGCTTCACAATCCAGCTGCATCCAATTGTTTCTAATTCTGTGACCCATCTCATTTTCTCTGTGTCTCTTTCACTGTGTGTTTTACTTCAACCTATTATAGTTACCTAAGGAGATCACCTCTTCTCCAGAACTGTAGGATTCCTGAGGCTAGGATCCGTATTGAATCTCTGTATTTCCTATAACTTTTGATACAATGTGAGTCATAAGTAAGAACTTCAGTTCAGTTCAATCGCGTAGTTGTGTCCGACTCTGAGAGCACACAGACTGCAGCATGTCAGGCTTCCTTGTCCATCAGCAACTCCTGAAGCTTGCTCAAACTCATGTCTATTGAGTCGGTGATGCCATCCACCCACTCCTCTGTCATCCCCTTCTCCTCCTCCCTTCAATCTTTCCCAGCATCAGGGTCTTTTCTAATGACTTGATTCTTCCTATCAGGTCGCCAAAGTATTGGAGTTTCAGCTTCAGCATCAGTCCTTCCAATGAATATTCAGGACTGATTTCCTTTAGGATGGACTGGTTGGATCTCCTTGCAGTCCAAGGGACTCTTCAAAAGCATCAATTCTTCGGTGCTCAGCTTTCTTTATAGTTGAACTCTCACATCCACACATGACTATGGGAAAAACCATACCTTTGACTAGATGGACTTTTGTTGGCAAAGTAATGTCTCTGCTTTTTAATATGCTGTCTAGGATGGTCATAGTTTATCTTCCAAGGAGCAAGCGTCTTTTAATTACATGGCTACAGTCACCATCTGCACTGATTTTGGAGCCCCCTGTTTCCCCATCTGGTTTCCATGAAGTGATGGGACCAGATGCCATGATCTTAATTTTCTGAATGTTGAGTTTTAGCCAACTTTTTCACTCTCCTCTTTTACTTTCATCAAGAGGCTCTTTGGTTCTTATTCACTTTCTGCCATAAGGTGGTGTCATCTGCATATCTGAGGTTATTGATATTTCTCCTGGAAATCTTGATTCCAGCTGTGCTTCAATCAGCCCAACATTTCTCATAATGTACTCTGCATGTAAGTTAAATAAACAGGTGAAAATATACAGCCTTGACATACTCCTTTCCTGATTTGGAACCATATTGTTCCATGTACAGTTCTAACTGTTGCTTCCTGACCTATATACAGATTTCTCATGAGGCAAGTCAGATGGGCTGGTATTCCCATCTCCTGAAGAATGATCCACACAGTCAAAGGATTTGGCATAGTGAAAAAAAGCAGAAGTAGATTTTTTTTGGAACTCTCTTGCTTTTTCAATGATCCAATAGATGTTGGAAATTTGATCTCTGGTTCCTCTGCCTTTTCTAAATCCAGTTTTAACATCTGGAAGTTCACGGTTCATGTACTGTTGAAGCATGGCTTGGAGAATTTTGAACATTACTTACTTTGCTAGCGTGTGAGATGAGTACAATTTTTCAGTAGTTTGAACATTCTTTAGCATTGCCTTTCTTTGGGATTGGAATGAAAACTGACCTTTTCCAGTCCCGTGGCCACTGCTGAGTTTTCCAAATTTGCTGGCATATTGAGTGCATCTCTTTCACAGCATTGTCTTTTAGGATTTGAAATAGCTCAATTGGAATTCCATCACCTCCACTAGTTTTGTTCTTGGTAATGCTTCCTAAGGCCCACTTGACTTTGCATTCCTGGATGTCTGGCTCTAGGTGAGTGATCACAGCATTGTGGTTATCTGGGTCATGAAGATTTTTTTTGTAGAGTTCTTCTGTATATTCTTGCTACCTCTTCTAAATATCTTCTGCTTCTGTTAGGCCCATACTGTTTCTGTCTCTTATTGTTCCCATCTTTGCATGAAATATTCCCTTGGTATCTCTAATTTTCTTGAAGAGATCTCTAGTCTTTCCCATTCTATTGTTTTCCTCTATTTCTTTGCACTGATCACTGAGGAAGGCTTTCGTATCTCTCCTTGCTATTCTTTGGAACTCTGCATTCAAATGGGTATATCTTTCCTTTTCTCCTTTGCCTTAAACTTCTCTTCTTTTCTCAGCTATTTGTAAGGCCTCCTCAGACAGCCGTTTGCCTTTTTGCATTTATTTTTCTTGGAGATGGTCTTAATCACTGCCTGTTGTACAGGGTCATAAACTTCCATCCATATTTCTTCAGGCTTTCTATCAGGTCTAATGCCTTGAATCTATTTGTCACTTCCACTGTATAATGGAATGGGATTTGATTTAGGTCATACCTGAATGGTCTAGTTGTTTTCCCTACTTTATTCAATTTCAGTCTTAATTTGGCAATAAGGAGTTCAAGCCACAGTCAGCTCCTGATCTTATTTTTGCTGATTGTATAGAGCTTCTCCATCTTTGGCTGCAAAGAATATAATCAGTCTGAGTTTGGTATTGACCATCTGGTGATGTCCATGTGTAGAGTTTCCTCTTGTTTTGTTGGAAGAGGGTGTTTGCTATGACCAGTGCATTCTCTTGGCAAAACTCTGTTAGTATTTGCCCTGCTTCATTTTGTATTCCAAGGCCAAACTTGTCTGTTATTCCAGGTGTTTCTTAACTTCCTACTTTTTCATTCCAGTCCCCCATAATGAAAAGGACATCTTTTTGGGTGTTAGTTCTAGAAGGTCTTGTAGTTCTTCATAGAACCATTCAACTTCAGCTTTTTCAGCATTACTGGTTGGGGTATAGACTTGGACTACTGTGATTTTGAATGGTTTGCCTTGGAAATGAACAGAGATCATTCTGTTGTTTTTGAGATTACATCCAAGTACTGCATTTCAGACTCTCTTGTTGACTATGATGGCTACTCCATTTCTTCTAAGGGATTCTTGCCCACAGTAGCAGATAGAATGGTCATCTGAGTTAAATTCACCCATTCTAGTTCATCTTAGTTCGCTGATTCCTAGAATGTCAATGTTCACTCTTGCCATCTCCTGTTTGACCACTTTCAGTTTGTCTTGGTTCATGGACCAAACAGTACAGGTTCCTATGCAGTGTTGCTCTTTACATCATGGGACTTTACTTTCATCACCAGTCACATCCACAACTGGGTGTTGTTTTTGTTTTGGCTCTGTCTCTTCATTCTTTCTTATTTCTCCACTGATCTCCAGTAGCATATTAGGCACCTACTGACCTGGGGAGTTCATGTTTCAGTGTTCTATCTTTTTTCCTTTTCATACTGTTCAGAGACTGAGCCAGAACTGTATTTGAGTGTCTCCCGCAGAGGTATGGGCCAGCAGTGGCCTGCCACAGGGGCAGGGGCTCCGGGTGCAGCAGACGTGGGTTATGGCATAAGCCCTCTTGAAGGAGGTCACCATTACTTCACCATAGAGCTGCCAGAACTTACACAGAACTGGGGAAACAGACTCTTGGAAGGCACAAACAAAAAGCTTGTATATACCAGGACCCAGGAGAAGGGAGCAGTGACCCCAAAAGAGACTGACCCAGACTTTCCTGTGAGTGTTCAGGAGTCTCTGGCAGAAGTGTGCGCCAGTGGTGGCCTGCTGCAGGGTCAGGAGCACTCAGTGCAGCAGTGCATGCATGGGACCTTTTGAAGGAGGTGGCCATTATCTTCATTACCTCCACCATAGTTTGGCCTCACTTCAAACAACAAGGAGTGAGCACAACCCTGCCCATCAACAGAAAATTGGATTAAAGATTTACTGAGAATGGCCCTGCCTGTCAGAACAAGACCCAGTTTCCCCTCAGTCAGTCTCTCCCATCAGAAAGCCTCCATAAGCTTCTTATCCTTATCCATCAGAGGGCCAACAGAATGAAAACCACAATCACAGAAAATTAACCAAACTAATCACATGGACCACAGCCTTTCCTAACTCAATGAAACTATGACCCTGCCTATGTAGGGCCACCCAAAGCAGATGGGTCATGGTGGAGAGTTCTGACAAAACATGGTCCACTGGAGAAGGGAGTGACAAACCACTTCAGCATTCTTGCCTTGAGACCCCAATGAACAGTATGAAAAGTAAGAACTTACCCAGTCTTTAAACTTAAATACCTAAACGAACCAGGTCAGTATTATAAATGTTTGAAATAGAAAGTGTTGGGAACTGTGATAGATGAAAAGCAAAAAGCATTTGGTCTCACATTTTTAAAAAACACTGATAGACTAGACAAAATCCAACTGCAGTCTGTTAGCTGATGACTTTTAAAACGAATGAATGATAGCACAAAGAATAATTTGTTTCCTTAGGTCCACATAGTGGTTATGTCTCCATTTTCAGGGTGAATTATGGGGGTAAATCTTGACTGAGAATTCTGGCAACTATATCCAAGAGCATGACTAGAGGAATGGGCACATGGCTCTTGTTTCTAATGCCAGTTAAAGAATGAGAAAGCCACTATAATCTACAACACACTTGTACTGATAATATGTACATAATTCTGTAGCACTAAAGGGATAGATGAAGAAACATATAATGATTAAATGAATAAAATAGATTCATTTTAGCCCCATCTTGAATCATCCTAGAATCAGGGAATTCAATGTCTATAGCCCTATCCTTGAAAATCTATGACTTGTTAGAAAGCACTTTGTCAAATGGAAATCTGTCTTTCTATCAATACAATCTTTTTTTCTCTCTTAGTAGAACCGGCACTCGAAGGATCCAAATGCTGTCTATAACAGCACAACTTTTCAAACACTGAAGACAATTGTGTCTGCTTTTAATGTTTATAAATCTCCCTAATGGACTTCTCAAGTGGCACAGTGGTAAAGAATTTGCCTGTCAATGCAGGAGATGCAGATTCAATCCCTGAGTTGGGAAGATCCCCTGGAGCAGGAAATGGCAACCCACTCCAGTATTCTTGTCTGGAAAATTCCATGGACAGAGGAGCCTAGTGGGCTGTAATCCAGAGTCACACAGCGTCAGACTCGACTAAGCACACACACAAAGCATAGCGACTTAAAATGACATGAGTCTACAGATTAAGCCAAGAGGTTTGGAAATTTGTGTCAAACTTGATAGATTTCAATGGAGCTTTCTCATGCATCTATGGCCAGATGATGAGTTTCCTGTGAGTTGGCTGGTCTAGGAGGACCTTGGTTATATCCATACAACTTGGGTTTCCTCCATGTGTCCCTTTTATCCCTTCAGTAGATTAACCTGGACACGTTCTCATGGTACTAACAGGAATCTATGAGAAGAAGCATAAACTCACCCTTTTCAAGGCTCTGATTCAGTCACCTTTCTACTTCCCATTGGAAAAATCAGAAAGTTACATGACAACCCCAGAATTGGGTGGATGGCATTAATAAAAAGAAACACATAAGCCTGGGTCGATTAATATAATTAATGCTCTCTGAAAGCACGTATACTCTTTCTGATTCTTCTTTCCTTTAGTCCATCTATAGTTCAACCATTGAAGAGACAACAATAATTTGAATTTCCTTTCATTCTATTAAAGTTATCTGAGTGACCAGGGAGAATAGGATATATATATGTATATATTAACAGAATAGTGAAGTCCAGTTGTCCATTAGGTGGCTAATAGGCCAAATGTGGCTCACCTGACTTCAGATTATAGCATGCCTGAAATTACTGGTTTAAAAAGTTAAAAAAAAAAAACAACTTTAAAGCGTTTCACTTAATTGCCTAAAACATGAGCTGTTAAACCCATAATGATGGCCTATACTTTCCTAATTCCTTTTGGAGAATTGATTTTTACTGTGTCATGAAAACAGACTTGAGAAAATTAGTTATCTTAATAAAAGCTGAATAAAATTTATTACATGATTTTGGGCAATTCTATTCCAGTTCTACTAAAACTATGACTTAGAAAAAAGGCCTTGTAAATAGTAAAATAAAATAATACTCCCTTTTGCATTTGGATAATAGAGTATCATCAATAATGTGTCTTCTCTAGGGATTTATGATTATATTCTTTTAAAAAGGATCTATTTTTTATGAGATAGATTTATATTGTTTTCTATTACTGGACCCTCCAAACCAGTACAATAATAAGTAAATGTTTTCATAAAAGCAACACATTATAAAATTCCTCTTTTAAATCAGTGATTCATAGAATGAATGTTTGCTATTGATACTAGAATTACTGTTTACAAAACTAAACTAAACTAAACTAAACTGAACTGAACTAAACTAAAATAAAACAAACTTCTGAAGTCCTAACCTCAGATTCTGCTTCTGTAGGTTTGGAAGTAGAAAGCTTTGATTATTTTTACGTGCTCCCCAGTCTATTGCTGATTCATAGCTAGATTGGGAGCCACTTTCCTTGATGATATAATTTACATACAATAGGAATGGAAAAGCAGAGTAATTTGGAAAACCTTTTAATAAGATTAGCATCAACATTGGAAATATAAGCCAAATAATTTTTTTTCAGGTGAAATGAATGTTGTTAATTAAATAAACTGGCAATTAATTTTATTTAAAACAATATATTTCTTCCCCTCCCCACCTCTGGCAACCACCAATCTGTGCTCTGTATCTATGAGCTTGTTTTGTTTTGTTCTAGAAATGAATAGGCGAGGGCATATGGTATTTTATTTTTTCATTCAAAAATTTCTGTGAGTACAGGGGACCTATGAATATGAAGAGGGCTGTTTCTCCTCTAAAAAACCTTACATCCTTTTTTAGGATATAGGTCTCTAAAATACAGAGACAAATTACCATGAACTCCAAAGCAGTGGTTCTCAGCTTTGGCTGTTTTACAGTCACTTGGGAATTAAAAATCCCCACCTATTATATCAAAATTGCTGGATGAGACTTAGGAACAAGTGTTTTAAAAACTCTGTAATTATTCCTAATGCATTAGGAATACAGTCACATTTGAGAACCTCTGCCTTTAAGAGAAGCATACATGAAGGACGGTGACAGGAGAGGCAGAAACAATTGAACACTGAGCAGTACTAGCTTTTTGGCAGGCAAGTGGAAGAAAGAAAGGACATAAAAAAGATGGCACAGCATAAGCAAAGGCATGGGCATACAAAGGCACATGAAGTGTTGCAGAGTATTTTGCCAGTAGGGAGAATTTCTGAAAGGCTAGCATAGAACTGCGGAGAAGGCAATGGCACCCCACTCCAGTACTCTTGCCTGGAAAATCCCATGGACGGAGGAACCTGGTAGGCTGCAGTCCATGGGGTCACGAAGAATTGGACATGACTGAGCGACTTCACTTTGACTTTTCACTTTCATGAATTGGAGAAGGAAATGGCAACCCACTCCAGTGTTCTTGCCTGGAGAATCCCAGGGATGGAGGAGCCTGGTGGGCTGCCGTCTATGGGGTCGCACAGAGTCGGACACGACTGAAGCAACTTAGCAGCAGCAGCAGTGGCATAGAACTGAGCTTCTGTATGTGGAAAAGGCTTGTAGCTGAGAGCTTGGTTAGGCCTAGTGAGTCAAAGTCCATACTACATTTATTTTGTAAAGATGTTCTGTCACTCCCCTGGTCTGTTGTTAAAACTGACAAAACTGATGAATAAAACTCCTGAGCTCAGTATTTCCTAAATGCTATTTTGCTGTAGAGCACTATTCCCCAGAGATACTCTGAACAAAACCATTGAATAAGTTTGGAAAATACTGCCTGTCATACTTATTCTCCTCTTAGAGATTTATAAGGAATATTAGAATTCTTGCAGTAAAATAAGTTTTTTACTCCAGTATTACCCAAATTGTATTGTTTCTATATGATGCTTATTAATAATCTTCAGAAATTAATGCTTCAAATTATACATTTTTATTCCCCTAAATTTTTTTCAAAAAATGGCCCTTTTATTTTTCTGAAATTCGTTTTATTTTTCAGGTAGTGTTGTTTTCTTCCTTAAATTATTTCTTTTCTTATTCATGTTACTTAGAATAGAGTCTGACCCCAAGAAATATCTTCATAGTTAACATTTTATCTACTCTTAGGGAAACTTAGGCAAAAAATGTTGCCTTGTTGAGTGAATAGTTAATGTTCTATTACATAACTGTGATGGTGTGAGTTTAAAAAAAGGAAAAGAAATATTTTGAAAAGGTTGAGAAGTGATGAACAATGTCACATTATTGAAACAGCTGAGAGCAAATTAAGGAATAACAGATGGGAACTATGTGTGAATTATCACACCCAGGTATCACTATACACACAAATCTGGCTGCATTTTACCCACATCTTGTGCTTCATTATCTGCAAGGTTCTTTCTGCTACCTAGCAAAATGAAGTTTATATTATGGTAGAAACAAATCTCTTCAGTTTAGAAACATTTTCAAAGTAACCATCTGAACTTTACCTTTCTATTCCCTCCTGTTTAATTCTTCTAAAGACAGTATTTTATATCCTAAAATTCCTAGTAAGGGCTTTACATGTGACATGTCAAAGGTGTATAGTTCTCACAGTAAATCATGTGGCTCAGAAAACACATAGTCATTTACTTTTGCTCTGTCTTTCCCTTGCTTCACCTCAAGAAAGGAAAATGTTCATGTGTATCATGTGTATTAAATAATTGTGAGTAGCTAATTTTTAAAAATGATTTGGATGACTACACTGTTAAGTGAGAATAAGTTATACCTCAAGGAATGATTGTATAACTGCCTTGACATCCACATTAAGTTCTCCTAACGTTGTTTGTTATGAAGATGCAAGCTATAATGGAAGCCACACTTAAATGCTTGCTCACTGTTTCTTCCTTTGACTTATTGTGACCCCTTGAATGTCAATTTTTTTCTTCACCTATGAAATAGTTTTCATTCTATTTCATAAGGATATTGTGTGAAAGGGTGGTATAATGGATATACAAAAAATTTTTTTAAGGTCTTGACATGAGATTCCGCACAAGCATAAGCCATTATTATTCAAAATGGTGTTATTTGTAGATTAAACAGTCTACATTTCACTAAACATGAATTTAAGGGCAATGCTTTTTTTAAGCATTTTGCTGGCACTAAGTACATTCACATTGTTGTACAATTCTTACCATCATCCATGTCCTGAATTTTTCACTTTCCTAAACTGAAACTCTGTTCAAAGAAACACGTAAGTCCCAATTTCTCCCACCCACCTCATCCCTGGCATCTACCAATATACTTTCTGACTCCATGAATTTGACTATTTTAAGTACCTTGTATCAGAGAAGGTGATGGCACCCCACTCCAGTACTCTTGCCTGGAAAATCCCATAGACGGAGGAGTTTGGTAGTCTGCAGTCCATGGGGTCACGAAGAGTCAGACACTACTGAGCGACTTCACTTTCACTTTTTACTTCATGCATCGGAGAAGGAAATGACAACCCACTCCAGTGTTCTTGCCTGGAGAATCCCAGGGACGCAGGAGCCTGGTGGGCTACCGTCTATGGGTCGCACAGAGTCGGACACAACTGAAGCAACTTAGCAGCAGCAGCAGCAGTACCTTGTATAAGTGGAATCAAACATTATTTGTCTGTACCTACTGTATTTTGGAATGCATTTTTAAGATTAATTTTAATGTAGTACAGATTGTACAATGGTGCCACTTGCAGAGATGGGGATGGACCTAGACAGTGTCCTACAGGACAAAGACAATCAGAAAGAGAAAAACAAATATCATATTGATATATTAATGCATATATGTGGAATCTAGAAAAAATAGTACAGAGGAGCCTATTTCTAAGACAGAAATAGAGACAGACATAGCAAACGTGGAAATCAAGGCAGGGAGGAGGGTGGAAAGAACTGGGAAATTGGGATTGATATATATAAAATAGACAACTAATGAAAATCTACTGTATAATAAAGGGGAAAAAAGATCATTCTTGAGTGCCATAAATATTCCATGTTTTGTTATTTTAATATATTTTACTTTATTGTGATAGCTTTTCTAAACCGTGCTAAAAATCTATTTTTTGGAGGGAAGAATATTGGGTTGGTGCAAATGTAATTGCAGTTTTTGCATTGTTGAAATTTGCCATTTGATATTGGAATACATTCTTAATAAATGTGGTTATGTTATACATCATTTTCAGGCCCCTTTCTTGCTTTATGTTTTTTCTAATGACTTATTATAACTTGCTGTTTATTTTATATTTATTTTAGACTATGGTAATGTCATTATTAGTAGACAAAAAGCAAATTCAAGCAAATTTTAAAATTTGAGTTCAAAATGGGTTATAAAGCAGAAGAGACAACTCACAGCATCAACACCACCATTTGGCCCAGGAACTGCTAACAAATGCATAGTGCAGTGGTGGTTCAAGAGGTTTTGCAAAAGGGGTGAGAGCCTTGAAGATGAGGAGCATGATGGGAGGCCATTGAATGGTGACAACAGCAGACTGAGAGCCATCATCAACACTAATCCTCTTATAACTATATGAGAGGTTACTGAAGAACTCAGCAGCTGATCATTCTAGGGTCATACGGCATTTGAAACAAATTGAAAAGGTGAAAAAGCTCAATAACTGGGTGCCTCATGAGCTGACCACAAATCAAAATAATTGTCATTATGACATGTCATCTTTTCTTATTCTTTGCAACAACATGAACCATTTCTCAATTGGATTGTGAGGTGTGATGAAAAGTGGTTTGTATATGACAGCCAGCAATGACCAGCTCAGTAGCTGAACAAAGAAGCTCCAAGGCACTTCCCAAAGCCAAATTTGCACCAAAAAAAGAGGTCATGGTCACAGTTTGGTGGTCTGCTGATGATCTGATTCCCTACAACTTTCTGAATCCCAGTGAAACCATTATATCTGAGAATTATGCTCAGCAAATCGATGAGATGCTCTGAAAACTGCAACACTTGCAGCAGGCAACTCAACAGAACGGGCTCAGTTCTTCTCCACGACAGTGGCCGACCACACATCACACAACCAATGCTTCAAAAGTTGAACAGATTGGGCTACAAAGTTTTGCCTCATCTTCCCTATTCATCTGACCTCTCGTCAACCAACGACCACTTCTTCAAGCATTTTGACAACTTCTTGCAGGGAAAGCACTTCCACAACCAGCAGGAGGCAGAAAATGCTTTCCAAGAGTTTGTTGAATCTTGAAGTATGGCTTTTTATGCTACAGGAATGAGCAAATTTATTTCTTATTGCCAAAAATGTGTTGATTGTCATAGTTCCTATTTTGATTAATAAAGATGTGTTTGAGCCTAGTTATAATCATTTAAAATTCACAACCACGAAAAGTCCAAAAGCCACAATTACTTTTGCACCAACATAATAAATGCTACATTCTATTAAGCATACAATACAGTGCACTTATAAGGCCATTTTCTCTGTCTTTAAAAAAAAATTTTTTTTTTTACTTTACAATATTGTATTGGTTTTGCCATACATCAACATGCATCCACCATGGGTGTACAAGTGTTCCCCATCCTGAACGCCCCTCCCACCTCCCTCCCCATGTCATCCCTCTGGGTCATTCCAGTGCACCAGCCCAAAGCTTCCTGTATCCTGCATCAAACCTGGACTGGCAATTAATTTCTTATATGATATTATACATGTTTTAATGCCACTCTCCCAAATCATCCCCCCCCCCCCACAGAGTCCAAAAGACTATTCTATACATCCGTGTCTCTTTTGCTGTCTTGCATACAGGGTTATCGTTACCATCTTTCTAAATTCCATATATATGCATTAGTATACTGTATTGGTGTTTTTCTTTCTGGCTTACTTCACTCTGTATAATAGGCTCCAGTTTCATCCATCTCATTAGAACTGATTCAAATGTATTCTTTTTAATGGCTGAGTAATACTCCATTGTGTATATGTACCACTGCTTTCTTATCCATTCATCTGCTGACGGACATCTAGGTTGCTTCCATGTCCTGGCTATTATAAACAGTGCTGGGATGAACACTGGGGTACACATGTCTCTTTCAATTCTGATTTCCTTGGTGTGTATGCCCAGCAGTGGGATTGCTGGATCATAAGGCAGTTCTATTTCCAGTTTTTTAAGGAATCTCCACACTGTTCTCCATAATGGCTGTACTAGTTTGCATTCCCACCAACAGTGTAAGAGGGTTCCCTTTTTGCCACACCCTCTCCAGAATTTATTTCTTGTAGACTTTTGGATCGCAGCCATTCTGACTGGCGTGAAATGGTACCTCATTGTGGTTTTGATTTGCATTTCTCTGATAATGAGTGATGTTGAGCATCTTTTCATTTGTTTGTTAGCCATCTGGATGTCTTCTTTGGAGAAATGTCTACTTAGTTCTTTGGCCCATTTTTTGATTGGGTTGTTTATTTTTCTGGAATTGAGCTTCAGGAGTTGCTTGTATATTTTTGAGATTAGTTGTTTGTCAGTTGCTTCATTTGCTATTATTTTTTCCCATTCTGAAGGCTGTCTTTTCACCTTGCTTATAGTTTCCTTTGCTTTGCAAAAGATTTGAAGTTTAATTAGGTCCATTTGTTTATTTTTGCTTTTCTTTCCAATATTCTGGGAGGTGGGTCATAGAGGATCCTGCTATGATTTATGTCGGAGAGGGTTTTGCCTATGTTCTCGTCTAGCAGTTTTATAGTTTCTGGTCTTATGTTTAGATCTTTAATCCATTTTGAGTTTATTTTTGTGTATGGTGTTAGAAGGTGTTCTAGTTTCATTCTTTTACAAGTGGTTGACCAGTTTTCCCAGCACCACTTGTTAAAGAGATTGTCTTTAATCCATTGTATATTCTTGCCTCCTTTGTCAAAGATAAGGTGTCCATAGGTGCGTGGGTTTATCTCTGGGCTTTCTGTTTTGTTCCATTGATCTATGTTTCTGTCTTTGTGCCAGTACCATACTGTCTTGATGACTGTGGCTTTGTAGTAGAGCCTGAAGTCAGGCAAGTTGATTCCTCCAGTTCCATTCTTCTTTCTCAAGATTGCTTTGGCTATTCAAGGTTTTTTGTATTTCCATACAAATTGTGAAATTATTTGTTCTAGCTAAGTGGAAAATACCATTGGTAGCTTGATAGGGATTGCATTGAAGCCATAGATTGCTTTGGGTAGTATACTCATTTTCTCTATATTGATTCTTCCGATCCATGAACATGGTATATTTCTCCATCTATTAGTGTCCTCTTTGATTTCTTTCACCAGTGTTTTATAGTTTTCTATATATAGGTCTTTAGTTTCTTTAGGTAGATATATCCCTAAGTATTTTATTTTTTTCATTGCAGTGGTGAATGGAATTGTTTCCTTAATTTCCCTTTCTATTTTCTCATTATTAGTGTATAGGAATGCAAGGGATTTCTGTGTGTTGATTTTGTATCCTGCAACTTTACTATAGTCATTGATTAGCTCTAGTAATTTTCTGGTGGAGTCTTTAGGGTTTTCTATGTAGAGGATCATGTCATCTGCAAACAGTGAGAGTTTTACTTCTTCTTTTCCAATTTGGATTCCTTTTATTTCTTTTTCTGCTCTGATTGCTGTGGCTAAAACTTCCAAAACTATGTTGAATAGTAGTGGTGAGAGTGGGCACCCTTGTCTTGTTCTTGCCTTTAGGGGAAATGCTTTCAATTTTTCACCATTGAGGATAATGTTTGCTGTGGGTTTGTCATATATAGTTTATTCAACATCCAATTTATGATAAAAACTCTCCAGAAAGCAGGACCAGAAGTAACATACCTCAACATAATATTTTCTCTGTCTTAAGAATCAAATATTTAGGAAAGTTTAATAAAGGGTATTTGTTTTGAGGTACAGGGTGATAAAGATGCAAGTTGTTTAAAATATATTCTGTTTCCAGAGTGGATTTATTATTTCTTGATATTTGCTTATTTAAACAATGGAAAACACTTCTTGAGTACATTCTGAGTATCTAAACAGCTGTTGTTACTAAATAACCATTGACCTAAACTTTATATAAAAATTCCTATTAATTCTGTATATGAACTTTTTAGACAAACTCATGTGGAATTTAAATTGCTAAAGCTGAATAATTTTGATTAGTGTGTATAATCGGGATAATTTGTTCTGATTAACCCTTCTTTCCTTCCAACACATTATTCTGTCTCTTTTTAGCCCAGTTGGGAATTCAGCTGCAGTTACCCAACTTGTCTAGATAAAAATTAATGTTGCTCCTTCTTACCTGCCACTCTTTTCTCCTCCACTCCTGCCAGACCCCAGAATGCCTGGCATTTCCTGTGTGAGAAGAATTTACTATATACCAAGAAAACTAATAGTTATGCCAATTACTGTGTTATCCTGAGGTGTTCTGCTGCCAAGTATAAACATTAGAACATTTAAGGCCACTTTAGAGCTGTGAGTTTAAATCTGAGACAGTGGCCTTAGGACTTCCAAGTAGAGTATCAGATCTCAATTTCCCCTTAAATATTGAGATGTCAAGAGAAGAATCTGGAATTCCATATGTCCATCAGTAGATGAATGGATAAGAAAGGTGTGGTACATATACACAATGGAGTATTACTCAGCCATTAAAAAGAATACATTTGAATCAGTTCTAATGAGGTGGATAAAACTGGAGCCTATTATACAGAGTGAAGTAAGCCAGAAAGAAAAACACCAATACAGTATACTAACACATATATATGGAATTTAGAAAGATGGTAATGATAACCCTGTATCTGAGACAGCAAAAGAGACACAGATGTATAGAACAGTCTTTTGGACTCTGTGGGAGAGAGCAAGGGTGGAATGATTTGGGAGAATGGCATTGAAACATGTATAATATCATATGTGAAACGAATCGCCAGTCCAGGTTCGATGCATGATACAGGATGCTTGGGGCTGGTGCACTGGGATGACTCAGAGGGATGGTATGGGGAGGGGGGTGGGAGGGGGGTTCAGGATGGGGAACACATGTACACCCGTGGTGGATTCATGTTGATATATGGCAAAACCAATACAATATTGTGAAGTAATTAGCCTCCAATTAAAATTAATAAATTTATATTAAAAAAAAGACTTGTCTTATGCTAAAATGTTTAGGTGACATCTCCATAACTCACTGAGTAACTTGAAAACCTCATTCTGAAGCAGTTTTCCCTTAGGTTTTCTACTCTGTCAAGTTATAGTTCTATCTCTCTTCCTTCTATGCATTAGTCTTTAAAATGTAGACTTCTATTGTTTCCACATCCTCTTATTAACTTCTCCAGTCCCTTGAAAACCATCTCCTTTTATAATCTCAATGATCTACTCTGTTAGGAGATTCCTAATTTACATTTATAGATCTCAGCTCTATGCAAAGTGATGATATCTTCCCGCCTCAGACATGTTCACCTGAATGACCTCCTGATTTGTGCTGTGCTTAGTCACTCAGTCATGTCTGACACTTTGTGACTCCATGGTCTGTAGTCTGCTAGACTCGTCTGTCCTTGGGGATTCTCCAGACAAGATTACTGGAGTGGGTTGCCATGCCCTCCTGCAGGGGATCTTCCCAACCCAGGGATTAAAAACAGGTCTCCCACATTGCAGACAGATTCTTTACCAACTGAGCTACCAGAGAAGCCCTGACCTCCCAATACCTGATACTAATCTACCCAAAAGAGATTTATTACACCATGAACTTACTTTGTAAGAGTAAGTTCAGGAGCATACGTGTGCCTGTCTCTCCAAACTTTGTCTCTTGCAACATAAGTGCCCATGATAATTAATAATTTTATACACACACATGTATTATTACACTATTTCCTAGAACTTTATCATGTTTATGTAAAATGTAAATATTTAGGAGGATGATATGCTATTTAGTGTTTCTTAAATTGATAGTGGAAATCTTTGTGTCAAATAACTACAAAGATTTAAAGTCTCCAATAATATTTTTTGAGAAATATTGTTTAGATGAACAGCTTAAGCCTAGATCCTGTGTTGATAGCTATTAAGGAAAGCATAAATTTTTTCCCTGTCCTTTTACTTCTCTTGCCATTTAGACTTGAAATCGCAGTTATTTTTGACGCCTCCCTACTTCTTATCTTCCATAACAAAACAAATATCATGTTCTTTCAGTTATGTCCTTAGAAAATTACATATTTCTCTCCTCTTTTCTTTGTGACTTTTTACTTCAAAACCCTTTCTCCCCATCTAAAATGTTATGATATTTCCAAACTTATTTTTTCATCCACGCCCCTCCCTTTTCACAATTCCTTGTTTCTAGAGTTATCAGGTTAGTCTTTAGATCTCTGCCATAGTTATGCCACTACTTTCTTCCATAATTTGCAATGACATTTCATTTTCAATTAAGATAACTATTGATTCTTCTGGCATTCCAAGCACCTTCTACTTACTCTCCATTACTTTTTCTCCTTCCTCCATTCACAAATCCCAAGCTACAATAATGTTTGATGACTCATTTTCCCATAAGACTGTCTTATATTTCCCTTCTTGAGCTTATTGTGTCCACTCTGCTTCGGTGTTTCTCCTCCATCTCCCGTCTGAACTTTATCCTCTTCAAGTTGTATTTCAAATGCTACTGTATTCATGAAGTGTTCCCTGATTTTTCCAGCAAAAATAAGGTTTTTTTCTCTTGAACTCTAATGGTAGTACACCATTTTTTCTTGTAGCTCTGTATTTCTGAGTATATTTGCAAGAAATTGGTATGATTATTTATTATTTAGTATATATCCTATCTTCCCTTACTATGAATTTGTTGATGACTGAAGCTTTGTCATCTTTATAGAATTATAAAATGATTAGGTTGAATACTTTATATCTTGTGAAACTCTTTTTTCATAGATGATAAACAAAGAAACTTTAAGACACTAAATTTCTTGACCAATTTATACATATCATATATTCATCAAAGACAGGTACATACATATAATATATCAAAGTACAAGGATGTTCTTAAAAGCTTTGTAATAAACCAAACTATCACCAAATGTTCTTCAAAAGAAGAAAGCATAAATACATTGTGTGGAATGCTATTCAGTTTAGTTCAGTCGCTCAGTCATGTCCGACTCTTTGCGACCCCATGAACCGCAGCATGCCAGGCCTCCCTGTCCATCATCAGCTCCTGGAGTCTACCCAAACCCATGTCCATTGAGTTGGTGATGCCATCCAACCATCTCATCCCCTGTCGTCCCCTTCTCCTCCTGCCCTCAATCTTTCCCAGCATCAGGGTCTTTTCAAATGAGTCAGCTTTTCACATCAGGTGGCCAAAGTATTGGAGTTGCAGCTTGAAAATCAGTCCTACCAATGCTATTAAGCAATGATAAATAATGAACCAAAAATACATGCAATAATATGGCTAAATATCACAAAGATCTGTTGAAGGAAAGAATCCAGACACAAAAGAGTACATATTATACAATTTCATTTAAGGTTTAGATACAGGAAAAACTAAATTAGGTATTAAAAGTAAAAAAAGTGGTTATCTTTGGAAAAGAAGCATGAGAGGAGATTCTAGGCATGGCAACATATTTTTATGTGGCTTCTTGTTACATCAGTTCAGTTCAGTTGCTCAGTAATGTCTGACTCTTTGCAACCACATGGATTGCAGCACACCAGAGTTCCCTGTCAATCACCAACTTCCGGAGCTTGCTCAAACTCGTATCCATCGAGTTGGTGATGCCATCCAACCATCTCATCCTCTGTCGTCCCCTTCTTCTCCTGCCTTCAATCTTCCCCAGCATCAGGGTCTTTTCCAATTAGTCAGTTCTTTGCATGAAGGGGCCAAAGGAGTGGTTTCTGCTTCAGCATCAGTCCTTCCAATGATTATTCAGGACTAATTTCCTTTAGGATTGACTGGTTGGATCTCCTTGCAGTCCAAGGGACTCTCAAGAGTCTTCTCCAACACCACAGTTCAAAAGCATCAATTCTTTGGCACTCAGCTTTCTTTATGGTCCAACTCTCACATCCATACATGACTACTGGAAAAACAATAGCTTTGACTAGATGGACCTTTGTTGGCAAAGTAATGTCTCTGCTTTTTAATATGCTATCTAGGTTTGTCATAGCTATTCTTCCAAGGACCAAGCATCTTAATATGGCTGCAGTCACCATCTGCAGTGATTTTGGAGCACAAGAAAATAAAATCTGTCACTGTTTCCATTGACCTGCCATCTACTTGTCATGAAATGATGGGACCAGATGTCATGATCTTCGGTTTTTGAATGCTGAGTTTTAAGTAAGCCAGCATTTTCACTCTCCTTTTTCACTTTCATCCAGAGGCTCTTTAGTTCCTCTTTGCTTTCCACCATTAACGTGGTATTGTCTTCATATCTGAAGTTATATATATTTCCCCTGACAATCTTGACTCCAGGTTATGTTACATCCAGCCCAGCATTTGGCATGATATACTCTGCAAATAAGTTAAATAAGCAGGGTGACAATATACAGCTTTGATGTTCTCTTTTCCCAACTTGAAACCAGTCTGCTGTTCCATGTCCAGTTCTAACTGTTGCATCTTGACCTGCATACAGATTTCTCAGGAGGCAAATAAGGTGGTCTGGTATTCCCATCTCTTGAAGAATTTTCCACAGTTTATTGTGATCCACACAGTCAAGGGTTTTAGCATAGTCAATGAAGTAGAAGTAGATGTTTTCTGGAATTTTCTTGTTTTTTCTATGATCCAATGGATGTTGGCAATTTGATCTCTGGTTCCTCTGCCTTTTCTAAATCCAGCTGTAACATCTGGAAGCTCTCTGTTCACATACTGTTGAAGACTAGCTTGAAGGATTTTTAGCATTACTTTGCTAGCATGTGAAATGAGTGCAACTGTGTGGGTAGTTTGAACATTCTTTGGCATTGCCTTTCTTTGGGATTGGAATGAAAACTGACCTTTTCCAGTCCTGTGGCCACTGCTGAGTTTTCCAAATTTGCTGGTATATTGAGTGCAACACTTTCACAGCATCATCTTTGAGGATTTGAAATAGCTCAGCTGGAATTCCATCATCTCCACTAGTTTTGTTGGTAGTGATACTTCCTAAGGCCCACTTGACTCACACTCCAGGATGTCTGGCTCCAGGTGAGTGATCACACCATTGTGGTTATCTGTGTCATTAAGTTTTTTCTGCATAGTTCTTCTGCGTATTGTTGCCACCTCTTCTTAATATCTTCTGCTTCTATTAGGTCCATACCATTTCTGTTCTTTATTGAGCCCATCTTTGCATGAAATGTTCCCTTGGTATCTCTAATTTTGTTGAAGAGATCTCTAGTCTTTCCCATTCTATTGTTTCCCCCTATTTCTTTGCACTGATCACTGAGAAAAGCTGTCTTATCTCTCCTTGCTATTCTTTGGAACTCTGCATTCAGATGGATGTATCTTTCCTTTTCTCCTTTACCTTTTGCTTTTTTTTCCTTCCTAAGCTATTTCTAAGGCCTCCTCAGACAACCATTTTGCCTTTTTGAATTTCTTTTTCTTGGTGATGGTTTTGATCACAGCATCCTGTACAATGTTACAAATCTCATCCATAGTTCTTCAGGCACTCTATCAGATCTAATCCCTTCAATCTGTTTGTCACTTCCACTGTGTAATTGATTTGATTTAGGTCATACCTGAATGTCTAGTGGTTTTCATTCTGTTATTTTTGAGATTGCACCCAAGTACTGCATTTCAGACTCTTTTGTTGACTGTGATGGCTGCTCCATTTCTTTTAAGGGATTCTTGCCCACAGTAGTGGATGTAATGGTCATCTGAATTAAATTTGGCCATTCCGGTACATTTTAGTTCACTGATTCCTAAAAATGTCAATGTTCACTCTTGCCATCTCCTGTTTGACCACTTCCATTTTACCTTGGATTTTCGAAAAGGCAGAGGAACCAGAGATCAAATTGCCAACATCCGCTGGATCATGGAAAAAGCAAGAGAGTTCCAGAAAAACATCTATTTCTGCTTTATTGACTATGCCAAAGCCTTTGACTGTGTGGATCACAAGAAACTGTGGAAAATTCTGAAAGAGATGGGAATACCAGACCACCTGACCTGCCTCTTGAGAAACCTATATGCAGGTCAGGAAGCAACAGTTAGAACTGGACATGGAACAACAGCCTGGTTCCAAATAGGCAAAGGAGTACATCAAGGCTGTATATTGTCATCCTGCTTATTTAACTTCTATGCAGAGTACATCATGAGAAATGCTGGGCTGGAAGAAGCAGAAGCTGGAATCAAGATTGCTGGGAGAAATATCAATAACCTCAGATATTCAGATGACACCACCCTTATGGCAGAAAGTGAAGAGGAACTTGAAAGCGTCTTGATGAAAGTGAAAGAGGAGAGTAAAAAAGTTGGCTTAAAGCTCACCATTCAGAAAAAAACTAAGATCATGGCATCTGGTCTCATCACTTCATGGGAAATAGATGTGGAAACAGTGTCAGACTTTAATTTTTGGGCTCAAAAATCACTGCAGATGGTGATTGCAGCCATGAAATTAAAAGACGCTTACTCCTTGGAAGAAAGGTTATGACCAACCTAGATATTTGCCAACAAAGGTCTGCCTAGTCAAGGCTATGGTTTTTCCAGTAGTCATGTATGGATGTGAGAGTTGGACTGCGAAGAAAGCTGAGCACCAAAGAATTGATGCTTTTGAACTGTGGTGTTGGAGAAGACTCTTGAGAGTCCCTTGGACTGCAAGGAGATCCAACCAGTCCATTCTAAAGGAGATCAGTCCTGGGCGTTCTTTGGAAGGAATCATGCTGAAGCTGAAACTCCAGTACTTTGGCCACCTCATGCGAAGAGTTGACTCATTGGAAAAGACTCTGATGCTGGGACGGATTGGGGGTAGGAGGAGAAGGGGACAACAGAGGATGAGATGGCTAGATGGCATCACCGACTCAATGGACATGAGTTTGAGTGAACTCTGGGAGTTGGTGATGGACAGGGAGGCCTGGCGTGCTGCGATTCCTGGGGTTGCAAAGAGTCGGACACGACTGAGAGACTGAACTGAACTGATGTGAATTTACCTTGATCCATGAACCTAACATTCCAGGTTCCTTTGCAATATTGTTCTTTAGAGCACTGGACTTTGCTTTCATCACCAGTCACATCCATAAATCGGTTTGTTTTTGCTTTGGCTCAGCCTCTTCATTCTTTCCTGAGGTATTTCTCTGCTCTTCTCCAGTAGCATATTAGGCACCTACCCATCTGAGGAGTTCATCTTTCAGTGTTATATCTCTTTTCCTTTTCATATTGTTAAAACTGTGCCTTTTCATACTTTTCATACTGTTCTGTTTATATAGTGTATTTTATTTTCAAAAATTCATAAACCTAACACATGTTTTGTATGGTTTTTCAGTATGAATGATATAATTTAGTAAGAAGTTAGAAGAAAACTAGAGCATTTTCTGTGGAAAGAACCAAACACTCTGTATTAACTGACTGCAGATGAAGCTTCAGGGAAAATTGGATTGTGGTGCTGGAGAAGTTTTGATGGGGATACATTTTGCAAATGACTCTAGATTGTGTGGGTGGGCATGAAAAGAATGAACAGTACTTCTCTTCTATGCCTTGTTAATGGAAACCTATCAGAGAAATTATTAATAAATGTTGAGGATAAATTAGAAGTTGATGGAAATACATCTAATTTTTAAATTATCTATGTTTATCCACACATCTTGCAAGCTTTATTATTTTATGTCATTAATGAAAGTGATTAAACTAGTCTCATGAAGTAGAATTTTAGAAATGGAAATGGTTTACACATAATGACACAGGTCATGTGATCCTAGCTATATTATTCTATTACACAGCTATATATTAATTGTATTGTGATTTTTATATGTTCATTAGCCAGATATTCCCACATTCATATTTAGATTACCAGTCATTATTTTACAGTTGGGAACAATTCATATCAAGGTACAGGCTTTATATAAAAGATAAATTATACTTTCATAAATGTTTAGTTTCAAACTGTGGGTATATTTTAAAATGATAAATTCATTGATCTTTTATTATACAACTTTTGAATTTTTTCACATGTTTATTCTTATTAAGTATAAGTTTAGAAATGATTCATTAGGAGATATCATGTGGAAGCATGAGAAATGCCCAGTGTTGGGGGAGAGAGGAGAATTAGCAATGGAGGAAGTCACCAGAGTGCCACAGAGCAGCGACTGACTGGTAATGAAAATGGAGCAAAAAAGGCTTGCTTTGGAACAGATCTGTGTCTCTGGCCATCCTCTAGTTAGTGAGACAAATTGCTTCACTAGTCCAAGCTCCAGTTTTCTTTTGAAGGGTGAATGAAGGCCTCAGGCAGATTTTGCAGCCCCTGAATTTGTTGAACCCTTTCTGAGAGAACAACCAAAGGCTGTAAAGTTGATCTTTGTTGATAAGTGAGACCTTTAGAAGAATGGAAGAAAGCATGAAACTCTGTGGTACTAAAGAAGGGGCAATGAGTGTAGGTCATTTATATAAATAGTTTATAAGAAACTACATTTTTAGCAAGAAAGATATCATGATTAATTTTAAATGTATCTTAGGAAAATAACTTCTTCCTTAACAACTTCCCTGGTGGGTCAGATGGTAAAGCGTCTGCCTACAACGCGGGAGACCCGAGTTCAGTCCCTGGGTTGAGAAGATCTCTTGGAAAAGGAAATGGCACCCCACTCCAGTATTCTTGCCTGGAAAATCCCATGGACAGAGGAGGCTGGTAGGCTACAGTCCATGGGGTTGCAAAGAGTCGGACACGACTGAGCGACTTCACTTTCTTTCACTTTAGGAAAATAAAATAAACCCTATGTTTATTCCATTACTTATCACAAGTAATTGCTGCCCAAGGAATTTGAAGTATTTAAGAGTTGGTAGGAGATGGCCGGTGCATGGCCACGACTAAGGGATAATCATGATAGTTATGTTGAATGAGCACCTAAAGAGTGAAAGTGCCTTTTCATTTGTTATGTGTGTAAGTTTTGTCACTCTGGCAACTATTTTTTTAAGCTGAAAAATTAAAATTGAAGGGGTAGCTAAGTTGCTTACAATCTCACAGTTAGAAAGCTAGAAAGTAGCAGAGCCAGAACTCAAACTCAGTCTGCCGGACTATACAATCCATGCAAAGTCTAAACACATTGTATTGTCTCAAACAGCTGGGAGTAATAGTGTGGGGAATACAATATGGTTGAAAGATTAGGTAGCCTCTGTTTTTTAATTGAATAGTACTTTAAATATTATTTTTTTTTAATAAATTAACTGACTGAATCCCTTTGGCTCAAACCAGTGGAAATTGGCAAGTGTGGGACAGGGCAGTTGTCCTTAGGGGCAGTCAGGCACTATGATTGACATTTTCCATAGAGAATTTAAAAACAATAATAACGTGCTAAAAGTCAGCTTGCTTTTAATTATTACCATGTTCCAGCAATGCTAAGCAATATCAGTCCTAACACCTCCTAACTCCTAAATAATTGGTTTAACTCCTAAAGAATTGCTATAGTACTGATGAGTTTTAATTATTTACATATCTATACATATTATACATGTATACATGTATATATCATGTGTATTTGTGTGTATATATATATATAGAGAGAGAGTATGTGTTTGTGTTTATACATATATTTTATACATACATAGATATATTACTCATTCTTTAATCAACATGTTCTACATGGGAGATACTTTGAGGGAAATTCCACTTAGTCTCCCAGCACATGAAGACTCAGCTATATCCATTTGTTTCAAAAGTAAGCAGTCAGCCAACTTTTGTTTTTTTGGTCACTGTGTAACCAAAAGTGTGGACTGGCTGCTTTATCATTTATACCCAATTGTCACACAAACATTGTACATGTGCTTTTAGCAGTAAACTTAAAGCCAGCAGTGATATACATCATGAGTAGTTATACTCTGTGACAACTTAATTAAACAATTTTTTCCATCCTGAACATTGGAGTCAAAATTATGGTTAGAAGCAAAATAATACCTTCCCATTAGAATTCTCTGTTATCAAAAGCGGATCAATATTCCAGGAAAACTTTGTTTTCTAAACAGAGAGGAAAAAGAGCAAATTCAGCCTTGCATCAATTTACTGTTAAAAAAATTCTTTACCTAACTAAATTCAGTATAATCTTAATCCTGAAATGTAAAAATTCCTTTCTCAAAGTTCCTTTTTCACAAACTTTTTTTTTTTTTTTATCATTTTCTGGATCCATACAAAGTTTTCCCTTTTTCCCATCCAGAAACAACCAATTGTAGGACAAAGTTAATCATCATTTTTCCTCAACAAAAATATCTCCATTCTTTATAATTTCTCTCTCTGACAATATACATCCTACTTGCTTCACACACCAAAATGTCTCCCGTACCATTTGTACTTATTATGATTTTTAACCCTTGAAAACTTCAACAAAACCAAGAAACAAGTGATTGGAATATTATGCCAGCATTTTCTTTTTGGCAGACTTAAGAACATATTCCTTCATAGCACAATTTCTCTTTAATGTGGTACAATGTGTATTTAATAAACCCAAACATCTTTAGTTTCCCTCTTGGTCTTGTAAGAAGACAAAAGTAAGTAAATTTAAATTTGACTTATAAAGCACTTACTTTTTAAAGACAATTAAATACAGCTCTTGATAAATTAACCTCATCAATATTATCCAAAGACACATATTGAGACATACATCCATCCAAACAGAGATCTCATTATTTCATTTTTTTACATTTCATGAATTAGGCATTGCAGTTAAACTTATTAGTTTGTGAATAACAGTCAGAATTATCAAATTTATACATTCAATTGTAAAAGGCTTCTTTTTCTTCCTTCCTTTTTCCCCCCTTGGCTTCAAGTTTTGCTAATTAACCAAAAGCTGAGGTCCCAGGCAAAGTGGGCTGTTTGTATTTCAAGGACATGATTAGAGTTAACTTCAGGTTTTCTCCTAGGGTGTTTTTGTTATCTCAGGATGAGAATTCTGAAAAAAGTATTTCATCAAGCTAGTTTTCTCTAACTGCATGTGCAAAAAAGAACTTTTGGCATTTTCAATAGTTTCATCTTAAGAAATTTTTTCCAGAGTCTAAAGAAAAATCTTTTTTCTTTGTTCAGAGTTTAATAGCTTAATGAATTGAACCTGAATTTCTCATTTTATACAGGCAACAAGAACACCAATCACATAAATAGAATACACATCCACACACCAGAAGACACAACTGTCACAATTCTGCAGGAGGATGACTGATACGAGGCCCAAACACTTCTCTGACACAAATGGTCCTTGCTGCTGCTGCTGCTTCTAAGCCGCTTCAGTCGTGTCCGACTCTGTGCGACCCCATAGACGGCAGCCCACCAGGCTCCCCCGTCCCTGGGATTCTCCAGGCAAGAACACTGGAGTGTTCTTTCCTTCTCCAATGCAAATGGTCCTTAATGGTAGACAAACATCAGAACCAATTGGCAAAATGCCCCAGTGACCCTCCGTGCTCAAAAATGGTTCTCAGTATTAGACACACATCAGAACCAAGTGAAAAACAAGGCCCACATAGCACTTTGTTCTCAAAAGAGAACTTTGCCTGGGTGCCCACTGGTGAACTTACACAGTCTTGGTGCTTGTCAGCTCAGCCAGATGCATGTTTCCATCCCACCAAGGGAGAGCAGAAGCTGGCGGCTAGTGACGAGCAGGGGAGAAATAGGGAGGATCCCCAAAACAAAGGGTTTTGGCAGCTGCTAGGAACGTCCCCCAAATCCCCTTCTCTGGGCTAGCTAGCCATAAGAAGCTAGCTCATTACAACCATCTTGGCATGTCATGGCTGTGACTGTACTCTGGGAAGCCCAGGGGAGTGAGATGTCACAAGAGCACAGGAGCCGCAGCAGCCCCATAGTGGTTGCCAAAAAGTGCAACTGAAATTGGGGTCTGGCTGCTCGCCACTCAAAAGTCATTAAAGAGGCAAGGTTGGTGGAAAGGAAAGTTTGCTCTATGTTGGATACCGGCAACCAGGGTGGGGAGGGGGTAGGGCAGATGCCTGTCCAAAGGCCACATCCCCCGCCCACTGACAATCAGTGGGAAAGAGCTTTTATAGGTTGAGGAAGGGGGCTACATGCAGAAATAGCACAGTCAGCTCTTAAAGTCATCTTGAAATTGATCATCAGTGGTCTGATCAATGTCATCTTGATTGTCTTAAGTACAGTTAATATTTAGTTTCAAGGTCGGCTTGTTTCCATTTCCAGAGGCCAGTTCTCTAAGTTGTTGAAGTTTTTATCCTGGCTACAGTCTGGTCATCCTGTTGTTAACTTCTTCCACATGGTGGGGGTTTCAGTGTCTATAAGATAGCTCACAGGATGTGGCTCAGAATAATATCTATAATCCTTGAGAAGGACTAAAAGTCCTTGACTGTGCTTAATAACTAGACTATAATTATTTGGTCTCCTTTGACTCTTTTTGCGTCTACATTTTCCCACTTCTCTGATTAATCTTATTTGTCAGCTAAAGTCTTTCTACAGACAGAAGGCAGCCTGAGGACATGCTGGTGGTGGGGACCATAGAGTCCTGCTCTGTTTCAACTGGACTATCATTTATTTCAAACGCACTGTTTAAAATGTGTTGAAGAAAGTAAAAACTGTACTTAAATCAGACACAAACAATCCTGAGCAATTATAAACTTTGGAAAAGTTTACCAAGTGTAATACAAATTAATGCAAACTTTTCCAGTAAAGATATTTTAGTGGAAATATTTTGACCAAAGAGGTATTTGAAAGCTATCAGAATCAATTCTGAAGAAACAAAGACATGAGCAACATTTTATTGTTGAGATTGAATTTCATAAATCTCTGCCAAACTTAACTTTAATACTTTTCCTATAATTTGATATCGGTTACTTCATGTGAAGGAGATATTTTTAGAGTAAAATTCAGATAAAGTGCTTTTTGAATTACTCTGAGCAAAGATAGATCAATTAATCTGGTTACCCTGTCTCTGCTGAAGATGACTATATAAAAAAGATCAATTTTGACAACATTGTTGAAAAATATCCAGAAGTTAAGGCTTAAAGGAAAAACTGTAATATTATTGATGTCTTTAATAAAATCCTATGTAGATATACTTTTGCTACCTTTCATAATTAAAAAATCAATCCATTTCTTTTACATTTTTTCTGCAATATCTCTAATACATTAAAAAAATTTTTTTTGTATCTGTATATGGGTATATGGGCACAATTCATCCAGAGAAAATGTTTACTCTGTATATTTCCTTTCTGGCCATTTTTATTATTGGTCTCATTTCATGATTATTTCTGAGAACAACTTTTTCATATATATAAGAAGAGGATTAAAAATCACCTACTTTGGGTATCCAATGTGCTAGGTGTGCCACTGGCTAAAACAGTTGGTTTTTAAAATCTTAAATGGCTATGGAAAACAGCTTTTTATTGCTTTGCTTCCACCAGAGATCTGAGCATAGCAGTTGATCATACATACTTATTGAATGAAAAGAAAAATGATGAATGAATAATAAACAAATGCTTAAAATAAGCCATGTTTGGTCTGCTAACATTACTGGAAATCTACATTTTTACTGTAAGCCAAGATCCTAAAAATAATTTGACTGCTTATCAAAACTACTTCTTTAGGTTTATGGCTGAAGATGAAAAGCACTAAATAAATTCAGTAAACTTTAGAATTTGTGCCTGATCCCTTAAAAATAATCTGTAAAGGATTTTGGAATTTCAGTCCTGGCTTGACCTTTTGTTTTCTTCATCGGGTGAACTGAGAATAATATTAGTAGTGCCATATAAGGTTGAAATGAGAGTAAAATGAGATAATACAGAGACAGGATTTAACAGTGCTCGAAATAGTCTAAGCACTTGATAGATTATAGCTATCATGATCACATAGAAACTTAATTTTTTGGGTTAATTTACTCTGACCTAAAATGAGTCCATAATCCTTTCCATTTGAGATGAAAATATTTGTAAGTCAATGTTTTTTTCCTTAACACATCTTAACACTAGGACTTGGTGACTATAGTTCTTATCAGAATTAAGTGAAAGCCAGAAAATGATGAAAATGGGAAGGAATAAAAACATAAAGTAGACAAAGTACTTAAAATCTTTTGCGAGAGACAGACATATTTATAGTTGCCTGCAAACTAACATTATGTCAGACCATTCAACAAAATCCTGGAACTTAGGCTTGTGAGACGCAAGTTTCCCCCGGCCCTGGTGGCATCTTGCAGTGTAGAGCAGCGGTAGGCTCCCTTTCACTATCAGCTCTGTCTTCTTATTTTTCTTTGTATAAATAACACTGGAAATGTAGAAGAGTAACAGTTCATTTATACATTTAATTTCCTGTGTACTTCTCATTTTATCCTGAGATAGGACTGTGCCACTGAATTTTATATATTTCTGTACTATTGAAACTCTGTTCGCAGTTATGCCGTCCACCAGCGTAGCTGTGATGCGCCTTCACTGCCTCTAAGGGTACATACACCACTTCGTGTGACTCCTTCTGTTGTCATTTGGATGTTATTGACCCATAGCAGACTCTCTTTATTGCCTGCTTATTTTGGGAAAAGCAATAGTCCTCGCTCACATTTTTTTTTTTTCTTTAGGCCAGTAAAGAAACAATAAAGTTAACTAGTCTATTTTTATAGTTCATATACATTCTTCTTCTATTGTTTTAGATTTAAAGCTGATGCAAATCCCAGAGGAAGAGGCAGCACTTATTATTCTTCCTACATATATCAGAAAAGAGATGGTTATGGGTTGGAGACCATAAGTGCAGAGTCAGGAGTAACATGTTTAGTAAGCAGTGAATTCCCATCAGGATCACCTTAGAGTTTATGATAGAAATTCGTGGCGAAAATACAGTTCGTAGCAAAACAATATTGGATTGAGAAGGTACAATATAAGATGATAAAAACTAACTAGGAATTTGAATTTTATTTTGAAACCAAGTTCAAAATTTCTGTTGAACAAATAATCATGTTAAGGGAGTGATTGTATTGTTATTACTGATATAGTAATAATTCCACAAGTGTGGAAGTCTCTTAAGCAAGTCTCTCAAGCAACTCCGAGAGAAAAATTTTGTGTGACTCATTTTTCATCATTGTTGTATTTCAGTAATTTTGAGAATAGGGGACTTGTTGGCCACCAGTAAAGCAGCAATCGATAGAGATTTATGCCCAAATCTAATTCTTGACAAGCAGTCTTCTGTTATTTTCACTTATAATCATTGTGAGACTAAGCAGTTTATTTTCTCTTGACTTCAGGTCCTGCCTACTAACCTACACTTATTATTTTACCCCTTTCTTATGTGGTGCACTGATATTAAATATCCCCATGCTTGCAGCTTATTAAGCTTCATGTTTTTCTTAAATAGAGCTAGAAATAGTGATGTACTGGTAAATTACCTCGATGCTTGGGGCTGGTGCACTGGGACGACCCAGAGGGATGGAATGGGGAGGGAGGAGGGAAGAGGGTTCAGGATGGGGAACACATGTATACCTGTGGCGGATTCATTTTGATATTTGGCAAAACTAATACAGTTATATAAAGTTTAAAAATAAAATAAAATTAAAAAAAAAATAAAATAAAATTGAAAGCAGTGGGAAAAAAAAAAAAAAAGAAATATAAAAGCCTTTATTTGTAGCATTAGCCAGTTTCCATGGCGTAAATATTTCATTCATGGACTTCAAATTGGGAAGACATAGCGCAGTGAGCTCTCAAGAGCTGGAGGGGCTGGCTCCAGCCCAGGACTGGGAAGGGGATCAGAGACCACCCCACTCTGACCTCATAAGTCACAGAGGAAGAAACTGAAACCAAAGCAAAAGTGAATACTCACATTTCTCTGTTTTCTCCCCAACTGTGGGTACATAATTTAGTAATTTACCATAAACTACCTGAGGGCTGAGCCATTTATCCCAAAGAGGAGGTAGAGGTAACTAGAGGGCAGGATTTTACTCTATAAAGTATATATGGTGGATCAGTGGTAAAGACTCTGCCTGCCGGTGCAGGAGACACGAGATGTGAGTTCAATCCCTGAGTCGGGAAGATCGCCTGGAGAGAAGGAAACGGCAACCCACTCAGGTATCTTGCCTGGGAAATCCCGTGCGCAGAGGAGTCTGACAGGCTACAGTCTGTGGGAGTGCAAAGAGCTGGACATGACTTGGCAACTGAGCACGAGCATGGGAGATGAAATAAAGCTAAAATGCATTGACAGCCAGAAGCCAAAAGAGCTGATGACAGAAAAACGCTCTTCTTACCTATAAATGTTATTCTGTAACCAAACAATTAGATTGACAAATTAAAAATCATTGAGCATTGGACTGAGGCTGGGAGCGCTGATGCTCTATGATATTGGAGAGATATCTGTAGCTTTATTTTTAAATATTTATTATTTGGTTGTGTCAGGTCTTGGTTGTGGCATGTGGGATCTTTCATTGTGGAGCCTGGACTCTCTAGTTGTGGTGCGCAGGCTCAGTAGTTGTGGCGGGCGAGCTTATTTGCTCTGTGGTATGGGGGATCTTAGTTCCTCGACCAGGATTGAAGCTGTGTTCCCTGCATTGCAAGGCAGATTCTTAACAACTGAACCTCCAGAAATGTCTCAAGAGATATCTGTAGCTTTAAGAAATCTGTTACAGGTTTGTATATTTCTATCTCATTGATTGGCTAAGTCACAGAGTGACTTTCTTGTTGTTCGGTAGGTAGCCCAGTATGTCTGACTCTTTGCAATCTCATGGATTTTAGCACACGAGGTTTCCCTATCCTTCACCATCTCCCAGACCTTGCTCAAACTCATGTCCATTGAATTGGTGATGCCATCCAACCATCTCATCCTCTGTCATCCCCTTCTCCTCCCGCCTTCAATCTTTCCCAGCATCAGGGTCTTTTCTAATGAGTCAACTCTTCCTATCAGGTGGCCAAAGTATTGCAGCTTCAGCATCAGTCCTTCCAATGAATTTTCAGAACTGATTTCCTTTAAGATTGACTGGTTTTATCTACTTGAAGTCCAACGGACTCTCAAGACTCTTCTCCAATACCACAGTTCAAAAGCATCAATTTTTGGTGCTCAGCTTTCTTTATGGTTCAACTCTTACATTCATACATGACTACTGGAAAAAAAAACATATCTTTGACTAGATGGATCTTTGTTGGCAAAGTAATGTCTCTGCTTTTTAATATGCTGTCTATGTTGGTCAAAGCATTTCTTCTAAGGACCAACTGCTTTTATTTCATGGCTGCAGAAACCATCTGCAGTGATTTTGGAAGTCAAAAAAATAATGTCTGTCACTGTTTCCTCACCTAGTTGCCATGAAGTGATGGGACTGGATGCCACGATCTTTGATTTTTGAATGCTGAGTTTCAAGCTAGGTTTTTCACTCTCCTCTTTCACTTGCATCAAGAATCTCTTTAGTTCGTCTTCACTTTCTGCCCTAAGGATGGTGTCATCTGCATAGCTGAGGTTACTGATATTTCTCCTGGAAATCTTGATTCCAGCTTGTGCTTCATTCAGCCCAGCATTTCTCATGATGTACTCTGCATATAAATTAAATAAGCAGGGTGACAGTATACAGCCTTGACGTATTCCTTTCCCAATTTGCAACCAGTCCTTTGTTCTAACTGGTTCTAACTGGTTGCATCATCTAGTTCTAACTGTTGCTTCTTGACCTGCATACAGATTTCTCAGGAGGCAAATAAGGTAGTCTGGTATTTCCATCTCTGTGATCCATACAGTCAAAGGCTTTAGTATAGTCAATGAAGCAGAAGTAGATGTTTTTCTGGAACTCTCGTGCTTTTTCAATGATCCAGTAGACGTTGGCAGTTTGATCTCTGGTCCTCTGCTTTTTCTAAATTCAGCTTGAATATCTGGAAGTTCTCTGTTCATGTACTCTTGGAGCCTTGCTTGGAGAATTTTGAGTATTACTTTGTGAAATGAGTGCAACTGTGCAGTAGCTGGAACATTCTTTGGCATTGCCTTTCTTTGAGATTGGAATGAAAACTGACTTTTTCCATTTCTGTGGCCAGTGCTGAATTTTCCAAATTTGCTGGCATATTGAGTGCAGCACTTTCACAGCATTATCTTTCAGGATTTGAAATAGCTCAGCTGGAATTCCATCACCTCCACTACCTTGTTCTTAGTGATGCTTCCTAAGGCCCACTTGACTTTGTATTCCAAGATGTCTGGCTCTAGGTGAGTGATCACACCATTGTGGTTATCTGGGTCATTAAGATCTTTTTATGGTATAGTTTTGTGTATTCTTGCCACCTTTTCTTAATATCTTCTGCTTCTGTTACGTCCATACTCTTTCTGTCTTTTATTGTTCCCATCTTTGCATGAAATGTTCCCTTGGTATCACTAATTTTCTTGAAGAGGTCTCTAGTCTTTCCCAATGTACTGTATTCCTCTATTCTTTGTATTGTTCACTTAGGAAGACTTTCTTATCTCTCCTTGCTATTCTCTGAAACTCTGCATTCAGATGAATATATCTTTCTTTTTCTTCTTTACCTTTCATTTCTCTTCTTTTCTCAGCTAGTGGTAAGGCCTCCTCAGACAACCAGTTTGACTTTTTGCATTTCTTTTTCTTGGGGATGGTTTTGATCACCACCTGCCATACAGTGTTATGAACCTCAGTCTGTAGATCTTCAGGCACTCTGTCTATCAGATCTAATTTCTTGAATCTATTTATCTATTTGTATAATCATAAGGGATTTGACCCACCTCAAGGGCCTAATGGTTTTCCCTACTTTCTTCAATTTAAGTCTGAATTTTACAATATGGAGTTCATCATCTGAACCACAGGTAGCTCCCAGTCTTGTTTTTGCTGACTGTATAGACCTTCTCCATCTTCATCTGCAAGAATATAATTGTTTTGATTTTGGTATTGACCATCTGTTGTTGTCCATGTGTAGAGTCATCTCTTGTGTTGCTGGAAGAGAGTGTTTGCTATGACCAGTGTGTTCTCTTGGCAAAGCTCTGTTAGGCTTTTCTCTGCTTCATTTTGTACTTCAAAACCAAACTTGCCTGTTACTCCAGGTATCTCATGACTTCCTACGTTTGCATTCCAGTCCACTGTGATGAAAAGGACATCTCTTTTTGGTGTTAGTTCTATATGATCTTGTAGGTATTCATAGAACCTTTCAACTTCAGCGTCTTTGGCATTAGTTGTTGGGGCATAGACTTGGATTACTGTGATGTTGAATGGTTCACCTTGGAAGCAAACTGATATCATTCTGTTGTTTTTGAGACTGCACATAAGTACTGCATTTGGGACTCTTTTGTTGACTATGAGGGCTACTCCATTTTTCTAAGGGATTCTTGCCCATAGTAGTAGATGTGATTACACTCTTATGATTATACAAATAGATAAATAGACTCAAGGAATTAGATCTTATAGACAGAGTGCCTGAAGATCTGTGGATGGAGGTTCATAACATTGTATGGCAGGCAGTGATCATCTGAATTAAATTTGGCCATTCTGGTCCATTTTAGTTCACTAAAATGTAGATGTTCACTCTTGCCATCTCCTGTTTGACCACTTCCAACTTACTTTGATTCATGGACCTAACATTCCAGGTTCCTATGCAATATTGTTCTTTACAGCACCTGACTTTACTTCCACCACCAGACACATCCACAGTTCAGTTTAATCGCTCAGTCATGTCTGACTCTTTGTGACCCCATGAATCACACCACGCCAGGCCTCCCTGTCCATCACCAACTCCCGGAGTTCACTCAGACTCACGTCCATCGAGTCAGTGATGCCATCCAGCCATCTCATCCTCTGCCGTCCCCTTCTCCTCCTGCCCCCAATCCCTCCCAGCATCAGAGTCTTTTCCAATGAGTCAACTCTTCACATGAGGTGGCCAAAGTATTGGAGTTTCAGCTTCAGCATCAGTCCTTCCAATGAACACCCAGGACTGATCTCCTTTAGAATGGACTGGTTGGATATCCTTGCAGTCCAAGGGACTCTCAAGAGTCTTCTCCAACACCACAGTTGAAAAGCATCAATTCTTCAGCGCTCAGCTTTCTTCGCAGTCAACTCTCACATCCATACATGACCACTGGAAAAACCATAGCCTTGACTAGACGGACCTTTGTTGGCAAAGTAATGTCTCTGCTTTTAAATATGCTATCTAGTTTGGTCATAACTTTTTTTCCAAGGGGTAAGCGTCTTTTAATTTCATGGCTGCAGTCACCATCTGCCCTGATTTTGGAGCCCCCCAAAATAAAGTCAGCCACTGTTTCCACTGTTTCCCCATCTGTTTCCCATGAAGTGATGGGACCAGATGCCATGATCTTCGTTTTTGGAATGTTGAGTTTTAAGTCAACTTTTTCACTCTCCACTTTCACTTTCATCAAGAGGCTTTTAGTTCTTCTTCACTTTCTGCCATAAGGGTGGTGTCATCTACATATCTGAGGTTATTGATATTTCTCCTAGCAATCTTCATTCCAGCTTGTGCTTCCTTCAGTCCAGCGTGTCTCATGATGTACTCGGCATGTAATTTAAATAAACAGGGTGACAATATACAGCCTTGACGTACTCCTTTTCCTATTTGGAACCAGTCTGTGGTTCCATGTCCAGTTCTAACTGTTGCTTCCTGACCCGCATACAGATTTCTCAAGAGGCAGGTCAGGTGGTCTGGTATTCCCATCTCTTTCAGAATTTTCCACAGTTTGTTGTGATCCACACAATCAAAGACTTTGGCATAGTCAATAAAGCAGAAATAGATGTTTTTCTGGAACTCTTTTGCTTTTTTGATGATCCAGTGGATGTTGGCAATTTAATCTCTGGTTCCTCTGCCTTTTCTAAAACCAGCTTGAACATCTGGAAGTTCACGGTTCACGTATTGCTGAAGCCTGGCTTGGAGAATTTTCAGCAGTACTTTACTAGCATGTGCTGTTGTTTTTGGGTTGGCTCAGATTCTTCATTCCTTCTGGAGCTATTTCTCTGCTCTTCCTCAGTAGCATATTGGGCACCTATTGACTTGGTAAGTTCATCTTTCAGTGTCATATCTTTTTGCCTTTTCATACTGTTCATGGGGTTCTCAAGGTAAGAATACTGAAGTGGTTTGCCATTCCCTTCTCCAGTGGACCACATTTTGTCAGAATTCCACCATGACTCATCCATCTTGGGTGGCCCTACACAGCATGGCTCATAGTTTCATTGAGTTAGACAAGGCTGTGATCCGTTTGATTAGTTCTGTGATTGTGGTTTTCATTCTGTCTGGCTGTGGCTTTCTAGTGGTTCACTTAGATGCTGATCAATCCAGTGATGGTTTTGTTTCTGTTCCTCCTGGACCACACTTAACCAGTTGAGTGTTAGGTTTTATCTCTAATCCTTAGCTTTTCATTTGCACTTGGTAAAGTTAACTGGGACTTATGCACAGATAAGGCTTGACACTGCCATTGTGTCAAGATGTTCTGATTCTACGTTCAGTCTTTCTGGCTCTTCATGTAGTTTCTGACATCTGTTAGGCTTGCTTTTTATCATCTCACTCCTGAGGTTTCTTCCTCATTACTTTTTTTAGATCAGTTCTGCTGGGTTATTCTTTGACTCCTATGGGATTATCCACCTTTCAATGCTCTGCTTCTGTCTTCTGACATCTTCTAGATTAGCTAACTCTTAGCTTTTGTTTAGGAGGCTTCCCAGGTGGCTCAGTGGTAAAGTATCTGCCCGCTAATTTGGGAGATACAGGAGTCCCAAATTCAATCCCTAGGTTGGAAAGATCCCCTAGAGGAGGCAGTGGCAAGCCACTGGCATTTTTGCCTGGAAAATCCCATGGACACAGGAGCCTGGTGGGCTACAGTCCGTGGGATCACCAAGAGTTAGACCTGATTTAGTGACTGAACACGCACTCACCTTTTGTTTAGCGCCTCGACTTGAATCTCCTAATCTGTGCTCTATCTCTGGTCTCTCCATCCACATCCCCATCCATGTCTCTTGTCTGAAATTATCAGATATAAGGTGAAAAGGATAAAGATACCAGTTTTTGTCTAATATATTATTTAACTATTAATTACAATTTTAAGTATTAGTTAATCAAAATATGATTTAATTAAGATTCTCTCAAAAGGCTAATGACTTCTAGTTAATAAAGTTGAAAAACAGCAATAAAATGGATGTATTCCATTCTGTATTTGACCATTTTTTTCCAGATATGGGGGACTTGAAAAATTGACTAAAAGTGAACTGTTAGTAAAAATTACAACTGTCAGGTGAAAGAAAAAGTTGGACTTTTTGGTATAGAAGGGTCTTCTTGGGATGTTCTTTTGTGTGCCAAAGTATGAGTCATCTCTCTTGAAACATGGTCTATAGGATGTAAAGAATTTTACATACTTCTCATAGTAATTTCCTTCTGCTCTTCTCTTGGGCCATTAGTCAAAAGATATCCAAGAGAGAAAAAGATGGAGCTACCAGGTTTGGGGCTTGTATGAACTTCTAGTCTGTCTGTAGCGTGGAACTTCTTGGCTTATTCCATATTCAGTGAAGCCATTTTCAAAGCATACTTTTCTTCTAATAGAATATAAATTAAAAAAAATTTTATTTTTATTGATATGTGATACCCCAGATAAAATAAGCCTTTGAAGAAAAGCCTTGGAGATAGTTTTTTCATGTGCACTTATGATTCATAAATAAGGACTTATAGCAACATGTGAACACAGTGGAATAATAAAAAATCCCCTTTAGTAGGAGTTGTTTATGTTTTGCACTGGACTTGAAGGCCTAAAGTGTGGATATTTTTGACAAAGGTGGTATTTTCTACTATGTGGAAAAAATCTCCACAGATTTAGAGCAAGTTTAGAGCAGGTCAACCAAGATAGTGCCTCCCATTATTCATCCCAGCAAGTGGTCCTTCTCTTGCCTGATGTTTTGGTTTCATTTTCCTAACTTTTTCCCCAACCTGTCCTTCCCTTCATTGTATTAAACTCAAAATATATAATTTCGCCTTCTCTTCTGGACATAAGAGAATGATTCCTCTGAATAAAAACACTGCTATGCTTAGTCCTTTTGTGGCTTAATTTGAATCTCTCCCCTCAGGCTTGTGCTTCAGTAATCTGGAAAGATAATTAGGGCTACAGCATCTAAGGAGACATTCAGACTCCTGCAAGTCAAGCTGTAAAGAGGTCATCATGAAGTTGCTCAGTCGTGTCTGACTCTTTGTGACCCCATGGACTGTAGCCCACCAGGCTCCTCCATCCATGGAATTTTCTAAGCAAGAGTACTGAAGTGGGTTGCCATTAGGACAGTTATGATATGCATGCTGGAAAGCTCTTCCTGCAGCCATAAACAAAGGTACATTGTCTGGGAGCATTATTCCTAAAGGGTTTATCTAAAGTTACTATAAAACAGATGAAGCAAGCATTTCTTACTTTGTAGAAGTCTATTTTAAAACGTAAAAATCTACTGCTACCATGTCAGAGAGGTTGCTAGCTTGAGACAATGCTTGGGAAAAGAAAATGGGATATTTTAATGTAGTTTGCTCAGTATGTGCTTTATATCAAGGAAACTTACTTTTTCATTTAGTCATGTGAAAACTCATAGTTTGATAAAAATGTGTTCAATGACATGAACAAGAAACTAAAGATTAAAATCAATTACTACTAATTATTGTGAGTCATGTTATGATCAAGCTTCTCCCCAGCTCCTGAAAAGAATGAAATAGAGTTCTATATTAATCTAGTGTGTGTCTTCAGTCACTCAATCATGTCTTATTCCTTGCAACTCCGTGGACTATAGCCCACCAGGCTTCTCTGTCCATGGAATTTTCCAGGCGAGAATACTGGAGTGGATTGCCATTTCCTCCTCCAGCAGATCTATCTGCCTGACCCAGGGATCAAACCCATGTCTCCTGCACTGGCAGGCAGATTCACCACTGTGCCACCTGGGAAGCCCCAAAATAATCTAGAAATATTCCCCAAATATATTAATATTGAAAAAGTAAGCTTGTAAATGGTACATTCAAATGGTTTCACTAAAAAAAAGTATAGGACTCTATAAATATATATATATAAATGATTTATAAATTGATCGTGGATAAAGTTGTAGAAGGGTACATATCATACTATAATGTTGATTAGCTTAGAATGAACGGAATTGGTGAAAAGAATGGGAACACACTGGCTTTTAAATTTATGTACTAATGTATATATTTTTAACTCTTTAGAGTAAGCATATATTAATTTTATTGTTAATATGCATAAAGTTGAGGAACGTATCTGTAATTTCTGGGGATGAAGTGCTGGGGGAGGGTTTGACTCAAAAGAGCAACACGAGGGTGTTTTTTGGCTGATGGAACTGTTTTGTATTGTTAGTGTGATGGTAAAGGTTGACACATGAATCTGTGCATGTGCCAAAATTCATACAGTTTTACATCAAAAAAAGCACATTTTATTGTATATGAGTTTGTATTAAGAAACTATAAAAATCAGTGAAGGAAAAATTGAATGTTTTTTAAGTTGAGAACGGGATAATAAAAAATAGTCTCCCCAAATCTACTAATTATAGACTGGACTAAAAGACAATTTTTTTCCGAGAGAAACCTGTGCTATTGTGTTGAAAGCTTTAATATTATTTTCCAGTTTGAGCCCACTTAGTCATTGTTGGTCAGGACAGTTAAGTCAGTTAACTGATAGAATAGGTCAATAGGTATTATTCACCCAGTTGTATAAATAGCTAAACTAAAGCTTAGGACACTTTAGTCATTTACCCAGAGCTACATAGTTAATAGGACTTCAAGTTGAAAGCCAAACTTCAGGAAAAAAAGGAGGTCAAGATTTCTAAAAGTGAAAAATACATGGGATACAAACTGTATGATTTAACTATAATGTCAGCAACAAAAAAGCTAGCAAGATTTGAGATAGCAATATACTCCTTTACAATAAGAGTAATACAATGACCTTAAACATAAGTAGTTACCCATCTCCCCAGGCACTCTTGTAGGCACTATGGATAGATGATCACAAATTATTGGAATTATCCAAGTGTATAGTTCCATGATGCTGAAAATAAAGCAATATAATATTTTTATAAAGAATCTTAATTCTATTCTGCCAAAGAACTTGACCTACACACTTGCAAGAATCCATTAAAAAGTGAAATAGTGGAGGGTAGAGAGTCAATGGTAAATGATTTAACCTGGGGTCACTGCAGTAAGAAGAGGAGGATAATAAATTTGAAGTCTGTTTGGTAGTGCTACATTAACATCTTATGACAATGTTGAACCCTGCGTTTTCATATCAATAGGAGTTAAGTGGCAAAAGAGATCAGAGTTACACAGTCAGCGTTGACAGTTTTCATCGTAATTCATAGATATGTACATTTCCAGTACTAATAGTGAATATTAAATATCTGTCTTTCTTTTAAGTGATCATAATTTAAGACGGTCAATCATGCTCAGTTACTCAGTTGTGTCTGACTCTTTGCAACCCCATGGACTGTATCCCACCAGTCTCTTCTGTCCATGGAATTTCTCAAGCAAGAATACTGGAATGGGTTGCCATTTCCTCCTTCAGGGGATCCCCACCTTTCTTGTCTTCTCCTGCATTGGCAGGTGAATTCTTTACCACTCATCCACCTGGGAAGCCCCTATAATCAAGATAGCACATTGTAAATATAAACTGTTTTACAAGAGTAAAACAGGAATTTCCTCACTGACTTCATCCGAGTCAAGATTATTTATTTATTTTTAAAAATTTTCCTTTTACTTTTCTTTTTCATTGTCAAACACTGCTTGTCATTTTTGCCTCATCTGTCTAAATTGTGTTCATCCTTTCTGTGCTCAGTTGAAAAATTTTATGCAAACCTCTTTGGAAATAACACTTTTTATTTTCTAAAATCTTACCATACTTAGTATAGTATGTTAATTTCATCTCTCCAAACAGATGTGAGTAATTTAAGTGCAGAGACTATATCATCCTTTGACAGTTCCCTAGCATCCATTCATTCAATAGTTAATATGTACTGATCACCTTCTCCCCTCAGGGTACCATATTAGCTGGGGAAGGAGATACAAAGGTGATCTAGAACTTGTCTTGATTTTAAAGCAGCGATCCCCAACCTTTTTGGCACCAGAAATCAGTTTCGTGGAAGACAGATTTTCCACGGATGGGGTGGGAGGATGATTCAGGGATGATTCAAATGCATTACATTTATTGTGCCTTTTATTTCTAAACTAATGCTGACCCTGGTCTGACAGGCGGTACCATTCTCTGACCCCGAGTCTAGAGACTCATGCTTTAAAGAATTTATCATTCAGGAGAAGAGTTAGAACTTGCTGTTCATGTTACTCCATTATGTGGTACAAAGTGATGAAAAAAGAGATAAAAAAGACACTGGAGTATTGGTACAATTGGTGGAGGGTATTTTTTCTGATGTTTGAAACATTTAATGAAATTTCTATCCTAGTCTGGTTTATTATCCCAGAAATTTTCCCTTATATCTGACACTGACAATAAAAATTATGTGTAACTTTTTTTTCTGGGAAAGAACTTGCTGAAAAATATCATTTCCCCCCACCCCCATTCATTGCAATGATGTATAATCCCCTGGATTACAATATACCTAAAATTAGGTTGTGTCTTTTAACAAATTTGAGAAGATGACAATCATGACATATTAGGTTAAACAATTTGAAACTGATATTAACATTTTTTGGCCTACAAAAGCAGCAATTTTATATGATATAATTGCCAGCCCATTTGTAAATTTTTGTTATTTTCCCCATTCATCTTCTCATCAACTCAGGATGAGTTATTAATTGTCTGTGAAAAAAGGCATGAAAACCGAGCAGTGGGCCCTATATTTGACACTGTAGCAAAATATTCACTGTGGCTCCCCAGGTGGCTCTGTGGTAAGAACCCTCCTGCCAATGCAGGTGACGTGGGTTTGATCCCTGGATTAGGGAGCTACCCTGGAGAAGGAAATGGCAACCCACTCCAGTATTCTTGCCTGGGAAATCCCATGGACAGAGGAGCCTGGTGGACTACAGTCCATGGGGTGGCAAAGAGTCAGACACAACTTAGCGACTGAGTATGCATGCATTCACTATGGGGTAAATGACCTCAATTATCCATTTTCTTGCAAATCAATAACCAAAGGCTTGAAGACATTTCAGAGGTGAGAAACACAGGTAGATGTAATGCTCAAAATTCTCCAGACCAGGCTTCAACAGAACATGAACCGTGAACTTTTAGATGTTCAATCTGGTTTTAGAAAAGGCAGAGGAACAAGAGATTAAATTGCCAACATCTCTTGGATCATAGAAAAAGCAAGAGAGTTCCAGAAAAACATCTATGTCTGCTTTATTGACTATGCCAAAGCCTTTGACTGTGTGAATCACAATAAACTGTGGACAATTCTGAAAGAGATGGGAATACCAGACCACCTGACCTGCCTCTTGAGAAATCTGTATGCGGGTCAGGAAGCAACAGTTAGAACTGGACATTGAACAGCAGACTTGTTCCAAATAGGAAAAGGAGTACGTCAAGGCTGTATATTGTCACCCTGCTTATTTAACTTACATGCAGAGTACATCATGAGAAACACTGGGCTGAAGGAAGCACAAGCTGGAATGAAGATTGCTAGGAGAAATATCAATAACCTCAGATATGTAGATGACACCACCCTTATGGCAGAAAGTGAAGAAGAACTAAAAGCCTCTTGATGAAAGTGAAAGAGGAGAGTGAAAAAGTTGGCTTAAAACTCAACATTCAGAAAACGAAGATCATGGCATCTGGTCCCATCACTTCATGGCAAATAGATGGTTGTGTTATATTAGACATAAGGTTTCTTTATAACTATGAAATTTCAAATAATTCATATAGTAATCATTCCCTATATTTAGGATATGATCTCTGTCCTTAATGAATCTATAATCCATATATAGAAATGAGTTAAGTAATAGTTCAAGATGACATTAGAGATGATAGAATAAATATTATGGCAAAACAACTGGCGCAGACAACAAGTGCTTAGGAATTCATAAAAGGAGATGATCTTGAGAGTGGGAGAAGAATTTCAGGAGGGATTTTGTGTCTTGAAAGATGGGTGGCAAAACATTTGTTTAGGTCCTTTACCTATTTTAGATAGGATTATTTACTTTTTTGCTGTTGAGGTATATGGATTCTTTATAGGGTTTGGATGTTAACCCTTTATTTATCTGATGGATATATGGTTTGCAAATATTTGCAAATAAATTATTAGATTGCCTTTTCATATCAGTTTTTGTGTATGTTGTGAAATAATGATCCAATTTCTTTGTTTTGCATGTAGATATTCAGTTTTCCTAACACCATTTGTTAAGAAGACTATCTCTCATTGTGTATTCTTGGTATCAAAGATCAGTTGACTACATATGTGTGGGTTTATTTCTCAGATCTTTATTCTGTTCCACTGGTTTATCTGCTGTTTTTCATGCCTGTACCTTACTGTTTTGATTACTTTAGCTTTGTAGTATGAAATCAGGGAGCATGATACCTTCATCTTTGTTCTTCTTTCTCAAGGTTGTTTTGGCTATTCGATCTTTTGTGGTTCTGTTACAAATTTTAGAGTGATTTGTTTTTGTCCTATGAAACATGCCATTGGGATTTGATTGAGATTACATCAAATTATAGACTGTTTTGGGGCATATAGATACTTTAACAGTATTGATTCTTCCAATCCATGAATATTGAATATCTTTCCATTTTTTGGTGTGTACTCTTCAATTTCTCTCATCTGTGTCTTAAAGTTTTCTGAGTGCAAGTCTTTTACCTTCTGGTTAGAATAGTTCCTAGGTATTTTATTCTTTTTGATGAAATTGTAAGTGAGATTTTCTTAATTTTTTTCCTTCTAGTTTGTTATTAGAAATGCCACTGATTTCTGTATATTTATTTTCTATCCTGTGACTTTGCTGAATTCATTTAATAACTTTACCACTCTTTTGGTGGAGTCTTTAGGATTTTCTGTATGTAGAATTATGTCATCTGCAAATGGTGACAGTTTTACTATTTCCTTTCAATTTGCATCCCTTTTATTTCTATTTCTTGATTAATTGCTGTGGCTAGAACTTTCAATACTCTGTTGAATAAAAGTGACAAAATTGAGCATCCTTATCTTGTTCCCAGTCTTAGAAGAAAAGCTTTTAGCTTTGATTTCTTTGATGGCTCATTTGTTGTTTAGCAGCATGTTTCATGTCTATATTTTTTGGTTTTTCATGCTTTTTTATTCTTGTGATTCTTTTCTAGTGTCATACCATTGTTTTGGGAAAAGATGCTTGATACAGTTTAAACCTTCTGGAATTTATTGAGACTTGTTCTGTGTGAGATAACTTGTAAATAGCTTGTTAATTTGGTAAAAAAAAATTAGCAGACATGCTATTGTTCTCAAAATAAATAAGGAGATGTATCATGGGGGCATGAATGGGTAGAGGCAATAGTCTGTTCTACCAAGACAGGAGAGAAAGAAAACTTGAAAAGTTTAAAGAACAGCTGGGTTTCTAATATGAACTAGTTTTGGAGAGGGGATCAGGGCAAGCAGGAATAAAGGCAGAGGTATGTGATAGAGCAGGGGACTATAATGGAGAGCCTAAAGAGAAGGTATAGGAAGAGAAGACAAAAGAAAAAAAGAGAATAAGATTTTGGTGGATCTGATCTATAATGCTTAGAAGTGTATCATATTGATGGTGTTCCAGATTCTTCAGGTTAGCCTATGGTTTGCTGCAAAGTCAGGTGTTCATTCAAGTCCTTGGACCATCACAAATGAATAGAAAATATTTCATCTTGACAGAATCCACACTGACTTCTTTAGGCCAAAGAAAGATGATCCTGACAAATATCCACTTTTGAAAAGAAAAGATATTTTATAAACAATGCATGTTTATCTTTGAAGTAAGAACAGCCCTGTTAACACTTTATGCTTAAATATTTATTTGATATTATGTTACTGTACATTTCTTTCTACCTAAACTTTACAGAATGATACATTTTTATTTCCTCCATTTGCAGGATTATTTACTCCTACAAAATCCTTGCTTGTGAGCATTGCTTTATTCCTGTTTGTGCTGTTAAAGTTCAGCCAGATGGAACTCTTCCAAGCCCTCGTTTTGGTCAGACATTTGAGCAGCTGGGATTGTGTCGTTTCTGAGTTTGAGGGAAAGAATCTGGAGAGCCTGTGCCAGCAGGGCATGAGCTCTCATGATCTCTCTCAGTAGTTTTATAGTCACACAGTTTCACTTAAAAACGACTAACATCTTAATTTGTGCCAAGATCGAGAAAGTGAAAAGAAATTGCATCTAATATCTGACTTTTAACATTTCAGGCCACTTGTGATTGCTTTATTAAACTCACTTTAGAAAATTGTAATGATACCATTATTCTATCTTGTGAAGTCACTTGGCGTGAAGTGTGTATTAAAGTGGCTCTAGGATAATTTCTTTGAAAGGGGTTGAGATTCACTATGTTCAACTTAGATCAGGAAGTGGAAGATAATTATGAAAAATTGGTGTTGCTGTAGCGTGTGAGATTTATCTCAAAGACAAAGTAAGTTTTGAAAAATATTCTTTGTACTATTAAAAAAGGATAGAGTTTATTTTAAATTCTGATAGTTGTTATAAATGAGATTTAACCAAAATGTTTTTTCTGTTCTCATTTTTGATAGCTTAATATTTGTGAAAATGAAATTTAAAAATAAATTTTAAAATAGGTAAATAAATTCCCACTTATTACGTGTAATTTTGTCAGTCATGTTGGAAGTCTAAGCAAATGCCATGATCAGATTAGAAACCACCCAATTTTGTTGCAGATAAGTTATGCGAAAATAGTATTGGCTCTTAAAAATAAGATAATATTGGATAATAAAAAGATGTCATCGCAAAGATTTGTAATAAAAAGTGGGATTTTAATAGTAATATAGTTCTGACTGGAGATGAAATGAGAAGTTGGGAAGACTGAGAGCCTTTGAATAATACAGTGAAAGACATCTGAGTCACAGCTCATTAGTTGCAATTTGAAACTCATTAAAGAGCTATGTGATGTTAAACTTCTAAAATAATAACATGCAAATAGCTCCAAGTATAATCTATGGAGTCCCTTCAATAATTATTTTCATAGAAGCTAATACTTGGAATATCGTTACAGTTTTGATGAAAATTTTAGAATAGAAAGGGACTCCTAGAAATCATGTGGTTTAATTTCAATTCTGTTTAATTTATTGAGGCATAATTGACATACAGTAAAACACAGATTATGTGTTTATTCCAATGAAATTTGACAGCTGGACTTTTGTCTTAGTCCCCTTCCACAGGTAATGAGCAGATGCCTCACCTGTACATATTGCCAACCTCAGTCTCTGTCCTTATGCCATCCCTGCTTCTGAGTTGTTATGTCCAGTCTTTCCTCTATCCAGGAAATAGTCTTGCCTTATGCTTCAGGTTGCTGTTTGAGCATTTTCTGCTTATGGGAATGCTCCCCAGGTGATAGCCACTTGTCTGCCTTACTCTTGAGCATTCAACATGCTTCTGAAATTCCCTGTGGTTCTCCAGTATTCTCAGATTGGTTATCTAGAATGAAAGGATTTTGAATCTGAAGCAGAGGTTGTGGCATTGCACCTTCTTAGACATTGTGCATTCTCACCCTGAAGAGCCAGGCCTGGGCTGAAGTTTGTGTCTCGCGTCTCTACCCTTCCTGGTCCTGGGTTCCTCACTAATTCAGAATGCTCCGCTTCCTTTGTACTTAAGGAACTGCTATGATAGTGGTGTTTAACAGTGCTATCTGCTTAATTCTTTGTCATTACTATTTTCACATTTTCAAACAATTCACAGTGTCTGCTGAGATAAAGCGGGAGAGTTTGCTCTTATTTTATTTGCAATTGTTGGTATCTTATCTCAGTACAGTCTTTTCCCTTCACTCAGCTCCCTCAATCCTGTTAATAGTAAACGTTTATCAGAATAAGTTTTCATCTCAGGAGACCTGATATAGTCATATTTAAAAATAACATTTCAAATAAGATATTGCTTGGAAGTTTCTTCTGATTTTCTTTCCTTAACAAAACAAAAGTTGGCAGGATCTTGATCTTAAATAGAAACTGATGCCTGTAGGTATTAAAAGAGTAATTTAATATGGAAGAAATCTATATTTAATAAATGTTTATAATACATATTTTATAACCACTTTTTCCATGATCTTTTCTGGGACGGTTGTTCTAGTGTGTTTCAGTGATGTTAGAATTGTGTGACATTAAGTTGTGATTCTACCCAGCTGCTACTTTGGATAGGCAGAGACTGTGTGCTTAGCCTGTACCTCTGGGAAAGTTTTTTCTCTTTGTAATTCTCAGACATGTTAATGTATCCCATTTGATTCATTCTCCCTTTCTTCTTTTCCATCTCACGGTTAACATTATAAAGCTTCTCGCTGAAGTTTTTTTCCTTTCCTCTTTATTTGGTCTTTGTTGGAAGGTCCGTGAACGCTTCTAAAAGATCATAGTTTCAGTATCCTCAGTAATAGTCCATTTAACAAACTCTTAATAAATTCTCTAAACCAATGATTTCCCCACCAATGGGGAAATGATTTCAGCATCACACTCCCATAGTCCTATTTTTGAGATCTTGAGTTTTGAAAGTTCTTTTCTGGCCACAGTTTTCTTCCTATCCTTGCCTGAAACCTCTGCTGCTGCTGCTGCTGCTACGTCGCTTCAGTCGTGCGCGACTCTGGGCAACCCCATAGACGGCAGCCCACCAGGCTCCGCCGTCCTTGGGTTTCTCCAGGCAAAAACACTGGAGTGGGTTGCCATTTCCTTCTCCAATGCATGAAAGTGGAAAGTGAAAGTGAAGTCGCTCAGTCGTGTCCGACTCCTAGATACCCCATGGACTGCAGGACTGCAGCCTACCAGGCTCCTCCGTCCATGGGATTTTCCAGGCAAGAGCACCGGAGTGGGTTGCCGTTGCCTTCTCCTCTGAAATCCTCTAGCTGTTCATAATTCTTCCTTCCAGTTTGTTGCCTACTCTTGGCCTTCTTTCTCTCCCTGCCCTGATCAGAGAGTGTTTTAATCTCTTTAACAGCAGTCTCACCAGTAACAACAGTCTCCTCACATTCTTTGGGTCCTGCCTTCTAGAGTCAGTCATCAGCTTCCTCTCAGCCTGCTTCTGGTCCAAATGGTGCTCAGAATAGACTGCCTGACATCACTGCAGGTCATTCTTAGGAAAGCTTCCAGTCACAGTCAGTCCTTCTTGATTTCTAATTGATGTCATTCATAGTTATTAACTCATAGAAATCTTTACAACTTTTCTCAAAAACCCAACACTCAACAAGCTATCCGTTCATTTGAATATCCAGATTTAAAAAAACTGGAATCCATTAGGTATCAGATCAGACCAGATCAGTCACTCAGTCGTGTACGACTCTTTGCAACCCCATGAATTGCAGCATGTCTGGCCTCCCTGTCCATCACCAACTCCCAGAGTTCACTCAGACTCACATCCATCGAGTCAGTGATGCCATCCAGCCATCTCATCCTCTGTCGTCCCCTTCTCCTTCTGTCTCCAATCCCTCCCAGCATCAGAGTCTTTCCCAATGAGTCAACTCTTCCCATGAGGTGGCCAAAGTACTGGAGTTTCAGCTTTAGCATCATTCCTTCCAAAGAAATCCCAGGGCTGATCTCCTTCAGAATGGACTGGTTGGATCTCCTTCCAGTCCAAGGGACTCTCAAGAGTCTTCTCCAACACCACAGTTCCAAAGCATCAATTCTTCGGTGCTCAGCCTTCTTCATGGTCCAACTCTCACATCCATACATGACCACTGGGAAAACCATAGCCTTGACTAGACGAACCTTTGTTGGCAAAATAATGTCTCTGCTTTTGAATACGCTATCTAGGTTGGTCATAACTTTCCTTCCAAGGAGTAAGCGTCTTTTAATTTCATGGCTGCAGTCACCATCTGCAGTGATTTTGGAGCCCAGAAAAATAAAGTCTGACATTGTTTCCCCTGTTTCCCTATCGATTTCCCATGAAGTGGTGGGACCGGATGCCATGATCTTCGTTTTCAGAATGTTGAGCTTTAAGCCAACTTTTTAACTCTCCACTTTCACTTTCATCATGAGGCTTTTTAGTTCCTCTTCACTTTCTGCCATAAGGGTGGGGTCATCTGCATATCTGAGGTTATTGATATTTGTCCCGGAAATCTTGATTCCAGCTTGTGTTTCTTCCAGTCCAGCGTTTCTCATGATGTACTCTGCATAGAAGTTAAATAAACAGGGTGACAATATACAGCCTTGACAAACTCCTTCTCCTATGTGGAACCAGTCTGTTGTTCCATGTCCAGTTCTAACTGTTGCTTCCTGACCTGCATACAAATTTCTCAAGAGGCAGATCAGGTGGTCTGGTATTCCCATCTCTTTCAGAATTGTCCACAGTTTATTGTGATCCACACAGTCAAAGGTTTTGGCATAGTCAATAAAGCAGAAATTGATGTTTTTCTGGAACTCTCTTGCTTTTTCCATGATCCAGCAGATGTTGGCAATTTGATCTCTGGTTCCTCTGCCTTTTCTAAAACCAGCTTGAACATCAGGAAGTTCATGGTTCACATATTGCTGAAGCCTGGCTTGGAGAATTTTGAGCATTACTTTACTAGCATGTGAGATGAGTGCAATTGTGTGGTAGTTTGAGCATTCTCTGGTATTGCCTTTCTTTGGGATTGGAATGAAAACTGACTTTTCCAGTCCTGTGGCCACTGCTGAGTTTTCCAAATTTGCTGGCATATTGAGTGCAGCACTTTCACAGCATCATCTTTCAGGATATGGAATAGCTTAACTGGAATTCCATCACCTCCACTAGCTTTGTTCATAGTGATGCTTTCTAAGGCCCACTTGACTTCACATTCCAGGATGTCTGGCTCTAGGTCAGTGATCACACCATTGTGATTATCTGGGTCATGAAGATCTTTTTTTGTACAGTTCTTCTGTGTATTCTTGCCATCTCTTCTTAATATCTTCTGCTTCTGTTAGGTCCATACCATTTCTGTCCTTTATCGAGCTCATCTTTGTATGTATAGTCCATATTAATTTCATCCATCTTCATCTCAAAGTTTGTGTAATTAATCAGCCACTCTTTCTCCTCTTATCTGAAAAGGAAAATCTGAAATTTCTTTTCAAGACTTTCTTCATACTTACCTTCATTTGAAGTTGTGAATTCATCTGTAGTCTTTCTGCTGCCAACGAACTTAATTTAAATTCATAGTCTCTCATGTATATTACCATATGTAAAATAGATGACCAGTCCAAGTTTGATGCCTGAAAAAGGGCACTCAAAGCCGGTGCACTGGGACAACCCAGAGCGATGGGATGAGAAGGGAGGTGGGAGGAGAGCTTCGGAATGGGGGACACGTGTACACCCGTGGCTGATTCATGTCAATGTATGGCAAAAACCACAACAATATTGTAAAGTAATTATCCTCCAATTAAAATAAATAAATTAATTTTTAAAAAAGAAAAGAAACAAACATAGTTTCTAATTTATTCCTTATGCCACTGCAGTTTAGTTTTCTGTTTGTGCTGTGCTTAGTCTCTCCTTTGCTATCCTATGGACTGTAGCCCACCAGGCTCCTCGGTCCATGGGGATTCTCCAGGCAAGAATACTGGAGTGGGTTGCCATGACCTCCTCCAGTGGATCTTTCCAACCCATGGATCGAACCCAGGTTGCCCACATTGCAGATGAGTTCTTTACTGTCTGAGCCACCAGGGAAGCCTTTAGTTCTTATATCAATGAAACTGCTCCAAGGTCTTGAGGTTATCACCTGATGGCCCATTTTCAGTTTCTGAGTCTTCTTTTCTTCTCACTTTCCTTGACCATGCTGCAGGATTTATCCTTGTTTATCACTTTTCCAACCAAATATTCTGCTTCCTTCATTTTTATAACACTCCAGAGACCTGAAATCCACTTTAGCTAATCTTGGTAAGGATGTATCTATATCAAGGCATCCCTCCCTTTTTCCAATAAAACCTTTATTAAACTGGAAAAGGATCACTTTACTTATTATTGCAGCTACATTTTTAGCAATTAAACAATTTTATTGTAAGTAGGCTGACCTTAATTTTATGTCATGCAAATGTAAATAGATTTTGGCAAAATTAAACAATTACAAAACATGTGTGATGAGAAGTTATTATATTAAAAGAGTGTGTCAAGAAGATTAACTTAGTAATGATATATTGTTCTAGGTGGTGAAAGGAGAAAATGGAGTCACTGAGTTCAGGACACCTGCTAGGTGCCTTTTAGGGTATAGATTAGTGTAGAGACAGATGGAATGGAGAGCTAAGGAAGAATAACAAACATCCTACCAAATCAGGCTTGCTAAACTGGGTAAAATCTGGGTTAGAAAGATGAACCAAAGTTAGTAGACAATTGTTGTTGTTCAGTCACAAAGACATATCCAACTCTGCGACCCCATGAACTGCAGCATGCCAGGCTTCCCTCTCCTTCACTATCTCCTAGAGTTTGCTCAAACTCATGTCCATTGAGTCAGTGATGTCATCCAACCATTTTGTCATCTCTTGCCCCCTTCTCCTCTTCCCCTCAATCTTTCCCAGCATCAGGATCTTTTCCAACTAGTTGGTTCTTTGCATCAGATGGTCAAAATATTGGAGCTTCAGCTTTAGCATCAGTCCTTCCAATGAATATTCAGGGTTGATTTCCTTTAGGATTGACTGGTTTGATTTTCTTGCTGTCCTAGAGACTCTCAAGGGTCTTCTCCAACACTTGAGTCCAAAAGCATCAATTCTTCAGCACTCAGTCTTCTTTATGGTCCAACTCTCACATCTGTACCTGACTACTGGAAAACCATAGCTTTGGCTAGACGGATCTTTGTTGACAAAGCGATGTCTCTGCTTTACTGTCTAGGTTTGTCATAACTTTTCTTCCAAGGAGCAAATGTCTTTTAATTTTGTGGTTGTAGTCACTGTTGCCAGTGATTTTGGAGCCCAAGAAAATAAAATCTGTCACTGCTTCCATTTTTCCCCTACTTATTTGCCATGAAGTGATGGGACCAGATGCCATGATTTTAGTTTTTTTAATGTTGAGCTTTAAGCCAATTTTTTCACTCTCCTCTTTCACCTTCTTCAAGAAGCTGTTTAATTCCTCTTTGCTTTCTGCCATTAACGTGGTGTCATCTGCATACCTGAGGGTGTTGATATTTCTCCCGCCATCTTGATCCCAGCTTGTGCTTCATTCAGCTCAGCATTTCACATAATGTACTCTGCATATAAATTAAATAAGCAGGGTAACGATATACAGCCTTGATGTATTGCTTTCCCAATTTTGAACCAGCCCATTGTTTCATGTCCAGTTCTAAGTGTTTCTTCTTGTCCTGCGTGTAGGTTTGCATTGGAACAATGGAGTCTTAGTCACTGGACCACCAGGGAAGTCACTAGGAAGCAATGACCACTGTTTACTTTGATATTCAAAAAATTTAGTGACTTTTCCCACTAAGCCTGTAGAGAAACCAAAATATGCTGATATTTTAGATTAAAACCAACATAGTATTTTCCAGATGCAAATAATATAACTTGAAATATTGATTTAAAAGCAGCTACCATTCAATGAACACTTTATGGGCAAAGAAGGAATTTATTATTCTTATTTTTTAAATGTGGAAAACGAGACTCAGAGAGTTTAGGCAATAGGTCTAAGGTCATTAGAACAGGGCACCTAGCCCCAAGTGTCAATCTACAGACTTTTGCCCTTTCTGTTCCTCACTTGTATAAGGCTGTAGATTCAACAGCAGAGAATCTGAATTCTAGTCCTATGCTTCTGTAATTTAATTGTGGAACAACCAATGAGTCCTTTAATCTCTTCAGCCCCAGTACAATCTTCTGTTTAAAAAAAAAAAAGAGGTGATAAGAAGGAGATAATTCATGAAATCCTAAGTATGGGAATTTTACTGGACAAATGACATGACTTTTTTTCCCAACAAATACTTGGCAGGAATAAAAAGGCATGGGGAGATTAAAAGAGACCAGACATATTGTGGGTGGGGGATGGGACTGTTCCTGATTTAAATAACAAACTGAAGGAAAAAAATGTGTGAGAAAATCATAAAATTTGAACATTAACTGTTTGATGGTATTGAGGAATCATTAGTAATACTGTAAAATGTGATAATGAAATTAGGAAATGTTATGCACAAAGTGTTACCTACTAATGATACATACAAAAGGGTAAATACTGGAAGTGATACTAAGTGTGAGATTTGTTTTAAATATAAGTGAGGTGGAGACAGATGAGAAAAGATCAGCATATGCTGATAATTGTTAAAGCTGAGTTGTGTGTGCATGGGAGTTCATTATACTAATTGCTCTTCTTTTGTATGTGTTTAAAATTTTCCATAATAAAAGTTAAAAAAAAAAAGACAAGAAATAAGAATGCTAGACAGATATTTCAAAGTTTACTTTCAGATGTAAGAGTGAATCATGAAGTCAGATATGATATTTTATTATTATTGTCTCTTACATCATTTGTGTAAGGCAAAGTATAGTTTTATTCTATTATTTTTAAGATATTAAAGAATAGTTGGATTTTTAAAACTTACCCTAATGTATAAATGTCACTGTTTCTACCACATGCAATTCACACCTCAATTGATTTTGCTAAATATATTTGTCAGGACTGTTCTATCAAGAAATTAAGTACCTGAAATGCAGGAACATTCTTAAATTCTACCTCACTGATTTTGATGGGAAAACAATTTCTCATCACAAAAATTTAAAATTTATTGTGTTGTTTCCAATGTTTAATACAGATTCCAAACCAGTTCTCCAACAAATACTAAAGGATATTCTCTAGACAGGAAACACAAAAACGGTGTATAAATTCGAACCCAAAACAATAAAGTAAATGGCAATGGGAATCATACTTATCAGTAATTACCTTAAACGTAAATGGGTTGAATGCCCCAACCAAAAGACAAAGACTGGCTGAATGGATCCAAAAACAAGACCCCTACATATGTTGTCTACAAGAGACCCACCTCAAAACAGGATACAGACTGAAAGTGAAGGGCTGGAAAAAGATTTTCCATGCAAATACGGACCAAAAGAAAGCAGGAGTAGCAATACTCATATCAGATAAAATAGACTTTAAAACAAAGGCTGTGAAAAGAGACAAAGAAGGTCACTATATAATGATCAAAGGATCAATCCAAGAAGAAGATATAACAATTATAAGTATATATGCACCCAACATAGCACCACAATATGTAAGACAAACGCTAACAAGTATGAAAGGAGAAATTAACAATAACACAATAATAGTGGGAGACTTGAATACCCCACTCACACCTATGGATAGATCAACTAAACAGAAAATTAATAAGGAAACACAAACTTTAAATAATACAATAGACCAGTTAGACCTAATTTATATCTATAGGACATTTCATCCCAAAACAATGAACTTCACCTTTTTCTCAAGCGCACATGGAACCTTCTCCAGGATAGATCACACCCTGGGCCATAAATCTAGCCTTGGTAAATTCAAAAAAATAGAAATCATTCCAAGCATCTTTTCTGACCACAATGCAGTAAGATTAGATCTCAATTACAGGAGAAAAACTACTAAAAATTCCAACATATGGAGGCTGAACAACACACTGCTGAATAACCAACAAATCACAGAAGAAATCAAAAAAGAAATCAAAATTTGCATAGAAACGAATGAAAATAAAAACACAACAACCCAAAACCTATGGGACACTTTAAAAGCAGTCCTAAGGGGAAAGTTCATAGCAATACAGGCATACCTTAAGAAACAAGAAAAAAGACAAATAAATAACCTAACCCTACACCTAAAGCAACTAGAAAAGGAAGAAATGAAGAACCCCAGGGTTAGTAGAAGGAAAGAAATCTTAAAAATTAGGGCAGAAATAAATGCAAAAGAAACAAAAGAGACCATAGCAAAAATCAACAAAGCCAAAAGCTGGTTCTTTGAAAGGATAAATAAAATTGACAAACCATTAGCCAGACTCATCAAGAAACAAAGGGAGAAAAATCAAATCAATAAAATTAGAAATGAAAACGGAGATATCACAACAGACAACACAGAAATACAAAGGATCATAAGAGACTACTATCAAGAATTATATGCCAATAAAATGGACAATGTGGAAGAAATGGACAAATTCTTAGAAAAGTACAATTTTCCAAAACTCGACCAGGAAGAAATAGAAAATCTTAACAGACCCATCACAAGCACGGAAATTGAAACTGTAATAAAAAATCTTCCAGCAAACAAAAGCCCAGGTCCAGACGGCTTCACAGCTGAATTCTACCAAAAATTTAGAGAAGAGCTAACACCTATCCTGCTCAAACTCTTCCAGAAAATTGCAGAGGAAGGTAAACTTCCAAACTCATTCTATGAGGCCACCATCACCCTAATACCAAAACCTGACAAAGATCCTACAAAAAAAGAAAACTACAGGCCAATATCACTGATGAACATAGATGCAAAAATCCTTAACAAAATTCTAGCAATCAGAATCCAACAACACATTAAAAAGATCATACACCATGACCAGGTGGGCTTTATCCCAGGGATGCAAGGATTCTTCAATATCCACAAATCAATCAATGTAATACACCACATTAACAAATTGAAAAATAAAAACCATATGATTATCTCAATAGATGCAGAGAAAGCCTTTGACAAAATTCAACTTCCATTTATGATAAAAACTCTCCAGAAAGCAGGAATAGAAGGAACATACCTCAACATAATAAGCTATATATGACAAACCCACAGCAAACATTATCCTCAATGGTGAAAAATTGAAAGCATTTCCTCTAAAGTCAGGAACAAGACAAGGGTGCCCACTTTCACCACTACTATTCAACATAGTTTTGGAAGTTTTGGCCACTGCAATCAGAGCAGAAAAAGAAATAAAAGGAATCCAAATTGGAAAAGAAGAAGTAAAACTCTCACTATTTGCAGATGACATGATCCTCTACATAGAAAACCCTAAAGACTCCACCAGAATATTACTAGAACTAATCAATGATTATAGTAAAGTTGCAGGATATAAAATCAACACACAGAAATCCCTTGCATTCCTATACACTAATAATGAGAAAACAGAAAGAGAAATTAAGGAAACAATTCCATTCACCATTGCAATGAAAAGAATAAAATACTTAGGAATATATCTACCTAAAGAAACTAAAGACCTATATATAGAGAACTATAAAACACTGGTGAAAGAAATCAAAGAGGACACTAACAGATGGAGAAATATACCATGTTCATGGATTGGAAGAAACAATATAGTGAAAATGAGTATACTACCCAAAGCAATTTATAGATTCAATGCAATCCCTATCAAGCTACCAACGGTATTCTTCACAGAGCTAGAACAAATAATTTCACAATTTGTATGGAAATACAAAAAACCTCGAATAGCCAAAGCAATCTTGACAAAGAAGAATAGAACTGGAGGAATCAACCTTCCTGACTTCAGGCTCTATTACAAAGCCACAGTTATCAAGACAGTATGGTACTGGCACAAAGACAGAAATATAGATCAATGGAACAAAATAGAAAGCCCAGAGATAAATCCACGCACCTATGGACACCTTATCTTTGACAAAGGAGGCAAGAATATACAATGGATTAAAGACAATCTCTTTAACAAGTGGTGCTGGGAAAACTGGTCAACCACTTGTAAAAGAATGAAACTAGAGCACTGTCTAACACCATACACAAAAATAAACTCAAAATGGATTAAAGATCTAAACATAAGACCAGAAACTATAAAACTCCTAGAGGAGAACATAGGCAAAACACTCTCCAACATACATCACAGCAGGATCCTCTATGACCCACCTCCCAGAATATTGGAAATAAAAGCAAAAATAAACAAATGGGACCTAATTAACCTTAAAAGCTTCTGCACAACAAAGGAAACTATTAGCAAGGTGAAAAGGCAGCCTTCAGAATGGGAGAACATAATAGCAAATGAAGCAACTGACAAACAACTAATCTCAAGAATATACAAGCAACTCCTACAGCTCAACTCCAGAAAAATAAATGACCCAATCAAAAAATGGGCCAAAGAACTAAATAGACATTTCTCCAAAGAAGACATACAGATGGCTAACAAACACATGAAAAGATGCTCAACATCACTCATTATCAGAGAAATGCAAATCAAAACCACTATGAGGTACCATTTCATGCCAGTCAGAATGGCTGCGATCCAAAAGTCTACAAGCAATAAATGCTGGAGAGGGTGTGGAGAAAAGGGAACCCTCTTACACTGTTGATGGGAATGCAAACTAGTACAGCCATTATGGAGAACAGTGTGGAGATTCCTGAAAAAACTGGAACTAGAACTGCCTTATGATCCAGCAATCCCACTGCTGGGCATACACACTGAGGAAACCAGAAGGGAAAGAGACACGTGTACCCCAGTGTTCATCGCAGCACTGTTTATAATAGCCAGGACATGGAAGCAACCTAGATGTCCATCAGCAGATGAATGGATAAGAAAGCAGTGGTACATATACACAATGGAGTATTACTCAGCCATTAAAAAGAATACATTTGAATCAGTTCTAATGAGGTGGATGAATCTGGAGCCTATTATACAGAGTGAAGTAAGCCAGAAAGAAAAACACCAATACAGTATACTAATGCATATATATGGAATTTAGAAAGATGGTAACAATAACCCTGTGTACGAGACAGCAAAAAAGACACTGATGTATAGATCAGTCTTATGGACTCTGTGGGAGAGGGAGAGGGTGGGGAGATTTGGGAGAATGGCATTGAAACATGTATAATGTCATGTATGAAACAAGTTACCAGTCCAGGATCGATGCACGATACTGGATGCTTGGGGCTAGTGCACTGGGAGGACCCAGAGGGAGGGTATGGGGAGGGAGGAGGGAGGAGGGTTCAGGATGGGGAACACAGGTATACCTGTGGTGGATTCATTTCGATATTTGGCAAAACTAATACAATATTTTAAAGTTTAAAAAATATATATATATATATATATTTGAAATAGAGGAAGATAAAAGGATTCTAGAAACCATGGTGAGCAAATTTGCTGATTGTATCATGCCCTGAGAACAAAGGAGCAAATTATTTTATACCTGACTGTTGTCATAGGAGTCAAAATAGTTAAAAGGTTTAATAACAAATCAATAAGAGATGGCTTTTATCTCAAGGATCCTTACTATCACACTCATTTGGCATATACTTTTTTTTCATCTTTTCATCTGTTTTCTGAATCAAAAGAATCCATAAAACAGGCTTGTTAATTTTTCTAAATTGCCAATTTTATGAACTATTAAATATTCTTGACCAAAAGTAGTACTCTGTTTTTTGCCATAGTAGCCAACAGTAATTTGAAGAAAGATGGTCAACAAGTACTTGAATCTTGCTTTTATAGTTTGTAGTGTTTTGTCAGGTTTACAGCTATCTTGTCATAATAAAAAAGCCTGTGATGACTTAACATGGGCTTGTGACCATGACGCCTTAGTCTGTTTATTTCTGTACCACTCTGATTGCTGAAGGAGCTGCTCTCTTCATCCCACATTAGCCACGACTGCCAAGTCTACTAGTCAAAACAATTTTACAATCGAACATTAATGGACTCAAGAACATTAGCAGGAGCAAACATAAGCAGGATGCCATAGTAACCCATGGAGTCTGAGGAAATGATGTTCTACTAAAGGGACAGATAATGTCCAAAAATTAAGCTTTACATAAACAGATTGACTTCTCATATTTGAAATATCTCTTAATGTGAAATGAACTTCCAATTTCACACTGTATTTCTCACTATCATCATAGTACTTCAAAAATTCTGTTAACACTTGGTTCATTTTTAAAATTTAAGAACGATAGATTATTAAATTAATTGGGGGGAGAAGATACTATTATGTTATATAGAGGTAGTTTAGAGTTTTTAAAGTTGTCTGATTAAAAAAATAGGCAAGTCATAGGTGATAGATTACTGTGATTTTAGATTCAGCATTCACAGAAATGTCACTTCACCTGTAAAGGCTCATAGGAGCACACCCCTCATTCTATTTCTTTTTTCTCTTTAATATTTTGGTCAATCACCTCTCTACAAATGTTTATTACAGTGGATTTCATACTTTACATGTTTGAAGCAAACTCTTTAACACTAGAAGTTTTGAAGTCTCCCTTGAAAGAATATTTTAAAAAGAATACTGCTAAACACAGAAGGAATAATTAAGATTTCAAAACTACTCCAGTAGAGATACTTCTCACAGAGTCTACTCCTATAAAAGTAATCACAACTGCACAGAATTCATGTCATCACCTTTCACCAGTGTGTCATTGAATATAACTGTTTATTGCCACGTGAACCTCTTTTAGTACTTAGGAGGCAAATTCCTGCACGTTGCACACACTTTAGCATCTTTCAACATTTGGCTACACACCTAGGAAGAATGTGGTAAACAGCAGAGGTGAGAACCACTGGTTTTTTGAGTGTTTACCGGGTGCAAAGCCCTGTTAATAAGTTCCATGCACTCTCTTCATCTCCTACTTTGAGTTCAGTTTCCTTGAGGGCAATAAAAAATGAGGAATACCTTTCTATGCAAGGGAACTAGCAAGACGATTTTTGTATTATATTCAATCAAGATTCTAGGATGAGTCAGCACATTTTTAATATTGAGAAAAAAGCACAAATCTAAACAATATTAATTCTGTTATTACAGGCCCTAGAAACTGGTAAGGAGGCGGGGGAGTTAAGAAGAATATAGTATAAACAGGAAGAAGGAAAGATAGGGCACATGTGGAGTCAGTGATTCACAGGCAAGAATTAACTTAGGAAGGTGCTTTTCCATTAGTTTTATGTTCATTTTGTGATTGAGAGGCTTTGGTTTAGAAGGTTTAGTTTAATTTGATTCTCCTTGCTTTGTAATACATAGTTAATATATTTATACTCAGCTGAGTTAAATGAGTAATGCTCAAAGTCATGCCAGAAGAGGGATGATCTAAAACAACATGGTTGTATTTAATTTCATGAAGACAGGAGAAAACAGCGATAATATTTGGAAATCATCAGTTATTTGAAAGAATAGTTTGTAAAGGGGGAATCATATAAATTCATTATGACCCATATGTAGGATGCTATTTACTTATTTGCCTGGCATTATCTCAGTTTATACTTGCTATCTCCCCATGTTTACTAAGGGTGTCCTATTTCATTCTCAGAAGTGTTCTGGCATGCATGATAAAGAATATAAACACCGTTTCATGTACTGAAATTATAGTGATACAGATTTATTAATTCAAATTTAGAAAGAACTTTCCATAAGTAAAAATTGTTCAATAATGGAAGGAATTGCTTTCAGAGCCAGTTGAAATGCTTGGAGTTCTCAATCAGATGCAGAAAATTGATTAATCAAGGTGCCTAAACGAGATAATGGGCTTCCCTGGTGTCTCAGACAGTAAAGAATCTGCCTGTAATATGGGAGACCTGGGTTTGATCCTTGGGTTGGGAAGATCCCCTGAGGAAGGCATGGCAACCCTCTGCAGTACTCTTGCCTGGCAAATCCCCATGGACAGAGGAGCCTGGTGGGTTACAGTCCATGGGATCACAAACAGTCAGATACGACTGAGCAGCTAAGCACAAACCAGATAATGGTTAGAGCAGCAGATTTATTAACTTGAATTACACAAAGGTGCCAATATTTATTAAATTTGAAAAAATGTTATTTTCATATGGTTCAACCTAATATAATGACTGTCAAACTCTAGGAGTCTGTATTATGTTTATAGTCTCTGAAAAGATGTAGCCAGATTATCTATGTCTATTTGAAAAGTAATCTACAAATTGTTTAATTTTCAAATCTTATCAGAAGTAATAAGTTTTCTGATGAAAACTTCATCAGAAATAATAAAAATTAAACCATTCCTTTATGTGCTATGCCTTTAATGGAATAATAAAATGTATGAGTCAGAGGGACAGTCCTGAAAGCTTAAGAGAAATGTTGAAAGTATTTTGATGCCAAGCTGTCATGAAATGTCAGAGCACTATACTAGCGCTTCCTGTAAGGGATAAGATTCCTAGAAAGGAATTCAGAGTACATTTTTTAAAAACAAAGTGTTCTAATGTAGTCTGGGAATGCTATAAAAGCCATGTTAAATCAAATCATGATTGATAACAGTTAAGATTAGTGAAAGGCTTAAAAAGCAGATGAATATTTATTGATTTGTAAGACTGCATTATAATTGTGTTTTCCAAACAGATAACAGTCTCCAGGGCCCCTGTTATCTGGGAAATTGTATTGAGGCAATGGTTGCCTGTAAGCTTAGTAACTGACAGAATATTCTCAGGAATGAAAGGCCAGAAAGGCTCACAGACCCAAACAAAGATACTTGAATCAAACGGTTTATTGAACCAAAAGAAAACACGCAGCAAGAAGCAAGGGAAAGAGTAGAAGATAGGTTAACATACTTGGGATAGAATACTATCCGAATCCTGTATTGCAGAATTTGTATTTGTTCTGCCTCTCTCTCTGCTACATCAGACTTTCTTACTGAAGATGTGATCAAACGTTACATTGAGCAAGGGGGCTTAGGGAAGGTAGGTGCTTGATACCAGCACACTCTTGTTCTGTAGGAGGAGGACCTAGTCATTTGCTGTCACTTTCATATGACCTGGTGAACAGCTTTGCCTTTTCTCTGTACATGTGGGCAGAACACGTATGGAGCCAGCATGAGCCGTGATGTGTGTCACAGATGGGTGGCTAGCTTAGGGATGATGTTCCTTTCAATCTGAAGGTGTCATGATTTATGCCTGTGACTTGGTCCTTCTCTTTCCATCTATAAATGATACTCTTGTTTATTCCATTCACTTTAAATCATATATTCCATTTACTCTCTGTCTATAATAGAGATATCCTTACCTTACAAGTTACTAAGTTACTTTTTATCTATATATAACACATGAATTTTACCTAAGTCTCTAAAACTACTTGCTTGCTCACTATCTCATCTTAATACTTCTTGTGAATTTCATTCATTTCATTTTGTTTTCTACAAAGCAGAATTGAATATTCTTAAATAATATGGCAAATATATATTGCAGTCCCACAAGAGGAAAGCAAGGAAAATAAGCGTGAAAGGCTGGACATCTCTATTTCAGCTTCAACCTGAGTAGCTATAATTTGTACTTTTACTAGTTTGTATATTTTGTATGAGATCTTGGGCAGCTTAGTGGTGCTAATAAAAGAATCTGAAAACCAGTGCTACAGAAGGTTATCTACTTCATTATTTAATATTTAGATTTGATTGGTTATTTCATAATTATAAATGAAATTTTAAAATGCATGATTGCAAGTAAGTCAGAAAGAGAAAAACAAATATTGTATATTAACACATATATATGGAACCTAGAAAAATGGTACTGATGAACCTATCTGCCGGGTTGGAGCAGAGATGCAGACACAGAGAACAGATTTGTGGAGATGGCAGGGAAAGGAGAGAGTGGAAGGAGAGAGTGACATTGAAACACATGCATTACCATGTGTAAAATCGATAGCTAGTGGGAAGTCGCTGCATAATACAGGGAGCTCAATCTGGTGCTCTGTGACAACCTAGAGAAGTAAAGAATCTATTAAAATCCAGTATGATAGCACGTTTAAGGGGTCTGTTTTAGAGACAGAGGAGGAGTGGAGTGGGGGGAAATGTAAAGAAAAGTTTCGTAGAATTGAATATTGAACAAGGATTGAAGGAGATGAGAAAATAGTTAGAATAAGGATAGGAGAAACACTAGTAGACAGAGGAAATGGCATTATTGAGGGCATAAAAGGAAAACAGATGTAGATTCCAGATATAGAATTATCAGGATATGAGACCAAGACATATCTGGTTATGAATAACTTTTATGCTATGAAATAATGATTAGAACTCACTCTAAAGCTGAAAAAGAGTATCTGAAGAATTTTAAGAGAATAGTATTATCATGTGAATATATTTACAATTGGAAAGATAACTATGGGAGAGAAGAATGAAAAGAAGTAAGACTCAATTGATTAATAATCCATGATAACAATCCAAACAGAAAGCAAGGGGTGGAGAAGATTCTCAGGTTATTTAGAGAGCTTGTTGTTTAGTTGAGAAGTCATGTCCGATCCCATGGACTACTGTAGCCCACCAGGGTCCTCTGTCCTTGGGATTTTCCAGGCAAGAATACTGGAGTGGGTTGCCATTGCCTTCTCCAGAGGATCTTCATGACCCAGGGATCGAAGCTACATTTCCTGCATTGGCAGACAGATTCTTTACAGCTGAGCCTCCTGGGATGTACATTTAGAGAGCTACTGAGGATTAGATCACATCTCCTGACTTCTAATTAGCCCAGTACTATTTCTAGCTCTTCATACCAGCACCATTACAGACCAAATACTGGCTAATACCATACACATCTGTAAAATATTTTTTGGCTTGCACTTCAATTTAGAAGATGTGTGTTGACTTTTTAGTCATTTCACATGTTGCATCAGAAAACAAATGTTTTTTCTAAGCTTAGCTCCCTGTAATGAAATTTAAAACAAACTGTTGAAGTTCACATATATTTGTGAAATGCAATTAGTTTTCTTTATTAATATCACCGTAGTTAATATCACTATTGCCTCTTATTGATACAAAGCAAATTACTATAAACATAAAATGATGTTGTTTGTGTTATATAGAAGTTATTTTCTAAAGTTATTTATGTTCATTTTTAAACACTGTAGGTACTGACTGTCTCTCTCCTCAATCTATAAACCTCTTACTCATCAGAGCTCTAAGTCTTTCAAACCTTGTGTGTATAATTTGTGGTAAACATCCCTTAGTGAGACCATAGCCTGTTAGTCTCTGAAGGCATTAGTTTCTAATTCCTCCTGATGAAACCACTCCATGACTAATTTTGTCTTTCTAGTCAGTGTTAAATGCTGCAGCTAAGCAGTCTAGGGGTATTTGCATTTCCTTTCTGACTTCATCTCTTACTGCTCTGTCCCCAGCCCCACACTGGACTTCACTTTCCCTCAGATATACAAAGCTTGCTCCCTGATTAGAGTCTCTGTCTGTGTTGTCCCTTTTGCCAGGAACACACTACTCCCCAGTGATCCACGTTGCTGACTTATTTTTAATAATACCTCATTCAAGTCTGTGTTCAAATGTCTTCGTTTTAGTAATCTTCCCTGAACATCTTAACTTAAAGTTGCTTCCTTGGATCAATCCCTTTCCTCTGTTCTAGTTTTTCAATGATACTTAGAATTCCATAATATGTTTCAAGTTTCATTTATTTATTGTGTTTATTTTCTATCTCTCTTCCTCCATTAGGACAAAATGTCATTGAGGTAGGGATTTCTGGTTTTCTTCCTTCTGTTCTGTATATGGATATATGTGCATGTATCTGTATGGTTATTAAATATCAGCAACTGCACTCTCAATAAATAAATTTGAAAATAAAAGGAAGATAAAAAAGAAAATTGAAAATTAGACAAACATCTTTGGCATCTTATTATGGTTTGCCTGGGACATAGTTTTTAGCACTAAAAATCTTGTGTCCTGGGAAGCCTCTTAACCTTTAGCAAACCAGGGCAGTAGGTCACCTTTTATTCTTGTAATTGCCTGTTATTGTTTAATGTTTTTATCACCCATTTCTGTCTTGGTGTGAGATGGCTATGCCACTGCTGACCTCCATGTTTCTAATAATTCTTAATAACATTGTGTATGCTTACCCCCTCAGTGGCCTGAGGGGCTTCCTCCTTTAACTGATGAATTTCTAAGTTGTCATTTCTTTGTCTTCTGACTCGCATTGCAGGATGGATGCATGGTCCTCTCACTAATACTTCTGTTATTATGAAGGAATGACAGACGAGTAAACAAATTCTGCCACTAACCTGCTCAAATCATCTCACTACTCTAGCCTTGGCTTTTTTCTTCCTTTAAGTTCAGAGAACAGATGTTAAACCGCATCCTTTTCATCACTAACATCCTAGGGTTCTAGTCTGTGGGTTTCTTCTGACCTGCAATTGTAACTGTTTGTTTTGCCCAGGAGATGGCTTAGCCACTTTACCCCCTCAGCTAGAAAACTGGGCACTTGGGAAAGAGCCGGGGCCTTCTTGGGCCACAAAATGTTGAAAAAACTATTTTTCTTATCTTCTCTATGTTACAGCCTTACCTACCCTTTTCAACTAAGATTTCCACATGAAAAACTGGTATGACTCAAAAACATTTCCTTCTAAAGTGGCTTTGTTTCCTGCTGGATTAATTTGATTTTTAAAGGACCCAACTGTCTTTTGAACAATTTAAAACTTAATTTGAATTTCATAATTTACCAGCAAGTTCCTCATAAAATACACATGTGCATGACTGAAATAAAACACACACCTCTGAGACTGAACTGTGTTTGCGTGTGTGTATAGAGTAAAGGAAACCTGACAGTTCCTGTATTTTCCTCGTTTAGGTTTATACTACAGTTTTACGACTTTGACTAAAACCTGGATGACAAACAATTAGTTTCATTTACATACAGCTCTCATATTTGGATCAAAAATGTTAACAAAAGCAAATGTCATAATTTGCAATTAAATACTTTACATTTAAATGATGCTTAGGTATTAGGAAATCTCTTCCTTCATCTATGGATCCTCATAATGACTCTGGAAAGAGAAAAGATATTCAAATGAGACTGGGTTCACATGTTTGCTCTCAGTTCAGTTCAGTTCAGTCGCTGTTGTGTCCGACTCTTTGTGACCCCATGAACTGAAGCATGCCAGGCCTCCCTGTCCATCACCAACTCCCGGAGTTCACCCAAACTCATGTGCATCAAGTCGGTGATGCCATCCAGCCATCTCATCGTCTGTTGTCCCCTTCTCCTCCTGCCCCCGATCTCTCCCAGCATCAGGGTCTTTTCCAATGAGTCAACTCTTTGCATGAGGTGGCCAAAGTATTGGAGTTTCAGCCTCAGCATTAGTTCTTCCAAAGAACACCCAGGGCTGATCTCCTTCAGAATGAACTGGTTGGATCTCCTTTCAGTCCAAGGGACTCTCAAGAGTCTTCTCCAACACCACAGTTCAAAAGCATCAATTCTTCGGCGCTCTACCACTCACTACTGTGGGTAATTGGGGAATCAAGTCAGCTCTCTGATCTTCAGTATGGGCAGGTGTATCATGGTGATTGCAATGCCTTCCTCCTTCAGTTTAACCTTTTTCCAAGTTGTTGTAGGACTAAATAAATTAACACTTGTACCTAGGACAGTGTTAAATACATAGCCACTGTTATTATTACTGCTGTTTATAGAGAAAGAAATTGAGAGTAGAGAGGTTAAGTGACTTTTCCAATTCACAAAACTCCTAACTTGTGGAACCAGGATTCTAGTCTAGGGTGTTTTCTCTGACAGCCACAGTAATAATTTGAAGCTTGTCAAGAATCAACTCAACAAAAGTTTACCTAAGTTCAAGGCTGTGTTCTGTCTTTCTTGGGCTGTGGACACTTTGCTTTCATGGGCTTCTTCCACCTTAGAAAAAAGTCCAGGTGAGATTCATTGCAATATATGCATTACTATTATATTTACATTTGTTCATATTTTAAGGAAATTAAAATTAGAGCACATCCATGGGTCTGTAAATATATCATGGACTCTAGGCACTGCACTCACTGTACCTAATGGTTAAATGAACCTTAAGTTAGAAAAACTTGCTTTATACTGAGACAAGCAATAAAATAATGCGTTCTTCTCTCCTAATGTTTGATCTTGCAATTCAGAGTGTTCTAATGAGGTCTTTCAGCTGTCCCCACAGTGCCTTGCAAAATATGCTATGATTAGCTTCAAAACTAAGTTAGACAAAACTGGGACATCAGCCAAATCCTATTCCCTCACTCTCTGAGGATGATGGACAGGATTATACAAATTTAAAGGATCATGATAAGGAAGTTAATATTTTAAAACATAAAATTCAACATTTCTTACCTATGTCAGATAATGTAATCTAAGATTAATCACAAACACATGCTCACTAGGAAATGGAGTAACTCATCATCTGTTCTCCAGAAGTGGTATGTGTGTTGAAAGTTCCCAAACAGTGTCAGAGTTAGTGTCTGGAGTCAGTGTAATCAGGAAAGAAAAGGAGCCTGGAGTCATGCATTTTAAACCTGTAGATGTCCTATGCTAATTTCTATGAGGAAGAGGAGCACTACAGCATTTGGGTTCCACTTTGAAGCCTATAGAGTTTAGAGACTGAGGACTTGAGCTGTATACGATGATTGGACTATCTTCAAGAAACAGAGATAAATAAACAAGGCATTGCTGTGTAATCTCAGGATAAACCTAAACCTACCCTTCTTTGCTGGGTATTTTTTGGTGTGGCGTGACTCCCCAGACAAGAAGGTTTATGAATGCAGGGAATAGAAGCTCATGGGAAAATGCCTTCTGTAACCTTTTCCCAGTTACTTTTCTTGACTGCTGGGAGCTTTATCCTCAGCAGCATGAAGTATGTCTACGACACACAATCCTATACAGATTTTAACTACTCAATTATTATGCTGACATGGACATCAAACAGCAAAAAAAATATTTATTAAAGTGACATCAATAATCTTTCTGAAGCAACACAAAATGTTGCTTCAAATTGGAGGAAATGTATTAGTTCAGATATAAACTTAGGCATCTGAATTGTTACACCCAGCAACTGATCTCAAACGGAAAAAGTTGTTTACATTAATCATTGAGGTGTTGGCTGAAAGGTTATAAATTTGTCATCTCTAAAAGAGGTTTTATGTGATAAAGTCACTAAAATGAAACCCTTCAAGTATGAAATGAAGGGGTTTATTGCCATTGTTTATTACAAGTTCCAATATAATCATTTTTGTTTTTCCCTTTAAAAAAATCAATTAAATGAGTTACTGTGCTCTGAAAGAATATACTTGAATTTTGCTTCAAGTGGTTTCTGGTTTTCATCAATTACAAACTAAGGAAACAAATCTGTTTATATATAATTTACTTAGATCTATCATACTTTTTAAATGTTTGTTTGGGAAGACACAGTGCGTACCTTTACCTAAGATCCACTCATGTGTGTTCAAACGATGTTACTTAATTTACACAATTTGTTACTTAATTTGTTCAAGAAACATTCACTTTTCAAACTATAGCCTTGACTAGACAGACCTTTGTTGGCAAAGTAATGTCTCTGCTTTTGAATATGCTGTCTAGGTTGGTCATAACTTTCCTTCCAAGGAGTAAGCGTCTTTTAATTTCATGGCTGCGGTCACCATCTGCAGTGATTTTGGAGCCCAGAAAAATAAAGTCAGCCACTGTTTCCACTGTTTTCCCATCTATTTGCCATGAAGTGATGGGACCAGATGCCATGATCTTAGTTTTCTGAATGTTGAGCTTTAAGCCAACTTTTTCACTCTCCTCTTTCACTTTCATCAAGAGGCTCTTTAGTTCTTCTTCACTTTCTGCCATAAGGGTGGTGTCATCTGCATATCTGAGGTTATTGATATTTCTCCCAGCAATCTTGATTCCAGCTTGTGCTTCTTCCAGCCCATCATTTCTCATGATGTACTCTGCATGTAAGTTAAATATGCAGGGTGACAATATACAGCCTTGACTCCTTTTCCTATTTGGAACCAGTCTGTTGTTCCATGTCCTGTTCTAACTGTTGCTTCCTGACCTGCATACAGGTTTCTCAAGAGACAGGTCAGGTGGTCTGGTATTCCCATCTCTTTCAGAATTTTCCACAGTTTATTGTGATCCACACAGTCAAAGGCTTTGGCATGGTCAATAAAGCAGAAATAGATGTTTTTCTGGACCTCTCTTGCTTTTTTGATGATCCAGCAGATGTTGGCAATTTAATCTCTGGTTCCTCTGCCTTTTCTAAAACCAGCTTGAACATCTGGAAGTTCATGGTTCACATATTGCTGAAGCCTGGCTTGGAGTATTTTAAGCATTACTTTACTAGTGTGTGAGATGAGTGCAATTGTGCAGTAGTTTGAGCATTCTTTGGCATTGCCTTTCTTTGGGATTGGAATGAAAACTGACCTTTTCCAGTCCTGTGGCCACTGCTGAGTTTTCCAAATTTGCTGGTGTATTGAGTGCAGCACTTTCACAGCATCATCTTTTAGAATTTGAAATAGCTCAACTGGAATTCCATCACCTCCACAAGCTTTGTTGATAGTGATGCTTCCTAAGGCCCACTTCAGTCACATTCCAGGATATCTGGCTCTAGATGAGTGATCACACCATTGCTATTATCTGGATCGTGAAGATCTTTTTTGTACAGTTCTTCTGTGTATTCTTGCCACCTCTTCTTAATATCTTCTGCTTCTGTTAGGTCCATACCATTTTTGTCCTTTATTATGCCCATCTTTGCATGAAATATTCCCTTGGTATCTCTAATTTTCCTGAAGAGATCTCTAGTCTTTCCCATTCTGTTGTTTTCCTCTATTTCTTTGCATTGATCACTGAGGAATGTTTCTTATCTCTCCTTGCTATTCTTTGGAACTCTGCATTCAAATGCTTATATCTTTCCTTTTCTCCTTTGCTTTTCACTTCTTTTCTTTTCTCAACTATTTGTAAGGCCTCCTCAGACAGCCATTTTGCTTTTTTGCATTTCTTTTTCTTGGGAATGGTCTTGATTCCTGTCTCCTGTACAATGTCATGAACCTCATCCATAGTACATCAGGCACTCTGTCTATCAGATATAGTCCCTTAAATCTATTTCTCACTTTCACTGTATAATCATAGGGATTTGATTTAGGTCATACCTGAATGGTCTAGTGGTTTTTTCAATTTAAGTCTGAATTCGGCAATAAGGAGTTCATGATCTGAGCCACAGTCAGCTCCAAGTCTTGCTTTTGCTGACTGTATAGAGCTTCTCCATCTTTGGCTGCAAAGAATATAATCAATCTGATTTCGGTGTTGACCTGCGGTGATGTCCATGTGTAGAGTCTTCTCTTGTGTTGTTGGAAGGGGGTGTTTGCTATGACCAGTGCATTCTCTTGGCAGAACTTTATTAGCCTTTGCCCTGCTTCATTCTGTACTCCAAGGCCAAATTTGCCTGTTACCCCAGGTGTTTCTTGACTTCCTACTTTTGCATTCCAGTTCCCTATAATGAAAAGGACATCTTTTTTTGGTGTTAGCTGTAGATATACCATATAATACAATACTATAAATACTGTGATATAAATCTGAACAAAGTGCTACGGGAGGCACAGAGATGATTCTAGAGGGAAAAAAATATAGTAATAGGCAATGGAGGTGACAACTGACAGATTTTATTTTCTTGGGCTCCAAAATCACTGTGGATGCTGACTGCAGCCATAAAATTAAAAGACACTTACTCCTTGGAAGGAGAGCTTTGATAAACCTAGACAGTGTATTAAAAAGCAGAGGCATCACTTTGCTGACAAAGGTCTGTATAGTCAAAGCTACAGTTCTTCCAGTAGTCATGTACAGATGTGAGAGTTGAACCATAAAGAAAGTTGTGTCCTGAAGAATTAATGCTTTTGAATTGTGGTGTTAGAGAAGACTTTTGAGAGTCCCTTGGACAGCAAGGATATCAAACCAGTCAATCCTAAAGGAAATAAACCTTGAATGTTCATTTTAAGAACTGCTGTTGAAACTCCAATACACTGGCCACCTGATGCAAAGAGCCAACTCATTGGAAAAGACCCTGAACCTGGGAACAATGGAAGGCAAAAGGAGAAGGGAGCAGCAGAAGATAAGAGGGTTAGACAGCATCATCAACTCAATGCACGTAAATGTGAGCAAACTCCAGGAGATGGTGGAGGACAGAGGAACCTGGCATGCTGCAGTCCGTGGGAATGCGAAGAGTCAGACATGACTTAGGGACTAAATAACTGGATAACACAAAGGAGGAGAGATCAGTTCTGATTAGAGAGTCAGACAAAATAAAAATGTAGGTTGACTCAAGAAATGTCAAACTGTAAGGTGTCCCTCGAGGGAGGGAGTGGCTGAGTAGAGGGAGATGAGTCTGGAAAGGAAAGTTAGAATCAGGCAGTCTGGGGCTTCTGATTAACATATGAGGACTATGAAGCCATTAAGGGAATTACCTAAAAAGGTGATACCACTGGATCTGTCCTTGAAAAAAAAAGAGTGTAGAAGAGTGGAGTTATGCACAGTCTAAATGGAGCTTGGAAACTAGAGTAATTATGAAGAAAATAGAAGGTGGCTAAGAAATGGTTGAAAGGCAACCACCCAGTGTCCATCCACTAGAGGTAAGAACTGCAACACTGCTCATCAGAGTGAAAGAGGTGCCCACTGCCCATCCCACTTTCCTCTAGAGTTCTAGAGTTTAGGCATCAGTGGCACCAAATGCTACCTTGGAGCAAAATGCTTAGAAATCTAATTCTTTCATGATCTACTGATAATAGTTTATTTTTTGAGGAATGTATTTAACTCAGTGGAGCTACGTTTGAAATGCATTGTTGTTATTTAGTTGCTTAACCATGTCCAACTCTTGTGACCCCATGGACTGCAGCACACCAGGCTTACCTGTCCATCACCAACTCCTGGAGCTTGCTCAAACTCATGTCCATTGAGTTGGTGATGCCATCCAACCATCTCATCCTCTGTTGCCCCCTTCTCCTCCCGCCTTCAATCTTTCCCATCATCAGGGTCTTTTCAAATGAGTTGGCTCTTCGCATCAGGTGGCCAAGGGTTGGAGCTTCAGCTTCAACATGAGTCCTTCCAATGAATATTCAGGGTTGGTTTCCTTTAGGATTGACTGGTTTGATCTCCTTTCAGTCCAAGGGATTCTCAAAGACTCTTTCACCATAGTTCAAAAGCATCAATTCCTCAGTACTCAGCCTTCTTTCTGGTCCAACTCTCACATCCATACATGACTATTGTAAAAACCATAGCTTTGGCTATATGGACCTGTTTTGGCAAAGTAATGTCTCTGCTTTTTAATATGCTATCTAGGTTTGTCATAGCTTTTCTTCCAAGGACCAAGTGTCTTTTAATTCATGGTTGCAATCACCATCTGCAGTGATTTGGAGGCTAAGAAAATAAAGTCTGTCACTGTTACCATTGTTTCCCCATCTATTTTCCATGAAGTGATGGGACCCGATGCCATGATCTTAGCTTTGAATGTTGAGTTTTAAGCCAGCTTTTTCACTCTCCCTCTTTCACCTTCATTAAGAGTGTCTTTAAATCTTCTTCACTTTCTGCCATAAGGTGGTGTCATCTGTGTATAAGCAGATGACAGATCAAGAAATCTTGATTCCAGCTTGTGCTTCTTCCAGCCCAGCATTTCGCATGATGTACTCTGTATTTAAGTTAAATAAACAGGGTGGCATCTTTCAAATCCACATTAAACATCCAATAACCATTCAAGACACTTTCTCAAAAGAAAAGCTCTAAGAGTCTTAAACATTTTTCTGTATTATCTGTGAACTTTTCAAAACACTTGGCATATAAAGAGATAATAAATACTTAGACCACAAAGTTTGTTCTTTTCCATAGAGCATCATAATAATGCTTTATTAAATTTTGTGTTTTAGTTCAAGTCTGGAACCTTCCATTATTTATGCAAAACAGATTTAGTTATAAGGCTAATTTTTTCCAGGCTCCCTCCAAAGCAATTAAAAAAAATTTTTTTTTTGTCATGAGGAGAGGGTAAGATATATGGAAAAGAGTAACATGGAAACTTACATTACCTCTAAAGCAATTTGATAACTAAAATAAAATATGGACACAGTGATATTGTATTCTTACTCTTATGGGTTATATTATTGGTTAGATTTTTAATAAAGCAGTATTATGAGGCTCTATGGAAAAGAGTAAACTTTGTGGTCTAAGTATTTGTTATCTCTTTATATGCCAAGTGTTTTTGAAAAGCTCACAGATAATATAGAAACAAGTTAAAGACTCTTACAACTTTTCTTTGGAAAAAGTGTCCTGAGTAGTTATTGGATGTTTAATGTGAATTTGAAAGAATTATTATTTTGTACTTTTGTCTTTTAAAGTTGAGTTATGTCAATTTCAAAATCATTGAGAGGTATTTTGTGTAAACACTTAAATTCCTTGTAATTCTTTTCAGGAGGGCAATATTAATAGTTTTTTTCTGTTGAGATTTGATATTAATAAAGTAGTGATATTCTTATATAAATCATAATGATCCTAATAGCCAAAGAAATAATTAAATTTTCTGCAACTCTCAGAAGCTTGTTGGTAGTATAATTCAGTAAAACTTAGCCTTTTAATACTGTAGGTTGACTTCTTATTTTAAAGAAAGGCTAATGAATTTGTGATAATTAATGTTGTTTCAGATTTTCCCCCATACACATGTCAACAAATTATTAATCAGTTAATTAATTAATCTAAGAAAGAAATGGAAAATTTTATTTGAGCCATATTTGAAGATTATAACACAGAAAGAGCATCTCAGAAAACTCTGAGAGCTATTCCACCAGTCAAAGCACAATTGTGTAAGTTTTTTGAGACAGGACTGTACATTAAATGATGTGTTACTGACAGCTTAAAATCCAGATCTAAATGTCATCATGGCCCTTTATATGATGGAGAAGATATATTATCTTTTTAAGGACTTGTCTTGTTGCTCCTAGGAGAATATTGGTCTTTATGGTTGAGCAAGTATTTCTGTTGATGCAGGAGGCTTGGTTGATGTATAATGTAGATACACAATGCACAGTGTATGGAGAGAGGAGGCCGAAGGACAGAGAAAATTTTTCGTTAAATTTTCCTTGTCTTGCCATAAAATATAAATTTTATTTCACATCAGTTCAGTTCAGTTCAGTCACTCAGTTGTGTCTGACTCTATGACCCCATGGACTGCAGCATGCCAGGCCTCCCTGTCCATTACCAACTTCTGGAGTTTACTCAAACTCATGTCCATTGAGTTGGTGATTCTATTCAGCCATCTCATCCTCTGTTATCCCCTTCTCCTCCTGCCTTCAATCTTTCCCAGCATCAGGGTCTTTTCAAATAAGTCAGTTCTTTGCATCAGGTGGCCAAAGTATTGGAGTTTCAGCTTCACCATCAGTCCTCCCAATTAATATTCAGGGTTGATTTCCTTTAGAATGGACTGTTTGGATCTCCTTGCTGCCCAAGGGACTCTTAAGAGTCTTCTCCAACACCACAGTTCAAAAGCATCAATTCTTCAGCACTCAGGTTTCTTTATCGTCCAACTCTCATATCCATACACAGCTACTGGAAAAACCATAGCTTTAACTAGACAGACCTTTGTTGGCAAAGTAATGTCTCTGCTTTTACTGACAGTTCTATAAGTAATATCCAGTCTAGGTTGGTCATAACTTTTCTTCATTACACTAAGATAATTGAAAGCAATAAACTGACTTCAGGGATGATGAAAATATTGATGTCATCTAAGTGTTTTTTTTTTTTTTTTTTTTTTTTTTTTTTTTTTTTTTTTTGATTTTATGTGTTTTTTTTTTTATTTTTTTTTTTTTTTTATTTTTAAACTTTACATAACTGTATTAGATTTGCCAAATATCAAAATGAATCCGCCACAGGTGTTTAGACAGCTAGCTCTCTTCTCTTTGGTCTTCCTTTTGTAATTTCCCTCTTTAAAAAAATTTCTCCCTTGTTCTCTTTCTCATAAAATGTTTATCATAATATTTATCATAAGATAACTAGATCATAAGAAGTCAAGGATAAATTTCTATTGGGGTTAATAAGTTATTAATTAATAAATTATTAATTAGTATAATACAATTCTCCAGATTACTATTTTTTATTTTAAAATGGATCCAAAAAGGTATTTAACATAGGCATATCCCCAAGGTCATGTAATCTCTTATTTCTTTGGTTTTTTGCTCTGTAGCTTATTACACTATCAAAGCATTTCTTAGTTATTATTAAAGTCTTCTGTCTCTGGAATTCAGCAATTTAGTAAAATATCCTTGCATTTTTTGTGTGGTTCAATTGTTTCTTAATATCAACACTCAGCAGGGTAGATTAAAAGCTTTTATTACAATCAAACTGACCTTTAGCTGTTTTCAAATTGTGCAACTTTACATATGAGATGTTATCCAACTTCCCTATCCTGGAATATAAACAACTCATAAAATTGTTGGTAAGCTTTGTTTCTTTCCAAATCCTTATAACTCAATGTGACTTGAAAGTATTGCAAACAAATCATTTTAAGGGGGAGAATCATTCGAAATTAAAAGCCTAAAATTTCATTAAATGTGTGCTCAGTTAGAATTGTTCACTTTGAACATTACATTGAATGAACTACACTGAAATAATGAGTTGTCATAGAAATAGCATTGCTACCAAAACTCTACCTTAATTAAAATCATTTAAAAATATGTGCCATGAAATTATTTTTAGAAAATAAACTGCCATAGGCAGTTTTAATTTGATAGCAATGATTTTAGTATTAATGGATACATGTAAAATTCAGATGAAGATAATATATGATTATAATAAAAGCCACATAAACCATGTAGATGTGAAATCCAGTCATTTAGAAATGACTGAAACCTTCTTTTGAATATTTCTTAGCTTTACAATTTTATTTTCAAAGCTAGACTCATTTTATAAGAACAAATAAAATTGCAAACATTTTATAAGAACAAGAAAAATTGCAAAAAAAATTTCCTGTTTAAAATGACAGTAATTTTGGCCTTTTATTTTATAATACTTCCATACTCTTATCATCTTCCTGTACTATGAATACCGACACAAATTCTGAAATTGATTAATTTACATATTTATGGGAATATGGTACTATGCTTTAAAGATAGGAATACCCATATTTATTTTAGTGTAATTGAGCTATTGATAGAACTGTCAGTATTCACATATATACATTTCATTTGCATTTAATTACATTTTGGGGGGTGTATGAAAAGATTGGCTAATAGTAAATATTCATGTGAGTTAAAATATGAGACCTTTGCATATCTTCTGTTTGTGTATTTCAAATTCATTGACAAATTAGTAAACTGTATATTTTATTTATACTTAAGTTCAGAATGGCAAGAGTTAAAGCATATATATTCAGATGTGGAGTGATCAGAAAGTAAACCTGTATTTGCATTCCATCAGTATACTTGATTTTCATAATATGCATTTCACACCAAAGAAGTCTGGACTTAGCAAATGCTATTAGGCTACTATCTTTGATAAATGTTGGCTATCTAAACAGTTAATTAACTGATTATTTTTTAGAATACAGGTAAAATAGAAGCATAATTGAACTCAACGTGCCTGTCTACTATGGCCATTAGTAAGAAGTTTTCTGGTTTGTTTTTTTGTTTGTTATATAAGTTTCCACCTGTAAAATAGATGTGAATTTTCCATGTGTAATTGTGATACTAGTTGTCAAGGCACATGTTTGCCTATCCAGATGGTCTAATTTAACTACTATTACTTTGTAGTTACAGTGTTTCATTGGAACTCTAAGGCGCAGCCCAAATGAAATGTGTTATTCAAGTACTGAATTTTGATTTATATGCGTCATATATTTGAGATACACTATGTTAAGTTGCTGGCTTAATTTTTTTTATGATTTTAAAGTTCTCACTTTAAAAGAATATTGACTAATGGTTTTCTTGACTCAAGATGAAATGTGTTTACTGCTTAAATAAATGCAGCAGCTGTGTTTTGTTTATAAAATCTTATTTAAAATAAATGCTTTCTGCCATGTATCAAGTCAACGCTTGAGGGCAACTCCTTTAGTCCAGCTGGCAATTGGGCAGAACACCCATACAATTAAAAGGAAAATTAACACTTTTTAAAGAGATGAGCATTAGTTTACAGTAAGTTAAATGTCCTAGTCTTGATATCTATGATATAGTTTCTTTTCTTTATTCCTTAGTTTATTTCCTTCTTTCCATTTTCCTTGGAAATGAAATGTAATGTTAATTTTGTTTCAGTATTTTATATTTGTATCCCTTTGTTTTGGAATATATTAACCCTGTGCTCAGTCGCTCAGTCATGTCTGACTCTTTGTGACCCTGTGGACTATAGCCTGCTGGGCTCCTCTGTCCATTTCCCAGGCAAGAATACTGGAGTGGGTTGCCATTTCCTCCACCAGGGGATCTTTCCCACTCAGGGATCAAACCCTCGTCTTCTGTGTCTCTTGCATTGCAGGAAGATTCTTTACCACCGAGCCATCTGGGAAATTCCAGATTTAACCCTAGCTCAGTTCAGTTCAGTTCAATCACTCAGTCGTGTCCGACTCTTTGCAACCCCATGAATTGCAGCACGCCAGGCCTCTCTGTCCATCACCAACTCCCGGAGTTCACTCAAGCTCATGTCCATTGAGTTGGTGATGCCATCCAGCCATTTCATCCTCTGTCATCCCCTTCTCCTCCTGCCCCCAGTCCCTCCCAGCATCAGACTCTTTTCCAATGAGTCAACTCTTCTCATGAGGTGGCCAAAGTATGGAGTTTCAGCTTTAGCACCATTCCTTCCAAAGAACACCCAGGACTGATCTCCTTTAGAATGGACTGGTTGGATCTCCTTGCAGTCCAAGGGACTCTCAAGAGTCTTCTCCAACATCACACTTCAAAAGCATCAATTCTTTGGCACTCAGCTTTCTTCACAGTCCAACTCTCACATCCATACATGACCACTGAAAAAACCATAGCCTTGACTAAACAGACCTTTGTTAGCAAAGTAATGTCTCTGCTTTTCAATATGCTCTCTAGATTGGTCATAACTTTCCTTCCAAGGAGTAAGCATCTTTTAATTTCATGGCTGCAGTCACCATCTGCAGTGATTTTGGAGCCCAAAAAAATAAAGTCTGCCACTGTTTCCACTGTTTCCCTATCTATTTCCCATGAAGTGAGTTACAAGCAAATAAAGTAGCCTATTACTGCTTCATAGATGCTGGCAGAAGACATGAGACTTCTAGGTCAGAAGCAAAGCTTTATTACTCAAGGCATGGCAAGTAGCATGAGTATCAGCATGTGTATTTGCTACCCATGACCCCAAATCCCACAGGCCAACTTAATATGGATTCAGATGGACACTGCCCATGTAGTGACTTTATGTCATAGCTAAGGAACACTGTGCTAGAGGAACCCACCTTTTTATAGCAAATAGTAGCCAAGCCTTCGCTTTGTCCTAAAGAGAGACATTATTACTTCGTCCCTCAAAGTTGTTTACTGCAGACACAACCCAAGAAATGGCTTGGATGAAAAGCAGCCATTGTTCTGAAATCTCAGCATACCCAGCAGGACATGCAGGAGGGCTAGAGACCCATGGAGGCCTCCATCACATAACACCTTATGTGTGGATATTATAAATGCTTTGACATGCATAACCGTATTTTAGGGAGGTATGTGTGCATATTATTCACATTTTTTTTGGCATGTGACTAACTGAATGTATATATGACAAATTATATATTTACCAGTTCACCTTATTAGTCCAGGTTATGTCCTAGAATATTAGCATCAAGTAACTTATCAACATTAATTAGTTATAGTTCAGGTTCATTGCCTTAAAAAATCAACTTATAGGTTCAGTAAAGTTTATATGCACACAGCAGAACAGAGCAGGGTCTCGAGTGTGGTTTTACATTTGGAAGCTAGAGTAGACCGCTGTGACTGGTCATAAAATGTCTATGTAAGGAGCCCATGCTGACACCTGAAATACTTCAAATGAAATGATTAGTTTGTGACATGTGCAGAAAAGCATTCCAAATTTTGGAAGAAAAATGACTTATTCTCTGATATGATCCTGTTGAATAGTTTCACTTAATATCCACTGTTTGGGCTTCCTTGGTGGCTCAGATGATAAAGAATCCGCTTGCAATGCAGGAGACCCAGGTTCAATCTCTGGGTCAGGAAGATGCCCTGGAGAAGGAAATGGCAACCCACTCCAGTATTCTTGCCTGGAGAATGGGGTACAGTCCATGGCATTGCATAGAGTCAGACAGGACCAAGCGACTAATAGATTTCATCAGATCCACTGTTTAGTTTTTACATTCCAAGCTTCTATTGATAATCATATCCTAAAATAAATCTTCCAGATGTGGGCAATCACCTGACTTTCAGTTATTCTATGAGAAGTCGACTTTCATTGGTTTGAGACATTTAGAGAAAAATAAACATCTAGAAACTTCCCCTAACTGTCACCATTATTAATGTATTAGAAAATTTAAGCACTTATCTACATTTATGGGTATTGAAAAAATGGAAAACTTGATAACTACTTTGATAAACAGCAGATTAAATTGTAGAAGCAGTGATTGAAGCGGGCAAAATCATTTATGCTGCTCAAGTGGTGCTAGATATTAGAGTTTAATGAAATTATTTTTAAAATCCCTAGAAGTCAGAACCTGTCTATTTCAAATGCATTTTTGTCTTCCAATTATCCTGAGAAGAACATGTTCTGTTGCTCAGTGTGCTTTTTGTTAACATTGCTGAAACAATAAAAAGGCAAAATGGCCATCCTTTGCTATGTCGGCCTTTAATTTGTCATAATTCATAAAAATAAAAAGCTGTACAAGTTGTAACAACCAGAGCCATTCTCGGGGAGTAAGGAAAATCAGAGATCAGAATATTGTAGGTTAGGAAGTAAAGACAGATGGGTGAGTTGACTGGTGAGGTGGTAACAGCGGTGGTTGTGCCAGGGGGAGTCAACCATCCTTACAGTTGAGTGCTGGGGGCCCCTACCCTGGTTCTGCTCTAGCCTTCTCTGACCATGCCCACCTCACAGATAGAGGAGTCCACAGAAGCAACTGGAAATGTCCTCCTAGCGCCTGTACACACCTCAGTTCTTTTTTTATAATTTTATTTATGTACTTTTGGCTGCACTGGTCATCACTGTGCATGGGCTTTCTCTGGTTGTAATGAGTGGGGGCTTCTCTCTAGTTACAGTGTGTGGGCTTCTCATCACCGTGGCTTATGTTGTTGTGGAGCACAGGCTCTCGGCACCCAGGCTCAGTACTTGTGGTGCATGGGCTTAGTCACCCCATGGCATTTGGGATCTTCCTATACCAGGGGTTGAAACCCATGTCTGCAGGACTGGCTGCCAGACTCTGAACCACTGGAACACCAGGGAAGTCCACAAGCCTCTCTTCTTGACCACATTTGAGGAGCTCGGAATGCCAGAATTCCATACCCATGTGAATTAGAATCTGATTCTAGGCCCTGCAAGAGCTTCTTCCCCAAGTCTATCTTCCTGAGGGTGGACTGATCCACCTCAGTAATAATACCATTTACTTCCTCTCCTGTGATATGGTTTCCTTCACATATATTTTGCCTCAGTTGAGTCTCATGTGGTTTCAGAACTTCTCCCTCAGGAAAAGGCAGATTTCACCTAAATGTCTTAAAATTCTGTCACTAATATCTATAGATCTAACTTTCCTTTCCTTCAGTCATTAAACACTATAAATAATTAGATTGCAAGTGGCCTCCATTGAGAGCTCGCCACTCTTGCTGTGGTTATTTCTCTTGGCTGGATCTAATTTGTAGAACTTTAATCTACAAACATGTATTGTGTGATTTTTCTCTTAGGACATGCTTGACTTCCAAGAGCTCTGGAATTTTCTTTTCCTTTTTACCTTAGCTGACCTCCTGAACTTGACTCTTTCCTTGTTTTTGCTACTCTTCAGCTCTCTTCTTTTCAGAAAGGTTCTTGTCCTGGTCTCTCTTTGATCAGACCATGGTATTTTCCCTTTCTTTTCACTATCATTTAATTTTCTCTGGATATTGTCTTTTACATAATTTTCTCCTTTTTCACCTTAAAGATGCTTTTGTTCCTGATTTTAGTATTTCAAATATAATTGCAAATATTGCAGAAAGGGATAAGGGGGTAGAAGGGATTTACCACAAGCCTTTCTTTTATATAAGTCCCTTTATGATGAATGGCCAGTTTTTGTACATGCCTAGGGATTGATGGTTTTGAACTGTGGTGTTGGAGAAGACTCTTGACAGTCCCTTGGACTGCAAGGAGATCCAACCAGTCCATCCTAAAGGAGATCAGTCCTGGGTGTTCATCGGAAGAACTGATATTAAAGCTGAAACTCCAATACTTTGGCCACCTCATGCGAAGAGTTGACTCATTGGAAAAGACCCTGATGCTGGGAGGAATTGGGGGCAGAAGGAGAAGGGGACGACAGAGGATGAGATGGCTGGATGGCATCACTGACTCAATGGACATGGGTTTGTGTAAACTCCAGGAGTTGGTGATGGACAGGGAGGCCTGGCATGCTGTGGTTCATGGGGTCGCAAAGAGTTGGACACGACTGAGTGACTGAACTGAACTGAACTGAAGGGATAGTTTTACTGTAGATTGGGGCAGGTGGGCTCATGGAAAGGGGAGATGCCTGCCTCAATTTCCCTAAAGCCCACCCTGGGACCTGGCATGTTGCTCAAGCGACTGGTGGAAGGAGGAAACTGGCATTCCTCAGAACTGACCTATTCACAGGTGGGCTCCTTGTTTCTTGTGAGGGTCTGCAGGCAACTGAGAATCCCATGCCCCACTGAGAGAGTTTTTTGGCCAAATATGTGCCTAGGGACCCTGCTCTTCCTTCTTCTAGCCTTGTTGAGTCTGGATTGTGATTGTCTGGCCAGTCTGAGGGAACTATGCAACTATGGTGATTCCACATATAAACTGAATGCTATTATGTGTGTGAGCTTAGTCGCTCAGTTGTGTCTGACTCTTTGCAACCCCATCGACTATATGACCCTCTAGGCTACTCTGTCAATGGGGATTCTCTAGGCAAGAACACTGGAGTGGGTTGCCATGCCCTCCTCCAGAGGATCTTCCCAACCCCAGGGATTGAACCCAGATCTCCTGCTTTGCAGGAGGATTCTTTACAGTCTGAACTACCAGGGAAGCCTGAATGCTAATATAGTCAGATTTAAAACTGATATTCTACAACATAGATATAGAGGGCAAAATTCCTGCTAATAATTTTAACTTTTAAATTTTTCTTTACTGGAAATCTAGTTATACACCAAGTCAAGAGGAAGACCATAAGAAAGTGGAAAAAATTACAGCTCTAACTGCACTTTTCCTGCTTTTAAAAAGGGAACATTGTATTTTTATTTTGTACTGTGCCCTGCAAATTTTGCAGCCAGCCCATATGTAGACATTCTTTGTGAGAAAACACTTCTGCTTATGCTCAAATAAGGATGCAACAGTCAGCACACTAATGCTGAACAGAACATGCTGGTAAAATCCAGCAATTCAACTCATAGGGAAATACCTAATAGAAATACATAATATATTTATCTAAAGACATGCACAAGAATAGTCATAGATGCACTATCTCTTATGGCACTAACCTGAAAGCTATCCAAAAGCCCAATAATTGTGGGGAAAAATCATATCTAAAAAGAACAATATGCTAAGGAATCCACAAAGATCGTGATGAATGAAAGAATCCAAATACGGAAAAGTGCATGCAATATAATTCCACTTATATCAAATCAAAAACAGGCACGACTAATCTATGGTTTTAGAAGTCAGGATAATACTATTTTGAGGGGTTGGGTAAGTATAAAAGGAAGGCATAAGTGGAAATTTTGAGGTACTGATAATATTTTCTTTCTTGATCTTGATCCTGATGTAAATCATATGTTCATCTGTGAAAAATTATCAAGTTGTAACTTAACATTTGTGCACTTTCTGTACATGTGTTATAGTTCAATAAAAAGTTGAAAAAATGTAGCATGAAACAGCCTCCTTTCTTCTCTTCTCTGCTACTATAGAGTATGACTTGATTCTGTTCATGTGAAGTTCAGTGGAAGAAATAATATAGTAAAATCAGTTTATTTTCTTGTTTATGCTCAAGTTACTATACGGCTTGTAAATAAAGAAGAAACCTTTGTTTTTGATTAAAACTTTGTAAAAGTATAAAGAATAACAAGAGGGAAAATATATTTCTATCACAAAACTCCCTCTAGACTGCAATTGGCAACGACTTGGAAGGGGTGACATTATAAGAGATGTCCTATCGAGTATGCTGCTAAGTCGCTTCAGTTGTGTCCGACTCTGTGTGACCCCATAGACGGAAGCCCACTAGGCTCCCCCGTCCCTGGGATTCTCCAGGCAAGAACATTGGAGTGGGCTGCCATTTCCTTCTCCAATGCATGAAAGCGAAAAGTGAAAGTGAAGTCGCTCAGTCCTGCCCAACTCTTAGCGACCCCATGGACTGCAGCCTACCAGGCTCCTCCGCCCATGGGATTTTTCAGGCAAGAGTACTGGTGTGGGGTGCCATTGCCTTCTCCACCTATCGAGTATAGTTCATGAATTAGAACCATCCTTGGTGAGGTTAAAGCAATGTGGTTTTGTAATTAAACTAAAAATGGGTGTATAAGAGGAATGTACTCCTGTTGGTTTAGTCTAATTATATATTTTCTCTCTTTTGTTTATTGTCAATATTGATTTACAAGCAATTAATTCGGGCAGTTTTCAAATATCCTTAGACAGTTTTCTCATAGGAGCAGTGAAAACTTTGTATATTAATAGATTTTGGCATATTGGAGAGGATTAGAAAAATACAAATTCTTACTAAAACATTAATTTATAGAATATTTAAAATAATTAATCTCTACTTTCCAATATTTGACATTTATTATTGTCAAATAGTTTCAAATCCATGAAGGTTGAACTATAATAGAAAAATAAATGTCTGATGGTAGAAGATTTAGCTAACTTATTATTATCTGTTCCTGTCATATTTGCAGATTCCTATAGCGTTTCTCTGGGGCTTCCTAGGTGGGTCAGTGGTAAAGTATCCTCCTGCTAATGCAGGCGATGTGGGTTTGATTTCTGGGTCAGGAAGATCCCCTGGAGAAGGAAATGGCAACCCACTCCAGTATTCTTGCCTGGGAAATCCCATGGACAGAGGAGCCTGGCAGGCCACAGCCCATAGGGTCCCAAAGAGCAAGGAAACAGCAGCAGCAGTATAAGATTTTTCTGCCAATGGTCTCTTTAGACAGCTCAGCTTCCTTTCTATCACAAGTTAGTTTCTTCAAAACCAAATCTGATAATATTGATTTTGTAGTTACAAGTTTGACTTCCTATTACCTTTTGAATAAGATCCAGTTTACTTAATCTAGTCTACAGTGCTTTTTCGCAGCTTGTTACTAACCTGTTCACAAACTGTTCCTTTGAGAAGAGGCAATACTTTGAAATTCCAATCTGCTTCTACTATATAACCACAGCATGGCAAAATAGTCTCCTACTGTTACCCTCCAGAGACTTTAAATATCTTTCCTTTTGAACATATGTGTGTGTGTTTGTGTTGGTGTTTTAGTTTTCAGACTAAGTATCATATCTAGCAGCCTATGGCTTTGGAAAGGAATGTGGTTTGACAAATCTTAATCTTCCTAATCAGAAAATCGATGGGTCACAGAAATTTCAAGTGCCTTTCAACGTCAGAAATACTACTAAAAATTCCAGCAACCTGATCTCTGACCAAGTACAACAAAAAACAGGACAGAAAAATCTAAACATAAATGCCTGTCACTGGAAAGCTTTTCCATTCAATTTGTTGTTGCAGTTAAGATCCCAAGGACTCAATGGCCATATTATTTTACTGGCCTGCAGTGGCTCCACTGGAGGTCAGTACATGATTTTGGCAAAGAGAAATGGAAAGTGTGTCTTTTTCAGACAGATTCTATGTTTGTCCTATTTACTTATAATATTTTAAAAAATTATATTGTTCACCCACGGGTGCTTCCCTTTTCCCCCACTGAGCTCCATTTTGTAATCTGGACTTGAGTATATCAAAATCCTGCTCCTGGCATCCACAGCCAAGAGCTTTCTGACTAAATAAATTTAGCAGTCAAAGGTCTGGTCTGTACACTCACTTGGGTTATTTTCAATTCTCCTGAGACTAAAATCACCATAGCAATGACATTTTATTCTACCTACCTCCTTATTGGAGATGCCTATTAATATACCATTTATCAGAACAGATTAGTTTATTTTGGTACTCCAATAACACTTTGTACAGGAATTCAAACTATCCCTCCTCTTTTGCATAGCCTTTTCTGTCTTGAATTCTTTCCTCTGGTCACAGACGAAAATCAATCTGTTTCACTATGGAAAAGTATAGAGCAATTTGAACCCCATGTTTAGAGTAAGATACAATTACTGTCCCAGGTGTATAGGAGCCCAAAGCTCTTGCACAAGGTAAGACTTTGAGAGGCAGGGCTAGAACTTACAGTGTAACTGGACACAGAGCTGAAGGTAACAGACTACTCTGTGTACTGAAGGAACAGGATGTGCAGTCCAGAGAGGCAGATGGCTAGATGTGATCCACACAGTTCAGGAAAATGTACCAAAGAGAGGAAATACATGTGTGAGGAATGAGGAGAAATCCCCTAAGCCATGTGAGAACACAGGAGGAAGCTTTTCTGGGGAATCTGTGGTCCACTGCTAGGTGGTCTGAGCTGATTTCTATGGGAAATAAATATGTCCAAATGCCAGACTTTATTCTGGGCTCCAAAATCACTGCAAGTGGTGACTGCATCCATGAAATTAAAAGATGCTTGCTCCTTAGAAGGAAAGTTATGACCAACCTACACAGCATATTAAAAAGCAGAGACATTACTTTGCCAACAGAGGTCTGTCTAGTCAAGGCTATGGTTTTTCCAGAAGTCATGTATGGATGTGAGAGTTGGACTATAAAGAAAGCTGAACACAGAAGAATCAATGCTTTTGAGCTGTGGTGTTGGAGAAGACTCTTGAGAATCCTTTGGACTGCAAGGAGATCCAACCAGTCCATCCTGAAGGAGATCAGTCCTGGGTGTTCATTGGAGGGACTGATGTTGAAGCTGAAACTCCAATACTTTGGCCACCTGATGCGGAGAGCTGACTCATTTGAAAAGACCCTGATGCTGGGAAAGATGGAGAGCAGGAGGAGAAGGGGACGACAGAGGATGAGATGGTTGGATGGCATCACTGACACAATGGACATGGGTTTGCATGGACTCCAGGAGTTGGTGACGGACAGGGAGGCCTGGTGTGCTGCGGTTCATGGGGTCGCAAAGAGTCAGACACGATTGACCGACTGAACTGAACTGAACTGAAAGGCCAGTGACCACCAGAATACTGGTGTTCTATGCATGTTCTTGGCCTCATTCACCTTTTCTATATACTCCTTTCCTCTTAACTCTGATCATTTTCTTACTGCTGCTGCTGTTGTTAAGTCACTTCAGTCGTGTCTGACTCTATGCGACCCCATAGACGGCAGCCCACCAGGCTCCCCCATCCCTGGGATTCTCCAGGCAAGAACACTGGAGTGGGTTGCCATTTCCTTCTCCAATGCAGGAAAGTGAAAAGTGAAAGTGAAGTCGCTCAGTCGTGTCCGACTCTTAGCGACCCCATGGACTGCAGCCCACCAGGTTCCTCTGTCCGTGGGATTTTCCAGGCAAGAGTACTGGAGTGGGATGCCATTGCCTTCTCCACTCTTTCTTACTAGAAGGATCTAACAATCTCCCTGAATTCCTAAAGATTCTTATCAATATACACAGCATAGGAAAGTGACCCTTTTCTGCCTTTTGTATTCTTTTGTTTGCCCATTCTGATTTCTTCAGGTTATTGATGTAAAATCAGTATATAATTTAAAGATTTAGGTTTGCAGAGAAGAAGTATGTCCGAAACAAATAGCAAACATACTGTTGGCTTTAGATCATCATAGCATTATTGAGTTTAATAATGTCTTCAAATTTCCAGGAGTGGATTTATTTCATTTGTGGCTAGCACTTGTTGCTTCCTTTAAAAATGATCTCGTACCACCATAACACTCTGCCTTTTTCTTATGCTTTTTCTCTCATCTAGCATAAATATTTAAAAATTTTCAACTTTGAAGTCCCTCCTTCATGATGCTATTTATGATCCTCTCTGTCAAAATCAATGCTTTCTCTTAAGTGCTCTCATTGTACTTTGTTTTTATCTCTTTGCTAATGTTTTTACATTATGATTGTTTATACATTTCCCACCAGATGGAAATCTCTTTGAGAATGGAGAACATGACCTTTTCATTCCTATTGTACAGTATATAGTATGGCACCTGTCTTAAATTAGGCATTTGATGTATATTAGGGAAAATTCATGCTACAATTAAAAAAAATTTCAATCTGTAATTGTATCAGAGGCAAAGGAAGTAATAAGTTATTAAGATCATAAGAGAAACATAATTTTAACAAAATGAAATAGATATCCAAGTGCATTAATATTTATACTAAATAGATGAGTTATAGAGTAGGATAGCCCAAATTAGTTATAACATTGCAGTCTCCAAAGGCTTTAGTATTAATTTCAGAGTTTACAACTTTAAATTATATTAATAGTTGAAATTAGCAAATTGCTTTCTTTGTAGCAGAGTCTGTGTACACTCCCTTCCCCTTGGGTTATTAATGAGAGATAGGGCCAGTTATCTATTAAAGGGATATCTGGAGCTTTAAATAAAATTACAATTAAAAAAATTTCATATCAGGACTTAAATTAAACATTTTTATGACAAAATAGCTTTTACATTTAGGCCACAGGGAAAAACAAAACTCAGTTTATTGTTGTATTCTTCTTTCTCACATGGATGAGGATTTAACCCTTAACATTCAGATCTGCCTTTATAGACCTTTATCTCAGACCTTATTTTGAAGAAATTTATTGGAAAAAACAAACAGAAGGTCTAACTGCTTACTTCTTAACTAGCTGTCAAATGAAGGAAAAGTGCTTCTATGGAGGAAAAGTCAATTTCTTTTCAGCTCTCTTCAGGCTTCCCTGTTGGCTCAGATGATAAAGAATCTGCCTGCAATGGAGAACCAGGTTCAATCCCTGGGTTGGGAAGATCTGAAGAAGGGAATGGTTACCCACTCCAGTATTCTTGCCTGGAGAATTCCATGGATAGAGGAGCCTGGCGGACTGTAGTCCATGGGGTTGCAATGAGTTGGACAGGACTGAGCAACTAACACTTTCACTTTCACTTTCTGGGTGAAATACCTGGATTTTTTCTTGGTATGAGCTTTAAAATCAGACAGGCAGTAGCTCAGACGCCAGTTCATCCATTTATTTTCTGAGTGATTGTGGGATTGTTATTCAGACTGAAGTAATTTTCTTATTTTTAAAACAGGACTCAACTATCAACGGTGTAAAAACATGTCAATATGCATACATTTGTATGTGTGTGTGAATCACTTCTAGAAGGTTTTCAAAGAAATAGTTATAGTCTTTCCCTCCAGGAAAGAAACAGGTGCCTTCTGGGTGTCAGGAATGCAGGACAGATGTATTTCTTATGGTATATCCTTCTGCACATTTAGAACATTGTTTCATTACATGTATTATCCTTTCCAAAGTAAGTTTCTTCATTAAAAAAATCAAACACAATAAAATATAAAATAAAAATTTGAACCCAGTTTCTGACCTGGCTGGGGAAGGGATAGGCTACCCACTCCAGTATTCTTGGGCTTTCTTTGTGGCTCAGCTGGTAAAGAGTCTGCCTGCAGTGTGGGAGATCTGGGTTTGATCCCTGGGTTGGGAAGATCCCCTGGAGAAGGGAAAGGCTACCGACTCCAGTATTTTGGCCTGGAGAATTCCATGGACTGTATAGTCCATGGGGTCACAAAGAGTTGGATACAACTGAGCAATTTTTACTTTTCCGACCTAGTATTCAAAAAATATTATTTTTTAAAAAATATTATTGTTTACACCTTTTCTATTTCATCCTCTAACTTACCCTCACTGAACTGATATCCATGGAAAACATACACACTCTTCTATGGAAATTTTAATTCTATTATATTTTATCTCAATTCATCTCTCGGTTTCACCAAAGCAAGTTTTAGATTTTAATTTTTCTAGAGTTTGTGACATTCAGTTCAGTTCAGTCCCTCATTCGTGTGTGACTCTTTGCGACCCCATGAACCACAGCACGCCAGGCCTCCCTGTCCATCACCAACTCTCGGAGTTCACTCAGACTCACTTCCATCGAGTCAGTGATGCCATCCAGCCATCTCATCCTCTGTCGTCCCCTTCTCCTCCTGCCTTCAATCTTTCCTAGCATCAGGGTCTTTTCAAATGAATCAGTTCTTCGCATCAGGTGGCTAATTATTGGAGTTTCAGCTTCAGCATCAGTCCTCAAATGAATAGTCAGGACTGATTTCCTTTAGGATGGACTGGTTGGATTTCCTTGCAGTCCAAGGGACTCTTAAGAATCTTCTCCAACACCACAGTTCAAAAGCATCAATTCTTCAGCACTCAGCTTTCTTTATAGTCCAACTCTCACATCCATAAATGACTACTGGAAAAATCATAGCTTTGACTAGACGGATCTTTGTTGGCAAAGTAATATCTCTTCTTTTTAATATGCTGTCTAGGTTGGTCATAACTTTTCTTCCAGGGAGCAAGCATCTTTGTGACCATAAAGTAAGTTAAAATTCAACACTAATTTGAAAAATTTCAAGGTTTTTTGTTTTTGCTTATTATTAGAAAGTTAAATCTTTTAGGCTATTTCAGCTAAAATGGATAAATGTTAAAGATATTGATGTTTTAGGAAATGCAAATTTTGACTACTTCAGTTCAGTTCAGTCACTCATTCGTGTGTGACTCTTTGCGACCCCATGAACCACAGCACGCCAGGCCTCCCTGTCCATCACCTACTCCCGGAGTTCACTCAAACTCACGTCCATCGAGTCAGTGATGCCATCCAGCCATCTCATCCTCTGTCGTCCCCTTCTCCTACTGCCCCCAATCCCCCCCAACATCAGAGTCTTTTCCAATGAGTCAACTCTTCGCATGAGGTGGCCAAAGTACTGGAGTTTCAGCTTTAGGATCAGTCCTTCCAAAGAAATCCCAGGGCTGATCTCCGTCAGAATGGACTGGTTGGATCTCCTTGCAGTCCAAGGGACTTTCAAGAGTCTTTTCCAACACCACAGTTCAAAAGCATCAATTCTTCGGCGCTCAGCCTTCTTCACAGTCCAACTCTCACATCCATACATGACCACAGGAAAAACCATAGCCTTGACTAGATGGACCTTTGTTGGCAAAGTAATGTCTCTGCTTTTGAATATGCTATCTAGGTTGGTCATAACTTTCCTTCCAAGGAGTAAGCGTCTTTTAATTTCATGGCTGCAGTCACCATCTGCAGTGATTTTGGAGCCCCCAAAAAATAAAGTCTGACACTATTTCCACTGTTTCTCCATCTATTTCCCATGAAGTGATGGGACCAGATGCCATGATCTTCGTTTTCGGAATGTTGAGCTTTAAGCCAACTTTTTAACTCTCCACTTTCACTTTCATCAAGAGGCTTTTGAGTTCCTCTTCACTTTCTGCCATAAGGGTGGTGTCATCTGCATGTCTGAGGTTATTGATATTTCTCCCAGCAATCTTGATTCCAGCTTCTGCTTCTTCCAGCCCAGCGTTTCTCATGATGTACTCTGCATAGAAGTTAAATAAGTAGGGTGACAATATACAGCCTTGATGTACTCCTTTTCCTATTTGGAACCAGGCTGTTGTTCCATGTCCAGTTCTAACTGTTGCTTCCTGACCTGCATACAGATTTCTCAAGAGGCAGGTCAGGTGCTCTGGTATTCCCATCTCTTGAAGAATTTTCCACAGTTTATTGTGATCCACACAGTCAATAAAGGCTTTGGCATAGTCAATAAAGCAGAAATAGATGTTTTTCTGGAACTCTCTTGCTTTTTCCATGATCCAGTGGATGTTGGCAATTTGATCTCTGGTTCCTCTGCCTTTTCTAAAACCAGCTTGAACATCAGGAAGTTCATGGTTCACGTATTGCTGAAGCCTGGCTTGGAGAATTTTGAGCATTACTTTACCAGCATGTGAGATGAGTACAATTGTGTGGTAGTTTGAGCATTCTTTGGCATTGCCTTTTTTTGGGATTGGAATGAAAACTGACCTTTTCCAGTCCTGTGGCTACTGCTGAGTTTTCCAAATTTGCTGGCATATTGAGTGCAGCACTTTGACAGCATCATCTTTCAGGATTTGGAATAGCTCAACTGGAATTCCATCACCTCCACTAGCTTTGTTCATAGTGATGTTTTTTAAGGCCCACTTGACTTCACATTCCAGGATGTCTGGCTCTAGATGCTTAGCTTGTCATAATTCTGTGTAATGAACATATATATATATATATATATAAAAAAGTCTGATAATAGCACATTCATTCCTCTAAGAAATTTATATGTGTGGGTGTCTATTTTTGCTGTGGCTGTCTATTCTAGACTCTTGAACAAAAAAGATAACTGTCCTTCTCCTTGCTGAGTTTATATTATACGATACAGAAAATAAACAATAAACATGATGAATAAGCAAATTATTTAGTATGTTAGGAGGTAGAATTTGCCATGGAAATAAGACAAAGAAGATCAAGATAAGGAAAAATGAGGGTGCCAGGATTTGTGAGGACATTCACTACAGTAGTCAGTGTGGTCATATTGAGAGAGACTTGAGCCAAGACTTGCAGGAGACGAGAGAATCAAACCACACAGATCCCTGAAGGAAGATAGAGAGAACAACCATTTTAGATTCTAAACAGAAGCATGCCTGAGTGTTCAAGGAATAGCAAACTAATGATGCAGGAGGAATGAGCAAAAGGAGCTGAGATGGGAGAGGAGGTTTGGGAGCAAATGGGTGAAGATCATGTAGAGTCTTGTAAGATGTATTAAAAAGAAATCAGTTTTTACTCTGAGTGAGACTGGGGGGCACAAAGAACTTGGGGAGAGGTTGGCTGCTCTGTTCAGAATAGACTGTATGAAGGCAAGAAAGGAAGCAAGAGCTAGTATTTATCAGTGTATGATAGGCAAGGAATTGTGTCCAGAGTGGAGGCATTGGAATTGATAGGGGATATGATTGACAGGCAAAGCCCAAAATAACTTGAAAATATGTAAGTGGAACACCTGGAAGAATGGCTTCTTCATTAACTCAAATGGGGATAATTGAGAAACAATTGAAGATGGAAGGGGGTGATATTGGGGGTTCATATTAATTATGAGATATTTATTAACTATCTAAGTGAAGATGACGATGAGGCAGAGAGGTTCAGGCTAAAAATATAAAAGTGGTAGTCATCAGTCTAAATAAAGACTCTGAAGCTAGTCACCTCCTTCCAGCTCCCCCAAGACAAGTTCAGGGATCTATCTACCTGTAAAGGAGATCCTTGTGATCTTAAAGCAGAGAGTACAGACCTCGTAGGAAGCCAAGGGAAAGGGCAGTGGTCACTGTATCAGGATGCAGAACACACAGCTGTCTCTGTGGTTGCTTAAGAATAAAGTGCCCGTTTCTATATACTGTGTTTGGGACCAGCTCATTTTTTTTCTGCAAAGGTTTCTTTCAGGGAAGACAAATAACCATAACTGGCACTTTGAACCAGACCTCTGGATAAAAATACCCTTCTGAAATCTTTGAATCCTTGTGTGTGTGAGAGAGAGAGAGAGGGAAGAAACGAGAAAAACAGGCAAAGAAAACCCAAGACACACCACACTATCACTTTAAAGATGCGAGCAGCTTTCTGCCTTGCAAAGATAAAGATACCTTTAGTGCAAAATATTTCTTTGTCCAGAGGAAAGCACAAAAGTAATGACATCACTGTGAAGCAGAAACCATGGCTGGAAGTGGAGGTGTTTAAAAAGCCACGGCAACAATGATGAATGCGCTGAGGGCTTGTGTACACAATGGTGAGGACTTGGGGATTCTTACAGACTACGTTTCCTTTGTAAAAGATCTAGTTGTAATCATTAAGTTGTATTAGTAATTTTTGGTCTTTAACAGGGAATGGTTTCACATTAAAGCCTGAACTTAATTGTGCTGTAGGATTTAGAAGGGAAAGTTTGCTGTCCGCATTTTGGCCATTTCGGTCACTAAACGAGAGCAGCGGGCCCCCAGGCAAGCGTCGAGGGCCCAGAGCAGTTGTAAGTGACCTGCAAGGGTGTGCTGAGGGAGGCAGTAATGCAGTGCTCATCAAAACCGGGAAGTAATACACTCACAGCTTGGACTTCCAGATACACCTGAGGATAGAGGAAGCCCCAAAAGGAAGCGCCTTAGGTGGAGGTCGAAGCTAGCAGAATCTTGGCATACATGTGAATGTGATTTTATTCATACACTTAGCGTGGTTAAGTCTGGAGACAAATTACATATAACTAAGTAATAATAGCTTAGAGGATTGAAGCCAATTTGCAGTCATTACTAAGAATAGTAAAAGTAACCATGCAGTAAATTTGTATATGCTGATATATATTTTTTTTAAAACTGGGGAGTAGGGGTAGAGTTTAAGTTTTGTTCCTTTTTCTTTGTAAATATTTCATTGCATATTTGAAAGCTTTCTCATATTCATACATTTTATAGCATAATTCAAGATGTAAATAGTATTTTTCAATAGATATTAATGATGGTATCAAAAACATTGTGAATACTGTCTTACATGTTGTTATATAATTCAGAAGAAATATTAAATATAGACTATGGATAATCTTGTCAAAGATGACATTTACTACTTAATTCCTAAAAATGAGAAATCATAGTTATAATATAATAATTCTCCCACTTTGGTACTCAATTTAATCATGATGATTTTGATAACTATATCCCAAAACACTTTAATAGTCTGAAGATGTAGATCTGTATAAAAATCCAGCCTTGTCAATTAGGCTGCAAAAAACTTTTAAGAGTAGTAATTTTTAAACATGGGGCAATTTTAGTGACAGATTTTCTAGCTTTTTATCTTAAAGGAAACATAGTAGTCTATGGTTTCTATGAGAACAAAATTCAAAAGAAGATGACCTAGTGTGGTCTACTGCTTATTAAATTATACTGAACACCCTCAAACCCCTTTTGTATTTAAAGGATGTATTATACTATAAAGTGGCTGATTTCATATTGCATTGTATATCCATCCAATAATATTACCAAATGAATACCATATGCTTGTACAATAGGCATTAAATATGATAATTGAATTTAATTTATAAATCAGCCCATATTTTCTGATTTTTGTTTGTCATGACATCATTATATAAAGATGTTTATTGTATTAAAATTTTCAATTTCAAACCGTAGACCATATGAGAAAAGCAATATATACTTTGCAACTTTTTCAAATTTCTTGAAATGAGTACTATACTCATTGTTAGCCTTTCTTCATTTCTAATATCTACATTTAGTGTGTGCATTTTCCTCTATTTTGCATTTTCTGCATATAAAATTGCATTTTTGTTAATAATTCAGCTCAAAAATAGCTTGTATAAGATTGTATCTGACCCATAGATTAATTACAAAGGTATTTAATTTCCAAGCATATAGGGGATTTTCTACTTATTATTTTGTTGTTGATTTCTGTCAGTGAACTGCAAACACACTCTGTTTCCAAGTCTTTGAGATTTGCTTTATAATCCAGATTCTCAGTAGCAAAATGTGAGCAAATTCTGCTACTATAGAGCAGGTAACTAAAGAAAAGAATGTACCAAATTTAAAAGTTTTTTCAAAGAAATTGTACCAGATAAACACAATAAAACACTAGAATAAGAACAATTTTCTTCCTGTGAAGTTACAAAGAAAATTTTATAGGTAACAGCTTATGCTATGTCTGGGTAATAGCAAGAACAAAACTGCATCTCACACTCTATATTGAAATATCTGACCAGGTCAGGATGGAGTTTCTGGGGATGCTGAATCTCAGGGAGGGTTACCAGAAGGTAGACTGTAGAGGTCCCATCTGAGATCACCATATGGGTACATACTGACGATAGAAATGTGACATCTATAAACACGTCATTAAAAGACATGCAGGAGTTAGAGCCACAGATAATTCTATTTCTTTCATAGTTAGAAACTTAGAAAAGTAACCTACCTCTACAATAACCATGACTCAGAAATGACTTCATTAACAGAGCGCACTGGTTGGGGGATCAGAAAACTGGAGTTTGGCACCAGATTAGCTACTCCCTGCATTTACAATTTAGGTAGGACTCTAATCCCCTTGAATTTTGGTCTCTCCTTAATGAAATGAAAAGAATTATTACTGCCCCTCCGCTCAAGAGATTGTGAGAATTGGGAATCAAAAGTTATGGTGTTTGAAAAAGACATGTTAGACTGTAAAGTATTATTAAAATTTTAGATTTTATTATTAATGGATAGCCTAGGGTGGACCCTGTGGAGGCTCAACACCACATTAAGCAGTACCAGAGGATGCCAGAGAAACATAGTCACTGACCTGAAAAAAAAAGTGTGTGCTTTGAAAAGTTCTAGGAGGAAAGCATTATTCTCAAAGAGACATTAGAAATTTAAATTATATATCCAAACTCTCCATTTTACAAATGCAAATTCTAAGACCTAGAAAGATCTGTTTCACTTGTTCATGGTTCCACAACGAGTAAGCCTGGCAAAACCAGGCTTCATTACTCTAAGATGGTCCTACCGCACCCTTACATTGGCTAGTAAGGAGGGGAAAGTGTGCCATCAATTACATCTTGTTCTTTGTGTGACATTTCTAAACATTCATGTTAAAGTTGAACATTTATGTTGTCTAATATATGTAAATATGTAATGAAATGCTTATTTAGAATTTGAATTGGATTACATAAAATTGAGCATGGGTTCATCAAATAACATATTTATATTTTAAAAATGTAGTAACTTGTGTGCCAAGCACTGTGGGATGAGCCTGCTCTTGTTGAAAAGGAAGTTATCACATTTTGGAGCCTCTTTAACCTTTCCGGTAATTTCCATCCATTTAACAGTATTTTAGGGTGTCAATAGAGAGAAAGTATATCTTAAAAAATTTTTAGTTTTAAATATTTTCTCTTTTGTTTCTTATAAAAAAGCCTACAGAGTAAGAATGTATTCATATTCCTTTTCTAATGGGAAGACAACTTTCTGCCATGTCTTTTTCTGAATTCAAGGAAATATTTTATGCAAGTCCAAAAGGTTTCTAAATAAATGTTAAAAGAAATTATCTACAGTTAACCCATTTGATGTGTGAAAATATTCATCCCCATTAATAAATTATTAAACTATATTCAGTTCCCATATTTCAGTTTATTTGTCCCTGTTTTAATATCAGGGCTATTTTCCCTGTCATTCTAGCTATTTTAATGCCATGGCATAATCATACAATTTTTAGGGTAAAAATCTTCCTTAAAAACTTCTCCTACATGAAAATCTGAAGATGCTATATCTGCTTAATATCTAGCTTTTTTTTTTTTTTCTTGGTATTCTGTTTCTAGTTTCAAAGTTTTCATTTTCTCCTGTTTTACAAGGGGTATTTTATGAAGTGAGTTTTATGAGACAAGGTTCTTTGGGCTTAGATTAATGGCCAAAAGTAAAAGGAGGATTTGGGGACCAAAATAGGCTTCAGAAATTTTGTTCTTCAGAATTTATTCTGCTGGGAAGCTCTCTGAGTATTTGACAGCAAGTTAGTCTTCAATGATTAGAGCAAACATTAGCCATACAGAAGTTATGGTTGTGCATTTTTTTTAGACAAGCTTTTTGAAGAAAAATATTTAAATTTGATGTAATATCCCTGAAAGCAAATGAAAATACACATGTTGTATTTTTCACAAATGGCCTTAAAAGCATCTATTTGGTTATTTTGAAACTATTTATACCTTTGACAGTTCATAAATCCTGCAGACTGAATATACTTCATTTTACTATTTATCTTGGCTTTATCATATTTCAACAATCCCCATAAACTATTCTTCAATAAAAGCTGCATTTTATAGTATAATCTCAGTGATCCATGCCCAAGCTATGAAACAGGAGATTCTTTTATCACTTGGAGGCAGTTTTATATCTTTACAATGATAGGATAATGACTATATGGTTATCACTCCCTCTACCCCAAGTAAACTGAGTTAAGACCTTTAGAAAATAAACATTACTTTCCTTCTTTCACAAAACATAAATATAATTGTGTTATGATTCACCTTATGAAAACTGGAAATAGAACTTTCATATGACCCAACAATCCCACTTATAGGCATACACACTGAGGAAACCAGAATTGAAAGAGACATGTGTACCCTAGTGTTCATCGCAGCACTGTTTATAACAGCTAGGACATGGAAGCAACCTAGATGTCCGTCAGCAGATGAATGGATAGGAAAGCTGTGGTACATATACACAATGGAATATTTCTCAGCCATTAAAAAGAATACATTTGAATCAGTTCTAATGAGGTGGATGAAACTGGAGCCTATTATACAGAGTGAAGTAAGCCAGAAAGAAAAACACCAATACAGTATACTAATGCATATATATGGAATTTAGAAAGATGGTAACAATAACCCTGTATACAAGACAGCAAAAGAGAAACAGATGTATAGAACAGTTTTTTTGGACTCTGTGGGAGAGGGTGAGGGTGGGATGATTTGGGAGAATGGCATTGAAACATGTATATTATCATTTGTGAAACGAATTGCCAGTCCAGGTTCGATGCATGATACAGGATGCTCGGGGTGGGTGCACTGGGATGACCCAGAGGGATGGGATGGGGAGAGAGGTGGGAGGGGCGTTCAAGATGGGAAACACACGTACACTCGTGGCAGATTCATGTCAATGAATGGCAAAACCAATACAATATTGTTAAGTAATTAGCCTCCAATTAAAATAAATAAATTTAAAAAAAGAAATTCATACAAAGCAGACCTGCTCAAAATCTCATGGAGTGTTATTATTTTTAAAAAAGTTCTGCAGGTATTTATGATTCAGCAGTTTTGTGAACTTTTGTCATAGATAGAAGTGGAATGTTTACTTTTCCCTGAAAATGGGATCTGCCCTTGCCTTATAATTCCTACTCATTCAAGATTAAAAAATGCATATGTTTCTCCAAGATTGAACAGAATACTTAGAACTTGGGGCACTTTTATGTTAATATTTTTACCCAGAGAATTGGATTGAGTCGCTTTTCAAAGGAATTACATTCTGATGATTATTCAAGACTACATATTGTTAATGAAAAAATTTTATACAAATTAAATAAATTTAATTTTGTTGCATCTAGATCATGTTTCAAGTTTATAGCTCCCTTTAAAGTGATTTTCAAGGACTAGATTTTATTACCATATTTTCATTTATAAAATGGAAACTTATGGGTATTTCATAACCATAAAATCTAGTTTATACTAAACATTTCCTTCAGTTCAGTTCAGTTCAGTCACTCAGTTGTTTCCGACTCCCTGAAATCCCATGAGCCACAACATGCCAGGCCTGCCTGTCCATCACCAACTCCTGGAGTTCACCCAAACACGTGTCCATTGAGTCGGTGATGCCATCCAACCATCTCATCCTCTGTTGTCCCCTTCTCCTCCTGCCTTCAATCTTTCCCAGCATCAGGATCTTTTCAAATGAGTCAGTTCTTCGCATCAGGTAGCCAAAGTATTGGAGTTTCAGCTTCAACATCAGTCCTTCCAACACCCAGGACTGATCTCCTTTAGGATGGGCTGGTTGGAGCTCCTTGCAGTCCAAGGGACTCTCAAGAGTCTTCTTCAACACCACAGTTCAAAAGCATCAATTCTTCAGCACTCAGCTTTCTCTATAGTCCAATTATCACATCCATACATGACTTCTGGAAAAACCATAGCCTTGACTAGTCAGACCTTTGTTTGCAAAGTAATGTCTCTGTTTTTTAATATGCTTTCTAGGTTGATCATAACTTTCCTTCCAAGGAGTAAGCGTCTTTTAATTTCATGGCTGCAATTACCATCTGCAATGATTTTGGAGCCCAGAAAAATAAAGTCAGCCTCTGTTTCCACTGTTTCCCCATCTATTTCCCATGAAGTGATGGGACCAGATGCCATGATCTTAATATTCTGAATGTTGAACTTTAAGCCAACTTTTTCACTCTCCTCTTTCACCTTCATCAAGAGGCTCTTTAGTTCTTCTTCACTTTCTGCCATAAGGGTGGTGTCATCTGCATATCTGAGGTTATTGATATTTCTCCCGTCAATCTTGATTCCAGCTTGTGCTTCTTCCAGCCCATTGCTTCTCATGATGTACTCTGCATGTAAGTTAAATAAGCAGGGTAACAATATACAGCCTTGACGTACTCCTTTTCCTATTTGGAATGAGTCTGTTGTTCCATGTCCAGTTCCTACTGTTGCTTCCTGACCTGCATACAGATTTCTCAAGAGGCAAGTCAGAAGGTCTGGCATTCCCATCTCTTTCAGAATTTTCCACAGTTTATTCTGATCCACACAGTCAAAGGCTTTGGCATAGTCAATACAGCAGAAATAGATGTTTTTCTGGAACTCTCTTGCTTTTTTGATGATCCAGCGGATGTTGGCAATTTGATCTCTGGTTCCTCTGCCTTTTCTAAACCCAGCTTGAACATCTGCAAGTTATTTAGTACTGCTGAAGCTTAGCTTGAAGAATTTTGAGCATTACCTTGCAAGCATGTGAAATGAATACAATTGTATGGTGGTTTGAGCATTCTTTGGCATTGCCTTTCTTTGGGATTGGAATGAAAGCTGACCTTTTCCAGTCCTGTGGCCACTGCTGAGTTTTCCAAATTTGCTGACATATTGAGTACAGCACTTTCACAGCATCATCTTTTAGGATTTGAAATAGATCAGCTGGAATTTCATCATCTCCACTAGCTTTGTTCATAGTAATATTTTCTAAGGCCCACTTGACTTTACACTCCAGACTCTGGCTATAGGGGAGTGACCATACCACTGTGGTTATCCAGATCATTAAGGCCTTTTTGTATAGTTCTTCTCTATATTCTTGCCACCTCTTCTTCATATCTTCTACTTCAGTTAGGTCCCTGATGTTTCTGTCCTGTACTGTGCGTATCCTTGCCTGAAATGTTTCTTTGGTATCTCCAATTTTCTTGAGGAGATCTCTAGTCTTTCCCATTCTATTCTTTTCCTCTATTTCTTTGCATTGTTAACTTAGGAAGGCTTTTTTATCCTTATCCTTGCTATTTTCTTGACCTCTGGAATCAGTTGGGTATGTCTTTCCCTTTTTCCATTGCCATTTGCTTCTCTTCTTTTCTCAGCTATTTGTAAAGCTTCCTCAGACAACCACTTTGTTTTCTTGCATTTCTTTTTCTTGGGGATGGTTTTGGCCATCACCTCCTGTGCAGTATTACAAACCTCCATCCATTATTCTTCAGGCACTCGTCTGCCAGATCCAATCCATTAAATCTATTCATTACCTCCACTATATGATCATAAAGGATTTGATTTAGGTCATTCCTCATTATACGCAGGAATTAAAACTATTAATCTGAATAAAATTTGAAGATCTTATTGGCTTTATTCAACAGTTCATGAATCAAGCAGCAGTCAGTCTAGCGACAGAAAGGAACTCTGAGGACTCGTACAAAATGAAAGACTTTACAAGCAAACTCCAGGGAGCAGAAATAAGGAAGTACTAATAAAAAGTTGATTGGTTATGGCAAGGTTATGTTCCTTTAAGGGATGGCAGGGGTCCATCAAACCACCTCAATAATCCTGATCTAGGGATTCCTGATTGTTGGGTTTAAGATTCCATTTCTGGGAGAGGCCAAAGTTAATTAACTTGTCTCAGTTTGGTGATATGGGGCTTAGCATATATGACTCCATTCTGAGTCTGTTGTCATATTTTTAACAGTGGAAACACTGGTGAAAGCTAATTTCCAGATTGCAGAGGTTAATTTTCACAGTTGAGAAGATAAAGTGACATATTATTTACCAAAAACTTCAGGTAATTAATAATTTTATGACTTTGAAATGACAGAGTTATTCATTATTCTGTCAAAGATTCCACACACACTTTCCATTTACATGGTAAAGTCAATGTAACTTAGTCTTATGATGTGATAACCCAAATATATTCCAAATAATGTTAAATGAAATTAACTGTGAAACTCCTTTATTATACAGGAGATTTTTTTTTTCTTCCCATTTAGTTTACTACTGGTTTTTCTTTTGTATATCTTTCATGTAAAAGTTCACAATCTTTCTTTATGTCTGTCTTTCCCTGCTCAAATCCTTTCCCCACATTTGAGAATTTGCGCTTTACACTGTAACATATAATGCGAAGGGAAGAGATTCAAACCCTAGGTAAGGAAAATAATGCCTAACATGTACCTACCGTTTACAATGTAGCAGGTACTATTCTAAAAACTTTATAGTTTTATTGCATTTTAATTCTCATAGTCAACTTATGGCATAGGGGCTATTTTTTTAATCCATTTTTATAGATGTGGGAACTAAGACACAGAAAATTTAAGTAACTTACACAGTTACTAAAGTAACTTCTGATCAGCTTCTCTACAACTGTGTGATTTCTCATTGTTGTTGTTGTTTAGCCACTAAGTCATGGCCGAATCTTTATGACCCCATGGACTATAGCCCGCCAGGCTCCTCTGTCCATGGAATTCTCCAGGCAAGAATACTGGAGTGGGTTGCCCTGCCCTTCTCTGGGGGATCTTCCCAACCTAGGGATTGAACTAAGAGCCTCTCTGTGCCTCCCTCTGCTCATCTGTTATGGAGGTAGTAGAAATACAAAGTAAATAGATAAGCTTCTTGGTAGAGATGTTTAATGAACAAGTTAAGTTGTGCCTCTGGAATTGAAGAGGCAAGGTAGAGCTCAAGTCTGGAGACGAGCCACAGAGAGCACCAGGGAAGCCCTGAGGGTAAATGAGACCTTCAGGAAGAGCTCACTGAGTGAGTGAGAAGATTACCAAAGCAGGACTCTGTGGGGTAGGGGGAAGAAGAAGTATGATCTGGGTACTGAAAGATGAAAAGCAGAGTGTGGGAGGGAGATTAGAGAGGCTGGAGCAGCACTGAGTGATGCTTTTGAAGCAATGGACCTGACCAATAAGGTCAAACATAACTTTTTATATTTAAAGCCATGTCATTGTGTTTGGTGATGAGGTCATTACTGACCTTTTGAGAGATGCCTTCCTAGAGCTGCATGGTGGACGTGGGCTGGCAGTAGATTCTGAGGAGGGAGAGGAGGCATAGGCAGGGTGGGGAACGACTGTCCAAGCAGTTTGGTGTAGAGGGCGGGCTGCAGACAGAGAGAATGCAGTGTTGAGAGAAGGGCTTGTGGAGAGGGCCCATCTGTGTGTGTTTCTGTACAACATTTAAGGATCAGAGGAAGAAGAACAGGGAGAGACTGAGAAGAGGGAGAGCAATAAAGTACACTTTAGGTGAAACAAATATGCTTATAGCCCTTCTGAAAACATTTGCATTTTACCAGTTTTTCAGTGCTATTGCTCAAGAAATAACTGATGAAAATTTGAGATTCATTCAACAACTAATTTTTATTAAGTCGTCACTACATATCTGATACCACTTTAAGTGCTGGAAATCCAAAAATGATAGCAAAAACAATATAAACAAAATTCCTGCTCTTAGGACACTTGCATTATAGAGACCGTTTAAAATAAACAAGAAACATGAAAATGAATGGATAGAAAGTGTTAGGATGTCCAGTGGAAATAAGTAGTATGAAGAAAACCAAATTGGAGTGAGGGGGTAGAAGTGACCCCCAGGGGTTGGGATTGCTGTTGTTGATGAGCAGGAGGAAGGCTTATTTGACAGGGAGATGTTTGAGTGGAAATTTAAAGCAATGAGAATCTGACTTTTATAAATATATGGTGAGAAAATATTTCAGATAGATGAACATGAGTGCAGCAGGCTATAAGTGCAAAGATTTTGTCAGATTCAAGGAATAGCTACAAAGCCCCTGTGGCTAAAGTGAAGTGGGCAAAGATGCCAGTGGGAACTTGGCAAATTTAAATTGTATAAACAGAAGTCCCTATGCCTATAGGGAAAGACAGCCTTAGGAATGCATTGCATTTGAATGATTATTTTACTTTTGTTATATTTTCTTATCCCTTGGTAGTAGTTTATGTATTTGAGGATATAAGCCCATTGTGAGAACCTAATGAAAGCAGTAGATTCTTAAAGAAAAACAACACACAAAAAAAGGAAATAGGTACCCAAAGAAAAGAAGTTGCTTACAATTTCAGAAGATTCTGGGATTTCTAAAATCCTTTCCAAGACTCTAGGTTAAGAATTCTTGCTTTAGAGGAAGAATTGGAGAAACGGTTTCTAACACTGTTCTTCAACATCACTTTGATTTAAAAAATGCAGAGACCCTCGCTCACTTATCCTTGAAGAGTTCATCATCCACCTCACTGTTTCTCCACATAGAATCCTGGCATCTCAATTCCTTGATCCCATCAGCCATTCTCAACCACCTGCTGCTATGATCATACTCTGGACTTAATGACTGTGGCCCTTCCACATTCTCAGCTTCTAGCCTCCCAGTTCCTAAAAACAACTTCCTGTTTTTCCAGTTCACTCCCTCCAGTGTCCCAGTTGCAAAAACCTTGAACCAAATGAAACCTACTATCCATTAATCCATGGGCTTCCCTGGTGGCTCAGACAGTAAAGAGTCTGCCCACAGTGCAGGAGATTCCAGGCTGATCCCTGGGTTGGGAAGATCCCTTGGAGAAGGAAATGGCAACCCACTCCAGCATTCTTGCCTGGACAATCCCATGGGCGGAGAAGCCTGCTCGGCTACAGTCTATGTGGTCACGACTGAGCAACTAATAGTTTCACTTTCTTTTTTTTTTTTAATTTAAATTTATTTATTTTAATTAGAGGCTAATTACTTTACAATATTGTATTGGTTTTGCCATACATCAACATGCATCTGCCTCGGGTGTACACGTGCTCCCCATCCTGAACACCCCTCCTACCTCCCTCTCCGTACCATCCCTCTGGGTCATCCCATGCACCAACCCCGAGCATCCTGTATCCTGCATCGAACCTGGACTGGTGATTTGTTTCTTATATGATATTATACATGTTTCAATGCCATTCTCCCAAATCATCCCCCCTCCCCTCTCCCACAGAGTCCAAAAGACTGTTCTATACATCTGTGTCTTTTTTGCTGTCTCGCATACAGGGTTATCGTTACCATCTTTCTAAATTCCATATATATGCATTAGTATACTGTATTGGTATTTTTCTTTCTGGCTTACTTCACTCTGTATAATAGGCTCCAGTTTCATCCACCTCATTAGAACTGATTCAAATGTATTCTTTTTAATGGCTGAGTAATACTCCATTGTGTATATGTACCACAGCTTTCTTATCCATTCATCTGCTGATGGATATCTAGGTTGCTTCTATATTTCATCCATTAATCCTACCACCTTTTTATTTTGCCCCTGTCCCTGAACTGTGTCCTTATTTCTCTCCTCACACAACTCATACTCAATGGTCCTTAATTGCATTCATGACCTTCCTTATGTGCTCAATGCCCTTGTTACCATTACTTTCTATATTATTCTTCTGGCAAAACCCTGACACTGTTAAATTCCACTTTCAAACTATTTGTACCAGTACTTGGCAAATGTGGCTGAATAAAAACAGTCATGATTAATATTCTATGTTCAAATTCATAATCACAAACCTCAAATAATTGCTTAAGCCTGCCTGGCAATCATACTGTTTCCCTACTGCTTCAGGCTCCAACACTCTCCTAGAAAATATTTTCCATTTTCCTAGTCTTTCCTTCATGTTACCTGTCCCTCATTCTCAAATGGAGTCTTTGTGACTTTATTTCCTATTTCAATGAAAAAATAATTCAGGCAAGAACTTGCAAGATTGATAACATACCCACCCTCCTAATTCAGTTCAGTTCAATCGCTCAGTTGTGTCCGACTCTTTGCGACCGCATGAATCACAGCACGCCCTAACGCTCCTAATTACACCCATGTTTATATATTCTGCCTTAAATCCTGTAAATGTAGGTAAGCGTACCCATGAGACCCATCACTTCTACTTATACCTTAATTGTATTCCTTCTCTCCTCAAAGATTTTATTCGTCACTCCCTCTTTTCCCCACATCATTTGTCCTTTTGGACCAGTGCTTTCATCATAAAAATATACTTTTATATTTTCCATTTAGAAAAAACTGTCCTCAAACCACATTTTTCTCTAGCTTTCTCTCCATTCTTCTTTACCATTTATAATAGCAAAATCCTAATGTGTTATGACCAATCTGGATAGCATATTGAAAAGCAGAGACATTACTTTGCCAACAAAGTTTCGTCTAGTCAAGGCTATGGTTTTTCCTGTGGTCATGTATGGATGTGAGAGTTGGACTGTGAAGAAAGCTGAGCGCCAAAGAATTGATGCTTTTGAACTGTGGTGTTGGAGAAGACTCTTGAGAGTCCCTTGGACTGCAAGGAGATCCAAGCAGTCCATTCTGAAGGAGATCAGCCCTGGGATTTCTTTGGAAGGAATGATGCTGAGGCTGAAACTCCTATACTTTGGTCACCTCATGCGAAGAGTTGACTCATTGGAAAAGACTCTGATGCTTGGAAGGATTGGGGGCAGGAGGAGAAGGGGATGACAGAGGATGAGATGGCTGGATGGCATCACCAACTCAATGGACATGAGCTTGAGTGAACTCCGGGAGTTGGTGATGGACAGGGAGGCCTGGAGTGCTGCGATTCATGGGGTCGCAAAGAGTCGGACACGACTGAGCGACTGAACTGACTGAACTGAACTGAATGTGTTATCTGTATATGATTTCTCTACTTCCCATTTTCTCCCGTATTTCTCATCCCCTCTTGGATCAGGCTTTATTCCCACCTCTCCGCTAAAATGGCTCTAGTCACTCATTATCAGCAGCACTTATAATAACTAAATTCCCTCTCCTAATTGACATGATTTCTTTTCTTTTCTTTTTTTTTTTTAAACAACACTCTTTAGTTATTTATGTTTGGCCATGCCAGGTCTTCACTGCTGCATGCGCTTTTCTGCAGGTGCAGTGAGCAGGGTCTACTTTCTGGCTGGCCGTGCGCAGGTTTCGCGTGGCTGCGGGACCTCCCTCTGTGGCTCTAGGGCGCACCGGTTTCAGAAGTTGCAACACGTGGGCTCTGTAGTCGCAGTTCCCGGACTCTAGAGCACAGGCTTATGGGTTGTTGCTCACTAACTTAGTTGCTCACGGCATGTGGGATCTTCCAAGATCAGGGACCAGACCTGTGTCTCCTACATTGACAGGCGGATTCTTTACTACCGAGCCACCAAGGAAGCCCCTTGAGATGGTTTCTTCACTTAGTTCCACCCTCATCTCATTGGTGACTCTGTCTTAGTGACTTTTATTGATTCTCTCTCATCCTTAAAATTTGGAGCATTTTTAAAAACCCTCTGCTGCATTCATACTGACTTCCACACTTTCTTGAATGCCTGTGTTTCCTTATCTCAGGGCTTCAGCAATTCAATTTTCCTCTGCCTGGGATCCTCTTCCTGCAGAAATCCACATTGCTTACTTTTCCTTTCATTCAGATCTTTAATACCATGTTATCACTTTTGTTTTTTTCAGACAGGTCACTGGCCACTTCGTAAAATATCCCTCACCCTGCTCTCACCAAGGCAGTCCCTTCTCCCCCTTACACTGCTTTATTTTCCTCCAGCGTTGATCACCATCTAACAGTACATATTTACTCAGTTGTTCATTGTCCGTCTCTCCTCAAATGTGTCAGCTGTATTAGGACAGGAACTTTGCTTTATACACCATAGTGTCCCCAAAGCCTAGACTAATTCTTGGTGTGTGCTAGACATTCAATAATTATTTGTTAAATGAATGAGAGAAACAGGAGCCGTGACTTCCTTATGTTATAAATAGTGAACAAAAACCTTAATACATAACTATAAAATGTTGAATAAATGAACAAAAAAGCAGCTGCATTGCCAATATTTAAAGTAGTGTGTTCCTGCCCTCAAACTTTGACCCCAATCCACACAAGCACATTTTTTAAAAGGGTTGTAAGCTCAAGGGTTGTGAGTGCACCTTCTTAAGTAAATGCAGGCGTATATATTTTTAAATTGTGATAAAGTATACATAACATAAAATTTACTATTTTAATACTTTTTAAGTCTACAGTTCCATGGCATTAATTACATTCATACTGCTATGCAATTATCACTATTATTCCAGAACTTTTGGATCATCTTCCCAAACTGAAACATTATACCCATTAAACAACTCATTCCTGGTAACTACTTATTCTGGTTTGTTTCTATGAGTCTGACTACTCTAGGAATTTCATGTAAGTGAAATCATAGTGCATTTGTCTTTTTGCCTCTGGTTTACATTACTTAGCATAACATTTTCAAATTTCATCCATGCTGTAGCATATACTAGAATTTCTCCCTTTTTAAGGGTAAATTATATTCTATTGTATGTGTATGTCATAGTTTGTTTATCCAGCCATTCATCAATGGACATCTGGTTTGTTTCTATCCTTTTGTTATTATAAATAATGATTCTATAAACATTGATGTACAAATATCTGTTTGAGTTCCTGCTTTCAGTTCTTTGGGGGTATATTCCTAGAAGTAGAATTACTGGTTCATATGATAACTCTGTGTTTAATTTTTTTGAGGAGTTGTCATAATATCTTCCACAGTGGCTGCATCATGTTATATTCCTATGAGCAATGCACAAGGGTTTCAATTTTTCCACATCCTTGCCAAGGCTGCTTATTTTCTGTTGCCTTGTTTTTTTTTTTTTTTTTTTTATACTAGCCATCCTAATGAGTGTGAATTGTAATCTCATTGTAAATTTGATTTGCATTTTCTAATTATTAGTGATGCTGAGTATCTTTTCTAATTATTAGTGATGCTGAGTGTTTATTGACCATTTGTATATCTTCTTTGAAAAGATTATTATTCAAGTCCTTTGCCCATTTTTTATTTGGGTGGTTTGAGTTTTTGTAGTTGAGTTATAAAAGTTCTTAGTATATTCTGTATGTGACTTCCTTATCAGAAATATGGTTTGTGAACTTTTCCTCCCATTCTGTATGTTGCCTTTTCTTTCTTTCTTTTTTTTTTTTTGATAGTGTCCTCTGATGTACTTTGTTGTTCTTCAATCTCTCAGTCGTGTCCGACTCTTCACAACCACATGGTCTGCAGCACACCAGGCCTCCCTGTCCTTCACCATCTCCCAGAGCTTGCTCAAACTCATGTCCATTGAGTTGGTGATACCATCCAACCATCTCTTCCTCTGTTGTCCCTTTATCTTCCTGCTTTCAATCTTTCCCAGCATCAGAATCTTTCCTAATGAGTCAGCTCTTTGCATCAGGTGGCCAAAGTATTAGAGCTTCACCTTCAGCATCAGTCCTTCTGATGAATATTCAGGGTTGATTTCCTTTAGGTTTTTAATTTTGAGAAAATCGAATTTTTCTCTTGTTGCCCAAGCTTTTGATGTCATGTCCAAGAAATCATTGACAAATCCAATGTTATGAAGTTTTTCCCATTTCTTCTAAGAGTTTTGTAGTTTAAGCTCTTGTGTTAGATCCGTGATCCTTGTTGAGTTAGCATTTGTATAGAGTATAAGGTAAGAATACATGCATATTTTTCAGTCATATATGGTTGTCATGTGTTGGCACAATACCTATATGTCACTAAATTATTAATCAAAGAGTCTATATTTGCCAATAATTATAATATTGAAACTTAAATCCTCCTCTTCTAATTTCTCAACATGGTCATCCTTTATTACACTTTTTTGCTCCTGTTCACTTGACAATGGCATCACCGACTCAATAGAAATGAGTTTGAGTAAGCTCCGGGAGTTGGTGATGGACACGGAAGCCTGGCGTGCTGCAGTCCATGGGGTCACAAAGAATCGGACATGACTGAGTGACTGAACTGAACTGAACTTAATAAATATTTATTCATAGCCTAAGATGTTAACCAAGATGTGTTGTTGGTATAGAAAAAAAAAAAAAAGCAATGAGTTCAAAGTCCAAAGTGTGGATTAAATCCTAGCAATAACTAGTTCCATGACCCTGAGCAAGTCATTAAACATTTCTGAGCTGCAGGAGTAATTGTGCCTACCTCAGAGTTTGTTGTGATAACTTCTGTTAAAGCAACTGGCACATAGTAAACACATTAATGTTTGTTGAATCTATTGCCCAACACTGAACCTCTAATTTTTTCTGAATGACTAATTTCAGCTGACTAGTCTTGTGTTGAGGGCAGTCAACAATGCAGTAGACAGAGGGTGGAGAGGGCACACCACCCACGCTGGAATTATAAAGCATGGGTACCGAGGGGTATCATAGAGGAGTGTAGGTGTGGAGTGAGCATGCTTACTTCTGTAGGCACCTGCAGAGCAGTGGTTTTGTTGTCTTATAGATTAGGGCCAAAATATAAAACTTCAAGCAAAAAGTAACGGCCATAACAAATTTGATCTCTAAATAAAAAACTTCTTGGCCTTAGGTAGAAAGTACAGAGCTTGGATTGGGGAGAAAGTCTGAAGTTTTAAGATTACATAAGAGATCTCTGATTTCCATCTCTTTTAAATTTTCTCACATACAGGTAATTATTAAAAGTAAGTTTTTATGTTTTTAAATCCCCTAAATTATGCATTAAAATATTTTATGCATATAATTTTTATAATTAGCATAATTATAATTTTAAAATACTCCTAAAGTTGTATACATTGACCTGAAAATGCATGATCCCAAAATGGAGTTTTAAAAATGGATTAATGTAAGGGAGTGAATATCTAGTGAGGAAATTAAAATTGGATAGATTCTGTTCCCTGATACTTAACTACTGAGACATAAAACTTTGTGTCATAGTCTCTCCTCAATAAAACTGAAATAATGTTTTTTACCTTATCTCCCTCACAGTACTATCATGAGGTTTAAATGAAATGAAGCATATAAACTTGTAATGAGTATTTTTTCCCAGGTACTAGTCTTAAAAATGGACAGTAAAAATTAATAGAGCCACTAATATTTATGGCTCTGTCTTCCACTCTCCTACAGTATTTCAAAACTGGGATGTCTCCTCTCCGAGCTGTACCGAGTCTCTGATTGATTCCCCAGCTCACTAAGAAAATCTGTACCTGAAAAAATTATTTATTACTCTAGAAACCTGCAGAGCAGAACTTCATTGCCAGGCTCTGTAGCTTTGTGTAGGAAGGTAGGGCTATACCCTGGCCTAGCCTGCCAGGATATAGGGCTCCTGCCAGAAGCCCCTTGAAACTGATGCAGCCTCTCACTGCCTGAAGTAGGGCCCGCGGATGGCTGCTCTCAGAGGTCCTGTACTTTCCAACACCATTCTCCTTGTGGTCCTTGGGGACATCCTGGCCTTGTTCATTGGTGACAGTTGGATGTACTTCCCCAGGCAGGATCTACAAGCAGGGCTTACAAAGGAGATAGATTTATCCAGTTCTCCTCTGACAGACACTTGTGTCTTTCCAAAGAACTCCCCTTTCTCTCCATAAGCCTGAAAGAAATTTTTAGCTCCAATTGCTAGACATTAGGGCAGCAGTTGAAATGTTTTCCAAAAAAAACTTTATTTGGTCTGGTTTCAGTCTGTATTCAATTTCCTAACTGTCCCTGTATTTCTTCTTAGAAAAATATTCATTATTTTAGTTATTACTTCCTTAATAGAGAACTTCTCTGTATAACTTTTGTGACTAAATCCCTACCAAAAAAACAAAAACAAAAACTAGTTTCTTATTTCGGGAGGAAAAGTGTGAGTTTTTTTTCTTATTAATATCATAAAATGTATTAACCAGCATTGACAATAAATGAATATTTTTAATTATTAGACAAAGAGGAAAGAAACTGAATGTGTTTTCCTGTTCTTTACTTGTATATATCTTCTTGAAATATCCTTTTCTTCCCATACTGCTTTAACTTGTTTACAATACCAAAAGCCTTTACAAAGCCATTTATTTTAGATCTGTTTGTTAAAACTCATCAGAGTAAAATAATATTTCCTTATTTTACAGCTTCCAGCTTCACCATTAGAAATTAGAAAAACAAAAAATTTTGTAAACAGTTGTATTATACATAACACTCAGAATACTGAGCACTCTTGGGCATTCAACTAAAATTCATTTTGTGGAAACTAAATGTGTTTAAAGTTTTATTAACTCAGGTAGTTACAGTATTACTTTCATGGAACACCATCTCTGATTTGATTTCTGGGTCTAAAGCCTATTTACTTATTCATTTCTGAGAAGCCACTTAATTTCTCTCTTCTATTATTTCATAAAATAGAAAGAATAATAAAAAAAGAATATAGCTTCACCTATTTATTCCACTGGCGTGTTCTACAAATGTTTTTACTAAAATTCATGAAGTATTTGAAATGTCTCAAGTAAAAATTCCAAGTTGAAAATGAAAAATATTGGTGAATCATATACAATTTGTGTAGCAGATTTTACATCATGAGAAATGAATTCAGCTTCTAATAATCCAAGAAACTGTGAAGTCTGGGATTGATTCTATGGCTTATTAGTTGTCCAACACCGTAGTAAGAAATTTCCATACAACACTGAATTTAATCCTAGGGATTCAATGTACTCTCATCTCCTTTTATGAAAGAAGTCTAGGGAAAAAACCTAACTTGTCCAAGATAACCTAACTGGTAAGTGGCAGGGAAGGACTTAAAGTCCAGTATAACTTGACAGCTCCCATTTCCAATGATTAGTGACAGACCAATAACTTTTATTCTAAAAACAGCTACTTTGAAGTTATAAAAACAGAGGAAGACAACATCCTAGAACCTTTGGTGAAGCTGGAAGAGATCTTAAAAGATTACCTAGCCGTTTGTAAACTGGTTCTTAGCCTTGAAACTCTACCTGTAACTAAAAAATTAACTGGCAGCTCAAATATGTATTTGGAGTCACTGTGCCAGTTCAGAGAGCTCTATCACAAAGAGTAAGGGCAGAAGGTGGCCTTGTGCAATTCTCAGTTTGAGGTGCTTTCTCAGGGAGTCCCAAAGAATCTTGCTAGAATCAAGTCCTTGGGGAGTAATTTGGAAAACCACTGTTAAGGTCCAGTTATATTCATTCCAGAAATGAAAACCAACAACAACAACAACAACAACAGATTTTTAGCAATGTAGTTAAAATGAAAGAAATGCTGTCCAAGTGATAAAGTCTCCCCTGTTTATGCTTTATCTCTCTCATTGCAGATCCATATGGCTGGACACTGACCACATTTTTTTTCTTCTTCTTTTAATTACTGAAACTCATTACCAGATGCCTGGCACCTATTAGGAACTCAACGTTTTTGTGTGAATAAATTAAAGAATAAATGCACAAGATAACTTTCTTTAAAATGTGTGTGTGTGTGTGTGTGTGTGTATGCTAAGATTTTTTGGGGAAAGTAATTTTTATAGTCACATGTATATCTGTAACTAAAATCTTCAGGCTTGCTCCAACACATTGCCTTGGGGAGAGCTTGTGAACTATTAAAAATGGGACACAATGTCCCTTCACAGAGAAATAAGCAAGAAGTGGAGAAATGTGCCAATTGGAACTCCAGGAGAGCTCAGAAATTTTGGCTGTGATTTCATGAATTGGAATCCGGGCAGAGGGCATCAGTAAATGTTCTTAGTGGAAAATGCCGTTACTGCTGTTTTTAATGATCCTTTTAGTTTTATATCTTGCTCAGTATGCAAAACATCTATCTACTTTATAGCCACACAGAAGTCATTAGCTGTCATTAGCCCTAAATAGTTTTTTTGCTTCTCATTGAAAACAGATTTATTTTCCTCAAAGCACTTTATCATCACCTATTGAAAGAGACTGAATATGTAAATATTAAGATAAATTGATATTTAATTAATTATATTCCTGCTAGTGGTATAGGACAAAATATTTTGCAGATATGTAATCATTTACTTGCAAGGTATTTCTGGTTTAGGGTAGCAACTTGGAGATCATCCCATGGAAATTAAGGAGTCACAAAATCAGAAATGGTGAATCCAGTATTCTAAACCCTCAAGATAATCTGTCAAATAATATGTGTAACTTTATGTTTAACAGAGGCTTTTGTAAAAAGTTACCCATTTGCAAATTGTTCAATTGAAGTTAGCTAAGAGCAAAGGAAAGGTGATTCAATACCAAAAATAACAGTTAATTTTAAAAAGCTAGTTTTATTTAGTCCTCAAAAAAGTAAATTCAAAATAAATTCCTACTTGTAGGTAATGATATCTACTTATTGAGGTAATAAAGATAAATATAAATTTTTAAAAACATATTTCTTTTGTTCTAGAGAATATTGTTCTCTTAGTTGATTTATAATATAGCTTTACAACATAATAATTAAAATATTTCTTAAGCCTGTGGAAAGCCATACTTTTCTCTCAAGTTTCCTTCTACCAATTTCTGCCTGGTCAATGTGGCCAAACAGAAACCTTGCATCCTGCACCTCATAGAGGCTCTGGTACATTACAGTAGATATATGCTGCATGGATACATAGATGCCACGGCTTGCACACCTTTGTCCACTCAGACAACCTACTAAAGCAACCTGGCACATTCTTAGCTCTCTGGACATAATAATGAAGAAAATGGTCAGGAGTCTCCCATACTTAGATTGTATGTCATTAATTTCAGGGTCATACCAAGTGTCATTCATGACTTTGAATATTGATTAATTAAACAATTACTGTATTTTTTCCAGTATTCACTATGAATCAAGACAACTTGTGTACCTTCCAGCTGGCCCTTATTTTATAGACCTTAATGGATGATAGTCACTGACATAGGCTATACAGAACCTACCAGTGTCCAGTCCAAGAGATGCAGACCACAGATATAGTATATATTCTTCTGTAGAAGAAACTTCAAAGTGGAAAGCTGCTTTCTGATTTAACATGGCCTCAGTGGCTCAGACGGTAAAGAATCTGCCTGCAATTCAGTAAACCTGGGCTTGATTCTTGGGTCTGGAGGATCCCCTGGAGAAGGGAATGGCAACCCACTCCAGTATTCTTGCCTGGAGAATCCCATGGACAGAGGAGGCTGGTGGGCTACAGTTCACTGGGTCACAAAGAGTCAGACATGACTGAACGATTAACACACACACACAGAATCCAGTAGAGACTGAATAAATTTTCATAATTTTATGGTCTAAACACAAGAAAATAATCCCATGTATGACAGTTAAACAATGTGTATCATATTTATTAGCTTTATCATGCCAATTTTCAGAGGAACTGCAACTTTTTGTTGTTCCTTGATGAATTTCTGTGCTTGTCAGCGGGGACTAAAGTCATTCTGGCAGCTTCTTAGGAACAGCTGTACAGATAAGGATGACTCAGCCAAGAGAAAAAGGAAGAGGGCTTAAGTATACTTCCCACTTCTCAAAGCTTCTCTTTGAACCATCAGAAACTCTATCTAGGGAAAATTATCTCTTAGGCTGGTTACCACAGAAGTAAATTAAGTCCATGTAATGATAACCCCATTTTAATACATTTATTCTAATTGTTTAAGCAAAGGAGTTCTCATACAAAAGTATGAGAGTAAATAAAAATACAAGTACTACTAAATATGAACAGATTTAAAATGCAAAATTGAGGGCAAAACCATCCTGAGCATTTTAAAGTTTGTTGATTAAAGGCAGAAAAGTTAAACTAGAATTTTAGGATTAATTTATTATAGAATCTTTAAAAATAATCTCCTTTAATAACTAAGACTTCCGTCATCAATGTTGTAGATAACACTGTGTGTTTTAATAATATCAATTAAACTTGATAGAATATGTTTGAGTGAGTGAGTGAAGTCTCTCAGTCATGTCCGACCCTTTGTGACCCCATGGACTGTAGCCCTCCAGCCTCCTCTGACCACGGGATTCTCCAGGCAAGAATACTCTAGTGGGTTGCCATTTCCTTCTCCAAGAATATGTTTAGGTTTTGTAAAGATTAGGTGTTGGTTTTTCTCCTGTGTGGTTTAGTTGTTAAGTCATGTCAAATTCTCTGTGACCCCATGGACCGTATGTAGCTCACCAGGCTCCTCTGTCCATGGGATTTTCCAGGTAAGAATACTGAAGTTGGTTGCCATTTCCTTCTCCAGTCTGCTGAGCATTGAGCCAGCAAACTCCTTATAAAAATTAAAAAGAATCAATTTATCCTTGTAGAAGAGGCATATTGCATGATTTTTTTTTTTTTTTTTGCAAAACCAGAAATTACAAAAGCAAGAAAATCAAAACACGATGAGAAATAACCTTGCCCTTTCAAGACATAAAAGCATGAAGGGTAAAATGAGAGAGGGGGCGATGGAGTGAAAAGAAAATATTCATTCTCAAAGGCAGTTCTGAATACATTTACATATACATGGGAAGGATGACTAAGAAAATAGGATAATGAGTAATTCATGTTGAGAATGCTAAGACACTGAAATAAATTTGGGCTTAGCAGAATCTTCTTCGTTTATAAAAATGAACAGAATAAAGAGCCCATATCACATAGAATGAATCACATGTAACTTCAGAGGAAATTAGGATCACTGATGTCCTACAAAATTTTAGAAGCCCGGAATTATCATGTTGTTACAAAGATGTTACTTTCCCCTTGGAGTCTGTGTGACATTGAAATATTTGGCAGCAGTCTCCATGCTGTGGGCTTCTCTGGTGGCTCAGATGGTAAAGAATCAGCCTGCAATGCAGGAGATCTGGGTTTGATCCCGGGGTTACGAGGATCCCCTGGAGAAGGGAATGGCAACCCACTTCAGTGTTCTTGCCTGGAGAATTTCATGGACAGAGGAGCCAGGTGGGCTACACAGCCCATGGGGTTGCAAATAGACACGATTGACCAAATAACACTTTCACTTTATATCCTGTGGGTGAAGATCTTTTCATTCACATGGTTGTCACAGGGGCATCAAGGTGAGAGTGCCAGAGAGAGTGTGAACTCAGTATGCTATCACTGTAGCGCTGAATTTTCAGGGGAAGAGCCTTCCTACCTCTCATCAATGCTTTCAGTGAAAACTTGTTTCTTGATTATATAGATTTATAAATATAGTCAATCTTTTGAAATGTGGAGGGTACCAAAAACAGCAAACATCAGGACTCATTTCTTCATGTGACACAGCATTAGAATGTGTTAGGCTAGGGGATAGTTTGATGTAGTTTAGTAATTTTTAACTGGGGTAGGAGAGTGCATGTAGGTTGAAAAGTACATAGTTGGCATTGTAATTTTATATTTGGAAATAAATATGTATTACTTGATTTATATTTCAAACTAGCGGGATTGAAAACCTTTGCTAGTGAAAATTACAGTGATTTATATTAACTGTAAGTGTGGGCTGAGATTTTCATGTTTGTGAAAGGCAGAAGGAGGTTTTAAAACTTGGAGAAACTGGTGTAATTAAAAGAAAATGCATATTGTAGCCAGAAAATCCAGTACTTGATTCCCAGCTCTGCTTGTGTGGCCTAAAGCAACTGAATTCTAGTCTCTGAGTCTCTTTGCATTGATCTTTAAAGTGGAGATGACCATATTCTTACACAGTTACACACGCTTATCTATGTATTCTTTAAAGTTATAGTCGTTAAGGTGCCTGGCACATGAACTAACCAAATAATAATTCAGGCTCTCCCCTTCTCTGCCTGTTTTCCTTTCTCTCGAATGTTTGTTCTTGCCGTCTTCCTGGCTTTCTGATCTCTATTTTTTCTCACCTAGCATATAACTATACACAAGAACTAATCAAAAACTAAAAAGAGTACCACCTCCTTTGTTCTTAGGTTCCTCACCTTGTTACCACTCTGGCTCTCTTCTCTTCACAGTACAGCTTCTTGGTTCACATTCACCGACTCCACCTTCTCATCGTCTGGTCAAGCCTCCACCCTTTGCAACTGGCTTTGTTCTCCATCATTCCAGTGTAACCGGCCCTATTAATGTCCCCGGTTCCCTCAGTTGCCAAATTTAACCAGTAGTTTTCAGGATTTTCTTTCTGGACCTCATCTTCAGGAGTACCAACATTCTAACTCTTCTGATACATGCTACCTTGAGCTTTTCTCCCCCAGGCTCCTCATTGCCAGTTCCTTTCCCTCTCCTTACATTGTCCATCTTTTCTTGGCCATCTTGTAAATAATGTCATTTTCGTGATTCCAGCTTTAATGTCCTTTCTTTCTGTTTACAGAGTCTTCTGGAGATGTTTATTCACATCAACAGCTTCCACTACTCTTCATGACTGAGTATGTGGTCTCTGAACAATGTGCTTTAGAGTCACTTAAGAACCCTTTGTAGAAGTGCCAGTCTGAGGCTCCACCAGACCCTCTTCTGCTCACATTCTAATATATTTCAAGTACATGTCACCACTCCAGATCTCTCTCCTGGATGATAGGCCAAGTACCCTGCTCCTTCTCAGTATTTTTGCTTGGGTGTCTCATGAGTGCCACTTGCTTGAGGTGCTCAGAACTGAACTGGTCATTCCTCTGAGTCCAACCTGCCATGGCCACTCTCAGGGTGATGCTCACTAATCTCCCTCAGTGTCTAAATTCTAGCATCTCCCTCTGTTTCGTCATCACATCCCGTCAGTCCTCAAGCTCCTCCTCTCCACTCTCACTGCCTTCTTGTGTTTTGTGCTTGGGTAACAAAATAGCCTGGGTTTCCCTGTCTCTCTTAGATTTGTCCTTCAGCGTACTGTAATATGTCAGGAGTGGTATTCACTACTTTATTTGGTTGCTGGCTCCCCCACAAGCCTCTGAATAGACTCCAAACCTCTTCATGGTGCATATAGCCCCTACCTGCCTTCCAGTATCACCAGCTGCCACACCTCACAGAGGGGCCCTAAGATCCCTTGTGTTTAATGCTTTGCAGTTTTTGCAGCCATCCTACTCTTACCTGCCTTCAAGCCTTTGGACATGCCATTCTTTATGCCTGGGTTTCTTCCTTCACGTGACTAACTTCCTACTATAGCTTCAGTACTCACTGCAAGGGTAATCCCTAAAGATCCCCTCAGGAAGCTCTCTACATCATCTGGAGTGAAAGATACACATGCTTGGTTTCTTTCTTTGTTTCATAATAATCTAAGTTTTCCTTTATCACAGCAGTATTCATCTTTTATGGTGACTATCAGAGCCCTTGTCTGTGTTCACGTCTAGTCTGGGGGAATGAGAAGAGCACCTTTCAATTAAAACTCTGCCACACCATGCACAGTACCTAGCACAGAGTAGGTATTCAGCTGATACAAGTTTGTTAATGTACTGATTTGTGAGCTAATTACTTTTTAGGTGGATGATGACAGTGTTGTGAGTGGAAAAAAAGACACTCTTTGGAATGTCTTAGCTCAGCCAGTCATGGTTTTATCAAACAACACTTTTTTTGTTGTTTTTTTAATTGAAGTATAGTTGACTTTCAATATCATGTTAATTTCAGGCATATGACATAGTGATTCAACATTTTTATGCATTATGAACTGATCACCATAATGAGTCTAATTACCAGCTGTCACCACACAATTATTATATTACTGATTGTATTTCCTGTGTTACACATTACAACCCATGGCTTACTAGTTTATATATTTTTTTAAGTTTGTGAAAAATGTTCAAAGATCATCTGTTTTCTTAAAAAAATTAATCATAAATATTTAAAATCTAACTCTGGAGCCACAAGCGTTATAAGGCATAAATGCGTGAGAGTATTAACATCTGGTTAGTCTGGAACTATGTTTAAGTGTGGGTATTAAGATGTGTTGCATAACTGAATGAGTCTAAACTTCAAACCAGAAATTTATTATTTGGAAGCAAGATGAAACCAAAATACAAGCCTTTTAAATCTAAACACAGCCTAACCAGAGGAAGAACAGTGAAAACATGTCCATTCTTAATGTCTTACAAAAGGAGATAAGTAACTTTTCATTTTTGTTAATGAGTGCTGCAATCAAACAGGAATTTGGCAGATTTTCTTCACTTAATATTAAGCTGACATATATCAGAAATGAAAGAAACATCCAAGGGACTCTCAAGAGTCTTCTCCAACACCACAGTTAAAAAAGCAGAGACATTTATTTGCTGACAAAGGTACATCTAGTCAAAGCTATGGTTTTTCCAGTACTCATATATGGATGTGAGGGTTGTACCATAAAGAAATCTGAGTGCTGAAGAATTGATGCTTTGGAGTGTGGTGTTGGAGAAGACTGTTGAGAGTCCCTTGGACAGCAAGGAGTTCAAACTAGTCCATTCTAAAGGAAATCAGTCCTGAATATTCATTGGAAGGACTGATACTGAAGCTGAGGCTCCAATACTTTGGCCACCTGATGCAAAGAATGGACTCATTTAAAAAGACCCTGATGCTGGGAAAGATTGAAGGCAGGAGGAAAAGGGGATGACAGAGGATGAGATGGTTGGATGGCATCACTGACTCCATGGACATGAGTATGAACAAGCTCTGGGAGTTGGTAAAGGGCAGGGAAGCCTGGCATGCTGCAGTCCATGGGGTCACAAAGAGTCAGACAAGTCAGAGCAACTGAACAACAAAAAAGTTATTCAAATGGTAAAAATATATGAATGCTCTTTGTAAAACTTTAAATGTATGTAAATAAACTAACATGTCAACATAAGTAATGCATTGCAAGCTGAAAAAAATAATGCATTTTTTTTCAAAGTTGACGACATATATTACCTCATTTTTATAGAGGTAATCTGTTATTATTCACAAGGATGAATGAGGATATTCAAAGATTGCACATTTATTTCTTAATAACCTGTGTATAATATTGACTCTAGATGCATCTTCCAAGCATAGGTCCACTAGTCACATTTACAGCCTTACTCAATCAGTGCTGGGAAACGTTGGGATGTTCCCTCTGAATTCACAAACACCACGCGGATTCCTCTGGTTCTGAAAAACTGATGCCTTGCTCAGTTTTCATTGCTTGTGAAGTTCCTTATGAGCAGAGCTTTGCCAAGCCCCTGCTGCCAGTGTCCACAGTGGAAATGATGATGTGTTTGCTTTGAGGTGCTTCTTCTGGCTCTTCTAACACTTCATTTCCCAGAATCCTCTCTGCTAAACCCAGTTGGTAGTCCTTGAACCTGTGGGAATAAACATCTCTTTTCTACCGTGCTGTACTCAACTGCCTGAACAATATAGAATTCTGTTCGTGCCCCAGAGTCCATCCCTTAAAAACCCTCATGAAAATATTCCCAGACCACCCAGCTGTGTACTTTTTCTCTCTAATGGAATCAGTCTTTTAAGTGGGGCATGGAGAGAATCAGTTCATAAGAAAGCACTGAACTGTTTTCTGCACTAAGTCCACCATTTTGTATTCCTGTGACATATGAGTTTCAAGTTGCTCCATCTCTAGGTTTCTTCAGTCCTTTTAGATGTTAGACTTTAACATTTGATTAATTCAATATTTATGTAATTATTAAAATGATTTCTTAAGGAGACTGTTTTGTAATATCTTTTCTTCACAAATCTACTGATCTTTTATCTTGTACCTAAAATAGATCTATAATACCAGTCAACTGATAACAGAACAGTATTCCCTATTAGATACTCATAGCAGCGGAAGCCTCCTGCTTTCTATTAATTCTCAATATGCTCATTAATGAAGATGATGGTGGGATATGAAAGTGTACAGAGAGAAGCCAAAGAGAGAAAGACAAATTTCTTGCCAATTAGAGCAAAATGGTCTTGTTTATCTGAAAAAACATTGGGAAATATAGTGTAAGCTGGGTTCCTAGGAGGAAAAGGATACAGGTTTTGTGAATACATAGTAGTGTCTCTGCCATAGGTATGGCTCTGTGAAGGTGAGACGTGCAGTCCTAGAGTACTGAGGAGCCCGTTTATGTGTAGGAAGCTAGTAACATATGTAAGAGAATGTGGGAGGAACTAGATAGAGGAGTACACTGAATGCCGAGAAGTTTATATTGTCTTCGGGGCAGTAACTGGCCAAAGATGTCCTTGTAAAGTAGGATGATACTTGCCTATTACTCAAAGGTATGCTGAGGAATGAATACAGTAGTAGACTGAGGCTGTCTTTCATGGTTTATAAAGCGCTAAGTGAGCATATGGGAGCTTCCCAGGTGGTGCAGCAGTAAAGAATCTGCCTGCCAATGCAGAAGACATAAGAAATATGGATTCGATCCCTGGATCAGGAAGATCCCCTGGAGAAGGAAATGACAACCCACTCCAGTGTTCTTGCCTGAAGAATCCCAGGTACAGAGGAGTCTGGTGGGCTACAGTCCATGGGGTTGCAAAGAGCTGGACACGACTGAGTGACTGAGTGCACACACATATACACACACAAATGAACGTATCACAAGTTTTGCATTAATTTTAAGTTTCTACAGTTGCAAAACAATTGTTATATTCAATGACTTTCCCTGGAAGGCTCAAATTTTTTCAGGAACTTTTGAACTTCACTAATAATTCCCTTCATACTCTCCAAAGGATAGTTACTCCCTTTGCTTGTCTTATTCCTCTCTGAAGAAAAAATAATAACTTATGAACTATAAAGTAAATGAAACCACAAGATTTCTTACACTTCTGTTCTTTGCAGTCCTAATGTGTTGAGGCTAAGCATATAGTATTACCATCTGTGCTAATAAAAATAACAATAATGTGCACAAATAATGTTGAAATGTAGAATGATGAAGCATTATTTCAAAAAATGAAATTAAGTCTTATTTTGTTTCTTTCTGCAGATGTCATTTTTGCCTGTTTGTATTTTTCTTTTATCTTTAGTATGTTCATTGTGTCCTGCCTCAATTACCCAGAGAACTCTGCTTCTCTCCTTAGGGTTGTCTGCCAGCTGATCACTTCTAAACCAATTTTCTTTGTTACATTGGCATTCTCTCTCTTTCTTTTTAAATTACCTTCTCAATAACTTTGAATCCAATTTTAACTATTATATTGAATTACAGAACAATTTTCACACCATTCCTGAGCTAGTCACATCCATCACTGTAGTTGTTTCACCTCTCTGTATCTTTATGTGAGAAACACTCTTAAAATTGTCCTTTTGATATTTTGCCCAACTGTATTTTCATGCATATTTTTATCTGGCTGCATATATCTGCAAAGTAAATGTTTCCTTATCAATTCACTCTTTTCAGCTTTTGAATAACAGTTCATTTTTTGAATGAGATTTTAACTGAAATGACTGGCTTGATATTCAGATTGAATAATTTATCCTTTCTCATGTTTGATGTTTTATCAGAGTCCACCAAACATGAATGTGGCAAATATTTTATAACCTTAGAAGATAATTGTGATTCCATTACTGGGAAGCTGGTCGTCAGTCTTTCTCCTATCACTTTGGTTACCTATTTGTTTTTCTGTTTTCTAGGCTCTGCATTTCATTACTAGAAATGGAAATGTTTTGGTTAGGCATAGAAGCAATAAGTGATCTTTCATTGTGTTTACCCATAATTATGAAATTATAGTAATCGTATTATGTTCAATATTATTCTGTATTGTACACAACAAAATCTCAATATAAATATAAAATGCTAATTTTTCTATATCTAACTTGATACCATTTGAAGTAAAAATATATATATTTATATCAAATAAAGATATAGTTTATCAGTTTTCTCTTTTCAGAATTAATAGTAAATTGAGTCTCACAAATAAACATAAAAACATATCCAACTTTTCACCTGAAAGGAAAACCTAGGTTTCATGAAATTCTTGGAGAGCAAGTTGCAAGCGCTCTTTGTCATTTTTCTTTTTTAATAAAAACAAGATTAAGGCCTACCTTACAAACCTGCTAAGTGCAGAAGTGCGTGTGTTCTCAGTTGAGGCCAACTTGTTGCGACCCTGTTGACTGTAGACTGCCAGACTCCTCTGTCCAGGGGATTATCCAGGCAAGAATAATGGAGTGGGTTGCCATTTCCTCTTCCAGGGAATCTTCCCGGTCCAGGGATCAAATCCATGTCCTGCATCTCCTGCATTGGCAGGTGGATTCTTTACCACGGAGCCACCAGGGAAGCAAATAGATGTTTATGTGGCCTTTATGAAAAATAGTAGAACTAAGAAGTAGGGACAAAGGAAATACTATTTAAATTTTAAAAATAAAAACAAACATGGCAGATCTGGATAAGTAATAGCATTAAGCTGGTTTTTTAATAAATTCTAATATCCTTTTATGGGATACAGACTGTGCTTTTTAACTATAGAGAAAAATGTCAATACATTTTGCCTTCGACTGAATAAAAGAAATTAGTTGAATTGTTTATTATGCTTTTAATTCTTTATAATGTAACTCATGTTGTATCTGGAAAAATACATAAATGTACAATGGGCTGCATTCCATAGGGTTGCACAGAGTTGTACATGACTGAAGTGACTTAGCATGGATGCATAATTGGATGAAAATGAAAAGGTTCAGTTGAACAATTTATGGATATAAATAAGAATGAGGCAGTAATTCCAAATACCATAATTTTTCTTTCTACCAATGAAACACATTTATATTATCAGTGTTGTTTAAAATTTTAAAAACTGTGTTTGGCCAAATTTTACTTTTATTTTTTTTTTGTACTTTATAAATTTTATTTTATTTTTAAACTTTACATAATTGTATCAGTTTTGCCAAATATCAAAATGAATCCGCCACAGGTATACACGTGTGCCCCACCCTGAACCCTCCTCCCTCTTCCCTCCCCATACCATCCCTCTGGGTCGTCCCAGTGCACTAGCCCCAAGCATCCAGTATCGTGCATCGAACCTGGACTGGCAAATATTATAACTATTTATAATATAAATAGCTATTTCTGTTAATTTCTAAATTGTTCTATTTAATCATTTTATTCATTTTGCTTGTTTAAAAATGAAAGAGGAGGAATAATGATAAACATAAGCATTTAGCTAATTTACAATCGTTTAGTATGCAGAAATTTGGTTTTTAAAGTTTTCAGTGACTTGAGCTTATCTTTCAGTTTCTTTATTAAAAATTTCATTGTATTTTATTTAGCACTTCAATCTCTAATTTTTTTAGCAATTAAAAAGTGATGATTTACATAATCTACATTCATTTTTATTGGAGTCAAGACATTTATATTACTACATAATTGAATTCATTATAACAGTATGCTTTAAACAATGACTTTTTCATGCTTCTAAGTTATTACATATGTTACATGTGACTTGTCTTCCTAAGTGCTCCAAGCTGAAAATTATTCTTTTCTGATTTGTGCTATAGCTATTAAACTTGTGCAGAATAATATTGTCAGCAAGTCCTGTCATCTGAAAAAAAAATAATTTCCTCAGTGTATATTATTTTTCAAATTATGTTTTCAATAAAACTGTCAATGCCTTAATGCTAAATGTTCAAAAAGTTCACTTTTAAAGATAGCCTATTACAAATTCATTGTTTTGACTATAGAATGCTAATTTCAAAATACATAGATTATGTATGATTTTTATAAACTTTATAATCTCTTCATAGAGATATTCATAATTTCTTATCACTTAGAGAACTCTCTAAAGTGTTTCTTGAATATAGAGGCAAATAATACAGAACTTTAGACCATGAATGAAACTTGGAAATAATTTAGGACAAGGATAAACAAACTATAACCCAGGGACTAAATCTGGCTGTATTCTCTTTCTGTAAGCAAAGTTTTATTGGAACACAGCTACTCCCTTGTAAAACCTCCCCCTGCTCAACACCCTGGGGAACAATATCTCTTCTATAGCAGAATTGAAAGTTGAGTATGGAAAGCACCAATCACCCAAGTGGGTCACTGGTAGAGACAGTACAAGGGACCACTTCTAGTTTGACTCTTGGTTCTCAGATCCATGTGTTCTAGCTATTTAGAGACATGTGCTGTGATGGGCTTAGTTGCTCAGTCACGTCCAGCTCTTTGCAACCCCATGGACTGTAAACCCACCAAGGTCCCCTGTCCATGGGGATTCTCCAGGCAAGAATACTGGAGTGGCTTGCCATGCCCTCCTCTAGGGGATCTTCCCAACCCAGGGATCCAACCCAGGTCTCCTGCATTGCAGGTGGATTCTTTACCGTCTGAGCTACCAGGGAAGCCCTTTAGAGACATGGCATCACACAAGAGCCATTGTCTCTTAAAGGATAGACCCCAAGCCCACAGAGTAAAAGTGTCATTCATAAACTAGTGGTTTTCTTGTGCCTCGAAGAAACACAAGATAAAATCCAACATTGTATCAGGCCAGCAGATTTGGGGTAATGCAATATATAGTAAAATGAGTGATATCTCATAGCCATGCACTTTTTGTCACCTTTCCTTCACCGTAATACAGGCCCTTTTATACTTTCGATCAAAAAGAAGTTATACAGGATCCCGTGACAGTAAATCTCCCATTCTTTGAGCTCTTGGATAGTATTGCTGGATGAGACACTTAGGAAGAAAAGGCAAATCCAAACAAAATATTTATCAATCCCAGCAATGACAATTAATTGCCCTTTCCATAAAGGAAATGGTCAAATATTACCAACTTGCAACCAAATGACTGGTTGGTTTCCTCAAGGGACTGTGTCATACCAAGTCATCACTGTTGGTATTTGATTATGACATTGGTCATTCAACAGAGGTAATATTAATAGCTAGATTAGCCTTCAAAGAGAAAGACCATGCATAGTCTACATCTGTAACACAATAACTATTTCTCCCGTGGGCCATTACACAATAAGTGTAGCACCCACAGGGGGAAAACTTATTCCACTAGACAGGTAATTCTATCCATTGGTTATTCAGTGTTTATATGGCAAGAAAGCATTTGTACAAGAAGCGAAGCTCTACAGACTTTGTGACTGCCTCCAATAATTCCTTCCACTATTTCTTCTCTAGACACTATTATCTCTAATCTCCCAATCCATCTTTCCAAAGCCCTCAACCATGCAGTCAGATCATTTACCACTGTTCGGTATTCCATACATAGCCTTCGGTTCAGTTCAGTTGCTCAGTCATGTCCGATTCTTTGCAACCCCATGGACTGCAGCACACCAGGCTTCCCTGTCCATCACTAACTCCCAGAGCTTACTCAAATGCCTGTCCATCAAGTCGGTGATGCCATCCAACCATCTCATCCTCTGCCATCCCCTTCTCCTACCACCTTCAATCTTTCCCAGCATCAGGGATTTTTCCCAATGAGTCAGTTCTTAGCATCATGTGGCCAAAGTATTGGAGTTTAAGCTTCAGCTTCATTCCTTCCAAAGAACACCCAGGGCTGATCTCCTTCAGAATGGACTGCTTGGATCTCCTTGCAGTCCAAGGGACTCTCAAGAGCCTTCTCCAACACCACAGTTCATAAGCATCAATTCTTTGGCACTCAGCTTTCCTTATAGTCCAACTCTCACATCATCTCACATACTGGAAAAACTATAGCTTTAACTAGATGGACCTTTGTTGGCAAAGTAATGTCTCTGCTTTTGAATATGCTGTCTAGGTTTTTCATAGCTTTTCTTCCAAAGACCAAGCGTCTTTTAATTTCATGGCTGCAGTCACCATGTGCAGTGATTTTGGAGCCCAAGAAAATAAAGTCTGTCACTGTTCCCATTGTTTCCCCATCTATTTGCCATGAAGTGATGGGACTGGAGGCCATGATCTTAGTTTTCTCAATGTTGAATTTTAAGTCAACTTTTTCACTTTCTTTCACTTTTATCAAGAGGCTCTTTAGTTCTTCTTTGCTTTCTGCCATAAGGGTGATGTCATCTGCATATCTGAGGTTATCGATATTTCTCCCAGCAATCTTGATTCCATCTTGTGCTTTGTCCAGTTTGGCATTTCTCATGATGTACTCTGCATAAGTTAAATACACAAGGTGACAATATATAGCCTTGACATACTCCTTTCCTGATTTGGAACCAGTCTGTTGTTCCATGTATAGTTCTAACTTGCTTCTTGACCTGCGTACAGATTTCTCAGGAGGCAGGTCAGGTGGTCTGGTATTCCCATCTCTTTCAGAATTTTCCACATTTTGTTGTGATCCACACAGTCAAAGGCTTTAGCATAGTCAATAAAGCAGAAGTAGATGCATTTCTGGAACTCTTTCACTTTTTCAATGATCCAACAGATGTTGGCAATTTAATCTCTGGTTCCTCTGCCTTTTCTAAATCCAGCTTGAACATCTGGAAGTTCATGGTTCGTGTACTGTTGAAGCCTGGCTTGGAGAATTCCATGGCCAATTTGTCCACACAGTTGGTTACCAGATGCACTACTCAAAGTCCTGCCTACTGGGAGGATTTGCCCTTACTATTGTCTTTCAGGGCTGTCAATGAGATGTACTGTGGCGTTTTCAGCTCCCAACAATTTACTGCAATGGGTTATCAAAGAACCAAGCACAGATTTTTCTCTAGCTCCATCAGCTTGCCAAACAGAACTCCCCGTGAAGTCATAGGAATGAGCTGAGACAGGTGTCATTGCAACACAGAAGTCTAGTCCGCCTGTTCCTGAAAGTTACTTTCTCAGTATACTAAGTATATTAGGCTTCATCCCATAAGTAACATTTCCAAATGTGTTATGAGGTAAATGGCATCAAAATGTGTTCCTTTCTTACTGCTGGAGGTGCGAAGTACAATAACATGCTCTTTATCTTGTAGCATGTGTTCTGGCATGTTCCCCACAAATGGGCTCCTAAACCTTCACTTGGATCATTAGAGGATTTGTTTCTTACACTCTGTCAGACAGATGTCACAGTGTAAGTTTCCTTATCACTTGCTGCTGCTCAAGTTTGAGTAACATGCTATCATTAATAGAGTAGATTAGTGTGATGTTCTGCAGATTGTCCAAATGGTGAAGGTCCCTGTATTGTGTCAGAAAGCAGGAGAACTAACAATCCTGGGCATAATCATGAACATGTAGTGCTATCTAACCCATGAATCTAAATTCCTTCTGATCCTCCTTTCTGGGGAGTATTGAAAAGAAAACATTTACCACTTCAGTAATTGCATATCATGTGTCAGAAGCTTTGTTAATCTGCTCAGAAAAGATAACACAATTTAGCACGAAACTGCAAATGGAGCTATTAATATTACTTAAATTGTTTGCGGTTAGTTGACCAACATCTGTCATGATCTAGCCTATTTCTGCAGAGCCAGAAAGATAAATTAATTGTGGAGATGATGGAAATGACAGTCTGTGTATCTTTGTTTTCCATGGTGTACTAATATCTGCCACTACACCCAGAATGCTCCATTGCATTTGATTTACATTCCTCACCAGAGGGAAAGAAGAGGTTTTAAGGACTTGTACATGGTCTTTCCTGCCATAATGCTTCTTACTGCAAAGATTTAGAAATCAGTTCAAAGATTTTGTCAGTTTACATCTGTCCAGATTCTGCGTTCAGAAGAAATAATCATAGGATGGATCCATGGACACAATGGATCCACCATGAGATACATATGAGCTAGGACTCTATTTATCTCCTGTCATCTATATATGAACTCTAAAAAAGTCAGTCCATGATGGTATTTACGGTCCCCTGATATCCAACACCCCTCAAAAACATGAGCATTTTTTCCAGTGCATAGCAATGCTGTATTTGGGGGAACTTGGGGGAATGTTGGGGAATTTCTACTAATTATATTTGTTGTGCTTTTGCAGGGTACTTCCCCGAGGGGACCCTGTTTCCCTAATTGATGGTTTTGAGTCTAGAACTAGTTCCGTTCTGGAAACTGGCTGAAAGATTTTAAATTTCTATTACAGCAGCAAAAACCAAGCTTCTCTTCACCTGATCTCTTACTTAGTGTGTGTGTCCGTGTGTGGGCATGCATGCATACCAAGCTTAGAGTCCACTTCTTGTATTCCAGCCCTTATATTTCAGTATCCTCAAGATCAATTCTCAGGCATGTGCTCTCAGTTTTTGCTATTAATAATATCAAGTTTATACAGCTCTTTGTGAATTATTTCTTTCCTCTTATAAAATGAACTGTACTACTCAAGCCAGTTCAAGCTAAGACTTGACTCTAGTGATTGGCTTGGAAGTATGGAAGTAAAGTGAGGGAAGATCAACTTCTGAATCATTGGCATAGACTCCAGAGAAGAAAAGCCTGTTATCCTTTAACAAAGGAGTGATACACCTCTCTTAGGGCTCAAGGGAATTTGAGAATTGTTTACCAAGTACATCCACTCCACATCTTTTGGTCACAGTCCTTTCTTAACAGGGCCTTATTGCAGTGTAAGGGACTGTCCAGTTTGTGTTCAGTCTTTCTCACAAAAGGGTCTTGGGGCTGATCTACAACATATTCCTCTCATTATGGAAGATAAGTGTCTAAATGCTACCATAAGTACGTTATGGCCCTCACACCTTTGTCTGAGTTGAGAATGGACTCAGTAGACTCTGTCATTTTCTTTCTTTAAGCACTGGTTGACACTTATTAGTAAACATTCAATTCCATAGTTCCTTTAATTACTGTTGATGCCATAGCTCTTGAATGCTATGCATAAGTGCCTCCTTCTGTCTGCCTTTTATCCCCGTTCTTCACAAGTGAGCAAGCAACTGTGATGCTGGAGTACACCAAGGATTATCACCATTGCAATTATAACCAGCAGTGGGATTCTTCTTGCCATCTGGCTAGCAAGTTATCCAATTCCGCTAACCTGTGTATCTGCTCTTTTAATACAGAAAAACACTGTCTTTGTTTATGCCCTCCCAAAAGCTGATCAGCTGATCTCTGGAAACAGTGGTAGGGAAGAGATACATGGAAAGATGTGTTAGCAAGCAAGTTATGAGTGTGAGCAACTGGGATTTACAGGGAAATTCTAGGAAGCAGTGTGGAACATGTGCCTTGGAATGATGCCATGCAAAGGATGAGGGAAGTGGGTAGTTATTATAACAGCCATTGTGGTTGTCAGGCACTCCTCAAGGCTACTTCCAGAATCAGGCATGACAGAGTGGGCAGCGGCATCCGGAGGGAGTCTCAGGTAAAGATGTGTGGGTGCTGGTGTTGGGAGTGTAGGAAGCCTGGATGAGAGGAATAAAGCCTAAATAAATAGCACCTGGTGTGAGTGACTGGCCTAACATCTCAAAGTCTATATGTAGTAGAATGGAAACAAGAACACGGGCTTTCAGACTCCTATTGTGGTGAACCTACACTAAGCCATTTCTTTCACATTCATTTCAAAATTCCAAGAATATTGTCTAGTTTGTACTTGAGAATGGCATATGTAAAAATGACTCCCAATCAAATTTAATGAGAAAAATCTTCTCTCTGTTATCAGCTCAAGGATAAAAGAAAAACAGCTCTTGTTTTTTTCCCCTTCTGAGCTCAGAAAATGGAACTCAGGACAATTAGCAAGGACAATATCTTCCTGCCAGTGGGAGGAGGAGAGTGGAAAAGAGGGTAAGGATTTTTTCCACTAATAGAAAAGAGCAAAACAAACAAAAAGAGACAGTGGAAGCTTGAGGCAATAGGTAATAGTTTTTGTAATCCTGCTGCTGCTGCTGCTAAGTCGCTTCAGTCGTGTCCGACTCTGTGTGACCCCATAGACGGCCGCCCACCAGGCTCCCCAGTCCCTGGGATTCTCAAGGCAAGAACACTGGAGTAGGTTGCCATTTCCTTCTCCAATGTATGAAAGTGAAAAGTGAAAGTGAAGTCGAACAGCCGTGTCCGACTCTTAGCGACCCGATGGACTGCAGCCCACCAGGCTCCTCCGTCCATGGGATTTTCCAGGCAAAGTACTGGAGTGGGGTGCCATTGCCTTCTCCGTTTTGTAACCCAGGGATAGACAAATTTTACTTTATAGTTAACCAAGGCAGGAGCAGAATATACATCTTAACACACCCACTGCCTCACAGGTTAGATTTTAGAGCCTATAAAGGCAATTTTTCCGGGTATTCCTTACTTGAAGATGAGTGTCCTCTTCATTCATTGGCATTATTTCTCTTGGGAAAGAGGTCTTGGGCCACCCACTGTACACCCTTAAGGGAAGAATAGAGAGATACAGGGGGGGTTCTAGAAGCAGCCATGCATACACTGACACATCCGCATGCTTGCAAAACCAAAGGTGCTTTTTTCTTCAGTGTACCTTTGTTGTTAGGCGAGCACTTGTGTGCCTTGCAGAAGGAAATGGCAACCCACTTCAGTGTTCTTGCCTGGAGAACTCCATGGACAGAGGAGCCTGGCAGGCTATAGTCCCTGGGGTCACAAAGAGTCGGACACGACTGAGTGACTAACACAGTGTTTGCCTAACCTCTCTATCATCTTCCTATATATATCTGATAGTGAGGGGAAGTAACAAGACTAAGAGAAAGGCAGTGAAAATCTTCATAGTGGGAAGACTGGAGCACAGCAGCCAGAGAGCCTGTACATGCATTCTGAACCAATCCCAAAGCTCAAACGTAGGCAATTTACTTTCAGTTAGTAGTTTCTGCTTCATTTCATGGATTCCAGTGCATCATATATACTTTTACTTCAGCTTGCTATTGATATATATTTCATCAGTATTATGGTTGAAACTTTAAAGGCATTAATATTTAAGTAACTAAAATGTTTGAAGTACTAATGTTGTTAAACCACTATCTTTTGATAATGTTTAAAAAATCTAAATGCTGCTGTTTTCTTCTAATTTATTTTATATTCCTTTATCCAAAATAAATCCTGAAAGTTTTCTTGGAGGCATTTATTAATGATGCAAGAGCTCTAGATTTTTTTGTTGCCTGCAAATTCTATCCTACATTCAAATCTGAATCTCTGAGGAAGGATCTGATGCAACTGGCTTTGTAGAGGATCTAGAGTGTTTAATTCTTCATTAGTAATTCTTTTTTTTTAATTTTATTTTATTTGTAAACTTTACAATATTGTATTAGTTTTGCCAAATATCGAAATGAATCCGCCACAGGTATATCTGTGTTCCCCATCCTGAACCCTCCTCCCTCCCCATACCCTCCCTCTGGGTCGTCCCAGTGCACCAGCCCCAAGCATCCAGTATCGTGCATCGATCCTGGACTGGCGACTCGTTTCATACATGATATTATACATGTTTCAATGCCATTCTCCCAAATCTCCCCACCCTCTCCCTCTCCCACAGAGTCCATAAGACTGATCTATACATCAGTGTCTCTTTTGCTGTCTCGTACACAGGGTTATTGTTACCATCTTTCTAAATTCCATATATATGCGTTAGTATACTGTATTGGTGTTTTTCTTTCTGACTTACTTCATTCTGTATAATAGGTTCCAGTTTCATCCACCTCATTAGAACTGATTCAAATGTATTCTTTTTAATGGCTGAGTAATACTCCATTGTGTATATGTACCACAGCTTTCTTATCCATTCATCTGCTGATGGACATCTAGGTTGCTTCCATGTCCTGGCTATTATAAACAGTGCTGCGATGAACATTGGGGTACACGTGTCTCTTTCAATTCTGGTTTCCTCAGTGTGTGTGCCCAGCAGTGGGATTGCTGGGTCGTATGGCAGTCCTATTTCCAGTTTTTTAAGGAGTCTCCACACTGTTCTCCATAGTGGCTGTACTAGTTTGCATTCCCACCAAGAGTGTAAGAGGGTTCCCTTTTCTCCACACCCTCTCCAGCATTTATTGCTTGTAGACTTTTGGATCGCAGCCATTCTGACTGGTGTGAAATGGTACCTCATAGTGGTTTTGATTTGCATTTCTCTGATAATGAGTGATGTTGAGCATCTTTTCATGTGTTTGTTAGCCATCTGTATGTCTTCTTTGGAGAAATGTCTATTAGTAATTCTTAAAGAAAAAAAAAGTAGCTGTATGTGGATGCTCAGTAGCTCAGTCATGTTCGACCCTTTGTGACTCCATGGACTGTATCCTGACAGGCTCCTCTGTCCTTGGGATTTTCCACGCAAGAATACTGGAGTGGGTTGTCATTTCCTCCTCCAGGGGATCTTCCTGGTCCAGGGATTGAACTTGTGTCTTTTGTGTCTCTTGCATTTGCAGGTGGATTCTTTACCACTAAGCCAAATGAGTAGCTAACTTAAAAATAACAGGTATGTAGATTATTACTCTCCAACAAGTATAATTATCAAGAGGTGTGGAGCCTTGTGTTATTCATTAGTGCGCTGTGTCCCAGCACACTCTACATTCATGATAGACTAAGTTGTAATCAGGTGCCTTGAGGATGGTGGAAGCTTGCAAGTCAGGGAAACTGGTTACATGTCCTTAATAGCTGACATCTACATACATGATTCCCCAATGTATCCATCTTCTATGGCTCATCTGTTTTAAAAAACTTTTTATTTTGTATTGTGGTATAGCCAACTAATGGATAATGTTGTAATAGTTTTAGGTAAACAGGGAAGGGACTCAGTATGGCTCATCTTTTTATTTATCCCATTTTTTAAATCACCACCTATTTAGAATTAATATTATTAATACAGTATTTGAAATTTAGGGGAAACGTGGTATATATTGGATAAAGACTGACATTTTAAGAACTCTTATAAACTGAGTAACCTGTGCTCTCAGCCTGGAATACCCTCTCCATATTTTCCATTAAGCATCCCATCTGCCTTCCCAGCATGGACACTGAGGTGAGTAAGCTGGGGCAAATGGCCAGGTTGAGGATTAAGGCTGCTACACAGGATGGATTTAGGATGAAAAAGCATATGTTTAAGATTTCATAATTAGAAGTGCACACTCTTTTGAGTCATTACTTATTTGTTCTTTAGCTAGCTATTTATATAGAAGGATGATAGGTAGGTACATAGGTAGGTAGATGAATAAATACATAATCATTCTTTGCCTATTCAAAAAAAGTGTGATTGTTCCAAATAAATAGCACATTTCTTAAGTACATGGGAAGTTCTTACACTTCTTCATAATCCCCTGAATACCTACACAGTGACATTTGCCAAGATGATTCTCAAGTAATATGTGATTAATATAGTGAATAGAGGACTTCCCTGGTGGCTCAGAGGGTAAAGAATCCACCTGCAATGCAGAAGACCTGGGTTTGATCCCTGAATTGGGAAGATCCCCTGGAAGAGGGCATGGTAACCCACTCCAGTATTCTTGCCTGGATAATTCCATGGACAGAGGAGCCTGGTGGGCTATAGTCCATGGGGTCACAAAGAGTTGGGCATGACTAAGTGACTATGCGCACACACAGCACATAATGAATAGTGGAACAGGACGGGTAATGTGATGACTAGCCCATAAGCTCTGAAATACCTCAGTAGCAATCCATGTAACTTTCTAAATGAAAGTCAAATGGTGAAACACTAGGATAGGTAGATATTCTGCTGAGAGCACAGATTTACTTTATATTCTAAAGGATTCCTTCAAAATCAAATAGGAAACAGACATCTAAGGATGTAAATAACCACATACCCATTCTTGTGCTTTTCTGTTTGCTAAAGAATGCCTAAATTTCTTCATTCTGTTCCGAAAACTTGTTTCCACTCATAATTCATATTATGGAGAAGAAGTATTTATTACTATGACATTTTACAAGCAGAACCTGAAAATCATACAAAAATAAAGGGGGCAAAGTTAGTAATATGAATTGAAGTAAAAAAATTGGTGATTTAAAAAAAAATTTCTAACTGAATTCTACTAAAAATATTCTTGAACATATTCTTTTACATACTGCTTTTTTAAAGAGAAGATGAACATTTCTTAGATAAAATGATAGTAGACAATATTTACTGGATGTTTAACATGTCAGACACCACTCTATACATTTATGTAAATGGAATATAAATGAAGTCTTTTTGTTTTTTTAGAGACAGGTAAAATGAAGAGATAGTTGCTCTGTTAGAAAATAAAATGTATATAATATTACCATAACAAAGAGACAATGTTATATTATAATAATAGAAAAAATAGGTTGAAAGTGTATCTAAGTAGTGTGTTGAGATTGTAATATATCATACATGTGAAATTTGAAACTAGTGTGGGAAATATAGACTTAATGTAGATGATTTGGAAATACCAGTAATCAGTGTCCAATAGAATTAATTTATGCCATATTTCATAACATTTTAAATTTCAGAGGAACTAAAGATCTAAAGACTAAATACACTTACGAGAGTAATTTTAAACAAAAAATTTGAAACAACCTATCAATTCTATTAACATGAGAATAATTAATATTTTTGAAATGAGAAATGATGGCATTGTATGATTATATTTATATAAATTTCTATAAGCTAAAACTAATACAGTTATGTAAAGTTTAAAAATAAAATTAAAAAAAAAAAACAATCTGGAATGAAAGAAATAAAAAGAGTAGTTGCTTGAGGTGAGGGTGGGTGATGCAGTGTTCTATGGGAAGTGATGCAAGAGATCTTTCTGGAGTGATGGAAATGTTTTAAATCTTGAGAGGAGTATCCATTTACACTAGTGCTTACATTTGTTGAAATTTGTTAAACTGTACACTTAACATGTATGTGTTTCACTGTAAGTAAATTGTACTTTATTTTTTCAAAATGTTAAAAGATTTGTAACTATATTTATACCATACTGAATTGAAAACCTGGCACTGAAATATGAATACAATTTTTAAAAAATATTTCAGAATAGTGTGTAGACTATATCTCACTTTTATAACAAAAAGTTTTGCTATATATATTGATATTTGTAGGTAGACATATTGTTATAGCCATGGGGAAAATTTTGGAATGAGAAGCATCAGGTTTTTAATTTAAAAAGACAGAGAATTTTACCTTACTTTATATTCCTCTAAATTACATAGTATGTGTGATTTCTACTTTCTTTTTTGTGTTTTCTGCATTAAGAAAATTAAAAATAAAATGCCACATTTTATATTATTATTCAGTAATACAGAGTTGTTGATGAAAATATACTCTGAATATAATATGATGGGGCTATACTATGAATGTTGAATATTCTTACTTTTGAAGAATATATATTCTAAAATGAAATCCTTATAAAAATTATGGCACAGATTACCTAAACAAAAATCAGGGCTAAAAATGTTAAATTTTGTTTTAATTACAAATAATAAATATATAAATTTTACAAAAAATGTAAGGCACTAGTAGTATAATTCTTTGTAAATGTCATAGAAATCTATCAGATCTATAGACACTACAGCCTCATGTTCATTTGTTGAAAAGTTAGGCATAGAGTACAGTCAATACACATAACCCAGGAAAGAGCTCTCCTAAATATCTGCAATATTACTTCATGATAATATTATTAGAGAAAGAGCTTCTGGTCATTCAGAAATTTATACAGATAACATTTGTGAAGTCACTTCACAAAGTATGTCCAGAAACTTAAGAATTAAAAAAGAGAGAGAGAATACTTCCCACTTTTTCTGGACAGATATTTATTTCCAAATTAATGATGCATTTTCATAGATCATACTGCACTGTGATCCTCATTTTTAATAATCAAGAAATATGCCATTTTTGAAGTAACACAGACTTTTTATAAGTAACATAGGTTTCCCAAACATGTTTTAGACAGCAGTAATTCAAAAGAATATTTTCTTCTGAAAGAAAAGAAGGGAGAACATAATAAATATATTTGTCCTTCAGGTTTCATACAAAAACATGATTAAAGAAATTTTAAGAAAAATCTTCTGAATGTCAGAATTTAAATTATATAAATAGACAAACAATAGTTTTCCCCCATATTTAACAGAACCCTTCCTGCAGACCCCCAGGATAGTTTTTTTTTTTTTAGGAATTGTTCATTTCTTCTGTTCTCTTACTGTTGCAACCAGTCTTCTACTTGTTTTCTGGAATATTTTCCGTATTCCAATTTATGCTCTAAGTTACTGTGGGGTTTATAATCCAATTTAAAAAAATTCTTTTGTTTCCCAGTGTTCTCAGAGGAAATTGGTGTATTTTTATGCTTAAAAATTCTGTTCACTCTCCTCAAAGATAAATAGCCACAATGCAAAGCCTCAAAGAGCTTACAATCCAGGATAGTCACGTAGACATATAATCATTACAACAGTGTAGTAAATACAAAGTCAGAGATATGTAGCATATACAATCACATTAGCAGAAGGAGTTATTTAATTCTGTTTCAGTATGTCAAGAAGAATCTCACAAAGGAGAAAGCTTTTTATCTGATTCTTGAAGGCTGACTAGCAGTATATCATCTTCCAGGATATGCTAAGGAATTTCCTTTCAGAAGTCCAAAGGCAACAGGGATCCTTAAGAGTTTTAGATGCAGAGAAAGCCTTTGATAAAATTCAACATCCATTTATGATAAAAATTCTCCAGAAAGCAGGAATAGAAGTAGCATACCTCAACATAATAAAAGCTATATATGACAAACCCACAGCAAACATTATCCTCAATGGTGAAAAATTGAAAGCATTTCCTCTAAAGTCAGGAACAAGACAAGGGTGCCCACTTTCACCATTCCTATTCAACATAGTTTTGGAAGTTTTGGCCACAGCAATCAGAGCAGAAAAAGAAATAAAAGGAATCCAAATTGGAAAAGAAGAAGTAAAGCTCTCACTGTTTGCAGATGACATGATCCTCTACATAGAAAACCCTAAAGACTCCACCAGAAAATTACTAGAACTAATCAATGACTATAGTAAAGTTGCAGGATATAAAATCAACACCCAGAAATCCCTTGCATTCCTATACACTAATAATGAGAAAACAGAAAGAGAAATTAAGGAAACAATTCCATTCACCATTGCAACGGAAAGAATAAAATACTTAGGAATATATCTACCTAAAGAAACTAAAGACCTATATATAGAAAACTATAAAACACTGGTGAAAGAAATCAAAGAGGACACTAATAGATGGAGAAATATACCATGTTCATGGATTGGAAGAATCAATATAGTGAAAATGAGTATACTACCCAAAGCAATTTATAGATTCAATGCAATCCCTATCAAGCTACCAACAGTATTCTTCACAGAGCTAGAACAAATAATTTCACAATTCGTATGGAAATACAAAAAACTTCGAATTGCCAAAGCGATCTTGAGAAAGAAGAATGGAACTGGAGGAATCAACCTACCTGACTTCAGGCTCTACTACAAAGCCACAGTCATCAAGACAGTATGGTACTGGCACAAAGACAGAAATATAGATCAATGGAACAAAATAGAAAGCCCAGAGATAAATCCACGCACATATGGACACCTTATCTTTGACAAAGGAGGCAAGAATATACAGTGGAGAAAAGACAATCTCTTTAACAAGTGGTGCTGGGAAATCTGGTCAACCACTTGTAAAAGAATGAAACTAGAACACTTTCTAACACCATACACAAAAATAAACTCAAAATGGATTAAAGATCTAAACGTAAGACCAGAAACTATAAAACTCCTAGAGGAGAACATAGGCAAAACACTCTCTGACATACATCACAGCAGGATCCTCTATGACCCACCTCCCAGAATATTGGAAATAAAAGCAAAAATAAACAAATGGGACCTAATTAACCTTAAAAGCTTCTGCACATCAAAGGAAACTATTAGCAAGGTGAAAAGACAGCCTTCAGAATGGGAGAAGATAATAGCAAATGAAGCAACTGACAAACAACTAATCTCGAGAATATACAAGCAACTCCTACAGCTCAACTCCAGAAAAAAAATGACCCAATCAAAAAATGGGCCAAAGAACTAAATAGACATTTCTCCAAAGAAGACATACAGATGGCTAACAAACACATGAAAAGATGCTCAACATCACTCATTATCAGAGAAATGCAAATCAAAACCACTATGAGGTACCATTTCACGCCAGTCAGAATGGCTGTGATCCAAAAGTCTATAAGTAATAAATGCTGGAGAGGGTGTGGAGAAAAGGGAACCCTCTTACACTGTTGGTGGGAATGCAAACTAGTACAGCCACTATGGAGAACAGTGTGGAGATTCCTGAAAAAACTGGAAATAGAACTGCCTTATGATCCAGCAATCCCACTGCTGGGCATACACACTGAGGAAACCAGAAGGGAAAGAGACACATGTACCCCAATGTTCATCGCAGCACTGTTTATAATAGCCAGGACATGGAAGCAACCTAGATGTCCATCAGCAGATGAATGGATAAGAAAGCTATGGTACATATACACAATGGAGTGTTACTCAGCCATTAAAAAGAATACATTTGAATCAGTTCTAATGAGGTGGATGAATCTGGAGCCTATTATACAGAGTGAAGTAAGCCAGAAAGAAAAACACCAATACAGTATACTAATGCATATATATGGAATTTAGAAAGATGGTAACAATAACCCTGTGTACGAGACAGCAAAAGAGACACTGATGTATAGAACAGTCTTATGGACTCTGTGGGAGAGGGAGAGGGTGGGAAGATTTGGGAGAATGGCAATGAAACATGTAAAATATCATGTATGAAACGAGTTGCCAGTCCAGGTTCGATGCACGATACTGGATGCTTGGGGCTGGTGCACTGGGACAACCCAGAGGGATGGTATGGGGAGGGAGAAGGCAGGAGGGTTCAGGATGGGGAACACATGTATACCTGTGACGGATTCATTTTGATGTTTGGCAAAACTAATACAATTATGTAAAGTTTAAAAATAAAATAAAATTAAAAAAAAAAAGGAGTTTTTACCTTACTTGAAAATGTGGTTTATTAAGATTATCTCGGTGGTAACATAATGAAGGGTTGTTTAAAGCAAGTGGCTGGGGGCATATAGAAGGGCAGAACAATTAGTAGACCAAACTGACAGTCCAAGCAGGAGATGATCAGGATTTGAAGTAAAGTTACGACTGTAGATAGTTAAATACATGAGGTATGAAGGAAACTTAGTGGCCTTCAGCTGGCTAACTGAATATCATGGATTGGTGTTAAATGTGAAGTCTGAGATAAGGCTGATAACCACAGTTCTAACCTGCAGGACTGGATGGGTGGTGGTGCCATGATTTAAAATACAGTGTAAAAATAAATAAATAAAATACAGTATAGAGAGGAAAGAGCAGGTTTGGGGTTACTAAGTTCAGTCTGGAGTTATGGAGCTTGAGGTCACTGGGGGCATCTACATAAGGAACACAGGTAGGAAGTGCTGTAAGTTGGAACCTTGAGGAGGGGCAGGGAATGTAGATTTATGCTGCCAGCGTATAGGTGACAGTAGAATTTGGGGACATGTAGACTAAAATGAGAAGAGAAGCAAGTAGATGATGCTGAGCAATATTAACATTTAAGCTGAATCATGGGCACAGAACTAGTAAGAGGCTATAAAGTAGGACCACATGAAGCAAAACGAGAAGTCAGGGAGTGTCACAGGGGCCATGGGAATACAGGGTTTCAAAGAGGACAGCATGACAAGGGTCAAGGAGGCCAGGAGACTGGACTGTTTATTCTTTATATGTGAGGTAGAAACGCATCTGCCATTAGTTCTTCCATATTTTAAAATTAAACCAAAGTTGCTACTCACTCTACCCTTGTTTCTCTCATTTTAACCCTGGTTAGTGCTGGCTAGGCAACAGTCTTAAGCTTTGGAGAAATAAGTAAATATTCAGTTGAACTCTATTAATTGTGGACTTTAAACTAATCTTTTCGCCTAGGGATTTAGAGATTATAAAACACTTTATTTTGTTTTGAATGTGGCATGTGCTGGATACTCACTTTGTTGTTGTTTTATTTAAAAAAAAAAAAAACAAAAAACAAAACCACAAACATTACCCATAGGATGCACACAAATATGCAAGTACGTATATATTCTATATGCTTTTTTCCTCTAGAGTTTTATCATTAATGTAGATTAAAAGTAACAATAGACTCAAGGTGAAGGGGAGAATTTTAGAATTAAGTACATTTTCCTTTAGTAGACAAAAGGCAATAATAAATTTCAGGTCTGGAAATCCAGTAAAATAAATTGAATGAACTGTTACATTTGAAAAAGTAGCTGTATAAAATGTCCTTATTGGTTTTTTTTATTATTATTTTTACTTTACAATATTGTATTGGTTTTGCCAGACATCAACATGAATCTGCCACGGGTGTACACATCTTCCCCATCCTGAACCCCCGTCCCACCTCCCTCCCCATACCATCCCTCTGGGGCATCCCAGTGCACCAGCCCCAAGCTTCCTGCATCCTGCATCGAATCTGGACTGGAGATTCATTTCTTATATGATATTATACATGTTTTAATGCCATTCTCCCAAATCATACCCCCCCACCACAGAGTCCGAAAGACTGTTCTGTACATCTGTGTCTCTTTTGCTGTCTCACATACAGGGTTGTCGTTACCATCTTTCTAAATTCCATATATATGCATTAGTATACTGTATTGGTGTTTTTCTTTCTGGCTTACTTCACTCTCTATAATAGGCTCCAGATTCATCCACCTCATTAAAACTGATACAAATGTATTCTTTTTAATGGCTGAGTAATACTCCATTGTGTATATGTACCACTGCTTTCTTATCCATTTGTCTGCTGATGGACATCTAGGTTGCTTCCATGTCCTGGCTATTATAAACAGTGCTGCGATGAACATTGGGGTACATGTGTCTCTTTCCCTTCTGGTTTCCTTCCTGTGTGTGCCCAGCAGTGGGATTGCTGGGTCGTATGGCAGTTCTATTTCCAGTTTTTTAAGGAATCTCCACACTGTTCTCCATAGTGGCTGTACTAGTTTGCATTCCCACCAACAGTGTAAGAGGGTTCCCTTTTCTCCACACCCTCTTCAGCATTTATTGTTTGTAGACTTTTGGATCGCAGCCATTCTGACTGGCATGAAATGGTACCTCATAGTGGTTTTGATTTGCATTTCTCTGATAATGAGTGATGTTGAGCATCTTTTCATGTGTTTGTTAGCCATCTGTATGTCCTTATTGTTAAATGTTAAAATGGTCCCTTTTGAAATCTGCTTTCTCTTGAAACTAGAAATGAAAACTAAACAAAGAATAGTTTGTGATTAGAGAAGACATAGACATACCTAAACACAGGGAGCAATGGCTATCTCTAGTTTAAATATTTATACACATGTTTATTTCATTTGTTCTGGCTGTTATGTTACCATTGCTCTTTTGCCTCTGTATCCTTCTATATGAAGCTGGCACTATGCCCCAAGTGACTTGAGGGACTCTGACAAGTAACTGCCTAAAATATCTTTTTGTTCTGCTTAATTTCCCCAAATCCCAATCACTGGAGACTTCAGAAGGTATGTTTTTAAATAAAATTTTTGCCAAGAAAGAGAAGTATTTCAGGCTTTAGCCTTTGTTCTTTTTTCTAATATCTAAGCAGATAGAGAACACAGAAAATAAGGGTAATAGGATAGAAAAATATTGGTATTGTAATGGTAGTGGGAGAGGAATAAAGTAGCAGAATCAGAGAAGGAAGCAAGCATAGTGGTCTTGGGGAATTACCTAGGAAAATAATGTCTTTGGAAGTTACATAGATCCCAGGAACCCTAAGGAGTTACAAGCAACCAGAAGCAATAACAGGAGGAAATTGTGCTGTAACAAAGACCATCAATCCAGGAACAGAAGCTGGAGTTCCAGTCCTCGCTGTCCCTAATGACAGACCTCTCTGAGCTAATTTGTTTCATTGACAAAAGAAAGATCTTAAGCCCAATTAATGTAAAAACATCCTTCAACATATGAAATTCTGAAACGATGATGTTTTAACTCTTAATAGCATCCAGTTCTAATGCATGCATGCATGCTAAGTCGCTTCAGTCGTGTCCGACTCTGTGCGACTCCATAGACGTCAGCCCACCAGGCTCCGGTGTCCACAGGATTCTCTAGGCAAGAATACTGGAGTGGGTAGCCATTTCCTTCTCCAGATCTAATAATCTACTGTTTAAGCCAGAATGAGTTTGGGAGAGTGGTGAAGTAGTCAAGTCAGAAAGGGAAGCAAGCATCAAGGTTCATAGCAGTTGTAGAAGCAAAATGTAGGAACCCCTTTGTAGATAACGGGTCTGGCAATGCATCAGTGCTTTTGTTCAAGATTTCAAGTTTGCTGCAAGCTAGGTATACCTACCCTTTTTGTCTCTTACATGCAGAAACTAACACTACAGGTAGCTTTTATTGACTTGTTGGCCATGAAGTAATTCTGAGTAGATTTGTCAGAATCTATTATGCCTCATATCTAGGCAGGAAGTATTGAATGATAGTGTCCAAAATAAAAGGGATGTTTTAGTAAAATGCTAGTATTCAAAATTTAGATAGTGTGATTGTTGATAGGCAAAGAACACAGTTTGCAGTTTTTTTTAGCACTTCAGGACATGGATATAACATTGTGGTTTGCAAATCATATTTGCACTGTGTATAGTGGTCACTCTTGATAGCTTTCTGATTTCAGGAAAGTAACAAACTCTTTTGCTTCAGTTTTGAAAACTCATACAGTTCTTATAAAGTATGCACGTACACGACTGGCACATCAGAAGTTCTCAGCAATTATTAACTGCCATAAATTTATTACTTCAAACTTTCTATTGGAGAGGAAACAAAATTTAAAAATCTTAATTCCACATTTAATCAAACTAAATTACATTATTAAAATTATTAAATATTAAAAATGTCTTTCATGGTTTAAGTATCAAGAATTTACTTTCTTCTGCTTTTTAACTTCTAATACACATTATAAGTTTCTTCTACTTTTGCACTAAGATTTCTAATGTAAACTGGAAGAATAATTTAATTCATTAAACTGAAGAAGCTATTTTGTGCTGCTGCTGCTGCTAAGTTGCTTCAGTTGTGTCGGACTCTGTGCGACCCCATAGATGGCAGCCCACCAGGCTTCCCCATCCCTGGGATTCTCCAGGCAAGAACACTGGAGTGGGTTGCCATTTCCTTCTCCAATGCATGAAAGTGAAAACTGAAAGTGAGGTCACCCAGTTGTGTCAGACTCTAGTGGACCCCATGGACTGCAGCCTACCAGGCTCCTCCATCCATGGGATTTTCTAGGCAAAAGCACTGGAGTGGGGTGCTATTGCCTTCTCTGAGCTATTTTGTCCCAGACTTTAAAATTTAATAGTTTCACTTCATGTAAAATTTTTATTTAGGGGGCGAAATTCCTGAGTCAATAGAGAAAAGTATATTATATTTTCTATCCCCAGACATTCCACTCAGATTTTTAGCTACAGTGGGAAGTAAAGAGGACAAAAGTTGGTCAGCTAAGCCTTTTGCATAATTTGACCAGTAGGTTTCCTAGTAAATTTAACTTTCAGCTACAGCTATCTTTTGTAATGTTAATTTAAGAAGCAAACCTGCTTTGCCTTTTTCAGCTCAGTGGAGTTGGTTAGGGCATGAAAGTTTGCCTGCTCAGTGCATAGAAATGTTAACAAACTTCATTAATGAGTCAAATTTGCTGAACACAAAAATGGAGAAGCTCTATACAGTCAGCAAAAAGAAGACCAGGAGCTGACTGTGGCTCAGATCATGAACTCCTTATTGCCAAATTCAGACTGAAATTGAAGAAAGTAGGGAAAACCACTAGACCATTCAGGTATAACCTAAATCAAATCCCTTATGATTATACAGTGGAAGTGAGAAATAGATTTAAGGGACTAGATCTGATAAATAGAGTGCCTGATGAACTATGGATGGAGGTTTGTGACATTGTACAGGAGACAGGGATCAAGACCATCCCCATGGAAAAGAAATGCAAAAAAGCAAAATGGCTGTCTGAGGAGGCCTTACAAATAGCTGTGAAAAGAAGGGAAGCGAAAAGCAAAGGAGAAAAGGAAAGATACAAGCATCTGAATGCAGAGTTCCAAAGAATTGCAAGAAGAGATTAGAAAGCCTTCCTCAGTGACCAATGCAAAGAAATAGAGGAAAACAACAGAACGGGAAAGACTAGAGATCTCTTCAAGAAAATTAGAGATACCAAGGGAACATTTCATGCAAAGATGGGCTCGATAAAGGACAGAAATGGTATGGACCTAACAGAAGCAGAAGATATTGAGAAGAGGTGGCAAGAATACACAGAAGAACTGTACAAAAAAGATCTTCACAACCCAGATAATCATGATGGTGTGATCACTGACCTAGAGCCAGACATCCTGGAATGTGAAGTCAAGTGGGCCTTAGAAGCATCACTATGAACAAAGCTAGTGGAGGTGATGGAATTCCAGTTGAGCTCTTTCAAATCCTGGAAGATGATGCTGTGAAAGTGCTGCACTCAATATGTCAGCAAATTTGGGAAACTCAGCAGTGGCCTCAGGACTGGAAAAGGTCAGTTTTCATTCCAATCCCAAAGAAAGGCAATGCCAAAGAATGCTCAAACTACTGCACAATTGCACTCATCTCACACGCTAGTAAAGTAATGCTCAAGATTCTCCAAGCCAGGCTTCAGCAATATGTATACTGTGAACTTCCAGATGTTCAATCTGGTTTTAGAAAAGGCAGAAGAACCACAGATCAAATTGCCAACATCCGCTGGATCATCGAAAAAGCAAGAAAATTACAGAAAAATATCTATTTCTGCTTTATTGACTATGCCAAAGTCTCTGTGTGGATCACAAACTCTGTAAAATTCTGAAAGAGATGGGAATACCAGACCACCTGACCTGCCTCTTGAGAAACCTGTATGCAGGTCAGGAAGCAACAGTTAGAACTGGACATGGTACAACAGCCTGGTTCCAAATAGGAAAAGGAGTACGTCAAGGCTGTATATTGTCACCCTGCTTATTTAACTTCTATGCAGAGTACATCATGAGAAACGCTGGGCTGGAAGAAGCACAAGCTGGAATCAAGATTGCTGGGAGAAATATCAATAACCTCAGATATGCAGATGACATCACCCTTATGGAAGAAAGTGAAGAAGAACTAAAAAGCCTCTTGATGAAAGTGAAAGAGGAGAGTGAAAAAGTTGGCTTAAAGCTCAACACACAGAAAATGAAGATCATGGCATCTGGTCCCATCACTTCATGGCAAATAGATGAGGAAACCGTGGAAACAGTGTCAGACTTTATTTTTGGGGGCTCCCAAATCACTGCAGATGGTGACCGCAGCCATGAAATTAAAAGACGCTTACTCCTTGGAAAGAAAGTTATGACCAACCTAGATAGCATATTAAAAAGCAGGGACATTACTTTGCCAACAAAGGTCCATTTAGTCAAGGCTATGGTTTTTCCAGTAGTCATGTATGGATGTGAGAGTTGGACTATAGAGAAAGCTGAGCACCAAAGAATTGATGCTTTTGAATTGTGTTGTTGGAGAAGACTCTCACGAGTCCCTTGGACTGCAAGGATATCCAACCAGTCCTGTGTGTTCATTGGAAGGACTTATGTTGAAGTTGAAACTCCAATACTTTGGCCACCTCATACAAAGAGTTGACTCATTGGAAAAGACCAAGATATGGGAGGGATTGGGGGCAGGAGGAGAAGGGGAAGACAGAGGATGAGATGGCTGGATGGCATCACCGACTTGATGGACATGACTTTGTGTAAACTCCGGGCATAGGTGATGGACAGGGAGGCCTAGCGTGCTGCGATTTATGGGGTGGCAAAGAGTCAGACATGACTGAGTGACTGAACTAAATCGAACTGAACCATAATGTACGGAGAAAGTGATGGCACCCCACTCCATTACTCTTTCCTTGAAAAATCCCATGGACAGGGGAGCCTGGTAGGCTGCAGTCCATGGGGTTGCTAAGAGTGCGACATGACTGAGTGACTTCACTTTCACTTTTCACTTTCATGCATTGGAGAAGGAAATGGCAACCCACTCCAGTGTTCTTGCCTGGAGAATCCCAGGGACGGGGGAGCCTGGTGGGCTGCCGTCTCTGGTGTAGCACAGAGTTGGACACGACTGAAGTGACTTAGCAGCAGCAGCAGCAGCAACCATAAAGTAAACAGTGCTAGCATTCTAGAGTGGTGAATAAAACATGAAATGATCTTTGCCTTCTTATACTATGGGAAGGATAGATAGATAAGTGAATAGTTACATGGATAGATAGGCAGATAGATAGATAGACTTACTAAGTAGATTCCTGATAGAAAGCAACATATCAAATTGTCATAAGATCTATACAGAACATTAACAAAGAAGGATGTTTAGAAAGTGACTGGGTGACTATTGTAGATGGGATTGTCAGTGAGGACTTGTTTGAAGAGGCATCATTTAAGCTGAAGTCTTAGTGGGAGGAAGGGTGCCAGCCGTGTGAAGATTATAGAAGAGTGTTCTAGGAAGAGAGAAGGGTCAGTATGAACACTCCAGGAAGGAATTTGTTTGGATAGTCAAGGAAACAAACTAAAATCAGTGTGAGTATCCCCTAGTGCATGATGAAGAGATAGACACGAGACAGGTTCAGAAAGGTAAAGCAAGGACAAGATTACAAAGCACTGTGTAAGCCAAGGTAAGGAGTCTGGGTTTTAGTCAATGCACTCCTGGGAGACATTGGAAAATTTAAACATGGGAGTCAGATGATCCAATTTTTGTTTAACCAACAAAAATTCTGGCTCCTGCCTGGAATTGAATGGTAGGAGAACCAGTTCTAGTAGGACAGAGGCCAGCAAGGAAAGTAGGGCAATGTATGGCTGGCCATCCATCACACCCTTTACCTCTCTTTCCTTGGCACACAACTGGATAGCCCTTCTCAGTCTCCTTTAAAGTGAGATGTGACTGATTTCTGCTTGGTGTTAGATGAGTGGAATTATGAGCACCACTTTGATTTCTCAACCCTAATGCCTTCCATATGCAACAATCTATGCTTTTTTTCCACTCCATTGGCTTGATACATAAGAGTCCAGAGATCAGGGAAGCCAGTATTGAAAATAGTGGCACCCTATGAAGGAAGGGACTTAGGTCCTAAATCATTTACTAAACAGAAACTCATAGCTTGAATTCTTTATGAGAAATAAACTGTGATTGAAGTAAGCTACTAGGCTATAGTTTTATCTTTTATAATAGTGAGAAGTTTAAAATTGGGACTAATGCAGTATAGTAAGTAAATTAAGGTAATAGCTGTAAGGAGAGAAGGAGATGAATAAATGACATATATTGGAGGCAAAATTGAAAAACAAATTGATTGAGGATTGGACAAAAGGGTTAATGAAGGAGAAATCAGAGGAGACACTTGGTTTGATCGCTTGTGAACTGTGTAAAATGGATCGCCATTTTCAGTGTTAGATACCAAGGAGGAGGCAATATAATGAGCTCACGATAGCACCTGTAGATTTTAAGGTCTTTAAGTGGCCTCACAGAGTAGTTTGCAGTAGCATATTTGAGTCTGGAGATGAGGAGAACATTCTTTGGTGGAATAATAATAGCAGGCATTAATTCGGTTCGTATTATATGTTAGTTTTTCCATCACTGTGCCAAGTACTTCACATGTATTATCTCATGTGCTTCATTTCCTCAACAACCCAAGCAAAGTAGACACCATTTTCCTCTGACTTTACAATTGAAAGCACTTAGAATTGTGTTATGGTAATTTATTTGCCATTTATCACAGTCTCACACTTTGATAGTGAAGCTGAACTTTAACTTCCTAGTCGTTTACAACATTTGATTTTTAAACCTTTGATTTCTTATTCATGGATCTGCATATCTGCTGTTTCTCTGCTGAACTCATCTGGGATCAGCTCAGCAGGCCTCCAGGCTGTAGGTTAGATTCTAGTCTGTTCCACATGGTTCCTCATTGTCATTAGCCAGCTACAACTTGGGGTATGTTCTTCTCCTGTTGGATCACAGGAACCCAAGAGAAGCAGGCAAACTGCAAATACATTCAAGACTGCCACTTGTTTCAAGAAACACATTGCATTGGTTAAAGAACATGGTCAAGGTAAATATCATTGCAGCATATGTTTAGGAGGGGAGGGTTATACTTAGTCTATTGTACTGCACAGGCTCTTAGAAAGGAAAAATTGAGGAAGAAACTTTAGCACATCAAATAAAGATGATGCCAGAGTCAACAAGAAAGGAGAACATTCCAGAAAGCATTCAGAAATGAAGCGTGCTGTAGAGTGTGAGAAGCATAAGAACCAAGGAGCATCCTTGGATGTAGCCATGAAAAAATCATGATAGGCAAGACTATGCCATGGCATAGGTGAAAGGTGGGCCCTGAGGAGGGAACAGTGAATCAGAAGGAAGAATGTGACTGTGGGGAAGTTTGGTAATGAAGGGATGGCAAAAGAGTATAAGAATAGTAGCTAGAAAGGACTAAGGATAGCATGGTAATTTTTTTGGGTTGCCCTGGGTCTTCATTGCGGATTGTGGGCTTTCTCTAGTCGCAGCAAGTGGAGGCTTCTCTCTAGTTGCGGTGCGCAGTAACTTCTCGTTGTTGTGGAGCACAGGCCAGAGGCCCACGGCTTCAACAGTTGCAGCACGCAGCCTCAGCAGTCGTGGCTCCCCAGCTCTAGAATAGGCGGGCTTCAGTAGCTGTAGCATGAGGGCTCCAGTGCTCCGGGGCCTGTGGCATCTTCCCAGGCCAGGGATTAAACCGCTGTGCCCTGCATTGGCAGTGGATTCTTATCCACTGTAGCACCATGGAGGTCCAGCATGGTAATTAGTACAGTATCGAAGCCTGCCTGGCTACCTATCTAAGAGACCACTTGCTACTTGTGTGATCTTGGGTAGGCTACTTAATCTCCCACTATCTCAGAATGCTCATATAAAATCAAATAAATATGAAAGTATCTAACAGGATTAATGTAAGATCAAATGAGTTGATAAGTGTAAAGCACTTTAAAGAGTCTCTGACACAATGTAAATGTTTAATAAGTTTTAGCAATTATTTTTATGGGAAAATATTTAGCATGTTTATATGTTGATGACAGAAAGCTTGTACAAAGAAGTGATTAAAAACCTAGGGAAAAGAGGATTTACTGTTGTTTTTATTTGAAAAATCACCACTCATCTATATTTTCTGTTGACCTAAATGAGAAAATCTGAAATTTTTTATTTTCTTTTGATTAATTTAGCCAACACTTCCCTTAAAGCAACAACAGTTTGTTGCATATCTGATAGTTAATAACACTATAATGAAATTCCATTTATATTCATTTCCTTTCCAAATATATTTTTATTACTCTGTAGCAAAGATTTCTGAAAATAAAAAAATAGCCAATGATTCTTAAAGTTCATAAGTTTATTCAATTTGATTTTATGTGCTAGTTTTGTATTATAATTCTCAGTCATCTAATTAAACTCTTAGTGATACATCAGTTGATAAAATCCTCTAATGCAGCTAGTCACCTATAAGTATAAATATTACTTTGGATTTAAGATTCTTTCCAGCTAAAAATTAAGCCAGATAGTCCTATCAAAACTGCTTTTATCATGACCATTTCCTAAAATCACTCATGTAGTGTAAGGTCTAGACATCTTACTAGAATTTAAAATCATAGATAATGGGTCTTCAGTGAGGCCTTACCCCTTCTTGCCATCAGCACATCCCTATATAAGCCATCTCCTTACCTTACTGCCTATTGAATTCCCAAATTCATATATGCTTTCCTGCAGTAGGACAGGTTAAGGCTATCGGGTCACTAGTTGCTTGAAAGTTGAGACCTAATTCAGTTGGAGAAGGAAATGGCAACCCACTCCAGTATTCTTGCCTGGTGATTCTGTGGACAGAGGAGCCTGGTGGGCTACAGTCCATGGGGTTGCAAAGAGTCGGACACGACTCAGTGACTTTCACTTTCATGTTTTACAACTTTTACTCTTAGAAAACCACCTCCTTGAGCTTCTAATGCCCCAGTTATCCTAAGTGCTATTAGGTGTCGGGTATCATTGACATTTTACACTATCCTTAGAACAAGATGTTAAAATGGAGTTTGATCATATACAATTTTTTAAGACAGGATGCTTTTCACAAGCGTGGGTTTGTTGCCATGGAGTTCTAGCTAACCACTAATTTAATCAAAAGCGTTTTCCCTTGTCTGGCTTTCACTTTATAATTTTTAAATGTGTGTCAAAAAATGCCAAGTTATAATGATGCTCCTTTGTGTCTTTTGTTTTGGGTTAGGACGGTAGTTCCTAAGAATGATTTATTTTCTTTTGCAAGGAAGTGTTTTTTGTTTCCTTTCAGAAAAACTTCAGATATGTGTCTTTCTTTGTTAAACTAATGGTCACTCATGATTTGTTCTGAGTTAACAGTTGAAAAGATTAAAAAAAAACACAGCTTCAGAAATAAAATCAAAAGCCCACACAGAGCCCCATATTGTTTTATCATTTTCTCAAATCTGTTTGTATTATATAGCATTAATGAAAGTTGCCACTTGAGTTATAAAATGTGTGTGTGTTTGTGTGTGTGTGTGTGTGAAACTCAGGTACCCTTCAAACCAAAACCAAGTTTCCTTAAAGATAAGGTAGACTCCTGAAAGGGCAATGTGTTGTCTTTTATTTTGAGCAATGTGTTGTGTTATTCTGAGAAAGATTTGGCGGTTGAAAAATTCCATAAGAATCACTGTAATTATGCCATACCCATGACCATGTACTACTAAGTATAGGACTTACCTGTGTGTATGTATGTGGACAATCAGCAGATGTCCAGAACTGTTTACTTTGCTATCACTTTTACTAATCTTTGGGAATGAGTACATCAAAAGCAGACAGTTTAAAATGCAAAGATTTGGAAAGAAAATATTCTTTCATATTGCTTATTAACATTGGCAACATTTCAGGTATTTGCCAAACATAATCAGTCTTTTATTTAGCTTGATACATAAGGAAAAGGCATGAATTTTTGAGAAAAATGAGCTAGTTTTAGATATGCCTCTTCCACTGTTTAATTGTGTAGATGTGGACAGTTTAGTTAAAACTCTGAGCCTCAGTGTCCCAACTTTGAAATTGAGAATAATTCATTAAGGTTTTCAGTTCAGTTCAGTCGCTCAGTCGTGCCCGACTCTTTGCGACCCCATGAATCAAAGCACGCCAGGCCTCCCTGTCCATCACCAACTCCCAGAGTTCACCCAGACTCACGTCCATCGAGTCAGTGATGCCATCCAGCCATCTCATCCTCTGTCGTCCACTTCTCCTCCTGCCCCCAATCCCTCACAGCATCAGAGTCTTTTCCAATGAGTCAACTCTTCGCATGAGGTGGCCAAAGTACTGGAGTTTCAGCTTTAGCATCATTCCTTCCAAAGAAATCCCAGGGCTGATCTCCTTCAGAATGGGCTGGTTGGATCTCCTTGCAGTCCAAGGGACTCTCAAGAGTCTTCTCCAACACCACAGTTCAAAAGCATCAATTTTTGGCGCTCAGCCTTCTTCACAGTCCAACTCTCACATCCATATATGACCACAGGAAAAACCATAGCCTTGACTAGATGGACCTTTGTTGGCAAAGTAATGTCTCTGCTTTTGAATATGCTATCTAGGTTGGTCCTAACTTTCCTTCCAAGGAGTAAGCATCTTTTAATTTCATGGCTTCAGTCACCATCTGCAGTGATTTTGGAACCCAAAAACATAAAGTCTGACACTGTTTCCACTGTTTTCCCATCTATTTCCCATGAAGTGATGGGACCGGTTGCCATGATCTTCGTTTTCTGAATGTTGAGCTTTAAGCCAACTTTTTCACTCTCCACTTTCACTTTCATCAAGAGGCTTTTGAGTTCCTCTTCACTTCCTGCCATAAGGGTGGTGTCATCTGTATATCTGAGGTTATTGATATTTCTCCTAGCAATCTTGATTCCAGCTTGTGTTTCTTCCAGTCCAGCGTTTCTTATGATGTACTCTGCATAGAAGTTAAATAAGCAGGGTGACAATATACAGCCTTGATGTACTCCTTTTCCTATTTGGAACCAGTCTGTTGTTCCATGTCCACTTCTAACTGTTGCTTCCTGACCTGCATACAAATTTCTCAAGAGGCAGGTCAGGTGGTCTGGTATTCCCATCTCTTTCAGAATTTTCCAGTTTATTGTGATCCACACAGTCAAAGGTTTTGGCATAGTCAATTAAGCAGAAATAGATGTTTTTCTGGAACTCTCTTGCTTTTTCCGTGATCCAGCGGATGTTGGCAATTTGATCTCTGGTTCCTCTGCCTTTTCTAAAACCAGCTTGAACATCTGGAAGTTCATGGTTCGTGTACTGCTGAAGCCTGGCTTGGAGAATTTTGAGCATTACTTTACTAGCGTGTGAGATGAGTGCAATTGTGTGGTAGTTTGAGCATTCTTTGGCATTGCTTTTCTTTGGGATTGGAATGAAAACCGACATTTTCCAGTCCTGTGGCCACTGCTGAGTGTTCCAAATTTGCTGGCATATTGAGTGCAGCATTTTCACAGCATCATCTTTCAGGATTTGGAATAGCTCAACTGGAGTTCCATCACCTCCACTAGCTTTGTTCGTAGTGATGCTTTCTAAGGCCCACTTGACTTCACATTCCAGGATGTCTGGCTCTAGGTCAGTGATCACACCATTGTGATTATCTGGGTCGTGAAGGTATTTTTTGTACAGTTCTTCTGTGTATTCTTGCCATCTCTTCTTAATATCTTCTGCTTCTGTTAGGTCCATACCATTTCTGTCCTTTATCAAGCCCATCTTTGCATGAAATGTTCCCTTGGTATCTCTAATTTTCTTCAAGAGATCTCTAGTCTTTCCTGTTCTGTTGTTTTCCTCTATTTCTTTGCATTGATCACTGAAGAAGGTTTCTTATCTCTTCTTGCTATTCTTTGGAACTCTTCATTCAGATGTTTATATCTTTCCTTTTCTCCTTTGCTTTTCGCTTCTCTTCTTTTCATAGCTATTTGTAAGGCCTCCCCAGACTGCCATTTTGCTTTTTTGCATTTCTTTTCCATGGGGATGGTCTTGATCCCTGTCTCCTGTACAATGTCATGAACCTCAGTTCATAGTTCATCAGGTACTCTATCTATCAGATCTAGTCCCTTAAATCTATTTCTCACTTCCACTGTATAAGCATAAGGGATTTGATTTAGGTCATACCTGAATGGTCTAGTGGTTTTCCCCACTTTCTTCAATTTCAGTCTGAATTTGGCAATAAGGAGTCCATGATCTGAGCCACAGTCAGCTCCTGGTCTTCTTTTTGCTGACTGTATACAGCTTCTCCATCTTTGGCTGCAAAGAATATAATCAATGTGATTTCGGTGTTGACCATCTGGTGATGTCCATGTGTAGAGTCTTCTCTTGTGTTGTTGGAAGAAAGTGTTTGTTATGACCAGTGCATTTTCTTGGCAAAACTCTATTAGACTTTTCCCTGCTTCATTCCGTATTCCAAGGCCAAATTTGCCTGTTACTCCAGGTGTTTCTTGACTTCCTACTTTTGCATTCCAGTCCCCTATAATGAAAAGGACATCTTTTTTGGGTGTTAGTTCTAAAAGGTCTTGCAGGTCTTCATAGAACCATTCAACTTCAGCTTCTTCAGCATTACTGGTTGGGGCATAGTCTTGGATTACTGTGATATTGAATGGTTTGCCTTGGAAACGAACAGAGGTCATTCTGTCGTTTTTGAGATTGCATCCAAGTACTGCATTTTGGACTCTTATGTTGACCATGATGGCTACTCCATTTCTTTTGAGGGATTCCTGCCCACAGTAGTAGATATAATGGTCTTCTAAGTTAAATTCACCCATTCCAGTCCATTTGAGTTCGCTGATTCCTAGAATGTTGACATTCACTCTTGCCATCTCTTGTTTTAGTGAGAATTAAATACATTTTATGATCTTCAGATAGATTTTAAATAGTTTTTTGAATAAACAGGACTGCCAATGGTAATTTAGGACTAGAAGATTTATTATGAACAAGACTACATGAAGACTATTCATATATTGGACTAATCATTTATAAATTACAAAATATTCAATTAAATTCTTGGTATATGTAGGGAAATAGTGCCAATTTTGAAGCTCGTGTTAATACACATACATACACGACTAACACAAAACTTCAGTGTTAGCATATGAGATATGATATGGGTAAAAGAAGATGTCCGTAGTTGGATCCCAGGGTATGCTGTGTGCAATGGAACTGAGAGTTGGACTTCAATGGAAGCGATGCTTTTGTGCTGAGTTTTTTGTATGGTTGAGTTAAGGTTGCTGCAAATAGTATATCATTGTAACAGAGACACCTATGAACCTAATTAGTTCAAAGGGGTGAGTTTCATCCACATAGAACATTTTTCTTAGGGAAATGATTGATAATTCAAGTCAAGCTTGGAGATTAGAAGAAAGGTCACAACATGAAAAATATATGCGTATTAAGTAAACAGCAATACTGTATTGTATACTTAAAACTTGATAAAAAGATGGATCTTAAAGTAAATCTCACCCCCCATACACAAATAACTATATACATGTGATGGATAAGTTATTTAGCTTAATTTTGATCTTTTCACAGTGCATATTGATATCGAAACAAGTTGCATACTTTACATATATACAATATTTATATGTTTAATATATCTCAGTAATGGTGTTCTTTTTTTTAAAAAAAAGAAAAAGGATGCAGTGAGTTCCCTTGACAATGAACATTGCCTCTGAGAGGAGAGGAATAGCCAAGACTTAGCTGAGCATTGGTAATGGAGGAAGACTTACTATATACAACAGGAAATGATTAAAGGATAAAGCTCAAGAGCAAGAAGATAATGAGGACAAGTGAGGTGAAGAGCAGTAGAGAGGTTAAGGTTATGGTTAAAAATCTTCTCTGTGAGGTTACTGAGTTGAGTCACCAGAGTTAACTGGATGGATCTACTCCAACTTCAAGATTAAGCTGGATAGTTCTAACATTCTGTCTGAAATAACATCACTGTATTGAGGGTGACATAGTTTCCGATGATGGAAAGCCATAGGTACTGGGGGAACAATCAAGATGGTCAATAAAAAAGATACAAAACTTTATTGATAATGTATTGGTTTCTTATTTCCAACATTTTAATTCAAGGTTTATTTCTTTAAAACGTCTTTTGTTGTAGTTCAGTCACTGTCATGTCCGACTCTTTTCGAACCCATGGACTGGAGCACACCAGGCTTTCCTGTCCTTCACTGTCTCCCGGAGTTTGCTCAGACTCATGTCCATTAAGTCTGTGATGCCATCCAACCATCTCATCCTCTGTGGCCCCCTTCTCTTCCTGCCCTCAATCTGAGCAGCCACTGAGAGAGGTAGTTTAAAAAAAAGAAGAACATGTTTACAACCTCATTTCTTTGAATATACTGACATTTGTCACACACCACTGCTTTCTGCTGCTATAAAAGCACTTGGTGGATGTAACGTACGTTGAGTGTGAATAGCTAGTTTCCCTTCCTTAGCAGCAGTGCATTTTCTCAACATCTGGCTCTTTCATGGGCAACTGTTTACTGGAGTTCAGATCAAGTCTTCTAGTCCATATGGTTAGCATTCAGATAGGTTTCTTGACATTGCTTTCTATTTTGTCAGTATCATTTTAAACTTGCATGACTGTTTTGCAAATTTGGTTTAAGTAATTGCTTTGAAAAGTAATGTTCTTTTAAATACCACTAAGATAAAACACTCATTATAACATTCTTCAGCATGATTTTTTTCCATGGGACATTTTAAAACCAAATGGCAGTAGAAAACCAGCATCTCTGTTACAGAATTTAAGAGAATATCTCACCTTTAGGCAAAAATTCTAAAGTAACTGATGAAGACAGAAAATTAATGCTAAATTCAACAAAAGAAAATGACTCATGCATTTTAGAGTACACGGACTCCTTCAGAATATGTCTCCCTGAGCCTTTATAGTCGTAGCCATGGGGGTGGATGGAAGTAATGAAGTGGAAAACCATTGAATTGCATGCCAATCAAGATATTGTTTCTATCAATATATCAAACCTGATTCTCCCTACTATCCAAGTGAATTTTCAGCTATAATTCTTTATTTCTTGTTTCTCCAGTCATTTTTTCAGCCCCAGAAAAAAAGACAGTTTTTCTTCTGCTTATAAAAACCACTCTGTAATCTTTTCACACCAAATGGTTATGTCCATTTGTACCAGCCCTCTGTTTCCCACCTCATTATTAATGTTTTGTTTAATTATTGAGGTACTTCATCAAAAATGAGTTTTCATCTTAGCCACACCTTACTATCTTATTTTTGTTAATTTAGTTAGGCAGCAAGAAAAGAAAATGCTTACTTTTGAATAAAGATAGTGGCTTGTTACATGTATCTTTTTTCCACTTGAGACCTCCTCTAAAATGATACTACAGGAGTAAAATTTCATAAATGTACAAAACCAAAAAGAAGAAAAAAGGAGGTATTAAAGAGTAGGATATTTTAATGAATTTTTGAAACATGAAAAACAGAAGGCCTGTCAGAACAGAACAGAGTAACCAAGGGCATTACTCCCTTTAACAGAAAAACAAAGCAAAATTTTCAAATTTTGAGAGAAAATATTTAACAATCCAGAATACTCTGTCAAGCTGTCAATCAAATGAGAAGAAAGAACAATGATTTTTAGCAGAGATTCAGAGATTTATGTCACTTGCATATTTTCTTGGTAACTACCAGCAAAATGTGCACTTTTCTGCAAAACTGGGGAGAATTTAGAAACGAGAAAGACAGTAGAATCCAGAACAAGGGGCTCTACGCTACTAGGCAGTGTGGCTAAAGGAAGCCTCAGGATGAAAGCTGTGTTCGGGTCTGGAAAATAACTCATGGAGATTTCAACCAAGAGATGAAGAACTCCAAGACAGAGTTCTCAAGAAACAAAGGGGGAATTGCTGACTGGTATTTGGCACATGCAAATGAGATTTTAGGGGGGAATTTAGAATAGACATAAAAAAACAATGATAGTAAAAAATGAAGCACTTAATTACTTCAAGTAGTTTGAACATTCTTTGGCATTGCCTTTCTTTGGGATTGGAATGAAAACTGACCTTTTCCAGTCCTGTGGCCACTGCCGAGTTTTCCAAATTTGCTGGCATATTGAGTGCAGCATTTTCACAGCATCATCTTTCAGGATTTGAAATACCTCAACTGGAATTCCATCACCTCCACTAGCTTTGTTTGTAGTGATGCTTCCTAAGGCCCACTTGACTTCACATTCCAGGATGTCTGGCTCTAGCTGAATGTGAGTGATCACACCATCGTGATTATCTGGATCATGAAGATCTTTTTTGTACAGTTCTTCTGTGTATTCTTGCCACCTCTTCTAATATCTTCTGCTTCTATTAGGTCCATACCATCTCTGTCCTTTATTGTGCCCATCTTTGCATGAAATGTTCCCTTGGTATCTCTAATTTTCTTGAAGAGATCTCTAGTCTTTCCCATTCTATTGTTTTCCTCTATTTCTTTGCATTGATCACCGAGGAAGGCTTTCTTATCTCTTCTTGCTATTCTTTGGAACTCTGCATTCAGATGCTTATATCTTTCCTTTTCTCCTTTGCTTTTTGCTTCTCTCCTTTTTAAAACTATTTGTAAGGCCTCCTCAGACAGCCATTTTGCTTTTTTGCATTTCTTTTTCTTGGGGATGGTCTTGATTCTTGTCTCCTGTACAATGTCACAAACCTCCATCCATAGTTCATCAGGCACTCTATCAGATCTAGTCCCTTAAATCTATTTCTTACTTCTACTGTATAATCATAAGGAATTTGATTTAGGTCATACCTGAATAGTCTAGTGGTTTTCCCTACTTTCTTCAATTTCAGTCTGAATTTGGCAATAAGGAATTCATGGTCTGAGCCACAATCAGCTCCTGGTCTTGTTTTTGCTGACTGTATAGAGCTTCTCCATCTTTGGCTGCAAAGAATAGAATCAGTCTGATTTCAGTGTTGACCATCCTGTGATGTCCATGTGTAGAGTCTTCTCTTGTGTTGTTGGAAGAGGGTGTTTGCTATGACCAGTGCGTTCACTTGGCAGAACTCTATTAGCCTTTGCCCTGCTTCATTCTGTATTCCAAGGCCAAATTTGCCTGTTACCCCAGGTGTTTCTTGACTTCCTACTATTGCATTCCAGTCCCCTATAATGAAAAGGATATCTTTTTTGGGTGTTAGTTCTAGAAGGTCTTGGTCTTCATAGAACTATTCAACTTCAGCTTCTTCAGCATTACTGATCGGGGCATAGGCTTGGATTACCGTGATAGTGAATGGTTTGCCTTGACAAAGATCATTCTGTCGTTTTTGAGATTGCATCCAAGTACTGCATTTCAGACTCTTTTGTTGACTATGATGGCTACTCCATTTCTTTTAAAGGATTCCTGCCCACAGTAGTAGATATAATGGTCATCTGAGTTAAATTCACCCATTCCAGTCCATCTTAGTTCGCTGATTCCTAGAATGTCGACGTTAACTCTTGCCGTCTCCTGTTTGACCACTTCCAGTTTGCCTTGATTCATGGATCTAACATTTCAGGTTTCTATGCAATATTGCTCTTTACAGCATCGAACCTTGCTTTTATCACCCACACTTGGACTTGCTTCTATCAGTCCCATCCACAACTGGGTGTTGTTTTTGCTTTGGCTCCATCCCTTCATTTCTCTGGACTTATTTCTCCACTGATCTCCAGTAGCATATTGGGCATCTACTGACCTGGGGAGTTCATCTTTCAGTGTCCTATCTTTTTGCCCTTTCATACTGTTCATGGGGTTCTCAAGGCAAGAATACAGAAGTGCTTTGCCATTCCCTTCTTCAGTGGACCACATTCTGTCAAATTGGACCATATTTCTGGTTTTAGAAAAGGCAGACGAATCAGAGATCAAATTCTCAACATCTGCTGGGTCATTGAAAAAGCAAGAGAGTTCCAGAAAAACATATATTTTTGCTTTATTGACTATGCCAAAGCCTTTGACCATGTGGATCACAATAAACTGTGGAAAATTCTGAAAGAGATGGGAATACCAGACCACCTGACCTGCCTCTTGAGAAGTCTGTATGTAGGTCAGGAAGCAACAGTTAGAACTGGACGTGGAACAACAGACTGGTTCCAAATAGGAAAAGGAGTATGTCAAGGCTGTATATTGTCACCCTGCTTATTTAACTTCTATGCAGAGTACATCATGAGAAACACTGGGCTGGATGAAGCACAAGCTGGAATCAAGATTGCTGGGAGAAATATCAATAACCTCAGATATGCAGATGACACCACCCTTATGGCAGAAAGTGAAGAAGAACTAAAGAGCCTCTTGATGAAAGTGAAAGAGGAGAGTGAAAAAGTTGGCTTAGAGCTCAACATTCAGAAAAAAAAACTAAGATCATGTTATCTGGTCCCATCACTTCATGGCAAATAGATGGGAAAACAGTGGAAACAGTGGCTAACTTTATTTTTCTGGGCTCCAAAATTACTGCAGATGGTGATTGCAGCCATGAAATTAAAAGACAGTTACTCCTTGGAAGGAAAGTTTTGACCAAACTAGACAGTATATTAAAAAACAAAGGCATTACTTTGTCAACAAAGTCCATCTAGTCAAGGCTATAGTTTTTCCAGTGGTCATATATGGATGTGAGAGTTGGACTATAAAGAAAGCTGAGTGCCGAAGAATTGATGCTTTTGAACTGTGGTGTTGGAGAAGACTCTTGAGAATCCCTTGGACTGCAAGGAGATCCAAGCAGTCCATGCTAAAGGAGATCAGTCCTGGGTGTTCACTTAAAGGACTGATGCTGAAGCTGAAACTCCAGTACTTTGGCCATCTTACATGAAGAGCTGACTCATTTGAAAAGACCCTGATGCTGGGAAAGATTCAGGGCAGGAGGGGAAGGGGACGACAGAGGATGAGATGGTTGGATGGCATCAGCCACTCAATGGACATGGGTTTGGGTGGACCCTGGGTGTTGTTGATGGACAGGGAGGCCTGGCATGCTGCAGTTCATGGGGTTGCAAAGAGTCGAACACAACTGAGTGACTGAACTGAACTGAACTGAACTGAATAATTTCAGGAAATTTTTTTAAATTCCAAGGATGGATATGTAGTCAATATACACTATTTGGCCATGTAACAAGCATTATATGTGCTGTGCTTTGTTGCTCAGTCATGTCTGACTCTTTGCAACCCCATGGACAATAGCCCACCAGATTCCTCTGTCATGGGTATTCTCCAAGCAAAAACACTGAGTGGTTGCCATACTCCCCTCCAGGGGATCTTCCCAACCCAGGGATCAAACCCAGGTCTCCTTCATTGCAGACACAAGGGAAACCCAAGCATTATATACATAATCATAAAATGTAGACACTGACTAAGTTATGAGTTGTATTGAGCAGTAATAGGAATTTAGAGTAAAGTTTGGAAGAAAAGTTATGACCAACCTAGATAGCATATTGAAAAGCAGAGACATTACTTTGTCAACAAAGGTCCATCTAGTCAAGGCTATGGTTTTCCAGTGGTCATGTATGGATGTGAGAGTTGGACTGTGAAGAAAGCTGAGCACCGAAGAATTGATGCTTTTGTACTGTGGTGTTGGAGAAGACTCTAGAGAGTCCCTTGGACTGCAAGGAGATCCAGCCCCAGTCCATCTGAAGGAGATCAGCCCTGGGATTTCTTTGGAATGAATGATGCTAAAGCTGAAACTCCAGTACTTTGGCCACCTCATGCAAAGAGTTGACTCATTGGAAAAGACTCTGATGCTGGGAGGGATTGGGGGCAGGAGGAGAAGGGGACGACAGAGGATGAGATGGCTGGATGGCATCACTGACTTGATGGATGTGAGTCTGAGTGAAATGCAAGAGTTGGTAATGGACAGGGAGGCCTGATGTGCTGCGATTCATGGGGTCGCAGTCGGACACGACTGAGTGACTGATCTGAACTGAACTGAAAAATGGTCACTCAGAAATGTGGAACACATAAGTCTTCAACTATCATAACAGGAAGTTGATGATTATCAAATATTGAAATCGAGAAATAGAAAAATAAGTATACCATTAAAAAATAAGGAGAAAAGTCCCACAAAAAACAGCAAGATAGTATTTTAAAGTAGATGTCTTCAGTGAACAGAGCATGAGACTGGGTGGGTGAAGAAACTGCTAATTTTTTTAGAAAAATTTTCAAATATAGATTGAATTATATCCCTCAATAAATAATTTAAAATATATTAGTTTATATATTTAAAAGTTAAATGTATGTATTTAATTTGGGGCATGATTTACTCTGGCTTCTCTGGTGGCTCAGTTGGTAAAGATTCCACCCACAACGCAGGAGACCTGGGTTCGATCCCTGGGTTGGGAGGATGCTCTGGAGAAGGGCATGGCCACTCACTCCAGTATTCTTGTCTGGAAAATCCCAGAGAGAAGAGCCTGCTAGGCTATTGTCCTTGGGGTCACAAAGAGTTGGACACAACTTAGTGACTAAACCACCACGATTTACTTTGATAAAAATATTTTAAGAGTAAAGGCCAACAAACAAGAAAAAAAGAAAAACCTTCATATTTTAATCTTACAAAAATCTCCTTATAATAAGTTGATGCTAGAAATTTGAAACCCCAAAGACTACAGGTTAGGAAACCAAGATTGATTCACTATAGAAAGAAAATGAAAGCAGGATTCTAGAAGTTGGGGCCATGAATGTACTATCCATAAGGAGAATTACTCTTCCCAGCCACCAAAACTATCAATACTTTGCTTTGTTTGGTCATCAGCTACTCAGGAAACCAACCCTAAAAAAGAATGAGAGCCAATTGGTCTTTGATCTTTGTTATTTGGCTACTGCTTTCTAACTCTGAGAACACAAGACAGGCCACTTACTATATAGTATGAGATTATCTGGAAGTTGAAAAACAGGTATAGCTGTTAAGCCCTAAGGGGCATGGACCTTAAATAAATAAAGAAGCAAAGAGAGAATAACCTTTTTAGCTTATTACATATCATAGAGAGCCTTCTGATTCTGTTGTGGTGGGTGGTTTGTGAGGTTCTGTATATTATGATGATTTCAGTTGTGCTTGCTAAGTATTATAGGATGATGCTATTTTCCTCCTACTACAAGCTATTGACAATCTGCTCATCCTCTGCCTATTAACCATAAATATTCATTGCCTATATAATAATATATGTAATAAATCCAAGGTTAAAAAATGAAAGTCTACTTTTTAAGAATCCTACCTAGATACCTTATTTTCATTAAACCCCAGTTATTGTTTAGTAGAAGATAATTTATGAAACGTCTCTAAGAAACTATGAAAGTGTATTATTTGCCATGATAAGGGGTCTGGGGGAAAAAAAAAGGGAGAGAGAAGTGAAGTTGAACCTTGGAATTTAAGCCTTATATTCTGAAATTAAAAATAAAATAAAAATCTTAACGCCTTCTTGGGCTGGTCGGTTCTATCAGATTTTTCTCCATGCACCCTCCTTCAAATTAACCACTGCTGAGCTACTATAGAGAATGAGATAGAGCTTACCAGGGTGAGGACTGTCTCTGGAAAACCAAGCAGATATTGACTTCTAAGCCTGCTCTTACATTTCAATCTGCATGAAATACTGTCCATTTTTTTTTTCTGAGCTTTGACAAGAATCTGATATGATGTGTATGTTCAGTCTCTCAGTCATGTCCGACTTTTTGCTGCCCTATGGATTGTAGCCTTCCTGGCTCCTCTATCCATGGAATTCCCCAAGCAAGAATACTGGAGTGGGTTGTCAAGCCCTCTTCCAGAGGATCTTGTTGACCCAGGGATGGAGCCTGCATCTCTTACATCCCCTGCATTGGCAGGTGGATATTTTACCACTGAGCATCAGGGAAATGCAATGCAGAACATTAGGGGCAGATAAAAATCCTATTTAGGAAAAATCTAGGACAACCAAGAGTAGCAACTCAACACTGTCCTTAGAGGAGAACTTGGAAATGCCAACTCCACAAGACGGAACCTATAACAAAAACCCTTAAGGGTAGGACCACGGTCTTCACCCAATACCACAACTATCAAGAAATCAGGTGTTCTAATCTCTGGATTTCTCCAATGTTCTCTGGCCCATCTGCATTTTTTCCAAAGACTGTGGATCACCAAACAGAAAAAAAGTGACACAAGACACTTTTGTGATCAGTAATACATCTTATTTCCATAATCATATCCCAAGAAGGCAGAATGCCCAAAATATTTGTTTTAAACACGTGGTCCTTAGGAGAAGGAGGAAAAAAAACCAGGTAGATATCACACTTCAGCTTAAAATCCAGTCCTGCTCAAATGACGTCACTTGAAATGTCCTTGATGGAGCTCAGAATTGGTCCCTTCTTCAAAGCTGGGTGCCTAGAGGAATGAGTCTTTACTCCCAATAATCCTAATGCAGGGTTATTTGTACAGTGTTTTCCTTGGAGGTCCTGGTATAGAGATGTCAGAAATATTTCTTATCAGGACCCATGGGCATGCCAGTTATGAGCATGGAGTTCATGTTTATCTGCCCATTGGAACCACTGCTGCCATTCATATGCACCATACTATATGCTGCATGATTCCCCTGGTGGGCAAACTGCTGCTGGAAAAGGAGCTGTTTCTGGCCAGGGTTCCAGATGGGCAGCGCTTCATTTCTGAGGACACGGGTGCAATCTGGGTGCTGCATCATGGGATTCTGGGAGACTTGACTCAATTATTTAAGCATGTTAATCACATTTTTAACCATGCTCATTTCCAGATTAGCCTTTGTTTTGATGTAAATTGGAATCTTTGTGGGGTTGAAGGAAAGAACTAAGAATTATATTTTCTCAAGAAATTGACCTGTTTAATCACCATATTAGAGATGCTTTGTGAAGAAATTTTGATCTTCCAGAAAGACCAAGATCTAGAAGTCATCATGTCCTCTTGTTCAGACACAGAGAATATAGATTTGACATAGGTCTAGTGCTGTGGATTGATTGACATTAAATAGACTAACTAAGGGTTGAAAATTCAACATTCAAAACACTAAGATCATTGCATCTGGTCCCATTATCTCATGGCAAATAGATGGGGAAAAAATGGAAACAGTGACAGACTTCATTTTCTTGGGCTCCAAAATCACTGCTGACAGTGACTGCAGCCATGAAATTAAAAGACACTTGCTCCTTGGAGAGCTATGACAAACCTAGATAGCATATTAAGAAGCAGAGACATCACTTTGTCAACAAAGGTCCGTATGGTCAAAGCTATGGTTTTTCCAGTAGTCATGTATAGGTGTGAGAGTTGGACCATAAAGAAGACTGAGCACAAAAGAATTGATACTTTCCAGGGGTGGCTCTGGAGAAGACTCTTGAGAGTTCCTTTGGCCTGCAGGGAGAAAGAACCAATGAATCCTAAAGGAAATCAACCCTGAATATTCATTGGAAGGACTGTTGCTGAAGCTGAAGCTCCAATACTTGGCCACCTGATGCAAAGGGCCCACTCATTGGAAAAAAAACCTGAGTCTGGTAAAGATTGAAGGCAAAGGAGAAGGGGGCAGCAGAGGATGAGATGGTTAGACAATATTATGGACTCAGTGGACCTGAATTTGAGCAAACTCGGGAAGATAGTGGCATTCAGAGGAGCCTGATGGGCTACAGTCCTTTGGGTTGCAAACAGTCAGACACAACATAGCGACTGAACAACAACAAAAACAAAGGCTGGTACTTGCCAGGCACTCACCGTAACCTAGTTATGGCAGGGATTCAAAAGAGTTAGACAAAGACCTTTATTGATTTTGTGAATCATTCCAGATGAAGAGCTTTCTGATAGTGCTTAACAGCACATTATTGTCTCAGAAGACCATTTAATTTTATCTGAAATACTTGCTTAAACTCTGTAGGAGTGCATCTTAATACACATGGGGGTGCACTGCCCTCAATCGAATTGGAAGAATTTGCAGAAAAGCACCTAATGTGAGGTGTCACTCAAGTATCTAACAATTCTCTAGCCGGAAAATCTAGACCACTGAGAATTCCCTATAAATTAGTCATGGGGAAAATTGGCCTAGGGCAGTTTTCTTATTGTTTAGCATGTCACTTCATGTTTGAAATCAGAAATCTGTCTTACTGAATTACTTGCCTTGTTTGCCTCAATTAGGAGCAATGGACTTAGAAACAAAAATATGTGGAGAATTCTGTCTATGACTGTGTGGTAAGAGTATGGAACAGGATCAATGCTTGGTCTGTATTTTGAATAACAAAAAAATGCATCCAGGTGAGGATAGAAACTGTTTATGGGGTTCTCAAGGCAATAATACTGAAGTGGTTTGCCATTCCCTTCTCCAGTGGACCACATTCTGTCAGACCTCTCCACCATGACCTGCCCATCTTGGAAGGCTCTAGACAATGGCTCCTAGTTTCATTCAGTTAGACAAACTGATCCATGTGATCAGTTTGGTTAGTTTTCTGTGCTTGTGGTTTTCAGATTGAAGGCAAGAGGAGAAGGGGATGACAGAGGATGAGATGGTTGGATGGCATCACCGACTCAATGGACATGAGCTTGAACAAGCTTTGGGACTTGGTGATGGACAGGGAGGGCTGCATGCTGCAGTCCATGGGGTCACAGAGTCAGACACGATGGAGCAACTAAACTGAACTGAGGGTAGCAAGGCTGTTGTATGTATCTGCCAGGAAGGTGCAGTTTCCCCAAATAGTTGCTCTTTGGAGCATCTCTTATCGGGCCATTAAAATTTTTTTTTTCACCTATATTATAGGAATTCATGAGAGTCATGTCTTTATTAGTTCTGAAAGAAATTAAGAAAGAAAGAGAGAAAGGAAACAGAGAGAAAGGAAGGGAAGGGAGACAGGAAATATTTTCTGGTTTTATGTTCCTTCTTCCAGTCTAGATTTAGTTGCATTTTTCGTTGTTTTATGTGTTGAGGGTGTTGGTATAAACTGTACAAAAATTTGTAATACTTTTGTTAAAATATACTTTTCAAAAAGGTAAAATCATGAGTCATGCAAATACAAATTAAATATGTACCGAATTTTTGCTTAAATCAATAATGAAGAGATCAGTAAGATGTTATGATTTGTTCAAAAGACATTTAATAAGGTGTGCATAGACAATGTTCTGATAAGATTGCTGAGGTAGATGCAGAACTGGCTAATGCCTACACACAGGTCTTAAACCTGTAAAGTTGTTTGTTCCACTGGACAAAACTATTGTTCACTTCTACAATAGATTTCTACAAAGTAGAAATCTACAAGTACAATGAACAAATAGCTTCATTAGATCTGAATCCTTTAATCAATAGCAAGCTAAACTACATACATTCTTCTAGATAACTCTTGATTGGATTTGTCCAAATTGAGAGAGAAGACATGTTACCCACCTTTCTGCCTTCTTTCCAAATCTCAGAAAAGATTTTTGACACTTTCTGGTTACTGTGTATTCAGATGCATGACTTGTTGGCCTTTGGATCTATTCCTTGTTCTATCCCTGCTCTGCTCTGTATTATCACAGCTGAATTTCCCAACTTCCTTTGTCAACCGGTAACTGGCTGAATTTAGCCAAAGGCAGACACTGTGAGGAGATTGAAGGATAATTGAGGAAGAAGAGAGAAGCCCGTGTATTTCTCCTTCCTTTTCTGCCCTTAAGGAAGTTTTCTGTGCATCAGTTGCATCTTCTGTGATTCTAGATGCCCCCTCCTGTGCTCCTTTTTTCTACAGGAGCTCCCCAAACAGCAGGGATCTGGAAACACTGTCTCTCCCTTGATTTCCAAAGTCTCCAGTAGTTGCTTATTTAGAGGGATCTACACTACTTTCCTGGTTGCCTTACCATCTTCCAACATCCCAGTAATCAATTTTCAGAATTAAATTTTCAGTTTTAAATGTTCACAGCTGTTATGTTTCCTGAGTAGAACATGACTAATTCATTCTAGAGTATTTTACTTTTATTCCTGTTGTTCAGTTCAGTCACTCAGTTGTCTCCAACTCTTTACGACCCCATGGACTGCAGCACACCAGGCTTCCCTGTCCATCACCATGTCCCTGAGCTTGCTCAAACTCATGTCCATCAAGTCGGTGATGACATCCAACCATCTCATCCTCTGTCATCCCCTTATCCTCCTGCCTTCAATCTTTCCCAGCATCATGGTCTTTTCAAATGAGTAGTTCTTCACATCGGGTGGCCAAAGTATTGGAGTTTCATCTTCAGCATCAGTCCTTCCAATGAATATTCAGGACTGATTTCCTTCAGGATTGACTGGTTTGACTCCTTGCAGTCCAAGGGACTGTTAAGAGTCTTCTCCACACCACAGTTCAAAATCATCAGTTCTTTGGTGCTCAACACTCTTATGATCCAACTCTCACATCCTACATGACTACTGGAAAAACCATAGCTTTGACTAGATGGACATTTGTCGGTAATGTCTCTGTTTTTGACTGGCTGTCTAGATGTGTCTTAGCTTTTCTTCCAAGGAGCAAGTGTCTTTTAATTTCATGGTTGCAGTCACCATCTGCAGTGATTTTGGAGCCCAGGAAAATAAAGTCTGTCACTGTTTCCATTGTTTCCCCAACTATTCACATGAAGTGATGGGACCAGATGTTATAATCTTCATTTTTTGAATGTTGAATTTTAAGCCAACTTTTTCATCTCATTTTTCACTTTCATCAAGAGGCTCTTTAGCTCCTCTTCACTTTCTGCCATAAGGATGGTTTCATCTGCATATCTGAGGTTATTGATATTTCTCCCTGCAATCTTGATTCCAGTTTGTGCTTCATCCAGTCTTACAGTTCATATGCTGTTCTCTGCATATAAGTTAAATAAACAAGGTGCAATATACAGCCTTCATGTACTTCTTTACAATTTGGAACCAGTCCACTGTTCTATGTCCAGTTTGAATTGTTGCTTCTTAATCTGTATGCCGGAGAAGGCAATGGCACCCCACTCCGGTACTTTTGCCTGGAAAATCCCATGGATGGAGGAGCCTGGTAGGCTGCAGTCCATGGGGTCGCTAAGAGTCGGACACGACTGAGCAACTTCACTTTCACTTTTCACTTTCATGCATTGGAGGAAATGGCAACCCACTCCAGTGTTCTTGCCTGGAGAATCCCAGGGACGGGGGAGCCTGGTGGCTGCTGTCTATGGGGTCACACAGAGTCAGACACGACTGAAGTGACTTAGCATAGCATAATCTATATACCAATTTCTCAGGAGGCAGGTAAGCTGGTTTGGTATCCAGTTTCTTTTCATCCACAGTCAAAGGCTTTAGTATACTCAATGAAGCAGAACTAGATGTTTTTGTGGAATTTTCTTCCTTTTTCTATGATCCAACGAAATTTGGCAATTTGATCTCTGGTTCCTCTGCCTTTTCTAAATTCAGCTTGAACATCTGGAAGTTCTCGGTTCACATGCTGTTGAATCCTGGCTTGGGAGAATTTTGAGCATTACTTTGCTAGCATGTGAGATGAGTGAAATTGTGCAGTAATTTGAGCATTCTTTGGCATTGCCTTTCTTTGGGACTGGAATGAAAACTGACCTTTTCCAATCCTGTGGTCATTGCTGAATTTTCCAAATTTGCTGGCATATTGAATGGAGAACTTTCACAGCATCATCTTTTAGGATCTGAAATAGTTCAACTGGAATTCCATCACCTCCATTAGCTTTGTGTGTAGTGATGCTTCCTAAGGCGCACTTGACTTTGCACTCCAGGATATCTAGCTCTAGGTGAGTGATCACACCACTGTGGCGATCTGAGTCATTTTTTGTATAGTTCTTCTGTGCATTCTTGCCACCTCTTCTTAATATCTGCTGCTTCTGTTTGGTCCATACCGTTTCTGTCCTTTATTGTGCCCATCTTTGCATGAAATGTTCCCTTGGTATCTCTCGTTTTAATGAAGAGATCTCTAGTCTTTCCCATCCTATTGTTTTCCTCTATTTCTTTGAATTGATCACTTAGGAAAGCTTTCTTATCTCTCCTTGCTGTTGTTTGGAACTTCGCATTCAGATGGATGTATTTTTCCTTTTCTCTACCTTTCGCTTCTCTTCTTTTCTCAGATATTTGTAAGGCCTCCTCAGACAATCATCTTGTCTTTTTGCATTTCTTTTTTGGGGGATGGCTTGATCATCACTTCCTGTCCAACCTCTATTCCTAGCAAGAATAGTCAAGTGGGTTGCCATTTCCTACTCCAGGGGACCTTCCCGACTGTGGGATAAAACCCTTATCTTGTATTTGAGGCAGATTCTTTACCACTGAGGCCACCAGGTCATGTTCCTATTGTTAAGCTGTACTACATTTGGGACTCAGTAGTTTAAACTAGTGATGATGCATTCTCAAAACAGATTCTGTCAATGTCAATGTAGTGTTCCTGAGATCTCAGAAGGAAAGAATTATTTCCAATGATCCTGAGAGATTGTGTATATGAAAGTTACATTTCTATGGAGGCAAGGAAGATTCTGCAAAATCAAACAGGAATACTTGTCCTCCAATTTTAGTAGTGTCTTGAAATCCAGAGTGTTCATATACAATATGGTGGTGGGTGAGATCGGCAGGGAGAAGGGAAGGAGAGTAGTAAGTGAGAGTATTAGGGACAGGAAAAGAGGGAGGGATTTGGGGAGGGATAGGGAGAGAAAATCATTCAAATTAGTATAAAATGATTTTATCTAATGCATACAGCAACCTTTGCAGTAAAAACCATCTTCTCAATCAGTTTGTTGGAAGTCAGTTTGGTCACTTATTATTAATATGTCACCAATTTCATCCCAATGAAGGATTGCTCTTTCAAGACACTCTGTTTTAATTGACCCCAATTTTCCTATCTCTGGGTGATAAAATTAACAAGAGGGTTTCTCTATTTCTCTGCTTGCTGATAGGATTTTAACTGTATTTGCCATGGAAATATTTCTACTTCTTAGGTTTTCTTATGTTTATGATTTACTGTAATTGGAAAAATTCCATGTTGACTTTTCTTTCTATAGTTTCACATTTTCACAGGCATATTTCTTTAAAGATCTATTTTAATATGATTTTCCTTCTCTGGTAGTGTATTTTTGAAGCATTTTGGTACAAGTACTGCATTAATTAGGAATAAATGTCTTAAGCACACTCTTATTTTTTTTCTTTCTTTTTTTCTTTTTTTTTAAATTTTATTTTATTTTTAAATTTTACAATATTGTATTGGTTCTGCCATATATCGAAATGAATCTGCCACAGGCATATATGTGTTCCCCATCCTGAACCCTCCTCCCTCCTCCCTCCCTGTACCATCCTTCTGGGTCGTCCCAGTGCACCAGCCCCAAGCATCCAGTATCGTGCATCAAATCTGGACTGGCAACTCGTTTCATATATGATATTATACATATTTCAATGCCATTCTCCCAAATCATCCCACCCTCTCCCTGTCCCACAGAGTCCAAAAGACTGTTCTATACATCAGTGTCTCTTTTGCTGTCTCGATTACAGGGTTATCGTTACCATCTTTCTAAATTCCATATATATGCGTTAGTATACTGTATTGGTGTTTTTCTTTCTGGCTTACTTCACTCTGTATAATAGGCTCCAGTTTCATCCACCTCATTAGAACTGATTCAAATGTATTCTTTTTAATGGCTGAGTAATACTCCATTGTGTATATGTACCACAGCTTTCTTATCCATTCATCTGCTGATGGACATCTAGGTTGCTTCCATGTCCTGGCTATTATAAACAGCTGCGATGAACATTGGGGTACACGTGTCTCTTTCAATTCTGGTGTCCTCAGTGCTAAGCACACTTTTAAACATTCCTTTGTTATTTTTGGTGGAACTGATGCTAAAGTTGCTTTGCACAGCCAGTATAGTCGTAGACTTTGCTGGTTTCCAGTCTCTTATTGCTTTAGGAGCACCGCTGATTCATCGTGTTCTTTCCATGCTCAACCTCTTGTCTACTAACTTTTTGTTGTTCAGTTACTAATTTGTGTCCAGATCTTTGTGATCCCATGGACTGCAGCACACGAGGCTTCCCTGCCTTTCACTAGCTCCCAGAATTTGCTCAAACTCATGTCCATTGAGTCAGTGATGCCATCCAACCACTTCATCTTTTTTTGCTGCTTCTCCTCTTCCCCTTGAACTTTCCCAGGATCAGGTTGTACTAACTTTAATTCTTTCTAAACCACATCCTCATTTGACTTTTGTAGCACTGCTTACTATGCTTTTCCCGTTTCTCTGATTTTGCAAAAAATATGTAATAAATTCAGCCATCACAGTTCACTCTACTCTCATATTTTATACTATTTCCTCATATTTCCCTTTCTGTTTTTCACATATATCCTTTTCTGTGTCTATCTCAAATCTGAAATATATGTGCCTGTTTTCAGTCAGTTTAGTCCATGAGCCTAGAACATGTGATGAACAGGTGTATATTTAATTATTATGTATTATTTTCTTTCCTTTGGCTTCACTGTGTGTCTAAAAGAGGCTAGAACAACTGCACTTCAACATAATCATCAAATCATGATTGAGTTATTTTGTTATTTTATACCCTTTTAAAGTCTTTGCTTGCAATTCAGGATGAATTTTGACATCTTGCTATTTTTCAGTCATTTAAATATGTCATGGTCAGTGATTCCAAAAGTACTGAGTAATGAACTTGATTTCTAAGTTAAATGTGAGCAATTATTGTTTTGTGAATGATATATCAGATGTTATACTTTAATAGGGGATTATTTCATTAAAACTCTTTTTATTATCAAAAAACAGCAGTCAATTTCCCAGAATTAAATAATCTCAATGATTTAGTTCATTTTAGCTATTTTTCCTTTAGCACATTTCCAAATAATATGCCTTTATTATTTTTTGATTTATCAATTTTAGTCTTTACCAACTGACATCTGTAATGTTAATAGAGGAAATTTCTATAGTATATTAATTTCAACTTCCCCAGCCTCATCTTCTCAAAAGACTTTTATTATATCTTATTTTGTTTTAAAATCACTGCTGTTTATAGTAGTGTGGTTTGTAAATATTATTCACCTCTCAATCAAATAGAGTCAATCAAATGACATATCTTGTATAATTTTTTTCTTTCTCCTTGATTTCATAAGCAGTGTATTTTTATAATTTTATGCCCAACTGATCTGTCGGAACAAAGTTCCAAACATCCCATCAGTTTCTTTGTTCATCAGTTCCATTTTTACCCCCAGAGACGTCCCTCCTACTTCCTGTCTTCTGTACTCCTACTTCAATCTGGACTAGTTAATTCCTAGGATGCACACATATCTCCTTTGGAGGCTTCTCTTTTTCACTTCACTGTATTAAAGTTCTTGATGTGTTCTTGTTTTGGTCAAATGCATCACCCAGTTGCTTCCTGAAATAGAATGCATAGAAAGTCAAATTTTTACAGTCATTGAATGTCTGAAAATGCCTTTATTCTTTCTTCAAACTTGATTGATAGTTTTACTGAGTATAAAATTGTAGGTTGACCCCAGGACCAGCTACATAATATATAGGGCCCAGTGCAAGTTGAAAATGTAGGACTTCTTGTTAAAAAATGATTAAGAATTTCAGAATAGTGACAGTAAAGTGGAAACCAAGGGTCGGGGGGAGATTCTCCTAATTGCAAGGTCCTCTATGGCTCTGAGGTTGGATACTCATGACACTGACCCTAGTGGTTAGTTGGGCCCTTACAAAATGGAGATTTTTAGTTCTAGAAAATTGTCCTATACATCAGTGTCTCTTTTGCTGTCTCGTACACAGGGTTATTGTTACCATCTTTCTAAATTCCATATATATGCGTTAGTATACTGTATTGGTGTTTTTCTTTCTGGCTTACTTCACTCTGTATACTCTGTGGGAGAGGGAGAGGGTGGGAAGATTTGGGAGAATGGCATTGAAACACGTAAAATATCATGTATGAAACGTGTTGCCAGTCCAGGTTCAATGCACGATACTGGATGCTTGGGGCTAGTGCACTGGGACGACCCAGAGAGATGGTATGGGGAGGGAGGAGGGAGGAGGGTTCAGGATGGGGAACACATGTATACCTGTGGCGGATTCATTATGATATTTGGCAAAACTAATACAATTTTGTAAAGTTTAAAAGTAAAATAAAATTAAATAAATAAATAAAGAATATCATTTAAAAAAAAAAAAGAAAATTGTCCTTTTTTTTTTTTTGAGAATTTCTTCCATTCCTGGTGTCTAGAATTTTCTAACTAGATATTAGACCTTCAAAACCAACATTGTAATTTTATCTTTATTATTCTATTATTCATTTTGCTGTCTTTATGTCTACTTCATGGGTTATTAGACATGATCCTCTACCTCTTCTGTTGACATTTTTATATAAATCATCAGTTTCAATTCTAAGAGCTTTTTCATCACTATTTATTCTATTTTTAAAAAGTTACAGCATATTCGCTCATGGATGAATCTCTTCACTTACTTTTCTCAGTTTTTGTAAAATGAAGTATAGTTGATTTACAATGTTATATTAGTTCCAGATATACCACACAGTGATTCAGTAATTTTATATATTATACACCATCTAAAGTTATTATAAAATAGTTAGTTCTCTCTATTGACAAGTCTGTTTGTGTTGTGTTATATTCACTCATTTATTTTTTAGATTCCACATATAAGTGAAACAGTGTTTGTCATTCTCTGTTCAACTTATTTCACTAAACATAATACCCTACAGTTTCATTCATGTTGTTGCAAATGACAAAATGCCACTCTTTCTATGGCTGAGTAATATTCCATTATATATATATGTGTGTGTGCGTGTGTGTATGCGTGTGAAGCCACATTTTCTTTATCCATTCATCTGTTAATGGATACTTAACTTAATTTCATATCTTGGCTATTATAAATAATGCTACAATAAACATTGGTGTGTATATATGTTTTCAAATTTGTGTTTTCATTTTATTCAGATAAATAGCCAGAAAACTCCATACTCTTTTCCATAGTGGCTGTACCAATTATATTCCCATCATCAGTGAACTAGGGTTCTCTTTCTCCACATTCTTGCCAATGTTTATTATTTGTTATCTTTTTTATAACAGCCATTCTAACAGGTATGAAGTAATATCTCACATGGCCAGTTTTTGATGGTGGTTTTTTTTGTTTTCCTTTCATCTCAGTATTATTTCCATTTCCTCTAACTTTCTTTATTTTATTTAGATATATCAATGTCTTTAATGTTTGAGGTTTTTCTTCAAGGCTTGCTCATTGATGACAGGCCATTAATATTGAAGAATGTGTCTGAAAAGTGATTAGAATTTCTTTGTCATAGGTGGTGCTTGTCACCTTCTGGGCTTCACTGAAAGGTGTAGGGAGAACAAGGGCAAACTTTTGTTTCCAAAATTTTATTTGTCTGGGGCTTTTTGGTCTCTCTTGTGGTTAATCCCACAATCTTCACTCTGTAAATAGGTGGGAGAAAGAAACCTGAGGTATCAGCACTCAATATGCTGATTTTTGTTTAATTTCTCTGTTTCCAATCTGGCAATCTTGTCTCTTTTCCAGGTTTGCTACAGGAGTAGGTAAGGATAATCTCATGCTACTTGGGGTGAAGAAAGGAATCGAAGCTGTAAAAAGATTTTCACCATTTTATTTTGAGCATAAAGACAGATCCTTGGATTATAAGATCTTTGCTGTCCCTATTTCCTCAGCTATTCTGAGCTTTTGTGGACATTAATCATCTTGCTTCTTCAGTGATCACCCATCAAAAGCTCTTCGCTTTGTTTGTCTTTCTTGGTATCTGCTCAGTCAGTTACCATATTTCACTATTTTTCCAGAAACCGTATTGTAAGCTTTTCTTTGCTGTATTATCTTCTGTTCTTTCTCCTTGTACCTCTTTTATGTTTTCAGTCTGTTTATGTTGTTAGTGATGGTTCAGGGGTGAACAGTAATAAAGGCATTTTTTTAGTCCATCAGGCTCCACTGCAAACCACAATTCTTCTTTTGTCTATTTCTTTCCTTTAAATTAAAAAAAAAAATGATATCACACATTCTCTGACCCAGCTAGCATCAGCCAACAGCCATAAACACTCCTTTCCAGAATCAGGCTCCTCCTGTGTGAGGGTGGCAATTTAGTCCCACGGTTCTCCTACATCCTCTATGAAGCATCTGGTCCTCAGCGTTATGTGCAGTTTCCACTGGCAGAGCTCATTCTAAAGCTGATCACTACAGAAAACTGGAAGTAGCCCTCTGTTTAGGGTGTTGCTTCTCTCCAGAAATACCAGGAAAAAGTGAATGTTAGTTGAGTGAGCCCGCACTGACTTTAAAGCCCTATAGTCTTTCCAGCACTACAGTAGGACTATATTGAAAGTCTCTGGTATGAGAGGATGGTGCTGTAGGGAGTGTGGTAGAAGTTAGGTAAAAAGATTGACATGGTAAAAACAGGTAATTTGAGGAGTAACTAATAAAGAAAATATTTAAAGTTGTTATACCCATGTAGGGAACTACCAGGATAACGCAATGCCTCTGGGCTGATAACATTAGGCTCCAAGGATGTGTTATACTTGGAAAGAGAAAGAGAGAGAGATTGAGAGGGGACTCTCGAGAGGGTTGTTTGACAAATGACCTTTTCTGGTGGGTGCCTCTCCAGGGAGGAGAGAAGAATAACAGGGCCTTCACGCCTCCCTTCCTCCTGTTTCCTGAAACCAGATCCAAAGTCTGATGAGGTCTCTGCATTCTTGCCCTCAGGGCAAGGAGCAGGGCAGAGCCCAGTAGATGGATCTGCAGGGACAAGTGAAAGACATTTAACACAGAGAGGCCACCTGAGCTCAGTGCTAAACATGTGTTTTCCAAGGTCCAAGAGAATGACATAAAATGTTAAACTGCCCTTCAGTGGGTCTGGTATGTGTGGACCCTATCCCTAAACTTTCTTCCCTGGTTTAAATAAATTCTTATCAGTAGGTGAGAGTAACTACTTTATCTTTATCAGAACAAATAGATTTAAATATATATATATAAAATATAAACATACTTATATTTATCTACTTAATATATAAATATATCTACTGTATAAAACTTCTAAGGCAGGAATCCCTTAGAAGAAATGGAGTAGCCAATCATGGTCAACAAAAGAGTCCGAAATGCAGTACTTGGATGCAATCTCAAAAACGACAGAATGATCTCTGTTCGTTTCCAAGGCAAACCATTCAATATCACAGTAATCCAAGTCTATGCCCCAACCAGTAATGATGAAGAAGCTGAAGTTGAAAGGTTCTATGAAGACCTACAAGACCTTTTAGAACTAACACCCAAAAAAGATGTCCTTTTCATTATAGGGGACTGGAATGCAAAAGTAGGAAGTCAGGAAATACCTGGAGTTAACAGGCAAATTTGGCCTTGGAGTACGGAATGAAGCAGGGCAAAGACTAATAGAGTTTTGCCAAGAGAACGCACTGGTCATAGCAAACACCCTCTTCCAACAACACAAGAGAAGACTCTACACATGGACATCACCAGATGGTCAACACCGAAATCAGATTGATTCTATTCTTTGCAGCCAAAGATGGAGAAGCTCTATACAGTCAGCGAAAACAAGACTGGGAGCTGACTGTGGCTCAGATCGTGAACTCCTTATTGCCAAATTCAGACTGAAATTGAAGAAAGTAGGGAAAACCACTAGACTATTCAGGTATGACCTAAATCAAATCCCTTATGATTATACAGTAGAAGTAAGAAATAGATTTAAGGGACTAGATCTGATAGATAGAGTGCCTGATGAACTATGGATGGAGGTTCATGACATTGTACAGGAGACAGGGATCAAGACCATCCCCATGGAAAAGAAATGCAAAAAAGCAAAATGGCTGTCTGAGGAGGCCTTACAAATAGCTGTGAAAAGAAGAGAAGCAAAAAGCAAAAGAGAAAAGGAAAGATATGCCCATTTGAATGCAGAGTTCCAAAGAATAGCAAGGAGAGATAAGAAAGCCTTCCTCAGCGATCAATGCAAAGAAATAGAATGGGAAAGACTAGAGATCTCTACAAGAAAATTAGGGATACCAAGGGACCATTTCATGCAAAGATGAGCTCGATAAAGGACAGAAATGGTATGGACCTAACAGAAGCAGAAGATATTAAGAAGAGGTGGCAAGAATACATAGAAGAACTGTACAAAAAAGATCTTCATGACCAAGATAATCATGATGGTGTGATCACTCACCTAGAGCCAAACATCCTGGAATGTGAAGTCAAGAGGGCCTTAGAAATCATCACAACGAACAAAGATAGTGGAGGTGATGGAATTCCAGTTGAACTATTTCATATCATGAAAGATGATGCTGTGAAAGTGCTGCACTCAATATGCCAGCAAATTTGGAAAACTCAGCAGTGGCCACAGGACTGGAAAAGGTCAGTTTTCATTCCAGTCCCAAAGAAAGGCAAAGCCAAAGAATGCTCAAACTATCACACAATTGTACTCATCTCATACGCTAGTAAAGTAATGCTCAAAATTCTCCAAGCCAGGCTTCAGCAATACGTGAACCGTGAACTTCCAGATGTTCAAGCTGGTTTTAGAAAAGACACAGGAACCAGCGATCAAATTGCCAACATCCACTGGATCATGGAAAAAGCAAGAGAGTTCCAGAAAAACATCTATTTCTGCTTTATTGACTATGCCAAATCCTTTTACTGTGTGGATCACAATAAACTGTGGAAAATTCTGAAAGAGATGGGAATACCAGAAAATTCTGAAAGAGATGGGAATACCAGAGCACCTGACCTGCCTCTTGAGAAACCTATATGCAGGTCAGGAAGCAACAGTTAGAACTGGACATGGAACAACAGACTGGTTCCAAATAGGAAAAAGGAGCATGTCAAGGCTGTATGTTGTCACCCTGCTTATTTAATTTCTATGCAGAGTACATCATAAGAAACACTGGACTGGAAGAAGCACAAGCTGGAATCAAGATTGCCGGGAGAAATATCAAAAACCTCAGATATGCAGATAACACCACCCTTATGGCAGAAAGTGAAGAGGAACTAAAAAGCCTCTTGATGAAAGCGAAAGAGGAGAGTGAAAAAGTTGGCTTAAAGCTCAACACACAGAAAACGAAGATCATGGCATCCGGTCCCATCACTTCATGGGAAATAGATGGGGAAACAGGGGAAACAGTGTCAGACTTTATTTTTGGGGGCTCCAAAATCACCACAGATGGTGATTGCAGCCATGAAATTAAAAGACGTTTACTCCTTGAAAGGAAAGTTATGACCAACCGATAGCATATTGAAAAGCAGAGACATTACTTGCCAACAAAGGTCCGTCTAGTTAAGGCTATGGTTTTTCCAGTGGTCGTGTATGGATGTGAGAGTTGGACTGTGAAGAAAGCTGAGCACTGAAGAATTGATGCTTTTGAACTGTGGTGTTGGAGAAGACTCTTGAGAGTCCCTTGGACTGCAAGGAGATCCAACCAGTCCACTCTAAAGGATATCAGTCCTGGGTGTTCTTTGGAAGGACTGATGCTAAAGCTGAAACTCCAATACTTTGGCCACCTGATGCGAAGAGTTGACTCATTTAAAAGACCCTGATGCTGGGAGGGATTGTGGGCAGGAGGAGAAGGGGACGACAGAGGATGAGATGGCTGGATGGCATCACCAACTCGATGGACATGAGTTTGAGTGAACTCCAGGAGTTGGTGATGGACCTGGAGGCCTGGTGTGCTGTGATTCATGGGGTCGCAAACAGTCGGACACGACTGAGTGAATGAACTGAACTGAACTGAACTCTATAAAAAATGGAGTTTAAAAATATTTTATATTTTTACAAATGTATATTTAAAATGTTTATATAGTCGAATATTTAAATATATTTTAAATATGTGTTTATTTGCATATGTCTCTACTATACATAGTTATTTAAGTATGTATTTTTTTAAAGAAAATCCTTGAGTTGATATAGCCTGTAGTATTTCAGAGGTGTGACAGTAACCAGGTATAAATGATTGGTTCTCCCTTTAAAGTTAATATGGTCTTATTGTTCCTTGCCTCTAAGGAGGAACAAAATTGATCTTGAAAGCATTTCTAACTATTCAAGTGTTTGTATCACTGTACTTAAAAAGAATACTTCAAAATGTTGAGAACTATGCAGTGCCCATTTCTGTAATAAAAAGTACTCTTTTGAAGTAAAGTGATAAATAGTTAACCCAAAATGTGATTTGGAAGAAAAGGAAGAATAATTATATTTTTCTTTGCCTTTAAAAATTCATTTTTCCATTCTATGTTCTCCACTTTAGTCGGGTCATTTTGCTTCTTTAAATGTATAATGTAAATATATTTTAAAGGCCAATAATGTTTGCCACACAATTGTTCTCATTTTTCAATGATACCAATTATTTTGGGAATTATTTATTCTATAAAATAAAGATATCAAGGGATTTTACAACTATAACATTGGCCTTTGTGGGAAAAAAAGTATCTTAAAAAGACTTTCAATTTATAAGCCTTGCTTTCTCGACTAAGGTTAGAATTTAATTTCCTAAGCATTGACCTGCAGAATAGACAAGAAAACTTCATTATTTAACGGCTTCTTATCATCACTTTTTAATCATGTTAGAATTAGAGGCAACTGAAAATGACATAGCAGCTTCTAGTTCTGACAGCCCCAATTTGTATGTCTTTGTGCACTCCTGTGTGTGGCCGTATTTCAATGTTAATGTTAATATCACTATAGCTATTCCTTTAGCATTACCTCTTCTGCTTCTTAGTATGGCATTCTCGCAACCGTATCCTTCTCTCTTTTGTATTTCAATTATGTAAAATATAGGGAGATTGATAGAAGGATGATTATTTTCAATTCTCTTTTAAGTTAAAATTATTAACATACACATCACTCATGCTTTACAGCATTAGAGATATCCTGGGCATTTTTATCCTAGAATTAATGAAGACATGCATAGACACATGGGATTTTTCAGTATAATATCCTTATTATGTAAGTGGTTCTTTTGCAAGATAAGGTTTCATAGCAATATCTTAGAAGCTAAGTTTAGAGTATATGAAGTACCTGATTCTGAAAACTACATCATTTTACATTGTGTATTTTTTCATTTGAAAAGTGGCAGTTCTATATTTGAATAAAAATACTCAATCATTTTCTACAGCTCAGTACTCTTTGTTCAAAAGTAGAAATTGCTTTTCTTCTGTGACTGCTTGATTGGATCACAGATCTAATCAATTATTTTCAAAGATGGTTTCTATTTTCATTGCTGTCTTCTTTTTAAGTGTTCTGATCCTTATAAGGTGAGGAAGTAGTCCCACCAAAAAGCTAAGAACATCAAAACCTGTTCAGTACATAATATTCAGGCTGATTTCAAAAGTCTCATGAATTGTCAAAGATCAGTGCCTTTCTTTTTGAAGAAAAATCATTAACAGTTTAATGCTGCTTTAGAGTTTTTCCATGTCTTTGATATTATATATTAAAATTTTAAGTATTTTAATGGAAATGATTAAAAGTAAAGATATGTAACAGAAGCATCTATTTTGCATATATCCATCTTCTATCTCAAATTACATATTTCATTTTATAATTTATAATTTGATAAGTATGAACATATGTATGCACCTATGAAACCATCACCACAATCAAGAAAATTAACATTTCCATTACCATCAAAATTTCCTCCAGCTCCTTTGTAATCTTTCCCTTCCTCTCTTCCTTGATCTCTACTTCCTAATTCCCAGGCAACCTCTGATCTGCTTCCTGTCTCAATAAGAATAGATTGCATTTAAAAATTTTATACAAATTGAATCATACAGTATGCGTATATCCTATCTCACTCAGCGTAGTCCTTGTTTGGTCACGTCATTGTGTGTATCAACAGTTCATTCGTTATATTGCTAAGCAGAGCTTCTTTGGATGGATATGGCCCAATTTGTTTTCCATTTACTTGTGGATGAACATTTGGGCTGCTTCCAGTTTGGGTCTATTACAAATAAAACTGCTATGAACATTTATGTCCAAGTATTTGTAAGGACATATATTTATTCTTCTCTCCACCAAAGAATAGAACAGTTGAGTCATATGACAGATACATGTTAACTTTTTGGGCAATTGTTTTCCAAATTGATTGTACTTATTTACATTCCCGGAAGCTGTGTGTGGTAGTTTAAATTGTTCACATCTTTGCCAGTATTTGGTATGATCAGTTATTTTAATTTTAGTCATTCTAATAAGTATTTGATTATATTTCATTATTGTTTTAATTTGAATTTTTCTGGTGACTACTGATTTTGAGCATGTGTTCATGTTTGCCATGAATATACCATTTTTGGTGGTACAAAAAAATCATTAGCAGATTTTGTATTGGATCATTTATCTTATTATTGAGGTTTGCAAGTTCTTAACATGTTTTCTGAAAATCCTTTATCAGATATATGATGTACAAATATTTTCTCCCAGTCTGTGGCTGGAAGTTCTTAATATTGGTGAAATTCAACTTATTATTTCATCGCAGGTGTTGTATGTAAGTGGAGAAGGCAATGGCACCCCACTCCAGTACTCTGGCCTAGAAAATCCCATGGACGGAGGAGCCTGGAAGGCTGCAGTCCATGGGGTCGCTGAGGGTCGGACGCGACTGAGCGACTTCACTTTCACTTTTCACTTTCATGCATTGGAGAAGGAAATGGCAACCCACTCCAGTGTTCTTGCCTGGAGAATCCCAGGGACGGGGGAGCCTGGTGGGCTGCCGTCTATGGGGTCGCACAGAGTCGGACACGACTGAAGTGACTTAGCAGCAGCAGTTGTATGTAAGACATATTTGGCTTACCCAAGATCACAAAGATTTTCTCACATGTTTTCTTCTACGTTTATAGTTTTAGGATATGCATTTAGATCTGTGATGCAGGTATGGAACAAAGTTCCTTTTGCACATGGATATTTCTAATTATCCAGCATAACTTGTGAAGGTTATCCTTTTTCCTCTAAATTATATTTTCATCTTTACCCAAAATAAATTAACTATTTATCTGTGGGTCTATTTTAAACTTTATAAATCTATTGATTTATCTGTTGTATTATCTTGGTGCTAATAATGCGGTGTATTGTGCCTTTTATACTGTACTGACTACTGTAGCTTTAGAATCTCTTGAAGTACTGTAAATTCCCCAACTTTGTTCTTTTTGTTAAATTTGACTATAGCATAGTCAAATAGCTCCTTGATTCGATGTGAATTTCAGAATCAGCCTGTCAATATATACAATAACAAGAGAGCCTGCTGGGATATTTACTGGGGTTACAATGAATCTATAAATAAATTTTTGGAGAAATGACATGAAAGCAATATTGAGTCAATCCGTAAGCATGGTGTATCTTTCCATTTATTTAGATCTACGGTTTTTCCTTTCAACAATGTTCTGTAGTTTTCGGTGTATAGGGCTTGCACATACTTTGTCACATTTATGGCTAGGGATTTTACATTTTCAGAACTATTGTAAATAGTATTGCTTTATATTTTAATTTCAGATTGTTCATTATTATTGTATAGCATGATATTGATTTTTGCATCTTTTTATATTGTAAACTTGTTAAAATCATTTATTTTATCACTTCTAGTAACTCTTTGGTATATTTCATCAGATTTGCTACTTAGACAATCACATTTTCTGTGAACAAAGACAGTTTTATTTCTTTCTTTCCAATATGAATACCTTTTCTTCTTGCCTTGTAGCTTTGTCTGAAAGATCCAGTGCAGTTATGAATGTCTGTGGTGAGAGTAGAGCCTTGGTCCTGGTTTTGGAAGGAAAGCATTCAGTCATTTAGCATTATTTATGACATTAGCTAGATTTTTTAGACTTTTGCAGGTGAGGCATCTCCCTCTTATCCCTAAAGTGCTAAGGATATATGAGTGCTGTATTTTTAAGCTGTTTCAAAGTATGAAACTTTTACTTTCTACATAAAAGGAAATTATACTAAGTAATGTGTTTGGATTATAGAATTACAAAAATCCCCTAAAACTCTATGTGTTGCTCCATTATTATCATATTCAGTATTTTACACAAACCTCAGAGCCAGGTGTAATTTTCCCTTTCACAGTAACCTGTTTTAGTCATTGATATTTATTTTGTTCTGCTTTGCTGACTCTGGACAAATAAGACACTTATCAACTCATGGAATTTATTTTGCAGTGTTGTTGTCTGCTAATATTTCATCATACAAAAGTATGTGATACAAAAAGTAATTGTAGCTGCCTGGATAAGAAGTTTTAAGCTAGGTGTGGCTCTTTTCTGTGGAGAAATAAAGTTTCTTATGGATGAAGAAATGTAAAATACCATTGCTGAAATTTTTAACTTGTCTTGATACCCTAAACCTTGGTATTGGAAATCACTCAAGTAAGTTTTCAGAGAATCTCTTACACTATCTTTAAGGCTGTGCCTAAAAGTAAATGTATTCCATTCTCTCTGAAATACCTTTTCTCAAGGAATTAAATTCTGCCTGCTGACAGGAAAATGGGTGAATTGTATTCGCAATTCTTATTTATAGTGTATAGTGGCTAAAGAACATGTTTTCTGTTGTTAGTAAAGGGAAGTATCTTTAGAAACACTTGGTTTATAGTTAATGCATAGAAATTTCTAAAAGTATTAGAAAATTATTGAGGTAATTTGTACTATTTCACTCCCTGAGATATCTATTTCTGCCTAAAAAATTATTACAAAATGTAGTGGCTTAAAACAACAGTATTAATTACATCACAATTTCTGAGTCAGAAATCCAGAAATGCTTTAAAATTTCTCAAACAGTTGTGATACATGATTCTATGGGCAAAAACATGAGAAAATATTTTGTAGTTTTGCCTCAACTGAAAAATCATTGCAATAAAAACACTAAGCTTGTATACATATATTTTTTTCTCTTCTTAATTATATTTTCTTGAATCTTTTGCCTTTTATTTTTATTTCTACTGCTATAAACAGTGAATAATTGATACAATATTGGTCAAAAGAGTACCTGTTAAGTATTTCTTAGTGCCAACTCTGAAGAAGCACAACAACCATAGAATAAATTCTAGGATTAGGAATTCTTGTATGAAAATACCTATATTGTTTGAATTTTCAGAAAAACTATGCTTGAAATATGGTACATAAACCTGCAACCTATAGCCCTAATATTATTGACTGCTGCTGCTACTGCTAAGTTGCTTCAGTCATGTCCAACTCTGTGCGACCCCATAGACAGCAGCCCGCCAGGCTCCCCCATCCCTGGGATTCTCCAGGCAAGAACACTGGAGTGGGGTGCCATTGCCTTCTCTGAATATTATTGAGAGGTGAATATAATTTCTGATAGTTGTATAGTGATAAAGATTGGTCTTAGTTATACCTCAAATATACCTGGAAATATTGCTATTTAATAACCTGGAAAGAGAAGTTGAAAGTTTAACCCAATTTGTATATTTAGTATTGACTCTTTTCCTTATAGTCATAATAAATCTCTTTCTCTTTCTTTTTTTGGCTACTTTTTGAAATAGACTAAGATGCTTAGTGAAGCAGCTGGAAAAAGGTGATGTTAACGTCATCGACTTAAAGAAGAATATTGAATATGCAGCATCTGTGTTGGAAGCAGTTTATATTGATGAAACAAGGTAAGTTTTAACCTCCTTGCCCTTTTAACTTTTTTGCTTGTCTCCTTTTCCCCCCTCTTTCTTGACCCTGCTTTCATATCTTGGCTAAGAAACCCAAATCAAAATCTTATTAAAAATTAAAATGTTCTTCTTGATATAGCTATGTTAAGAACTATAATTCTTTCTTTTAAAAAATACAGATTTTAATCTAAATGCTTGAATAATACAAAACAGTCGATCAATAAAGTAATAAACAAATTAAAGTCTCCTCTCCCCCTGCTCTCACAGTCCTTAGGCCCAGAGTTTTAAATGTCAGAGATAGATGTAGGCTTACAGTGATTTTCACTGATGTAAGAATTTCCCTCTTATCTCAAGATTTGAGTTCCTTCTGAGAAAATGGGTGTCACATGTCCATATATTATCATGAGAGGCGTCTATCAGACACTGTATAAGGGCTTGCCGAGTGGCAGTTCCCCATGTGTATTTGATAATTTCCATCATCCAGCCTGATAATTATTAATACCAGAGTGGTAAAAGGAGATTCGGAAATGGGAATTCATTTGAAGAGGATTGTTACCTTAGTCCTGTGGCTCTCAATCAGGCCATTTGCTTTCAAGGTGTCATAGGGCAATTTTTGGAGACTCCTGGTTTGGCTGATGGGGGCTAGCTAGTGTTATAACAGGTAGAAGCCAAGGGTGCCACTAAACATCATAATATGCACAGGAAAATCCCCCACAACAAAGAATTCTCTAGCCCCAAATGTTAATACCATAGAGGTTAAGAAACCTTGGCCTAAAGGACAACTGTAGAGGGATCCTGTTGAGAGAGAGACATGTACTTCCAGATGTTAGTACAGAAGAGGTACTGAGTTTTTCAAAGTCGAGAGGCAGGTGGAGGAGAGGTCTTTTGAAGGCATTGTCCAACAGATACAGATTTCAGAGGGTGAAAACCAGACTTTGTGGGGTGATTGTTGAAACAGAAGACAGAGTAGGAATCGAAAATTCAGCATAAATATCAAAGAACAAGATACCCAGTTGGTGTAGGGTGTTGTCTCTGAAGGAAGCACAAAAGCTCCTCAGGAGAGAAAAGGTAACCAGCATTTGCGTATTTGTCACACAGATGACAACAAACCCACCAGTCTTGTAAGACCCTTTGACCCCTGTCTTCCCCACCACATTGCTGAACAAGAAGAAGCTGCGTAGTGAGTGGGACAGGGGACCAGACATGGAGGAGGAGTCCATCACACTTGTCTCCTCTGCCGGCGTCTCTGCCTGTCAGGCCTGAGCGCGGGGCAGGTGAGAAGTGTTAAATCAGATGTGAGACTGAGGTGTACTGGACTTACACACACACACACACACACACACACACACAATAATGCTATTTAGTAGGTAATAAATTCACAAATCACAACTCAAAACAATATAAAATGGTACCTTGTTAAAGTCTTTATCCACCTGTTTCTTAGTCTACTCAAGTTCCCTAACTCATAAATTTCTTATGAATATTTTCAGTGATTTCTTACAAATTTTTATTTCATATTTTCCCTCTGACTTTCATAGAAGATAACATACTATTCATAACTTTCATTTTGATTTTTCCCTTCAACAAGGAAGCTTGATCTTCCCATATCATATACCAATATTTACATTTTAGGCCGTAAGAATTTTTACTGGTAACTGATAGAAAAGGGTGTGGTGAAGACCAGGCTGCACAGAGATTCTTATTCTCTAGAACAGAACTCTGTTAAAGCACAGTGTGAAGCCATAAATTAAGAGAAAAAATCATAGGCACACTTTTAGAATGATTTTTAGTTAACTTTCACTAAGTGTACATAAATGTATATGATTCTTATACATGAACAGAGATTCAATGTGTAACTTTTTTAAAAAATCAAGTATTTTTCCTATAATTTCCTTGCCTTCATTTTTGTGTGTGATTTTTCTTGTTTACAAGTTGACTGAACTTAATTTAAAATTTCTTCAATCTGTCGTGGACATTTCATTTTTTATACTTATTTATAAAACTTATGAAATTTTGCCTTTAATAATTATTTGGAAATTTACAGTATTCATCTTGTAATGATGTAATACTATCCAATTTGACAGAATATTATGTGCTTTATTTATTAATTTTTCCTTTATATTTCCTTTCCTAGAAAATTATGATCACATAGATATTTTTAACTTAGTTCCCCAGGATCCTTAATTCATTTAAACATTTGAAACTTGCTCTTTTGTGGGAAGAAAAAAATGGTTCACTGCTTCAGGATACAAATGTGGGGTTTTTCATCTTTACAATACAACAAAACATCCTAGATCTTAACAATACATTATTTCCAAATGTTTACTCAAATGACACAAAACTTCTCACTCTTTTATTTTAATCCTCAATGGCATCATGAATTTTAAATTGGATTAATAATAACACCCCACGTATGTACCATCTTCCAAGAAGAGTTCATAGTTTCATTAACTTATAGCAGTCTCACCACAGTCCTGTGTAGTTGGCAGGGTGACCATTACTTTCTGTATTTTACTAATGAAAGAACCAAAGCTCCTGAAGAAAACTGGTTTGCCAAAGGCCACAAACCTAGACTTCGGCAAAACTGGGACTAGTGAGTAAGGTATGACATCTTTCTTAGTACTCTTCCCTCTATAACTGGCTCCTCTCAGAGTGTTGTTATCAAGCAGGATGGTTTTCAATGAACTGTGAAAGATTTAGATGACAATGTGTAAAATATTCTGATAGTTAGATTGTAAATTCTATAAAAATAGTCCCTAACATTTATTACTAATAGCCTATTATTATAGCTATATGCCAAGAACTCTTCTAAGCACTTTAATGCACTATTTCATTTAATAATCATAGAGATTAAAACTTATATTATTACCATTTTACATATGAGCAAAGAGAGGCGCAGGAAAGTTAGATGGCTTATGCAAGATAACACAGAGGATACTTTAAAGAGTGGAGTTAGGTCTTGGCAGGCTGACTCTAAAGACTGGCTTTAAGCACAATTCTCATCTGCATCCTTTTATTCACATCTGACAAAAGGGTGATTTTAGAGACTTCCTGGAGGTTTTGATGAAAGCTCACAAGCTGTCAGGATTGTCAGGCCCATTGATTTGTTGACTATGGTTACATCTTTTCTCAACTCTGCCTTCAACATCATTTGCTTGAAATTGCCTATAGGTAGAGTGTTTATACTATAAAAATTGGCAAATGATACAAATCAGGATTTTTTTTTTCCTGGTGAATATGTGGTTAACTATTTGTCATCATGCTACTGCTTATACCCAACATTATTTTGTATGTATCTTCTAAGACTAGTTTGATGATTAAAATATCAGCTCAAGAAATTTTAGAGGAAAAATACTTGATATGGCTTGATTTCCTATAGACTTAGTAAGATACAGGCCTTCCCTGATAGCTCAGTTGGTAAAGAATCCGCCTGCTCTGCAGGAGACCCTGGTTTGATTCCTGGTTGGGAAGATGCCCTGGAGAAAGGATAGGCTAACCAATCCAGTATTTTGGGGCTTCCCTTGTAAAGAATCCACCTGCAGCTGGTAAAGAATCTTCCTGCAGTGTTGGAGACCTGGGTTCAATCCCTGGGTTAGGAAGGTCCCCTGGAGAAGAAAATGACTAACCACTCCAGTATTCTTGCCTGGAGAATTCCATATGCTTATAGTCCATGGGGTCTCAAAGTGTCAGACACAACTGAGTAACTTTCACTTTCACTTAGTAAGACACAGCAGCAAGCTGAGGATACTTTTTGTTGCCATGTGTATATAATTTTTAAAACTGCATTTGCCTTAGGGATATTAGTAAAACAGAGATAATTGAATAAGCATTTAGTTTCTTTTAAACTTTAAAAATGCTGATAACTTCTGAGATTTTTTTATTAGAAAATTCTTTTTTTAGAAAAAAAATGTTTCAGTAAGTATTCAAGAGAGGCATTTGGAGGTGGCTGAACCACAAGAAAAGATTAAAACATGATAAAGCAGAATAGAACAGAAATTATAAATTGGTTTAAATCCCCCCTATACACACATGCATACATACATACATTACTTTTTCCCACTAAGCTTTAACAACTGCAGGATTTCAATTAAGAAGATAAATCAAAGCACAAAAATCTCTCTTGAAATATGATATGAGTAGAAAAAATAAAAAACAACTTCTTTTTTTTTAAATTTTATTTTATTTTTAAACTTTACAATATTGTATTGGTTTTGCCAAATATTGAAATGAATCTGCCACAGGTATACATGTGTTCCCCATCCTGAACCCTCCTCCCTCCTCCCTCCCCATACCATCCCTCTGGGTCCTCCCAGTGCACCAGCCTCAAGCATCCAGTATCGTGCATCGAACCTGGACTGACAACTCGTTTCATACATGATATTTTACATGTTTCAATGCCATTCTCCCAAATCTTCCCACCCTCTCCCTCTCCCACAGAGTCCAAAAGACTGTTCTATACATCAGTGTCTCTTTTGCTGTCTCGTATACAGGGTTATCGTTACCATCTTTCTAAATTCCATATACATGTGTTAGTATACTCTATTGGTGTTTTTCTTTCTGGCTTACTTCACTCTGTATAATAGGCTCCAGTTTCATCCACCTCATTAGAACTGATTCAAATGTATTCTTTTTAATGGCTGAGTAATACTCCATTGTGTATATGTACCACTGCTTTCTTATCCATTCATCTGCTGATGGACATCTAGGTTGCTTCCATGTCCTGGCTATTATAAACAGTGCTGCGATGAACATTGGGGTACACGTGTCTCTTTCCCTTCTGGTTTCCTCAGTGTGTATGCCCAGCAGTGGGATTGCTGGATCATAAGGCAGTTCTATTTCCAGTTTTTTCAGGAATCTCCACACTGTTCTCCATAGTGGCTGTACTAGTTTGCATTCCCACCAACAGTGTAAGAGGGTTCCCTTTTCTCCACACCCTCTCCAGCATTTATTGCTTGTAGACTTTTGGATGGCAGCCATTCTGACTGGCATGAAATGATACCTCATAGTGGTTTTGATTTGCATTTCTCTGATAATGAGTGATGTTGAGCATCTTTTCATGTGTTTGTTAGCCATCTGTATGTCTTCTTTGGAGAAATGCCTATTTAGTTCTTTGGCTCATTTTTTGATTGGGTCATTTATTTTTCTGGAGTTGAGCTGTAGGAGTTGCTTGTATATTTTTGAGATTAGTTGTTTGTCAGTTGCTTCATTTGCTATTATTTTCTCCCATTCTGAAGGCTGTCTTTTCACCTTGCTTATAGTTTCCTTTGTTGTGCAGAAGCTTTTAAGTTTAATTAGGTCCCATTTGTTTATTTTTGCTTTTATTTCCAATATTCTGGGAGGTGGGTCATAGAGGATCCTGCTGTGATGTATGTCGGAGAGTGTTTTGCCTATGTTCTCCTCTAGGAGTTTTATAGTTTCTGGTCTTACGTTGAGATCTTTAATCCATTTTGAGTTTATTTTTGTGTATGGTGTTAGAAAGTGTTCTAGTTTCATTCTTTTACAAGCGGTTGACCAGTTTTCCCAGCACCACTTGTTAAAGAGATTGTCTTTTCTCCATTGTATATTCTTGCCTCCTTTGTCAAAGATAAGGAGTCCATAGGTGTGTGGATTTATCTCTGGGCTTTCTATTTTGTTCCATTGATCTATATTTCTGTCTTTGTGCCAGTACCATACTGTCTTGATGACTGTGGCTTTGTAGTAGAGCCTGAAGTCAGGCAGGTTGATTCCTCCAGTTCCATTCTTCTTTCTCAAGATCGCTTTGGCTATTCGAGGTTTTTTGTATTTCCATACAAATTGTGAAATTATTTGTTCTAGCTCTGTGAAGAATACCGTTGGTAGCTTGATAGGGATTGCATTGAATCTATAAATTGCTTTGGGTAGTATATTCATTTTCACTATATTGATTCTTCCAATCCACGAACATGGTATATTTCTCCATCTATTAGTGTCCTTTTAGATTTCTTTCACCAGTGTTTTATAGTTTTCTATATATAGGTCTTTAGTTTCTTTAGGTAGATATATTCCTAAGTATTTTATTCTTTCCGTTGCAATGGTGAATGGAATTGTTTCCTTAATTTTTCTTTCTGTTTTCTCATTATTAGTGTATAGGAATGCAAGGGATTTCTGTGTGTTGATTTTATATCCTGCAACTTTACTATAGTCATTGATTAGTTCTAGTAATTTTCTGGTGGAGTCTTTAGGGTTTTCTATGTAGAGGATCATGTCATCTGCAAACAGTGAGAGTAAAAAACAATTTCTTATAGAATTAAAATTCTGACTTTCTTTCAGGAATTATAGCACAATTCCTTAATGAATATGACTGTTGGTTTTTTGACAAAACACTTTCAAATGCAAATACCAGCATTTTATGATCCTGCTTTCAGATGTATCACTAGAGGCTTTTATTTTTCAAAGCTGCACAGTTAAAATCCAGAAACATGTGACCTACAAAAAGCTTCTGTTTGATTGTCCTTATTTAGATTTGGATATTGCCAGGAAAAGTACCATCCTTGACCTTATAAATTGCTATTCATGAGGGTAGGCAGCTGGCTGGGAGATACACTTTAAATGATGGAAATTATGCTTATTAATACTGCCCTGCAATACAATTTGAGGAGGACATGGCAACCCAGTCCAGTATTCTTGCCTGGAGAATCCCATGGACAGAGGAGCCTAGCAGGTTACCGTCCATGGTTGCAAAGAGTCGGGCATGACTGAAGTGACTTAGCACACACACACAACACAATTTATAACTTTATTTTCTTAATGTGAATCAATCTAAGTCTTACAATTACCACTGTTTGATTACAGACTCCAAATTCAGAAAGAGTGGGTTGTTCAAAGTCGGGATGCTACACTTAATACTCTCTTCTTAAGAGTTAAGCAAGTGACTTAACTTCTATATTTCTTAGCTTTATGTTTGTAGATTAACAATAATGACAGTGCTAATTGCACAGTTTTGCCTTGAGGATTAAGTGTAACACCATATCTGACAGAATAAAAGTTAAATTATAAAGTTTAAATTGGGACTTCATAAAAGTTAAATTGGGACTTCCCTGTAGCTCACACGGTAAACAATCTGCCTTAAAGGCAGGAGATCCAAGTTCAATCCCTGGGTTGGGAAGATCCTCTGGAGAAGGGAATGGCAATCCACTCCAGTATTCTTGCCTAAAGAATCCCATGGACAGAGGAACCTGGCGGGCTGCAGTCCATGGGGTCACAAAGAGTCTGACACCCCTGAGTGACTTACACTACTAAAAGTTAAATAATAATGACTCTTTGTTGTACTAATAAGTGCAGAGACTTCTGGGTACACAACACAATAAGATATGTAATTTATTTTAAAAAATCAAATAATTTATTGACAGCAATTTTTTATCCCGAGAAATGAAGTCAGGTGGGCTTAAGTTACCAGGAAAAGAGAATGGAGTACAAACTGATGGGAAACAAACCTTAATAGGATACCCATCTTGATTTTTTAAAAAAAATCTTTAATTGACTCCTATGTCTTACTACATCTAAATGTCCTTAATTTTGAGAGATTATCTGAGTAAGACTGCATGGATATCAATCAGTAATTGAAGAAGTTAGTCTTCTGAAATCGACTGAAATCCAGGGCACCTTCAAGTCTAAGTCCCTTGAAATCATCATGTACTAGAATTTACTAAGGAATGTTCACTCATAACACAAATATCTACTGAGTATGTGAAGTGAATACCAAACACATCGCTCATCAGAATCCAGAGTACAACTGTGCAGATAGCTGGTCATTAAAAATGAGTCAAGAACTGGGAAGATAAATAGAGGAATGAGGACTAATACCATAAACAAGAAACAGGGATGTTTGAAGTGAGAGAAAAACCCAAGCACACTGAAAGATTACAACAGGAAACACTAATTAGCAGCAGTAAATCATAACACGAACATGGATATAAAATCGGATAGAAATTGTAGAGTTAAGATTCCAAACCAGGTATGGTTAGAATTACTTAATATTAATAAATTCAGTTCCCCAGCAAAACTCCCTATGCCTATTCTCAAAGACATGGCTTCTAATGGAAGGAATTAAGGTTTAAAAAAGGGGGGGTCTGGAATGTGCTAGATATATGGACTCTAGAGCTCAGAAATATGGTGCCAGTTAGAGATGTGAATTTAGGGATTATAATCCAGGAGTCTCAGGTTTTGTTTTGTTTTTTTTTGTTTTTTTTTTGTTTTTTTTTTTTATAATCAGAATGCCTATGATAATTCAATATGTTGTGTGGGAACACACCATTTAAAGTTAGGAATGGAGCAACTTCAGAGGACACTCAGGAATTACAGACTGAAGAAAGCATATCTGGAGAATCTGGAGTAGCAAAGACAGGGTTGCTAAAAAGGGTAAATCAAAATGCCACAGAAGAACCATTGAATGCAGTTAGGAGAGTCCTGATGCCTCTGAAATGGAGTTTCATGAAGAGAAAAAGCCACCAGTCATATTATATTAATACGAGGAATTGAAGTGGAATGTCTCTAGAAGAAATAAGCTTAGATTATTTTTCAAGTATTTCCTAGCCCATAGGAAAAAGCAGCTATATAACAGTCTATTTATTAGGAATGAATTTTTTTACATGCTTTTTTTTAGAACAGAAACCTTCCGTGAACCTTAAGATAAAAAAGAGATTCAGATTAAAGAGAAATAGTAACTATGGAAAGATTAGGTCAAGAAGTTATTCTTTGTAAGTTGGTGTAGCCACAGTGAAAAACAGAATGGAGATTCCTCAGAAAACCAAAAATAGAATAACTATATGATCCAGTAACCCCACCCTGGGCATATATCCAGATAAAACTATAATTCAAAAAGATATAGGCACCCTTGTGTTAGCAGATATAAGTGTTTATATGTAGAATGAAGGTCCTACTGCATAGCATGGAGAACTATATTCATTATTCTATGATAAACTATGATGAAAAAGAATATTTTAAAAGTGTGCTGTTGTTGTTTAGTCACTAAGTCATGTCCAACTCTTTTGCGACCCCGTGGACTCTTGCCCACCAGTCTCCTCTATCCATAGCATTTCCCAAGAAAGAATACTGGAGTGGTTTGCCATGCCTTTCTCTAGGGGATTTTCCTGACCCAAGGATCAAACCCATGTCTCCTACATTGGCAGGCGGATTCTTTACTGCTGAACCACCAAAGAAGCCTCCAGAAAAATGTACTGAATCACTGCTGTATTTGTTGTTGTTGTCCAGTTGCTCAGTTGTGTCTGACTCTTTGCGACCCAATGGACTGCAGCATGCCAGTCTTCCCTGTCCTTCACCATCTCCCTGGCCTTTACCATCTCCCAGAGCTTGCTCAAACTCATGTCCATTGAGTCAGTGTATAGTAGTAATTAACACAACATTGTAAATCAACTATACTTTAGTAAAAAAGAAGTTAGCCTTAAGTTATCTTGGAAAGGAGACAAATAGCCAAGCATAGGTAGAAAATGAAGGTGAAATGGAGCTAACTATAGCACATATCTAAGGATCTTCAAATAAGCAAAACATGCATAGCACAATAAAATCAAAAAGGCTAGTAAGCATTGGTTTTAAACTCAGTTGCTCAGCAAGAGTAACAGTGTGGTAATAATTTTGACAAAAATTACAGACCATGGACTCTAAAACTCAGAGATCAATATGAAGTAGAGAGCAAACCCTGAGTGATTAATCACTACAACCTACATGTCATGATGGCACTGACTCTTGTGTAATCCTCAGACATTTAGAGGCAGAATAGGGAAGATGGAGAAAAGAAAAGAGCTGGACTAATAAACACCTTTCTTTAACATTTCAATTACAGATAAAAGAAAAGCCAACAAAATTACCTTAAACAAACTCTCGTTGCCAAAACACTGATGACTAGCGCTGACTATAAGAATTGGTGAATCAGAACAAAACGATATCAAGAGACAAATCTTTCTGTTTTGATTACTCTGGAATGACCTCTCTCTGATGCTTTGAGGGTAGCAAAACAAGACAGAGGTGATATTTCCAAGCTGTACATCCTCATTCCATTTGGAGGTGTCCCTAAGGAAATCAGTTTGAAGGGTATGTGCTAAGACATTGCTGGAGTTCAGTGAACCATTAAAAAGCAAATTATGATTTTTATGAATTCCATTTTTATGGTGTGAGCTGTAGGGAGGGGTGGCTGTTTGGAGTGCTGTGTTGTAGGCTGTTCTCACCCTGTAGATGGAGTGTGAAAACCAGGCTTAGAAAAAGTTGCAATAACTTTTGGTTGATTTTCATGTTTTTTGCCATCTGTGATGTGTTACTTTCTGCAAACTTTCAAAAACAGCCTGACTAGTGAAAGGGGGAAAAAAATCTGACCAGATCTTTTGAGAGATGGCTGACATAAAAAGCTCCACGTATTAGGTATGAGCTTACTGTTGTGATATTTTGGGTCAATAAAATATAAATGAATATTTCCTGAGTTTGAAAAAGATAAACTTTTTAATGTTATTCTTTTCTAATGATGATATTAATAACAAGATTATTTGACAGATAATTATATCCAAGGCAATGCATTATGCAATTTGCATATATGATTTCATGTCTCAAAAATTCTATAATACGTATATTATTTTCACTATAAAGTTAAAAATGTGAGACATAAAAAAGTAATTAAATTGCTTAGAATCATATAAGTATTATGTGTCAGAGATAAGTTCAAACTGAGATGGAGATTACGAACATCTATTCTTTTCTTCCTTGGTAATAGAACTCTTTTTTTCTTTTTTCAATTATTCACTCTTCTCTGGAAAGCCAGTGATTCATGGGAGACCAGTCTTAGCCCCAGGCTTAGGATGGGTATATCCTAATTGATCCAAATCAGAAATTAGTCCTCAGCTCCCTAACCAGCAAGTTTGGACATGGACATCTGATATAATTTTGGCCAATGAGACAAATGGGGGTTCATCAAAAGATTTCCTCCCATGGAAAAGGAGTCCTTTGCTTCTGGGTATTGTATCTGGGTATGATGACTGAAAACGATACAACCATCTGGCTGCAAGCTTAGAGCTCAACCTAACACTAAAGTTGGCAGCACAGAAAGATGGAGGAAACCTGAGTCCTTGATGATACTGTTGACTACTGATTTTTTTAAAAATCCCTACTGGAGTCTCCTATCTTCAACTTTCCTGTTAAGAAAAATAATAAGTCCCCCAATTATTTAAGCCACTTAGGGTTAGGTTGGATGTCACTTGCTAGTGAGAGCATCCTTATAGCCTTAAAGATCTCCCTTGCTCCAAAGCCCATGTTCTTAATCGTCAAACCTTGTAGACAGTCACCTTATCCTAATAATAAGTCCTAACACAAATGTGTTATCTAAGATATCTAAGATAACTATTTAGAACATATTTTCCCATGAAACAAGGCAAGAGGTTGATTGAGTTTCCAAGGCAAATGATGAAATATATTGACCCCATGATACAGTTAAATAGCATGGGTGGTTCTTGGGTAAGTACCAGGTACTGAACGTCAGAGACTTGTTTTTTCTTATTAAAATAAAAAGGTGCAGTTAGTGGGTGGGCAGGGCATCTAGCATCCTTCTGCTCCAGGATCCTAGAAATGTACTGGGATGTGCTATTTCCCCACTCAGTGTTTGACTTGGAGAATTTCAGGTTGGACGCAAGTGTCCTTTCTCAAGATCTCTTCTGTCTTCCTGATTAACGTAGGGCATCTTTGGATGATAACAGGAATGGAAACTCTACTCTGAGTCATCACATATTCTTCCATCATCTTTGGGCCTTTCCTCCTCTGGGAACTAGATTTTTGAAATCCAAGAACAGGAGTTTTTCCTCCCCAGGTTATTCTGTGTTGCATATAAAAAGTCAGTGAATGAAGACATGGCTAAATATATGGCCAGGGTAACAGAAAAAAATTTAATTGTGAGATTATCTTTTTTTTTTTTTTTTGATACAAATATCTTTTCACACATGGAGCAAAACCTGACTGAAAATGATTTTATTCCTCACCTAACTACTGTAAGTATCTCAATATTCTATAGCCTCTAAGACCAAAGACTCTCTGCCTATATTTTTATACATTTATTCACTTACTCAACAACTATCTATGAAGGACACTATATACATTGATAATTATTTTGCTATTCTGTTTGGCTATTGTTAACTCCTTCTTGTCTTTGCCCTTAGTCTTTCAGCTTCATAGGTTTAGAAAGAAATATATTCCTTGTCTTCCTTCACACCCCTGTCCTTCAAATATATCCCAGCTCTTCTTAGTATCCATTCTCTGCTCCCCGAGAATTTGGTGCCTCTGTATAGCATGGTGACTATAGTTAATAATACTGCAGTGCATTTTAAGAGTTTCTAAGAGAATAGATCCTAAAACTTGAGAAATTGACTCTTCTATTTTTCAGTTAAGTAACATACAGATTATTCTTGTTCATAAAATGAGCTTAAAGATTTATTAATTAAGATACTTTTACTGAGATTCTTCTGCTAGTTCCTTCCTATATTGTTCACTCACTTCTCTCATAGTGGAATAATGAGCATAGAAATAATCAGTACTGCTAAGTCCACGTTGCAGAAAAAGATTAAATCTTACTTCCTTGGCCACGATCTTCCATTAATTGGCGCACCATGAATGGGTGAGAGCAGTTCTCAAAGTATTCATCAGAATCACCTGGAGGGCTTGTTAAGTCAACAAGTCTGGACTAGAGCCCTTGAAGTTCCAGGTTTAACAAGTTCCCAGTTGCTGCCAGTTCTGCCAGTCCAGAGACCACACTTATAGAGAATGTCGAATTAGGCTACAATAGGAAAGATATACAGAGAATGTTGGGCTTCCCTTGTGGCTTCAGAGGTAAAAAATCCACCTGCCAATGCAGTAGACTCAGAAGACATGGGTTTAATCGCTTGGTCAGGAACATCCCCTGGAGGAAGAAATGGCAACCCACTCCAGTATTCTTAGCTGGAAAATTCCACAGACAGAGGAACCTGGCAGCTACAGTCCATATGATCACAAAGAGTTGGACACAACTGAATAGACGTGCAGACATAGAGAATGTTAGAAATCTAATGCCTAGAATTTTGAGGCCTTATCAAAGGAGTGTGGCCCAAATATTGCCCCAAGTTGTATATGAAGCTTGGGGGCTAAAATGCCTCCCCAAACCAGGAAATTTCATCATGCACTAGGAGCAGTAGGCAAAGGGCGCTGAATTGGAGACAAGTAGTGCTTTGAGCAACAGCTCTTGGGGCATAGAGGAGGCCTGTTCTTTGGTCTATAGTGTAATCACCTCTCCCAGATCTGGCAAACCGTGGCCTTAGGCTTCATCTCTGGGCCACAACCTCAACTTTTTTCTTCAGCCTGCAACTTGGTGAGCCATGGAAGGACACTTACTCAAAGCGACCTTGGAATACCCTCCTCTCTGTCTCATTACCTTGATTAGAAGAGGCAACATATCATTCTCTGAAAAGTGGGACAGGAAGATCAATGCTAGGTAGATATTGTAGAATTGTCATAAAATGTAAAATGTACCATTTTCAGTGTACAATTCAGCGGAGTTAAGTACATTTGCAATATTGTACAACTATTATCACTATCCATTTCCAAAACCTTTTCATGATCCCAAACAGAAATTCTGTACCATTAAACAATAACTCCCAGTCCCCCTCTCCCCTCAGCCCCTGGTAACCTCTATTCTACTTTCTGTCTCTGTTAATTTGCCTATTGTACTCATTAAAATTTTAAAGTAGGTAAAAAACATTTTTGGAGATCCCTCCCACTGCCTCCTTACAACCCACAGAATGCATAAGTTTTTCTTTGGTTCCTGCAAGTCCACTTTGACCAACTTCTTCCTTTACTGTCTGAAACACTTCCATCACAAGATACCTTCCTTTTACTGCACATCATAAATTGATCTGCTTAGACTAATTCATGCAGGTATATAAATGGCTGGGAGGTTACTGAGGGCTTGCTTTGTATCAGACACTATTCGAAGTGCTTTCTGTGTGTTTACTTATTTCATCCTCCAACCCCACCACTAGACATACTATTATTATCAGCTCTATTATCAGATGGTAAAGAATCTGCCTGCAATGAGGGAAACTTGAATTCGATCCCTGGGGTTGGGAAGATCCCCTGGAGAAGGAAACGACTACCCACTCCGTATTCTTGCCTGGAGAATTCCATGGACAGAGGCGTGTGGCAGCCTATAGTCATGGGGTCACAAAAAGTCAGACATGACTGAGTGACTCTCAATTCACTACTTATCACTATTATTATCTCTCTTTTATTGACAAAGAAACTGAGATTCAAAAGATGGACTGTTGGTTTCTAAGACCACACAGCTAATAGGTGATGAAGCCAGGATTCCAACTCCTGAGGCACTTTCTCTTAACTGCAGAGGATGCTTACTAATCAAAAAAAATGGTAATTAGTGGAATGTCAGGCTTTGAGCCTAGAGGAATATTTTTGAAGATGTTTTGAGCCAAAAGGACTTCCTGGTAGGAAGCCAAGAGTCATCAGTGAGGCCTAGGGCAGTTTTCTGCTTTACCCGTTCCCTTCATTTCCATCTCCCAACTGATTCCCTAAATACAGTCTTGATCCTAACTCTCTGAGAGCCTAACCCCTTCTCAGAGCCTCCCCCAACATTTCCTGGCTCTTCTTTCCTGTCCCAGGAGATGACCCTCCCATTCCTGGAACTCTGCTTCCTTTGGTGGGTATAGAGGAGGTGCAGAGCCTTGGGCCTTAACTTGCACAGAGGCCTAGTCAGGTAGACAGAAAAAGAAAATTGCCAAAACACCAAAACCAAACAAATAAAAAAAAAAGCTGTTGAAATAAATTTGTGAGCCTGCCATTTTAAGTCTTTTGAAACAAGGCAAATAATAAATAAATAAATGTATATGGGTGGTGCCCTGGAAAAATTAATTCAAATGTATTTAGTGCTCAGGAAACAGGTTCCTAACAAGTCAACAAGGCTTTTCAAATGTATTACCTCTTTCCATCCTGACATTCAATTTATTTATCACGCTTCAAAGTACCCTGAAATAATACCATCCAGATATATTTCTCTCTAAGAAAATTATTCAACACACCAGTCATGGAAAACAAATTTAAGCTTCCTTTAATCATAATTCTCGGGAACCAAAGTCCTTTAAGATTTTTTTAAGATCAATTATTTTTAAACTGGAATTTCAACATAGAGATGGGATAGAGAATAATGATTGCTGATATTTTTGTCTGAATTTAAAGGGAGTCTGGACACTTAGTAAACAAAACACACATTTGAGGTAAAGAATAGCTCATCAGTTAAAAAACTCAGATCCTGAAATCAGAGAGACTTGAGCTCAAAAAATGGCATGGATGCCTCTAGTTGTATGATTTGAGCAAATCACTTAAGGTGTCTGTACCTCAATTTATTCATCAGTAAAGTGCTGATAGTAATATCTTCCTTATGGTGGTGTTTTGAGAATTAAATGAAGTAAAGCGTGGCTCCTTGCCTGGTTCATAGTAAGTAAGCAATAAAGTTAGCTGACATTGTCATTAAATCCATCCTCAGATGGTTCTGAAGTCTGAGTGAAGCTTGACAATTACTCTTGGGGTTTTTTGGTGGAGAAGGGGTGTGTGGAGAGGCTGCAGGTACCTCAGAACATATGCATGTGTTAACTAAAGAAATTATTCTAATAGACTTGCTTATGAGGGAACCACTTACCTCCAAAGAATAACCATACTGTAGAAAGATCAACTTCTAATTCTCCCAGTTATCCCAGAAGGGGTCACTTGGAAGGTGTTCACCAAATATGAGGCCAGTACCACCCTTAGCTCAGTGCCAGTGGAACTGCTTCCCTGGACACTGTCCCCCACATTAGGATGTTCACAGATGGCCATCTTTTGGTCTGCTCCTTCCCATGGGTTAGTAGGTCTCCAAGGCCAAGAAGAAACTGAGCTCATGACTTTTCCCCTGCTGGATACTCACATCTTGGAATTCCCTGCCCAGTGCAGTGTGCCCCTCTACTGTATTCTGACCCTGAGACCCCAGAGTTCTCTACCCAAATGTCTATTAGCCTGTCTCCGAAGTCTTAATGGGCTTCCTCCTTAGGTCTTTTCTCCTGAGGGGGCCCAGGATACTGCTGGTGTGTACACCTCTCCACCCTTAAAGAAAGGCCAAGAAGCAGCTGCTTTCAAGCTTGGGTGGATTGACGGAGATTGTACTGGGACCACAGTATCTACCTGTTCATACAGCAAGGGCCTGAGCTGCGGGCAGGCAGGTGCAGCCTTGTCACACAAGGAGTTGAAAATTCTTGTTTCCAACCCAACTTGTCAGATTTTTATGAAACTTATTAAAAGGCAGAAGAATAGAACAAGTGTAACTGTTTGTTCTCTTGATATATAGCTTTAAATATTTAGTGGTGAAATATTCAGAGATATGTGCTCCTACTGTGGGCCCAGCAAATATTAGAGGAAGAGGTGAATGAGTTAGTTTTTTGTTGAAGTGTGTCCTTTATAAGAATAATTTAAATCAGTTTCCCCTAATTGCATTTGGCGCTTGAATTTTGATACTTAATAGGTATACGCGTGGGCACTGAATGCCTGGAAATAACTGTTTGGGTACATGAGTGTAACTATTTTCCAAGAGTCTACTGTGGACAGAAATGTTTTCACTGATATAATTCTAAGAGTCAGAATCCCATGACCTCTCCTTCCGTGGCCGCCTCTTTCTTTATTCCCTTTTCCTACAAACTCTCTAGTTCAAAATATAAGCCCTTGGGGAATTGTGTCATCAGATTTCAAGAGAAAATTTGGAGTATAAATAGCTCCCAAGGATCAGTAGAGTGCTGATTGGAGGCAGGGTCAGTTTTCACAGCTCACTGGCCCCCAGCTTATGTTTAGGGACCCCTCACTTTCTATTTTATTGACCCCACTGGGACTAAAAAAAGTTGCATCAAACACCAGCTGAAGCACTTTTCAGAGGTCAACAGTGCTAACATGTTGGACGTATACTCCTGGCCCTTCTTTTCTGTATAGTGCATTTTAAGAATTCCTAAGGGAAATGTACCAACGATTTTTGTTTTCATGTTGTAAGTTTCTTAAACACAAAGTTTTCATTTTTTAAGAGCACTCATGGAATAAACATTTATGCTCACCCTGCCATCCAACCCTAGGATAAAGAGCAGTCAAGTGGTTGGATGTTTTGGAAGCAAGACTCATTATAGTATTTGAGATCTCTTTTAACAAGCTACTTGAACAAATGTATGTCAAAAATGAAATGAGGACAAACTACTCTAAAATGTTTGACCTGTGATAGTCTTATTTAGATATCTTCACATCTTAGATAAATGTATAAAAAAATTATTTCTGATAACTCTCTAGCAGCCCAGGATTACAGGATTACTATTTGATATTATACTGGAGTTTCCATTCATGCCCTATCTAGCATGCTGCTACTGCTGCTGCTAAGTCTTCAGTCATGTCCAACTTTGTGAGACCCCATAGATGGCAGCCCAGCAGGCTCCCCTGTCCCTGGGATTTTCCAGGCAAGAACACTGGAGTGGGTTGCCATTTCCTTCTCCAATGCAGGAAAGTGGAAAGTGAAAGTGAAGTCGCTCAGTCGTGTCTGACTCTTCGTGACCCCATGGACTGTAGCCTACCAGGCTCCTCCATACATGAGATTTGCCAGGCAGGAGTACTGGAGTGGGGTGCCATTGCCTTCTTCTTCTTCTATCTAGCATGGTCAAATGAAATCTGAAGGTCTTGCTGTTGTGCTCAGAAGAAAGAGTGTTCAGGGCAGGTGCCAGGGAAAGGAAAAATGAATAAGGGAGGAGAGGAGAAATATGCACCATTAGGTGTATCTGTTTATTTTTAAAATTCATTTAAGTTTCATCCCCCTGCCTTTAAACTTTCTTCTATCCAAACTTAATTATCTTCACCCACTCCAGTACTTGCCTAGAAAATCCCATGGATAGAGGAGCCTGGTAGGCTGCAGTCCATGGGGTTGTGAAGAGTCAGACGTGACTGAGCGATTTCACTTTCACTTTCTTTCACAACTTATTTGTGTTTTTATTAGGAATTTCTTACCATGCTCTGGGCTTCCCAGGTGGCACAGTAAAGAATTGTCTGCCAATGCAGGAGATGTGGTTTGATCCCTGGGTTGAGAAGATCCTCTGGAGGAGGGCGTGGTAACACACTTCAGTATTCTTGCCTGGGAAATCCCATGAACAGAGGAGCCTGGCCGGCTCCAGAGGATTGCAAAGGGTTGACACAACTGAGCGGCTGAGCATGAGCTTGAATGTGTATCTGTTAATTCCAGACTCCTAATTTATCTCCCGCCAATTTTTTCCCCTTTGGTAATGATAGTTGTTTTTTTTTTTTTTTTCCCCCTATGTCTGTGGATCTATTTCTGTTTTGATGTAAATTTATTTGTATCATTTTTAAAGATTCCACATATAAGTGATATCATATGCTATTTGTCTTTCTCTTTCTGGCTTACTTAGTATGATAATCTCTAGGTCCATGCATGTTGCTGCAAATGGCAGTATTTCATTCTTATGTTGAGTAGTACTGCATTGTATAAATGTACCGCATCTTGTGTATCCTTTCTTCTGCTGATGGGCGTTTAGATTGCTTCCATGTCTCGGCCATTGTCAGTAGTGCTACAGTGAGCACGGGGGCGCATGTCTCAGTATCTTTTCAAATTACGGATTTATCCACATACGCTTCCAGGAGTGGGATTGAAGGATCGTATTGTAGTTCTATTTTCAGTTTTTTAAGGAACTTCCATACTGTTATCCTAAGTGGCTACACCAATTTACATTCCCACCAACAGTGTAGGAGGATTCCCTTTTCTCCACATTTTCTTCAGCATTTATTTTTAGTCTTTGTAATTATGGCCATGCTGACCAGAGTGAAGTAATACCTCATTGTAATTTTGATTTGCATTTTTCTAATAATTAGCAATATGGAGCATCTTTTCATGTGTGTTTTGGACATCTGTATGTCTTTGTAGAAATGCCTTTTTAGATCTTCTACACATTTTTTGACTGGATTGTCTTTAGGTTATTGAGCTGAATGTGCTGTTTGCATATAGTAGAGACTATTCCCTTGTCAGTTACATCATTTGCAAATACCTTCTCCCATTCTGTAGGTTGTCTCTTCATTTCATTTATGGTTCCGTTTGCGGTGCCAAAGCTTTTAAGTTTAAGTAGGTCCCATTAGTTTATTTTTATTCTTGTTTCCACTACTCTGGTAGATGGATCCCAAAAGATATGGCTGTGATTTATGTCAAAAAGTGTTCTGCCTGAATTTTCCCTACGAGTTTTTATAGTATCCAGTCTTACACTTGTCTTTAATCCAGAAAAATGTCTTATTTTTCCCAAGTCAAATAAATATTTCCCCATAATTTGCTTCAAAAATTGTAAAGAGATCATTCAAGAGCAAATTAACATAAAGGTAATAAAGAGATGATGGATAATAGTGAACTACCCTCAGGCTGCTTTTGTGCTTATCAATCAAAGAATATGGGACTCTTTAAAAGACTAAAACTTCGTATACTATCTCCATCCTCACTCCACTCCCTAAAGGTAATCACTTGTAATAGTTTCGTGTAGATATTTCTGGATGTTGACTCCCCCAGTCTGTGTCATACACTGCTGTAGATGCCAGTGATACAACAGTGCATAAGAACAGACCAACTCTCTGCTCTGTCTTTATAGTCTACTGGATAAAACATTTTGAATAAAAAAACTAGTAAAAGTATGGCATGACGTTAACAGTGGTAAGTGCTAAGAAGTCTATAACAGGATAAAGAGAATCAAGATGTTTACTATTTGAGTAGGTGGGTGGTCAAGGAAACACTTTCTACCTCAATGCAGTGAGGAAATGATCCACACATTTTGAGAAAGAGATTCTAAGCAGGGGAAACAGCAAGTGCAAAGATTCTGAGCAGATGCAGCTTGGCAGATAGGATTATAGCAAGGAGGCCAGCACCGCCGAGTCAAAATGAATAAGGTAGAAATTGTCAAGAGATACAGGCAGAGATGTAGCTTGTGGTGTGCTTCATAGGGCTGTATGAATTGGCATGGTCTGGGTTGGGTTTCCCAGGTAAAGAATCAGTGGTAAAGAATCTGCCTTTCAACTCTGGAGACTCAGGAGATGTGGGTTTGATCCCTGGGTTGGGAGGATCCCCTGGAGGAGGAAATGGCAATCCACTCCAGTATTCTTGTATGGAGAATTCCATGGACAGAGGAGCATGGCTATGGTCCATAGAGTCACAAAGAGTAGAACATGACTAAGCACATAAGCACATGGTCTGACTTATACTTTAAAGGAGGCAGACTAGCTGGAAATTCTGGCAGATGTAAATGTTGAGTCTGACAGTAGTTGGAAGCAAGATTCCTTTTTATTGTTTAAAGCTTTTGATTGGATCAGGTCCACTCACATTATGGAGGGTAGTCTGCTTTCCTCAAAGTCCACTGATTTCAATGGAAAGCACATCTAAAACATACCTTCACTCCAAGATCTGGACTGGTGTTTGACCAAACAACAGAGCATCATAAGCTAGGTGTGTGAACATCAAAAATTAACCGTCACAGAGCTGTTTGTTGCTTTTTTGAGATTTGCTTTTTTATACTTTAGAATATTTTATGCTTTTCTCCTTATGCACTCTGTTCCTTTATTTTTCTATTAATTAATTAATCTATATTACTCTTTTTCCCCCTGAAGTTGTATGTTTTTCCCTCTCAATAAATGACATCATGCATGATGACTATGAATTGCTAGACTCCTGGGTACCACATCTGTATTTGAACTCTCATAAGCTGATTTGATCATGTTCGATGAACTGTCATGGATAATTTATGATTTTAGGACATATAGTCCTAAAGTCCTCCACATCAGATTTGCAAAGGACCAATTGACAACCATTACTGTGCGTCTGTCATTCTACTCAGTGTAGTTGAAAATCAAGGTAGCAGTAGAATTCTCGGAGCGTGGCGACATCATAGGATTACACACAATGATTCCCATTCCACCTGTCCTGTTCTTTGGCTTTATTTGATCATTGCATAAGGAATAATAGAAATGGCATCAATAATAATAGAAATGGCATAAGCCCTGAAATTTTCAAACTATGTAGTGGAATGTCTTGCTGTGATTAACTGAAGAATCTAATTTTAAATGAACAAAAAGAGGAAAAAAACAATTTGCTTTGAATTACAATGTCCATGTGTTAGGTATAAATCAAAATCATCCAAATGTAAGAGCCAAATGAGAATTAAATATGATTTAGAGTAAGTATTAATATTAACTTCTATGTCTTTTTTATCTTCATGTGTGTACATGTAATTTTGTACCTCCTGCACTGAAGTTGTGTATATTTTTTCATAAGGTATTTCATAAATGAAGTCATACTTTTTTAATACTTTGAAGAATAAATATTGGCAAAGGAGTGTCATCCAAACATTTATAAAATCCACTGGAACATAGAGGAAGTCATATTATCTTTTGAGCCTCTTTTTGGTAGTTTCGGGTGCTTTCGATGAACTTCCTGCTTTTGTGCCCTTTCCTTGATCCCTGCTCTCTAGAGATGATATGTGGCTTGTTCTGGAGGCTTTCGCACACGCTGTCAGCTCTGGCTACCTTCCCTCTATCGGCTCATAATCCTTAGGCCTCATTCTATAAAAAAAGAAATCTACCAAAGCGAATGGAACCCAAAGGTCAAAGCTGAAGTGTGCCAAAAATAGCTCTGAGTTATTAAATTGGTGCACCCACAAGGAAACAACAGTCAAACAATGGACAGAGCTAGCTTGCATTCTTCCTGGAGGCAAAGTTCAATTGCTCTCTAAAGTCTCTGCGTATTTTGTGTTAAGCCTTTCACACTATTTTGCCAGTTCAGACTCTTAGGAAGTTCTGGATCACTGGAGCTGCCCAGCCTTAATGCAGTTATTATTACTGGCCAGTGCCGTCAATGTTGTCTATCTGGGGCTTATACTGGAGAGTGGCAGGGCAGTACTTTCAGCTCCTGGTCATTTCCCCCTCGCACAGCTGATTTTCTCAGCCAGCAGTTCTAAGCCCATCAGATCTGTACCCTCAAGACAGCATTTGCTCTAACTTTTCCACTTGGCACTGGCTAGGTCACCTAAAATGAGCTTTTCCATTTGTTTTCATCTTTCTTTTTTTCACTTTCTCATCAGTGCTGTTGATAACAGAATGAATATCCATAGAGTAAGTTATTATTTTCCTAAAATTTAGGGATACACATAAAATAAAATAACACATGTGAATGACTTCTGTGAACTTCAAGAACTATACAAATAGTGTGTACTTTCTGTGCTCAGTATACACAAACTTATTAAATAGAAGACAATTTTTATAACTTCAATTCCCCTTTTTCTTTCCATCCAATATATCCTTTAATAGACATCTGCTTATGATCTCTCTTCCCTATCTTATTTTGTTGTTTAGTCACTAAGTACTGTCAGACTCTTTGTGACCCTATGGATTGTAGCCCGCCAGGCTCCTCTGTCCATGGGATTTCCCAGACAAGAGTACTGGAATGGGTTCCATTTCCTTCTCCAGGGTATCTTCCTAGATCAGGGATCAAACCCATGTTTTCTGCATTGGCAGGCAGATTCTTTGCTGCTGAGCCACCAGGGAAGCCCCTTCCCTATTTTATCTTAGTTTTGTTCATTATTGGAATAATGTATTGATGATATTAATAATCAGTATCTCCAGACTGATGTCACTGTACTTAAATGTTTGGGAAGCTTCTCAACTGTTCAAGTCCATTAGTCTTTGCCCTCAAAAGAAGACCTATTTGAGAAACTCAGAGCTTTGCAAATATTAACCTAGTGATTTTTTGATATAGCTCATATTAAAAGATGATCAGAGAGTGATTTGCTATACTTCAAATCCTATTTCTCTGCTTGCTTTGTTATTAGTTTTTTTTTCACTTTTTCCTAAAGTTTAATCACTATACATTTTTATGTTAATTAATTTTAATTGGAGGACAATTACTTTACAATATTGTGATTGTTTTTGACTTACAGCGACATGAATCAGCCACAGGTACACATGTGTCTCCCCATTCTAAACCCCCCTCCCACCTCCCTCCCCAACCCATCCTCTGGGTTTTCCCAGACCATTGGCTTTGAGTGCCCTGTTTCATGCATCAAACTTGCACTGGTTATCTATTTTACATATGGTAATATACATGTTTCAATGCTATTCTGTCAAATCATCCCATCCTCGCCTTCTCCCACAGAGTCCAAAATTCTGTTCTTTACATCTGTCTCTCTTTTGTTGCCTTATGTATAGGGTCATCGTTACTGCCTTTCTAAATTCCATACATATGTGTTAATATACTGTCTTTGTGTTTCTCTTTCTGACTTACTTCACTTTGTATAATAGTCTCCAGTTTCATCCACCTCATTAGAACTGACTCAAATGCATTCCTTTTTATAACTGAGTAATATTCCATTGTGTAAATGTACCACTGCTTTCTTCTTATCCATTCATCTGCCGATGGATGTCTAGGTTGCTTCCAGGTCCTGGCTATTGTAAACATTGCTGCAATGAACATTGGGGTACATGTGTCTCTTTCAGTTCTGGTTTCTTCGGTGTGTATGCCAGGCAGTGGGATTGCTGGGTCATATGGCAGCTGTATTTCCAGTTTTTTACGGAATCTCCACACTGTTCTCCATAGTGGCTGTATACTGTTTGTATTCCCACCAACAGTGTCAGAGAGTTCCCTTTTCTCCACACCCTCTCCAGCATTTACTGTTTGAAGACTTTTTGAGGGCAGTCATTCTGACCTGAGTGAGATAATATCTCATTGTGACTTTGATTTGCATTTCTCTAATAATAAGTGATGTTGAGCATCTTTTCATGTGTTCATTAGCCATTGGTATGTCTTCTTGGAGAAATGTCTGTTTTGTTCTTTGGCCCACTTTTATATTGGGTTGTTCTTTTTTCTGGTATTGAAGTCCATGAGCTGCTTGTATATTTTGGAATTTAATTATTTGTCAGTTGTTTCATTTGCTATTATTTTCTTCCATTCTCTTCAGAATGCCTTTTCACCTTTCTTATATTTTCCTTCATTGTGCAAAAGCTTTTAAGTTTAATTAGATCCCATTTGTTTATTTTTGTTTTTATTTCCATTACTTTGGGAGGTGGGTCATAGAGGATGTTTCTGTGATTTATGTCAGAGAGTGTTCTGCCTATGTTTTCCTCTAAGAGTGTTATAGTTCCTGGTGTTAAATTTAGATCTTTAATCAATTTTGAGTTTATTTTTGTGTATGGTATTAGAAAATGTTCTAGTTTCATTCTTCTACATGTGGTAGACCAGTTTTCCCAGCACCACTTGTTACAGAGATTGTCTTTTCTTCATTGTATATTTTTGCTTCTTTTGTCAAAGATAAGGTGTCCATAGGTGCATGGATTTATCTCTGAACTTTCTATTTTGTTTCATTGATCTATATTTCTGTCTTTGTGTCAGTACCATACTGTCTTGATGACTGTAGCTTTATAGTATAGTCTGAAGTCAAGAAGGTTGATTCCTCCAGTTCCATTCTTCTTTCTCAAGATTGCTTTGGCTCTTTGAGGTTTCTCTTGTGTTTCCATACAAATTTTGAAATTATTTGTTCTGGTTCTGTGAAAAATACCGTTGGTAGCTTGATGGGGATTGCATTCAATCTATAGATTGCTTTGGGTAGTATACTCATTTCCACAATATTGAGTCTTCTAATCCATGAACATGGTATATTTCTCCATCTATTTGTGTCATCTTTGATTTCTTTCCTCAGTGTTTTATAGTTTTCCATATATAGGTATTTTTTTAGGTAAATTTATTCCTAAGTATTTTATTATTTTCATTGCAATGGTGAATGGGATTGTTTCCTCAATTTCTCTTTCTGTTTTTCATTGTTAGTGTATAGGAATGCAAGGGATTTCTGTGTATTAATTTTATATCCTGCAACTTTACTATATTCATTGATTAGCTCTAGTAATTTTCTGGTGGTATCTTTAGGGTTTTCTATGTAGAGGATCATGTCATTTGCAAACAGTGAGAGTTTTACTTCTTCTTTTCCAATCTGGATTCCTCTTATTTCTTTTTCTTCTGATTGCTGTGGCTAGGGCTTCCAAAACTATGTTGAATAGTAGTGATGAGAGTGGGCACCCTCGTCTTGTCCTGATTTTAGAGAAAATGCTTTAAATTTTTCACCATTAAGGATAATGTTTGCTGTGGATTTGTCATATATGACTTTTATTATGTTGAGGTATGTTTCTTCTATGCCTGCTTTCTGGGGAGTTTTATCATAAATGGGTTTAATCACTATAAATTTTTTGTAGGAGACTGCTGGATACCGATGATGAGCTCAGTGACATTCAGTCGGATTCCGTCCCATCAGAAGTCCGGGACTGGTTGGCTTCTACCTTTACACGGAAAATGGGGATGATGAAAAAGAAATCTGAGGAAAAACCAAGATTTCGGAGCATTGTGCATGTTGTTCAAGCTGGAATTTTTGTGGAAAGGTAAGTGAACTTGTTGGTATATTAAGACAAAATTTAAAAGGCAGCAAATATACTTAATAATCAATATTATGAGAGTCCTATAGTTTACTTATTGAGGAAAACTATAATCATAAGTATACCTGGAATAAGCAGATTTAGGACTTTATGAGGGAATTTACCCTACAACAAAAATATCTTGTTCTGGATTTATTTTTATTTATTTTAAATTAATATAAAGACTTACAGTATAGACTTTTGAATGGCCATTCTTAAATGAATCTTTATGAATAACTGGTTAAAAATAATTATAATACATTCATATGCTATAAACCTAACATCACCCAAATAATATGTAGCGCCTGATAAAATAAGTTCTATACTACATAACAAAATCAATCAGGCCTTTCTCCACACTTAAGTGAAAAGGTCATCCTCTTATGACCTTGGAGTAAAGCTCCCTCATGTCCAATCTCCTTGAAGAGCTTTTAACTTTTCTGTCACTGAAGCATTTCTGTCATTTGATGGCCCTTAGAAGTAGCAAGTCAAATCACTAGAGTTTCTAATGTGAAATACATGTTAATATGACAAGATTTTATATTATTTAGCCCTTAATAACATAGCTTATTTTTCTGTCTGGAAATAAGATGTTTCAGAACAAAAACTATAAAAAGACTTGAAATAAACATCTTATAGCCAGTACTTTGGCCACCTCATGCGAAGAGTTGACTCATTGGAAAAGACTCTGATGCTGGGAGGGATTGGGGGCAGGTGGAAAAGGGGATGACAGAGGATGAGATGGCTGGATGGCATCACTGACTCAATGGACGAGTTTGGGTGAACTCCAGGAGTTGGTGATGGACAGGGAGGCCTGGCGTGCTGCAATTCATGGGGTTGCAAAGAGTCAGACACAACTGAGCGACTGAACTGAACTGAACTGAACTGAATCTGACAATGTTGAGAACTAGTTCTTAAAAGTTACTTAGACTTATACTTACTTAGACCTAAAAACAATTATACATTAAGTTATAAATAAAAAAGTTTATTTTAATGTTATCAAAGCAAAATTAAGGAACAGAAAAATTTTTTATCAATGTATTTAAAATTAAATTTAAAGGAGACCACATTATTTTTTATCTTCAGACATCTCTAGTCATTACCTCTAATAAACTTCCTAAACTTTCATCTTCTGCTAAAGGAACAATGAGAAGCCCTCTTGGGTTTCTAAAAATCTAAATGACAAGCATTGCAAGAAGGATTCGATGTGATTTAAAGATGTATTACAACCATAAGAAATAAAGCATCAAGGATCTTGGTTTATGCGTTTATTACCCAAATTATTATTATTCAAATGACCTTGTGTATTTTTTAAGCATATCTAATTGCCTTTGATGAAGAACCTTCATAATAAGCCTAAGGAGCATGATTAGTTAGGTGAGATGAGACCTCCAACACCTGCTGCGTAAACTGCTCCCAACTCTCCCAAGTGGGACCTGAAATCTGAAACAGACAAGTAGGGCTGGAGAGAAATAATTTTTATAATAATAGTCCTATTTTTTAAAACAAGTTAGGTAAGTGTATGACAGTTGATTTTGCTTAATATCAGTTTGAAAACATCTAAATAGTAGTTCAGAAACTCAGTGAAAGAATCAGAGATAAGAGAGTATATGTTTGCTTTAATGAAGAAATGTATATTTTGCCTTTTTGTTTAAGAAAATATAGAATTTGGCAAACTGAAAAATAAATTAAAATTATAAAAATAAACAAACTAAACTTCCATTCTCATTAAGTAGAAAATCAAAACAATTTCTATGAAATATATTGATAGGTTTAACTTTCATTTTTTTTATTTGCTACACAGAAATATCAAAATGTACTTAAGGTAACTAAATTAGTAAGTAGTCTTAAAGAAATCAAAGTACTAAAACATACAGAAATGAAATAATTTCTATTACTTTTGAATTTCCATTAGTAAATATGTAAACAAAAGGACATGTTTATCTAGAATTTTCAAAAATGATCATCTTCAATCTTGAAAGTTAGAAAGGCTTCTTGAGTCTTCTTTCAAGTAGCCCCTTCCAAGAATCAACCCCTCCGGAAGTCCAAGTAATTTGCTTACACCAGTGTACCCCAAAACTATTCACTTTCTCATCTCCTCTCCAGAAACCGCAATCTAAGCCTTGGTCACCTGCCATCTGAAACGTGACAATAACTGTCAACTAGGTTCCCCTCTTCCTCACTTGCCTTCTCTAAGCAAGTCACTTTCCACAGTGACTTTTAAAATGTAAATTCAGTCCTGTCATTCTTAAGCTTAAAATTATCTGATTGCCTTTACCATTTCACTGGATGTACCACTTCACCTGGTATTAAAGGCGGCTTCTGTATCATGGCCTGCATGACTAGGCCCCCTACCTTCTAGACTCATCTAATGCTACTATCACCCTTTACTGAATATCCATACTAGTGTGATTTCAACTCCATGAATATCCGATACTTTGGCCACCTGATGCAAAGAACTGACTCATTGGAAAAGACCTGATGTTCGGAAAGATCGAAGGCAGGAGAAGGGGACAACAGAGGATGAGATGGTTTGATGGCATGACCAACTTGATGGATATGAGTTTGAGCAAGCTTCAGGAGTTGGTGATGGGCAGGGAAGCCTGGTGTGCTGCAGTGCATGGGGTCACAAAAAGTCAGACATGACTGAGTGACTGAACTGAACTTTCTTCCCTTGGGACCAGTAATTCTGCTCTTTCCTCTATCAGAAATGATTTTCCCCAAACTTAACTCTGACTAGCCATTTCTATCTTTCCAAAGGCCTTTCCTGGTTGCTCTATATACTGTTCATCACTTTCTCTATCTCAACCAGTGAGTGATTTACCTCATAGCATTTAGTGCTGTTTTTACTCATGTATTATTTCTTATTTATTGTCCCTCTTCACCACTAAATAAACCCTGTGAAAGCAGCACATAGTTTTCTTATTCTCCACTGAATAGTCTCTTGTCCACCACAATGTCTGGCATATGATAGTTTTTTTTTTTAAGTTTTTGAATTATATTTTGCAACTGTAATATAAAACCTTCCAAAAATAATCTTCCCTATTTCCAGCTGAACTTTTACCACTTACAGGAGAACAGGAAATCCATTGTTCTTTTTCAGCAACTTGTAATATATTGACTATTGACTCATATGTGAGACCACTATATTATGGTTTCTCCCACATCCATCCTACTTTTCCACACTAATTTTCTAAGTTTTCATCCTAATACCCTATTCCCAAGTATAGAGTTAGAAAATGATAATGAAGTGGTTTCTCCTTCTCCTTAGAAGAGTAATCCTCTTCCTTCTCTTTCTTTATATATAATGAAAATATACAGGGATATTCATTTCTCAAACCTGCTCCAAGTCTAAGAAACATTAGAGTTCTCACTGAACCCAAAGAACCTTGAAGAATGTCAGAATTGGAGCAAATGGTATTGGCTGCAGAATAATGAGAACAGTAATGTTAATATTAAGGATAATGACTTTCTGGGACTTCCCTGCTACTCCAGTGTTTGAGACTCCTTCTGCAATGCAAAAGACACTGGTATGATCCCTGCTCTGGAAAGATCCCACATGCCTTGTGGCAACTAAGGCCATGGGCCAGAATTACTGAGCCCATGCACCCTCGAGTCAATTCCCCCTAACAAGAGAAGCCACCACGATGAGAAGCCGGCACACTGCAACTTTTTTAGTTGCAGTGATCGGGAGCTGCTAAAGAGTAGTTCCTGGTCACTGCAACTAGAGAAATCCTGGGCACAGCAATGAAGACTCAGAACAGCCAAAAATAAATAAACAAGCATTTAAAAAATAATAACAGCTTTCTTATATTGAGTACTTACAATAATGTTACACTAGGTGTTTATATCATTTTTCTTTGTAAAAAGTGTATGATTATCCTTATTCTACAGATAATTGACATTAGCTTTCCAGAGGTCACACAGCTAGTGATTGGTTAAGCTGTGATCTAAGATCCAAATTGTGTGTTCTCTTTGCTACATAATACTGCCTTTTGTGCCATGAAGTTACACAGATTTAAAGTTACTTAATTTTTAAAGTTTCTTATTCCTGACCACTTATCTCCTTGCCCATCCAACTTCCATTATCCCTGTACCTCCAATTTTTAGTAATGATTCAAAAAATAGATAGAAAAAACTGTTTCTTAAAAAAAAAAAAACAACAACTAAATATCATTACTGAAAGTAATTATTTTCTGGGCCTTTTCAGTTCAGTTCGGTAGCTCAGTTGTGTCTGACTCTTTGCCACCCCATAGACTGCAGTACACCAGTCTTCCCTGTCTATCACCAATTCCCGGAGCTTGCTCAAACTCATGTCCATCAAGTTGGTGATGCCATCCAACCATCTCATCCTATGTTGTCCCCTTCTCCTGCCTTCAATCTTTCCAGCATCAGGGTCTTTTCCAGTTAGTCAGTTCTTTGCATCAGGTGGCTGAAATATTGGAGCTTCGGCTTCAGTATCAGTCCTTCCAATGAATATTTAGGCCTGGTTTCCTTTAGGATGGACAGGTTTGATCTCCTTGCAGTCCAAGGGACTCTTAAGAGTCTTCTCCAACACCACAGTAAAAAAAGCATCAATTCTTCAGCACTCAGCTTTCTTTATGGTCCAGTATGGCTAATGGAAAAAGCATAGCTTTGACTAGAGGGACATTTGTTGGCAAAGTATTGTCTCTGCTTTTTAACATGCTGTCTAGTTTGGTCAGAGCTTTTTTTCCAAGGAGAAAGTGTCTTTTAATTGCATGATTGCAGACGCCATCTGCACTGATTTTGGAGCCCAAGAAAAGAAAAAGTCACTCACTATTTCCATTGTTTCCCCATCTATTTGCCATGAAGAGGTGGGACCGGATGCCATGATTTTAGTTTTTTTGAATGCTGAGTTTTAAGCCAGCTTTTTCACTCTCCTCTTTCACTTTCATCAAAAAGCTCTTTAGTTCCTCTTTGCCTGGGCCTTTTATATTGTGATTAAATTGTTTCCTTGTTCTGCAAGATTAAAATAATTATACCTATCTTAGTGGAGCAAGTAATGTTAGTGTTTTTCTGATAGGCTGCTCTGAAATCTTTCAACTGATGTAGAGGATAAGGATAATTTTTTATTATAACTGTTTGCCACAGGTATAATAAAATTTATTTTATAATAAAAATTATTTAAGGTCATTTAAGACAAAAACTAAATTGTTGTTTTCAGTGGCTCAGTAGTGTCTGATTCTTTGTGACCCCATGGACTATAGCACGCCAGGCTTTCCTATTCTTCATCATCTCCCAGAACTTGCTCAAACTCATGTCCATTGAGTCAGTGATGCCAAGCAACCATCTCATCCTTTGTCATCCCCTTCTCCTCCTGCCTTCAATCTTTCCCAGCATCAGGGTCTTTTCCAAGGAGTTGCATCGGGTGGCCAAAGTATTGGAGCTTCAGTTTCAGCATCAGTCCTTCCAATGAATATTCAGGACTGATTTCCTTTAAGATTGACTGGTTTGATCTCCTTGCTGTCCAAGGGACTCTCAAGAGTCTTCTCCAAAACCACAGTTCAAAAGCATCAATTCTTTGGCGCCTTCTTCATGATCCAACTCTCAGATCTGTACATAACTACTGGAAAAACCATAGCTTTGTCTGTAGGGACCTTTGTTGGCAAAGTAATGTCTCTGCTTTTTAATATGCTGTCTAGGTTTTTTTATAGCTTTTCTTTCAAGGAGCAAGTGTTTTTTAATTTCATGGCTGCAGTTGCCATCTGCAGTGATTTTGGAGCCCAAGAAAATAAAGTCTGTCACTGTTTCCATTGTTTCCCCATCTATTTGCCATGAAGTTGTGAAACCAGATGCCATGATCTTAGTTTTTTGAATGTGAATTTTAAAATGGGAACATGGAAATAAATTAACAAAGTCTGTGTCAGAAAATGGGAAGATACTTTATCAAGAAAGCCTAATCTCTATGTAAGTAAATACAATATTTTAATTCTGAGCATCTGAAAAGTGAAGATTAACAAGGAAAACATGAAAAATTATTTGGCTTTTATTATCTTAAAAAAAAGATAGCATTTACATAGGAACTGAGTAATGGCTTATGGATTTTTAACATAAGACACATTGAGTCAAAAGGGTTAGTATTTCCCTTAGTGATTTTATAAAAGATGCAGAATATTTTCTTATATTCTTATATTTCTTATATTGACCCCCAATATAATGATATAGTCATTAAATTATGGCTTTGTTCAGGCATCTTGTGGGGAGAAGTTACTACAGTATAATCTAGGAATGAAACTTGCTTGTGAACTAACAATGTAAAAATTAAGGGACATGATTATCCCATGCTTTTCACAGGACTCTGTGGAGGAACCATGTTTCTTTCAGTCCTGGTTAGAAACCTATTGCTATTTCTACACATTAGGGTATCATGTTGATTCTATTTTTTGCACAAATCAGTGGAAGAGTTTCTTATATTTATTTAAGTCATCTTGGTTTTCTGTTGGAAAATGGGACCAACAAATTACTGATTAATAAAAATATTTTTATTGTTGCTATTATAAAAATAAAAAGTATCCTTTCTGGATAATCTGTATTGGATAATATTAAAAGACAGTTTGAACAAACTTAAGCAATTTTTTTCAATATGGTTTCTCCCAATATTCTTAACTAAAACAAAACAAGTAAGCTGTGTAAATTCTGATGATGCTACATATTCCCTTCTACAATTTTCATTTTGTGAAAAAAGAAAGAAAACCTATAAAGGACTATTTCAGTGACATTCAGCTTCCAGACTGAAAATTTTGTAATACAAAAGGACACAAAGCAAGGCTGCTCTGCGGTCTTGAATGTGATGGTGCTAAAAAGCATTGTTGCTGTACATGCAAATAACGATCTTTTCTTTAATAAGATGAAGTTTAGGAAAAGATCTCTTTACATAGAAATTAAAACCATATTGACTTTGTATGTGGTTTTGAGTAAACAAAATACTATTTGCATCTATTACACTGTAAACATGTAATAGATGATGGCAATAATTATCATTGTTGCCAGAAAGAGAATCTGTATCTAATGATACAAGGTCAACAGGTCAAAGGTAATTATTTCTTTGTTTTTAAGAAATAGCTAAAAACTTTGAGTAAATGATTTTTATATATACGCTTATTTTTCTTTTTCAGAATGTACAGAAAGTCCTATCACATGGTTGGCTTGGCATATCCAGAAGCTGTCATAGTAACATTAAAGGTAAAACATTTCAATTATCTTAGTTGATCAAATAGTCACTTTTTCTAGTCTCTTTAAAATGATGGGAAGAAAATGAGAATAGGTCTTTGATGTAGCTTACATATCAGAATACAAAAAATTTTTTTTTAACCATTTACAAATGTCATGTGTTTCAAGTCATAACTTGTTGATTTAAATGAGGATCAGTTTGTTAATGTTTACACTAACAAAGTGTATCAATACATATAGATGTTTATCACTAACAACAGTAATATACATGTATAAATACACATACATGTGTGATGTCTTTTTTATGCTTTATGCTTTATTAATTAATTAATTATTTATTATGCTTTATTTAGGTGGATCTTGTATTCAACTTTGAGATGGCACCAGCATTTGTCAGAATACACATATTTTGTTACTATATATTATGAAACGAATGCATTATCAATGAAAAGATTTCAGTCAAATATAATTAAAGGACAAAACTTATATCAAAGAAAATTGTTTAGAATTTTAGGTCTGAGAAAGTATAAAAATGAAGATAAAATTAAAAAGTAAACAAAAAAGAAATTTATCTCTTTTATCTCTGGCTTTCCCTGTGGTTGCCCTAGTCTGAGGCCCAGTTGCAGTATTACACGTGTTAGAAATAACTAGAGTTGAAAATCTGATGTGGTAAAAGTTTTGGACTCACTTATGCCCACTTTGTGTGTGTGTGTGTATGTGAACACTGTTCCTAGACGATATTACTAAAGAGGCATTTTGTAAGCTTGTCGCTCTACATTCCCTATTTCATTCTGTTGCTTAATTGGGGTAGGAAATTCAACTTTGTCTCCTCTAATAGCTTTATGGTGGTTTCCTGTATTAACCAAAAATTTAAAGAATACTGGCAACAGGATATACCAAGTTACTTTATTTTTGATATATTAAACCCCTTTCCTAGTTTACGTTTCTATTGATTTCTTTTGTTCCTCTATTCACTTTTAAGCATCCCTTTTGCATCCCCTTTGTTTTTTTTTTTCTGCATTTGTTTTTTCTCTGCTGCATATTAGATTTTAATCTTATTCATTTAAAAAAACAATTTGTTTTTCTCAGAAGCTTTTTTATATTCATGTTTCTAAAACTATAATAGAGGCAAGTATATAACTGAAATGTCATATTATTGGATATGAATTATTCCTTAGCTTTAAAAAGATTTTTATTTCCTCATTATTTCCTCAACTGTGGGCAAGAAAGTCACTTAATTTTATTTTTATAGAAACCAACTAACAGAATATTTTGGTACGAGAGAATGCAAGCAGATTTCAAAAATGTAGTGTACAGGAAACATGAACTAACGGGTTGAGGAGAATCATCACTAAGACTGTTTTAATAATTCTCAGTTCCTGAGATACCTCCTTGCCTTGTTTGTTCTCAGGCTGACAAAGTAAAAGCCACGCATCTGCAGAAGTTTACAGATATAAATTATCATTGTTGATTAAAAAAAAAAAAATGCCCCCAAATGGAGAGTTAACCTTTTTCTCAGTTGGAAACCCCTGGCAGGAACTGTAAACAGCAGCTTTGTAACCATCTGAACTGATTCCTCTGTGTTAGCTTTGGAATTTAGTAAGAGATTTGTTTGTCTCCTTTGAGCTTTATTAATGGCAAAATGACTTCTAACAGAACTCTGAGAGATTTTAAATTTACAAACAGATCAAGCAAGTATTTTGGGATCAAATTAAGGCCAAATGCAAAGAATTTAACAAAGGTACACAAGCAAGCCAAAAAATATTTCCTTGGTGTTCCCAAATGATTAAAACTACATTTGGTGTTATTGTTACTGTTTGTCAAAAGAAAGAGTTTTAAAAGATGGCTTGAATACTGCTTATCAGACTTTCAGCTTATTACATTATGTATTGTTGTCTCTGTGAAATACACTAAATGAAAAGTTCTAATACAGGGCCTGCTTAAATTTGAAATTAATATACAGCTTTAAGGTTATCTACTTACTTACTATTCAATACTAAATCCATTCTGTGTGTGCAAACACTAGACCTTCTTTGCTAATAATTTCTGATAATCATTAGTACTGATTCTGCTGTATTTCTGTAGATTTCTAAGTTTCAGTGATTTATTTATGATTGCAAAGTCAAACTTTATCTTAATACATCTTTAATGTACTGATAACACTTGCTGCAAATCCATTTGTGGACTTCTCTGCAAGTTTTTGACCTGGAATTACCTGAATCAATATCGTTAGGTGGCTGGAGTGGTTTGATATACCTGCTCATTGCCCTCTTTCCCACAATTAGGGGGCACTTTCATAGGGTATCTGTTTCACTACAGGCCTGGTCACTTTCCTGGGGAATTGCTTGAAATGCCAAAAACACTATTCTCCTCCCCAGTGAAGAGGCCCACTTCCTTTATCTCACCATCTGTCCCTGGTAAAAAAGTAAAGATGAATCAGCCAAGGTTAGAGTGAGGAATAAGGTACTATTACTGTACGTAGAAACAGTACTCTATCTCTCTAGAGCACCTGCATATTTAAAAAAAATATATTTATTTACTTATTTTGGCTGTGCTGGTTACTCCTTGCTGAGCAGGTGTTTCTCTAGCTGTGGAGAACCGGGTCTATTCTCCCGTTGTGGTGCACAGGCTTACTGCAGTGTCTTCTCTCGCTGCGGAGCACGGACTCCTGAGCACGCGGGCTTCAGGAGTTGAGGCACGTGGGCCCCGTAGTTGCCGCTTCCGGCCTCTAGAGCACAGGCTCGGTAGTTGCGGTGCACAGGCTTAATTGGTCTGCAGCGTGTGGGATCTTCTCAGACCAGGGATTGAACCTGTGTCTCCCACATTGCCAGGCAAATTCTTTACCACTGAGCCACCAAGGAAGTATCTCCATCTTGAAAAAAAATAAAGATTCAAAATATCAAAGGTCTAAACCAAATTAGTAGGTCTTAAAAGGTGGACGTTCAAGCAGTATTGTAGGTGTGTGGGTGGGGAAGATAAATTGGGGTTATCTTCCCTCTATCCCTCAGTTAAATCACCCACATAACCTGGAATTCTACCATAAAATTAGGCCCACTTTGGGAAAATGATTTATGGCTTTCATTTGGAGAGAGACTAAGGATAAGGGAGTCATAGTTCATTGTATCAAATTGGATAACCTTGGGATTAAGGGGAAGAACTTAAGTATTATTGACTTCACTGTTGTAGATCCATAGACACTGTGTCCCTGTCATATCAGATGCTGGTGAAAGTAAAGTCTGACGTGCTGAATTGAAATCAGACCTGCTGGATGTGTAATTCTTCATCTTTCTAAGAATTTTTCATAGAAAGAAACAAAGCCATGTGATGTTGCCATATAAAATATTTACTTTTTTTCCTACAGGATGTTGATAAATGGTCTTTTGATGTATTTGCCTTGAATGAAGCAAGTGGAGAACATAGTCTGAAGTTTATGATTTATGAACTATTCACCAGATATGATCTTATCAACCGTTTCAAGGTCAGAAACATGAACAAAAGTAAAATGCTCTTAGAATGAGTTATCTGTGTGAAAGTGAAAATGCAAAATGTTGATTCATTAATCAATTCATCTAAAAATGTTTCTGGGTTGGCAGATCACAGAACTGTGGGGATGAGTTCACAGCATGATATGGCTGTTCTCCACAAATCATTGACATTTCTTTATTTCCACTGTGGTATCATAAAGTCATGATAGCATCATTGCAACACGATACGAATGTCACCTTGAATTATTCATGGAACGCTCACGTAAACATTGGAATCTGTGTCTTAAAGAAATATGAGTTTCCTAAAATGCGAAATGAACTATTTCTGGCAGCTTTTCTTAAAATGAAAGGGCTTCTAATTAACTTCACTTAGAGCTATCTCAGCAACAAATTTGATTAAGATTTCTCAGTGTGTATCTATGGAGTCATGATATTTTTAGAGTTAGAAGTTACTTGGAGGTCATTTATTTTAAACTCCTTGAATTACTAATAGAAAAACTAGATTTTACCAGTTGTAATTGGAAAATTTTACACCTTTAAAAACTAGCCTTCTTATTTGACTCTAGAATATATAAAAATTTAAAGACTGCTATATGGTTAAGACTGTTATTTCATCCATCTTAATTAAACATTTGGGGGTTATAATTTTCATCAGCTTTGAAAACTGACAGATTAATGAACTGTTTTCTTGGAACAATCCGCATTTAACTTTAAGAAACTACTGCCCACCTCTGACTCACTAATGTGTCCCATCCCAAACATCTTTGTGCTCATGTTAACTTAGTGCCACTCTTTTGGTCAAAATATAATCCTAATTATTACTTTCTGCAGATTCCTGTTTCTTGCCTAATTGCCTTTGCAGAAGCTCTAGAAGTTGGTTACAGCAAGTACAAAAATCCATACCACAATTTGATTCATGCAGCTGATGTCACTCAAACTGTGCATTACATAATGCTTCATACAGGTATCATGGTAAGAAAGTCTTTGTGATTGAAGCTTGTTAGTTTGCAACTTCTAATCCCATTCCCTTCTCATTGTTTCTTTAATACTCATAAAAGTATTATAAGTATCTTCTGGATTTTTGAGGGTTAACAAGTTATCTATAATATACATTTTTTTTAAATATTTTAACTCAGTGAAAAAAGATTTCCAGAAGCAAGTGAAAACATACTGCAATTTTTTTCAAAATTTGGACCATATGACATTTTCATTTGTAAATTCCTGTGGCTCAGATAGATGGTAAAGAATCCACCTGCAATACAGGAGACCAGGATTCAATCTGTGGGTCGGGAAGATCCCCTGGAGAAGGGAATCACAACCCACCCCAATGTTCTTGCCTGGAGAATTCCATGGACAGAGGATCCTGGCAGGCTACCTACTGTCTATGCTGTTGCAAAGGGTCAGACATGACTGAGTGACTAACATTCACTCACTCACTTTCCCCATAGGAATCAACCTCCAGAAAAGTGACCTAGAAAAAAAGCCTTTGGAATAAAAGTTAGTTGTAGTGCTCTTCCCTCATTTCATTAACCAGGCTGACCTCACTAGCTTTTTCTCTTTTATATGCTTGTATCACTAATTACAATCAAATCCTAATAGATATTTTTGTAAATTATTCATGTGGATTTTTCCAAATTCTTCGTCTTCCTCTTTGCATCTGAATGGATCAGTTGATGACTGGATAAATGGTTCAGCAGTGCAAATCCTGGAACAACAATGAGTAGATAATGGGAAGTCTGAGACAGCCTGGAATTCCTGTAATGTCTCAGAGCATAGGATGACTTCCAAGAGATAAAAAGGGAAGGGCAGTCCTTCCTTCTGAAGGTTCCAAACTGGGAGGGGTTCATCCCAAGGTATGAGTCATTGTTGAGATCCCCAAAATCTAAGTACATTTTTGAATTCTCATGTGTTGACCTACGTGAAGCAGTACCATAAAACCCATGTAAGTAGAATGGTCTAGCAAACTCTATAATATACATTGCCTACCTGTTTGGATTTCAGACATCACGTCCTTTTTATTGGTGTGGGTCATTGGCATTCAGAGCTACATGACTAGTACTCCTCCATATTTCATCATTCTTCCCCAGAGACTGTATTCCTTACCTAGTGCCACACAAAGCCCTTACAGACACAATATGGAGCCCTGAAGATCTTGAAAACTTATAACAGGTACACGATTCTCCAAGTTTATTGTATACCTGTGTGTTATATACATTTCCCCTCAAGAATCTAGTGTTTTATTTACTACATAAGATCCCTTTTCTATGATTTGTCGAAAGGTGTCTTATACAATGACTAAAGAAATTATCTATTTTACTTCTGCATCTTTTTTTTTTTTTTTTTGCCTCCTAAATATTGCAGATCTATCAATGCTTTGGGCTCAGATTCCACTCCTGCCTGGTATTTCAATTATCTGTTTCTTCAAAACAAACTACTCTAAACCTCAATGGCTTATAACAATAATTTATCGTATTTCTCAAGGGTTGTTGGTTAGAAGGTCCCAAACAGAAAGTTCTCCCTTGGGGTCTCTCATGTGATTGTGACCAGCTAGCAACTATGGAGACAGATATCTGAAGACATCACTGGGCAGGCATCCACAGTGGTTCAGTCATATGGCTGGCAGTTGACGATGGCTAGTAGCTGAGAGCTCAGCTGGGCTTTTAATGAAGAAATTTTTTGGAATATCACTGCCAATTCAATAGAAATTCACATTATATTGACAGGATCAGCAAGTAATATAACTGCTTTGGAGTTAAGGCCTGCTTTGGGGGAGGCAAAAACCAAAAACCTTTACTGATGCAGTAGCAAGATTCTCTTGTAACCTTCTAGAAGGCTGAATTATATGTAATCATACCTTTGTATTCTCTTTTTAAGTTGTAAATATAGATATCACTCAGTTAAGGCATAAATGTGCCCAATGAGCCAAATCAAATGTAGTCATGGTTGGACTTGGTCCTTGGTTGAAGTTTACTCATAATTCATTTGACACTTAAAGGGAGGAAAGAGAAGTTAGCAATAATAAGTAGAAACAAACATTCAAAGATATAGCTTTAAAATATTGTACAATTTTAAAAAGTAGTATGTATGACTTTCTTTATATGTTTCTCTTCCCAGCATATGTGCATATGCATACACACATGCACACAGATTCTTTTAAAGCTCCCATTGGTTTAATCAGACTTCCTTGTCACAGCTGTTCCTTGGACTCTGGTTTCCCTGGGTTTTATATGCATGGCAATTAATGTGAAAATGGAGAAGGAAATGGCAACCCACTCCAGTGTTCTTGCCTGGAGAATCCATGGACAGAGGAGCCTGGTAAGCTGCAGTCCATGGGGTCGCTAAGAGTCGGACACGACTGAGCAACTTCACTTTCACGTTTTACTTTCATGCATTGGAGAAGGAAATGGCAACCCACTCCACCATTCTTGCCTGGAGAATCCCAGGGACCGGGGAGCCTGGTGGGCTGCCGTCTATGGGGTCGTACAGTCGGACACGACTGAAGGGACTTAGCAGTAGCAGTGTGAAAAACAGAGTGCCTCCTGACTCCTGCACATGCTGTTACATGGGGAATAAATGCTGTAACATCTTCCTGGTTAGATCTGCTTGCTTTTTCCTTTCTAAGGTCTTGGTCTTGAATCTGATAGCGAGGTGGTTTTCATTTTACATGTTTATCATTTCCTGTTTTCTGAATTCTGTGGCATTGAAAAGTTAAATGAAATATTTAAGTGTTAGTCTGAAATGGAAACTCAGAACAAAATAGAATGGAAAAGCTCTGCCTGCTTTGGTATAAAACTATCTGCTTTAATTATGAAGTATGAGGAGAAGATATATGCCATTTCAGGGTGGTAGGTAACCAGGATGTTGTTTGCTTAAGTACTGCAAATGTAAAGGCAACCAAATAAAAGTCTCCTAGTTCAGCTTTGCAATCTCGGTGCTGACGATGACATTAAACAGATGAGGGATGCTATGTTAGCGGGCAAATAGAGAAAATCAAACCCACAATGTGAGTTTACCCTCAGACTTGCAAGGAAGGCTTGTTCCAGAATCTAACAAGCTATTCCAACTTCTCTGGGAGATGGGAAATCTGGCCCAGCCTGGCATGACTCCTAGAAAGTTTAAATTGTTAGTAAAGATGACATAGTCACTTTTTGAGATACTAACCGATAAATATAACTTCACTATACTACAGCAGGTTTGGTTTAGAAACTTATTTCTAAATTCATCCTTTAACAAGAAAAGTGTTGGTGGACTCAATTCTTATCCCTTAGCTTGGCCATTACAAAAATAGTTGAGTTGGAGACTGTCAGTGTTGTCTAGGATCAGGAAAATACATTTAAACTAATGTGAAATTTTATGATTGATGATGAGAGGAAAAGCAAAATGAATTTTCAGTGTATTGACTATTTTGTCAAAACTAGGTTATACTACCAGCTCGACAGTTTTTTGCAAGCTATTTTAATAAGCTTTTTAGATTAAAAAAAAAGTGGTAGAAGTTGAGTATTAATTTTCACACATATGAATGTATTGGTTCTTTGAAACAAACAAACAAAAAAGCCTTATAGAAATATGCATTTAGCTGAAGACCCAAAGATTTGATATGGAGAAGACAGGGTCACTTACCTTAGTGTTTTAGTCAATGTCCTGCTGTTTCAGAATGGTCTTATCAGCATGGCGTTTACGGAGCACTCCAGTAGCACCCTAACACTATCAGGTGACCAGTGCAGCCTGTTAGCTGCAAAATGTTCACAGGACCATTGCCTGAACGGGATTGCGATGGAGCCGTTGTCCTTCAGTTTGTTGGCATCATATTGGGATACTCTCAGGCCTGGAGTAGGCAGTGCAGAGCTGATGAGACAGCTGACCCTCTGTTTCCCTCTCTCTCCTTTTGTCACTTGTTGCTCTGTGCAAGGTGACAGGGGCGTGTGGTAGCTTGAGCTATTTGCTAGAGATCAAATGCTTCACCATGTACTGCCAACCCGCTTCCAAATGACTCTTTGAATATGAAACCATCTGAGAGCCTTGGCAAGAGAACACTTATATTTGAGGGCTCCTGGCATTGTATTCTCTCTGATACTGAGTTGAAGAGAAGTACTTGAAAACTATTCCTTTGGAACTTGTAGTCCTCTGATGATACCCAGAAATAGCCCCTCATACTTTGAAACTACTCAGTTTTTCTCCAATCTACAAAAATATGCTACTATGTCTCTATTCTACAAACTACATGGAAATTCTGTTCTTATAAATGACTTCCAATACAACAGTGTTTGGAAGAGTGGACACAGTGTGGGCTTTCAAGGCAAGCAGATATTGATTTCAAACCTAACTTCCCCACTACCTAGCTTCCTTGCCGTCTACTTCTGTTCCCTGGTCACTAAAATGTGGTTTAATAATGCCAACCACCTTGCAGTATGACAGTGAGGAGTAATGATATCATATGTGGAAACCTAACCTAGTTCCTGAAACATAGCAGCAATTAGTAAGAAATATTATATTTATTATACTATATATTAACTTATATGTATTATGTATTAATACTATTATAATATACTCACTTTACACATTGGGTTAGTTATAGCAAACTAACTCAGTCTATTCAAAGGGATAGAGAGAAAAGGTTCAAAACTACCTGTAATGTAAGGGGTTATTAATTATGCTTTTTTAGATACACCAGGAACTAACAGGTTAATGTGACTTTCTAACCTAAAATTCTCCCAGCCTTATACACACATACACACACACACACATACATTCTCTATTGTATACACACACACACACAAAATAATTCAGATATGAAAATTACATCATAAGTCTTAAAGCTTTGTTAGCTTCTCTACCCATCAGTGTATCCAGTTAAATTATCTAGAAATTCTGCTTTTGAAACCTTAGAAGAATGTATTTAACATATTGCCTCCCTTAAATAATGAAGGCTATTGTCATCCACAGAAGGAACTGTTGAAAGAACAGAAATTTTGGAATCAGACAGATTTCAGTTTGAATTCCTGCCCTGCCATTTGAAAGCTATGTGACCTACTGCAGATTGATTCACTTCTTTAGGATTTGGCTGTGTTATCTGCCAAATGAGATTTAAAACATTTACCTTGTAAATGGTAAATAGGGTGATTATAAAAATTAAATGAAACCGTCTGCCTAAAATGTCCAATTAATGTTAGTTCCTTCTCTTTCTCTTTTCTTTCCATCAACACTGTACATGGTGTTAATGGCAGTTAGTACCTTTCTCTGGTATAATTTGAGGGCTTTACAAGTAAGTCTCCCTGGGCACTTCTCTAGGCAAAATGCAGTGTAGATGAAGCACAATACCTACACTCCTCATGACTCTTCAGTTTAACTCTTTATTTCTGTCCATTAGGAATAAGAAGAACTTAGGTTATGTACTGACCACTGTTCTGGTTGGGAAGAGTGATATGATTCAGGTTTATTCTCTGTGACTTGTCCTCATGAGTCATTTACAAAATCCTTGAATTTAAGCAACCATTTTCTGAGTTAGAATTCTCATTTGACACCAGTATAAAATAAATTGTCAACCAAGGAGATAAAAATTAGCCCCCAGCTCTACTTTCACTAATATGAAATAGATGTATTTTTCAATTAAATGTGAATGTTCAATGTTTCTCTCTTCCCAAACTAGTTAAATTTAATTGTTAAGATGATAGTGTGACAATAAACAAGATGAATTCATGAAGGAAGTACTGTTTATGGGAGGCAGAGATTAATAAGACCAACAACAGGAAGCATATATATAATCAATTTTGACAGCTAGGAAGATAACAATTTTAAATACTTTGAGATAATCTATAATTAAAATTTATCTCTGATTTCCCAATTTAATTTTTTTACAATTGCAGCTTTATAGTCTCTGTTATCATAGTAGATACAAAATGTTGCTTTTAAAAATCACAGATAAGTCTGTAAATCTTAAATATAACCAATAGGAAATATTTAAGAAGATGGGTGATTTTTTTTCTAACAATTTTCTCTAATGAAGCAATGGATTTCTGGGGGTTACAAAATCTGGTTTAACTTAAATTGCTATTCATTTCATGGTATTTAATTCCATAGTCTCAATGGGGACATTGGAGGCTCAGTCCCAGTTCAGCCTGTAATATAAGCCTTTACGTCATTTCCTTTTAATGACTCACAATTAAATGAACCTATAAACACAGTGCAGCTAGTTATATTAACTCTCCTTGGTTCTGAATATCATTTCTGCTTCAGTTATCCAACTGTGAGGCATTTATTTTTGAATTGCAATCAGTAAAGATATGTTAGTTCACTATTATTTTCCAGATCCAATACCTTAAACAGTGTATTTAAGGAAATGAAAGTCACTCAGTTGTGTCCAACTCTTTGCGACCCCATGGTCTATACAGTCCATGGAATTCTCTAGTCCAGAATACTGGAATGGGTAGCCTTTCCCTTCTCCAGAGGATCTTCCCAACCCAGGGATTGAACACAGGTCTCCCCCATTGCAGGCGGAGTCTTTACCAGCTGAGCCACAGGGGAAGTCCATTTAAGGTAATAAGTTCAGTAAAATGCCATTTATTCTGTATTTACTATATGATAAGACTTGTGATAGGTGCCACACCTATATCAACTTTAAATTTCTTTTAAAATCCACAGGGGGATGGTCACTAATTCTCTTTTCATGGAAACTGTGCCTGAGAGAGTAAATAACTTATTTGCCGGGTTTAAGACCAGAATTCTCTGATTGCAGTCTCTTTCCACCATTCCCTATTACTTCCTCCTAATATTAAAACTGGTGAAATTCAATTCAGCAGACAAATGTTAAGTTCCTACTATGTGCCAAATACCATGATGTGTTATATGAAAGCAGCAAAGATGAATAAGACTGTGCCTTTTGGCAACCATGAAACTCAACAGTGTCACCTCCACTGTTTGATTCATAGCCTTACAGTGGCTTCTCCTTGACTTTTATTCAAAGTCCTAATTCATCAGCTCTCATCAAGGTAATCTATCGACTCTTTCCCATACTCCACCTTCTCTTTTCAGTCTCCCTTCACTTGACTGTCCAACACAATTGTACTCTCAGCAGTGCAATTTCCATATAGGCCTCTACAGTACCATTCCATATTTACTCTTTCTATTCAGAATCTCTCTGTTCTCAACCTTGCATTTAACTACCAATATTTGTCCATCCTTCGTCCAAGATCCACAGCCACCAAATAGATGTCCTATCTACACCTTTATTCTGTGAGTTTTCATCAAGTATGCATGTACTTTACATTGTATTTTTCTGCTACTTTGTGCAAAGCCTTTTCCATGTATATGGAATAAGACCATTAAGAGCAAGTTCCATGTCATTTTGGGTCTTCCATTCCTGCCATCAAGTGCTACCCACTTACAGTGCTCTCCAATAGAACTTCCGTGGTGATGAGACGTTTTCTGTCTGCACTGTTCCGTAAGACAGCCACTTGCCACTATTGAGCAGTTGACATGTGACTACTGTGACTGAAACAGGGAACTTAATTTTACTTATTTTTAATTTAAATAGTCACGTGTGATTGTCATATTGATCCATGCAGTTAAAGTGTTACACAACATGTGAGTGGTGAACAAACTATTGAATTACCTAAATGAACTTATAACAGTAGAGAAAATTTGTTAAACCATCTAATTGATAACAACAAAATATCAATGTATTTGAAGCAGTGCTCTGGATTTTATGTGAAAACATTTACTCTTTCATCGCTATTAAGTTTAACTGTATCATCATAAAATAGATGTATTATGAAGAGCAAACGATAAACTCTTGGAAACTCTTCTAAATTTCTAAATATAAAACTTAAAGTTCAGTTTCTCTAATGACCAAAGTAAACATTTTCAACTCGTTTCTCATAGTAAATTCTTCTACAAAAGTTGAGCTAAAAGACATTTTAATATTATATGAGTCATATGTTAAAAATTACTGAACTCTAAATGATTTCATTTAGAGTTTGGGTGAGGTTAGCTTTACCCAAATTGGTAAGGCTGTAAATTCAAAATTCATTTAGAGCTCACCTTTTAAATAATAGAAAATTATCATTTTTTCCAATCAACAAGGAAAATTATAATGTCTAGATTTTTAACTTACAAGTCATTAAACAATCATCAACCTTGTGAAGCATCCACTATGTACAGTTAATGGAGATGAAAAAGGGAAAATTATTTAAACTTCATAAAAAGAATTTTATATAATGATTTATACTGTGTGCAATGAAGCTTTCTATAGAAAGACAACATTGACTCTACTTTGGATGTGATGGAATCTTTCCTTGATTTAATAGCACTGGCTGACTGAACTGGAAATTTTAGCAATGGTCTTTGCCGCTGCCATTCATGACTATGAGCATACAGGGACTACAAACAATTTTCACATTCAGACAAGGTAAGGTAACGGATTAACTTTTCTAAGTTAAAATTTGACATTTGTTTTTCTGAGTATTACTTATTCTTTAAGAGGATTTCAAAATAATAATGAAGATGTCTAAAAAAATGAATTTAATAGATTTTAGCAAAGTGCCTTCAGCTGCAAACACTTCAGTCAGTTCCTATTTATGTTCTTTAAATTGCTAAATATGCCACAAAAAGATAAAAGATTCTATTTATCAAGAATCTTTTATCTTTTTGTGGCATATTTAGCAATTTAAAGAACATAAAAATGTATAAGATAGTTTTTCTGTGCCCAGAACTTATGTTAAACTGTCACGCAAGGCAGACATTTATTCACTGGAACAAATCTGGCATCATTTGTTTGATATCAGTTTGTCAGTTTTATGTCAAGGCATCAGTTCAGTGTCATTATGTATTTGAAAGAATGAAAATTTATTTTTGAAAAAAAATCTAAAAATAAAACAAATCTTATTTCCAGGTTAATAAGCAATGTTAAAACAATTAGAAAATTGGATTTTTAATTGTGGTAATAATGGTAGTTATTCAAATCAAAATATCAGAGTAGAGGTGCATTAGTTGGTTAAGGCTGTCACACAATACTACAGTTTGGGTGGTTTAAATAACAGACATTTTCTCAAAGTCCTAAAGACTCAACATGCAAAATCAAAGTGTAAGCAAGTTTGGTTTCTTCTGAGGCCTCTCCCCTAGGCTTCCAGATGGCTGACTTCTTGCTGTGTCCTCAGTGACCTTTTTCCTTGCTTGAGCATACCTTGGGGTCTCTTCCTGGTCTTACAAGGACATCAGTCGTGTTGGATTAGGGCCCCACCCTTATGACCTTTTTTAACATTCGTTGTGTCTTTAAAGGCCTTAGCTTCAAATGCAGTCACATTCTAAGGTACTGGGGTTAGGATTATAAACATAATTTGGGGGAACTCATTCAGTCCTTAATAGAAAGGGGCTTTAAGCTCTTTCTGGTTGCAAAGAGATCTCATTGCTCGAGAGGCAGAATTTGGTCCAGGATCATCAGGATCTGATTCACGTGTATACACGGGATCCTGAATTTCTATGTCTTCCACTGGTCAGAGATGGTTAAGATGGAGATGTAAGTTAAGAGACTGATTTCACTCTGGAACTACTGTAGATCTCTCTTCTTGTTGAGGGAAAACTAAGTTGAATTATTTTTTGTTGTTTATTTTTAGCTCCTAGAGTAGATTTAGATTTACATAAAAATTTAACAGAAAGTACAGAGCTCCCAAGTACTCCTTCCCCAATCCCACAGTTTCACCTGTTTTTAACATCCTACCTCAGGTGTGGTACAGTTGTTACAACTGATGAACCAATATTGATACGTTATTATTATCTAAAATCTATAGCCTACATTTGGAGAAGGAAATGGCAACTCACTCCAGTATTCTTGCCTGGAGAATCCCGTGGACAGAAGAGCCTTGATGGGCTGCTGTCCATGGAGTCGCACAGAGTCGGACACGACTGAAGTGACTTAGCATGCATGCATAGCCTACATTACAGTTTACTGCTTGTGTTATCCATTTTATGAGCTTTACACATGTATAATGCCAAGTATATACTATTACAGTATCATCCATAAGAGTTTCACTGCCCTAAAAGTCCTCTGTGCTTCATCTTTTCATTCCAGCCTCCCTCCTTCCTGCTTTAACCACTGCAATCCCTGATCTTGTTAAGGTCTCCAGTTTTGCCTTCTCCAAAATGTCATATAGTTGAAATAATACAGTATAAAGCCTTTTCAAACTGGTTTCTTCTACTTAACAATATGCATTTAAGGTTCCTCTATGTCTTTTCATGAGTTGATAGCTCATTTCTTTTTATTACTGAATAATATTCCAGTGTGTGGATGTCCCAGAGTTCACTTATTCAACTACTGAAGGATATCTTGGTTTCCTCTAAATTTTAGAGTTTGTGTAAATGTTCATGTGCAGATTTTTGTGTGGTCTTTTTTTGTGCAGTTTTTTAACAGCAATATTTTAAAAACTGACTTCCTAGCTATAGGAGTTTGTTGTTTTTATGTGGGGAATATAGAAACATTAAAATACTTGGCATTTTATAGCTTCAAGGGATCCTACAGTGACTGAGATCCACATTCTATAACCTCTGGTCTAATCCTCACAGTCTAAGAAGAGAAAACAAAGATCTCAATAGAGGAAATTAACTAAGAATATGCACATAGTCACTTGATGCCAGTAGCAGGGTTGAGAAACTGAGATGAGGGACACTTGCTCTCAATCCAGTCTACTTAATGTAACTCTGCTCCCATGGCCAAAGACAGACATATAACAGTCATAATCTTTTATAGCCTTCAATGGATGGACTTGAAAATTATGGCCCCTTGACAGAGACAGAAGGGTTGGAATTCAGACAATGAAATGTTGGAGAAAGCATTCTGTCTATCCCTACAGTCTCCCAGATTAAAAGAGCATAAGTGACCAGGAAGACCTTGTGCAGCAAGAATATTACTAACCACACATTTATAGCATATAGAGATGTCTTGTTTTCGTTTGTGTTAAACATCAAAGGAAAGGGAAACTATGCAGATCATTTTTGCTTAGCAAAGGCTCTTCTACATCCACTAAATTCATAAGTGGGATTTTAAAGACAGCTCATTATTGAGCTGGGCCCTGAGTAGGGTCACAGTTTTGGGAATTAGAGAAGGGAGCAAGTGATTTGCTTCCAAAAAAACATTTCTTTCTCTTTGTACTTTGCAAAGTAAAGGCAATGGACTGGCCTCCAGCAGCAGTATAAATTATCATTCCTAGCTTTCTCCTTTTATCACTGATTTACAACTGGATGAAGATTCACAACTTACTTTAGACAGCAGAGAAGAAAAGTAGATGGTGAAAAAGAAGGAGGAGGAAGAAGAGAAGGAGAAAGAGGAGAGAGAGGAGGAAGATGAATACACTTTTTACCATTTTATATTAAGAAGCTTTGTATAAAAAGTGAGGGAAAGGTCTGCTAGTATTTTATTTATTTTCTTATAAATTTTCTATTAGGATCAATTATTTAATGGATTAATTCTACAAGAACTTGAGCATTTTATGAACAAAAAGGTTGCAGTGATCACAGATGCAACAATATGATGTGCTTTTAGAAGCTCTGTTGGCTTCACATTTTGTCCAAATATTGTCCAATATTGGTCTTATGTTACTGATATTAATAATTTCTATTTTGTATTATTCTTTGTTATTTGTATTTAGAGTTGCTTGTTTAATATGGAAACCTATTTACTAGATAATGCAAAATGTCTGAAAAATAATTTAAAACATGGTGCAAGGTTAGATTTGAGTTCAACACAGACATTATAAGCCATAGAAATCCTTGAAAGTGTAAATAAATAGAGATAATTTCCTCTTTGTGAAAAGCAAATGCTAAGCGACATGTTACCATGGACACTGAGTATTGCTTAGAATTTTGTTCTTTCCATAGCAGTCATAGATTATCTCAAACATTAAAACCATTCTGTATTCTCAGCATCTTGTTGGATTTATGAGACAAAATCACATAGACTTTGTTGTAATTAAATCTGATTAAAAAACACATCTTTGTTTGTTGCTGAAAGGAAGAAATAGTGATGCTTAGATCCCTATTATACAATAAACTTGACAAAATGACCATGGATAAATCTGAGGTTGTATGATACAAAATATGTCTGAAGATACTTGCACAAAATATATTTAATTTTCTCTCAAAAGGATTGCATATATGTGTTCCTAGTTCAGTTTTCTGTATATTGAGCTATGATTATTGATAATAAAATTTAAAAGGAAATGACCTATTAGGCACTAGAATAGTTACTTCCTCTTTTGTTTCCAGAACTGTTATAAAAGTGGAATAACATATGCAGATAGCTAAGGGCATATATTACCTCCCCGCAATAGATTTCCTTTTAAATTTGATCTTTAACAAAGACACAAATACAATACAATGGAGCGAAGACAGTCTCTTCAACAAATGGTGCTGGAACAACTAGAGAGCCACATTAAAAAAAAAAAAAAAATCCAGACCCAAACCTTATACTGTTCACAGAAATTAATTTAAGATGAATAATAGACCTAAATGTAAAATGAAAAACTCCTAGAAAATAACATAGGAGAAAATCTAGACGATCTTAGGTATAGCAAGAGAGTTACAAGATTAGCCAAAGAGTAGGAGAAAATGTTTTCAAAAGGTACATATGAAAAAAGACTATTGTACAAAACATATAAAAAACACTTAAAACTCAACAATAAGAAAACAAACAGCCTGGTTTTAAAACTGCTCCTTAACAGACACTTCACCAAAGAAGACACACAGATGACAAATTAGAGTATGAAAAGATTCTCCATATTATATGTCATCAGGGATATGCAAATTAAACAATGCGATATCACTATGCATCTATTAGAAAGGCTAAAATCCAGAACATTGACAGCACCAAACACTAGTGAAGATGTGAATCAACAGGAACTCTCAGGTGTCACTGATGGGAATGCAAAATGGTACAACCATACTGGAAGACAGTTTGGTAGTTTCTTATGAAACTAAATATATTCTCACCATATGAGCTGATAATTACTCTCCTTGGTATTTACCCAAAGGAGCTGAAAACTTATGTACACATGAAAACCTGCACATGGATATTTATAGCAGCTTTATTCATAATTGCCAAAACTTGAAAGCTACTAACATGCCATTTAGCAGGTGAGTGGATAAATAAACTGTGATACACCTAAATAATGTAATATTATTTAGTGCTCAGAAGAATTGAGCTATCAAGCCATGAAAAGATATGAAGGTAACTTACATGCATACTAAAAGGTTCAAGAATCCAATCTGAAAAGGCTACATAGAGTCATATGACATTCTAGAAAAGGGAAAACGGTGAAGACAATAAAAAGACCAGTGGTTGCCAGGTATTAGGGTGATGGGAAGGGAAGTCTGAATTGGCAGATCACAAAGGATTTCTAGGGCAGTGAAAATAGTATAATACATTAATGGTAGATACATGTCATTTTACATTAGTCCAATTCCATAAAATTTACACCACTAAGAGTAAACCCTTAATGTAAACTATGGTCTCTGATAACAATGTTTAATGTAGGTTCATCAGTTCTAATAAATGTACCTCTGTGGTTGGGAATGTTAATAATGGGGGAGGCTATGCATGTGTGGGACCAAGGGGTATATGGCAAATCTCTGTACATTCTGCTCAATTTTGTTGTAAACCTAAAATTGCTCTAAAAGATAAAGTCTGTTTTTTAAAATTATTATACAGTGGAAAAAAAAATGAAAGTAAGTACTTCTGTAAATTTAGGTGTTCACTTATTGGATTTTTACTGATATTATTATGCCTTATGCCTTGAGTATTGTTAATAGATACTCATGAGGTCTGAAGAAATCCTCTAGTAGGCATTTTGTTTTTATTTCTTAGGTCAGATGTTGCCATTTTGTATAATGATCGCTCTGTCCTTGAAAATCATCATGTGAGTGCAGCTTATCGCCTTATGCAAGAAGAAGAAATGAATGTCCTGATAAATTTATCCAAAGATGACTGGAGGTGAGTTTCAGAGGAAATATAGAGGAAATTTAATTTCAGGGAAAATGTTATGTAATTTAACATGAAGAAAACAGATGAAAGGCAATCCTTTAATCACAAAACAAACTAAATTCCCCTTGACTGGAAGATTAGTACTGGAAGACTATTCAGGAACAAAGCTCTGTAGACGGAGCTGAACTATTTCAAGGCCAATTTAACGTCTATATGCATCATAACCAATCCATAAGACCATGTATCACATAACACCTTAAGATACATAATTACATACTCCTTGAAATGGTGCTAAAGTGCTTAGTCACTCAATCATGTCCAACTCTTTGTGACCACATGAACTATAGGCCTCCAGGCTCCTCTGTCCATGGACTTCTCCAGGCAAGAATTGTGGAGTGGGTAGCCATTCCCTTCTTTAGTGGATCTTTCTGATCCAGGGATTGAACCTGCGTCTCCTGCATCTCCTGCATTGCAGGCTGATTCTTTACCATCTAAGCCACCAGGAAAGCCCTCCTTGGAATGGAGTTCTGCTCAATTGTACCGATATGTGGTCTTACATTTATTCAGAATTTTTGTGTCTGATTCCTTCATATATTACTTTTTTGTACATGGATATGAGCTTTTCTAAAAAACAAAAACTCACCATTTGGGGAAAAAACTACAAATATGCTACAATGACCTAGATGCAGAGGGTAATCTTAAATATTTCTCCAAACCATCTGTATTCTTAAAAAAAAATTTACATGAAAAGGTATTGCTTATTGCCATGCAGGAGAAAATAATAAGATATACCCCTCCCACTTAGTATACATTTCCTCTTTTCCTCTTGATCCTCTGGTCATCATTGTCCCCTTCATTTACTGTAGGATTGCCAGATACATCAAATAAAAATAAAGGACATACAATTAAGTGTACATTTCAGATAAACATAGAGGTTTTTTAGTGTAAGTACATCCCTAGTTAGCTCTATGGTGGGGCTAATGGCGACCTCCTCTAAGAGGGCTTATGCCATACCCAGGCCTACTGCACCCAGAGCCCCTGTCCCTGCGGCGTCCACTGCTGACCCGTTTCCACAGGAGATGATCAAACACAGTTCTGTCTCAGTCTTTGTGGGGTCCCTGGGTTCTGGTGCACACAAGGTTTGTTTGAGCCCTCTGAGCGTCTCTGGCAGGAATGGGGTTTGATTCTAAACTTGAATTCCCCTTCCTAACGTCTTGCTGGGGCTTCTCCTTTGTCCTTGGACGTGGGGTATCTCCTCATAGCCGCTCCAGCACCTACCATCTTATTGGGGTTTCTCTGACCTTGGACGTGGGGTATCTCCTCATGACTGGTTCAGCGAAATGCAGCCACCGCTCCTGATCTTGGACATGGGTTATCTCCTCTCCACACAAAACTGTGATCAATAGACTGTAAACATGCTCATTAAGTTCCTTGGCTACATCCTTCAGGTTGCCAAGGACTAATTCCAGATCCTCCACCATGCTCTTGATCTGTTCCTTCACCTTGGTTTTTTTGGGTTCCAACAATATTAGAGGGGCTACAGAATCACTGCAAATGGTGATTGTAGCCATGAAATTAGAAGATGCTTGCTCCTTGGAAGAAAAGTTATGACCAACCTAGACAGCATATTAAAAAGCAGAGACACTACTTTGCCAACAAAGGTCTGTCTAGTCAAGGCTATGGTTTTTCCAGTGGTCATGTATGGATGTAAGAGTTGGGCTATAAAGAAAGCTGAGCACCGAAAAATTGATACTTTTGAACTGTTGTGTTGGAGAAGACTCTTGAGAGTCCCTTGGACTGCAAGGAGATCCAACCAGTCCATCCTAAAGGCGATCAGTCCTGAATATTCATTGGAAGGACTGATGCTGAAGCTGAAACTCCAATACTTTGGCCACCTGATGAGAAGAGCTAACTCATTGGAAAAGACCCTAATGCTGGGAAAGATTGAAGGCAGAAGGAGAAGGAGACAACAGAGGATGAGATGGTTGGATGGCATCACCGGCTCAATGGACATGAGTTTGAGTAAACTCCGGGAGTTGGTGATGGACAGGGAGGCCTGGCTTCCTGCAGTCCATGGAGTCGCAAAAAGTTGGCCACGACTGAGTGATTGAACTGAACTGACATCCCTAGTATTCTGTGACCTACTTATATTTTTTAAAAAGCTTTATCTTTAACAAAGCTCTCATTAAATCAGTTAACACGCTGAAAACAATCCAATTCAGATGCAAACATCAAAGGTTTGTTTGTTTTATAATTTAAATCAAGCTAAAAGGAAATGTCCAAAGAAGTAACCTGGGATTAAGATCTGCCTTAAAATAAAGAAATAAGAGGTTAATTTAGAGTTTAAAAGAGGCCCTAATTTCCCATGGTTATTTTTTTCAAATATTCAAACTTCCTGGATTTTCAAGGCCAGAAAAAATATGGGCTCACTTTTACAGACATAGAAAAACTGTAACGTGGGAAGAAAGAGGCATTTTGTTTTGGGAACCCAGTTCAGGGCTTACATTTCATTCCACAGGAAACATAGCCCAGTTGGGTCACCAACCTAGGAAGGATCTAATCATAAAAGGCAGCACTGTTGGGTTTGTGGAAAATAGAAGGGCAAGGGTAGAATCAGGTGCCGAGTTGGTTCCTAAGGTCCCAGAGATTGACTGTTTCCATCTAGAATATTAATGTATTTCTTCATCAGTGATTATCCTTCCCAGGGGTTATATTTGCATTATTAATTTTTGTTATTCCTTTGAATTAACCCTCTTCTTCTCTAAGTTGATTCTGTTGTTGTTTCAGTGTGATAGTTTTCTATTACACTCTTTTCTTTCATGTCTTTATTATTTATTCTAATAGTTTGGTCCTGTAATATTTTATATTTTTGTACAGTAGCTTACTGTACACAACAAGTAGCTTACTGTACAAAACATCCTAATTGAATGGTTTTATCATTTTTTTTTTTCTTGGCCACGCCACACAGTTTATGGGATCATAATTCCCCACAAGGGATTGAACCTGTGACCCTGGCAATAAGCGTATCAAGTCCTAACAACTGGACTGCCAGGAAATTCCCAAATTGTTTAACAAATACCATAATATTGTTACTGGGTCCAAGCTTGCTCTGTTTGCTGCACAACAGGCCAGTGAATCCTAGAGACGAGGTGTTGAGGCAAGGAAGAGACTTTAATCGGGGAGCAGGCAGACAGCGAAGATGGCAGGCTAGCACCTCAAAATAGCCATCTTATTGGTGTCTGGATGCCAGGGGTTTTTTTATAGATTAGAGGTTAGGGGAGGTGAGAAATCAAAGTGAAAAGGCTATTAATGTTGCAAACATCTCCTAGAATGCCAAACCCCAGGCAGGGAATGTGTTCATTTCTTCCTTCCTGCCATCCACAGGTGGACAGGGTTGTGAACAAAGGCAATTTAGTTTGTCAGGCAGAGGAGCAAGATTCTCTGCGGCAAACCATTCTGTATGAATATAATAACAAAAGCAACAAAAAGCAAATCAAAGAGACAGTTCCAACATGGAGTCAGAATTGGCTTCCTCCCTGAAGCAATATCACATGATTTATGAGTTGACTTACATATGATTTATGATACGGTAGAATTTAATAAATCCAACACTGTTTCCAAAAGCTATAAAAATGCATTTGCTAGTATAACCTTACTCCTATTTCACCAAGAATTAAAATATTGATAGCTTTTTAAAGACTTGTAGGTTTTCTGTTTGCATATCTATTTCTTCAAGTAACTTTAGTAACCATAAATGCAGCGATTTTTAAATTTTGGCAAGAAAAATTTATAAAGAATACATTTCCTTTGTGTACTAGTTTATTGATATATTATTAGTTGATTATTGATAACACCTAGCATTTACTGATTACTATTACAAAACAGAATTCAACTGAGTAAATTTTAAAGATCTTACTGACTTTACCCAACAATTCGTGAATTGGGCAAAATCCCATCCAGCAGATAAAAAGGAGCTCCTAATAACTGTACAAAATGGCCGAATTTTATAAGTAGAAACAGGCAAGACAAGAAAGTTATTCTAGCAAGGATCTGATTGTTTCAGGCAAAATCACCTTTTGGGGGGGATAATAGGGGTCTATCAGGCAGATTTCCTCCCTAGTGCTGACCAGATAATTGATTGGTTTAAGTTTTCACTCCTGGGGGAGGTTAAAACTATAAATTAGGTATTAAATCTTGGTTTGATGTGGGTTTAGCACAAATAATGCATTTTGGGTCTGTTGTTTCTTTTTTCACATTATCTGCAAACTACAAAGTATTTATTAAATCTTACAGATTTCACAAAACTTTTCTCTCATTTTTCCTACTTAACATGAATGTTTAGGTACAGTTGGTATTGTAGCATGGATATCTCATAATTTAGAAGAAAAAATGTAATTGAGAATAACTGTATTAACTTCTTTGATATCTGCCATTCCCTTAATATTTGGGTAAAAGTATATTCTAAGCAGGCTATCCAATATCATGAACAGTAAGTAATCAGAGTATTGTTTTCTCATTGCTGCCATCCTAAAAACCCAGATGAATTGAGCACCCGTAATTTGCAGCAAGAATCTCCAATCTGTGTTGTTTTTCAAACAAATCATTCAATCATACCAACTTTAGGTAAAACATCTTTGACACAAGATCATAATTCAAGTTTGCCATACACTTATAATTTAGCTAACTCTACTGGCCACAGAATAAAAATAAAATATGATTTCCAGCATAAGTGACTTGTTTACCTATCTGTACTGAGCAAGCAATGAGTTGTAGAACATGCAAGGCTTTGCTGGGGTTACTCATCTCCTGCTTAGTGTGAGAATGATTTATTCATGCATAGGCTTTGTGATATGGTCACCACATTTACAGTGTCTTGGTTACAATTTCAACAGTACCAAGAGCTCTGTCTATGATATGTAGGCTCAAGGTCCCCAGAGCTTAAACGGAGAATTCCCAGTCACTGATAGTCTTGATTTCCTGGACTTCTTATGATGGAAACTTGGTACAATGCAGTGGTCCAACTGCCAGCTTTGGTAGTACTACTCTTGCAGTTGAGTCTTATCTCTGCTGTATACTAGCTGTGTGACTGGGCAAACAACTCAGTCCTCTTGGATTGGAAATAATAGTGCCCCTCACATAGAAAGCACTTAAAACACTGTCTGGATTGAATAAATATTGAATAATGGTGGTAGCTTTACTAATAGTAAATTCTTCCTTCAGAGTGGTTTTTCTCTAAAATTGGTTAGGATCCTTTCTGATATTAATTATTTCTAAAAGTAATATTTAGAAAGTATGAGTGGGGAAGGGTTGTGTATATGGGAGGGAAAGCATGCAGTTCTTTAAAAGGAGATGTTACACAGCATCATTCACAGATTGCTCTCCTGGCAACGTCCTAAAGCCAAACTTCTATAAGCTCTTTGATATTTAAAAATATAGCATCTTTTCTGCTCATAGCATTAGAAAAAATAAAATGTAATTCTTTTTTTTCTTTTTTTTAAATTTTATTTTATTTTTAAACTTAACAATATTGTATTAGTTTTGCCAAATATCGAAATGAATCCACCACAGGTATACATGTGTTCCGCATCCTGAACCCTCCTCCCTCCTCCCTCCCCATACCATCCCTCTGGGTCGTCCCAGTGCACCAGCCCCAGGCATCCAGTATCGTGCATCGAACCTGGACTGGCAACTTGTTTCATACATGATATTATACATTTCAATGCCATTCTCCCAAATTTTCCCACCCTCTCCCTCTCCAACAGAGTCCATAAGACTCTTAATATTAAATGTTTCACTTGAGAACAAAGAAAAAAGGCCAAACTTTTCTGCTTTTGATGACTCCACAGGGATCTTCGGAACCTAGTGATTGAAATGGTGTTGTCTACAGACATGTCGGGTCACTTCCAGCAAATTAAAAATATAAGAAATAGTTTGCAGCAACCTGAAGGGTAGGTTATATTTTGTTTTCATATTAAAGATCTGTGGGCTTGGACTTGGAAAAGACTGTGGTTGGTTATTTTGTTCTGATGATTAGAGTATGCCCTTGTTTTGACAGGCTTGACAAAGCCAAAACCATGTCCCTGATTCTCCATGCAGCAGACATCAGTCACCCAGCCAAATCCTGGAAGCTGCACCACCGATGGACCATGGCCCTAATGGAGGAGTTTTTCCTACAGGTGCCTCTTTCACATTGTCTGGGCAAATGCTTTTGGAAATAGTGGCTGTGCATATTAACATGCATCTTATCTGTACAGAATCCAGACCTTGTGACATTACCAACTGGCCACACCACATTCTTGGGACTTCAGGCAGAATTTATTAATCTCTCAGATAAACATATTAAATAATCCTATGTAGTATTATACATGTTTTAAAGAGGGTCAAGTCTTGGATTTTAGTTGCCAAGCTAAGAGAGAAGGAAATGAACAGATTAGAGTTGTTATCAAAAGGTAAAATGCTAGGGTTAGAGTTTTCAAAGACAGAAAATAGCTTTCATCATAAAAAGGGAAAGGGAGGATGGGTAACACTTCTGCATACATCTTTTTGTTTGGAATTTATTTACACATGCATAGCTGCAAGGGTGGCTGAGAAATATAGTTTTTAGCTGGATGAACATGTACCTAACTGCAAGAAGCTATTGTTATGTGAAAAACCAAGCCTGGATATTGTCAACAAAAAATTAATCAATAGCCAATATAAGAAAGAGATGGAAAATTTTATTTGAGTCAAACAGAATTATAATCTAGGAAAGTCTCTCAAAGAGTTCTGAGAACTGTTCTGAAGAGGTAAAGGGGGAGGACAGAATATATGTGATTTTGGCAAGAGGGGTGCGTGTAATCAGGTACACGTTTCCACAGAAAGTTGCTGCTAGTCACTAGGAACAGACATCTTAGTTATGCTTTTCTAAGTATGGAAAGATACAAGAATCCAGGTTCATAAGAAATTTCTGCTGAAAATATTTAACTGTCTAAGGGCCAGTTCTGTCCATTTCCCTAGAACAAAGTGCCTCATTCTACTCTTCACTCTGAATTCCTTTCAGCGTGTGTTATAAATCAGCAACCGCAGTGGCTAATGACTTCTTGTAGAACTGGATGGTGGGCAGTATTCTTTATTTTACAATCTCTTCCCTTTGTTGCTGCTGCTGCTGCTAAGTCGCTTCAGTCATGTCCAACTCTGTGGGACCGCATAGACGGCAGCCCGCCAGGCTCCCCCATCCCTGGGATTCTCCAGGCAAGAACCCTGGAGTGGGTTGCCATTTCCTTCTCCAATGCATGAAAAGTGAAAAGTGAAAATGAAGTCGCTCAGTCGTGTCTGACCCTCAGCGACCCCATGGACTGCAGCCTACCAGGCTCCTCCATCCATGGGATTTTCCAGGCAAGAGTACTGGAGTGGGGTGCCATTGCCTTCTCCACCCTTCCCTTTAGGTCCTAATTTTGACCAAGATTTAGGAGACACTTCATGCCCAGTTTGTCCCATGGAGCTAGGAATGCTCATTCCCATGTCAGGCAAGTGTTTCATTGATAACCCACTCAATATACTATTCCTGGACTGTACTCATTAACAGTGGCCAAACACTTCTGGAACACTTGTCATACTATTCTGTTATAGTTCAGGAAAGGGTTTCATCTTGTTGCTTCTTCCAATACCTAGAGTTACACTTTTATAATCATTGATCCTATAGAACTGTGTATTTGAAGCTGCCTAATCATTAATTTTATTTGAGTCTCAGCCACACATTTGGTAACACAAGAAACAATAATCATGAAAAATCAGCAGAATACAAATGATAGAGCTAGTAACATTAATAAGTTTATGTGAGTACTTAAGAACTCCCGTTAGGCATGGTCCATATCTCCCCAGGTCACCTGAGCAGTCTGTTGTGCAACAATCACTACCTTTAAGGGAAATGATGTATTGGCATTGTACATAAAGTTCATCAAAGACGGCTGCACATACAAAGCAAGCCGTGGGTCATCTTGACTCCTTGTGACGTTGAAAAAGTTATGTTATTTTCTAAGGAGGGACATGGCTGGTGCCAGAAGGAGAAAAATTCATCTTTATGATTAAGCAGGTATTTCTGCCCCTGGCGAGGTTTGGTTAATGCATAATGCACGTGTACAATGGACACTTGAGGGGAGGGAAAAGGCCCAAATGGGCAGCAAGAAATTATGTTTAACTTTTCCTTGTATTGCCTTGAAATGTGAATTTTCACTTCATCAACATGGAGAATGACCAGCGTTCTCTGCAACATGCATACGTGTTTTTTCCTCTATGGTGTCCCTCTTCTGTCTCTACTCCCACTTGGGGTTCTAGAGTATAGTGTGTCAAGTAACTCAGGAACTTGGTACACTTACAATTATAATTTTATTATAAAGAATACAACTCAGAAGCAAATAAAGATGTATAAAGGGCAAGGTTTGGGAGAGCCCCAGACATGGAGCTTCCATGCTCTCTCCCCATAGAGACAGGGTATGCCACCTTCCCAGTATAGTATGATCACCAGCCAACATGTGCTTTGGGATCAGGAGTTTTTATGGGGGGTTCATTTCATAGGCATGATTGATTAAATCATTGGCCAATATAAAGGAAGTCAATCTCCAGCCCTCCTTTCATACCAGGAGAACAGGCTGCCCCAGTATTCCAGGCCTCTAATCCTGTGGTTATTCTCTCTGGTGACCAGCTCCATCCTGAAGCAATCTATGGGGTCTTGGCCATGACTCACACAATTGCTTTATTTTTATTTATTTATTTGACTGGGCCAAGTCTTCGTTGCAGCATGTGGGATCTCCCTTGTGTCGTGTGGAATCTTTTGTAGTGGTGTGCGGGCTCTAGTTGTGATGCATGTAGAAGGGCCCATTTTTTCGAAGGAATAAAGGAGGGTAATTAGATGAGCTAACTCCCTTAAGAAGGCCAAACTGGTGCATCTTCCCCTCCTTTCACAATTAAATTTCCCTAGAGAACTGGTGATCCCTCAAATTCTACTCTCAGTCTTAGAGTGCCCTTCATGCCTGTGGTCAGGGGCTTGCTATGTGCTTGCCGCGGATGTCACTTCTGAGATTAAAAGCACTTCGGTGAAAGAGGTTTCTCAAGATACCTGTACTTCACCCTTTTTTAATCTTCTTCATTACTTTAAAACTATAGAAATTGTTTTGGCTCCAGAGAAAATGCAGACGTGAAACAAGAAAAATGTGCCATCAAATCACTGGGTTTGACATCTTGTTGACAGCTGTCAGACCATTTCACTCTGTTAAGGAAGAGTTAAAATAATTACAGATATAATTCACTTATTGTGCCTCATTTTATTGGGCTTTGCAGATACTACTTTTTTGGTTAGGTTTTACAAATTGAAAGTTTGTGGCAATCCTGCATAAGTCATCAGTGACATTTTTCTGACAGCATTTGTTTACCTCATGTCTCTGTGTCAGGTTTTGGTAATTCTCACAGTTTTTCATGTTTTTATTTTTTTATTGTTATATATATTTTTGAAGTTTCTTTGGTGGCTCAGTGGTAAAAAACTCACCTGCCAATGCAGGAGATAGTCTCGATCCCTGGGTTGGAAAGATCCCCTGGAGAAGGAAATGGCAACCCACTCCAAGATTCTTGCCTGGGAAATCTCATGGACAGAAGGAACCTGCCAGGCTACAGTCCATGGGGTCGCAAAAGAGTCAGAAACGACTCAGCGACTAAACAATAACTCAGTGGCTAAATATAACAATGTATTTGTTATATATTTTTCACTATTACTATATGTGTTATTATTATATGTATTTGTTATATGTATTATATGATCAGTGACCTTTGATGTTACTATTGTAATCATTTTGGGGTGCCACAAACCACTTCTATGTAAGAAGGTGATATTAATTGATAAATGTTGTTTGTGTTCTGACCACTCACTGACTAGCTGGCCATTCCCCTGTCTCTCTCCTTCTCATTGGGCTTCCCTATTCCCTGAGACAGGACAATATTGGAATTAGACAAATTAACAATCTTATAATGGCCTCAAAGTGTTCACAGGAAAGGAAGAGTTGCAGATCTCTCACTTTAAATCAAAAGCTAGAAATGATTAAGCTTAATAGAATATATGTGTTAGTCACTCAGTCGTGTCTGACTCTTTGCGACCCCCATGGACTATAGCCTGCCAGGCTCCCTTGTCCATGGAATTCTCCAGGCAAGAATACTAGAGATTCCCTTCTCCAGGGGATCTTCCCAACCCAGGGATTGAACCCAGGTCTCCCGTACTACAGGAAGATTCTTTACCATCTGAGCCATCTGGGAAGCCCAGCTTAATAGAAAAGGCACATCAGAAGCTGAGATGAGCTGAAAGCTGGGCCTCTTTTGCAGATTAGCCAAGTTCTGGATGCAAATAAAAAGTTCTTGAAGAGAATTAAAAGTGCTACTGCCGTGAACACATGAATGATGAGAAAGCAAAATAGTACTGATATGGAGATGATATATTGTTGATATGGAGAAAGTTTTAGTGGTCTAATTAGATCAAAAAAGCCACAACATTCCCTCAAGCCAAAGCCTAATCCAGAGTAAGGCTCTAACTCTCTTCAAATCGATGAAGCCTGAGAGAGGGGAGGAAGCTACAGAAGAAACGCCTGAAGCTAGCAGAGGCTGGTTCCTGAGGTTAAAGGAAAGAAGCCATCTCTATAACATGAAAGTGTAAAGTGAAGCAGTAAGTGCTTTAAGACACCCAGAAGATCTAAGTAAGACAATTAGGAAGGTTGCTTCACTAAACAACAGATTTTCAATGTAAGGAAACAGCTTTCTATGGGAAGAAGATGACATCTGGGACTTTCATAGCTAAAGAGGAAGTACATGACTGGCTTCAAAGCTTCAAAGGCTGACTTACTTGTTAGGGGCTAATGCAATCGGTGACTTAAAGTTGAAGCCATGGCTCACTTACTGTTCTGAAAATCCATAGGGCCCTTAGTGTTAGTCGCTCAGTCGTATCTATCTCTTTGCAACCCCATGGACTATAACCTGCCAGGCTCCTTCATCCATGGGATTTTTCCAGGCAAGAATACTGGAGTGGGTAGTCATTTCCTTTTCCAGGGGATCTTCTCAACCTAGGTATCAAACCTGGGTCTCCCACATTGCAGGCAGACTCTTTACCATCTGAGCCACCAGAGAAGCCCTTAAGAATTATGCTAAGTTTGTCCTACCTGTACTCTATAAATGGAACAATAAAGCCTGAATGACAGCACATCTGTTGACAATATGCTTTACTGAATATTTTAAGGCCATTGCTGAGACCCATTGCTCAGGAAAAGATTCCTTTTAAATTATTACTGTTTGTTGGCAATGCACCGGTTATCTGAGAGCTTTGATGGAGATGTACAAGATAATGTTGCTTTCGTGCCTGTTAACACAACATCCATTCTGCAGCCATGGATCAAGGAATAATTTCCACTTTCAAGTCTTATTATGTAAGAATTATATTTCATAAAACTATATCTGCCATAGATAGTGATTCCTCTGATGGATCTGAGCAAAGCAATTGAAAACCTTCTGGAAATAATTCGCTATTCCAGATGTCATTAAGAACATTTGTTATTCATATAAAAAGTCAAGATATTGATATTAACAGGAGCTTAATAAAAGTTGATTCTAACCCTCAGGGATGATTTGGAGGAGTTCAAGACTTCAGTGGAGGAAGTAACTGTAGATGTGGAAATAACAGGAAAGTTAGAATTAGAAGTGAAGCCTGAAAATGTGACTGAATTGCTGCAATATCATAATAAGACTTTAATTCATGAGTTACTTCTGAAGGATGAGCAAAAAAAGTGATTTCTTGATATGGAAACTATTCATGGCGAAGATGCTGTGAAAATTGTTGAAATGACAACAGAGGATTTAGAATATTATATTAAGTTTATAATAGTTGATAAAGCAGTGGCAGAGTTTGAGAGGGTTGACTTCAATTTTGAAAGAATTCTGCTATGGGTAAAATGCTGTCAAACACCACCACATGTTACAGAGGGACCATTCATGGAAGGAAGAGTCAACTGATGTGCCACATTCATTGTGTTCTTATTTTAAGAAATGGCACAGCCACCCCCAACCTTTAGCAACTACCACCCTGATCAGTAAGCAGCCATCAGTACTCAAAACTCTCCACTAGCAAAAAGATTACAATTCACTGAAGACTCAGATGATGGCTAAAATTTCTATCAATAAAGTATTTTTAAATTAAGCTATGTATATTGCTTTTTTAGGCATAATGTAAGTACACAATTATTAGACTACATTAGGCTACAGTATGATATAAACATAACTTTTATACACCCTAGGAAACAAAAAAACTCGTAGCTCACTTTATTACAATGCTTGCTTTGTGCTAGGAAACATAAAAACTCATATAGCTCACTTTATTACAGTGCTTGCTTTGTTTTGGTGGTCTGAAACCCAACCTAGAATATCTCCAAGGTACGTGTATTAGTTCTTTGTTATGCCTTTCAAATAAGAAATTCCAACAACCCCCAAGGGAATTGCTAAGACAGACATAAACTATCAGGCCTGAGCACATCGGGCTACTTGAGTTTCCAAGTTGATGGAACCACTTTCTCAACCTCTACCTACAGGCTCATCTCCAAGAAAAGATGCATTGATTCAGGGGCATAACTAAGTTGTTGGCTAAATAATTGAGTTTAGTGGTCTCTGTTCTCTATTCAGTCGCTAAGTCAAGTCCAACTCTTTGCAACCCCAGGGACTACAGCATGCCAGGCTTCCCTGTCCTCACTAGCTCCTAGAGTTTGATCAAATTCACATCCATTGAGTCTGTGATGCTATTTAACCATCTCATCCTCTTCTGCCCTCTTCTCCTCCAGCCCTTCATCCTTCCCAGCATGAGGGTCTTTTCCAATGAGTCAGCTCTTCACATCAGGTAGCCAAAATTTGGAGTTTCAGCATTAGTCCTTCCAATGAATATTTGGGACTGATTTCCTTTGGAAAGTTTGGTTTGATCTCCTTGCTGTCCAAGGGACTCTCAGGAGTTTTCTCCAGCACCATAACACAAAAGCATCAGTTCTTTGGTGCTCAGCCTTCTTTATGGTCCAATTCTACATCAGTACATGTCTACTAGAAAAACGATAACTTTGACTATATAGACCTTTGCCAGTAAAGTGATATCTCTGTTTTTTAAGATGCTGCTTAGGTTTGTGATAATTTTCTTTCCAAGGAGGAAGCATCTTTTAATTTCATGGCTCCAGTCACTGTTTGCAGTAATTTTGGAGCCCAAGAAAATAAAATCGGTCACTATTTCCACTTTTCCCCCTTCTATTTGCCATGAAGTGATGGGACCAGATGCTATGATCTTAGTTTTTTGAATGTTGAGTTTTAAGCCAGCTTTTTCACTCTCCTCTTTCACCCTTATCAGGAGGTTCTTTAATTCCTCTTCATTTTCTGCCATTAGGGTGGTATAATATGAATATCTGAGGTCATTGATATTTATCCCAGAAATCTTGATTCCAGCTTGTGATTCATTCAGCTTGGCATTTTGCATGATATGCTCTGCACACCTAGGGCTTCCCAGGTAGCACGGGGTAAAGAATCTGCCTGCCTGTCAGAAAGATCCCCTGGGGGAGGGCTTGGAAACCCACTCCAGTACTCCTGCTGGAAAATTCCATGGACAGAGGAATCTGGCAGGCTACAGTCCATAGCGTCACAAAAAGTCGGACATGACTGATCACTTACATATACACTCTGCATGTAAGTTAAATATACAAGGTGACAACATACAGCCTTGTTGTACTCCTTTCCCAATTTTGAGCCTCTCCATTGTTCCATGTCGAGTTCTAACTGTTGCTTCTTGGTCTACATACAGGTTTCTCAGAAAGCAAGTAAGGTGGACTCATATTCCCATCGCTTTAAGAATATTTCACAGTTGTGATCCACACAGTCAAAGACTTTAGTGTAGCCAATGAAGCAGAAGTAGATGTTTTTCTGGAATTCCCCTGCCTTCACCATGATCCGACGAATGTTGACAATTCGACCTCTAGTTCTTCTGCCTTTTCTAAACCCAGCTTGTACATCTGGAAGTTCTCAGTTCATGGACTGCAGAAGCCTAGCTTGAATGATTTTGCACATAACCTTGCTAGCATGTGAAACGAATGCGACTGTGCAGTAGTTTGAACATCCTTTAGCATTGCCCTTCTTTGGGACTGGAATGAAAATTGACTTTTTCCAGCCTTTTGGCCACTGCTGATATTTCCAAATTTGCTGATATAGTGAGTGCAACACTTTAACAGCATTATCTTTTAGGATTTTAATGGCCTAGGGACCTAAAATTTTGCATCAGTCACTTGTCTGATTCAATGCATCAGAATATACATGTATTCAGTAAGTTTTTTTATTTTTAAAAGTATTTTTTTGGCCTTCTATGGTTAGCATCCTCAAATAAAAGCACAACCTCCAGAAATATATAAATCAGTTGATTTATACAGTGTCTTTTGCTTTTGACCCTGGATTCACTTTAATGAAAAGTAAATGTTCCCTATTCAGGGACAGAATAAGAAAATTGTTGTTTGTCAAACTCATCTTCAGGGATCCTGATTCTCTCTTTACGTATCTTTCTCTTTCCCTTAGGAGTCTCCCTTGTCCTCTAGGGTTCCTGGTTCCCTCAGAGTCTGGCTGCAGGGCCCCCTACCAATCTTGTGCTTATGGCCTGTATTCACCCTAAAGAATAAATAACGCTTTGAAATATTTATAAATAAATAATTAACTCACCTTAGCATTCAATGTGCTTAGCAGTGGAAGTTTAATATTCTAAATCAATTGTGCAGTACAAGAAGCAAGTATAATATAAAATCTCCTACTTCATCTGTAGGAAGATCAACCCTGCATATGTCTGTCAAATGCCTAAGTCCCATATGAAAATTTTAGCATCCAGCATTTTATGAAATTTAGTTCATGGAAAATAAATCATCACAATGCTTTTTTAAGGCCCAAATGATCATTTTCAGGTCAAGGAATTTAAATGGTATAAATCTACATCTTTTAAAATATCACCAACACTGTAACTAATAAAAACAATTAATCATCTGTGTATATGTCAATTAGGAATTTACAGTATTACATTTCCCATGAAGCGTATAAGTAGCTTTATTTCTATTTTAATAATAGTAATGTCATTTTGGAGAAGGAAATGGCAACCCACTCCAGTGTTCTTGCCTGGAGAATCCCAGGGATGGGGAAGCCTGGTGGGCTGCTGTCTGTGGGGTCGCACAGAGTCAGACACGACTGAAGTGACTTAGCAGTAGCAATGTCATTTTATTTAAAAAGCTATTAATGATATTATTCTTTTACTTTATTCTCAACATGTTAAAATAAAATTCATAAGAGTCTTTCAATCAAGCCCTCATACAGATTGTCTTATTTCTATTTGTAGTCCCAAAGTCTCCCTTTCATTCAGGTTTGAAGCACAAGCCTCATCTTTAACTTATCCCAAGCCACCCCATGCTGCCTACAAATTAATGTTTCAGAAACAGAATTCCTGTTACGTTAATTCCATCTAGGAAATAGAAAGGGAAAGCCAATGCCCCAGTCCATTAGAAGTAAATTAAGTGCTAATCCTTTCTCTTGCAGTTTAACATCATCCAAGATATGCATCAGTTCAGTTCAGTTCAGTCGCTCAGTTGTGTCCGATTCTTTGCGACCCCATGAACCACAGCAGCCAGGCCTCCCTGTCCATCACCAACTCCCAGAGTTCACCCAAACTCGTGTCCATCGAGTCGGTGATGCCATCCAACCATCTCATCCTCTGTCGTCCCTTTCACCTCCTGCCCTCAATCTTTCCCAACATCAGAGTCTTTTCCAATGAGTCAGCTCTTCGCATCAGGTGGCCAAAATATTGGAGTTTCAAGATTCAGCATCAGTCCTTCCAATGAACACCCAGGACTGATCTCCTTTAGGATGGACTGATTGGATCTCCTTGCAGTCCAAGGGACTCTCAAGAGTCTTCTCCAACACCACAGTTCAAAACCATCAATTCTTTGGCTCTCAGCTTTCTTTATAGTCCAACTCTTGCATCCATACATGACCACTGGAAAAACCATAGCCTTGACTAGACAGACCTTTGTTGGCAAAGTAATGTCTCTGCTTTTGAATATGCTGTCTAGGTTGGTCATAACTTTCCTTCCAAGGAGTAACCGTCTTTTAATTTCATGGCTGCAATCACCATCTGCAATGATTTTGGAGCCCAGAAAAATAAAGTCTGACACTGTTTCCACTGTTTCCCCATCTATTTGCCATGAAGGGATGGGACCAGATGCCATGATCTTAGTTTTCTGAATGTTGAGCTTTAAGCCAACTTTTTCACTCTCCTCTTTCACTTTCATCAAGAGGCTTTTTAGTTCTTCTTCACTTTCTGCCATAAGAGTGGTGTCATCTGCATATCTGAGGTTATTGATATTTCTCCTAACAATCTTGATTCCAGCTTGTGCTTCTTCCAGCCCAGGGTTTCTCATGATGTACTCTGCATAGAAGTTAAATAAGCAGGGTGACAATATACAGTCTTGACGTACTCCTTTTCCTATTTGGAACCAGTCTGTTGTTCCATGTCCATTTCTAACTGTTGCTTCCTGACCTGCATATGCATCACACACCATACATACCTCTAATTTGCAGGTGCTTTTGCTATTATCAACTATGATTTTTGTTGTTGTTGTTCAGTTGCTGTGTCATGTCCAACTCGTTGTGACCCCATGGACTGCAGCACCCAGGTTCCCTTGCCCTCCAGTATCTTAATGAAGTTTCCTTAAATTCATGACCATTGAGTCAGTGATGCTATCTAACCATCTCTGATTTTTATTAGTTAATATTACTGACTACTGACTATATATTAGGTAGTGTCCTTAAACTTCATATAAATTATCTTAGACAACCTCAGGATAACTCTATTAGACGAAGTTTGCTGGGAGAGGTCACAGAAATTCTCTATTTTCTGTAAGTTGTGACATAGTGAAACATTCCTGTTTGTAGCTACTTGGCCTACTAATTCTTTGGTGACCATATCTAGATCTTCCCAAGCAAGTCTGATTTCAAACTTTCTGCCCCTCATAATCAGAGGCATGGTTCAGAGGAATTGCAGCAGAAAATATATCAGTAAAAACTTTAAAGCCACACATTGACATACTGTAAAGATCATGATGAAGAGATGTTAGAGAAAGCAGACAAAGGAAACTGAAGTTCTCAGACAGGTGTTGCCTTGTAACATGGGCTCTGCCACTAAATGTAGGCCACTCCCTTTTGTCCCCTGATCTTGGGACTAGATCATATGTCCTAACAGTGGTCTTATGGGGCTTCCCTGGTGGCTCAGATGATAAGGAATCCACCTGCAATGTCAGAGACCCAGGTTCAATCCTTGGGTCAGGAAGATCTCCTGGAGGAGGGCATGGCAACCTACTCCAGTATTCTTGACTGGAGAATTCCATCTGTCCTCTCCCCTTCAAGAGTATCCTCCACTTCAAGAGTATCCTCTCTCCTCTTTCAAATCTCCTTGAATGCAAAGAGCCAATGTTTGATAAACCTTATCATAATTAATGGCTTTTCAGGTGGTACTAGTTGTAAAGTATCCACCTGCCAATGCAGGAGACACAAGAAATGCAGGTTCTGTCCCTGGGTTGGGAAGATCTCCTGGAAGAGGAAATAGCAACCCACTCCAGTATTCTTGCCTGGAGAATGTCAAGGCCAGAGGAGCTTGGCAGGCTACTGTCCATGGGGTCATGAAGAGTCTGACATGACTAAGCAACTGAGCATGCGGTCATGCTATCATAGTAAAAAAGTTTTGCCCATAGTAGCCACCTTTAAATCTATTATCTCTTGTGATATTTAGCCCAAACAAAAATGGAGTTCTTCAATATTTGTGCTCAATTAATTTACAATTGATAAGATCACATAGTAAAAAATCATTGATATTTCAATTTTATCTGAAAGACTACATTAAAATAAGATTTATGCAAACAGTAGCTCAGTTCATAAAGAATCTGCCTGCAATGCAGGAGACCCCGGTTCAATTCCTGTGTCAGGAAGATGTGCTGGAGAGGAGATAGGCTACCCACTCCAGTATTCTGGGGCTTCCCTTGTGGCTCAGCTAGTAAAGAATCTGCCTGCAATGTAGGAGACTGGGTTCGATCCCTTGGTTTTGAAAATCCCCTGGAGAAGGGAGAGGCTACACACTACAGTATTCTGGCCTGGAGAATTCCATAGACTGTATAGTCCATGGGGTCACAAAGAGTCAGACACGACTGAGCAATTTTTACTCACATGCAAACAGAATGCAAGAATATTGAATATGTTCCTCATTACTTGCTGTGGTAGTTTTAGTAAAACTTGGTTTATAGGTAGAAAGATCTTTCAAAATGCTCATACACTTTAAAAAAAAAAGTGTTTATTTATTTGACTGTACTGGGTCTTAGTTGCAGCATATGAGTTCTTAGATGCGGTATTGGGATCCAGTTCCCTGAGCAGGAATCAAACACAGGCCCTCTGCTTTGGGCATGTGGTGCCTTAGCCACTAGACCACCAAGCTGCTGCTGTTTAGTTGCTTTAGTCACGCCCTACTCTGTGCGACCCTATGGACTGCAGCCTGCCAGGCTCCTCTGTCCATGGGATTCTCTAGGCAAGAGTACTAGAGTGGGTTTTCATGCCCCACTCCAGGGGATCTTCCTGACCCAGGGATTGAACCTGGGTCTCGCATATTGCAGGCGGATTCTTTACTGCTGAGCCAAGGAGGTCCCTCTTTAGTTTAAAAAGCAGTCCAATCATGAATTATTGATACTGAAGATCTGCTGATGTTATTTGGCATTGGGGGGAAAAAGCAGAAAATTCATGAGCTGGATTGTCAAATGGCAAATAACATACCAAGATGACTAGTTTATGGTGACTTTAGAAAATTCCAAAGAACAAAGGTTTATCTCTCTAGAATACCAATGCAGAGTCTCCAAGTGCTGAAAATGTTCATGTTATTTTACTTCTGCAATGTGTGCCTTATACAACACATCCCCCAAAGGACACCAACTCAGTAAAGTTATATGAACTTGAATAACAGCTTTTGGTTTTATAATAAATACACAAAGCCAATTAAGAAATAAAATATGCAACCTTTTAAGGCTTTTTATCTAAGCTGCTCTTATCTTAGTTTCTCCACACCAAGTCTGTACTAATGGGTGTTTCTTTCTGTAGGGAGATAAAGAAGCTGAATTAGGGCTTCCATTTTCCCCGCTTTGCGATCGGAAGTCAACGATGGTGGCCCAGTCCCAAATAGGTAATACTGACAACTGGTGGTCGTGGAGAGCGAGTGTGAGCCTGTTAGTTTTCAAATGGACACACAATGTTGTTCACTCATGAAAATCTACTCCATATGCATGATAGATTTAATCTTTAGACTGATCTATATGGGGGTGAATGGTAAGAATTTTGAAACGTTCTCACAAAATGAATCAACAGAGCAGGGTTGATAAATAATTATTATTCTCTTTGTAATCCTTTTATAAAATACAGAGCTTTCTTTTCTTTCTGTGCAAGAGACAGCATTTTTTGTTGTTTTGTTGCTGATTATTTTCTGTAATTTAATTCTTTATATATGGAATAATCCAATGAAAATATTAATGTATCCGTTCTGTTATCACTAAATTTGAATAATATGCCTAATGTACTAGCTCATAGTCTTTTGGGAAAAAAATTCTTAGGATATGAATATGTTAGGGAAACCAACAACAGGAAGTTTGTAAAATGATATTGCTCCCAACCTTATTTATTCTTTTCATTTGTGTTTATGTTGGGAACTTCAAATCCAGCCCATGATTAAAATGTATTATTGCTATTGTTAATATATTAAAATGGTATTCCCTGGGCTAGCACCTTCATTTCTGGCATATACGACCAATAAATGAAAGACTCACCGCCTTAGCGCTGTAGTTGGTCCTGCACCAGCTCCTCCAAAGTGGTGATCACCTGTCAGAAAGCTTCTTGCTCTCACCTTTCCCCCTTCCTACCCGAGTTCCAATAGCTGTTTTCCTAGCTGCCATCACACAGGTGCCTCTCATCCTTTACAAGGTGTGAACATGGCAGGTTAAGGGCCTCTGTGGTCAGACTGAGAAAAATCAAGTTTCTGAGGCTTGTTGCTGTACTGCAATTGCTGCCATGTTAGTAAAGGTGACTCATTCGACAGTCTCTAGATCCCAAGCATTTAAAACCATAGGCAAAACTTGAAAGAACACCCTGGTGGTCAATTAACATTGACTTAACTTGGAGTCATCAATTAAAACACAAAACTACTGAGGTTTTTTGAATTAAAAATGTACCTTAATATACACTATGGTGAATCCAGTTATTTGAAATGGGCATTACTTTATCCAAGTTTCTGATGAATAGGATATTTTTGAAATGTAGATATTTCCCAGGACACTGTCATTTAAAAAGCATCCCCACAGTGTTCTCTTATATTCAGATGATGGTCTCTTGCTCCCAGTTGTGTTTAAGGCAACAAACATTTGATTTCCAACACCACACTTCTCCTGGGCCCTCAGGTGTTGAATGTACACAGAGCTTGTCTTCTTCTCCACCTAAACACAGGTAGTAAATGCTCCCTAGAGGACCATGCCCCATTCTCTGTGTGTGTCCTTTTCTAGTTCGATGAGTACTTTAAATGGAAAAGTCTTTATGCAGTCCTGACAACTCAAAGTGGTGGGATTAATGCTGTCTCCCAGAGATGTTACTGTTCCCTGACAGATTCAACAGAATACACCCACGCTCTGTGAACTAACATTTTATATCCTGAGAATAATAAACAGCTATGTGAAATATTATCTCACTGGCAGAAAGCTCTGACTAATATAGTATGAGGAAAAAAAAAAAGTGGTTGCCTTTCTGTGGCTTGAAAAAACAGTTCAACTATTTAGTTTCTTTGGAGCTTGGATATTATTTCTTGTTAGTCAATAACAAAATTCAACAAACAAGTGAAGATTTTTTAGAAAGGAGAGTGATCCCTCTCATTAACATCGAAAAACAAATAGACTCTGGTTAGTCTGAAATTATTGTTAACAATAATATGAGGCTGAATATTAACAAGAAACTCAACATACTTGAGCTAGCAAGTTTAAATTGTATCCCATTCTCACTGCTTGAGAGAGGATTTTGTAGAGCAGTTAAACTCTCCTAAAGATTGTGTTATTGGATTAAAATTAATTGCAAGGGGTAAACTAAGCCAACATTGTAGTTGAAAGTTGCTATCAGGAGCATTAGAATCTGAATTATTATGATTTAGAATTTAAGAAATTATAACACTTGACTTTATTGATATTTATGTTTTTGCTTTTGTAGGTTTCATTGATTTCATAGTAGAACCAACATTTTCTCTTCTGACAGACTCAACAGAGAAAATTATTATTCCTCTTATAGAGGAAGACTCGAAAACCAAAACTCCTTCCTATGGAGCAAGCAGGTTTGATTGTTTTCTTTTTGTGTGTCTTTTCTCTTTTACTTATAATTATCTTTATTATTCCTTACATTAAGCAGGAAGTTCTTAGAAGAATTACTAGGTAGTATTGCCACCTAATGGCTCTATAATATATTGCATCTGCCTTTGAAATTAGGAACTTGATGTCCACTAGAAAAAATATCCAAGTTTAATAGGAGTATTACAGAATCATATTCAGTACTCAGGATAATAAATATTATTTGAATTTTTATTGATATGTATGAATTATATTCTGGATATATTAACATATCCAATCGTGGTAGGCAGTTGGGAGAGGGGAATTGTGTTGTGTTGCTAACAAATCAATCACAGCCCACTTGTATATCTAGAAAGATGCCTACTTCAAAGTTAGCCTTTTAGACGACATGAATACAATGGATCTGGATAATGTGTAATAGTAAAGTCCATTTATATACAATTTAAAACATTTCAATCTAGATTTTTTTAATTGATAAATGTGTTAAAAGATATTATTTAAAACGTCCAGTTGCAGAAAAATTATGCTAAATTCTTGCCCATATGAACACATAGCTGTTCCTAATAACATACCAACAGGGTCCTTAAGTGTTGCCCTAGTGAAGAAACAGAGGGAATGTTCTACCTGAGAAAGAGCCGGGTTAGCCTGGTGATTAAATGATGGAAGGAGGGGCAGGGATGGTTATCTGACTTTGAGCTCCAGAATGCTGGTATCTCTTTTGTGATGTTCACCAGTGGACTCACCACTAAGTCAGCTTGTCTCAAGATTCTGCTCCTCTCTTTAGGCCTCACCCACTGCCATCCCCACCCCATAACACATGCTATGGGATTATGACCTGCTGCTCTGGCCCTGTCCACGCGGGGAGGAAGGTGAGCAGCACTGGGCCTGAGCTGCTGCCTTCCTGCTTCTCCAGCTGGTTTTGTAAAGTGTTTCAGGCTTTGCTTCCTTGTCCCATATTCTGCCCTTGGCATTTTCTGGTTTCTTTGGTGTTACTATTAGCTCAATAACCTATATGTTATCTCACGTTGCTGATTCCTTTAGACGATCAAATATGAAAGGCACCACCAATGATGGAACCTACTCCCCCGACTACTCCCTTGCCAGTGTGGACCTGAAGAGCTTCAAAAACAGCCTGGTGGACATCATCCAGCAGAACAAAGAGAGGTGGAAAGAGTTAGCTGCTCAAGGTACAGTTTATGAGGCCTTCTTGCCATCCCTCCCTGTCCTAATGCCTCCTCTGAGATGCTGGATTGGGTTTCTCCCTAGATTTCCTCTTTTACAAAATATGCAGGCTCTTAGAGGTATTTATAATTTGGCTATTCATAAGAAAATTGATTATCCATAAGACTTTGACTATTCATAAGAAAATTGGTTTGTCTGTTAAATAAAAAGAAATTCTGCTCTGTGTGTGCCATGTAGGCTGTAGAGATATTGACGTGAGTGAGAGTAAAGTGGATGTGAAGGAAGGCTGGGACAATGAAAGAGTGATAAAGTTTTACATGGCATAGCATCCTCCTGTTCATTTCTAGAGGTGCTTTTAATCCTGTGTTTCAGGCTTTCCAAATAGATTTTGTGTTGCACTAGGAAAGCAAGACTTTGTGTCAGAGATTTTTTTTTTTTTTTTTCAGTTTTACTAAGTTATTTCTTTGGCTGACAATTTCACTCATGAGTTGGAAAGGTCATTTGTAATCTGCTACTGAAGAAATATGTCCCTGGCATATCATAGGTGCTTTAAAGTTATTTATTGAATGTGTTTTTGAATCAAAGAATGAATAAATAAACTTCGCTTTGAGTCTATTTATTCAGAAAGCAAAACAAATGAACATATTCTCAGAAATAGAAAGAAGACAGGAGGGAAACAAGATTTCTGAAACACCTCCTATGTACCAGGCATTTTACATGTATTATCCTATTTCCTTTTACAACTGTCTTTTGAAGTGGAAAATATTATGCTCATTTTACAGTCTGGAGATAGAAGATCATACAGCTTCTAAGCGCTAGAGTCAAAACTGATTCTCTACCCAAGGTTTTTCCCACTGCATGCTATTATACTGTCCCGTATCTTTCAAGAAAGTATGAAATATTTGAGTTGAATATGAGTTGAAATAATGAGTTGAAATATTTATATTCAACAAATCCAAGAATCCAATTGACCAAAATGCACTCTTCTCTAAGAAAGTTTTAACTAAAATAAGCAACAGTGAACCCCAAACATCAATCCATCACTTAGAATCTATTTGTAATAAAGGAAGCTCTGTGTCAGAATTGGATTAAGTACTACAATTGCTCTCTTTCTAATAAACTTTATTGTGTTGCACACAGAGGTAAATTTTAGATTTGCATGAAGTTCTCAACTTACATTTCTGAAATTGAGTAATAATAACTCAGTCCTGCAGGTATAAAATGTAGAACCAAGATTTGAACATAGGAAGTCTGGCTTTAAGCAAATTAAAATCATAGAGCATTTTAATAATATAATTTCCAAGGGTACTTATGTAGAGCATTCGTTTGAATGAAGAAACTTACGTTAAATTTTATTTATAAAATTACATACTTGGTTTCTATTTCCAATGCAATGGTAAACTAGATAAACTTAAAGAAATATGGTGAAAAACAACTAGCAATGCTGGATGAAATATTGCTGAAAAGAAATTGGCACCCGTGGTGAAAGTGAAAGTGTTAGCTGTATCTGACTCTGCGAACCCATGGACTGTAGCCCACCAGGCTCCTCTGTCTGTGGAATTCTCCAGGCAAGAGTACTGGAGTGGGTAGCCATTTCCTTCTCCAGGGGATCTTCCTGACTCAGAAATCGAACCCAGGTCTCCAGCACTGCAGGCAGATGCCTTACCATCTGAGCCACCAGGGAAGCCCTGGCACCCATAGGACCTGTTCAAATAAAGATAAAACAGAAATTCAGAGAAATAAAGAGACTCTGGAGCCAGGATCTCTCCTGAGGGCATCTGTTTGCTGAAGCCATGGGTTTGCAGACTGAGTTTACTACCACATTGGGTTTATGCCAGAAGTGCAAATTTGGTTTTACATTTAAAAATTCTATTACTGCACTCATCATATTAATGATAAAAGGAGAAACATATAAGACCTCAAGAGACGCAGAAAGAACATTCAAGAAAATTCAGTATCCATCCACTTTTTAAATTCAGAGGAACATTCCTAATCTACTATTTTTGTTTTCCCACTTGTGTGGCCTTCATTCTTACTGCTTGAGGTTTCTTTTTTATCCCAATATATTTCTTTATGGTTTGAAATATTTGTACTCTATTCCTATTATTTTCATAATTAATTAGAAAATGTTAAGTCTAATAATAATAGTAATCAATAATCAATAATAAATAACAGAAAAGTTAACCAGTAAGTTTACCTTTCCACCAAACAACAGAAAAACCTTAAAACAATTTTTAACTGATATTTTATTTTTAAAAGTTTTAGAAATAGACTTTATATTTAGTAATTAAAATTTAAAACATCTTGAAATTCAAGAGGACAACGTCTTTTCAACATTGTTTTGAAAAATCAAGCTCGTGCAGGAAGACCCCTCCAAGGTTCTTCCTCTGCCAGCCAGATACGTTCCTCAGATAACCATAGGAGAGCTATATCAGACCTTCCAGGTCTATTTGATTGCTGGGAATTTTTTTTGTTAAATCCTGATGGTCTAGCAGTTACTCCAAACTTGGACCACAATCTCAAGCTTGCAAAGCTGTGGGGTTTCCAGATTTGCTCTAAACTAAATCCTCCACTTTATATTGGAGAAACTGTTTTTTTTTTTTTTTTTTTCCCTGTCTTATCCCAACACAAATTGCGTCTACCTGTGGCAGCAAAGCTGGTTTCCATTCTCAAGCTGGTGTTGGCGGGGGAGGTTGAGAGCAGCTCCAGGCAAGAAGGTCCAGATTCCTGCCGTTTGTACCAGAATCTCCAGGAATTTTTCAAGAATAAATGCTTCTCAAAGTGTCGTGTTGCCTTGATTGATTTCCAGTGTGATGGAATAATTGTTTTTGTTCATGTTTTCCAATGCTGTGCTTCTTTTCTGTGCAGGCCAACTGAAGTCCTCTCTCTCCACATGGGTTTTGGGAAAATTAAATAAGTTGATTTATATAATTTTCTTACAGGTACCTGAAATAGTAGCCATTACATGAATTGGCTTTTATTATTGTAATTATTCCTTACTGTGCTTCTGCTATGTGTTCTAGGAACTAGGAGTACAGTAAAAAACAAACAAAACAAAACAAAAAAACTAGAAACACTTACCTTCATGAAAGAATTCAAGTTAGGAGCAAGATTACAATTTTAAATAAGGTGCATAGGAAAGATTTTACTGAGAAGGTAATAATGTCAAAATACATGAAGGAGGTTAGAAAGACCCATGAGGAGGTCTGGTGTAAGGGGTTGGGAAATAAGTTTTCAGACAGAGGAAATGACCAGCACTGGGAGGTGGAGCTTGGCTGACATGCAAGAAATAACAGGAGGCGAATGAAACAGGGAAATTAGGCAAGTGGGAATAATGTAGGCATGTGGTAGGTGGGTAACGTGACGCTGCATCATTGGTTTGGGTCCGAGAAAGGAAACCCAATATATTTTAAAGAAGAAAACTAAAATGATACGAACTGAAATTTTAAAAGGATTGCTCTGACTACAGAATGGAAACTATTATGTTTGTTAAGTAAAAATGAGAGTGGTGAGAAGGAGGCAAGAAGCTGCTGTTCACGACCCAGAACAAAGATGTGGGCTCGTTACGGGTAATAGCGGTGGAGGGACAATGTTTAAACTGTGGCCACCTGATCCAGTAGGCATGAGTGGGGAGGGGCAGCACAGAGATTGGATTCTGGGTATATTCTGAAAGTAGAACTGGGAGAATTTGTTAATAGGTTAGATGTGCCATCTGAAATCCAGAGAAGAGTCGAGAATAATGCCAGTTTTCGGTTTTCTTAAATGTTAACCATGTATGAGTAAATTTCTATAATCATTTTGCAGAACACTTTGGCATTCTCTAGCAAAGCTGAGGAGGCAATGCTATATTTCCCCCAAATCTCACTTGTATGTTTTTACCTTAGAGAGACTTTTGCTCATGTGCATCAGAAGACATAAAACATTCATGGCAGCATTGTTCATGAGTGCAAAAAACCTAAAAACAGTGGCAAAACGGATTCATAAACTGTGATTCTTATTCATGTTCACACAGCTGTTAATATAAACCTTCATTGTGAATATTAACAGGGATGAAAGACACAAATAATATTAAGCAAAATATGCAGCTGCTGTGTAATATAGCAAGACACCATTTATAGAAAGTTTAAAAAACTGAAAACTGAATAATAGATTTTAGAATACACACTAAACAATGATAGGGGAAAATATTCATCATTGTTCTAGGGAAAGGATGGAGAATTTATTTAGGAGTTAGTAATATTTTATTTCTTTAGTTGAGTTCTAAATGAACACCGATGTTCATTTGATGATTATGGTTATGCCTAACATACATGCTTTATATATGTAATATAATCCATTTTTATGAATAGAATATTTCATAATAAAAGATTTTTAAATGTGACCTGCTGCAAAAACACAGCAACCAAAACAGATATCTGTTTTGAAGTCAGTGTGTATCAGATACTGCCATTATAATTTCCCATTGCCATCATCTCTAGTCTAAAATATACTGAAGATGAAGGTTTCCTTATTATAATTACATTAAGATGAAAATAAGCAGGTTATATGATGCTGAGAACTTTGGAATATTAATTAAACATCAGGGTTCTGAGAAAATGTTTAATCGTTATGCTACCTCTGGACTTCCCTGGTGGCTCAAACGGTAAAAGTGTCTGCCTACAATGCGAGAGACCCAGGTTAAATCCCTGGGTCAGGAAGATCCCCCTTGAGAAGGAAATGGCAACCCATTCCGGAACTCTTGCCTGGCAAATCCCATGGACGGATGGAGGAGACTGGTAGGCTACAGTCCATGGGGTTGCAAAGAGTCGGACATGAGAGAGACTTCACTTTCACTTTCATGCTACCTCTGAAACTATATTTCATACTTATCTCAAAAACATCCCACTAATCCTAGAGCCGTGGGTGGTATGGATGACTAGGTTCCATGGTAGGTAGCTCCTGGGTCATCAATAAAACACTTTTAAAAATAATAATTTCATTCAATAAGTCTTCAATTCAGGATCTGAGAATGTCTGTTAAAGAATGTTGTATGAAAATTCATTCCTTTTTTAAAGCTATTTTAAACTTTAGACTTTTTATTTTGTATTGAGGTATAGCTGATTAACAATGTGATAGCCTCAGGTGAAGAGTGAAGGGACTCAGCCATACATATACGTGTATTCATTTCCCCCCAATACCTCTCCCATCCAGGCTGCCACATAACATTGAGCAGAGTTCCATGTGCTAATCAGTAGATCCTTGTTAGTCATCCATTTTAAATGTAACAGTGTGTACATGTCCATCCCAAACTCTCTAACTATCCCTTCCCTCGTCCTTTCCTCTGGCAACTATAAGTTCATTCTCTAGGTCTGTGCATCTCTTTCTCTTTTGTAAGTGCATCTGTATTATTTATTTTTAGATTCCACATATAAGGGATGTTGTACAATATTTCTTCTCTGACTTCACTCTGTATGACAATCTCTAGGTCCATCGATGTTGGGGCAAATGACATTATTTCATTCTTTTTAATGGTTGAGTAGTATTCCATTGCATACATGTGCCACATCGTCTTTAGCCATTCCTCGGGAACATTCAGGTTGCTCCCATGTCTTCGCTATTGTCAACAGCGCTGCAGTGAGCATTGGGGTGCATGTATCCTTTTGGATCATGTTTTTCTCCGAATATAGGCCCAGGAGCTCGCAGAGTCATATGGTAGTTCTATTTTTATATTTTTATACATTCCTTTTTTGATACAGGGTATTTTCAAAAAGTAAAGTCCTTAAATGGCAAACACAAAAAGGAAAAAAATGCTTTCTTCCATCCCAAACTCGTTTTGGTTAAAGGTATCCATTTAGAGTGAGTAAATGCCTTCATTATCTATTCAGCCTTCCTTAGCATCTTAGGAAGATGCTAAGCATCTTAGAAGAAGTCTCTGCCTTCTTCTGTACTACTCAAGAGCAGACAGGAGATTTTAAGAGAGTATGTGGCTGTCTTTCTACCGAGGCATGTGGAAGGAAATGGTGGAGAGAGTCACTTTTCTATTTCTACCTATGGATTTTCAGACAAATCACATAACTTTTCTTACCCTCCATAAATATTATTATTGGGAAAATCATATCTTTCCTAATGAAGGAGCAGACATTCCCATAAATTCTGACCAGTCTCCATTTATGCCCCAGAGTTCTAAATGTCTATAGTGCAGCATTGAGAACAAGGCATCAAGGAAATGAGAAAAAAAAGAGTACATTTGATGGCCAGTGGGTGAGAGATACTCCCAATTAACCACCAAGAAAATGCTTTACAGAAAAGAAATGTATAGTTTATAAAGTGCCACATAAGAGTAACTCATTTTCACTGGTGACCTGCCTTCCTATGTCATGAACAATGCCTGTGTCTGAAGCTGAGATGGAGGAGTAGATTAGATTTTGTTTAGAACAGCCCCAAGTGGCAAACACAAATATCTGTTCTCCCTCAAAGCAAAAGCGTTGCTTTTTTAAGTCACCTGAGAGTCATTCTCTTTAGACATAAGAATTCCAAACTGACCTAGGTCCACTAAAACTAAAACCATAAATGAATCCCAGATCTGTTTTCTTTCCTATCTTCTCAAAGAGAATGTGTACTTGAGAAAAACTAGTTATGTCCCAGGGTGAAATCTGGGTGGTCAGTCTGGAATGGAATGCACTGTGTTTCTTACGGTACTGAGTAATTTTATGATTTATTTGATATTGATTCAAACTCCAAAACACTAGGCACAAAGAAGATTAAGAAGTGGAAAAGGAGGCACCGTGAGAACTGAGACGCTCCTGGAGTCGCATTGTGCGCAAATCACAGCTGTTTAGAACCAGAAGGAAACCTAGAACTAGCTTAAGGCAAGCGTGACATTTTAGAATATCTATTAAAAATGTCAAACGTACCAGTGCTTTCTAGTTTCTTTTTGTGACATAGTCCCTACATAGTTGCTCTAGAGGCATAGAATGTGTTCAGTATAATATCATTCATCTGAAACTTTTGAAACCTACTTTGGCTTAGTAGTTCATATGCTCCACCAAAAAAAGGGAAAATAATGGAGTTTTTATTAGATTCTCTTTGATATAAATTTGGGGGAATTGTCATCTTTATAATATTAATTCATCCTATTCATATCTATCTTATCATTCTTATGTCTTCTTTCATGTTTATCAGAAAACTTATTTTTCTTTGGTAATAATAACAATAGTAATGATGACAGAAAATACTTGTTAGTGATATTACATGTTAGGTACCCTACTAAGCATGTAATATATTATGTAGTCACTTAATATTTATGATTAATAATACTATGTTTAAAATTCCTGAATATAGTTTGTTGGACTTGCCATCAGTACTTTATATTTTTATTGCTTTGTGAATGAGTATTTCTTGCAGGTGTATAGAAATACAATTTGCCTTTGAATACTTTTCTTCTACAAATCCCTGGAGGAGGGCATGGCAACCCACTCCAGTGTTCTTGCCTGAAGAATCCCATGGACAGAGGAGTCCATAGAGTTGCAAAGAGTCAGGCATGACTGAAGCGACTTAGCAGGCACACACAGGCACTTCTACAAAGGACAGTTTTTTCTTCTCCAAATGTATACCTTTTATGATTGTTTCTTTTGAGACAACTACACTAGCAAGTTTATCTAGAATGATCTGAAATGGAAGGAATGATGGCACTCAGCTTGTCTCTGAATTTAAAGGAAGATGTTTAATGTTTCAGCATGGTGGGATATACCTTAATTTCTTTGATCTGCTCTTTATGAGGTTAATTATATTCCCATCAATATTAAGAAAATAAATTTGAAATAAAACATTTAGTTTTAACAAATGTCTTTTCTGTAGCTTTTTAAAATAATTCACATGATTTTTCTTTTTAATTAGTTCATGCAATGAATTATATTCATAGATTTTTAAATGTTGAACTACCTTATATTTCTTGGATAAACTCAACTTAATTGGTATGTATTACCTTTGTAAGATACATATATATATATATATGTTACTTTGGCTTGCATTATAAAATTTATATTTGTGGACGAGATTAGCTGTTGTTTCCCTTTCTCATACTGACCTTGTCCAGTTTTAGTACTGAGATTACAGTAGCCTTATGAGTTGGAGTTTGAAAATTCTTGACTTTAAGTGAAATTGGTAGGACTACCTTTAAAATACCATTAAGCTCAGTGTTTTATTTGTGGGTTAGTTTTTATCTGCTGATTCAGTTTCCTTAATGTTTACATATAATTTTTTAAGTTATTTAGTGTTCAGGGTTTTTAAGATTTTGTGAGATACAGCATATTGCAAAAGAATATATAAAAACATATATGTAGTATTTATAAGTTAATAAGAAAGTATACATTATTTTAATCAGATCAGATCAGATCAGATCAGTCGCTCAGTCATGTCCGACTCTTTGCGACCCCATGAATCACAGCACGCCAGTCCTCCCTGTCAATCACCAACTCCCGGAGTTCACTCAGACTCAACGTCCATCGAGTCAGTGATGCCATCCAGCCATCTCATCCTCTGTCGTCCCCTTCTCCTCCTGTCCCCAATCCCTCCCAGCGTCAGAGTCTTTTCCAATGAGTCAACTCTTCGCATCAGATGGCCAAAGTACTGGAGTTTCAGCTTTAGTATCATTCCTTCCAAAGAAATCCCAGGGCTGATCTCCTTCAGAATGGACTGCTTGGATCTCCTTGCAGTCCAAGGGACTCTCAAGAGTCTTCTCCAACACCACAGTTCAAAAGCATCAATTCTTCGGCGCTCAGCCTTCTTCACAGTCCAACTCTCACATCCATACATGACCACAGGAAAAACCATAGCCTTGACTAGATGAACCTTTGTTGGCAAAGTAATGTCTCTGCTTTTGAATATGCTATCTAGGTTGGTCATAACTTTCCTTCCAAGGAGTAAGCGTTTTTTAATTTCATGGCTGCAGTCACCATCTGCAGTGATTTTGGAGCCCAGAAAAATAAAGTCTGGCACTCTTTCCACTGTTTCCCCATCTATTTCCCATGAAGTGGTGGGACCGGATGCCATGATCTTCGTTTTCTGAATGTTGAGCTTTAAGCCAACTTTTTCAGTCTCCACTTTCACCTTCATCAAGAGGCTTTTTAGTTCCTCTTCACTTTCTGCCATAAGGGTGGTGATTGATATTTCTCCCGGCAATCTTGATTCCAGCTTGTGTTTCTTCCAGTCCAGCGTTTCTCATGATGTACTCTGCATATAAGTTAAATAAACAGGGTGACAATATACAGCCTTGACGTACTCCTTTTCCTATTTGGAACCAGTCTGTTGTTCCATGTCCAGTTCTAACTGTTGCTTCCTGACCTGCATGCATATTTCTCAAGAGGCAGGTCAGGTGGTCTGGTATTCCCATCTCTTTCAGAATTTTCCACAATTTATTGTGATCCACACAGTCAAAGGCTTTGACATAGTCAATAAAGCAGAAATAGATGTTTTTCTGGAACTCTCTTGCTTTTTCCATGATCCAGCGGATATTGGCAATTTGATCTCTGGTTCCTCTGTCTTTTCTAAAACCAGCTTGAACATCAGGAAGTTCACGGTTAGACAATCATTATAGTGGCCTATAAGCAATAGTGGGCTTCCCAGGTGGTGCTAAAGAACCCACCTGCCAATGCAAGAGACAAGAGACCCAGATTCAATCCCTGGGTGGGGAAGATCCCCTGGAGGAGGTCATGGCAATCTTCTCCAGTATTCTTATCTGGAGAATCCCATGGACAGAGGACCCTGGCAGGCTACAGTTGATAAGGTCACAAAGAGTCAGATATGATTGAAGTGACTTAGCATGCATACACATACATGAAATAGTATGCTAGCAAAATTTAACAATTAGCTCAAAAATGTATGTATACACACACATACACACATATGTACATGTATACATATATGTTTATTATTATTATATAAGTTTATTACTATAAAGAATGTATAACATGTAATTTATAAGTACTAATATACAATAGTCTTATAAATTCTGTATAGCTAATTGATTCTCTCAGAATACTTTCACCAATTTTTGACAAACTCTTGTGTCTGTTGTCAGCTTATGGTTGCAACTGACAAATGGGTGTCATTCAGACTGATTTTTTATTTATGTCAAGAAGGAAGATGAATGTACAGAAATACATGTCTGAATTTAAAAAAACAGGAAAGACATATTCAGCTTCACTTGTTCATCAGAGATGCAAATGACTTCTTTGTTGTTTAATTGGATAATAGTATTTGAAGAGTGGGGGGAAATTCCCTCAATATTTTGTATTATTTATAATGTAGCAACTATAGACATGACACGCTTTTAAAGTCAATCTTTATTTTTATCATTATCTGCACCATTTTAGACAGGAATAAAACAAGAAATCAAGCCCCAGTCTGGAAGGTTTGATGATATCCATGGTGTGAATATTCCCACCATGGCCTGTTTCAAGCTGTCTATATAATTTCTCTAAACTTGGAGTTGAGAAATGGCAGAAATAATTAAGCTCATGATATAGATAATATCAAAACAATTATCACATGATGGTTTGTTTAGAATACAATTTATTTAGACCTTTGTTTAGAATACAATTTATTTAATTGTAAGTTTATATAATTTTACTTTTAAGAATAAGTCGGTTTAACAAATAGCTTGTAAATTTTTCTAAAATGTAACAATTGGGTTTTAATGCAGTATGCTTTATATGATCTGCCTTCACCTCCTTCATCTTGCTGATTCGGTTTCCACGTCTCTTCTCACTTGCTTCCTTACTCCAGCCATGCTAACCTCCACACTGTTCTTTTGTTTCCTTTCTTACCTGTCAGATACCCTTCGGCTTTAAGAGCTTTCACCAGAATCTTTGTTAAAAATGTCCCTCCCTCCTTCTCCCTCTCTGCTTTCAAGTCCAGCTTCAGTTGTCATCTTCTCAATGAATTACTCCTCCCCTGGAAAAAATCTTCAAATTCCACCCATGTTCCTCCCTTGCCCCCTGATAATCCCCACCAACTATTTTCCCATAACACATCATTCTCCAGCCTATAAATAACTGACTTATCAGCTTTAATTTTTATTGTCTCTCTTGTTGTCACTGTTGTTCAGTCATGTCCAACTCCTTGTGACCCCATGGACTGCAGCACACCAGGCTTCCCTGTCTTGTACACCCAGAGTTTGCTCAAACTCATGTCTACTGAGTCAGTGATGCCATCCAGCAATCTCATCCTCTGTTGCCCCTTCTCCTCCTGCTCTCAATCATTGCTGTTATCAGGGTGTTTTCAGTTCAGTTCAGTTCAGTTGCTCAGCTGTGTCTGACTCTTTGCAACCCCATGGACTGTAGCACACCAGGCTTGTCTGACCATCACCAGTTCCCAGAGCTTACTCAAACTCATGTCCATTGAGTTGGTGATGCCATCCAACCATCTCATCCTCTGTTGTCCCCCTCTCCTCCCACCTTCAATCTTTCCCAGCATCAGGGTCTTTTCCAATGAGTCAGTACTTGCATCAGGTGTCTTTTTCCCAATAAAAATAAGGTTGGTGAGGACAGGGATGTTTGCCTTGATCACTCATGTATCCCAAGATGTGAGAACGGTAGCTGTCATAAGTTTGAAACTCAAGCAATTATATGGTGAAAGAAAAACAGGAGGCAGAAGAGAGGGGGACAACGAGGGGAAGAAGGAGGAGCAAAAGAAAAAAGATGGGAAGGAGAGGGAAAACCTACCATCTAGGCCAAGAAATAGAATATTTCCATGGATTAGTAGTTCTATAAGTCCTGCTCTGATCATTTCTTTCCTTCTCTCCCTCCCATTATCTAATCACTACCCTGAATTTGTGATAATTATATCTTTTCTCTTTTTTTTTTTTTAAAGCTGTTACTCCTATTTGTGTAACCTTAAACAATGCATAGCTTAGTTTTGCTTATTTTAAAACCTGGTGAAAATGGAATCATGTCATTTATATTCATTTATGTATAGTTTTCCACTCAATGCCATATTTTGTGAGAATTACCCAAGATGACCCAAATAGCTGTTGTCTATTTCAGCAAAGATTTTTGGATCCTGACAGGCAACATGAGGCAGAAAAAAAATATATCCAAATACTGTACAGATTTTTAAAACTATAAGTGTTTAAGTTTTTATTTAATAAATAGTATACAACTATACTATTTCTTAGTCCACAAAGTGGGTGCACAAATAATGTAACTTCCATTCTTTTTCTGTGACCAAGCATAGTTTCTAGCTTAAGTCCCTTTGTTGCATGATTATAGAAAGCTTGTGTGCATAAACTTATGTAAATGTTTTAATTGAATCAGAGTAAGCTTGGCAAGCACTTCCCTAGTGGCTCGGGTGTAAAGAATCTACCCACAATGTGGGAGGTCCGGGTTCGATCCCTGGGTTGGGAAGATCCCCTTGAGAAGGGAATGGCAACTCACTCCAGTATTCTTGCCCAGAGAGTTCCATGAACAGAGGAGCCTGGCGGTCTACAGACCATGGAGTCACAAAGAGCTGGACACGACTGAGCGACTAATACAGACACACACACAAGCTTAGTAAATGTAGGATATTGGGGAGGAAAAATTAAGATTTTTTTTACCTCCTTTTTCTTCTTCTTTAGCTGGCATCAAAGTCCCCAGAGACTAATGAAGTGTTATGGGTTTGGGATAAGCACAGTCCTTGTTTGACTTCTGGACACTCTCCCTCTCATCCTTGACCGATATCCTCCCATCTGTTTCAGGCTATTAGCTCCTGCTTCTGACCGTGAATCCCTCATTTCTATCACTATGGGCCAGCAACACTTTGCTGTCCGCAGTCGGCTCACTCTCTTTCTTCTTTACTTTTGATGCTTCTCAGGCCTAGAGGACAGGCTGCTCTTCCTCACATATGACTGAAAACTGCTTTTCTGGACGTTTTCTCTCACTTGCATATAGCCAGCTCTACCTAAGCCTTGTACCTGAGAGCACCTACCTTGCTTCCACCTCGCAAAATTCCAGATATGGGCACTCTGAGGAGACAAAGTTCTCCTTTACTTGTAGATCCCTGATTTTATTTCTTAAATCTTTCATACTTTCCCGCTTAGAAATAACCCCAAATGTGACAGGCCTGGCTAAACCCAGGGTCCTGTCTCAGAGGCTGTAAGTTTCTAGCTTTCTTGTATCTTTCAATTCTCTTCCCTCTCCCATTTTTCCTTCAGTCCCATAGGAATGGGAAAAATTGCCACTGGAACAATGACTCAAACCTTTCCCACCTCTAATCTGAAGGCTACCCTTAACTTTCTTGTTATTCTTGGTAAAAACCTCAGTCCATGTCCATGAAATGAGAAACCTGGATCTTCTGGAGGTATGAGTGGAGAAGTAAAGGACTTGACTAAGTATTTTTCAAGAAACTTTGTCCCATACACGGATATGGCTTTTGAGTCTGAAGGCTAAGATTATATATGCCTTGTTTCTGGGTACTTCAGTAATAATACCTATGTCTGCTTGTCTGAATTAGCAAGGACCTTGGTGACCAGTAAATGGGAACAAAACCAGATAACTTAATAGTTCACAGCATCAGTGCAACAAGGCAAACAGCTTGTGTAGTTGTTTCAGAAGCAAAATTAAAAATAAAGTGATTGTTAAAGTGACTTCATTTAAAACAATATTACTCAATTAACATTTATCAAGTGTTTTGCACTACTTTGCAAGAAAAAATATCAAAGTTTCATTTTTATTTTAATTTGAATGGTTTTAGATGAACTGAATCATGTAATACAAAATGAAATTAAGCTTAAGTCCTTTGAGGTTTTTCAGTGGGGTTAATAGTTTTAAAAATTGTTTTGGAGGGAAACTGACATTTTTGGTCATAGAAAAATCAATTAGAAAAAGAGAGAGAGAATCATCTCCTTGCTAGTAAGGTCCAGTGCAATCTTAAGACATATTTAGGAAGTTGAATTCAGTCAAACCATTGACACAGCAGTACTTAAACTCCCAAACGCCTATATCACTCTGCACTCACATCTCATAAAACTTTGTTAGATTTTTTTTTTATTTGCCAGCAATCCCTATTAGTCCCTAATAGTGCACCTCATGCTTACATCTGTTCCCTAGAGAGAATAAAAATAGGTTTTTTTGAAAAGAACAAAAACATGTCCTTGTTACTTTGCATTGAATTACTTTATAAGTCAATACTTTATAATTACAACCTTACAAAAGGTTGTTTATAAATATTTGTTCACAAAATATTTCAGTTACTCTTTCCATTATCTTTTTATAAAACATAATATATTTTATAACTCCTAAACCCCCAGAACTGTGAATCTCCAAACTATTTTTGAGAAAATATTGCATACTTTTTATATGTCAGAAGGGACAAGTAAACAAGCAGAGAGAAGCAAAGTCTTTCAGAGATAAAAACTAGAGCTCACTCTCATTTTCTCTCTAATTATGGTTCAAAAGTGTAATTGCCAGTCTAAATGAGATCTTGCTAGTAATTTTTAAGTCATATTTTAAATAGTGAGTAAATTAAATTATGTATTCTATTATATATTTATTGTATTGTTCTTATTTCTAATTTAATCTCTTCAGCTAGCATTCTACATTATATTATTAGTGCAATAGAACAAGAGTATGCATTTGGTAGAATGGAACCTTTGGAAGACCAGAATTATAAAGTTCTAAGAGGTGGCATTCACAAAAGCCACTTACTTAACCCTCGAAAAGCTTAAGGAACAGTTCACACAGTGAGTATGTGCTTTATTGTTACTCATTCACTCACTCACTCATTTATTGTCAAGACATGACTCAGTTGTTTTCAACCCTGGCAGCATATTAGCATCATCAGGACTACTTTGTTTTTTAAAAGTTCAATTGGCTCTCCAGTGTAGAGGTAGTTCAAAAATAGAACACTTCTGTGTTTTTAAATTAATATGGAGGACATGAAGGGGAGTGTGGAAAACTTGATCAGCTCATGGTCAAGGCAAGCCAAGAACTGATTAGGATCTGAGCCAGCTTCACATGGGCAAACTGGACCAGGGAGTAGCAGTGCGTACCTTGATAATTCTGTCCTGTAAAATATCACCTTGGATGACATGTCTCTATCCTGGAACGTTTGCCTTCTCCTCTGAAAAAGTCAGTGGACTCTCTCTGTACTTTATCCTGTTCTTTCCTCCTCATGTAATGCACTTTGTGGACCCCCTCATTCACTTTGCTTAATAAAATCTTACCTATCAACCAAAACCCCATGAAAATGCCTTCTCCAAGAAGCCTGTTACATAATAAGTATAACCACCTCATTCATGTTTAGAATCAAACCCTATTCCTGCCAGAGATGCTCAGAGGGCTCAAACAAACCTTGTGTGCACCAGGACCCAGCAGAAAGGAACAGTGATCCCACAAGAGACTGACCCAGACTTTCCCAGGAGTGTCCAGGAGTCTCTAGTGGAGAGGCGTGGGTCAGTGGTGGCCTGCTGCGGGGCTGGGAGCACTGAGTGTAGCAGGAAGCACATGCATGGCACCTTTTGAAGGAGGTTGCCATTATCGTCATTACCTCCACCCTAGTTTGACCCCAGGTAAATAGCAGGGAGGGAACACAGCTCCACCCAGCAACAGAAAATTAGATTAAAGATTTACTGAGCATGGCCCTGCCCATCTCTCCCATAAGGAAGCTTTCATAAACCTCTTATCCTTTTCCATCAGAGGGCAGACAGATGAAAAACACAATCACAGAAAACTAAGCAATCTGATCACATGGACCACAGCCTTGTCTAACTCAATAAAACTATGAGCCATGCCATGTGGGGCCACTGAAGACGGATGGGTCATGGTGGAGAGTTCTGACAAAATGTGATCCTCTGGAGAAGGGAATGGCAAACCACTTCAGTATTCTTGCCTTGAGAACCCCATGAACAGTATGAAAAGGCAAAAAGATAGGACACTGAAAGATGAACTCCCCAGGTAGGTAAGGTGCCCAATATGCTACGAGAGATCAGTAGAGAAATAAGAAAGAATGAAGAGATGGAGCAAAAGCAAAAATAACATGCAGTTGTGGATGTGACTGATGATAGAAGAAAAGTCTGATGCTGTAAAGAGCAATATTGCATAGGAACCTGGAATGTTAGGTCCATGAATCGAGGCAAATTGGAAGTGGTCAAACAGGAGATGGCCTGAGTGAATGTTGATATTCTATGAATCAGCAAACTAAGATGGACGAAAATGGGTGAATTTAATTCATGACCATTTTGTCTACTACTGTGGGCAAGAATCCCTTAGGAGAAATGGAGTAGTCATCATAGTCAACAAAAGGGTCCGAAATGCAGTTCTGCTGCTGCTGCTAAGTTGCTTCAGTCGTGTCCGACTCCGTGTGACCCCCTAGATGGCAGCCCACCAGGCTCCACCGTCCCTGGGTTTCTCCAGACAAGAACACTGGAGTGGGTTGCCATTTCCTTCTCCAGTTCATGAAAGTGAAAAGTGAAAGTGAAGTCGTTCAGTTATGTCCAACTCTTTGCAACCCCATGGACTGCAACCTACCAGGCTCCTCCATCCATGGGATTTTCAAGGCAAGAGTACTGGAGTGGGTTGCCATTGCCTTCTCCATCAAAATGCAGTACTTGGATGGAATCTCAAAACGACAGAATGATCTCTGTTTGTTTCCAAGGCAAACCATTCAATATCACGGTAATCCAAGCCTATGTCCTGACCAGTAATGCTGAAAGCTGAAGTTGAATGGTTCTATGAAAACCTACAAGACCTTCTAGAGCAAACATCCAAAAAAAAATGTCCTTTTCATTATAGGGGACTGGAATGCAAAAGTAGGAAGTCAAGAAACACCTGGAGTAACAGGCAAATTTGGCCAAGGAGTACAGAATGAAGCAGGGCAAAGGCTAACAAGGTTTTGCCAAGAGAATGCACTTGTCATTTCAACAACACAGGAGAAGACTTTACACATGGACATCACCAGATGGTCAATACCGAAATCAGATTGATTATATTCTTTGCAGCCAAAGATGGAGAAGCTCTATACAGTCAGCAAAAACAAGACTGGGAGCTGACCGTGGCTCAGATCATGAACTCCTTACTGCCAAATTCAGACTTAAATTGAAGAAAGTAGGGAAAACTACTAGACCATTCATGTATGACATAAATCAAATTCTTTATACAGTGGAAGTGAAAAATAGATTCAAGGGAGGGATTAGATCTGATTAGATCAACAGAGTGCCTGATGAACTATGGATGGAGGTTCATGACATTGTACAGGAGACAGGGGTTAAGACCATCCCCATGGAAAAGAAATGCAAAAAAGCAAAATGGCTGTATGAGGAGGCCTTACAAATAGCTGTGAAAAGAAGAGAAGTAGAAAGGAAAGGAGAAAAGGAAAGATATACCAATTTGAATGCAGGGTTCTAAAGAATAGCATGGAGAGATAAGAAAGCCTTCCTCAGTGATCAGTGCAAAGAAATAAATGAAAACAATAGAATGAGAAAGACTAGAGATCTCTTCAAGAAAATTAAAGATACCAGGGGAACATTTCATGCAAAGATGGGCTCAATAAAGGACAGAAATGGTATGGACCTAACAGAAGCAGAAGATACTAAGAAAAGGTGGCAAGAATACACAGAAGAGCTATACAAAAAAGATCTTCATGACCCAGATAATCATGATGGAGTGAGTACTCACCTAGAGCTAGACATCCTGGAATGGGAAGTCAAGTGTGCCTTAGGAAGCATCACTACGAACAAAGCTAGTGGAGGTGATGGAATTCCAGTTGAGCTATTTGAAATCCTAAAAGATGATGCTATGAAAGTGCTGCACTCAATATGCCAGCAAATTTGGAAAACTCAGCAGTGGTCACAGTGGACTGGAAAAGGTCAGTTTTCATTCAGTCCCAAAGGAAAACAATGCCAAAGAATTCTGAATCTACCATACAATTGCATTAATCTCACACACTAGTAAAGTAATGCTCAAAATTCTCCAAGCCAGGCTTCAATAGTATGTGAACTGTAAACTTCCACATGTTCAAGCTGGATTTAGAAAAGACAGAGGAACCAGGATCAAATTGTCAACATCTGCTGGATCATCGAAAAAGCAAGAGAGTTCCAGAAAAACATCTATTTCTGCTTTATTGACTTTGCCAAAGCCTTTGACTGTGTGGATCACCACAAACTGTAGAAAATTCTGAAAGAGATGGAAATATCAGAACACCTGACCTGCCTCTTGAGAAGTCTGTATGCAGGTCAAGAAGCAACAGTTAGAACTGGACATGGAACAACAGACTGGTTCCAAATAGGAAAAGGAGTATGTCAAGGCTGTATATTGTCACCCTGCTTCTAACTTTTATGCCAAGTACATCATGAGAAATGCTGAGGTTGTTGAAGCACAAGCTGGAATCAAGATTGCCGGGAGAACTATCAATAACCTCAGATATGCAGATGACACCACCCTTATGGCAGAAAACAAAGAAGAACTAAAGCGCCTCTTGATGAAAGTGAAAGAGGAGAGTGAGAAAGTTGGTTTAAAGCTCAACATTCAGAAAAGAAAGATCATGGCATCTGGTCCCATCATTTCATGGCAAATAGATGGGGAAACAGTGTCAGACTTTATTTTTTTGGGCTCTAAAATCAGGGCAGATGGTGACTGCAGCCATGAAATTAAAAGATGCTTACTTCTTGGAAGAAAAGTTATTATCAACCTAGACAACATATTAAAAAGCAGAGATATTACTTTGCTACAATGGTCCATCTAGTCAAGGCTATGTTTTTTCTGGTGGTCATGTATTGATGTGAAAATTGGACTATAAAGAAAGAAGAGTGCTGAAGAATTGATGCTTTTGAACTGTGATGTTGGAGAAGACCCTTGAGAGTCCCTTGAACTTCAAGGAGATCCAACCAGTCCATCCTAAAGGAGATCAGCCCTGAATATTCATTGGAAGGCCTGATGTTGAAGCTAAACTCCAATATTTTGGCCACCTGATGCAAACAACCGACTCATTTGAAGACCCTGATGCTGGAAAATTTGAAAGTGGTAGAAGAAGGGAACGACAGAGGATGAGATGGTTGGATGGCGGCACCGACTCAATGGACATGAGTAAACTCTGGGAGTAAACTCCGGGAGTCAGTGATGGACAGAGAGGCCTGGCATGCTGCAGTCCATGGGGTCGCAAAGAGTCAGACACAACTGAGCAACTGAACTGAACTGGACTGAAACTTATTTCTACTGCAGTTAGAATATTTATGTTCTGCCTTCCAAGTCCCAGAATGGGAGGAGAAAAATATATTCAAAAGGAGTATACCAGTATCAGTGCTGGAATAGGAGTGGGAGTGGAGGAGATTCAGAATATGATGTCAATTACACATGCCTTAAAATTCTGATATTCCCCTTTGGAGGTGTGCGCCGTCCTCCACCCAATGAGAACCACTGTGTATTATAAGCTATTAGAGTCAGAATGTGTTACGCATGTCAAAACTACAGAGCTTGATAAAATATTGACAATTGCTGATGAGGTCATTCCGAAAATATTTACAAAGGCCTACTAAGTTGAAAACAAATACCTATAGGTTTTTTTTGAGAGCAGAACTCATGTGATGTTCAGTTTTGGATCTTCAGTGGTTACTGCTCAGGGCTGTGTAAGAGCTCTGTTAGTGTGAGTAGAGGTGAGTTGACTCTTTTCTAGTAAAGTCTCATTTTACTGGTGAATTCATATAAATGAAATGATGTTATCCATTATGTGGTACCATATTTTTCTTTGTTAGCTTAAAGATCTAAAATCCACAGATAAATGGCAAAAGGAAAAAGTAAATGTGGGAATATTCCCCCTGAACTTCTCCCATTGCTCAATGTCTATACTTTTATTTTCAGACACCCAATACCTAGTCCCTTGCTGTAATTCTACTTTACAATGAACTGCAATAAATAAGTGTAAGAGTTCCCAGGAGTTTTGTCGCCTCTGAAAACTCTGGGGTAAGAAGAGTGACAGTAGATATTTTGGGAATGGAGAAGGTGGTGATGGGGAAGTTTGTGCGGGCTAGATGCTGTGCTGTTGAGCAGAGATTATGGAGGGCAGAGGGGTCTAAAGAGGAGGGGCATTAAGTAGGGAACAGCTCTTTAGACAGTTCTCCTTTTCAGGTCCTACTCTCTTCCAGCAAGTGTAATCAGAATTTATAGTCAGAATTTGACTGAGTCCTTTACTCAAGACCTTTTTCAGCTCCTCCGCTAATTAACTCAGTTCCAAGTACATTGGAAGCTTTATTGTCTTAACATTATGCTTTAAAGCAAAAATTTAAATCATCATTTGTCACCACTCACCTCTGTTCTCTCTCCAAAACCTCTAATCTTTCATTTCTCTTCACTTAAGAGTTCTCCTCTTCTCTTTCTTCTCTCTGCCTCTAAAACCCCTAGTTGCACAGAGCAATGTAGTTCTGGCCTCTCATATTTAACCCATTGAACAAAACAAAAGCCTGACAATTGGCCTAAAGTATCTATAGTTCTTTAAGCATGCTCGAAAGTCTCTAGTGTGATCATGGTTAGTTTATTATTTTCAACTTCATTAAATCCTTATAAAAGCTTTAATTTTCTACTTTTATTAGGACATTAAAAAAAACTTCATCCCTATACCTACAACCTACGTCTGTAATTAGAAATCATCATATGAGTTACTGATAAGTTGGATGCTTTCTTATTTTTAACATAATTTATTTGAAATGTATTGAATATATAATAACATTATAGACAAACATGTTTACTTAAAACCATTTATTTTAGAAAAACTCATAGATTTTTCTCAAAAGGAAACAAAGTTTTCTAAAATAGCTCTTATATAATTGCTTGAAAAATTAAACAAAACTGGAAGTCTTTCCCACCAGTAGTAAAGGAAACATTTAAACTTGATGAAAGAGCATTACAATTTTAAAAGATCAAATTTACATTATAATTAGCATGACATTTTAGTAGACTGTAATAGGTTCACTAATTAAATCTTACATATTGTTATTTGGATTTGAAATATCTTAAATTGCAATAGTGTATATTATATATAATAAGTGATTTTTGTTATTATATTATTATTAGTGCTAAACAGAATACAAATTTATACTCCACTAAGTACATATTTACTGGCCAGGCAATATACTGAGTTCTTTCACAGTCATTATCCGTTAAACAGCCAAACAACCTTATGACTTAGGTATTATCACCATTTATCACTGTGAAAACTGAGGTCTAAAGGAGGTAAATTAAGCCACATAAGCCATAGATTTGCACATGTGTTATAAATGAATCAAGCTTCATTTCTTTTCACAGTTTCATATAATACACTGAGAATAGCAGCATGGTAGGAGTAAACCCAGAAAAAGGAAAAAAAATTCTTTGAAGCCTTATTTAAGACTCGCATACTTGCTTTATCAAACCTATTTCTGTCCAATCCCAACATACCTGATCCTATGAGCTTTCAAAAAACAGGCCAAGTTATAGCTTAAAGACATTTTTTATTTAAAATGTTGAAAAATATGAAATGTTGCATCATTTATTGATTTGCCCATTGGTCATTTATATAAACATTTATTATAGCAACTCTACAAGGGAAGAATTGTAGTCTAATAAAACCGAGGCTCAGTGAACCTAAATTATTTGTCTAAATTCACAGAGTCTTTGAAAAGGCTGGGATTTGTGCCTAGTTTGTCTACATTCAAAGCCAGTGATCTGAGTAGTTTCTAGATCATCTTCGAAAAGTTGTTTGTTGGTTTATTTGCATTTTCCAAACTGCTACATGTGAAAGGGAAAGTTGCTCAGTTGTGTTCAACTCTTTGCAACTCCATGGACTAATCTTTCCCTTCTCCAGGGGATCTTCCCAACCCAGGGATCAAACCCAGGTCTCCTGAATTGCAGGCAAATTCTTTACCAACTGAGCAATCAGGGAAGCCCCAAACTACTACATAGCAGAAGGCTTACTGGAACTGTTCATTGATGGAGGAACTATAACAACTGCAGAATTTAGGGGTTTGCCTTGTGGCTCAGCTAACAAAGAATCTACCTGCAGGGCAGGAGACCTAGGTTCGATCCCTGGGTTGGGAAGATCCCCTGGAGAAGAAAAAGGCTACCCACTCCAGTATTCTGGACTGGAGAATTCCATGAACTCTATAGTTAATGGGGTCTCAAAGAATAGGACACGACTGAGCAACTTTCACTTACATGATTGCTCTAGTGTGTGTGAACTCCTCACCTGTATTTGCATGGGTAATAAAGCTTGGAAAGAATGTAGGAGTCACAGGCTTGTTTCTCCTGGTGATTATTGGTTGGTTCAGGAATAATGAAAAAATGGTTTCCCCGAGGGTGGTAGGAGTACAACAAGCAGAGATCTGGGCTGGCAGGAAGATGAGTAGAAGGAAGATGTGGTCCTTACTCAATTTGGAAGTGGAGGTGGTCTTTGAAGCTGATGTATCTTGTGGCAATAACTCTCCATCCATCTTATTTTGGAGATTATTTTACAATGTATATAAATATTGAATTATTATGCTACATACCCAAAACTAGCATATAAACTAATAAATGTATATGTAAATTATACCTCACTTTAGAAAAATGACAGCACAGCTTATTAGATTCATAGAGTATCTACTTTAGTTGAAATCAATTCGAATTGAGCCCTGGGAATCTAGACATTTTAGGCAATAATTCAAATGCAGAACAAAATAAACTGAATTAGAAAAAAAGGAATAATTTCAGGATCACCACTGATAAATAAAAAAAAATCATGAAAGTTTTTAGGATCAAAGTAAAAATGTTAAAAATAAAAAATATATCAATTATATTTATCTTGATAATTTTACCACAATAATTCTTACAAACGTAACTGGTCATAAATGCTAATTACAGTTTAGCTTTTCACAACTTTTTTATATCATTTCTATAGATTGTTAAAATAAGGTCCTTTTTTTTTCAGAAGCAAAAACTAGTTCACAGAAGTGTTATGCTTTCCTGGTCAGTAGACATCTTTAAGTAAAACCTCATGCATGGTGGCAGCTCTCATTTGACCAAAGGACTTGAAGGTTTCAGTCTACTTCCTGGAAATCTGTGGAGAGGAAGGGGATCCATTTCTGCAGATTGCTTAATTAGTGTTGCCAACCACATAAATAACAGCTAAAAATCCCTTAGTTCACCTAGCTCAGCTGCTATGACTATATCAGCATCTTTATGTTCTCAAATATTTGCTTAAGTGGCATTTTGTAGCATTTTTCTTTACTGAGATAATATAGCATGTTAGTAAATATTCTTTGAGCAGCTAATCACTAATTTTGTTATTTCTGCAATAAAGCTTATCCTTATATTTCTTCCTTCCAAGACACCAAAAAGGTAATGTGTTTTTCATAAACTTAATTTATATTTTATATTAATTTTAACCTCTGTTCTGCTGACCAAATGCCTTAATAATTTTCTGCCATTATAAATGATTTATAAAAATTTTAAGGGACAGTTATCATTGAAAAAATGTTTATACTTTAGTAGATGTGAATGACAGGGGTAAAATAGCCTAATTATTTTTTGAGATTTGAGAATGACTTGTGCAATATATAACTGGGTTTAAGATTAGCCAAAGTACTTTCCTCCTGAAAAGTTTATTTTTTTTTGAAATTACTCTTCTACTCCTTTTTCACTGTGATCCCCTAACAGCTGACTTCATGGTTATGGTACTAGATTAGTAGGAACACCCCAATAATTAATTAGCTGAGACTGGCTGGTGTCTAATACTGAAGAATGTATTTTCACAAAGAAGTTATTTATTCTTACTCTCTGGATTCACCTTCATAAAAATAAAAAGTGAGGGAAGCTATCATTTACCCATCAGATGTAATTTCAAAGATAAGGCATATAATCATACTGCTGCTGCTGCTAAGTCACTTCAGTCGTGTCCAACTCTGTGCAACCCCATAGACAGCAGCCCACCAGGCTCCTCCATCCCTGGGATTCTCCAGGCAAGAACACTGGAGTGGGTTGCCATTTCCTTTTCCAATGCATGAAAGTGAAAGGTGAAAGTGAAGTCGCTCAGTCGTGTCCGACTCTTAGCGACCCCATGGACTACAGCCCTCCAGGCTCCTCCATCCATGGGATTTTCCAGGCAAAAGTACTGGAGTGGGGTGCCATTGCCTTCTCCAGAGTTTCTGGTTAACTTACGAGAAAATGTGCCACAGATCAATTCCATTAATCAATTGAGTGAATTACTGTAGAGTGAATTGATCTTGACTCTTCTATCAACTTTGATTCTTAAGTTAATCCATCAAGATAGCCCATAAAGTACATCCCGCAAATCTCTCTCAGATCCATCCAGTTCTCTGCATGAGTGAAGAAGGAATGGAATTGACTTATTCAAGTTACTCAATTTGTAGAGCTGAAATGTTCCACCTTTATCTAAATACTTTCTGTTCAGGATTCTGCCACTTAACATACTGGCTTTTACTTTTTCTTGGCACAGAATCCTTTAGGAAAAGAAAACATTTCTAAAAAAGAGTATTTATTCTCCAGACCTAAATGCTCTCAAAAAGAAGACATTTTAGCTAATCCAGGAAACTTGGCTTGTGGCAATTCATTTTTTCCCAAAAAGAATATTTCACCATTGTAATTATTATCCCTTAAAGTGTGCCTAGAGTTAGACCTTATATATAGCCCAAACTTTTCAATTCTGAGTTTATTTCCTCTAGGAATGTTGTTCAGACTTTGACTAACATAATGTTGCCTTGTTAACTGTGGGAATCTAGGAAATTCCCATAAGTCATGCAAAAAAAAAAAAAAAGATTTATTGCTGAAGTCTTTACCTTTCTTCAGTCAGTTCAGTCACTCAGTTGTATCCAACTCTTTGTGACCCTATGGACTGCAGCATGCCAGGTTTCCTTGTCCAACACCAACTCCTGGAGCTTACTCAAACTCATGTCCATCAAGTCGGTGATGCCATCCAACCATCTCATCCTCTGTCATCCCCTTCTCCTACTGCCTCCAATCTTTCCCAGCATCAGGGGCTTTTCCAGGGAGTCAGTTCTTCACATCAGGTGGCCAAACTATTGCAGCTTCAGCTTCAGCTTCAGCATCAATCCTTCCAATAAATATTCAGGACTGAATTCCTTTAAGATTGACTGGTTTAATTTTGCAGTCCAAGGGACTCAAGAGTTTTCTCCAACACCACAGTTCAAAAGCATCAATTCTTCAGTGCTCAGCTTTCTTTATGGTCCAATTTTCACATCCATACATGACTACTGGAAAAACCATAGCTTTGACTAGATGGACCTTTATTGGCAAAGTAATATCTCTGCTTTTTAATATTCTGTCTAGGTTTGTCACAGCTTTTCTTCCAAGGAGAAACATCTTTTAATTTCATGGCTGCAGTCATCTTCTGCAGTGATTTTGTATCCCAAGAAAATAGGCTGTCACTGTTTCCATTGTTTCCCCATCTATTTGCCATTAGTGATGGGAGTGGATGCCATGAACTTCATTTTTTGAATGTTGAGTTTTAAGCCAGCTTTTTCACTCTCCTATTTCACTTTCATCAAGAGGCTCTTTAGTTCCTCTTCACTTTCTGCCATAAGAGTGATATCATCTACATATCTGAGTTTGCTGATATTTCTCCCAGCAATCTTGATTCCAGCTTGTGCTTCATCCAGCCTGTCATTTCGCATAACCTTTCTTCAGTTCAGTTCAGGTCAGTTCAGTCGCTCAGTCATGTCCGACTCTTTGCAACCCCATGAATCACAGCACACCAGGCCTCCCTGTCCATCACCAACTCCCGGAGTTCACCCAAACTCATGTCCATCGAGTTGGTGATGCCATCCAGCCATCTCATCCTCCGTCGTCCCCTTCTCCTCCTGCCCCCAATCCCTCCCAGCATCAGAGTCTTTTCTAATCAGTCAACACTTCTCATGAGGTGGCCAAAGTATTGGAGTTTCAGCTTCAGCATCAGTCCTTCCAATGAACACCCAGGACTGATCTCCTTTAGGATGGACTAGTTGGATCTCCTTGCAGTCCAAGGGCCTCTCAAGAGTCTTCTCCAACACCACAGTTCAAAAGCATCAACTTTTTGGTGCTCAGCTTTCTTCACAGTCCAACTCTCACATCCATACATGATCACTGGAAAAACCATAGCCTTGACTAGATGGACCTTGTTGGCAAAGTAATGTCTCTGCTTTTTAATATGCTGTCTAGGTTGGTCATAACTTTCCTTCCTATGAGTAAGCGTCTTTTAATTTCATGGCTGCAATCAACATCTGCCGTGATTTTGGAGCCCCCAAAAATAAAGTCTGACACTGTTTCCACTGTTTCCCCATCTATTTCCCATGAAGTGATGGGACCAGATGCCATGATCTTAGTTTTCTGAATGTTGAGCTTTAAGCCAACTTTTTCACTCTCCTCTTTCACTTTCATCAAGAGGCTTTTGAGTTCCTCTTCACTTTCTGCCATAAGGGTGGTGTCATCTGCATATCTGAGGTTATTGATATTTCTCCTGGCAATCTTGATTCCAGCTTGTGCTTCTTCCAGCCCAGCATTTCTCATGATGTACTTGGCATATAAGTTAAATAAGCAGGGTGACAATATGCAGCCTTGATGTACTCCTTTTCCTATTTGGAACCAGTCGTTGTTCCATGTCCAGTTCTAACTGTTGCTTCCTGACCTGCATATAGGTTTCTCAAGAGGCAGATATATTTAATTTCTCTGAAGAAATTATGAAAAGTGTAGGGGAAAAGAAAAATGATCCAATAAATATCTTCAGGTGAGGTTTAATACCTAAGCCTTCTAGGGAAGATGTTGAAAACCTTCAAGAATCTGATGCTTAAACTTTATTTCCGTATCATCTTCAAAACCCAACCTAGGCTCATTTTGTAGCAAGATAACTTATAGTGAGTGACCTTTGAAGAGTTGGACTACTTGTGATTTGTATCAGGAAACTTTTGTGAAAGTTGAAGACAGAAATTCAGCACAAGAACCCACACAATAAAAATATCTCATTACTCTGGACATAGAATTCTTTCAGAAGTGTTCTGTGTTCCCATATCACCCTTCTATCTGGACTAAGCGTGTATACAGCTGCTGGTTACAGAAAACCCAGAGTCATCCATAAGAAATAGAAATCTCATCAAATAAAAAGTTCAACAAAAATAAGGTAATAGTTTTGGTGTTTTCTTCAGTGTAGAGATAAGAGAGTATCTATAAACTCCAGATGATAGTGAAGGGCAGGGAAGCCTGGTGTGTTGTAGTCCATGGGGTGGCAGAGTCGGACACAACTTAGTGACTGAACAACAACAGCAACAACTTAAAATAAGTTCACCTCCATCTTTAAACCTCCCTAGTGGCTCAGACAGTAAAGACTCTGCCTGCAATGCAGAAGACCTGGGTTCAATTCAGGTTTGGAAATATTTCAAAGGGACTGGAAATAAAGAACAATTTTTTCTCAAAAAAAAAAAAAAAAAAAGCTGAACTTTCCTTGGACTTTCCTGGTGGCTCAGGTGGTAAAGAATCTGCCAACAATGCAGAAGACCTGGGTTCAATCCCTGGGTCCAGAAGATCCCCTAGAGAAGGGAATGGCAACCCATTCCAATATCCTAGATTGGAAAATTCTATGGACAGAGAAACTAACTGGCTACAGTCAATGGGATCGCAAGGAGTTGGACACATCTAAGCAGCTAATACACATCCATCATGAAAGTAATTCTGTTACATTAGCCATTGTGGTTTAGAGATCCCACAATCCTGGCTAAATGTCACAGATCAATAAAGTGCTCTGTGACTAATTGCTTAAAGTACTTTTATTTTAAAGCATGGATCTACAAATTATAAATGTACTGCATGCAATATGAACAAATTGCATACATGACCAGGAGAAGTGATTTATTCCACTACTAATTTCAACTAACTATTAAGTAGACAAGGTACTCTACATACTTTTCTTCAAAATAGCCCCTCATCAGAGCCAGCCTAAGTTAGGAGGAACATGTACGTAGGAGAGAAAAAGTAGCATGGAAGGCAGTTTGTGAGAACATTAGTCTTTCTCATTCCAGACTAGATAGCTGGATTCTCAAGACTGGTTTCTACTTTGGGTGACTCTTCGACCTTAATCAATGTACTTATCAACTAAGCCCTCTAAGATTTGGTGATTAAAACTAAACAAGACAGAAAAAAATAATTGTTTGGGTGTATGTTTGTCAAAAAATATGAATAAAATATCATCAGGTATATCTAAAGCCTCCTTGAATTTTGGAGAAGGCTCCCAATATTTTCTGAATCTTTTTTTCTGTAGTAAGTACCTACTTGCTGAAAATTATGTGTTCAGCTTGATGAAGATTGTAAGCGGTTTTTGTCTCCAAGGGGAAAATGACAAACAAAATCAATTCATAACTCTTTCTTTTCTTGTCTTCTATAGATGGAAAATCATACCAAAAAAAGTGCTCTTTCCACTGAAGAATTGGATCATAAACACTAAAAAATTAATAATTTGTGATGTTTGCAGTCTTAGAAACTATTCATTGTTCTTGCTATGTATGAATATGCATGGGAAATAGTATATGCAGTTTGTGATCGCTAAGGCCTGCAGTTGATGGTGTTGCAGGATGGAAGTCAGAAATCATTGAGACAGAAATGATGGTGGAGTTTTCACATTCATACCTTTTGACTTTTTCAGTGTACTTACCTTAGTCATATATTTATGCTAGATTTTAAATAGAATAACTTCTCATTACTCCCGGAAAAAGGGAATCTCTATTATTTCTTCTCCATGGTATGAGAACATGGCAAGACAATATTTGGGTCCTTCTTGCACTTCATTTTGAAATACCCCTGAGTATAGGCCTTGTGTTGGAGAAGGCAATGGCACCCCACGAAAATCCCATGGATGGAGGAGCCTACTAGGCTGCAGTCCATGGGGTCGCTAAGAGTCGGACACGACTGAGCAACTTCACTTTCACTTTTCACTTTCATGCATTGGAGAAAGAAATGGCAACCCACTCCAGTATTCTTGCCTGGAGAATCCCAGGGACAGGGGAGCCTGGTGGGCTGCCGTCTATGGGGTCGCACAGAGTTGGACACGACTGAAGCGACTTAGCAGCAACAGCAGCATAGGCCTTGTGTAGGTCTTGGGATCTGAGTCTTAGCCTGTCTGGCCTGCAGGTGTTACTATAGGAAGTAACAGTAAAAGGAAAGTTTTGTTTTGTAGGGAATGCTGCTCACCTTTCTTACTATCAAACTACTCATTCTTCTCTGAAGAACTGAATCTTGAATCTTAGTAGTTTGTCAGAACAGGAAGATTAAAAATGGCATGTTTTTTCAACTTCAGTCTTTGCATTGTATTTCTCCAGGCAACACAGAATGCTATTGCTCTTTAAGATACAACAGAAACCTGCCCCTTTGGGTCAGAGAGTTACTACTGTGTGACCAAACTATTTGATTTAATACGTGACTCTGAGATTGAAGGCTTAGTTTGGTCCTTAGATGGTATGTGACTTTGGGCAATAGAAATTTTGGGGAGGATTAAAGGGTACAATATAAGGAGCATTGGGCATAGTGGTTGGTACATGGTAACTATTCTTTGAATATTAACTAGTTTTTGCTGTTGCTGGTAATAATATTATTAACAGCATTAAACTTTGCAATTGTTACTTATTAACCTATATTCTAACAGATCACTTATGATTTAATAAATAAATATGTAACAGCACATTAATGTTAAAAAAACATTTTCAGTTCAGTTCAGTTCAGTTCAGTCGAGTCCGACTCTTTGCGACCCCATGAATCACAGCACGCCAGGCCTCCTTGTCCATCACCAACTCCCAGAGTTCAGTCAGACTCACGTCCATCAAGTCAGTGATGCCATCCAGCCATCTCATCCTCCGTCGTCCCCTTCTCCTCCTGCCCCCAATCCCTCCCAGCATCAGAGTCTTTTCCAATGAGTCAACTCTTCGCATGTGTTGGCCAAAGTACTGGAGTTTCAGCTTCAGCATCATTCCTTCCAAAGAAATCCCAGGGCTGATCTCCTTTAGGATGGACTGATTGGATCTCCTTGCAGTCCAAGGGACTCTCAAGAGTCTTCTCCAACACCACAGTTCAAAAGCATCAATTCTTCGGCACTCAGCCTTCTTCACAGTCCAACTCTCACATCCATACATGACCACTGGAAAAACCGTAGCCTTGACTAGACGGACATTTGTTGGCAAAGAAATGTCTCTGCTTTTGAATATGCTGTCTAGGTTAGTCATAACTTTCCTTCCAAGGAGTAAGCGTCTTTTAATTTCATGGCTTCAGTCACCATCTGTAGTGATTTTGGAGCCCAGAAAAATAAAGTCTGACACTGTTTCCACTGTTTCCCCATCTATTTGCCATGAAGGGATGGGACCAGATGCCATGATCTTCGTTTTCTGAATGTTGAGCTTTAAGCCAGCTTCTTCACTCTCCTCTTTCACTTTCATCAAGAGGCTTTTTAGTTCCTCTTCACTTTCTGCCATAAGGGTGGTGTCATCTGCATATCTGAGGTGATTGATATTTCTCCCAGCAATCTTGATTCCAACTTGTGTTTCTTCCAGCCCAGCGTTTCTCATGATGTACTCAGCATATAAGTTAAATAAGCAGGGTGATAATATACAGCCTTGACATACTCCTTTTCCTATTTGAAACGAGTCTGTTGCTCCATGTCCAGTTCTAACTGTTGCTTCCTGACCTGCATATAGGTTTCTCAAGAGGCAAGTCAGGTGCTCTGGTATTCCCATCTCTTTCAGAATTTTCCACAGTTTATTGTGATCCACACAGTCAAAGGCTTTGGCATAGTCAAGAAAGCAGAAATAGATGTTTTTCTGGAACTCTCTTGCTTTTTCCATGATCCAGAGGATGTTGGCAATTTGATCTCTGGTTCCTCTGCCTTTTCTAAAACCAGCTTGAACATCAGGAAGTTCATGGTTCACATATTGCTGAAGCCTGGCTTGGAGAATTTTGAGCATTACTTTACTAGCACGTGAGATGAGTGCAATTGTGCAGTAGTTTGAGCATTCTTTGCCACTGCGTTTCTTTGGCATTGGAATGAAAACTGACATTTTCCAGTCCTGTGGCCACTGCTGAGTTTTCCAAATTTGCTGGCATAGGGAGTGCAGCACTTTCACGGCATCATCTTTCAGGATTTGAAATAGCTCAACTGGAATCCATCACCTCCACTACCTTTGTTCGTAGTGATGCTTTTAAGGCACACTTGACTTCACATTCCAGGATGTCTGGCTCTAGGTCAGTGATCACACCATCGTGATTATCTGGGTCATGAAGATCTTTTTTGTACAGTTCTTCTGTGTATTCTTGCCATCCCTCCTTAATATCTTCTGCTTCTGTTAGGTCCATACCATTTCTGTCCTTTATCGAGCCCATCTTTGCATGAAATGTCCCCTTGGTATCTCTAATTTTCTTGAAGACATCTCTAGTCCTTCCCATTCTGTTGTTTTCCTCTATTTCTTTGCATTGATCACTGAGGAAGACTTTCTTATTGCTCCTTGCTATTCTTTGGAACTCTGCATTCAGATGCTTATATCTTTCCTTTTCTCCTTTGCTTTTCACTTCTCTTCTCTTCACAGCTATTTGTAAGGCCTCCCCAGACAGCCATTTTGCTTTTTTGCATTTCTTTTCCATGGGGATGGTCTTGATCCCTGTCTCCTGTACAATGTCACGAACCTCAGTCCATAGTTCATCAGGCACTCTATCTATCAGATCTAGGCCCTTAAATCTATTTCTCACTTCCACTGTATAATCATAAGGGATTTGATTTAGGTCATACCTGAATGGTCTAGTGGTTTTCCCTACTTTCTTCAATTTCAGTCTGAATTTGGTAACAAGCAGTTCATGATCTGAGCCACAGTCAGCTCCTGGTCTTGTTTTTGCTGACTGTATAGAGCTTCTCCATCTTTGGCTGCAAAGAATAGAATCAATCTGATTTCGGTGTTGACCATCTGGTGATGTCCATATGTAGAGTCTTCTCTTGTGTTGTTGGAAGAGGGTGTTTGTTATGACCAGCGCATTTTCTTGGCAAAACTCTATTAGTCTTTGCCCTGCTTCATTCCATATTCCAAGGCCAAATTTGCCTGTTACTCCAGGTGTTTCTTGACTTCCTACTTTTGCATTCCAGTCCCCTATAATGAAAAGGACATCTTTTTTGGGTGTTAGTTCTAAAAGGTCTTGTAGGTCTTCATAGAACCGTTCAACTTCAGCTTCTTCAGCATTACTGGTTGGGGCATAGACTCGGATTACTGTGATATTGAATGGTTTGCCTTGGAAATGAACAGAGATCATTCTATTGTTTTTGAGATTGCATCCAAGTACTGCATTTCGGACTCTTTTGTTGACCATGATGGCTATTCCACTTCTTCTGAGGGATTCCTGCCCGCCGTAGTAGATATAATGGTCATTGGAGTTAAATTCACCCATTCCAGTCCATTTTAGTTCTCTGATAGATTTTAATAAGGATTTGAAATTTAAAGTTGTTTATGTATTAATATTTTATACTTTTTAAAGGTTTAGTATAAACCTAGTGGAGAAGGAAATGGCAGCCAACTGCAATATTTTTGCCTGGAGAATTCCATGGACCTAAGAGCCTGGCAGGCTGCAGTCCATGGGGTTGCAAAGAGTCGGACAGGACTGAGCAACTAATGCACACACTCACATAAAGACCTAGAGTTTAAAATCTGATCATATCTTCCTCTTGTTCATGTTTGGGCCCTTTTAAAATACCAAAGCTCAGAGCCTTATGGAATATTGTAGGCCAGAGATTGTGGATAAGTGGGAAGATTATACAATGTGCTTGCTTCATTGGTTTTTCTAACATTATTGAATAATTTAAGAAATAAATTTCTGATTATAGTAGTATAATGTTATAAAATCTTACACTGAAAGTAAAAACTTAAACCAATTTTTGTTTAACTTTCAAATTGAGTAGAATTGATGACAAAGCAGTAAAATAAAGAATTGATCTTTTAATAGTTCCCTAGAGCCAGTAAACATGGATAATACTCTATTCTGCATATATAGGGGAGTGAGAATTAATGACTTATGCTTAGAACAATAATCCTCAGGGTTTTTAGCAGGGTTATCTATTATTAAAACAAGTTCAATTATGTTCAGTATTCTCCATTTAGGCACAAAAGTAGATTTGCATTAAACATTTTTACTGAAGGCAGTTGAAATCTCTTTTTTCCTTAATCCAGGTTCAAATAGAAAACCCAATTAACTAGAATACTAAAAGCAAAGCCAAAATGTTTTAATCAATTTACAATTTTTCCCAACTTTTAACTTTTGAAACTAGTTCAGATGAATACCCCAAATTAGTATTTTTTATGTATTTTTTCTCTCTTCATCTGTAAAAAATAAAGAAAATGTGAATTTTTGGCACACTTCTCAGACTCAGTTTTCAACCTATATTTTCCCTGATTGAGAAAGTAGAGAAGGCCCATATTGCCTTTCACATTAAATTGGTTCTAAGAGCCAAATCTTAAAATACCCACAACTAGTTCACATCACTCTTTACAGCAAAGTATGATTTGAGTGATTTTCATTTCACTACCCTGAATCTTCTTTCTCCATCTTTCCTACCTTCGAAGATAATAAATGCCCTTACACTTTCACCACCTCTCTGCCACCAGAACCTGTTTTCTAAAAATAGAGCTACCATGTGCATGCGTGCTTAGCACAGTCATGTCTGACTCTTTGTGACTCAATGGATTTTATCCCACCACAGGCTCCTCTGTCCATGGGATTCTCCAGGCAGGACTACCGGGGTGGGTTGCCATGCCCTCCTCCAGGGGATCTCCCCAACCCAGGGATCAGACCCAGGGATCAAAGCCACGTCTCTGGCATTGCAGGCAGATTATTTACCACTGAACTACTGGGGAAACATCTACCATATGAACCAGCACTCCCACCACTGGACATGTACCCTGCTGCTGCTGCTGCTGCTAAGTCGCTTCAGTCGTGTCCGACTCTGTGTGACCTCATAGACCGCAGCCCACCAGGCTCCGCCGTCCCTGGGATTCTCCAGGCAAGAACACTGGAGTGTGCTGCCAAAACCATAATTCAAAAAGACACACCCATCCCAATGTTCATTGCAGCACTATTTATAATAACTAGGACATGGAAGCAATTTCGATGTCCATCCATAGATGAATGGATAAAGACGATGTGATACATATATACCATGGAATATTAGCCATAAAAAAGAATGAAATTGGGTTATGTGGATGAACCTAGAGTCTGTAATACAGAGTAGAAATATGTCAGAAAAAGAAAAACAAAATATCATATATTAATGAGATAGTTGAAATGCATCATTGATGCAATGGACATGAGTTTGAACAGACTCTAGGAGATAGTGAAGGACAGGGAAGCCTGGCATGCTGCAGTCCACGGAATTGCAAAGAGTTGGACATGACTTGGAGAAGGCAACGGCAACCCACTCCAGTACTCTTGCCTGGAAAATCCCATGGACGGAGGAGCCTGGTAGGCTGCAGTCCACGGGGTCGCTAAGAGTCGGGCACGACTGAGCGATTTCACTTTCATTTTTCACTTTCATGCACTGGAGAAGGAAATGGCAACCCACTCCAGTATTCTTGCCTGGAGAATCCCAGGGACAGAGGAGCCTGGTGGGCTGCCGTCTATGGGGTCGCACAGAGTCGGACACGACTGAAGCGACTCAGCAGCAGCAGCAGCAGGACATGACTTAGTGGCTGAATAACAAAAACACATATATATGGAATCTAGAAAAATGGTACTGATTAACCTTTTGCAGGGCAGAAATAGCGACCCAGACATAGAGAACTGACTTGACACAGGGAGGGAAGAAGAGGGTGGAACAAATTGAGAGAGTTGCACTGACATTTATATTAATACACTACTATGTGTAAAGGGCTTCCCAGATGGAGGTAGTGGTAAAGAATCCACCTACCAATGCAGGAGATGCAAGACACACAGGTTCGACCCCTGGGTCCAGAAGATTCCCTGGAGTAGGAAGTGGCAACCCACTTCAGGATTCTTGCCTGGAAGATTCCATGGACAGGGGAGCCTGACGGGCTACAGTCCATGGGGTTTCAAAGAGTCAGATACAACTGAACAACTAACACCATGTATAAAATAGATATCTAGTGAGAAGCTGCTGTGTGATACAGAGAGCTCAACTTGGTAATCTGTGATGACCTAGATGGGTGGGATGGTGGGGGTGGCTCAAGAGGAAAGTCTGTGGAAGATGACGATGGACAGGGAAGCCTGGCACTGCAGTTGGTGGGGTAGCAAAGAGCTGGACACGACTTAGCTACTGAACAACAGGTGATTCACATTGTTGTACAGCAGAAACTAACACAACATTGTAAAGCAATTATACTCTAATAAATAAATTTTAAAAAATGATCTGTGATGCAATCAGACAAATCCCATCTGGCAGTAAGTATTTCAACAGATATTAGAGCATTCTCCTAAAAGAATGGTGCTGAAGGAGAAATTACTACTTTAGTTATATTGGGTAGGAACACTAAGTCAAGTTTTCTCAACTGGGCTTCACTTCTTCCTTGGCACATCTCTTTCTTTCCAGTCTCCTGCCTTTTTTCGTGTTTGGCTTGTGCATCTCACCTCCCTACTCCCGTTGTTAGGAGAATATTCCTACTCTCATGCCACCAAAACACATGTATCCTGTAGACCCAGTTTTAGACTGAACGCTTTTAAGGAGCCAGTTCATTACTTCTCTACATTGTTTTAACTCTAGTTTCAGTGGAACTTTCAGATTTCTGGCTATTTGATGTGGTACTGGGCTCTCTAAGTTGAGTGAAATGTTATTGAAAGGCAGTCGATTATAGAAAGAAGTCTTTACTTTCCACAGATCACGTCTAATCAGCTCTGTGTAGAACTCACCACATCTTTAGGTGCCTAATACATGTATACAGGGATTCATTCTGGCATTTGCCAGTGTGAATCAGTGTGTTTTGTATTGCTTTAGTAAACCAAAAAATAATTAGCCATTTCTTGATTTGTATCTTACGTAACACCTTATGAAATAAGGCGTTACTTCCTCTAACTTTACAGGGTTGTAACTAGCACATTTGGAAATGGGTGGAATTTTTCTTCAGCAGCCTCACCTTTTTTTTTTCTTCTCATCTCTCTTGGTGTTTAGCATTCACTCCTTCCTTTGTTTACTATTACCTTCATGCATGAAGCAAAATTTATCCTTAGGCAGAAAATATACAACTATTTACTCTCAAGAGGCATTTAAATGAAGAGTAGTTTCTCTTGGTGTGAAGATTTCTTATTCCCAATCTATAAAGAAAATTGTATCATACAAATGCTGAAACACTGATTAGAATCAGAAGCACTGATTTATCTCACATTACATTTCTCCAGTGAATGTAGCTTTCAAATCCTAGATCATGTATCCTTTCTAGTGATTGGCAACATAAGCTATATAAATGGACCAAAAATAGAACTGAATCAACCTAGACAGGTCTACCTGCATAAGCAAACACTGCTATGTGAGCAAAAGTAGTATTTTTCCTTTTTAAAAATATATTTATTTATTTGGTTGTGTCAGGAGTTAGTTGTAGCAAGTGGGATGTTGTGTTATGTGTTATGTTGTGTTACATGGCATCTTTCACTGGGGACACAGACTCTCTAGTTTTAGTGCTTGGGCTTAGTTGCTCTGAAGCATGTGAGATCCTAGCTCCCTGACCAGGGGTTGAACCCACATCCCTTGCATTGCAAGGCAGATTCTTAGCCAGGTGAACCACCACGAAGTCCCAAGGTAGTATTTTTCTTATGAAAAAATGAGAATGCAGTATAACTCAGAACTAGTGTTTCTGTTGAAAAGATTGCACAAACTGATTTCTGGCCACATATTTTTTAAGCACTGTTTGTTGTTGCTGCTAAATATGGAAAATTAACTGGAGTATTTTTAAGGGATAATATGGGGGATTGTCTCCCAAACCCTTCTAGGCCATGGTGCCTTAGAGTAGTCAGTTATCACTTCCCACTGTGTTTTTCTCATTTCTAAGATGGAAATTATGCTGATAGTTTTACTACTATGTGTAGGGATTGTTGAATCAGACAAGAGAGAAATATGTGAAAGCAAGTATTGATATAAAACATTAAATTAAATCAATTATTGTGTTTTTTATATCTACAGAAGGAATTACCTTCTTGTTAATTATGGATTCTACATATTAGGAAAACACAACAAGCACATGAAATCTGTTATTTCTTTGGGTATTATTATTTAGGACAAAACTGAGAAGGCAATGGCACCCCACTCCAGTACTCTTGCCTGGAAAATCCCATGGACGGAGGACCCTGGTGGGCCGCAGTCCATGGGGTCACTAAGAGTCGGACACGACTGAGTGACTTCACTTTCACTTTTCACTTTTATGCATTGGAGAAGGAAATGGCAACCCACTCCAGTGTTCTTGCCTGGAGAATCCCAGGAACGAGGGAGCCTGGTGGGCTGCCGTCTATGGGGTCACACAGAGTCAGACACGACTGAAGCGACTTAGCACAGTCTTTGAAAAGAGAGTAGGTTTAAAGTCTGTGTGTAAAAACATATTAGTAACTAAGAATAAACGACAGATGCGGCAAGAATGGTGATGGTGGTATGCTAATGATTGTAGTTTGGGAAATGGTGAAGCTAGAGGGCAAGATTCTGGTTTGACTTGGTCAGAGAGATTCAGCCAGTAGGTAGCCTTGACACCTGAGGCAGATGACTTGACCTACATCTCTTTCTATAGTTTGCCATGAAGATTCAGGGAATTAAGATGAGTGAAGCACTTAAAATAGTGCCTACCACCTAGCAGTTGTTCACAAAATGTTGTTATTGTTCTATTTTCAACTGTATAATAATTTATCCCAGCAGATTGTTTTTTAAATAAGAGTTCAACAAGACCATAACTGGATGGCTGGAGTCTCTCATACCCAGCTGATCATGTGCCTTACATTATTCCCTGCAAGTATTGTTTTTATCATCTATGAGGCTAATGTATTGTATTAGAGTTACTAATATAATAGTGAGCTCAGATTGCAGGCTGAGTTTAGATTAGCTAAATTTAGAGGATTTCTGTTTATTTAGGTAGGTCTGTCCCTCCTATGAGCACTATCCTCTCCCTACACCCCATTGATTTTAGACTATGTTTATAAAGCAAAAACCGTATTTCCATCCTTTTACAAATTACTTTCTTCAAATTTCAACATTTAGATGACACAAATTTCAACATTTAGATGACATCTTTGAGATGAACAGAATTATCTGTTTCCTTACTTGCGCTACTTTTTCCTGGCTATCAAAAGAGCTTCTATGCACTTGTTTTGAGCAAACCCATTGCATTCATTCCTAAGGTGTAGCTTTCTATGTATGTTAACTTGCAAATCTCTTTACTAAAATGAAGTTCCAAGATCACTTTATGGGTTTTGTTGAAATAATAGTGACTTGAAAGTAAATAATTTTGACTTCAGTTTATCTATTAATATTTGTGGTCTGCACTGAAGGAAATCACTTGATTTCTGGGACTGATTCTTACCCATGAAATGAAGTTAGACTAGGTCAAAGATTTTAACCCAGGTTATATAGATGGAGTCTATACATTTGGAGAGTGATTTTTTTACTAACCTGTAACTAAAATTTAGGATTTTCTTCATTTGTAAGCAACAATACACAGAGTAACATTTGTGATATTTGTGTTTATCACCAATGTACTTAGTCACTTAGTCATATCCGATTCTTTTCAATCCCATGGACTGTCCCAGGCTCCTCTGTCCTTGGGATTTTTCATGCAAGTAAACTGGAGTAGGTTGACAGTTCCTTCTCCAGGGGATCTTCCTGACCCAGGGATCAAACCCGTGTCTCCTGTATTGCAGGAAGATTCTTTACCTTCTGAGCCATTGGTGAAGCCTGTCACCAAGAGAATCATCAATATTTTCATAGCATTTAAATTCATGAAGAAACCTTATATATCCTTTGATCTTATTATTTCAGAATTATATAGATGATAAACCTGCAGCTAGACCCTGTTATTTAATGAATTAGTGAAGAAACACATATGTTACTGTGTCATATCTTAAGGATTACTTGAAGATGTTGATAATTATATTTAATATAAATGAAATCTTTTGTATTTCATTTATTTATGAATTTTATTTTAAGGAAATCACAGGTTTCACCAAATTAAAAGAGAGGACGATTCAGGTCCTTATAATGCAAGGTGTGGGACCTTGCATTATAAGGATGTTTCTTAGAAGGTCTTTTACACAGACCACTCTTTGGTCATGAAGATGATCTAAAATGTGATGAATTTATCTAAAATTGATGAATGCGATGAATTGAAAAATGCAAATAATTTCTTCTTTTCTGACAGAATGATATCTCATATCTCAGAATGATATGGCTTTCTCTTTTTATGAAAGCCTAAGAGTCACTTTCAAGGAGCATTATCCAAGTTAGTTGTAAAGCCTTCTATAACTAAAGATTTATTAACTAAAAGTAATATGATTTGAATATGCTGAAGACCTGAATTCAGTATTTTCCTAAGCATTCTGGCTGACATTCAATTGACTGGTAATGTTATGTATGTGCCCGTGGAAACATCTGGAATTTTACAGTTTCAAGGAACACATTTTTTCCCCCAGGGCTACAAAAGTCTTGTCTTGGGTTGGTCACAGTTTTAAATTGCTACTTTCCTAATTGTTTGTATGGAATTACTTTTGGGTGTAGTCTATGTAACATTTTTGTAATGCTGTGTTTTTAACCATTTGTTATTTTACTCCTCTTCCATTCTTTTATTACTGGTGAGCTCTTTATCCACTAGAAATAAGAGCATTTGATTATTGGTAAATCTCAGTGTCTTTTATCCACTGTAAAAGGTTCTCAAAAATTTTGAGAGGATTACTTAATTACTTATATTTCTTTCTTTTAATTCAATACATTTTTTTCCACTCTGTTCTGTTCTATTTTTTATGTTCTATTCTATTTTGTTCTGTTCTAATCTAGTCATAAGTAGCAAGATTTAAATCAATAGTTTAAGACAAGACTAGATGATAAATGTCAGAAACACATTAACTTGGGAAGCAGAAATTTCAAAGAAGATCCAAAAGTCAATTATAAGGTGCCTATAACCATCACCCAATTCAAATAATTGAAAAGGTCAGGTTGTTGATGGTTAGAATAGGATTTGTGAGGAAGCGTTCTTTAATGCATTCTCGGATATTGGGAAAGGTATAGAAATTCTTCCCTCTTCACCTCAAATCGAAGGAAGATAGTTTCACCCTTGGAGAGCTAGAAGTAAAGGGGATATTGGAAATGGAACCTGTATCTTATGTGAGAGACATAAAAGGTTAGGTGACAGATAAGCTGAAGGAGAGGAAGCTATGTAGATTTCAGCCTTTCCTCAACTAATTTATAGGAATAAAGGCCTAAAGAATGTTTCATGTGAACCGAATGTAGCATATCTGTATTTGGAAGCATGATAGGGCCTCAGGAGACAGAATGTGGAGATGTACTAATACATTTCAAGGGGCTGTGGACATTGTAAAGGAACATGTGTCCATGCCAAGGTTGTGAGAAGTCTCCAACCATGGTCCTTGGCAAGAAGTCCCTGGAGAGCCCATGAATGTGCTCACAGAGTAGTCAGCTCTATACACTGGCCAGGTCTAGTGAATCCAAAGCCATCCTACAGTGGTAGTCTTAGTCTTCCCTCTCTTGCCCCAGCTCAGGGGTCCAAGGTTGACAGAGGACAAACAACACTGCTTGTTGCTTGCTTAATAAATCCTGCCTGCTTGAGCTTAAAAGAATAAAGAAAGAAACATCAATCAAGCTCTCCTCCCCCACCCCCCATTACCACAATTTCTAGGCTCTGCAACAAATCCAAGGTTGGGAAGAAGTTTTCTTTATTTTAAGGTTGATGTATATTGTATGTGACTAGACCTAAGACTGGAGAAGGAAATGGCAACCCACTCCAGTGTTCTTGCCTGGAGAATCCCAGGGACAGGGGAGCCTGTTGGGCTGCCATCTATGGGGTCACACAGAGTCGGACACGACTGAAGAGACTTAGCAGCAGCAGCAGCAGACCTAAGACACTGGCAATTTAATGTGATCACATGATGTTTTTATTATCTAAGAATGACTGGAAAAGTCCTGATACTACCTAAAAGATTGAACCTGGGACACAAGATAAGTTTCCCCTGCTAAGTATAACACTTTCTAACACCATACACAAAAATAAACTCAAAATGGATTAAAGATCTAAACGTAAGACCAGAAACTATAAAACTCCTAGAGGAGAACATAGGCAAAACCCTCTCTGACATGCATCACAGCAGGATCCTCTATGACCCACCTCCCAGAATATTGGAAATAAAAGCAAAAATAAACAAATGGGACCTAATTAACCTTAAAAGCTTCTGCACATCAAAGGAAACTATTAGCAACGTGAAAAGACAGCCTTCAGAATGGGAGAAAATAATAGCAAATGAAGCAACTGACAAACAACTAATCTCAAAAATATACAAGCAACTCCTACAGCTCAACTCCAGAAAAATAAATGACCCAATCAAAAAATGGGCCAAAGAACTAAATAGACATTTCTCCAAAGAAGACATCCAGATGGCTAACAAACACATGAAAAGATGCTCAACATCACTCATTATCAGAGAAATGCAAATCAAAACCACTATGAGGTACCATTTCACACCAGTCAGAATGGCTGCGATCCAAAAGTCTACAAATAATAAATGCTGGAGAGGGTGTGGAGAAAAGGAAACCCACTTACACTGTTGGTGGGAATGCAAACTAGTACAGCCACTATGGAGAACAGTGTGGAGATTCCTTAAAAAACTGGAAATAGAACTGCCCTATGATCCAGCAATCCCACTGCTGGGCATACACACTGAGGAAACCAGAAGGGAAAGAGACACGTGTACCCCAATGTTCATCGCAGCACTGTTTATAATAGCCAGGACATGGAAGCAACCTAGATGTCCATCAGCAGATGAATGGATAAGAAAGCAGTGGTACATATACACAATGGATTATTACTCAGCCATTAAAAAGTATACATTTGAATCAGTTCTAATGAGGTGGATGAAACTGGAGCCTATTATACAGAGTGAAGTAAGCCAGAAAGAAAAACACCAATACAGTATACTAACGCATATATATGGAATTTAGAAAGATGGTAACAATAACCCTGTGTACGAGACAGCAAAAGAGACACTGATGTATAGAACAGTCTTATGGACTCTGTGGGAGAGGGAAGGGGTGGGAAGATTTGGAAGAATGGCATTGAAACATGTAAAATATCATGTATGAAACGAGTTGCCAGTCCAGGTTCGATGCACGATGCTGGATGCTTGGGGCTGGTGCACTGGGACGACCCAGAGGGATGGAATGGGGAGGGAGGAGGGAGGAGGGTTCAGGATGGGGAACACATGTATACCTGCAGTGGATTCATTTTGATATTTGGCAAAACTAATACAATTATGTAAAGGTTAAAAATAAAATAAAATTTAAAAAAAAAATAAAGAGAGTAAAGGACAGAATACTTCTGCTTTGTGATAATACTCCTCAAGTTCTGTATGTTCACTAATTTTATGAACTCAATAAAAATCTATTGCAGTTGAGACAATGCAGTCTTACAATATATCTTGGAAAAACAATCTCAAAATCAGTTGGTGCAAAGTTTAATTGTCAACATATTTTCAATCAAATTTTAGAAGGAAAGAACATTTTATCATATGTGACTATGACTATTTTCCGAAATATCAAAGTATTTTGAGTAACTGACTCAAAAACTAACTTCTGCTAATTTTTAACTTTCTCACATAATAATTCTCTTTTACCTGTATATTTTGCTCTATGTTTCTATTTTTTTATGGATTCTCTGCAGCCTCTCTAGAAATGTTGGAACATTTTCCATGCTACTTTTTTTTCAAAGTTTATATAGAAGCTGAGTGATCCTAAGATTATAAATTCCATTAGTTTGTTTTGGCAGATGATGTATCTTAAACATTACATTCTCTTATACTCATTTTTTTAAATTCATAGCCACTAAGCAATGTGTGATATAAGACAATGAACATTAGAGGGTTTGTTTGAAAGAATATATTTCAATTTAAAATATTTGGGAAAAACATGCATAATTTTTATGTTTGATTTAATAGATGCTTGAACGTGTCTCATCTGTTTCATTTCTGTATCCCCAGATTAAATTTCAACTTCACAAACTTGTATAACCACCAGAAGATGACTTGTATACTCTATCAATCCACAGGCTGAAAAGAAAATATTTGGTGTTTTTGAAGAAATGTGCCACAGATCCACTATAAAATCTAGTCTTCAGAGTTTTACTGATTGCTTCAGTTTCCTGACCTAATTAGGTTTTCTCCTCTCAGGTCTATTTTGCTTTTGTTTATTTGCTGTTTGCGTGCTTATTTTTCAGGTGAACCTGATCCCCATAAGAATTCAGATCTAGTAAATGCCGAAGAAAAACATGCTGAAACACATTCATAGGTCTGAAATACCTTAAAGACATCTTTCATTCTAAAGATGGGAGGTAATTTTATTTTTTGAATGAAAATTTTATTTCTGAATTGGATGGTTTGGAGAGTATCATTAGAAACAAAGTTATCTTATTTAAATGTCCTTTTGGATTCTTTTCTTTTAATTCTCTATTTTCTGAGGCAAACTTTTAACAGCTAAGCTCTAAATATTTACTGTTTAAGTTTACCTTTTCAAAGGATTCTTGACTTACTCAGCAATAAAAATTATATTTACCGACACCTTTTAGTCCTTTAAAAATAATAAGCTATATCCTATGGGGAGGTTTAATTCTGTTTTCTTCTACTACTTCATACAAGAAATATGAATGTTTTATACCAGTTTCCTTTTCTACTTCATGTAGGAAATATGAATGCTCACATTGGGTGATAATAACAAAGCAAGTACATATTATAAAACAACATCAGTATTTGCTAAAATCCATGGACATTGCATCAATGATTATCTTTTTAAAAATTCAGCTTCTAGGGCTCACCTTTGATCTACCAGATTACCAGCTCTGGGAGTGATGCTAATGCCTGTTGAAAAAGTATAAAAATGAGTTTTGCTATTGGCTTGATGGTAGAGGCAGGAAAAAATGCTGCAGGTACCATATCAAGTCTTTGAGATGTTATTAGTAGCACCTCAAATGTTGCTTTAAATCGATGAAGTTAAAATGTGATTAGCCATAACTGTTTTATATATGCTGCATTTAGACTTACTTATGGCAAAGAAGGCATTTTTTTTTAAGGAAACAAATCCACAAGAAATCGTGAAGATACATAAAAGCTACATATGTATAAAAAGCTCTGCATTCAGGTCCCCACTGCTGTCAGAAATGAATGAACAGAACTCCCAACCCCTCCTTTTTTAATGTAATGAAAGAGCCTTAGCGTGGCTGCAGCTCTCACTACAGTGAGCTGCTGTACAGACGTTTTCCACTGAGCATCACAAAAAAGAGAAGCTTGCACTATGAAAAAAAAAGAAAAAAATGTGGCTGGCTCTTAAGATGAAGCATTTCCCAGCATTCTTGAGTCAGTTGTAAGATTCTTTAATCGAGACGAATAGTTTCACTAATAGCCGCTCTCAGTGTCAGGCACTGTGATGGAATCTCATACTTAGGCCTAGCAACAGTTCCAGAGGTGGGGACTGTGCTTAACAGTTTACGTATGAATTCTGGGTAGAAATCAAATCACAAACTGGATAGAAATTTTAAAACCCAGCTCTATATTAAAATGTTTTTAAATATTGTCTTGTATTGAAACTCCACTACTTTGGCCACCTGATGCGAAAAGCTGACTCATTTGAAAAGTCCCTGATGCTGGGAAAGATTGAGGGCAGGAGGAGAAGGGGACAGCAGAGGATGAGATGGTTGGCATCACCGACTCAATGGACATGAATTTGGGTAGGCTCCGGGAGTTGGTGATGGACAGGGAGGCCTGGCATGCTGCAGTTCATGGGGTCGCAAAGAGTCGGACACGACTGAGTGACTGAACTGAGCTGAACTGAACTTGTATGAGTTAATGACAATTTCTCTCCATAACCTCCATCCAAACTTTAGACACACACACACACATACACACAAAAGAGATAGGAAGAGAAATTCCAACTGATATAAAAATAATATCTATCATTTTCTGATAAATCTCTTATTTTTGTGAGGTCAATAAAGTCCAACAGGAAATTGCCACACAATAATTGATGCCTATTTTTGACTAAAACATGATCTTCCTTTTCATTTGGATTTTATTTCAGGATAATGAAAACAGCACTAAAATATTCTAAATCCTCAATTTTTCACAAATCTTTTTCTCCTCTTTCAACACACACTCAGAACAGGCCATTTTATGAACTCATATAAGAGACGAACATAATTTTGAGCTAATAATTCTAGCCACATAAATACATTCAAAGTTGCTATCACAGATTTTGGCCAGTGCTTCCGTCATTGCTCTGTCTCCACAATTTGGCCTTCTCCAATCAAACCAGAGAAATTTTAAGGCAAAAGTTGGACATTTTTATCACTTTGAACCCAATTATTACATAGTGACTATGCAATATATGTACAGAACATGAGGCATTTTAAAATTTTACTTTCTTGCTTTCTTTTACACAGAGTGCTGTAACTACGAAACTTTCAAGCTTCTAAGTAAAAGGAAAGCAAAAACAAAATTACAGAAAAATATTTTTGCAGCTCTGAGGCTATTTAGATTGTCCTTGTTGTTTTAAATACATGGGAACCAAGTGAGAAGAGGGGCTGCTCAGAAGTTGTAGTTGAAGTCCTAAGACAACAATGAAGCATCAGAGCCCTGACTCTGTGACCTGATGAACTCTTCGTTGTAACTCTCAAGCTGGGAAACCACAGCGAATCCTGTTCCCGAAAGCAGTGAACCAGCCTGCATCCACCACTGTTATTGCAAAGCACGAAAGCATCACCCACGTGGGGGTCATCACAATGCAAGTCACACAAGACCTATGGCCAAGATGACAAGAACCTCCAGCCCTTGTTGGAGACACACACTAGAACTGAGAGTGGGATTTGCCTTCTGGGGTGTTAATCCCATCAGGATTTAACAAAATATATTACAGGTCAAGGGATAAGGGACAAGGTGTGTGTGTGTGTGTGTGTGCTCAAAAATGTCTGTGAAAATGGAAGCCCACACTCTTCTGCACAGAGAGCATTATTTGATGTGATTTATAATTCTACTACAAACAAACAAACTGCAGCCATTGGAGACTGCTTCCTTGTCATGTTTTGCCTGAGCATGTGCAGAGCCTTGCCTTTGTTCCAAATTGAAGAACTACCTTTATTTGTTATTAGCTGCCAAGAAAGGTCAAGTCCAAGTAGGTGTTGTAATTTTCACTGTACAAACTCTTCAATGATTGTGAGACTAAATGAATTTGTTTTTGTGAAAGGTAGAAATTAGATGGAAAAGATCAAGAGTAGTCATCAATTAAAGAAGAAAGTGAAGGTGGATATGTCCATCCTAATGAGTTTTCTGTTGCACTTGCTTCTTCCCTGGGTTCCACAATGCTAAGCAATATTTTAGAAATGGATGCAATCAGAAGCTTTTAAGTCTAAGTAGTGGGATTTTATAACTCACAACTTAGATATCTTTTCATGTGTAAGCCATATTCTATATGCATATTAGGTATGCATTATTCTAATTTAAGATATATTTGTGCATAGACTGTGTATAAGATGCTTTTAAATGTTGTGTGAATAAGGTCCTTAGCTTTTGTTTCACCTGAAGCATATGTAGAACACAGATAAATAATTGAATTGTATCGTAGATATTATAATGCAATTGATATTTTAAATGCAAGCAGTAAAGATTGATCTATAATGATGTGTTGCAGGGAAAATTTATAGATATGTACAACATGGTGACTTTTTGTCCTTTAACAATGGATTTCTTATTTCTATTTATGGAGAAACTGCAATTACTGCTTTTAATGTCTTTTTTAAGGTAGCTATTTACAAACTAGAAAATATTCTGCATTTAAAATAGAACCTGACTGTCTGGGAAGTCTAATTACTATTGTTCCTATTTGAGCCAGTTGTCTTTCATTAAAGGTATAGAATCTCTCAACAGAGAAATAAATTGAAACACTGCTTCTGAACTGTCATAGGAAACATGTCCGCTTTGTTCCTATTAATGCTTTAAGATATGTAGACTTTGTAACTAAAACAATAGAAGAGTATAATGAAGTCATTATTTTCTGTATATGGGTTTTAACCTAATTTTCCAGGTTATGTAACTTATAAAGCACTGTGACAGAACTTCCAGGGGATCCGAGAAAACATGCTCCATCCCTTCAGAAGACTTGTCACGCTGTTGATGCACTTATTCCTTTTAAACTCATCTCCCTGTCTCACTTCCTCTTTCCCTCCTTCCATTTCGTGTCTTTACTTCTCTCTTCTGTATCTTCCTTATTCCCTCATCTCTCCCTTTAAGACAGCCACTGACTTGTGTTAATTAGCAGGAAGGTAGAGGGAGGGTCGGAGAAGGTGATGGCACCCCACTCCAGTACTCTTGCCTGGAGAATCCCATGGACGGAGGAGCCTGGTGGGCTGCAGTCCATGGGGTCGCTAAGAGTCAGGCACGACTGAGCGACTTCACTTTCAGTTTTCACTTCCATGCATTGGAGGAGGAAATGGCAACCCACTCCAGTGTTCTTGCCTGGAGAATCCCAGGGACGGGGGAGCCTGGTGGGCTGCCGTCTATGGGGTCGCACAGAGTGGGACACAACTGAAGTGACTCAGCAGCAGCAGCAGCAGAGGGAGGGTAGTGATGCCCATCCCTTCTTGCCAACATAGTGCTGAATCCATCCTGAAGAGAAGGATGGATAAATCTGACTCCTGAGCCTTAAATGTTTTGCTTAGCATTGTACCTTCAGCTACCCAACATATATCTAACAATTTCATAGGCCTTTTTATTTAAGCAGTATCTCTTTTATTTAATTTTTAACATGACAAGCTACAATTCTTGTGTTTTTATTCTGCTGTAATTTTCCATCTTTCCTATTATATATGATTGTTAAATAAATCTTACTGGAGGGAAAATATTGTGAACCATTTGGTGCCTGATGTAATTCGATTTGGTAGAGCATTATAAAGTTGATGAAATCAGGGAAAACCAGAAGTACATCATCCTAAAAATTGATATGAGTTCTATCAGAAAGTGATTTTTACTCTATGAAAGAAATGTTCATTGAACATGGATTATTGCACCTGTTATTTGCATGCTCCTGGCTAGATGCATGTGCATATAGGATTCTGGAAAACTGAATCAGTACTCTAGAAATTTCCTGTTTTATAGAGGAGCAAATCTATACACATAAATAACTGAAATGCCACATATAAAGTAATCAGGTACAAATAAAATGCCCCCTCTGGATATTAAAGGAGGTAAACACCACCCTTATTTTCAGGGCTTCCAAAAATGGATGGCACATGAGTTGACATTTCAATAAATAATAAACAAAAGCTGATATTCACAGCCTATTTTCTATATACAAGCTCCAGGTAAGCAGTTAACAAATGTTATCCTCTAATCCTCAATCATCCAGTAAAGTGGGTATAAATATGAGTAAGGAAATCATGTCTCAGAGAAAGAGCCTTGTCTAAGGCCATGTGGGTCTCCAGACTGGAATTTGTTCTAGAGCTCTCTGGCACCAGAGACCTCTTTTTCTTTACACTGCATCTATATAGGATGTGGAAGAAGCACAGAGGGAAAGACAGTTCTGTGAAGAAGAATAATGTGAATAAGAGAATAACACTAGAGAAAAAAAAAAAGAAGTAAAGAGTGTCAAGGTGAAGACCTGGAGAGTTTTAATTAACTCAGTTAAGAGGAACTGACTCAGTATGTGTCACTTCTTAGGCTGTGTCTTCATGATGCTAAAGCATTCTCTATGAAAAAATGTAAAAATTCATCTAATCATCAGATACATGATGCTTAACTTTCTACTTTAAATATGATTCCATGATAAATTTCCACCTACTATCAAAAAGTTTTTGAAGGTCACATTTTAATTTTGAAAATAATTTAATTTTGTTTAATGTGAATATAAAACAAATCTTTCCTTTGGAAGATACATTAAGCCTTGAGTCCTCTAATTGCTTTCCTTAAATATCACAAAATTTATCCTGCATTTAGCACAAGCTTTAAACAGTAATGAAAATATATACTTTAGAGTAAAAAAACAAACACCTAATGATACCCCACGTTACATCCCTGTCCTTTCTTCAGAGGTAATTCCAAATATTTAAGACACAAATTCTATGTATGGACCAACATGCATATTTAAAGCTCTTTGGGGAACTATTTGTCCTTTGGTAGCATTAAATTTTCTAGGTTATTTCCTTACTAATTGTGATGGTTGGAGAACTTCCTTTGCCTCTCAGGCTGATAGGTTTTTTATCTCTAATAATTAAAGAGTTAATTATTTAGTTCTTGTTATAGTCTTACTGCTGCATTATATTATCTCTTACATTATCTCTTTTATCCCCTATAACTGCTCTTTGAGGATGTGTTATCCCCATCTTTGGATGAGGAACCACAACAGAAGAAGGTAAATCATTTATGTAAGCTCACACAGCTATTAAGTTGAGGACCCTGGATTTGAAGTCTGGGTGTGACTCCCTAAACCACTAGGCAGACTGTCTCTGGCCAATGTGAGAGGATCAGTCCTATCTTTTCCACCCACATTATCCATTACCTTCCTTTTCTAACCTTTACTCCATCCTACTCTTTATTCTCTCCAGGTATTTGTCCCTAAAAGCTACCACTCCGAGAGGGCAGAATTTCTACTGTCCAACAGCAGGGGCAAGGATGGTTGGGTGACCAATGAAATCATGTATAACAGCAGAAAAGGTGCCTTTGATTTCTCTGGATGGAGGAATTATTTCCCATGCTTAATATGTGACCTTAAATTTTTCCTTTTCAGATAACCAGTGGTATTCAGTCCAGACCTTTGCTACTGAAAGTGTGTCCCTACTTGGGAACTTCTTAGAGACGAAGAATCTCAGGGCCCATCCAAAACTTTTAAACTCTAATTGGCCTTTCAAGAAGATACCTGGTTGATTTCTATACATATCATTGTTCTATATGTTAATCAAATATTATGGAGATAATTCTAAATACCTACCAAGCATTTAGATGTGCAGTTTTTCCACCACACTAGAAAAGAGCTCCGGAGTTCACACTTTCAACACTGTTCTACTCCCTCAAAACTAAAGCAAACCAAACCCCTACAAACTCCTAAACTGGACACAGTTACGATTTCTTCAGTTGTTGAGAAGCTTGCTATGACATAGCACTTGGGTTGATTAAAAGTTAAGTTATATTGTTTCTATAAGCATTAATGGAAGGACTGATGCTAAAGCTGAAACTCCAGTACTTTGGCCACTTCATGCGAAGAGTTGACTGATTGGAAAAGACTCTGATGCTGGGAGGGATTGGGGGCAGGAGGAAAAGGGGATGACAGAGGATGAGATGGCTGAATGGCATCACCGACTCAATGGACATGAGTTTGGGTGAACTCCAGGAATTGGTGATGGACAGGGAGGCCTGGCGTGCTGCAATTCATGGGGTCGCAAAGAGTTGGACATGACTGAGTGACTGAAGAGAGCATTGCATGGTTTAGAGTTTTACCTTCTCACATGTGTTCCATATTTGGCTTCTCTACTTCCAGCTCTTTTCACTTTTTCTTTTCTGCACACTGTTATTTTATTTTATTTTTTTTTTAGTTGTAGCATGTGGGATTTTTTTTTCTCCTGTATTTTATTTATTTATTTTTTACTTTACAATATTGTATCAGTTTTGCCATACATCAACATGAACCCGCCACGGGTGTACACGTGTTCCCCATCCTGAACCCCCCTCCCACCTCCCTCCCCGTAATTACTCAGCCATTAAAAAGAATACATTTGAATCAGTTCTAATGAAGTGGATGAAACTGGAGCCTATTATACAGAGTGAAGTAAGCCAGAAAGAAAAACACCAATACAGGATACTAATGCACACTGTTGTTATATTGATTTTTGTATCTTACGTATGTACCTGCGTGAAGTTGCTCATTTGTATCCGACTCTTTGCAACCCCATGGACCATAGCCTACCAGGCTCCTCAGTCCATGGAATTTTTCCAGGCAACAGTACTGAAGTGGGTTGCCATTTCCTTCTCCAGCAGATCTTCCCAACCCAGGGATTGAACCTGGGTCTCCCACATTAAAGGCAGACACTTTACTGTCTGAGCCACCAGGGAAGCCCATTATTATATTAAATCTCCTTAGTTCATTCTTTGGAATTGCTACTCTTCTTCTCAAAAACAGTTTATCCCTGTTTATACCAGGGGTCAGTAAGCCCTTTCTGTTAAGAATCAGGAAGTAGATATTTTAGGTTTTGCAGGCCACATCCCATAACACTGTTTTTCCTCCCCTCTTTCTTCCTCTTCTTCCTCTTTTCTTTCTTCTCTTCCTTGTATATCTTTACAAGCCTTTAAAAATGTAAAAGGCTAGTATAAAAACAAAGTAAAAACCATTCTTAACTTGGGGGACGGGAGTGGTACATCAAAATAGGCCCCCTGGCCAATTTAGCCCGTGGGCCTCTGACACTTGCTTCTTTTTCAGATGAAGAGTTTGTACCCTAGCAAGAAAGAGCAGCATACTGCTGATGCCAGTGTTGTCATCCCCAAGAGACGTAGCTTCCCCAGGGCCTGCACAACTACCCTAAGGAAGAGGGAGGTGATTATTTCCAGTTTCCCCTGTTACCCATTCACAGCCCAGGGAGTGGTTTAGCAGGGCTGGCTCCACCGCTGGTTCCCAACACTTAGAAGGCTTCAGCATCACCTGGAGGTCTGTTAAACTGCAGATTCCTAAGCCCAACCTCCCAGAGGGCCTGAAGAACTATGGACTGAGGTTTGTGACATTGTACAGGAGGCAGTGATCAAGACTATCCATGAGAAAAAGAAATGCAAAAAGGTAAAATGGATATCTGAAGAGGCCTTACAAATGGCTGAGAAAAGAAGACAAGCTAAAGGCAAAGGAGAAAAGGACAGATGTACCCATTTGAATGCAGAGTTCCAAAGAATAGCAAGGAGAGATAAGAAAGGCTTCCTCAGCGATCAGTGCAAAGAAACAGAGGAAAACAACAAAATGGGAAAGACTAGACATTTCAAGAAAATTAGAGATACCAAGGGAACATTTCATGCAAAGATAGGCACAATAAAGGACAGAAATGGTAGGGACCTAACAGAAGCAGAAGATATTAAGAGGTGGCAAGAATACGCAGAAGAACTATACAAAAAAGATCTTCATGACCCAGATAATCACGATGGTGTGATCACTCACCTAGAGCCAGAAATCCTGGAATGTGAACTCAAGTATGCCTTAGGAAGTATCACTATGAACAAAGCTAGTGGAGGTGATGGAATTCCAGTTGAGCTATTTCAAATCCTAAAAGATGATGCTTTGAAAGTACTGCACTCAATATGCCAGCAAATTTGGAAAACTCTGCAGTGGCCACAGGACTGGAAAAGGTCAGTTTTCATTCCAATCCCACAGAAAGGCAATGCCAAAGAATGCTCAAACTACTGCACAATTGCACTCATCTCACACACTAGCAAAAAAATGCTCAAAATTCTCCAAGCCAGGCTTCAACAGTATGTGAACTGAGAACTTCCAGATATTCAAGCTGGATTTAAAAAGGCAGAGGAACCAGAGATCAAATTGCCAACATCCGTTGGATCATCGAAAAGGCAAGAGAGTTCCAGAAAAACATCTACTTCTGTTTTATTAACTACACTGAAGCCTTTCACTATGTGGATCACAACATACTGTGGAAAATTCTGAAAGAGATGGGAATATCAGACCACCTTACCTGTCTCCTGAGAAATCTGTATGCACATCAAGAAGCAACAGGTAGAACTGGACATGGAACAACAGACTGGTTCCAAATCGGCAAAGAAGTACGTCAAGGCTCTATATTGTCACCCTGCATATTTAACTTATATGCAGAGTACATCATGAGAAATGCTGGGTTATGAAGCACAAGCTGGAATCAAGATTGCTGGAAAAAATATCAATAACCTCAGATATGCAGATGACACCACCCTTATGGCAGAAAGCAAAGAAGAACTAAAGAGCATCTTGATGAAAATGAATGAGGAGAGTAAAAATGTTGGCTTAAAATTCAACGTTCAGAAAACTAAGATCATTGCATCCAGTCCCATCACTTCATGGCAAATAGATGGAGAAACAGTGACATTATTTTTTGTGCTCCCAAATCACTGCAGATGGTGACTGCAGCCATGAAATTAAAATATGCTTGCTCCTTGGAAGAAAAGCTATGACCAACCTAGACAGCATATTAAAAAGCAGAGACATTACTTGGCCGACAAAGGTCTGTCTAGTCAAAGCTATGGTTTTTCCAGTAGTCATGTATGGATGTGAGAGTTCAACTATAAACAAAGCTGAGCACCGAAGCTTTGATTCTTTTGAACTGTGGTGCTGGAGAACACTTAAGAGTCCCTCACACTGTTAGGAGATGAAACCAGTCAATCCTAAAGGAAGTCAGTCCTGAATACTCATTGGAAGGACTGATGCTAAAGCTGAAACTCCAATACTTTGGCCACCTGATGAGAAGAACTGACTCATTGGAAAAGACCCTGATGCTGGGAAAGATTGAAAGCAGGAGGAAAAGGTGTCGACAGAAGATGAGATGGTTGGATGGCATCACAGACTCAGTGAATATGAGTTGGAGCAAACTTCAGGAGTTGGTGATGGACGGGAAGCCTGGCATGCTGCAGTCCATGGGGTCACAGAGATTTGGACAACAATGAGGGACTTAACTGAACTGACCTCCCAGAGAGTCTGATACAATGAGTCCGGGGTAGTGATGCTGATGCCATTGGACTAGAGATCTCACCTAAAGAACCACTGGTTTACAAATAAGCAAGGCTTAAACACTTTAGCATAGTATTCAAAGTCCTTTGCAGTCTAACCCCAGCCTGTAATTTTAGCCGTAGCCTTTACTACACCACTCACTGCTCCTGGACCTCAGCTATGCCTCAGACATGACGCCTCCTCTGCATGGATCTTGCTACTCCCTTTGCCACCTTTACCTTCACTGTCCCTCCTTCCTCTAAGGACCTGAGAACAGAAAGCTTCTTCTCCCAGAAAGCCTCTTCTCATCACTCTGGTCAGAGCTCTTAGACCTTCTTTTCTGGATGAACACATCTCATATCCCTCTGTGCAGGGAACTTGCAGTTCTCCATTTCATGTGTTTGCTGCCAGATTTTAAGATAAAGAAGCACTGAACCTTACTGAACATAGTAGATATTCAGTAAATATTCATTAAATGAATGAATATGAATAAGTAAATGAAGGTAAGAAGGAAAAGTTTATTTTTGTTTGTTCTGATATATGATTGAGTTAATCTTTTTCAGATAACATCTCTAGTTAATTCAATCAAAATGAGACTCACTTTTCAGGCTTTTTATATCTACATAATTCCAAGAATACATTTGTGTTCCCTCCCCCACCTCAGAACAGACAAATGGCAGAGGAGGCGGTGTGCATTAATTCTTAATAGCTTGCTAACAGTAAACCTGGATTATACAAGAAAAACATTTAAGTCTCCCCATCTGTCTCTTGTCTACCACTGGGGAGATGGGTCCGCTGGTGCAGAGACATATGAATTATAGCTAATCTTACCAACTTGACAAGGAGAAAGGTCACATTTCCTGGATGATTCATCCAGGACACAATACAAGCTTCAGAGCAACATTGGCCTCAATTCATTATATGTCTTTGGTAGTTGGTAGCTGTCAAGCTTTTCATTCCCTAACTTCTCACCACAGAGACTTTGGTAGAATGGTAAAATAACAGTGAAGAACATTTAAAGGACCTAGACTGTACTTGACACATTGTTGGTTCTAAATTAACAGAAGTTAATATTATTTTGTTTTTATCTAGGTGTTGTTATTTCTTGTTGAATTGTATGTGGAAGACCTGAGGCAAGAAATATCTCATCCAAAGACTGAATTTGGCCCTTTGTTCAATGTCAGACTTTGTTGATTGCAGTTTCTGTGATCTTGGCCTCAATTTTCTCATCTATGAAATGGGAGATAGTAAGAGTACCTATTTTATAGAATTACTGGAATGATTAAATGAAATGGCCCATTTAAGGTGCTGAGAATATCCCAAAGCTGAAATAGTATGAACTATAAAAATAAGAATATCAGGAGATCCACCTCAATCCTTTAAAATTAATTATTGCTTATAGTTGCATGGTTTTGACTTTAGTAGCAATATCCTAAAAGTCCACATGATGGAGAGGTTGTTCCATGTGAAGAGTAGGCCAGCTGTTTTAAAATAGAGGTCAGCATTTAGGTCCTTGGCTTTTTAGAAAAGCAAAATCACATATAGATATATGGAAATACAGTTTGACCTATATAGACAGATAACGATATTGATATATGTCATGTGGATATTCAATTTTAGGGACTTTGTAAAATGCAAATATTGAAAAACATCAGCATAAAGATAAAATATCAATAACCTTTAGACTTTCTGAATGGAGTTTTAAATAAAACACGATTAGACAATCCAAGTGTACTTAGAAGCAACAATAGCAGTTTCTCAAAAAAAACAATAACCCTGCAGGCAAACTTCTCATTAACAAAATTTTTTAAAAAATCTCTCTTTGGTGGAAACAAAAAAGGGAGGAGAACTTTGATAATGTGGAAATTGTGTGAGAAAAGCAGCTGTGTCCACTAAATGTGGTAAGTCAGATGCCTTCTAAGAGCCAAGTGGGTCAACAGTGAAACCATAATCTTACAATACATGGGAGACAAGAGGGCCACTAGAAATAGCCATGGTGCAGAAGACACATCAGAAGGAAATGACTTGGCAGGTGTGGCCAGGAACTTATTAAGATCAAGTTGTGTGGTCAGGGAGGGGAGAGAAAAGGAGCTGGTCTTGCCTCTGCCTTGGGCTCTCTCTCTCTTCCTGGCTCCTTTCTCTTTCCACCTCCCACTGCGCCGCAGTCCTGCACCTTTCTTTGTTTTGTCTAGCTTATTCTGGGTCTCTCTCTCCATTCCCACCTAGCTTTCTCTTAACAGAAAATAATTTGATTATGTAAAGTTTAAAAATAAAATAAAATTAAAAAAAAAGAAAATAATTTGAAAATGATAACTTGGGGAAATATTTGTTTTAAAAAAAGTTTTAATTCTGTGTGCTTAATTTAATAGCATATGGGTTAAATCTCTTTTTGCCCTTTAAAAAAAGCTCCATTTTTATTTCAGTGTGTTTACATTATGTACATATACAGTTGTACACATATACATATTTTTATGGGCTTCCCAGGCAGATCAGTGGTAAAGAATCTGCCTGCCAGTGCAGGAGACACGGGTTAGGTCCCTGGGTTGGGAAGATCCCTTGGAGAAGGAAATGGCAATCCACTCCAGTATACTTTTCTGGAAAATCCCATGGACAGAGGAGCCTGGCAAGCTACAGTCCATGGGGTTGCAAAAAGGCAGACATGACTTAGTGACTAAACAACAGCAACAGTAATGTTTAAAACACCAGACAAATATAACAAATAAGTGACAATCTCAAATAGGAAATCTATGTCCCATTAGGGCAAAAGAAGAAAGATGAGAGCAACATCTGGTAATGTAATCAGTACGATTAGGGAAACATCCACAGAATTTATGCTGCAGGGGAAATGTAATGGGAAATACCCATTTACTGCAATGCCTTGACAAGTGCTGCTGCCGCTGCCGCTGCTAAGTCGCTTCAGTCGTGTCCGACTCTGTGCAACCCCATAGACGGCAGCCCACCAGGCTCCCCCGTCCCTGGGATTCTCCAGGCAAGAACACTGGAGTGGGTTGCCATGTCCTTAGTCTCTTGTAAATAAAGGAGAGAAGATATTCTCCTATGATTCTTGAAGAGATCTTTAAGCATCTGCGAGTAATTTTTGCAAAGTTCTTATTGTCCACTGCTTTGATTCATAGTTATACCATTGCAGAGGAAAGACAGATTAATAGGAAATGAGTATACATGTACATTTAATATAAATTTTGCATGACACAGGAATTTTTATAAGGAAATGAAGATCCAAAGAAACAGATCTGAGTGTTTTTTTTTTGCTAGGATTGATGAAGAATGGACAGCCATGGAAGAGTATGACAGGTTAAGAAGTGTGAGGTGAATAGAGGAAACGGGGAAGCCTCTAACGCCTGTGTGTTTGGATTCTTCTGAGAGTTCCTTTGTCTTCAGAAACAAGGATCCTCCTCCCCAGGTACAGGGAGGACACTGTTCATGTGAGGGTTTTAGGCCTGTTTCAGTGGAGAGGGACAGCGAGAAGGTCAGAGTGAGGCTCCTGTGTCCGTTTTCTCAAAATCCTCCAACTTAAAATGTTCAGCATGCCCAGGTGCCATATTTGGGAGTAGTGTGTCCTGAATCCCATCACTACTTTTGAGAAAAATGGATTTTTAAATTCCAGCGAAACTCCTTCCTCAATTAGTTTGAGGGGAGTAGCAGTTAGAATGCTCTTTTCAGTTCCTCCTTAAGCAGCATGTTGCTTTTTCAATACTATAATATCTATAGTATATTCTCTATAATTACTCATTTAAGTCTGAGGTAATTATGATTATTGACATTATTTTTACGTTTTCTGCAATATATAATCTGGGAGATGGTATGTGAAAAATTATCATTCCTCAAATCCTGGAAGAGAGATGGGGAAAAATAATTTGATAATAAAAAAATAACAACTTGTGCAATTTACTTTTATTTTACAATTTCTTAGAAATTAAGAAAAAGGAACAACTTTGAAAGATTGATGTCTTTTTTTCTCTAAGAATAGATTGTACTTAGGATTGTCATAAACTTTGCAAATCCTTTTTTTTGTAAGATATTAAAGGCTATTTTTTAAGGGAAGCTTGGTGTGCTACAGTCCATAGGGTCTCAAAGAGTCGACACAACTGAGTGGCTGAACAACAACCACAAACCTAGAAAGGGCTTTCCTGATGGCTCAATCGGTAGAGATTTGCCTGCGGTGCAGGAGACACAGGTTCAATTCCTGGGTCCGGAAGATCCCCTGGAGAAGGAAATAGCAACCCCCTCCTGTATTCTTGCTTGAAGAATTCCATGGACAAAGGAGCCTGGTGAGCTACAGTCCAAAGGGTTTCAAAGAGCCCAACCTGACTGAGGGACTAAGTGCACATGCAAACAGAAAAGATTTCTAAATGTGCCAAATACTTCAAAAAGAGTTTCAAATTTTCTTTTTTATTGGCCATAGGTCATTTTAGTTTGAAGTCAATGTCAAAGCATCAAAGTAAAACTCAGGTTCTTCTTCCCACGCCAGTCTCAGCAAAATTATCCCCACGTGCTTTGTGTAGGAAATGTAGAAAACTTACTTCTAAGTCAATCTATAAAGCACTATAAGAAAACATAAAAACCTATGGTTCCTAAGGAGGATAGGCTTTTTCATCCTAAAAACTATTACAACTTCTCAAACAGATCATAGGATAGTGGAAGAGTTTGTTGGACCATTGGTTCATTTAGGGCCACTTTCTTTGGACTCTAGTTTCCTGTTCTATAAAATGAATCCTATACATACATATTTAATGTGATTATTAACTGAAAAGAGGTGAGGCCTCTTTATTAATTGTAAAGAACTGAGCATATATTTGCTAGCAGGATGGCAAAAATAGGAGCCTTCTCATTTTTATAACTCTGACATTTGAATCAGTAGTTTGTATGTAGTAGACTATCAATATATATGTGTGTGTGTGTGTGTGTGTGTGTGTGTGTGTGTATATATATATTTGTGGAAATAAATGGAATCAAAACCAATAGCATTTGAAAAAGAAACAAAGGAATAAATAAATATAATGGAATTTGAAAAACAAGAAAGAAAATATATTTAAAAGCCTCCTTATTGTAAGAGAAAGTTTATTGTGACCCCATGGACTATATTGTCCATGGAATTCTCCAAGTCAGAATACTGGAGTGGGGCCTTTTCCTTCTCCAGGGGATCATCCCAACCCAAGGGCTCAAACACAGGTCTCCCTAATTGCGGGTGGATTCTTTATCAGCTGAGATACAAGGGAAGCCCAAGAATACTGGAGTGGGTAGCCTATCCCTTCTCCAGTGGATCTTCCAGACCCAAGAATCAAATGGGGGTCTCGTGCATTTCAGGCAGATTTTCTACCAACTGACCTATCAGGGAAGCCCCTATTCCAGAAATAGAAAAACTAAAAATGAATCACTTAAAATTTACTGAAATTCAAGATGTCACTTTTGGCTATAGAGAGAAATAAATTGAAATGAAAAAGAACTTGGCAAATAGTGGAGCATCAGTGATTAGCCAAAAAAAAAAAAAAAATATATATATATATATATATATATATGGAGGAACAATTTATGAAAAGCATGTCAATGTTTGTGTATAAAATATCGAAAGTACTTCAGAGAGCAATCCTTGAGAAAGAAAATAATACATGATGATGGAGTTGGAGGTAATGGTGGTGATGGGTATTTGTTTTGCGTTGGTATTTTTCCAAGCACAGGTAGGAACACAGCACTAAGTCAGCTTCTGTTTGTTATCAACCCATTTTGCACCTGGAGGACAAAAAGAAAATAACTATTACTTCAGAACATAGGGGGAATATTCCAGAGAATTTAGTACTATGTCATGTAAATCTCTGTAGAGGGAAAAATCTGCTATGTATCATTTAAAGAAACTTGTATGCTTAGATAAATTATCCAACTGGTGATTTGTGGGAGGAAATTTTTCCTGGAAAGATTTCCTTTTAAATTTTAAAAGATAAAAATTTACCACCAGTTTTTAGACCATTTTCTAAGAAGTCAAAAGAGAAAACAATTGGCTACAATGCTAATGCTGTTAACACACATGCATACTATACATACATGTAGTATGTGTGTATTTCTAACTTAAACGATTTTGTTCTGGTGGCTGTCAGACAAGCATTCAAAGATACCCCTTTTCTCTTCTGATCCCATCTTGCCTTAGCGCTGCTACTTTCCATCTGTTCCCATCTCTTCTGTCCTTTGCTGCTTGTCTGCAGTTCCTGGAAGAGCCAGAGGGCCTGGAAGAGCCAGAGCGGGAAACAAAGGTCTTAGGGTTGGAAGGAGCCTCACACGCTCATCTGGTTACCCCTCCCCCACATCATTCTCCACATTGCACTGATTAGGAAACTGGGTCCCAGAGAAATTCAAGAACTTTTCCAATGTCACACAGTTAAGACAAAGAAAAATTGCCACCCTGTGCTACATCACCTCCTTCTATTTCCTTCCAGAATTTATCACTGTCCGAAATGACCTAATTCACTAATTAATTTACATACATATTGACAGTCTTCAAATACTAGAATATACACCCAAGAATTTAAGGACCTGAACTATTCTTGTGTCCTCAATGCTTAATGTCCAGTACATCATAGGCATTCATTGAATAATAAACTAGAATATTGGTTTCTTGTTTCCAATGTATAATTTTATAAACTATAAACTACCAAATTATCCTATGAAAAATGGTATAGGATAACTAAGCATATCAGACCTGTTCTAGCTACAGGTCTGTCATAAACATTAGCCCAATTTATGCGTTTTAAGCAGCAAAAATTTCTGTTGAGTGTTAATGTTTTCAACTCTTTGACATGTATAAGTAGCTTATGCTTCTTTTACATGTTCCAAGGAGGAAGAAAGTCCATGAATTGTGTTCATTTGGTAAACAGATACTGCTGACCACTCAACAGATACTCATACTCACTTCATACCCTACAAAGAGAATTTTAATTTAATTGAAAAGTGACAAGGTACCTAGAGCCTTTTCCTTTCTCTTCCCACTGTTCTTTCTGCTTGAGACAGACCAGATACTTGAAACAGCCTCTCTCTTAGGGCCACAAAGTTATAATTTTGAGATGTTCAGTCCAGTTCAGTTGCTCAGTCACATCCAACTCTTTGCAACCCCATGGACTGCAGCACGCCAGGCTTCCCTGTCTGTCACCAACTCCTGGAGCTTGCTCAAACTCATTCCAAAGAGTCAGGGCTGCCATCCAACCATCTCATCCTCTGTCGTCCCCTTCTCCTGCCTTCATTCTGTCCCAGCATCAGGGTCTTTTCAAAGAAGTCAGTTCTTCACATCAGGTGGCCAAAGTATTGGAGTTTCGGCTTCAGGATCAGTCCTTCCAATGAATATTCAGGACTGATTTCCTTTAAGATTGACTGATTGAATCTCCTTGCAGTCCAAGGGACTCTCAAAAGTCTTCTCCAGCACCACAGTTCAAAAGCATCAATTCTTTGAGATCTTAAGGACAATGAAAAGTACCTAGATGCCCATTGGTGTCTAGAACCACAATTCCAGTTCTGAATATTTTCCTGCATGATATAAATAAACCTCTATCCATTGTTTGCTGGTTTTCTATTATTTGCTGTCAAATGCTTGTTCTAAAAATAACGAAGAATCATTTGCTGAACATACTCTAGAATTCTGTTATTTTTAGGATTCTAGCACTCCAGTACTCTTGCCTGGAAAATCCCATGGATGGAGGAGCCTGGTAGGCTGCAGTCCATGGGGTCGCTAAGAGTCGGACACGACTGAGCAACTTCACTTTCATGTTTCACTTTCATGCATTGGAGAAGGAAATGGCAACCCACTCCAGTGTTCTTGCCTGGAGAATCCCAGGGACGGGGGAGGCTGGTGGGCTGCCATCTCTGGGGTCGCACAGAGTCGGACACGACTGAAGTGACTTAGCAGCTTAGCAGCAGCATGATAATGCCATATTCTCCTCGGGCTCACTGTACTCATTCCCTCAAATTATACTCTTGTTTACAAAAAGTCAGAGGAAAGGAAAAAATTTGGTAAGTCATAGTTGTAGATTGAGAAGAAAAGTGAAAATAAATCCAATACCATTTTAGTCTACTTTCTCCAATTGTTTTCTTCAAGTTACCAGGCTTCTTTGAGTTCCTTTCTTCACCTCCTTTTCTCTCTAATCTACTCTCATGTTCATCTTCTCTCTACAGACCAAGTCTCCATTATCTGCATAAATTAAGTATGAAATGCAGTGAGAGAAGTGGCCTGCACCAATATCTGTATCCACAGAACAAGGGAGCTTCACACTATGGACCGTTTTATGGTTGAATGGTAGACTCTACAAAATGCAATCAGGCACCTGTGCATCCGTGTAGATTATTTCACTTAACTCACACAACCTTGTAAAGTAGACGCTTTTACCTCCATTGCTATGTGAATTCTATGGGATATTTGCAAAGTTTTTCACCATAATTATTTACAATTTGCAAAACCAAAGATGCTCACCATCATTTTCCAAAAGCTCTTCTTACTCTGAAATTTAGTTCTTCAGAATGTTAAGAAGACTAATAATTTAATTTCTTCAACAGATTTCACATTTCAGTAACATACACATTTTTAATGCAGGAGACATTGGAGACATGGGTTCAATCCCTCGGTCAGGAAGATCCTGATCCCTGGGTCAGGAAGATCTCCTGGAGGAGGGCATGGTAACCCACTCCAGTATTCTTGCCTGGGAAATGCCATGGACAGAGGAGCCTGGCGGGCTACAGTCCGTGGGGTTGCAAAGAGTCGGACATGACCGAAGTAACTTAGCACACATGCAGGCATGCATACCTACCAGCTTTGAAGCCTGGTTTTTAGAATCAAGGACTTAGAAAACGAAGGCTATTTCTTTCCCATCTTCCTTCAGAAAAGTCAAATACTCAAAATTCCATGTAACCATAAACACTTCAGTGTAGTTAGACATGCTTTTCCATTATCAGTTTGCACTTTGCATCGCTTGCTTTTAGATATGGGTAAATAAACAATTTTTAAAGCAATACAATGTAAGTAGTTTATTTATGAATTCATAAATCCATATTGCTACTAAGAAAACTCTGCGATACTTGCACGTAAGCTATTTGCTGTGACAATACCCCATAATAGTATTTCTAAAATTTCACTCAATTGTATGTCACTTTCGTGATTTTGAGGTATGACTTCTACTATGATTATTTAACACCTTTTAAAAATATTGATTTAAAATATACTCACACTTTAAGCTTGTCTCACCCTAAGCAACAATAGCTTAAGGATTTGTGATTAAGTATCTTTTCTAATATATAATAGTATCTATAAATATAAAAATAACTTGTCCATGGCTAACCTAAAATCATCCATTTCCACAATATAGACAGCACTGGTATAATTGAAATACAATTTAAAATGGATTGTTTTGAATTAAAATTTAAAAGAATGGTAAAACTTTTTTAAGAACAGAAAATTGTCTGAGAATTTTGTTTTTTATAAAGATGCTTACCCTGCACAACTCTGGGAAGAAAGGGGGGTTACAAAATTATTGTTTAATAGAAGTAAATCTTGCCTAGAATTCTGCTCTACCCCTCTATACTCTCTGCTTCTGTTCCTCATGTTTAGAGAAATTTAAAAAATACTCAGCTAATCCATCTGACTTAATCTTTCCCAGATTCAGAGTATGCAGTGGAAGAGTATCAAAGAACAAGTGGCCAGCATGATAAGAAAGGACTGGGAGCAACTGATGAAGTGTTATCTCAGAAAGGAGACCATTTAGGACATGACACCAGAGTGTTCTTCGGTATCTGAACAGATGTGATATAGGAAAGGAGGTAAAGTACAGGAGAAAGAGAGAGATTAACACACAAAAGAATAAAGTTCCTTGGCTGGGTTGGGATTCAGCAGGAGCTATGCAAGAGTAAGAGAAGCAATCACTTGTCTGTGCTATCGTGGAGGATGTATTAGAGAAGATTTAGATAGACAGTCTCAGGCCCTTTCTCATTCTAGCAGTACTAATAGACACCAGTTATTAAATACTCATTATGCTGGGCTAAACATTTTTATAGATCCGTCTCTTTTAATTTTCGCAATTACCCAATAAGGGTAAGTAAGTATGATTGTACTCATTTTACAAATGGAGATACTGAGTCTAAAACTTGGTAGAGGTTGAATTTGAACCCAAGTCAGTTGACTCAAAGCCCACCTACTAACCATTATATCACATTATAAATGTTGTCTGGGAAAGAAAAAGTTTTTGTTTTGTTTTGCTGTGTTTTGTTTTGGTCAGAAAATCTTTCAGCCAAACTGAAGCCAAGTTGTCATTGTGAAAAAATTTTGCTGTAACCTGTAACTGTGTGAAAAGGAACCTGAAAAACCATTATCACAGCTGGTTACCTTGAAATTTCTGAGAAAGTCAACACTTTTCCAAAGGAAAACTTGGGCTTTTAATTGTGATCTCCATGTTTTGGGGGTAGAGAATAAAATAGAAGAAACCAATGATTCTGAAGGAAACTTATTCTTTTAATTTTGATGTCCTTTTATTTTTAAAAATGGAAAACAGAAGAATCCAGAAGCCATGCTGTTTATTTCCCCACGATGTTACAAAATCAGCAAAAGCTTTGGTTTCTTTTGTTTGTCTGAATCCTTTTGAAAAAACATTTATAAAAATGTCTGTTCATAAGAAGGGAAGGGCAGTTTTATTTTTTAGCACCTCAGGGTACCTCAAATAATCTCAAGGGGTATCGGGATGTTTTCCAAACACAAATAATTCAAAATCCCCTAAATATGTGCCTTAATCAGCTTTTAATCAGGGAGAAACTTAGAAAATCAAATAAACAGTCACAGCAGGTGGTCTAGAAACTCCAGAAATTTGGGGTGAAACCGGCTTCACAAAAACAAAACAAGCTGGGGGAAGGAGGGAGAAGAGAAAAAAAGAAAGGAAGGATGAGAGGCAGGAAAGAAGGAAAGAAGAAAGGAAAAAAGAAGGAAACTTGGAATAAGTGTTCATACATACTTGAGATACTACTTGTCAATGAGTTTTGCATTTATTTTCTTGGGGAAAATATCCAAAGGAAAAATGATTGTTGTCTCTATTGCACTGGCTTATAGATTCTCCCATTTCTTTTAATCTGTACATTATAAAACTCACAGTCAAAATTAAAAACAGTAGTTTTACTCCTTTGCACCTTGATACTAAGATCCTACAGTGGATTTCACATTTGTTTTTTCTTCCTATCTTAATTTACCTCTTTACTGACTTTTGAGAAATCTTTTCAACTCATTTTTTTGTAATCAATGAAGCATTTGAACTTCACTAATATTATTAGTGTGGAAACCAAATTGGGCATTCCTTCACTTCCATTAGGCTTCCCAGGTGGGTCTAGTGGTAAAGAACTTACCTGTCAATGCCACTGAGACTTAAGAGATGGGGATTCGATCCCTGGGTTGGGAAGATCCCCAGGAAGAGGGCATGGCAACCCACTCCAGCATTCTTGCCTGGAGAATTCCATGGACAGAGGAGCCTGGAGGGCTATAGTCCATTAAATTATGTGGTACAGATACTTTACATTATAATCCAATAAATAATTAATATTGTTCAGGATGCCAGGACTTCGAATTATCAAAAGTGATATTCAGTAAATACATACTGTCTTGGAAAATCTTGCTTTGCACTGATGTTTCTCTGCCAGTTCTGTAGTGGAGAAATAATCTTTCCTCTATTTTCATAACACCCGGCAAAGTACCTTCTTAGAGATAAACTCATAAAAAATAGTTGTTGAATTAATAAAAGCATGAATTAATGAAATTTCTTATGATAATAGATTTATAAAATCTAATTATTCATTAAAATGCAATAGAAAACACCTCATATTTCAAGTAATAGCCAAAAATGAGCAACAGGGGAGATTTGGCATGTTTTATTTTAGAGTTATAATTTTTCTTTCTGAATAACTAGTGGAAATGATAAAAAAAAAAATACATCTCTCACAACTTAGAAAATGGAGAGACTTCTGTGGTCCTTTAACCATTAATGTGTTGTTGGAGAGAAAAAGATGTATAATATCTAAAGATGAATACCTTTTGATATTTTGAATCAAAAAATCTGGCATTTCTTAATCATTTTGAAATAAATACCATGTACCATTAAGTATACAGAAACATGATAAATGCAGAGCTTAACTTAAAAGTTTAATTAAATTCCTCTGTAAATTAAACCCAGACACGGATTCATGTCTAAAGATATTTAATATTTATTTTTTTCCTTTAAAGTGATGCTATTTACATTTGACCTTAGAAGGTAAATTGTATCAGTAGGACATCAGGGATTAAGCTGGGCAGTATTAAAGTTAGAACACGCACATGTTTGCAGATTTTCTATGTTGTTAAAAAGAAAAATCACTGTAAAATAAATACTTATTCTTTAATTGTAAGTATCGTAATATGAAACAATCTGTAGGTAGTTCTAAAGTTCCATCAAGGGGCACTTCCCAGGAGGTGTATTACTATTGTATGAGTGTGGAGAGCAGAGGTGGAAGTCAAGCAGTGGCATTCCATGGGATATTCAGAAAGGTTAATAGTTCAGTTATTCCCAAGAAGCCTTCTTATTGCAGACCCGTAATTAATGGTCCCATTGCTGCACTCTCTCGTTCACGCCTTCTTCCTCTTCAGGGAATGCTGATTCATTCTGGCCTTTCATATGCTTAACCCCTGAAATTATAAAAATTATGCTCAATTTATTTCTGGCAGATTGACTGCTTTGCTCCAAGAGATAAAGAAAATGACAGGAATGTTTTCATTGGTATATATGTGTTTTCTCCAAGAATCTAAACAATCAATCCTATATAAACCTTTTAATTAATTCACCGAGTGATAAAAACACACCCAGCCCAATTTCCATTAGAGACAGGCATCTTTTATAGTCATTAAACCTTCTTCATTAAGAATTGCATCACTGCCTATTAAAAACCTGTTAACTAAAAATCTGCTCCCAGGCTCTTATTGTAATTCTGACATATCACTTAGTTCAAATATTTCTTTTGGCATCCATGAACTCTGTTACAATGAGAACCATTAGAACCTCAGGAACAAAGAGGTCTGTGTGTACCATTTCTGTAACTTGCAAACAAAAAAAGAATCAGAATATTGTTAGTCTTCTTTAGGAATAAAAACATATGGATGCGATTCTGAAACTTCTGTATTAAAAATGCTTCAGTCACTTCCTCCACAATCTACACAGAGGAAAACCATTATCACATCTTTGCCTGCTATGTGAGCTTATATGATCTGGCTTCTCCCTACCTATCTGGCCTCATTTCCACCAGCCTTTCCTGCATCCCCTTCTAATAGTAATTTATGCCCTAACAATACTAACCTGCTCTTAAACATTACAGATCACTCTATGTGTGTTAATTGCTCAGTTGTCTGATTCTTTTCAACCCCATGGACTGCTGGGCTCCTCTGTCCATGGAATTCTCCAGGCAAGAATACTGGAGTGTTCTAGCCATACCAGCCATTCTCTTCTCCAGGGGAGCTTACCAACCCAGGGATCGAAGCTGGGTCTCCTGCATTGCAGACGAATTCTTTACCATCTGAGCCACCAGGCTGCCCACGGGTCACTCTAGGCTCCCTCAAACCTCCATCTTTTTCTCGTTCTATTCTCCCTGCCAGATAGCTTCTTCCTACTACCCACCTGATAACCTCTCACTCATCCTGATCTCAGCTGGCCTCCTCTGTGAAGGCTCCCCAAGTTCTCCAAGTGGACCTCCTTGGTCTTTCAAGTATTTCCCTCTGCTCTGGGATCACTTTCTTTTGTATCAATTACTTTATAGAACTATATTTGTTGACATGTCTTTCTCACTAGAACAAACTTGCTGAGGTCAGGATTACGGAGTTTCACTTTGGAGTCCCAGGCACACAGCCTGGCAAATAGGAGGTGTTCATTAATACTGATTGTATAAATGACTGATGGGACTAATGATGTGACACTTAAATATATGTCTTTGGAATTCCATACCGATGTATGTTCAGGTTTTTTTCAAAGTTAATTCAAATTTGGGGTATAAATCAGAAGGCAATTACTACCACCATACTCTACAAAATTATCTTTCATTTCACTTGGGTCTGTTCTGCTAAAACATCATGCTAGCTGACACTCTGCTTATAGTGCTTAACATTGAAAAGTTTATAGATATTATATTTTTCAGAAAAGTGGTTTATGAGATTTTTCTAAATATTACTGGAAAACATTATAGTTAGAATTAATAAATGAAAGGATGTCACTGCTCTTGTTTACTATGAAATGAAGAAACTAAAAAAGAGAGAGAGAGAGAGTGGATTTGCATATACTGTAGTCAGCAAGCCTCAGAGAACCATTTGACAAGGAATGACATCCCTGGGCTTGGGGGATTATCTTCAAAATATATTTGATTGGTTGTAATAATATTTAAATACTTAAATTTCATCTGCAAGCACAGATCACTCACAGTCACCATAGAGAGAACTTTGTTGTTAACAAATGGAACTTATTTCATCTTGGTATAGATTACATAGGAGAAAAAGAGGTCTAAATCCTAAGGAGAAGGAAAGGGAGTTTAACGAGCATTCAATCAGTCACTCTGCTAGAGTCTTACATACCTGAGTTACTAAACCTCACAACAACTACACGAGAAAAATACCTGGATGGTGAAATTTAGATTCCAGGAAGATAAATGGTTTGTTTAAGATTACAAGGATAGTAACCTCAGTGACATCAATAACCTCAGTTATGCTGATGATACCACTCTAATGGCAGAAAGAGAAGAGGAACTAAAGAGCCTCTTGATGAGGGTGAAGGAAGAGAGAGAAAGAGCTGGTTTAAGATTAAATATTAAAAAAAAATTAAGATCATGGCATCCGGCCCTATTACTACATGGCAAATAGAAGGGGAAAAGGTGGGAGCAATGACAGGTTTCCTTTTCTTGGGCTACAAAATCAGTGTGGAGGGTGACTACAGCCATGAAATCAGAAGATTGCTTCTTGGCAGAAAAGCAATTACAAACCCAGACAGTGTGTTGAAAAGCAGAGACATTACTTTGCTGACAAAGGTCTGTATAGTCAAGGCTATGGTCTTCCCAGTGGTCACATACAGTTGTTAGAGCTGGACCGTATAGAAGGCAGAACACCAAAGAACTGATGCCTTCAAACTGTGGTGTTGGAGAAGACTCCTGAAAGTCCCTTGGACAGCAAGGAGATCAAACTAGTCAGTCTTAAGGGAGATCAACCCTGAGTACTCACTGGAAGAACTGATGCTGAAGCTGAAGCTCCAGTATTTTGGTCATCTGATGCAAACAGATGACTCATTGGAAAAGTCCCTGATGCTGGGAAAGATTGAGGGCATAAGGAAAAGAAGGTGTCAGAGGATGAGATGGCTGGATGGCACCACTGATGAAATGAACATGAGCTTGGTCTAACTCCGGGAGATGGTGAGGGACAGGGAGGCCTGGCATGCTGCAGTCCATGGGGTTGCAAAGAGTTGGACATGACTGGGTGACTGAACAACAACAACAATGATAATGTGTTCCAAGAGAAGTTCTGACACATCAAAGTTCCTCAGTATAGACTGACTGAATGATGAATGAGTGAATGAAGTATAAAGTTCCATTGTCAAGAGACACCCAACTCACTTTCACCTTTAACTTTTTGGATGCGAACCTAAATTAATCTATCAATCTCTAGGATTTATTGTAGGATTACCTACTAATCTGGTTCAAACCATCTTGTCATTCCCTCTGAAATATTAAAGCACAGTAATCATTCAGCTGCCTTCCACTCTTTCCTGAGCTAAAATTGTCTGCATCTCTCCAGGTTCCCAAAGGTTTTACTGTCTCCAGAGTTCATCCCTTTTATCCTTGAGGTAATTACAGAGTAATGAAGTTGTGTTCAGACAATTTTCTTTAAATCAGGGTTAATTCAATGCCAACATTGATTTGTCTGTATGAGGGGGTCAAACACTTAAAAAATGGTAATTAGAATTTCCAATTTATTAAACCATTAATCAACAATTCCCCATATTTGACTATAGGTCTATTTACTTATTTATTTTGTAACGGCCACAAAGTTATATGAGAAAGCCTTCTTTAAAGTAAAATGATTCCAGCAAACCTTGAAACGTGCCTTCTCAGTCTTAGTCGAGTGTGGCATTAACCATTTCCAGGTGAAAGATGTTGATGAGGCAGAAGTTGGTGACAACACAGAACTGTTCTACAGAACCTCAGATTCTTTGGTTCCCAAAGCATTTATCACCAATATCATCTTTCCATTGAGTAACATGTTAGTTAATTTGTGTTTTGACTCTTTTTCATTGCCAGCAATGTTTGGTTGGTTTTAGATGCAATAAATGCTGAGATTGAAGTGTGAAGTCTGTGAGGACTGTCTAAAATGTTTCTCCCCGTGCTCCTCCTCCTATCTCCAGACACACATATGCTTTATACTTAAATTTTCTTTGAACCCGCATTCAATATTTGAGTAATTCTAGAGGTGAAGGAAAGCAACTTGGTCTGGAGGTGTTGATGAAATTCTCAAAGCTTCCTCTTCTGCCAGATGCTAATGAGCACATAGGAAAACACCTCACCTGCACAGGTGCTGATTCCCAACATGTGGCAAAGGGCCTCCAGAAGCAAGAGAAACACAGCCAGGCTTCACGTGGGCGGAAAGCAGAGGGATTCCCAAATGCACAGAGGTACTTTTCTCCATAGCAAGAATGAACACACAAGAGAAGAAACCATAGACAAGACAAGGGTGCAACATGAATACATGAAGGGATGAAGAAAATAGTTTGAGGAAAAGAAAGCAGATGGAGTAAAAAGAAAAAGAAAAGAAACGTTACCCCCACCCAGAACATTATACTCATGCCCTTCTCCATTCTGTAGATCAGGAGGTCAGATGTGAGGTGGGTGAAGTTGTAAAGTGACTGAGTGAAGAATTACGAAGAATTCATCCATAAAAGGAGGCTTACATTTGGCAAACCACAGGCCAATATGTTTATCAATTAATTCAGAGGGGAAAAAAAGGGCAGGTAGATGACATGAAACTCCAAAGAAAAGATGACATGATGAATGACAAAATTAGTATTCCAAAGAGCTGGAAGGATGGCCTAAGTGATTAAGGTATAGGTCAAAGGGAGCTCTTTCTGTAGGAAGGTTATTTTGGTACTTAAAGAGAATGAGGACAACCCAGATTGATGGTTAGGGGTTCAAGTGACCACAATTTCATGGTGACCCAGCAGAGTCACCTGTGTGTAGGAACTGAGCTCTTCTAACAGCAGAGGCAGCAATTTAAGAGAGGAGACTTTTCTTGAACTGTGTGCTGGTCAGACCTTTTCTGGATTATGCTGCCCAGTTCTGGACTTGGCATTTCAAGAGTTCCATTGAAGGAAATAACTGGGATTGAAAGCAGTTTTATGAAATCTCTTCCAGAACTGGATATGAAACTGGACTGTTAAGCATAAAGAAAATTAAGAGGACAAAAGAGGTTGCCATTGATTTCTTCAAAGCCTGGAAAAAGAAATAAAATTTATCTAAGTAGCTACTGAGAGCTGACATTCATGTAGTAAAGGCAAATTACAGATGGTCCTTGATTTGCAAAAGGGTAAACCACTGAAAATATCATAAGTGGAAAATGCATTTAATACACCCTACTGAACATCACAGCTTAGCCTAGACTACTTTAAATGTGCTCAGAACACATATATTAGCCTGCTGCTGCTGCTGCTAAGTCGCAGCAATCGTGTCCGACCCTGTGCGACCCCATAGATGGCAGCCCACCAGGCTCCCCTGTCCCTGAGATTCTCCAGGCAAGAACACTGGAGTGGGTTGCCATTTCCTTCTCCAATGCATGAAAGTGAAAAGTGAAAGTGAAGTCGCTCAGTCGTGTCCGACTCTTAGCGACCCCATGGACTGCAGCCTACCAGGCTCCTCCGTCCATGGGATTTTCCAGGCAAGAGTACTGGATTGGGGTGCCATTGCCTTCTCCCATATATTAGCCTACAGTTGGGCAAAATCACCTAACACAAAGCCTACTTTATAATAAAGTGTGGCACCTCTCGTGCAATTTATTGAATACCATACTGGAAGTGTAAAACAAAATAGCAGTCTGAGTACAGGATGGTTGCGAGTGTATTGGTTGTTTCCATTCATCATGGTGTGGGTGACTGGAGCTGTGCTCACTGCCTTGCCCAGCACTGTTAGCCCAGAAAAAGATTAAAATTCAAAATTTGAAATACAGTTTCTTCTGAATGTATATTGCTTTTGAACTATTGCAAGTTGAACCATCATTAAGTTGGGGACATCTGCATGGTTTAATATAAAGAAGAAAATTTCTAAGTTCTTCACGTTTGCCCAGCAGTAAGCATGTGAATGAGCTCCCCATCACTGTGTGTGTTCAAGTCAAAGCGAAATTTCCGTTTCAGAGGAGAGTTAAGGAATCCTGCACTGAGTAGCAGGACAGACTAAAAAAACTCCAGGACCCTGATATGCTATTCATACACAAAGCAGAGCTTCTTTTCTACTGCAGAATCTGCTCTGCTGTGAGTACTATAAGGTACAAGAAAGTAATTCTAACTTTAAATGACATAAATGGCCCAAATCCACATTTTAAAACTAATTCACATTGGGAGTAGCAAATGTAAATGAATTCATTTTTTTTCAACCACATATTTCAGTTACTTGAACTCATTCTAAAGTCCTCTAGGGAATTTGTGGGTGTATTTTGAGAGCCTCTGACCCTCTTGGAATTCTATTTATACTTATATCTGTGCCTCTTCAGGGAAGAAGGTTCATAGTTTTCAGCAGAATCTCAGAGGGGTCTCTGACTCACAAATAGTTGTGAATATGAATTCAAGTCTAATCTCTTCGCTTTAAAGATGAAAGGACAATTTCGGTTGGCAAAGGGACTTGTTTAAATTCACATAGCAATCATGCGCTGGGCTAGGACACAAATCTGGGCCCCTAATTTCTACTGGGGGCTTTTCATGTGGACCACTAAGCTCTCAATCTTCCATTGTCATTGATCTTTTCCAAATAAAACCTGAAGGAAAATGTAGTAACTTAAGATCATGAGGCCCTTTTCATTATCAAATTCTTTCAACTCATAACAGATATAAATCTAACTTCTCAGTCTTTTTTTCATCATTGCTGTTAATGTTTTTTAATAGAATTTGTAATCAGGAAGATGTAGAATTTAAATTTAACCTGGCAAAATTCTCAGAATAGAACCAAGTTACAAATAATGTTTGGGTTATCGGAAAAGAAGCAATATGAGTTCAATATAATAATGTTCTTCTGTGTGTTGAACAGGGGAGAGACACAACTACAAATCAGATGGGAATGTAGGTCAGAGGTGATGGTGTGCATATAAAAGAAATTAATTCAATGAAAGCATGTTGCAGAAATAAAGCATTTGGAGAGTTCTGATGTGGGGAAGAAGAGGTCCAACTCAGAGATAATAATTTGGACAGCCATTGATGAAGCAATATGCTGGTTAGCTTAAGCAAAATAGCAAGTCTAATTTCTTTATGAGAAAACTATTTGAAAAATACATTTAACAATCAGTTTTCTGAAGGCTTACTATACACAAAAGAGTGAGTTTAATGGCTCTAAAAAGATGATTGCTTGTATATCAATCCTTCAAATTTTATCAAAATAATCATGTTAATTTACTCAAGGAATATAATTTAAGCCATAATATGGTACATCAAGGCTAAGAAGTAAAGGCCCACCATTTGTCAGGTTGAAAATGTGCTTTGCATTTCCCAAAACGCTTTCACATGTATTTTGTCTAATCTTCTTGTCATTCATTTAAAATAAATATAAATCATTTATAATAAATGCATTCATACATAATAAATTAAATATAATATAGCTATAATAAATAGCTATCTATTAATTTAATGCTTAGGGTCACAGAGATCAAATGACCTATCCATTTCATTCCAAAGGTAAACACCAAATATGTCCTGAAAAGTGAAAGTGAAGTCTTTCAGTCGTGTCCGACTCTTTGCGACCCCATGGACTGTAGCCTACCAGGCTCCTCCGTTCATTGGAATTTTCCAGGCAAAAGTACTGGAGTGGGTTGCCATTTCCTTCTCCAGAGTATCTTCCTGACCCAGGGATCGAACCCAGGTCTCCCGCATTGTAAGCAAGATGCTTTACCATCTGAGCCACCAGGAAAGTCTAAATATGTCCTGAACTCACCCTAGATCTATCCCTTTCTATGTTATTTAAAGTAATTTCATATACACAGCACAGTTGTTCTCTGCTCCCATACTATGACTGTTCAGTTAATGTAAATTGCAAATCCACACATAATCATTTCACTTAACTACACATTACTTAGAGAAGCATTTCTCTGCAGAAGAATAAATGTGTAATATGCTAATTTCTTAATCATACATAGGAATAGAGGCAGCATGTTTGTCTGATACTCATAAATATTCAGAAGTATTACATATTTATGTACATTTTGCTTATCATGTATTTTACCAAAGCTGTTGCCCAAGAGTAAAACCTGGATGAAAGATTTAGCAGTAAATTCTGAGGAGAGGATAGGAGACAAGGTACACTTACCTGCTATCATTAGAAGTATGAATTCAAAGAGTATCTTTGAAGAGTAATCTAGTCTCATTTTTCAAAATGCAAAGTGTTCATATCTTTATCAGTAAGTCTAAGGTTGGATTCAGGCAAGAATATGATTTTTTTAATTTTGCAAGGATACTGCTGTTTAGCCAAGGTTGAGAATCACTTTGATAGACCAAATGTCTCTTTTGCCCTCTACAGCCAAGTGCTCTCCCTTTTTCTTCAAAGCAAAAGCATTCCATGAACTCAGAAGTAAAGTTACATTTTTAAGCCTACACATAATAGAGCTAAACAGTGTTGGGCAATTTCACTTATAGCAAGAGACAGAATGACTCCTTCTCTTGCAAGGCTTGGCTGTCATTGATTGAACACAATAGCATATCTAAAATAAAGGATGCATCAATCAGCAGGAGTCGGTGGTTAGCCTTGAAAGCGCTAAAAATAAAATAATGAATGGAGAGTTGTGTTTAAAGCCACAGAACAAATGATGCTTATTTTTTGTTTAAGTGTGTCCACAGAAGGATGTCCTGTCCTGGCATTTTCAAAGTTTCTGCCTTCCAAGGAGAGTGCCTTTCTACTGAAGCAATGGTCACTCTAGGCTACCATACCCTTGAATCGAAGCAGGGCCCTATGGCCCTTTCCCTGGGCTCCCAAGTCCTCAGCCTTCCTTTTGTCTGTAGAAAAACTTTAGTCAAAAAATAAATTTCATCAAAAAAGTTTAAAAATGCAGAAACAAAAGAAAACAAAGGAGACCAAATGATAATCATTTGGTCATTAAGCAAAGTCAATGACTTCTAGTTTCTCCTCAAGGGTTGTAGATAATATTCTGAACCGTCTTTTCGCTATTGAAACCCCCTTTGAGCTTCTTTTGAGCTGTACTGGAGATGGTGAAAACCCCCACAAGGTGAAAGAAGTTAACTACGTGATGACCAGACTGTAGCCATGACTTAAACTGCCCAAATCCTGAGAACAGGCCTCAAAGAAATGGGAACAAACCATGGGAACGAAGATTAATTGTACTTAAAACAATCAAGATGACACTGATCAGACCACTGCATGGTTAGTTTCAGGATGACTGTTGGAGCTGACTGTGCTGTTTCTGCACGTAGCTCCCTCCCTCCACGGATTAAAGCTCTTGCTCACTGATTGTCAGGTGGACAGTCAGCCTTATGGTATTTATCCATCTGTGTCAATAATCACTGAACATCAGTCGTCTAAATGCACCGGAGATTGTTAGATTGTCTGATTTTTCTCTCCTCAAATCTCTAACAACCCGTACTCTCTTCACACTCAGTTGATTTTACAGAAATAACTGAAATAGCCATTAATGAATTGACATCAGCATGGCCAAATCTACCAATATATTTGAATCTATACCCATATCTCTGCCTCCTCTCATAAGCCTCACCCTTCATTTTTATCCACCCCTCTTTTTCACAGTATATCTCACCCTTTCAAAGAATTCTCCAAAAATTATAAACTGTCTCTCTCTGGCATCATCAATTTCTCCCATTCTACTAAAATATTTCCATAACCACAAAAACATATTTTCATTTATTCCATTTCAAGAAACTGTTTCTTGACTCCATTCTACCTCTAGTCACTGCCCCTTCTCTTTAGAACAAAACTCCTATAGTATAATAAAAGGTTACTCACTTTATAACCTTTCCTTAACATACTCTAATCAGACTTCTATATCCATCACTCCTTTAAAATAGTTCTTGTCAAATTTCCCCAACAAACTCCATCTGGGGAAATCCAGTGGTCAGTTTCACACCCATTTTAGATAAAATCTTGACAGCATTTAACATAATTGGTCTGTTAATTTAATCTCAAAATGATCAAACACATCTGTTTTTCCACTTAGCTCACTTGCCACTCCTTCTTGGTCTTTCTAGCCAGCTAGACAATCCTTTTCATTCTCACCCTACATGCCAGCCACTTTCAGGACTTGGTTATTGAATGTTTTCTCTATTTGTACTCACTTCTCATCCAATACTACTGCTTTAAATATGATATGTAAATTGATGATTTCCAACTGTATATTGTCAGGCCCAGTCCCACGTCTGAGTTCAGATTCATATAACCAACAGCCTAACTGTATTCTGACTTTTAGATGTTTAATAGGCATCCCAAATTTAGTATATCTAAAACATGGTCTAGATTCTATCCTGAATCTTCAAATAGAAACAAGCACCCAGCCCCTACCAACCTTCTCTTTTCCAAATCTTTCCCATCTTTGTCAACAGAATATTCTCAGGTCTAGTGTATTCCTTGCATCATCTTGTTCCTTTCACACTCCTTTTCCAATGCATGAGCGAATTGTGAAGCCTCTACATGCAAAATTGTATTCCAAATCCAATCAGCTTTCATCAGTTCCAGCACTACCACCTTAGTTCCATCCATCATTAATCTCTACTTGGAGGATCTCAGACAGCCTTCTAACTGGTTTCCCTACTTTCTCTTCTTGCACCCTATAGTTAATTCCCCAAACAATTTACAGAATAATCTCTCAAAACATTGCATCGTTCCTCCAATGAAAATCTTTGATGACTTCTCATTATCCTTATCCTAAGAATGAAATTCAAATGACTCACCATAAATTCATAATCATTAAGATGCTACATGATTAAGTTCTGTCTCGTTCTGGACTTGCCTCCTTCCAACCGTTCCCTCACTCGCTTGGCTACATTGGATTTTACACACAGGCCTTGCACAACCTCAGAGCTTGTTCACCTCATTCTCTTTACTGGATTCCTTTTCTTCTGAGGGGCTCATATGCCTTTTTTCTTCATCTCATTAGGCCTTTGTTGAGATGTTGTCACTTCAGAGAAGACCACTGACTGTCCCATTTAAAACATTTCATGTATCTTTTACTTTCAATGTGATTTAGCTTATTTTTTCCTTCCTTTAGAGCACTAATCACTTCTTGGTTGCATATTTCTTTGTTTATGGACTTGTGGTGGGCCTCCGCTAGAATATCAGCACCATGAAATTGGAGCCAACATGGTTTTATTTCTTGACTGATCAGCAGAGCCCAGAACAATGCCTGAACATTACAGATGCTCAGTGCATTTTAAATAAGGAAATGACTAACTTTTGATCTAACTAATTTTTGATCATTTAACAAACTTTAATATTATCTCACTTTAAAAAAATTTCCTATTCAACGTATAAAGAATTTTCAACCTAGCCAATTTTTTTTCAGATAGATGAACTTCTGCCCAATCCATTTAAGCACATCTTTGTTCTTCTTGGTCTCCCATACTATTTCAGATTACCAATCTTGACTCATTTAGTAATTATGTTTCTGAAATTCCACCTATCCAAGAAAATATGCAGGAAATCTCAAAGATGAAAAGGAGAAATGGTACTTTCCTCAGTATATAAAGTTGTTTTGATCACCAAACACAGTTAATGAATCCTATTGGGTACATGGCTTTCATAATATATGTAATGTAAATGGACTTGATAAAATATTTTGGTCTCCTCAGTGATTCTCCTGTTACTTAATTTTTTTCTTTGTGGGAAAGCGCTAATCCTGATGAGTTGATAGTTACCTGTAGTTTCAAAATCAGCTCAGCTCTCTCCATGTCCTGAGGCTGTTTTGCTCCCCTGTTTCTGTGGAGGGCCTCAGCTCTGTTTGCTTTTCATTATGCAGCTTGCTGGCGGCCAGGAAGTTTCTGAATGATGAGATTGTTCTGTTTCATCCTCTGCCTGACCCAAGGACTTGCAGTTCACACTCTGAGCTTTGCAACTCTTTTGCTGTGACCCTGCTTCTTCTGTTCAGATTTACCATTGTTCTCCCAGGCATTCTTGTTCTCAGTTGTACTCTCTGACCATCCATTTAAATAACAGCAGTTTATCGTACCACCATCGGACTCACTGACCCACTTTCATTTTTGATTTTCTGCCCTACAGTTGGTCTGTTTTACTTGTCGTCCATGTGTAAAGTCACACTCTCTCTTCTTTTTACATAGATCTTTAATAAACTCTCCTTGGATGAGCTGATACCATTTATTCTTTTCAAATCTTGATTTATTAATACCTGATGCAAAAGGCCTAGTGAGAAGCAAATTTATATTGTTTATATGACAAAGGAAAAATAGTAAAATTTTTTTTTGCTTAAAATTGTAATTTTCTGTTATTTCTACCCTATGATATAAAAATGTAATAACTAGGAAAAACAAGTATTTGCCTACCAAATTTATTCAGTTTCTCAACACAGGATTATCTCTTACCTGGGAAATTCTTTTCAATACCAGACTTAGAACTGTGAAACTCACCTTTGACATTATAAATTAATTGCCCTAAAACCATGACTTTTGAATTTTCAAATTCTTCTCTAGAAAAGGAAAACAATCTTACTTTCAGTATATATACACTGCATTTAATTTACAATCACCTTTGTATTAGAAAAATTCTAAAATTATTAACAAAATTTAATGTAAGTCTTTTGAAAAAACTCATGTTGAATTTCATTTAAACCTACAGATTAAGAGGGAGAATTCACTTGAAGTATGTTTATGGCTTCTCACAACCAAAATGACTTGAAATTATTTCAATTTTTTCCCTAAACTTATTGTGCATCTATAGTCTACTTACCTTTCCTTAGATATTTATTTCATTTCTTACTCAAATAATAGACACTACTAAGAGAGAAAACATATATATATATATATAGGCTTCCCTGTAGCTCAAATGGTAAAGAAACTGCCTGCGATGCAGGAGACCAGAGTTCGATCCCTGGGTTGGGAAGTTCCTCTGGAGAAGGGAATGGCAACCCACTCCAATATCCTTGCCTGGAGAAGTCCATGGACAGAGAAGCCTGGTGGCCTACAGTCCATGGAGTCGCAAAGAGTCAGACACGAATGAGCTACACACACACATATATGGGGTAACTATCAGATTTTTAGGGATAAAATGAAATTGTTGAGAATGAACAGCACTATTATTTCTGGCTTGATATACTAACTAGAAAGTCTCCAATTTGCTAATATAAGGTAGCTGGGCCTCTCAGAGAAGATACCAGAAGGGCCATTTGGCTAGGGCTTCTTACTCAAAGCTGGCCACGAATTAGACTTTTGATATTATCTCCAAATGAACTCATATTGATAACAGATATATTTATTGACAACCTCCAGAAGCTCTTTAGTAAGCGAGCCATATAGACGGATGGACATGGAAGAGCAGCCTACATCCCTGTTCTAATCCCTTCTAGTCTTCTCCCCACAAACTATTAGGCTACAGAGCTGCCTTCCCTTAAGCAGCTATATAGAGTTGTGGAAAAGAGCTTTTTCTCAATCACAGAAGCATGACCTTTTAGGATCAGAAGAACTTTAAAAGTAGATTTGAGTTCAAACGGCAGTCCGACTGCCTCTTAACACACACACACACACACACACACACACACACACACACTCATACACATAGACACATACTGTTACCACCACCACCATCATATTAAGATGTGAACCAATGCCTATTTTCTGAAGTCCCACAGCGGACAGCAATCACTGAATCTAGAACACAGGTTTTCAAGACTTTATTCTGTATTCTCTGCTTTGTACCAAACCAGACCCAGAAAATGACAAACCAGATCCAGAAAAGGACAAACCAGCTGGTGCCTGGGAGTCCCAGCAGAGTTCCCTTCCCGCCTTCTCTTACCCAGCCACAACCTGGCTGCCTGATAACCATGTAAAACCACTAGAAGGCAAAATGTCTCCCATGGTATGGGGCAACTGGACTTTCTAGTTAGATACTGTAATGGATGCTTTGTTAGATTGAAATGGGCTGTTACTATGATAATTTAGGCAATATTATGGGCCCTGTTTCTATAAATTGGCCTGAAAAAAATAGCATTGATTCTATGTATTTTCAGATCCAATTTGTGCGAGCAAATTTGGATCTGAAATCAAATCAAATTTGTGAGAACAATCCCTTTTTATAATGAGAGTCTGCTTGTTCTGGAAATTCGCCAACAGTAGTACCAGAATATAGTTAGAAGTGGATAGAAATCAGAGGTATACTTTTGTAAGTTTTTAAGAAAAATTTATTTCTCAACAAGTAACATTATCCCCCAGATACTCCTGATTTGTTCTTTATAATGAGTGTCTATTGTTTAGTCTTTTCTCTACCCTCCCTTCTTATAGGGAATGACTATCCTTGCCACTCACTTTCCTTCAGAAGCACGCTTCTCCCCACTCAACACTGCCTGGTTCTTATCTTATCCTCTGACTGCTCCGCCAAGGACAGGGATATGTGACCCATGCCGCTCCTAGTATAATCCCTCTCCCATGATCTTGTTGTTTGAAACCAAGTCATTATAAGAGAGACTTTAATTTATGGATGATACATGGTGTTAAACTTGTTTGCTCTTGATGCTCATGTTTCCTGCTTAAGGCGACAGCTGGTCTTCAGGGGACTGTAGGGAGGATGAAGTTATAATAAAGAAAATGGATGAGATGGCAGCCTTTGATTCTCTTTATTTCCTGAGTCTCAGCTGCTTCCTTTCCTTTCTTGCCTAGTGATTTGTTTTCCCTCATAAAGTAGCCAAATAGTCTTTCAGTAAATTTCTCTTCAGTCAGTTCAGTCCCTCAGTCATGTCTGACTCTTTGCCACCCCCATGGACTGCAGCATGCCAGGCTTCCCTATCCATCACCAACTCCCAGAGCTTACTCAAACTCATGTTAATTGAGCTGGTGATGCCATCCAACCATCTCATCCTCTGTCGACCCCTTCTCCTCCCACCTTCAATCTCTCCCAGCATCAGGGTTTTTTCCAATGAGTTGGTTCTTCACATCAGGTGGCCAAAGTATTGAAGTTTCAGCTTCAGATCAGTCCTTCCAATTAATAGTCAGACTGATTTCCTTCAGGATTGACTGGTTGGATCTCCTTGCAGTCCAGGGGACTCTCAAGAGTCTTCTCCAACACCACAGTTCAAAAGCATCAATTCTTTGGCACTCAGATTTCTTTATAGTACAATGCTTATGTCCACACATGACTACTGGAAAAACCGTAGCTTTGACTAGATGGACATTTGTTGGCAAAGTAATGTTTCTGCTTTTTAATATGCTGTCTAGGTTGGTCATAGCTTTTCTTCCAAGGAACAAGCATCTTTTAATTTCATGGCTACAGTCACCATCTGCAGTGATTTTGGAGCCCAAGAAAATAAAATCTGTCACTGTTTACATTGTTTCCCCATCTATTTGCCATGAAGTGATGGGATCGGAGTCCATGATCTTAGTTTTATGAATGTTGAGTTTTAAGACAACTTTTTCACTCTCCTCTTTCAGTTTCATCAAGAGGCTCTTTAGTTCTTCTTCTGAAGTATAATTTGAACTTTACACTCATGACTGGAACTAAAGCAAATTAGATTTGGAGTTTGAAATGTGAAGCCCAAAGTGTCCTGAATAATCTATTCTCCCTTGTTAATGTTTTCGCTCTAGTCTCCTTCTGGGATGGAAGAAGACAGGGAAAATGAAAGGCAACTGGGATATTCCCTTTTTCTCCCCTATACCTCCATCTTTGAATGCAACTTTTGATGAGCTGAGAACTAGACAAAGATGGGAAATATTCCACCATGTCTCAGGAGTGAACTTCAAGTTAAATCTGAACTTTACACTAATGACTGGAACTAAAGCAATAGAGAAAATTTAGGACATTTTTTGCAAAGTCAGTAATTGTCTCCCCATGGGCAAGGCATTGTTTGAAGAATGTGTAGCAGACTTTCAGGTCAGGGGTAAAAATCATCACACTGGTTTCACACTTTCTTTTGTTCCTGAGACGATAATTTTGTTACTATAAAGCCCTGAGCACTTATGATCAACTTCACTATGTGGATTTGTAAATAATCAGATGACAGTATTTGAGTGATTATAAAACAAGTGTTCAGCCCAGAATTGTCATAACTCACTTTTAAAGAGCTTAAAATTTGTCAGTTTTCTCAGATTAAACATTTATTCAGTAAATTGTGGAGAAGACATGCCAGATATTGATACACATGATATCAGAACATATTAAAAGCAATTTCCTAAAGATTCTAGGAAAATATAACAAAGAAAACCTTTTTAAAAATTCCCCCAACAATTTAGCTTTTGAGTTCCTCCTCATCATTATTTCAATTTGGTTTTGAAAGTACAAGTAAGCAGAATCTGTAATTCTTGATGCTTCTTATTTTGTTGTTCTTGTTCATCTATATGTCCCCTCTCACCTAATTTATCCTTGTATTATTATCACAGTTAATTCTAGATAAAAGTGAGGTTCAGTTTAAGCATGACTAACCCCAACCTCTTAATGCGGCATCCAATCTGTCTCAGACTGAAGGATCACTTTGGAAGTTTCATTCTCTTTCTTTCCTTTGCACCTTTATTCTATCTTACCAATATTTATAATTAACAGTAACCTACAGTAAGACTCTCTTTGGTTGCCCCCATTATTCTCCTGATTCTATCATGTTGTTTAATAAAGTAATAATATTATTACTGTAGGAGACAGGAAGAATAAAAGAAAAGCAGGTTCTGGCAAGGGCCGCAAAAGAAATTTATAATTATTGATAAACTGGATGCTATAAGGCATGAGACTCTTGGAACAAGTCCAGAGGGAACAGTTCATAGTCTTGAAAACAAGATATGATCCTGGGGTTGGAAAACCGACCCCAGATTGTTTCTTAACTGGCGTCTCAGAGTCACATGTTTTACGTATCTGGTGGAAAATCTATAGATAAGAATATTAGTCTTAGTTACTGATTTGTTATTGATTACTGTTTCCTAATTACTCAATAGTTAATGATCATTTTGTTCTTTGGCCCTGAAGGCCACATGAGTTATAGTTTAACTCCCCGCATGTTCTTTCATTCACAACTGAAAGTATAATAAAGCTGGCTTGGATTCAGTTTTGGCACCTTCACTTTGGAGCAGTGTTGGTCCCCTGGTCCTAGCTTTTCTCTGAATTCTTGCATCTCGTTTCTCATTCGCTCACCGCATCGTGCTTTCGGAAACCCTGCTTGTTGAGCTGGTTTCGACAATTACAACATATCTTAATTTATCAGGGCAAAAATCATATCGTTCTATCCTCAACATTACACTGGAACATGGAAAGGGCTTCTGCTATTATTCCCATTTCATAGTTGGAAATTTGTGTCTGCTGAAAATTAAATGAGTTGCCCAAGATGCCTTGGCAAGTCAATATCAAAACCCAAAATTCCTGGTTTGGAATTTACAGTTGACCCTTGAACAACACAGAAGTTAAGGGCACCAGCTCCCACCTCACCCCCAACACACACACACACATACACACACACACTGGAAAATCCTCATGTGACTTTACAGCCCTCTATATTTGTGTTTCTGCACCTGTGGATTCAACCAACCACAGATCGAGTAGTACATTAGTGAAACGAGCTGGACCCTGTGAGATCTCCCAACCAGAAAAGCCTTTCCATGTTCCTCATTTATTGTTTGTAGGAAAAGGCTTTCAGCCTGCTCGACCTTCCCTGGGCCCCAAAGGGCAGATTTAAACAGTTACTAATTAGGAGTGTTAGTCGCTTAGTCGTGTATGTCCAACTCTGCAACCCCACAGACTGTAGCCCGCCAGCCTCCTCTGTCCATGGAATTCTCCAGGCAAGAATACTGGAGAGGGTTAGCCATTCCCGTCTCCAGGGGTTTGAACCCAGGTATCCTGCACTGCAGGCCCATCTTTACTATCTGAGCCACGAGGGGAGTGAGGGAATGCAGAAACACCAGTGCAGCCATGGGGCCTGAACCTGGTTTCTCCTGGGAGGATGTGTGTATCTATTTGATACACATCTCTGAGTTCTTCTACAGGAATTAAGGCTCCCACCCAGGTGGAGGATGGTAAATTCAGCCTGAGCAAATCATGTGGACCCCACTTTGGAACCAGAAGGCTGATGGTTGCGATTCCTGAAACACCACCCTGTTACCTCACCAGCAGTCAACCCAGAAGAAAGTCACACAGCCTGCGGACCTCTCTCCAAATCTTGCCTGTAAAAGCTTCTTCCCTGAAGCCCAATGGGGAGTTTGGATCTTTTGAGCATGAGCAATCCCTTTCTCCTTGCAAGGCCCTGCAATAAATAATCCTTTCTCCACTCCAAAAGGGTTTGGGTTTGTTTGACCTTTTTGTGTGTTGGGCACACAAATTTGAGTTTGACAACAGTAGTACATATTTAGAAAAAAAAATCCATGTGTAAATGGAACTAAGCATTTCAAACTCTCTTTATTCAAGCGTCAACTTTGGTTTTTTTTTCCCACTATGACACACAATTTCTCATTCTTGTTGGGCCAACATCTCATTCTTCTAGTCATAATGTATTCCTAATTGAAGTTATCTTCATTCCCAAGATTTACTTCCATTCCCTTGCAATATATTTTGATAAACATTTTAACCAAAAAAAATTCCCCTAAAGAATATGGCTTCTTTTCTCATAGTCTCAGGAAAGCTTCAAGCAATAACAATTTTAATCCAGGTGTCAAAAAACACAATGATAGATGGAGATGATTCAGAAAATTAGGACTTGGTACCGCTTCTTACATCATAATATTTAGACAGCTGCCTGTTCTCTGCCTATTTGGAGAGCTGATGCTACTTAGGAATAAGGCAGATATTTTTCTATGACTGTACTGATTTCAAATATTCTAAAGTACTTTTCCCATAAATTATGGAAATGTCCTAGGAATTCCAACTTCTTCTGAGTCTTGGACCAATATTATTGCAAAATTGCAAATGACCTTAGTTCTGATTTTTTTTCCCTAGAAAACATAATTGCCAAAAGAATGTAGAGTGACAGATTACATCTGTTGAAGAGTCAATTACTGGAATCAAAATTTTCAGGTTTTTTATAAACAAAGTTATTTTAGGGTATTTATTATGATAGCCTAGTTATTTTTAGATATTTGTTCTTAGGTTAATACTCTGTACACAAATAAGTGTAGATTAGTACGTGTTGAGACAGAACAGCTTGTACCTTTTTGCTACATACCAAATACCATATTACAGGAAGCTACAACCATCATATTTGAAGAAAAACCAAACTTAATGAGCATTTTTTTCTATTTCTTGTATGAAGTCTCCAAATTGAGAAGTGATTGTGTTTCAAAAATATGCTTGTAAGATGTTTATATTTTTCTATAAGGAGAGATATAAAATACAAGAAATTTTATTTTTCAGGACTGCAGACATACAAATCCTCCAGAAGACCTACATTAGCTATTTTGCTAAACTCATTCATACTGGATGCTGGGGCTCTAGGGTTTGTGCTATCACTGGCATCAATGATTCAGGAAAAAAAAAAAGATTGGTTATTATGCATGTGATAAAGAAGAGAAACACGTTTGCTTTTGGAAGAGAAGAAGGGTTGAGATCTGGAGGAGCTAGGCAGCACCTGAGGGGAGAGGAGTGAAGGGAGGATAGATGCTGGATCCCACGACAGGCAGGAGGGACCTGGAATACAGACTTGAAAGAAAAGAGGTCACTCGGTAAGATTTTAAGAGAGTTTATCGTGGAGTATTTGATATTAAACCTCTCCTCTCTTTATCCGATGAAATTGCCAGTAAATTCTACATTTCTATTTACACCTGTGTGCAATAAATATGTTCAAGAAGTGGGAAGAGAAAATTGGGAGGAGCATAGTTTGAGATTCATGACAGTTATTCAGGAAAGCCTGCAGTGCCTATTTACCCCATAAAGATCCAGAAACAACAGTTCCTTTTTTAAATGTTTTATTATTGAACTGTTCCTTATTCTGCCTCAAGGCTGATGCTTCACTGTGTAAAAACAGCACCAGTAAACACAGTATATTGCACATTTAAGAATATTGTTCTTCATCTGACACTGTACAACTAACAAAAGCTCTTCTCCACCGCCAGTTATTTTCAATGGGAAGATCATTAGGTATTTTACCCCAAATCCAGGGGTGGCTGTAAGCAAGTTACAATATTATATAAGACATAAGAAAACAATGTCATCCTTGAATTACAGAATTTTTATAACTAGTTTTTAACCACAGATAACTTCAGGAATTTTGAATATTATAACTGGTGCGTGCCTGTTAAGTTGCTTCAGTCATGTTGAACTCTGCAACCCTATGGACAGGAGCCCACCAAGCTCCTCTGTGTCCATGGGATTCTCCACATAAGAACACTGGTGTGGGTTGCCAGTGCCCTCCTCCAGGGGATCTTCCTGACCCAGGGATTGAACTCATGTCTCTTATGTCTCCTACATAGGCTTCCCTAATGGCTAGGATGGTAAAGAATCTGCCTGCAATGCTGGAGATGTGGGTTCTATCCCTGGGTTGAGAAGATCCCCTGGAGGAGGGCAGGGCAACCCACTCTAGTATTCTTGCCTGGAGAAAATCCATGGACAGAGGAGCCTGGTGGGCTACAGTCTAAGGGGTCTCAAAGAGTCAGATGTGACTGAGCGACTAAGTACAGTACAGCGCCACCTGGGAAGCCCATTATGATTGGAGCCTAACCTAAAAGTTATAAATTAACAGAAAGTGTCTCAGTCGTGTCTGACTCTTTACAGTCCATGGAATTCTCCAGGACAGAATACTGGAGTGGGTAGCCTTTCCCTTCTCCAGGGATCTTCCCAACCCAGGGATCTAACCCAGATCTCCCACATCATGGGAGGATTCTTTACCAACTGAGCCATAAGAGAAGCCCAACAATACTGGAGAGAGTAGCCTATCCCTTCGCCAGTGGATCTTCCCGACCCAGGAACCAAACCAGGGTCTCCTGCATTGCAGGCAAATTCTTTACCAACTGACCTAAAGGTTATAAAGTGCTGTGAAAAAGATGCATAGAGTTTATCTGAAATAATTAGCAATTTACAGGGTATTTTCTACAAGTAACATATGTAGCAAGTAATTTCTTTTGCTAAAAGTTGCTTTTAAAAAATTTACCCACCATTAATTTAAGACAACGATCTTAGATTAAGTTGTTTCAAACTATTTTAGGGGTTCTGTCTTCACTCCTCAATAGATCTTATGTATTTTTTTCATATGCTTCTTCACTTATCTAGTTGTGCAGGGTTACTGAGTGTCATCTTGATCAGCCAATGGTCTTCATAACAAGATTTATTGATAAGTCCTGGACTTTCTGTTAATTTCATTCATTTCAGTTACTTCTGATAGAGGAGTCTAGAGTTCACTAGCAGTTTTCACACTTTCCAAAGCACCAAATTCCTCATTTTTTGTTCAATTTTGTTCTAACTTAAGACAAACTACAGTAAAGCACAACTCCCAAAGCTTCCTGGGCAAAACTGCCATTTCCCATTACTCCAACACCGTTTTCTGTTATTCTCCATTAAAGAGCATTGTGAGAATTCACGCTCCCAAAGCCATTTGGCAGCGAAGATATCGAGAGAGCGCTCGCCTCCCGCCTGCAGCCTCTAGGTCGGACTGAGCACACAGGTGTAGACGTCAGTGCAGGCGTGCAGAGTACAGCATGCAGGGCACAGCATGCAGGGCACATGCTCCAAGCTCCGCACAGTGCCACGTGCCATGCCACGTGTCACGTGCGCCGCATTCACCGCGTATGCGGCGAGGAGGGCTACAGCCATAGTTCCATTTTAAGCCAGATCCAGACTGGAGTCGCTTGTGATCAAATACTTTTCAAGTTACGATGGGAGGTTCCAGAAGCCATTTCTTCAATTCCCATCAATTCCACCAAAAGAATATAGCAGCGAACCAGTCCCTCAGTCCCACAGTAAGCCAGTGTTTAATTTTCTTGTTGGTCCACTCAAAATTGGTTTAAGGTGAGGGGGCAGGGGGGAAGAGAGGAAAGGATTCTCATTATCTGTTCTATGTATTAGTGATAAATTCCAGTTTGTGATATTTCCTATGATGTACTTTAAAACACCTCATGGAGTATGTGATATGTGTGTGCATGTACAGGAATGAATCTGTGGTAATTTTATCACCCCCTTAGGGAGGGTTTATTAATAATATCAAGTAAGCTAATCAGGACTAATACTCCAGGGAGTTAGTATTTGAAGGACCCTAATGGAAAACCGGCTGCAAGAAGATCCAACCATTCTAAAGGAAATCAGTTCTGGGTGTTATTTGGAAGGACTGATGCTAAAGCTGAAACTCCAATACTTTGGCCACCTCATGCAAAGAGCTGACTCATTGGAAAAGACTCTGATGCTGGGAGGGATTGGGGGCAGGAGGAGAAGGGAACGACAGAGGATGAGATGGCTGGATGGCATCACTGACTCGAAGGATGTGAGTCTGAGTGAACTGGGGGAGTTGGTGATGGACAGGGAGGCCTGGTGTGCTGCAATTCATGGAGTTGCAAAGAGTCGGCCATGACTGAGGGACTGAACTGAGCCAAACTGAATGGAAAACTGACATAAGACCACCATTTATAACTCCAGTCAATGCCAAAATGTTTTAATTAGCATATAATATGCTAGAAATGTTTCTTCAGGGATATAAGTAGTGTTCAAGATACGTTTACTGACTAGCTATGTTGAATGGGCACCGTTGTATTTTCATGAACAGAATTTAAGAATCGAGTAAACCTAATAGTACACATTCTTCAAAGTGGAATCAAGTTTTGGAATTCCAGTCTGTTCTGTGTGTGGTCTTTGTCACTTGATTCAGACTAAAAGTTTGAATTAATCTTGCCCTTAGAAAATTTCCCCCTTTGCCTTGAGTTAAACCTTTCTCACAAGTTGCTTGTTGAAGATCCTGAAAGAGCAGAGTGCTAAGATGCATTATTTCAGAACAACTTGTATGGTTTTGAAGGTAGGATCTTCTTGTTAACAAATATTTACATGTGTAACAGAATCAGGAGCCAGCCATGCTGATTATCTGAAGGAAAGAAATTCTAAAGAAAACTGCAAATATAATGGCATAGAGGCTGGAGGCAGCTTGAAAATGGAAGAGGGCCATTGAGGACAGAAAATAGGAGTACATTTGAAGCCAAGTGGAGAGTTGTGAAGGGAGGCCAGAGGATTGAAGCAGCTAGCTCCTGGGGGATCTAATTAGCCATGGTGAAGAGTTTAATCTGTTTCTAAGGACAAGAGAAACCCCACTGAAACACAAATTACTTGTTAGTTGAATATTATCAATGTCTTGGATTGCAGATACATTTGCCTGAAAAGTCCAGGCAAGATGAAACAGCCATACTATACAAAACATTAGCTCAAGTTCTGTTATTGAACCATGCTATTTATCATTAATTGGAATTGACAGTGGACTTAGAGGTTAAGGATACCATAGAGAGTGGTGAGGACCTCGGCAAATGAAGATCACATACTTCATCTTATGAACCTATGTCCTGGGTGGTGGTGATGAGGAGACAGCCTCAAATCAGATTCAGGTGATGGTAGTCATGCTGAGATGTGAGTCATGTCCCTCCGCCACATCCTCCTGTTTTCCAAGACAAGTTTTCTGAATCACTGCATTAAATCAAATGTTTAAATGATGTGTGTGTATTAGTTGCTCAGTGGTGTCTGACTCTTTGCAACTCCACGGACTGTAGCCTACCAGGCTTCTCTGTCCATGGAATTCTCTAGGCAACAATACTGGAGTGGATTGCCATTCCCTTCTCCAGAGGAACTTCCCAACCCAGGGATTGAACCCTGGTCTCCTGCATTGCAGGTAGGTTCTTTACCATTTGAGCTACAGGGAAGTCTGTTTAAATGATGGTGGCTGATTAAAAAGAAAATTAAATCATTATGTGGGATAGACAAATCATGAACTTATATGGGGCTTACATACTCCCACAAATAACCTCTGATCTATATAGGGAATGTTTAGCTTTCAGTACATATGAAATCTCTCTTGACCTTACTTTCCTTTTAAATTGCAACTTAATCATTCCTACTTTGCAGATAAAAGAATAAAATTTTTCAAGCTAACCCCAACACCTTTTAAATTCTACACTCTTAAAATCTTTTCATTGAACAAGCATTTATTGAGGGCCCACCATGTTGTAGGTGCTTGAAATGTATGAATGAACAAAAGATTAAAATTTCTGCCCCTGTGAACTTTAAAAAGTCCTGGGAGAACACTTATATTTAAATGGATAAGTGGGAATAGCAGGAAATGAAGAGGTCACAAAGGAGACTGAGGAGAAGTAGACAAATGGTAAAAGTAACAAATGTGTGAATTAGTATTATAGAAAACAATCAGTTGATGCTGTAGAGACAAGACAAATAGAGCAGGGTATGTAGGGTTAGTTGTACTGATGGTCTTGGAAGGATTTCTGTGCACATCTCCAACTCCAGAATCATTAGGATCTGCCTCTGCTCTGTCTAGTACCTCATTTTATCTTCTCTCTATTGTGTTCCTCCCCTCAGTTTATTAATGTACTCAAATGTAGTCAAGTATCTTCTATCCTAAAAATAAATAGAGCAAAAAGCTCCTTTAACCATCCCTATTTTTCTTGCTTCTATCTCATTCTTTGCGAAAGGAGCTGGCTACCCTGCTGGTCCCACTTTCTCATATCCTATCCACTCAACCACTTACTCAGATATGACTTCCACTTCAGTTTCTTTACCAAAACTGCTTATAGAGCAACTTGGATTGGCCTAATCCAACTGGTGTTTCTTTTTTTTTTTTTTTTTTTAAACTTTAATCGTATTTCACCATCCCTCAGTCTTTGCCACTGTTAAATGTTTACTCTTTCTTGAGGATTCAACTTCTCTTGGCTTCTGGGATATTTGACCAGTGACCTCCTTGCTGCATTTGTTTACTCTTCCTTCTCCGTCTCCTTCATGTTCTGTTTTGTTGCATTTACTACCTCCTTGATAAATGTTAGTGTTCCTCCAAATTAATTATTACTTCTTTAAGGCTAGAAAAATAGTCCTTCACCAGTAGTCATCAGAAACTCAACATATCCAAAACTAAATACTCATTTTTTTCCTCTTTTAACCCTGGACTTGGTTAACTGCTTTCAGTATTTGTTTCTATGAAAGAAAGGTAAAACTTTTAGATTATTTAATCAGCCCTGGGAAACAACAGGTTGCTTATTTTTATTTTCAAATTTTAAAGTTTTTATTTTGTAAAATAATGGTTTATATTCTTATGTAACTGTGAATATTGGCATGTGTAAATAGAGAACTAGGGTGTGAAAAATTGAACATTAGGTGTTATGAGAAATTTACTAGTTATCATCTGAAAGCATTTGACTTTCAGAATCTGGCATATTGCCTAAATTTATCCTTCAAGAACTAAGTTTATATTGTCATTTCTGGAAGATTGCATCTGGAATGATTTTATCAATTCATCTTGGACTATCTTTTAAAATAAGATTCAGTTAAATATTAAGCACAGCATTTAAAGAAACTAAGCTTATCTGTTCATCAGAGGTTAGGGCAGAAAAAAATTCTCATCTGTTTTTCATCTGTTATAAATACCAAATGTCACTCAATTTATTACTTGTGTAAGGTTGAAGACATTCTTCACCTATTAACTCCTGCAGCCTTATTTTCAGAAAGTATACTCAACTACATAGATTCACACACACATATATACACACACAAGACAAATTTGTAGTTTAGGAGACCTGTTTAACAGTAAATTGACATAGCATCAGGTGAGAAAATGAATTTTCACTTTGGTCCCAAACTGCTACCCAATCAGAATTAGCATTTATCTTTATACAAAATATCATTGGATAGTTTTGTTAAGTCTCCACAGACAAGAATGTCCAAACAAAACATACATACTACGAACGTATACTAAAGGAAAATGAATCCATTTCATCTTGAGAGACTAAATATTTATACTTGAAATGTTTTGCTTTTGGTCAGGTTTTGAAATTAAAACCAGATTCAACTGTATAATTCAAATGTGTGAGTATGAAGAGAGAATATACTATAAGCATGTAAAATGGAATATTATATAAATTGCTTAAAAATATGTGTGCTCTTGGAAGATAATGCTGGGCATAGAGTAAAACTGAGAAGATTTATTTACTTAAAACATAAAGTTATACAGTCTGATTTTTAAGGATTGCTATGGACTATTATTCATTTTACTGGTTACAGAGTATATAATTAAGAATATTACCAAATTTATTAGCAGTATACTGATGATTATTGTGGTTTAAGAAAATTGCCATATGGTTATCATGTTACTCTTTGGCTACCTTTTTATACTTTAAACACTAGCTTTGTGCTCTGTGATAAAAATGAGACTTTATAGAAATATCTACACCTGTAAATAAATATCTACACATTTATAAAAAGGTAAAAAGCTAAATGTGAGACAAAACGCACAGTCCACAAGTATGGTTATTGAAGAAATACATGAAGCATTTGTCCCAAAGCTGGCATTTTTAAAAATTTCTTAGAAAAGGGCTAGCTTTTCCAACTTGCAATTATGTGCTTATAGCAAATGCTGACACTGATACTTGGAACAATTTGAGACACCTGGGGACTTACAGTAGTAGGGTCAGCTAAAATTGCAAATGAGAATTAATCTCTTCATTTTACTACCCTTTCTAAGATGAGTGGGAGTGGTTTTGAAGGATTTGGCTTTCTATATACCTACAACTTTAAACCAGAATTTACTGCTGATAGTCCTTTCTGTGGAAGTATTTAGTTGTTCTTGTGTTGAAATAATCTAAACAGCTGGAATCTACTTCATAATTGTCTGGCTCCAGCTGGACATGCTTCAGAAAAAAAAAAAAAAAAAAAAAAAAACCCTCTTGTTCAGAGCTAGGTTTTCACTATAATCACAGAATTTAGTTTACAAAACCAAGACATAAATGGTATTTCTTCCTTCATGGGGCTGGTTTGGCTAGGTTGTCTAGAGAGAAGAAACTCCAACTGCTTATATTTTTCCTTTCCTCTAGCATTTGAGATTGTCTCACTCTATTAAAAAGGCCTAGAGGTCTGGGTGCTAGTGGGATTTTGTTAAGTAGTGTAAATGAATTTAAATAAGAAATGTTGTGTACTCTAAGGAATGATTCTGACTCATTTAGGTCAAACAAGTTTATCGCCTTATTGCTACTAGAAAATCTGTTAGTGAAATTGTCTTCGTCTTGATTACATTAAACCAAACTTGTAGAGCTAAGGAAAGAACACATTACTGAGGGGCAGAGACAAAGAAATAATCAATGTAGTTGAAATATCCGTGAAACTTTTGGGACAAGAGGAATCAAGCGATAAGAAAACTGCCAAACACTGAGTCAGCCTTGCCTGGTTTTGAGTCTCTATGTAATCAAGGGAAATCACAGGCTCCTTGGTTACAGCCTCGTTCTGTGTTCCTATCACCTGGACTGCTAACTGTGAACTCTGCTGATTAAGCAGTCAGATGAACACCACCCCAGGGCTGCTATGGATGAGCATCAACAACCCTCCTCCAAACTTCACAAACTGGTTTCCAGTTTAGAAATCTGTTGAAACATGTGGACTAGAAAATTTGTATATGAGTCCCAAACATGTGTGAAGGATCTGTACTTAATAGTCTAAAGCATGTTAGAATCTACCCATAGTAAAATCCCAAAGTAGAAAGTGAGAAGTTGTTGGTGCGACTTTACTTGTTATCCCCATAAACTACATGGAGAACATGCTCAAGGCAGTTGCCTGAGAGATCTGTTCATAAAGTTTTATATCTTCTGTGCATTGTCAGTTCACAATCAGAGAATGCATGTTGGTTTTTAAATTTTCAACATTCAAGTTGCAGGGAAACCTGCACAAAAGTTAAAAATAACTGCTGAGAACTACCAGAAAGAATGTTATTACTTAAAAGATAGCCAACAGGTGATCACTCTGCTCCCCAAGTATGGTGCTGGCATTTGGAGCAGTTCATTTTAATGACAGACTTTGCTGCAGCAGGTCATTACCATCAGTCCATTTCCGAGTGTATCATTATGCCCTATGGATAACGATATAGTGAGCATAATATAGTTATGCTCACTGACTACTTATCACCTTTGTGTAGCACATAAATTGGATTTCTAATTTTGAGCAGAAAAGAAAAATATATGCTATTATAAAGTACAGGCTTGTGACCAAAGGTTGTGCCATGATTGATAAATGCATTTCTCATTCCATAAATCCATTTCTCATTCTCGTTCATTCATTCGGCAAGTAGTATGCTAAGTGCTAAATAGCCTACTAGGCTCTGGGGATCCAGTAGTGACCAACATAGACATGATCACTGCTTCATGGAGTTTAAAGTTACTGAGTTCATTAATTTACTTAACAGGTATTTTTTTTTTAATTTATTTATTTTAATTGGAGGATAAGTACTTTACAATATTGTGATGGTTTTTGCCATACACTGACATGAAGCAGCCACGGGTGCACAAGTGGCCCCCCATCCTGAACCCTCTCCCCATCCCTCCCCACCCCATCCCTCTGGGTTTTCCAGAGCATCGGCTTTGAGTGCCCTGCTTCATACACTGAACTTGTACTGGTCATCTGTTTTACATGTGGTAATATACACGTTTCAGTGCTATTCTCTCAAATCATCTCACCCTTGCCTTCTCCCACGTAGTCCAAAAGTCTGTTCTTTACATCTGTGTCTCTCTTGCTGCCTTGCATATAGGGTTGATGTTACCATCTTTCTAAATTCCATATATATGTATTAATATACTGTACTGGTGTTTCTCTTTCTGACTTACTTCACTCTGTATGATAGGCTCTAGTTTCATCCACCTCATTAGAACTGACTCAAATGTGTTCCTTTTTATAGCTGTAATGCAGGTCAAGAAGCAACAGTTAGAACTGGACATGAAACAACAGACTGATTCCAAATTGGGAAAGGAGTACATCAAGGCTGTATATTGTCACCCTGCTTATTTAACTTACATGCAGAGTACATCGTGAGAAACACTGGACTGGATGAAGCACAAGCTGGAATCAAGACTTCAGGGAGAAATATCAATAACCTCAGATATGCAGATGACACCACCCTTATGGCAGAAAGCAAAGAAGAACTAAAGAGCCTCTTGATGAAGGTGAAAGAGGAGAGTGAAAAAGCTGGCTTAAAACTCAACATTCAGAAAACTAAGATCATGGCATCTGGCCCCATCTCTTCATGGGAAATAGATGGGGAAACAGTGGAAACAGTATCAGACTTTATTTTCTTGGGCTCCAAAATCACTGCAGATGGTGACTGCAACCATGAAATTAAAAGACGCTTGCTCCTTGGAAGAAAAGTTGTGACCAACCTAGACAGCATATTAAAAAGCAGAGATATTACTTTGCCAACAAAGGTCTGTCTAGTTAAAGCTATGGTTTCTCTTGTAGTCATGTATGGATGTAAGAGTTGGACTCTAAAGAAGTCTGAGTGCTGAAGAATTGATGCTTTTGAACTGTGGTGTTGGAGAAGACTCTTGAGAGTCCCTTGGACTGCAAGGAGATCAAACCAGTCAATCCTAAAGGAAATAAGTCCTGAATATTCACTGGAAGGACTGATGCTGAAGCTGAAACTCCAATACTTTGACCATGATGCAAAGAACTGAATCATTGGAAAAGACCCTGATGCTAGGAAAGATTGAAGGCAGGAGGAGAAGGGGACAACAGAGGATGAGATGGTTGGATGGCATCACTGACTCAATGGACATGAGTTTGAGCAAGCTCTGGGAGTTGTGATAGATAGGGAGGCCTTTTCACTTTCATGCATTGGAGAAGGAAATGGCAACCCACTCCAGTATTCTTGCCTGGAGAATCCCAGGGACGGGGGAGCCTGGTGGGCTGCCATCTATGGGGTCTCACAGAGTCGGACATGACTGAAGTGACTTAGCAGCAGCAGCAGCAGGGAGGCCTGGTGAGCTGCAGTCCATGGGGTCACAAAGAATTGGATCTGACTAAGTGACTGAACTGAATTTATTCAACAGATATTTCTTGAGAGCTACCACATGCCAGGCATTCTTCTGTAATGAAATATGCAAGTAAATAGAAATAAATCCTGCCCTTATTTTAGCTTCTTCTCAGTGAGAAAGTCAGATAATAGCACTAAACCTGATGAATAAGTGATAAAATATTCTAGAAGATAAAAGTATCTTTTGAAAATATAGAGCAGAGGAAAGGAGCAGGAGTTGAGTTTGAGTGATTGTAATTTAAATACGTTGACATTGCATGCGTGCTCAATCATGTTGGACTCTGAGAACCCATGGACTGTAACCTGCCAGGCTCCTCTGTCCATGGGATTTCCCAGGCAAGAATACCGGAGTGGGTTGCCATTTCCTTCTCCAGGGGATCTTCCTGACCCAGGGATCGAACCTGCATCTCCTGTGTTTCCGACATTGTAGGCGGATACCCAACTGAGCCATTGGTATTTCCAATTTAAATACAGTGGTCCTCTTAAGGGGCCGACACTTTTGAGAAAAAACTTGAAAGAACTAGGGAGTTGGCCATGCAGACATCTAGAGAAAGAAAGTATTCAGGCAGGAGGAACAGAAAGTACAAAGGCCCTAGGGCAGAGAGATGACTGACATTTGCAGGGAACAAAATAAGAAGCCATCGTGCTTCAAGCAGAATGAGCTAGTGGAAGAGTAGCAGGTAGAAAGGTCAGAGAGGTAACAGGGATCCAAATTCTGAGCCTTGACGTCCTTATCAGGACAATAAGAATCACTCTTGTTGATGTATTAATATACACTGTAGTGTACAGAATGATGATGTAATAATATACTGTGGCATACAAAAGTAAAAACAGACCCATTAAGAGGGAATTGCAGTAATCCAGGTGAAGAATACTGATGACTCAAACAAAACAGGAGGGATTGTGAGAGGCGGCTAAATATTTTCTGAGAGTAGAACCAAGGGATTCCCTGAGAGATTGGACATCAAATATGAGAGTTGAAGTCAAAGAAGGAGTTTTTGGTCTAAGCAGCTAGAAGAATGGAGATATCTTTCACTGGGAGGAAGTTAGTAGGGGACAGGAGATGATCATGGTTTTTGTAGGGGATGTATTGATGTCTGTTCATACCCAAAGGAATATTCTTTATATTTCCAAGATAGTTTGAAATGCGAATATGGAATTTAGAGGCTATAAATGTGGAAATCATTTGTACATAAAGGTATATGGAACTGTTAGGCTGGATGCAATTTCTAAGAGGGCAGATATATGAATAGAGATGAGGACCCAGACTAATCCCTGGGTCACACCACCATTGAGAGGTCTGAGTGAGGAGGATGAAAGAACAAAAGAAACAGAGAAGGAACAACCATTGAGGTAGATGGAAACCTTGGTAGGTGTGGTGCATAGGAACCAAGGAGAGAAAGTGCACCGCGGAGGAGAAAGTGTTCAACTGTGTCATATCCTGTGTCATATCTTATGGCGAGACTCCACCACAAGATTTAGCATACCAAGGGAAAGACAAAAAAATCATTAAAAATACGAGTAAAATCATGAAAGACCATTTTTAATGGACTGTTTTAGTGATATGTAGAAATGTTTCTTTCCCCACACTCTCACAAAATGCAAATATTAAATTTTAAAGGGAATTTAAAATATATAGGTTGTTTTATTTTTCTTCAATTATGAAAGATAGCTTTTTTTTTTCTTTGCTTGGGGAACTAATTTTTTTAAATAAAGTATTCACATCTTTATTTTCCTTTTAAAGTATCAGCATGATTTTTCCTTGATTAAGAGAGCTCTTGATATAACGATGGTAACATTCTGTCTGTCATGTTTTACAGTCTGCAGTTTATATTTCAATAATGTCTTGGCTCTCAGAATATTTTTATTTATTTCTATAGTTCTATCACTTTTTTTCTTTGTAACTTTTCAACTTTTCATTTGAGCTTCCCTGGTAGCTCAGACAATAAAGCATCTGCCTGCAATGTGGGAGACCTGGATTCAATCCCTGGAGAATGAAATAGCAACCCAATCCAGTACTCTTGCCTGGAGAATCCCATGGACAGAGGAGCCTGGTAGGCTACAGTCCACGGGGTCGCAAAGAGTCGGACACGACTGAGCACTTTTCATTTATGTCTTAGATGAGTTTTGTAAATATATTTCCAGACTCAATATTTCATATGTATGCATTGAATTCATGTATCAACATTGTTTCCTTGTTATTTTATACTATCATTTAAGAATTTTATTCTATGATCTACCTAGAGTTTATTTTTAATGTATTTATCAGTACACCTTCATTTGACCAAAACACTAAAATATACTGGAGGGCAAAATAGTCCAAATGTGCATGTTATGTGATCAGCTTTATTATCTGTACCTTCTCTGTTTTAAAACAGTTTCCCTTCAGGCAAGTTGCAGTGTAGTTTTTCATTGAAGGAACACCAAATATTTGAACTTCAACAAATATAACTGAGCTCAATTCTGTCATACAGTCAAAGCAGACAGTTGCCTTAGGCAGCAAAAACATTCCACACATCAAATTCTTTAGGGATTGTTTTTAATGTAAGAAGCTAGAGGCAATAAAATACAAGGCATTTCCCATTTTCTCAAAAGAGAATTAAACCAGAATTTAATTATCTCTTAGAAGTATTGTCTTTGGTACCTATATTCATGTTTATATTCCAGTAGGGCTGGAGGGTAAAGCTACATAAAATAGTAATGAACGTTTTAGGAAACAATTTAGTGGCTACCCATTTCTTATAATTAAAGGATAAATATTAAGAGTATGTTATTTTTATTGAAAAGAGATGTGTGTGTTTGTGTGCATGGAGATGAAAGTGTGTATAAGAGAAAGCTTGCAAAATAAAATAGATAAGAAAAAGTTAATTTTTATCTCTAACTTGTCTCTTGCAATTAGAAGGCTCAAAACAAACAATTGAAAATATGAAAATTCCATCTTGCTTTTGTAATTTGATTTTTCCTAGACTAAGAAAATGGCAACCCACTCCAGTATTCTTCCCTGGAGAGTCCTGTGGACGGAGGAGCCTGATGGGCTGCTGTCCATAGGGTCACACAGAGTCAGACACGACTGAAGTGACTTAGCATGCATGCATGCACTGGAGAAAGAAATGGCAACCCACTCCAGTATTCTTGCCTGGAGAATCCCAGGAACAGAGGAGCCTGGTGGGCTGCCGTCTATGGCATTGCACAGAGTCGGACACGACTGAAGTAACTTAGCAGCAGTTAGCAATCTGAGGAATTAATGAGAGTTTAAAATCAGTAATATTTCAAGTCTCTTTTTTAACTCTTGGACCCACTTAAGGCCTCTAAAAACCCACTCTGCCCTGGGCCCATCCCAAGGTGTTCAAGACTTTGTCAGGGTGTAATGTATAGCAGTGTTCACAAAGGAATGTCGGGCTGTCTTGCTTCTGTCCCTCTAGGTACCACAGTCTCCCACTGGGTGTCACCAGATTCCACTCGGTGCTTCAGTTTCCTTCCAATGTGGTACAACTTTGGTCCATAACCTGCTGTCAACTAGGGTCCGCCTGACACCAAAATGGAAGGAAGTGGAGAAAAATGTTTGTAGGGCAGAATGTGCTTTCTCCCTTCCTGTTGCAGTTGATTAGGTCTTCAGTGTCCAACAGAGCCTTTACTGAAACAATTCTTTCAGTCTCTTAGTTTCTCTTGTATTTCTCTTGGTCTTTTTAATGTTTCTATTGCTAGTATAGTCAAATATATTCAGTACTTCTTGAGCCCATATTCTTCTAAGACTTAGATACAGGCCAATAAAGACAGATGAGGAAATCCATGTGAGTGATAGAATGGACCGTATGCCCAGAGTCAACCCTCACTCACACTTTTCGCAAATCAAGCTGAAACTCAGAATCTGGCCTTTGTCCTTCAGAGCAACTTTCCCACAGTGATTTCTATGCCAGACACACAAAAAGATGCTGTAGAGACAATGTTTCATTATTTTTCCAGACATAATCTGAGTCCTTAAAAACCAGGTGTGATTTTTTGCTATAAAATATTTTTATAACTGTACCACCTCTGATCACATTTCTAAGTTCTGTCACTATAAAGGCAAATTATTCGAGCATCACATGCATGCATTTATCTGTAAATTTATGTATCTTTAGCATTTATCTGTCCTGTATATGAAATTCCTAACAAGCTCATAAGCTTCTTATAAACAAAACATGTATGTATCTCTTTATAGGAAACAGAATGGTAGGTAAAAGGGCAATATATAACCCTGAGTAAGTTTCAATATGTTGAGATCTATTTTGTCAAATAGCTACTGGGGAGGGGAGACATTTTGTTTAAAAGAATGTGTATATACTTAGAACTTTGGGGTATTTATTTTCCCATTATCTGTAAAGTTTCTGCACATGAGGCTTCTCTCCCAGACATCTATGACTTAATATGGCGAATATTGGTAATGTGCAGAATAAGATATATAGCCATAATGAAATGGCTATGACCTTACACAGGATATGAAGCATATTTAAAGAGTTTTCTGAGTGGCTTTTCAACCACACACATTGTACTCTGTTAATATAATTGCTGCTAAGTGCTATTTTTATTGACAGCACAATATATTTAAAGAAAGCCATTCAGAAGTTATGAGAGCTCACCTCTATTTTAACCCTCCAAGTTTGTCTCAGAATTCAGGCTTTACTGAGTGACCACTTTTATCTGATCCAACGCTCTTCAGAATCTCAACGTTGAATAGTTGCTGAATATATGCTGATTATTCTAGCATTAGAAGTGTAAGAATTTCAAAAGTTTCTATCACAGTGCTCTGATGCTTACTTTCCAGATACCTCGTATAATCTCTGCACCATAATGGAATGCATCATCTTTTTGAAACAAGAATGAGAAGAAGTTAACAACACCCATTGATACTCATCTGGAAACTAAGACCTGGGTGAGGTGGTGTGGGTGGGAGACACTTACATAATTCTATACCCAGCATTTATCTATTCTCAACACATTTTACCCCCTTTTTATAGATGATGTGTGTGTATGCATGCCAGGTCACTTCAGTCATGTCCAGCTCTTTGCGATCCTAGGAACTGTAGCTGGCCAGGCTTCTCTGTCCATTGGGTTCTCCAGGCAAGAATACTGGACTGGGTTGCAGTTTCCTCTTCTGGGGGATCTTCCCAAATCAGGGATCAAACCTGTATCTCTTGTGTCTTCTTCATTGGCAGATAGTTCTTTAGGGCTAGCACCACCTGGGAAGCTCTTATAGGTGACACGAGGGCACTAAACTCTGAAAGACCACACCCCTTGCCTAAGGACGGCAGCTCAGGACTCAGAAGCCATGCTCTTCCGAGCAGCTGCCCAAACCACACAGCCTTGCTAAATGCGACAGAATGGAACATACATTTAAAATGAAACAAGCTATCCAATGAGGCTTCAAACAAATAGATGCAAGAATTGCAGAGAATTTATGTCTATACAATCCTCAAATTATATCTGATAGCTAATATTTATTGAACATGTAGTGCTATACTGGCATCTTATATATTGTTTCCTTATTTAATTTTTACGACCACCTTATGGGTAGGTATAACCTCAATTTACAGATGATAATGCATCATCAGGAGGATTCAAGAATTTAAATAACATTCTTAAAGTCATATTTTACTAATAAGGTAACCAATGCCAGAGTTGTGAACTCTCTGACAGAATCCATGATATATCTCCACATCTGTTTATCTTTTCTAGATTAGAAGCATAGTAAAAATCTCTTTTCCCCCAAAGCTTCTCTTTTCTCTGTAATAGTCAGTTTATATGCAGAGTTACTAAATAAGGTTACCTTCATCGTTTCTCATTATTTGTGCTCAATTGTGCCTGACTCTTGGTGACTTCATGGACCATAGCCCTCCAGGCTCCTCTGTCCATGGAATTTTCCTGGCAAGAATACTGGAGCAGGTTGCCATTCCCTTCTCCAGGGGATCTTCCCAGACCCAGGCATCGAACCTGTGTCTCTTGTGTCTCTTTAATTGACAGGTGGATCCTTTACTACTGTGCCACCCTGGGAAGCCCTTATTGTATACCATACTCCCTCCTTTTCATTAAATCATTTGAACCTATTGTCTGAATTAAAGAAAAAGTAAGTTTTTTGCCTCTCTGAAATGTATGTGTGCCTTCATATATGTGCAGGTGTGTGTGTGTGTGTTCACTGCGATTTTCTGTGTGACCGTGTTATGCTAGTTCTCATCTGGGTGAATGTTTAAAAAGGCCAACTCTGAAAAAGGAGAAGGGAGAATATAACAAGCAGGTTGCTCTCAGGGTAAACTCTACAAGACCAAGTGGTTGATTAGACAAGATAACAAAAAAGGAGGAAGAGTTGACTCATTGGAAAAGACTCTGATGCTGGGAGGGATTGGGGGCAGGAGGAGAAGGGGACGACAGAAAATGAGATGGCTGGATGGCATCACTGACTCGATGGACATGAGTCTGAGTGAACTCCAGGAGTTGGTGATGGACAGGGAGGCCTGGCGTGCTGTGATTCATGGGGTCGCAAAGAGTCAGACGCGACTGAGCGACTGAAATGAACTGAACTGAACTGAACTGATAAACGTTGCTGAAGCTATGATTCTTTGGAAACAAGAGATGGGCAAATGGGTTGGTGATACCACTTACAAGAATGGGGGAATCCATTGATTCTCATTTGAGAGTGAAAATGAAGGCAGTTTTAGATAGCTTGAGTTTACATGGTGGGCCATTGAGGAAAGCCATCTAGCGTATACAATTGGGTATTTGCAACTTGGGTGAAACTACCTAAACTACAGATAAGATTTTAGAAGACATCTAATTAAAACATCCTTGAGAGGCATTATTCTAGAGGTTTAATTACAGTAACTTGTTTAACCCTCAAAATGATCCCCATATGATATGTGGTGGATTGAATAGTGTTGCCCTGAAATTCATGTCCTTTTGGAACCTCAGAATGTGACTTTATTTGAAAACAGGGTCTTTGTAGATGTATTTAAGATGAGATCATACTTGATTAGGTAGCAGGTATTCTCAATTCAGTGACTGATGTCCTCATAAGAAGAGGAGAGGACATTCAGAGCCACAGAAGGGAGGCCATGTGAAGACAAAGGCAGGGATTGGAGTTGTGCTGCCATATGCCAAGGGACAGCTGGGGCTGCCAGAAGCAGGAAGAAAAAGGAGGGATTCTTCCCTATGGCTCTTAGTGAGAACATGGCCTTGCTGATAATTTGATTTCAGACTTCTAGCCTTTTGAACTATGACAAAATAAATTTCTGCTCTTTTAAGCCTCCAAGTATGTGGTAATTTGTTAAGGCAGCCCTACAGATCATATCCCTTATGATTATACAGTGAAAATGACAAAAGGATTCAAGGGATTAGATCTGATAGCGTACATGAAGAAATTTGGATGGAGGTTCATAACATTGTACAGGAGGTGGTGATCAAAACCATCTTCAAGAAAAAGAAATGAAAAAAGGCCAAATGGTTATCTGAGGAGGCCTTACAGATTGCTGAGAAAAGAAGAGAAGCAAAAGGCAAAGGAGAATAGGAAAAATATATCCATCTGAATGCAGAGTTCCAAAGAATAGCAAGGAGAGATAAGAAAGCCTTCCAAAGCCCAGAGATAAATCCACGCACATATGGACACCTTATCTTTGACAAAGGAGGCAAGAATATACAATGGATTAAAGACAATCTCTTTAACAAGTGGTGCTGGGAAATCTGGTCAACCACTTGTAAAAGAATGAAACTAGAACACTTTCTAACACCATACACAAAAATAAACTCAAAATGGATTAAAGATCTCAATGTAAGACCAGAAACTATAAAACTCCTAGAGGAGAACATAGGCAAAACACTCTCCGACATACATCACAGCAGGATCCTCTATGACCCACCTCCCAGAATATTGGAAATAAAAGCAAAAATAAACAAATGGGACCTAATTAACCTTAAAAGCTTCTGCACATCAAAGGAAACTATTAGCAAGGTGAAAAGACAGCCTTCAGAATGGGAGAAGATAATAGCAAACGAAGCAACTGACAAACAACTAATCTCGAGAATATACAAGCAACTCCTACAGCTCAACTCCAGAAAAATAAATGACCCAATCAAAAAATGGGCCAAAGAACTAAATAGACATTTCTCTAAAGAAGACATACAGATGGCTAACAAACACATGAAAAGATGCTCAACATCACTCATTATCAGAGAAATGCAAATCAAAACCACTATGAGGTACCATTTCACACCAGTCAGAATGGCTGCGATCCAAAAGTCTACAAGTAATAAATGCTGGAGAGGGTGTGGAGAAAAGGGAACCCTCTTACACTGTTGGTGGGAATGCAAACTAGTACAGCCACTATGGAGAACAGTGTGGAGATTCCTGAAAAAACTGGAAATAGAACTGCCTTATGATCCACAATCCCACTGCTGGGCATACACACTGAGGAAACCAGAAGGGAAAGAGACTCGTGTACCCCAATGTTCATCGCAGCACTGTTTATAATAGCCAGGACATGGAAGCAACCTAGATGTCCATCAGCAGATGAATGGATAAGAAAGCAGTGGTACATATACACAATGGAGTATTACTCAGCCATTAAAAAGAATACATTTGAATCAGTTCTAATGAGGTGGATGAAACTGGAGCCTATTATACAGAGTGAAGTAAGCCAGAAAGAAAAACACCAATACAGTATACTAACGCATATATATGGAATTTAGAAAGATGGTAACAATAACCCTGTGTACGAGACAGCAAAAGAGACCCTGATGTATAGAACAGTCTTATGGACCCTGTGGGAGAGGGAGAGGGTGGGAAGATTTGGGAGAATGGCATTGAAACATGTAAAATATCATGTATGAAACGAGTTGCCAGTCCAGGTTCAATGCACGATGCTGGATGCTTGGGGCTGGTGCACTGGGACGACCCAGAGGGATGGAATGGGGAGGGAGGAGGGAGGAGGGTTCGGGATGGGGAACACATGTATACCTGTGGCGGATTCATTTTGATATTTGGCAAAACTAATACAATATTGTAAAGTTTAAAAATAAAATAAAATTAAAAAAAAAAGAAAAAAAATAAAATAAACCCACATAATAGAAGAAAAAAAAGAAAGGCTTCCTAAGGGATCAATGAAAAGAAATAGAGGAAAACAATAGAATGGGAAAGATTAGAGATCTCTTCAAGAAAATTAGAGATAACAAGGGAACATTTCATGCAAAGATGGGCACAATAAAGGGCAGAAATGGTATGGACTTAACAGAAGCAGACGATATTAAGAAGTGGCAAGAATACACACAGAAGAACTATACAAAAACAATTTTTGTGACCCAGATAACCACGATGGTGTGATCACTCACCTAGAGCCAGACATCCTGAAATGTGAAGTCAAGTGGGCCTTAGGAAGCATCACTATGAACAAAGCTAGTGGAGGTGATGGAATTCCAACTGAGCTACTTCAAATTCTCAGAGATGATAACTGTGAAAGTGCTGCACTCAATATGCCAGCAAATTTGGAAAACTGAACAGTGGCCACAGAACTGGAAAAGGTCCGTTTTCATTCCAGTCCTAAAGAAAGGCAATGCCAAAGGATGCTCAAACTACCGCACAATTGCATTTATATCACAGGCTAGCAAAGTAATGCTTAAAATCCTCCAAGCTAGGCTTCAACAGTATGTGAATTGAGAAATTCCAGATGTTCAAGCTGTATTTAGAAAAGCCAGAGGAACTAGAGATCAAATTGCCAACATCCATTGAATCATAGAAAAAGCAAGAGAGTTCCAGAAAAACATCTGCTTCTGCTTCACTGACTTTTCTAAAGCCTTTGACTGGGTGGATCACAACAAAATGTGGAAAATTCTGAAAGAGATGGGAATACCAGACCACCTGACCTACCTCCTGATAAACCTGTATGCAGGTCAAAAAGCATCAGTTAGAACCAGTCATGGAACAACAGACTGGTTCCAAATTGGAAAAGGAAGATGTCAAGGCTGTTTACTGTCACCCTGCTTATTTAACTTATATGCAGAGTACATCATGCAAAATGCCAGACTGCATGGAGCAGAAGCTGGAATCAAGGTTGCAGGGAGAAATATCAATAACCTCAGATATGCAGATGACACCACCCTTATGGTGGAAAGCAAAGAGAATCTAAAGAGCTTCTTGATGAAAGTGAAAGAAGAGAGTGAAAAAGGTGGCTTAAAACTCAAGATTCAAAAAACTAACCTTATGGCATCTGGTCCCATCACTTCATGGCAAGTAGATAGGGAAACAATGGAAACAGTTATTTTCTTAGGCTCCAAAATCATTGCAGATGGTGACTGTAGCCATGAAATTAAAAGACATTTGCTGTTTGCAAGGAAAGCTATGACAAACCTAGACAGCATATTAAAAAGCTACTAAAGACCTTTGCCAAAAAAGGTCTGCCTATTCAAAGCTATGATTTTTCCAATAGTCATGTATGGATGTGAGAGTTGGACTATAAAGAAAGCTGAGTGCCGAAGAATTGATGCTTTTGAACTGTGGTGTTGGAGAAGACTCTTGAGAGTCCCTTGGACAGCAAGGAGATCAAACTAGTCAATCCTAGAGGAAATCAGTTCTGAATATTCACTGAAAGGACTGATGCTGAAGCTGAAACTCCAATACTTTGGCCACCTGATGCAAATAACTGACTCATCTGAAAAGACCCTGATGCTGGGAAAGATTGAAGGCAGGAGGAGAAGGGGACAACAGAGGATGATGAGATGGTTGGACGGCATCACCAACCTAAAGGAAAAGAGTGAGCCAACTTCGGGAGTTGGTGATAGACAGGGAAGCCTGACGTGCTGTAGTCCATGGGGTTGCAAAGAGTCAGACACGACTGGGCGACTCAACTGAAATGAAGTGAACAAAACACACTAAGGGTACACTTTTATACCACAGTTTTATAAGTGAAGAAAGTGAAGCACAGATGAGGGGTCCCATGTACTCTCTCAAGTTCAGACAGCTAAGTAGAGCTAGAATTCAAACGCAGATGTTCTGGCTTTAGATATTTGCACTCAACCACCACCTGTACTCCTCTATTATTTTTTATTACCTGATAATAAAGAGTAACCTAGCCTATGTACATAGAACTAGAGATAGCACAGTATTCCCTGGAGGCAGACAGTCGCTCAGAATACATACATGTTAGGCTTAAACCACTTTTTCCTATCTAGCTATTTGATTATAAAACCATTGTTTACTGTCTTGTCAAAACCTAATATACTAAAATAAACACATTTACTGTATATAGAGTAAAAGAGACCTATCAAAGACATGCATTTATTTGTAATAATCTGTGACAGCATCTATAACTCATTATCTAAATCCTCTTCAGCAGAATACGCTGTTTACCTAGCTTCTTTTATAGCCGATGTAATAGGTTTCTGGAACCACAATTCTGTAGTCAACTACATTTCTTATCTTTATATTAAAAAATGAGTAGGTTTGTATCATAGATTCTATAAGTATTGATTTCTTTCAATAAAACTTATGTTTTATATGATTGAACACATGTTTTGTGGCCACAGTTTCAGAATTTTTAGAAGGGAAGTTACTTTTCTTCCATATTCATTCAGTCACAGGGGCAGAAAACCTATATTTCTCAGGAATATGTTAACTATGATTAATATGCATCTGCTACATGCCAGACACTATACATACATACATTTCTTTATTTAACCCTCACTAAGACTCTGAGAATTTTATCACCAAATTACTGATGTGAACAAGAGAGAACAGAGAGGACAAATAACTTGAAGAATGCCACACAGATTTTTAATCATCAGATCTGGGATTTAAGCCTATATTTCTTTGATTATCATCCTCTATTTCAGCTACTTTTTGCCTAGACCATATAAAGATGGCCACCAATCCCATAAAGATGAGATGCACAGGGGTTTAATTGGTCAGTTTGAAAAAGGTGTTCATTTCTTTACATCTTTTATTTTATACTCCCATAGATGGAGTAAAGGTAACCTAAGGCTGTTATGAATAACCCCCTGCCTAATGGATAGATGGAACTACTTAAGTGGAGCTGATAGACTCGTAAAGCTTTCTTTGATTGTAGTTAAGAAAAATTACCATTGTTCCAAAGCTTTTTTATTGCAAAAAGTAACAGTATAGACACACATAATGGTAAAATAATTAAAGACAGATGGTGAGGAAGGTGGCTTACAATTTAAGAAAAATAAAAATTAGAAGTCTCTCTCTCTTGCTTATTTCTTTAGCTTAACACCATTGGGTATCTAAAATTACACTTCTTTCTCCTAAGAGGGTCTGCTGCTGCTGCTGCTAAGTTGCTTCAGTCGTGTCCGACCCTGTGCGAACCCATAGACGGCAGCCCACCAGCCTCCCCCGTCCCTGGGATTCTCCAGGCAAGAACACTGGAGTGGGTTGCCATTTCCTCCTCCAGTGCATGAAAGTGAAAAGTGAAAGTGAAGTCGCCCGGTCGTGTCCGACTCTTGGCGACCCCATGGACTGCAGCCCACCAGGCTCCTCCATCCGTGGGATTTTCCAGGCAAGAATTCTGGAGTGGGTTGCCATCTAGTTCGGGAAAACTATTACTACTTGTGCTTTTTTAACTTCATAAACCAGCAGAGGGAGCCCTAGTGTCATAAGCACTTCGTTCTTTTTAAAAGGATGTAATGAGCACCTAATGTGAAGCTCTTCTTTCTGGTTTCACTGCCAATGAGAAAATACAACCCCCTTCGCCCACATAGTGTTTATTTAAGGAATCAAAACGTCCTAGGGGGATCTATTGGCCAATTACCATGGGTAGAACAGAACAGTATTTACACGCACACACACGGCACACAACTGGAGTGGCTCCGTGGGATCTGTTCTGGTCTGCCAAGTAATTATATAATTACATGAAAAAATATATTTGTCTTAGAGATCAGAAGGGATTAAAATGCCTGTCTGGAAAATGAAGGATGCTAATATAAATGCAAAGAATTCTTTGATTTGACCTTACAGGTAAAACAGGGGACCTGTGGTGATTCAACAATTAAACACAATAAGATGAAAGAAAGCTTTGGCATTGACAGCTGGAACCTGTGGTATTGACTTTCAGAGTATTTTTCATCAGTAATTTCCGTGAGTTCCTATGTTATTTAAAATTAATTTGCATTAACATTACAATTATGCAGGTGTTTCTCCAGTTTATCTTAGTTCAGCTCTTAGAAAATGTATCTTAACCCCCTCAAAAAATCATTTAAATTTGTTTATGACCTTTAAAGTGTTAATAAACAAATAGTTTATTATAGCAGTGTTTAAGTTATATGAAACTTAAAGTGTATTTTGTCATGCTTTGGGGTTCTTTGATATAAGGAGAGTTTTAGTTTTGTTTTATTAAGCATGTATTCGTATTTTATGTCTTTGAATCTTTGAAAGTAGACTAGATTTATTTGTGTGTTTTCATTAATTCTAGAATGCATCTGCATGTCCAAGTAATTATAGAAAGTTAATTAAATAATCAAATGACACTTTGCCAACTATTGTTTAAGAAAGCCCAAAGTAAAATTCATTATATTATTGTTTTTCACAGTGTTGAAGATGACCTTCCCCTGTGGCTCAGACAGTAAAGAATCTGCCTGCAACCCAGAAGATCTGAGTTCAATCCCTGGGTGGGGAAGATCTGGAGAAGGGGATGGCAACCCCCTCCAGTATTCTGGCCTGGAGAATCCCATGGACAGAGGAGCCTGATGGGCTACAGTTCCCGGGGTTGCAAAGAGTCGGTCATGACTGAGCAACTAACACTTTCATTTTCAAGATGCGTAAGATTTAGTACAGGCTTCCCAGGTGGCACAGTGGTAAAGAATCTGCCTGTCAGTGCAGGAGGATCAAGAGACTTGGATTTGATCCCTGGTTTGGGAGGATCCCTTAGCAACCGACTCCAGTATGCTTGCCTGGACTGCAAGGAGATCCAACTAGTCCATTCTAAAGGACTCATTTGAAAAGACCCTGATGCTGGGAAAGATTGAGGGCAGGAGGAGAAGGGGACGACAGAGGATAAGGTCGTTGGATGGCATCACCAACTCAATGGACATGAGTTTGGGTGGACTCTAGGAGTTGATGATGGACGGGGAGGCCGGGCGTGCTGAGGTTTATGGGGTCACAGAGAGTCAGACACGACTGAGTGACTGAACTGAACTGAAGGCACTCTGTGTGTCTGTGAGTGCACTCAGTTGCTCGGTCGTGTCCCACTCTTTGCAACCCCATGGACTGTAGCCCACCAGGCTCCTCTGTGCATTGAATTTTCCAGGCAAGCATACTGGAGTTGTGACTAAATTTTTAAGTTAACAGTGGTTGTTTGTGACAGGGTATCACTATGGCCTTGGCAATTTGGTTCAGGGATTCACTACTCCAAAATGAAAAATCACAATATTTTTTCATGTTTTAGCATAATACTTTCAATTTTCCAAACAAAATGTTAATGCTTTGTAGGGACAGGAAGAAATCAGAAGCCAGTCTTTAGATTTCTGAGAAAGATTTTTAAAAATAATTTTTAAAATTTATTTTTGGCTGTGCTGGGTCTTCACTGCTATGTGGGCTTTTCTCTAGTTGCAGTGAGCAGAGTGTCAGCTACAAATTGGCTTAGATGGTAGACAGTCCACTTGCAATGCAGGAGACCCAGATTCAATCCCTGAGTCAGGAAGATCCCCTGGAGAAGGAAATGGCAATCCACTCCAGTATTCTTATCTGGAGAATTCCATGGACAGAGGAGCCTGGTGGACTATAGTCCGTGGGGTCGCAAAGAGTAGGACACAACTGAGCGGCTAAACTTTCAACTTTCTTTTCAAGAGCATTTGCCAGCGACTGAACAACAACAATTTCATTTGCCATCTGCCTCTGTAGAGATTAAACCCTGTTCTGCTGCAGCTGTTGACGTTCAACACGCCCTGAGGGATTTCAGAGTGGAGCGAGGCACTCTGTGTTCCAGGCAATCTGGTGGAACAGGTCTTTAGATACTAGATATTTTCAGGAACTGATTTCATGATCCCAATCCTTGCATCTCTTCATATCTAGAAAATCACTAAAATCCCTTTCTGGTGACATCAGCTCCTCCTGACTAACAGAAACTTTGTAACGTAAGTGCCTGATTGCATTGGACTCCCCCTTCACCAAAATCTTATATATTGACCTTCCTTCCCCTACCGCCTCTTTGGAGCAGTCTCTCAGAGCTATCTAAGGTGCTGTCTCCCTGGCTGCAGTCCTCATTTTGCCCCAAATGAAACTTAACTCACAACTCCCAAGTTGTGCATCTTTTTAGTTGACAGGGGGCTACTCTCTAGTTGCAGTGTGTGGACTTACTGCAGCTGCTTCTCTTGTTGTGGAGCATATACAGGCTTCAGCAGTTTCAGCTCAATAGTTGCAGCTTCTGCATCCTAGGGCACAGGCTCAAAAGATGTGGCACAAGAGTGGCACAAGTTGTAGCTCTGCAGCATGTGGGATCTTTCCAGACCAGAGATCGAACCCATGTCTTGTGCATTGGCAGGCAGATTCCTTACCACTGAGTCACCAGGGAAGCCCTCTAGAAAGATTTTTAAAGAAATCTCCACTACGTGTTAGAAGGTAAGGTGTTGACTGAGGCAAAATGGTTAAATAGGCCAAGTTTGTTTGCACATCCTTCCTAGTGTTCTTGAATGACTAGAGCACCCGTTTATGAGCCACTGAGCTTGAGACCCATTACCTGTCATTCACACCCTCCCTAACTCTGCAGACACTGTAAAATATTTTAAGAGTGAGCATCAAGGCTTCAGAAAGAGAATGAGAGAGTATTCATTCGCACTTGTATTTTTGTGCACTGTGGAGTATGTACATACCACACTGAGTAGGAGCTCTTAAAAAAAAAAAAAAGTGAGACTTAAAATTTTGCATCACATACTTTCACTTTCCTGTCTTTTAAAGTGCATATTACATTAAAAATAGTACAGCATTTTTTTCTGAGTGATTCCAGGTCATTGTTTTGGTCATCTTTTCCTGCACTGTGATGTAACTGTGTAAATTTGTAGTGTTTCTGCTTCTTCCCTCCTCAGACAGCCGGTGCTCACGTCTCTTGCAGTCATTTTAATTATTACTTCTATAGCTTACTTCTTTTTTTTTTTTTTTTTTAATTTGCTTCTAGACTGCTGGGGTCTAGGAGGACCAATATCCTTTTAAAAATTAAATAGTTAATAATAGACTAAGCAGTAGCCTTGGAGTCAGAGGGAAAAAAATGATGCCTATTCCAGCCCCCAGAGTCCTTTATCAATTGTAGTCTATTTGTATTTAAAGCTGAGATTGCCTTGTTATATCAAGGTAAGCATATAAGAACTTTTCTATAAGATAGCCTGTTGGAAGTCATTAAGATCACCTTAAGGTTGGTTTTGAGAATAAATCTTACAAAGTTATGCAAGAATGCAGTGAATAAAGTTTCTGTCAAGGAAAAAGAAAGATAACTTTGGCTTACCTATCAAGGATAACATCTTGGCCCCTATTGGCAATTATACCAGAAATAAAGAGATGTAGAACAACACAGATCATAAATGCAGTGCTTATCTTGTAATTTTATGTGTGGGCTTACTGATTTCCTGAAACTAATCTTTGGACACTCGTACTTCTGTTTGGTGTTTTTATCTCTTAATGAAAAAACTAACATTCTTCAGAATTTGACCTAGAATGTTTTAGAATTTTATAGTTCATTTGTTTAACACACCACTCAGAGTTTTGCATAGAGTTCAAGTTTAATAATTATTTGTATATTGATTGGCAGCAATGCTGATATCTTTACTGTCCCATAATACACACTCCATAGAAAGAATGCAACCTATTCTGACAACTGAAATGTGGGGTACTTTCTCATGAGGACCCACTGAGAAAGGAATTAATGAAACTATTCTTAAAGTTATCTTGTGATCAGATTTTTTTTTGAGGTTCAGATAAGAATATGTTGTTTTAAAAGGGAGATTGTTTAGAAAAGTTTCATAGCCCAGCACAAGTTTGTAAGAATGTAACCCTATCTTAAATTCATCCCACTAAGAACCAATTCTTCAATTTATTTTGACATTTTTATTTTATAACACATTTCTATTTGGATTTCCATTAATTTATTTTGGAAGATACTCTGATGAGTATTTCAATTTCTCACAGCTCAAATATTATTTAGAAAGTCAAAATGCATTAAAGCAAGAGAAAAAGAGATTGGTGCTAGTGATTAGCCATCTTACGTAAATAAGAGCAGTGGAAACAGGCAGATGAACTCAGGCAAATAAAATCTGGTGTAGACTGATTTTTAAAAGTTAACTGTGTGAATCAGCTTCTTAATCCTTTTCCCTCTTCCTGATATTTTCAAAGCACTCTACAAGATAACATATTAGGTACTCTTAAAAATTGTCCAAAAGCACTCTGTTTTCTCAGGATAAAATCCCAGCTCCTAAGCACCTGGCACACAGGACCTTTGACCAAGTCCCCAGCATCTCTCCATGTTCCCTCCTCCACAGGCTTCATCCCCAAGGTCACAGTGTTCCAGGCTCACCTGCCCTCTCAAGTTCTGTGCCTCTGAAACTGCTCAACCCTTTGCCTGGAATCCACCCCAAGGGCTTCTCTTCTCTGTGAAAATCTTACTCATCCCTCAACTGACAGAGAAGGTACATTTTTTCTGCAAAGTCTTTGCTATCTGTGACAGGGTTTCCTGTGGTTTCCTCTTCCATACTCAAATAGCATTGTCCACATCAATCTTACAGAAATTATCATTGCTGTTTTTACATAGCTTGCTTTTCCATTTGATGATGTTTTTTCTGTGGTAAGGACTGTGTTTAGCTCAGACGCAACCAAAAGAACTTCAATACATTACCTGCCTAACCAATACTAAGCATCTTATTAATGTTTGTAGAATGAGTGAGGGTGAGTGAGTGAGTAAATAAATGAGTGACTGAAACACAAATCAGAAATGTATAATTTTTAAAATACAGGTAAAATGAAACTGTTAAACTGACACTTTTAAACCAGAAAGATTATTCAGTCACTGATTCAGCATTTGCTAATTAATTTATATGCAGAGTACATCATGAGAAACGCTGGGCTGGAAGAGCACAAGCTGGAATCAAGATTGCTGGGAGAAATATCAATAACCTCAGATATGCAGATTACACCACCCTGATGGCAGAAAGTGAAGAAGAACTAAAAAGCCTCTTGATGAAAGTGAAAGAGGAGAGTGAAAAAGTTGGCTTAAAGCTCAACATTCAGAAAACTAAGATCATGGCATCTGGTCCCATCACTTCATGGGAAATAGATGGGGAAACAGTGGAAACAGTGTCAGACTTTATTTTTTTGGGCTCCAAAATCATGCAGATGGTGACTGCAGCCATGAAATTAAAAGACACTGACTCCTTGGAAGGAAAGTTATGACCAACCTAGATAGCATGTTAAAAAGCAGAGATATTACTTTGCCAACAAAGGTCCATCTAGTCAAGGCTATGGTTTTTCCAGTGGTCATGTATAGATGTGAGAGTTGGACTGTGAAGAAAGCTGAGTGCCCAAGAATTGATGCTTTTGAACTGTGGTGTTGGAGAAGACTCTTGAGAGTCCCTTGGACTGCAAGGAGAGCCAACCACTCCAATCTAAGGGAGATCAGTCCTGGATGTTCTTTGGAAGGACTGATGCTAAAGCTGAAACTCCAGTACTTTGGCCACCTGATGCAAAGAGTTGACTCATTGGAAAAGACCCTGATGCTGGGAGGGATGGGGGGCAGGAAGAGAAGGGGACGACAGAAGATGAGATGGCTGGATGGCATCACCGACTCAATGGACGTGAGTTTGAGTGAACTCCGGGAGTTGGTGATGGACAGGGAGGCCTGGTGTGCTGCGATTCATGGGTTCACAAAGAGTCGGACAGGACTGAGAGACTGAACTGAACTGAAGAGTCCTCAGAAATGCAAATGGAAAACATAAAGTGAAAGTGAAGTCGCTCAGTCGTGTCCAACTCTTTGCGACCCCGTGGAGTGTAGCCTACCAGGCTCCTCCGTCCATGGGATTCTCCAGGCAAGAATACTGGAGTGGGTTGCCATAAGAATACTTCTTAAAAACAAAAAGACATTGGCCCTGTTTCCAAGGAATTCAGTCTAGCTAGAATGTATTACTGTACCATGCACACAAAAAGTAGGTATAGTGCATTCTGAATCTCAAAGTTAAAAATTAAAAGATTTAGAAGTAGGGGGCTGAGAGAGAGAACGTTAATGCAAATGAAGCTACAGAACAAACGTGGAGGCCAGAAACCACTGTTGTTTTCGAGGAAATTAAATGTAGCTCAGCATTGCTGCGTTTTGAGATTAAAGGAGATGTGGTGGGAGGTGGGCCTACACAGGAAGGGGCCAGATCATAAACAGCCCTGCAAATTATTTCCAGTGCCTTGTCCTAAAGGGATGGGTGCGCATTTGAAGGGTTGTAAACAAAAATTCACAGGGTCAGATTTGTGTTGTCAGCTCTCAGGGGTGGGGATAGGCAGATTGGAGAGAGAGAATATTAAGGCAAATTTAGTTTGAGTACATTGTTATTACATATAGGTCTATAATGTGAGCTTAAATATAAAAATTATGTAGGAACTTTTGTATAAAAGATTCTGTAAAAACTTCATTAAGTTATAAGGCTGAAGGATCTTTGGATTTTAATTAGGGCATATAGGATCTATTGGTCAATGGGAAAAATACTGACCCAACAGAAAAGCAAAAGTGCTCGAGTCACTAATTGACCTTGTAAAGGAGAGTGACATTAAACATGGGAACCCTGCTCTTCTGTGAGCCTCTCTTTCCTCTAAAATAAAAGATCCTACTTGGTTTCCTATAAAAAATAAACTATACAAAAATACATTGTGTATACTGAAGCACTGCAAAAATATAGGGTATTTATACATTGCTCTTTAAGATCTTTAAGTAAAGCAAACAGCTAGTCTCCAAGAAGGCTGCAAACCTGTTACCAATTCTGCATCTATGAAGAAGCAGTACAAATCTCATCCCCGAAAACATCAGGGGACAACACTGTATTAGGTATTAAATGAAGGAAGACAAGCCCTACAGACAACATCTGCCTGCACTACTAATAGGCATTGTTTTTTTTTTCTTCCTGGAACCCCCACTAGGGTTGATAACAGTGGAGTGTGTTTATCTTAGCATGCTGATAGTGTGGCATTAACCCTCCAAAACACTACTGGATATAATGCACATACACTTCAGCAGAGCAGGAGATAGATTTCTCTATTTTTAGTAACTATGTACTGATACAAACATATATTTTACAGTATAGTGATTCAAATAAAAATAAAAATTGTAAATTGAGAGCTCCTTGAAGAAATAGCTGATTCTCTAAGAGTGGGGCAGAAAATATACAAATGAGCCTAGAGTGTCTTGTAGTATCAGAAAGTAAGAATATGCTAAAACAAACAAACAAACAAGAAGCCCTGTAATAATGGTGTGAGCAACAAAATAAAGTAGTACTGAGTTGTAACCCAGAGTATTAAATAAATACCCGTGAGTTCATGCTGATGAAAATAAATGATTGAATAAGTAAATAAATGGAGGAGGTGACAAATGTTCCATGCAAAATGGATTCCAAATAGTTATTTATTTGTAATTTAGTCTAAAAATTATATTTACAAAATAATTTTATGTAGATACTTTTTTCCAAGGAGGTGGCGTAAAACTTCCCACTCCTTGAGTGTGAACTACACATAGTGACTTCCTTCCAAAGTAAAAAATATGGAAAAGAGATTAGAAAACAAAAACAAAACAGTACGGTGTAGTGGGGAGACACCGGGCAACCACCTCCGCCAAGTTGATCAAGGTCAGCATCAACAGAGATATGCTATGCTAAGTCACTTCAGTCGTGTCCAACTCTGTGCGACCCCATACACAGCACCAGGCTCCCCCGCCCCCGGGATTCTCCAAGCAAGAACACTGGAGTGGGTTGCCATTTCCTTCTCCAATGAAGGAAAGTGAAAAGTGAAAGTGAAGTCGCTCAATCGTGTCCGACTGTTCGCGACCCCAAGGACTGCAGCCTACCAGGCTCCTCCATCCATGGGCTTTTCCAGGCAAGAGTACTGGAGTGGGATGTGATAAGTCTGGTTCATAGCATGTACCCTTGATATCCTGTGATGAAATGGTCACTTTATATCTACAGTCTTTCTCCTCAAAACCCACAACCCCAGTCTGGTTATGAGAAAAACATCAGACAAATCCCTTTAGAGGGATATTCCAGAACATACCTAATCAGTACTCCTCAAAACTGTCAAGGTCATTAGAAACAAGGAAATTCTGAGACACTGTCACAACCAAGAAAAGCCTAAGGAAACATGATAATAAATTAAGGTGGTATCCTGGATGGGTTCCTATATCAGAAAAAGGACATTAGGCAAAAGCTAAACAAATGTAAATAAAATATGGACCTTAGTTAATAATAACAAATCAATATTGGTTTGGTAATTGTAAAAAAGTACCATATTAATATGATATGTACATCATAGGAAAAACTGGATATAGCATATATGGGAACTCTCTGTATTATCAGTTTTCCTGTAAATCTAACACTGTTCTAAAATACAGAGTTTATTTTTAAAATAGTATAATTTGAGTTGGAATTTACTGTGTTTTAAAAGTAATGTTATTGAGAGGAAAGATATGAACCAGACTTTTAAAGATGGAATCAAATGCACAAGGATTTCCAAATGCATTGAAAAGTGATGTCTATTTAGTCCATTAGTGGAGCCTTTTTAGACTCCGCATGACAGCAAAGTAATTTGTGATAATCCATATAGGATTTAACTGTCTACATTATGGTATCATCTTAAATGTTTTGTGAGTTTATGTGAACAGAAGGAATGAAAATAGGGAGCAGTGTGTTCTACATTTCCATGACACAGTCCATTTAACTCACAGACATTTGTAAACAAGACTCTTCTTCTATAATCTAAAGGGCCTCCCCCTCTGGTTCCCCCAGACCTAGTGTGAGTCTCCTCACATCCACTGATAACTGCTCAAATCCCTGTACAAGGATTTACCATGGTGTGCTCTACCTGGCCATTTGTGTTGCTTTTCCAGACTGGTCTCTCAGAGCTGTGGATTTTGCCTCGAATCTCTGCAGCCACATAGCTTTAAGGCCATGCCTGGGGGCTCAGATGTGATGTGTGGCAGTACATTTCTACTTGCTTATACAACTGAATTTTACCATTTTCAGACTTGGGGAAAATGTAGAGATACTGGGTCTTGGTTTATCTGTTCCAACTAAATATAAAAGTTCATCTCTTCCCCTACTTCTAAGATAGGAAGCCATTTTAAAAGTTGCACGTTATTTAAATAGAAGAATATAAATGTAAAAGATTAAGATTAAAATAGGTGTAAATATATACAGACACACGAATGGAAGAATATTGATGAATAGTGGTTTCCTTATCAAAGTTTAATTGGCACCACATGAGATTAAGTTTCCTGTCTCAAATTTCGAACTGGCAGTTTAATTTATCTCAAGAATCTTTCAGTCTTTCAACCTAATAATCTATGACAATGCTATAAAATATTAAATGCACTCATACTTGCTGATATTTTCCTCTCGTTTCACTCTCTCTCGGTGCTGATGTCAGAAAAGAAGACATCTTAGTGACTTCCAAGAAAGATACATTCTCAGATCAGTTCTCCAATCTGACCCAACCTTCTGAATTCAAAGAAATGAGGAAAAGATTAACATAGAACTTAGTGAAATAAACTGAAGAGAAGTGAAGGAAGTAGATCTAGAAATAGAAGCAGATTTGGTTTTTTTAAAAAAACAAAATTTGTGTATATTTAGAATGTTCTGTGTTATCTGGAAATCTGTTAAAATGTTTCTTGAGTTGCATAAATAAACCCCACCCTATGCAGTAAATAAACTGAGCCAGCGTGGACAAAAAAGCCAAGATTTAGAAAGGCAAATGTGATGAACACCTGGAGAACAACTGCAGAGGAAAAGAAATGTTTCAAAAAAGGAATGTAATGTGGTGAAGATACTCTGATGAGAAGCTAAAAGATCTTGTTATCTTCTCTGCCTGACTTTTCAACATGAAGGGGGTGATGAAAATAGGATATTATGGCTGGTCTATTCCTCTTGAGAATTTTTGTTTTTCAGCACACTTAGAAGAGGATGTCAATTCAGGAAGAGTGAATTGATCATAATTCTATATAATCATTGTTAGCCTACCTACATTGCCAAATTATAGGCTGCATTTATACAATTTTCTGCTCATCCATCTGGCTAGAAATGTTTATTGCATGATCTTGTTTAGCACTCCAAATTAACCATTAACCATCACTTTGTTCTTATGCTTTTTTGAAATATAGTATTTATTTAATTTAAACATTAGTACCTCTGAGAGGACTGTTAAGTTAGCTGGGAAAAAGAGGGATGTGGTGTCTGAGAGGAGGAGGCTGGTGAAAAGAAGCAAAGGAGAATTCTGTTACAAAGTAAAAGGCCTAAGACCAGCTCCACAAGTCTACCTGAGATTGGTACAAATATAAGTGGAGTGAATGTTGCAAGGTTTGGTTGTCCACATGCTTACTAGGATCAGGCACCCCTAACCCTGACTCTTCAGTTCCTACTGGGAAGAGAGCACAGCTCTGGCAATGTTTTATTCATCTCCAGGACCTTTCGTCCCTCCTTAGTCTCACCACTGGGCTTCATTCTGCCATTCTGCAGAATCGGGGAACAAGGAGGGGTGCGCCTGACTCTAAATTCAAGACTCAAATAATTACTCAAAATAGATCTTAACACTGTTGTTTTTTAGTCACTAAGTCATGACCAACACTTTTGTGACCCCAGGAACTGTAGCCCCCTAGGCCCCTGAGTCCATGAGATTTCCCAAGCAAGAATACTGGAGTGGGTTACCATTTCCTTCTCCAGGGGATCTTCCTGACCAAAGGATCAAACTTGCATCTTTTGCATTGACAGGCAGATCCTTTACCACTGAACCACCCAGGAATCCCCAATTTGAAGGTTAACTGGCACTTAATATTACATGGCTCTATACAGTCAGCAAAAACAAGACAAGGAGCTGACTGTGGCTCCAATCATGAACTCCTTATTGCAAAATTCAGACTGAAATTGAAGAAAATAAGGAAAACCAGTAGACCATTCAGGTATGACCTAAATCGAATCCCTTACAATTATACAGTGGAAATGACAAATAGATTGAAGGGATTAGATCTGATAGAGTGCTTGAAGAACTATGGACAGAGGTTCGTGACATTGTACAGGAGGTGGGGATCAAGACCATTTCCAAGAAAAAGAAATGCAGAAAGGCAAAATGATTGTCTGAGGAGGCCTTACAAACAGCTGAGAAGAGAAGCTAAACGCAAAGGAGAAAAGGAAAGATATACCCATTTGAATGCAGAGTTCCAAAGAATAGCAAGGAGAGAGAAGAAAGCCTTCCTCAATGAACAATGCAAAGAAAAAGAGGAAAACAATAGAATGGGAAAGATTAGAGATTTCTTCAATAAAATTAAAGATACCAAGGGAACACTTCATGCAAAGATGGGCACAATAAAGGACAGAAATGGTATAGACCTGATAGAAGCAGAAGATATTAAGAAGACGTGGCAAGAATACACACAGAAGAACTATACAAAAAAAATCTTAATGACCCAGATAACCACAATGGTAAGATCACTCACCTAGATCCAGACATCCTGGAATGCAAAGTCAAATGGGCCTTAGGAAGCAACACTATGAAAAAAGCTAGTGCAGGTGATAGAATTCCAGTTGAGCTATTTCAAATCCTGAAAGATGATGCTGTGAAAGTGCTGCACTCAATATGCCAGCAAATTTGGAAAACTCAGCAGTGGCCACAGGACTGGAAAAGGTCTGTTTTCATTCCAATCCTAAAGAAAGGTAATGCCAAAGAATCCTCAAACTATCGCACAATTACACTCATCTCACATGCTAGCAAAATAATGCTCAGAATTCTTCAAGGCTTCAACAGTACGTGAACTGTAAACTTCCCAGATGTTCAAGCTAGATTTAGAAAAGGCAGAGGACCAGAGATCAAATTTCCAACATGTGTTGGATCATAGAAAAAACAAGAGAGTTCTCAAAAATCTACTTCTGCTTTATTGACTACTCCAAAGCCTTTGTCTGTGTGGATCACACAACAAAATGTGGAAAATTCTTCAAGAGATGGAAATATAAGACCATCTGACCTGCCTTCTGAGAAATCTGTATGCAGGTCAAGAAGCAACAGTTAGAACTGGACATGGAACAACAGACTGGTTCCAAATTGGGAAAGGAGTATATCAAGTCTGTATATGGTCACCCTGCTTATTTAACTTATATGCTGAGTACATAATACAAAATGCCGAATGGATGAAGCCCAAGCTGGGATCAAGAATGCCAGGAGAAATATCAGTAACTTCAGATATGCAGATAACACCACCCTTGTGGCAGAAAGCAAAGAACTAAAGAGCCTCTTAATGAAAGTGAAAGAGGAGAGTGAAAAAGTTGTCTTAAAACTCAGCATTCAGAAAACTAAGATCATGGCCTCCAGTCCCATCACTTCATGGCAAATAGATGGGGAAACAATGGAAACAGTGACAGACTTTATTTTCTTGGACTCCAAAATCACTGCAGATGGTGACTGTAGCCATGAAATTAAGACACTTGTTCCTTGGAAGAAAAGCTATGACCAACCTAGACAGCATATTAAAAAGCAGAAACATTACTTTGCCAACAAAGGTCAGTCTAGTCAAAACTATGGTTTTTCCAGTAGTCATGTATAGATGTGAGAGGTGGACTGTAAAGAAAGCTGAGTGGCAAAGAATTGATGCTTTTGCATTGTGGTGTTGGAGAAGACTCTTGAGAGCCCCTTAGACTTCAAGGAGATCCAACCAGTCAACCCTAGAGGAAATCAGTCCTGAATATTCATTGGAAGGACTGATGCTAAAGCTGAAACTGTAATACATTGGCCATATGATGGAAAGACCTGACTCATTTGAAAAGACCCTGATTCTGGGAAAGATTGAAGGCAGGAAGAGAAGGGAATGAAGAGGATGAGATGGTTGGATGGCATCACTGACTCTATGGACATGAATTTGAGCAAGCTCTGGGAGTTGGTGATGGACAGGGAAGCCTGGTGTGCTGCAGTCCATGGGGTTGCAGAGTGTCAGACATGACTGAGCAACTGAACTAGAACTGAACTGAATATTACATGGCACATCTTTGCCACTGTACATAACATCCTCCAAAATCCTTGTCACTGTCATCCTCCAAAACTGTGTTAGCCTTTTTCTCCAGCCAGTTTGATCTGTTTCCTTCCATGGGCTATTCCTTATTTGCATCTATTGCTCTATTATGAAAGACAGTGATCAAATTGAGATAATGTATCAAGATCACAGCCATCCTTGGAGGAAAAAAATGAAGGAGTTCCAATGCCATAAGCATTCGGAGAAGATCTACTGGACATATTAGAAGAACAATCTCTGGACACTGAACTTTTAGCTAAACTTTTCCGTTAAAGAAATTATGAAGAATGAGAAGAAGAAGATGCTTTCAGAAGTTCATGAAAAATCTTACTTATGTGTTAAAAATGGTAATGTGTTAGGTTGGTACAAAAATAATTGCAATTTTAGATCGTGATTTTAAATTATTATAACTAGGCTCATAACACATCTTTATTAATCAAAATAGGAGTCATTACACTCAACACATTTTTGCCAATGAGAAATAAGTTTGATTATTCCTGTAGCATAAAAATCCATGCTTTAGGATTTGACAAATTCTTCGAAAGCATTTTCTTCCTCCTGCTGGTTGTGGAAGTGCTTTCCCTGTAAAAAGTTGTCAAGATGCTTGAAGAAGTGGTAGTAGGTAGGCGAGAGGTCAGGTGAATATGCGGCAAAATTTCGTAGCCCAATTCATCCAACTTTTGAAGCTATGGTTGTGTGACTTGTGGTCAGGGGTTGTCATGGAAAAGAAGTGGGCCCTTTCTGTTGACTAATGCCAGTTTCAGGCATTGCAGTTTTTAGTGCATCTCATCAATTTACTGAGCATACTTCTCAGATGTAATGGTTTCACTAGGATTCAGAAAGCTGTAGTGGATCAGATCAGCAGCAGACCACCAAACAGTTACCATGACCTCTTTTTGGTGCAAGTGTGTCTTTGGGAAGTGCCTTGGAGCTTTTTCTTGGTCCAACCACTGAAGTTGGTTGTTGCTGGTTGTTGTATAAAATTCACTTTTCATTGCACATCACAATCCAGTTGAGAAATGGCTTGTTGTTGCGTAGAATAAGAGAAGACACTTTAAAATGACAAATGTTTTGGGTTTGCAGTCATCTCATGAGGCACACACTTACAAACTTTTTCACGTTTCCAATTTGCTTCAAATGCAGAATGACCATAGAATGATTAACATTCTGTTTTTCAGCAATTTCTCATACAGTTTTAAGAGGATTAGCTTTGATGACTGCTCTCAATAGATCGTTGTCACCTTCTGAATGGCCAGCCACTACACTCATCTTCAAGGCTCTCATCTCCTTTGGAAAACTTCTTGAACCACCACTGTACACTTGTTAGCAGTTTCTGGGCCAAATGTGTTATTGATGTTGCGAGTTGTCTCTGGTGCTTTACAACCCATTTTGAACTCAAATAAGAAAATCTTTCAAATTTGCTTTTTGTCTAACATCATTTCTATAGTCTAAAATAAACATAAAATAAACAGCAAGTAATACAAGTCACTAGCGAAAAACATAATTAAGAAATACACATTAAAATTATGTATAACATAATCACATTTAAGAATGTGTTCAGTATCAAAAGGCAAATTTCAACAATGCAAAACTACAATTACATTTGCACCAATCTTATGCTACTAATGGTCTTTTCATACTCTTCATGAACCTAGGCAACCTAGATCAACCTGACCAACCTAAACAGCATATTCAAAAGCAGAGACATTACTTTGCCAACAAAGGCCCGTCTAGTCAAGGCTATGGTTTTTCCAGTAGTCATGTATATGGATGTGAGAGTTGGACTATAAAGAAGGCTGAGCACTGAAGAATTGATGGTTTTGAACTGTGGTGTTGGAGAAGACTCTTGAGAGTCCCTTGAACTGCAAGGAGATCCAACCAGTGAATCCTAAAGGAAATCAGTCCTGAGTGTTCATTGCAAGGACTGATGCTGAAGCTGAAACTCCAATATTTTGGCCACCTGATGCCAAGAGCTGACTCATTGGAAAAGACCTTGATGCTGGGAAAGATTGAAGACAGGAGGAGAAGGGGACGACAGAGGATGAGATGGTTGGATGGTATCACCAACTGAATGGAGATGAGTTTGAGTAAACTCCGAAAGTTGGTGATGGACAGGGAGGCCTGGTGTGCTGCAGCCCAGGGGGGTCTCAAAGAGTCGGACACGACTGAGTGACTGAACTGAACATGATACTAATAAACCTACTATACAAAGCAGTTTTTCAGTCGGTTGATTTGTTTCATGTTCAGATTTCCTTTTAAATCAATGGTGCTTGCTTTGCTGTCTTTAGTTGAAGGCATTTGCCTTCCAGTAAAACACACACACACACACACGAACAATGGGGGTGGAAATGTGTCAGCCATTTCCTGCCTCAAGATTCAAACCTACTTTGCTTTTCTGAAAACATGATTCAAGCTATCCAAAAATAATTTAATTGACTGTTCTGTAAATTACAGGGCTGACCACCATGTAAACACCAGAGAAGTCATGTGGGTATTCAGTAGTCAGCTATCATTTTTCTGATAATCTTCAGAACTTTCTACTTACACAATTATAAAGCACTATATCACACAGGGTACTGGAAAAGTAAGTCTGTTTCCTATGCAAACTTAAGCTTGTCGTTTTATGCATAATATACATTACAAATTTATGACTTACATGGTCAACACACCATATCTGAAATATATCAATCTAATGAGAGTGTTCATAATATCCTCTGGTTTTAAGGGATGTAATCTTGACATAAGAAGTCTATTTGATAACTTGTTGAATGGTGGCCTTCAGGGGGATCAGTGTCAACTAGAGAGAGATAAGTGTGCTACAGACTTTTCTTTGCCCAGATCTGTTTGATATGTCTATTACAGATGTAGATAAAAAGACCAAAAATAAAATATATAATCTGAGGGTGACAAAACAATTGAGATAATAGAAAATAGAGTAGAATAGGTGATGGAATCATGATATGAATTATGACATGTTCCTGTGACAACCGATTCTGAGAAAATGAAATTCAGTTCATATGATAGCACTGTCTTGCTTTTTGGCTAAGAAAAGATGTAACATGAGGAAAGCATTATAAATAATATGGCTTTAAAGCAGTACATGAAAAAAAGGCTTTGAAGTTTTGAATTCATGATAAGTTCACTGTCTGTCACCAACGTGTATGGCTGCCAGAAAAAGCTATTCATCATCTCCCAGAATTTGCTCAAATCCATGTGCATTGAGTCAGTGATGCCATCCAACCATCTCATCCTCTGTCATCCGCTTCTCCTGCCTTTGGTCTTTCCCAGCATCAGCGTCCTTTCCAATGAGTTGGCTTTTTGCATCAGGTGGCCAGGAGCTTAAGCTTCAGCATCAGTCCTTCCAATGAATATTCAGAACTGATTTCCTTTAGGATTAACTGGTTGGATCTCCTTGTAGTCCAAGGGATTCTCAAGAGTCTTCTCCGGCACCACAGTTCAAAGGCATCAGTTCTTCGGCACTCAACCTTTTTTATTATCCAGCTCTCATATCCATACATGACTACTGGAAAAACCATAGCTTTGACTGTACAGGCCTTTGTTGGCAAAGTAATGTCTCTGCTTTTTAATAAACTGTCTGGGTTTGTCATTGCTTTTCTTCTAAGAAGCAAGCATCTTTTACTTTGGTTACAGTGTAGAAAACAATTGGGAAGTAGAGATAAGAGACTGTATGGAGAGTAACCTTTTATATATAAGAAATGAATGTGATTTGAATTGTTATTGTGGCATTGGAGATAAAATAGAGGAGGGGGAGGTGGGAGAGATACTCATGGGGTGCACTTCACGAGACCTGGTGCTCCACTAATGAAGAGAGTGAAGGAGAGGGAGAGTCAGTAGAGAATCCCAGAACTCAGGAATAAGCACCTCCCTGAGAAGGGGAATATTGAAGGACAAATTGATTTGCTGTGGAGATCAAAATGTAGTTTTTAACAAGCTAATTTTGATCTCGTGGTATTTGATCTCCATGAGATTTCTTCCTATGACATAAGAAAGATATGTTACATAGGTGATTGAATATCTGGAGTCTGGTCAGTTTTTAGATTTGCTACAGCAAAATCACCTGGAACTTTAGATTATCTGGCTATAACCCAAGCCTAATATATTGTTAATAGAACCTTCAAAAGAACATAGCCAATCTAATACTCTGAGGTTAGATGCAGTGGAAAAAAATGGAAGTGATATTTTATACATCATTTGATAATTGTACTAATTACTCTTTAAGCTTGACAACTTAGAATGAGTATAATGTTGTGGCTATAAAGGTGGCAAGACCAAGAGCTAAATCTGCTATTATTTTCTTAGAGTCAATATTCCGATCTAATCATGAAACATCTCTAAAGGAAGAAAACCATGCGCAGATTCTTCTATTTACATTGCCAAGTTTGTTTCATATGATGCTACCATCTTGGCCGCAAGCTAATTATTGGAAGAATCAGGTTTTAGTCAGAGGCAATCACTTAATCATTCCAGTGGTCCATGAGATAACCTTTGTTAAGAATCCAGGAAAATTGATGCATCATTCTTGATGGTAACTAATTTTCCAAATCAGATTTTCTCTTTGATCAGAGGGAAGGGAAGTGGGGAAAAGCAAAAATAGAAAAACAGAAGCATATGGAGAACTTACCAAGGGGATGAAGAGGATCAACCAGAGAGTAAAAAGCAAAGAGAAGCAGAAACAGAGTCAGAAGTATGACAATTAGTAGAACAAGGTTTAAGGGACATCCTCTCCTGAGCAGATGACAATGTGGCTGAATTCCCTAATTCATTATGGTTATTCAACAAGTTTTTATTGAGCACCTGTTTTGTGCCAGGAACTGTACTAGATGCTGGGAATATCAAATGAACAAGACTGTTATCATGGACACCTCATTATTGGTACCTAATGATTAGGGCCATGGAAAAAATTGAGGTAGCACTGTAAGGATGTAGACAGCAATGGTAGGAGGGGCAGTTATCAAGAGAGAAAGACCTTTCTGAGGAGGGAACAGTAGCTGAGCTAACTGTGAGGCCACTGGGTAAAGAGTTTCTCAAGCAAAAAATGTGGAAAGCACAAATGCTCTGATATGAAAGTGTGTTTGAGACGTTTATAAATAATGAAAAAGTCCATGACATTGAACCCTAATGTGAACAGGGGCAGTATGAAAGGAGATAAGATCAAGGAGAAAGACCACTGCAGCTCATTCAGGGAGTTGTAAGCTATGATTGGATTTTTCATTGTATTCTGAATGTGACAGGAAGTTTCTGAGGATTTGATCAAGGGGATCGCATGATCACATCTGTGAGTTAGAGGAATTACTCTGGTTTGTGTGTAGAGATTAGATTGTATAGGGTCAGGAGCAAAAACAGGAGAGTAGTAGGTAGGCTACTTCAGCAGCCAAGGCAAGAAAGAATGGTGGTCACACAAGGCAATAGCAATGGAAGATACAGAAAATAGAGTAGGGGTCATTTTTGAAATAAGCACTAACATGAGCAGATGATGGTTTGGTAATGGGGAGTAGTCAAGGATTATGCAAAGATTTTTGTTTTCGATGGCTGCATAAGATTTTTTGAGATGGGGAAAATCCAAAAAAGAGCCAATGAGTTTGGTTTTGGACGTGTTAAATTTGAGAAGTTTCAATAAGTGTCATTCATTCAAGTGAAAAAAAATGGTAGCTAGTTAGAAAGTCTGAGGTTCAGGAGATACATTAGGCCTACAGATATGAATTTGGAGGTCATTAGTCTATCATTCCTGACAGTGTACCTGTTTAAAATGGTTTTCTCTGCTCTATTTCTTACCCTCTGCCCACCTCTGAACTTTCATATAGAACTTTCATCATAAGAGGTAACCTGGACATGTCTCTATTTCCAGAAATCTGGTGGGGCCGTAAATACCATAGTAATTGAAAGAGGGAAAAATAAATGAATATAGGAGCTGGGAGATGAGTCTATCTGGGCATTAATTGCAATGACATTTGGTAGATGTAGCATCTCTTTCCTGTCACTTTGGCCCCTGTGTCCAGTAACTCCTCAGAACCTAATATGAGAGAAGAAAGGAATCTGGCTAGTTTGTTTTGTTTTACTAACTAGCTACTCACTGGGTCATTTACGAAACCCTAGTTGGCCATTTGGTCAGAGTGATTTTTTTCATAACTATAAATCACTCCTGGTACTACTTTGCTCTCCCAGCAAATATTTATACACTCAATAATTGCATATTCCACTGCAATTTGAAGAATTATACATTTCAGAGCAATTGTATTATTGATTTTGCATTTCAGTAACATTTCCTTTACTAATTCATCTTTCTTAAGATTGAAGTTTCTTAATGTGCTCACAATGCACCATATGTTACTATTGCTTAATTCTGTCCTGAAATATTCATTTCTGTCTCTAAAGGGACAAATGGACTGATTTCTCTTTTATCAGAAGCAGGAGACTCTCCTAAGTATTTACAGGTAATAAATGAGGACCTAAGTGGCTTGTCCCCCAAAAGCCTCATGAAGGCATTTCTGTGCTTTCTCAAGTCTTTAACTCATGAAAAAAAATGATTATCATATGTGTAAAATATGTACAATATGACTAATGTCCTTAAATGTTAGGGTCCCACATTCTTATGATATTAGAGAGCTAAATATAATGAAAACTATGAGCCCTTGGGATTTGATTTTAAGATTTTCCTTTAAAACTAATGCTATTATTCTCTAAGGACATGAGAACAGTCTTTATTTAGTTAAACTAACCCAAAATAGAACAGAGGAAATCATTAAATGAGTGAACATATATCTTTCGTTGAGGCCCATTCATGCCAAAACTGTCGTGTCTTAAAAGTAGAAGATGGCTTACAATAGGCAAAGTATCTTCAAAAATGATTACACTGGTCTTGAGAGAAGGAAGCCTGATAGCCTCAATAATTACCCTGAAATGAACTACAATGCTGATTGCATTATTTACTGTAGTCTCATGAACAAGCAAGCATGATATTTTATAGCTGCGCAGGAAGGAAGTTCATGGAAAGTAGCTATTAATGTGTCCATTTATATCCCACCTCTCTGTAAAGGCCCCAAATCTAGAGAGAATACAGAGTGGAAAATTTCACTCCCAATTTAGACATCTCTCTAGACTCCAGAGTAAGCTGCTCAGCTGGCTTCTCTTGCAGTTGAAACAAAGCTGGATGACTGCATGATGAGCCCCTGGGCCAGCAGCCCAAGAGCCAGGCTGGAACATGAGCTGCTGGACTCTCCCTCATGTCAGGGATACTCTTGTGTGAGAAATGAAAGAAGCCTTCCCTGAAATTGATGTTGGTCAAAATTCGGATGCACTTAGATGTGCTTTTAGCAGTTCTAATTTGGAGGGGAAGGGTAGAAACTCTGGGAGAATGCTGGAACCTGAGCTAGCCTTCTTAGTTGTCATTTCAGCAGCTGTTATATGTACAGCTAATAGCTGTCTGATTGGGTTTCTTAGAGCTGCTTCTGACACAGGACAGTGAAGCAACACTTTACACTGTATCTGTCCAAAATTCAAGAACTACTTTGCTTAAGCCTAGAGGGAGAAAAAAAGATAATTAACTGCAAACATCGGCAAGAGTAATTAGGGGTTCTAGAAAAATCTCTGCAAGGAAAACATTTGAGAAAGGGTAAAAGGAAACTTTGGTCATTATTCTGGAAAACCTGAACGTCCAGACTATGATTTTGAGACATATCTAGTTATTCCTTCCTCAACTGTTTCACTCTTGGTTAAACAAGGTTTCAAATAACATTGCCTTACTGAAAGTCACATTACCAAGTTGTAGAGGGGAGACTAGATGTAGCTTTTAAGCAGGTATAAGGTGCCTGAGAGCAGAATGCCTGTCAGTCATGAACTCAGCACTCACAAGAACCCGAAACAGTACCTGAACAGTACCTTTCATGGTGGGTGCTGTGTACACGCTCTGCTTCCTTTGCTTAGGGGTTGCATTCTGTGCCTGGATAAAGAAAAAAAGGAAAAGTCTTACATTTGGATAAAAAGTACAATGTCATTAGCCCTTTGAGAGAAATAAACACCTACTAACAGTTTATTTTAAGTAGAGAAAAGAAACTACTACTAATCCTTTGCATTTTAAAGAAAAACATAAATGCCAGGACAAAATACACTCCTAAACTATGACTAAGGTATAATTATATCTGTTTGTAGAATTGTTAATGGTTCTGGAGGGTTAATGAGAGTCTTTGTTAAGTAATACCAATCTATAACCCTATGGAATTGAGATGTTCAATCTAATAGCTCCATTTACTTGAAATTAGTGTTGAGGTACTTTTCCTTCATATGTTCAAAAGATCTTTCATAACAAAACTGATACTTAATACTCTTACTTAAGCACTTTGGGTCAGAATTAATTTATTGGGGAAGAATTTTTTGCACTAAAAATGATACAAATTGGAACACTTTTCAGGGTCAAAGTTTTAAAGTTTAGATGGAGATAGACATATAGATAGATATAGGTATGTATATATGTATAAACCATTATTCATTATAATAAATTATATATATGTGTTCTATACCTCAATCAGATTATATCAAAAACTCCTTTTTAATAGTGTATCTACTTATATTTCAGTATGGCAAAGGCTGGAGTTTTCATGTCTGGAGCATTTATTTTTGCTTCGAAAAGTTCGAGTATAAATAATTGCAAGATACTTTCTGAGGACTGTTCTAGGCTTTCCATCCATATTAGAAAGAACATAATGTACAGAGGCTGAAAAATACTAGAAACTGTTTCACAGTAAATAGAGCTCCAGGTATCTTTACTCACATGTACTGAAGCTTGCTGCTGCTGCTGCTGCTAAGTTGCTTCAGTCGTGTCCGACTCTGTGCGACCCCATAGATGGCAGCCCACCAGGCTCCGCCATTCCTGGGATTCTCCAGGCAAGAACACTGGAGTGGGTTGCCATTTCCTTCTCCAATGTATGAAAGTGAAAAGTGAAAGTGAAGTCGCTCAGTCGTGTCCGACTCTAGCGACCCCATGGACTGCAGCCTACCAGGCTCCTCCATCCATGGGATTTTCTAGGCAAGAGTACTGGAGTGGGGTCCCATTGACTTCTCTGGTACTGAAGCTTACTTGCCCTCAAAGGAGTCACCAAGATGTTGGTATTTAGAGGATGCAAAAACAATCTATTAAAAACTAAAAAAATTCAACCAAATAGTTTCTGAATCCATATCAACCAAAGCAAATGGTACAAGCAAATTTCCCCAGAATACAGTGTTTTGATACGTCTATTATGCACAGAGGCAAGTAGGGCAGCTCTATATTAGTATAAATGTGTGGACGACTGAGACTGCTGTTGTACCTCTACTGTATTCTGTTACATCTGGTTGATTTTAAGAAGCATTCACTTCCAGTTTTATTATTTATTTATTCCCATATATGCATATTCAAAGATGAAGTAGAAAATTAATTCTACATAAAAGTTGGTTTGTTTAGTAAAGTTTACTAAGTAATAAACCCACTCCAGTGTTCTTGCCTGGAGAATCCCAGGGACGGAGGAGCCTGATGGGCTTCCGTCTATGGGGTCACACAGAGTCGGACACGACTGACATGACTTAGCAGCAGCAGCAGCTGCTAAGTAATAAAAACTATTTTTATGTAGGAATTTAGTTTTCAAACCATTTCATGTTTACAATTTCAATAAATTTTTAGAAATGTTTTGAGAGACACGTTCTGGCATTTTGTTCTTTCTACATTGCTATATGCCTACTCATGTGGCCATTGATTACTAAGTCTGCATGAATCCAATTCAATACTTATTCCATTTATGGACACATTTGCTCATTTTCTTGTATTTTGTATATCCTTTGTTAGCAGCTACCCTAGCCTCCCCTGGTTCACATTTTCAACCTGAACTCCTGCATGTGTGTGTGGAGCATCTGGCCTCAGGATCTGCTCTCGGTTCCACACATCAGAGAACCTTTAAGAGGTGTCTGTCCTCCACCTTCTTGTTCCAGGATTCCAACACTGGCTGCCCCAACCTGTGATGGTCACACACCATCAGTCACCAAAGTGAAATTATCAATACCATATCTTGACTCTAAAATCAGTAGTTTATTTTAGAGGTCTTTCCCAGGTATTTCGTAGGTGGAGAATCAAAGGTAGAGGTCACAATTTAATGACACCATTCTACTGTTTATCCAGTCAGGAAAAGCACATTAAATGGTTTATACAGCACAGTTGTATTGATATCATATTTTGTATCACAATCAAATTGAGCTGGTTGTGTTTTTAGCTGATTGGATTGGACATATATTTAACACAAAATAGAAGAAAACTTACTTCTGCTTGTGTGTTAGTCACCCTCTTGTCATCTATTTCTGCAAGAGAAGTAGGTGCAATTTAGATATGTTTTCTTATAATATTCACATTAAAATTTCAATAACATGGAACAGAATGAATTAATCATTTTCTAATGCTTATACAATATCCATGACTTAGTCTAGTGGCTGAGATGGAAGTGAGACACAGAAAGAAACAGTTGCCTTCTGAGATAACCCTCTCCCAAAGGTTTAAAAAGGTAATAAAAAAATTACCCTGAAATCCCAAATTGCCCACCAGCAATCCAGAAGGAGGACCAGGGAAATGCCTCAGACCAACTGTTGGCATCATGAACCTCACAGTGTTAAGGCACAAATAACCTCTCCTCATGGATTTTGCAGTACTATGTATTGACTGTAGCCTCTGTCAGTTTTCCCTGTTTACCTATAAGCAGAACAAACCTACTTTCCCACTGAGCCCAATCCTGACTCTAAGAGAGGCAGCCCTCTCTTTTCTATATGCTCCTGGAAAGAATCAGTAACTTTGTCCGAAATATTTCTTATGACACAGCTAGGGCAACTTCAAAAATATTTTTAAACATCTTGGAGTCTCTAAAGTTTCTTAAATACAAATGTCCATTATTCAATAAAAATTACTAGATAAAAAAAGAATAATAACTAAGAGAATATGAAAATGTAGAAGCCAACTCATAGGTGATTCACATATTGAAGTTCACAATCTAAGACTATGATTAATACATTCAATGAAAATAGAAGGGGACAAAATAGATTTAAAGATAAATAATTTTAACATAGAAATAGAATCCATGAAAAGAAGCAGCTTCAGAATTTCAACAGATAAGATCTCAATTTAAAATCCAATGGATTAAGGGCATGTTGAATCTAGCAGAAGATACAGATATGTTAATGAAACAGGAGACAACTCAGTACACAAAGGGGAAAAAAAAGAATGGAAAAAACAGAACAGAGAATAACCGACAATTGAGATACAGTCAAAAATGTGTAAAATAAGGATAATTGGAGTCCCAAAAGTAGAAAAAGGAGAGACTGGAAGAGATAATAATCAAGGATTAAAAAACAGATGACACTGATAAAAGACACTTAACAAACCCCTAGACAGAAACAAGAAAACCAAAAGGAGAAAAAGGAAAAGTGTGTTTAGACTTAACGATAGCAATACTTCCGATGGCCAAATATAAAAGAGAAACTCTTAAAAGCAGCCAATTGAGAAAAAAAGTCTTCAAAAAGCACTAAGGTAGACCAAAACAATAAAATGATGGAATCAGATGGTAAACATTTAAAGTAATCAACCCAGAATGTTATATGTAGTGAAATTACCCTTCCACAATGAAGATGAGATATTAAATCCTGCCTACACTAAGACACAGTTTTTGCTTTTTTTTTTTTTGGTAATATATATCTTTCTTTTGGTCAAAACTGAAGTAGTAAAGCTCCTTGTCCAATTTCTAATTTTAAGATATTGAAAATTTACAATTTTTCTAATTTCCTTTTGAGTGTAATTATGGCAGTATGGTTCCTGAAATAATATTTCTGATAAAAGCTTGTTGTATTTTTATTCGTAAACACCATTAAGAATGCTCAGCGTATGTTTTAGTTATATGTTCTGCTCCATTTAATAAATGGGCTTATATACTTTGGCAGAAAACTGAGATATTATCCTAAGTATATTTATATTTTCACTCAGCATTCTTTTTAATTTTTTCTAGCCCCACTTTGTAGGAAGAAATTAATTCTGTTGCACAGAGGAGTAGCAACAGAGAAAAACAGTTTAGTCCTCTTTTTGAGGTGTCCTAGAGACTTAATCATGACATTGGTGCCATCTTTGACAGTCTCAGAAGGAATTTACCATCAGATCTCTGAAAACAGCAGTGTTTCTAAATAAAACCACATTTCAGCTGATTATCTTCGGTTTATATACCTTTGAATATATATGTATTTTTTGGAGATCCTTGGATCACAGCTGATGAGGAGATAATCTGTAGTTGAACCCCATAGACAAGGGCAGACTCAAGGACAAAATTACCATAAAGGCTTTAGGTTTGCTAGTTCAGGAATGATCACTGACCCACAGGTCTTCAGAACTGAATGAGAATAAATCAAATACAAATGAAATAGCTGTGCAAAGTTCAGCTCTTCGTTTTGCATGTGAATTTGTCATTTCCTTGTGGTTTTAGCGTTTTAACATAGAATAAGTCAGTGTTAAAGCACCAGAGAAATCTATCAGGTATTTCTTACAGTAGGGGACTAGAATATTGCCTTGTTTCTTTCTAGTAGGGCTATGCAAAATCTCCTAAGACAGCTATGGTAAAGCCTCTGTTTCTGACTTTTTATCAAACTCTTCACTTTCCAAAATGAACTCTATTCATGAGCCTTCTTGCTGAAAACCTGCTGGGCTCTGTTGGAGGCCTATCATTTGGGGCTGTGAGTTAAACCACCAGGCAGTGGTTTCAGCTGTGTTTTTCTTTGGGCTGTTAGATTTAGTCAAAACTGGGGCCCAAACTGAAGCCGCCAGAGCAATGAATTTATATGCATTGGAAAGGGGGATGTGGGAAAAAGCAGAAAACAGTAGGGATAGCTTCACGCTGTTGTGCCAAGATTCACACAGCTGTGTTTTTCTTCATATATTATTTATAGCTTTCCACTTTTAATTGACAAAATTAGGCATATAGCCTCATTATCAAATAGACTTTTATCTCTCAGAGCTCCCCACGAAACGGTTCATTTTTGTGGCAGCAGAAAAGAACCAGGTACAAAGTATTCTATGTTGCAATCGTGAAGGAGATGACAAGGAAAACGCAAGATGAATCATGTTGGTTTATTAAGAAAGAACTCTCAACAAGTAATTGTCTTGTGATAGAGGTTAGAAATATTCCAAACTACTTTTATGCTTATATTTCATGATTTCTGCTGTCATTTCCAAACACAGTAAAAGAAGAACAGAAAAATCAGATCGTTTAAAACCTCAGAAGTCTGTTTTTCATTAGTAGTCTTGATTTTTATAAACTTGGTTTCTCTTACAAAACATTTTTTATCCTACCACAGAACCAGCTTATGTGGGGGTTAAAGAACTGTTGCATCATCTTATCAATTGTAATTTTTAGTCTTTGGTAAAGTTTTTCTTCTTGTTTGGCATTTGGATTTCCCACATTTGCTCCAAGAAAATAAATTGATTCACTTAATGCATGGGGTTTTTTTTTGGGGGTGGGGGGGGGGTGCGGTGGGGATGACATCTGTTTAAACAGTTACACTCATTCCAGTAATTCTGATTTTTAAAAAGTCTATCTCGTTTTCATCGAATTACCTAGAAAGCTGATTGCAAGTCATATTTTTATATCAACTTTATAGATTTAAAAAAATATCAGATATTTCAGATAATTGGACTATCAAGTAATTATTTAACAAGAACTTATTGTCTTCTCAGCAGTGTGCTCTGTCATTTTGACCTAATAAACTTAATACCTTTAACAGAGTATGATTAATCATGGTTTTATCCAATTTAAAACACTAAAATCTCACTATTCTATCACATAGAATACCACAGAGGTATTCATAGCAGAGTCCCCAAATCACCCATAACTAAGAGTAGGAAAACAAGGTGAACGCAAGAAAATTATTAAAAGGTTAATCATTTGAATGGTGATGATAGGGAATTTCAAGAAAATCTACTTTAGAGATAGGTCTAAGAGGCATTGGTATGAGAACAGATTTAGCTTCTTACTAAAATTTGGAATATTTAATACTCTTTCCACTTCATAGAATACCTTCTATTTTTTTTTTTTCCACTAGCTGTTAAAACAGGGACTTTTTAAAATCTGATTTGCAACTTGTACCAGTTCCTCAGAAAAAAATGGAATAATTTCCATTTTTAAAAAAGGTAATGGAATATAAAGGTAAATTTCTTAATGTTTCTTTATAGCTCATAAATTTAAATACTTGACATAATTGTTCAACCTGAAAATATGATATCAGTGTATTTCTAATTTAAATTGTCAGCTCATAATTTTTGAAGACCAGTTTTGGGGGCCACAATTCATTAAGAAAAACTGGAAAGCAACACTACACTTAAAATTAGGTTTAAACATATTATGAAGCCAATAGAAGTGGACATTTGATAATTTTGAAGCTTCTGTAACTTAATCAAACTGCTAAACTAAAGGATTTCTTGCTTAAGTCAAATTCTTATTTCCTATTTGAGATCCTCCACTGAAAAACAATTTAATTTTTTCCCAAATTTTTTGCATTTTTAATTGTGTAGATGTACCACTGTGAATTTCAAAATAATTTTATCTAAGTAGATCTATCATGAACAGACTATTATAAAATGACATAAAGTAACAGTTTCCTAATGGTACCCCACTCCAGTACTCTTGCCTGGAGAGACTCATGGACAGAGGAGCCTGGTGGGCTGCAGTCCATGGGGTTGCTGAGAGTCGGACACGACTGAGCGACTTCACTTTCACTTTTCACTTTCATGCATTGGAGAAGGAAATGGCAACCTACTCCAGTGTTCTTGCCTGGAGAATCCCAGGGACAGGGGAGCCTGGTGGGCTGCCATCTATGGGGTCGCACAGAGTCGGACACGACTGAAGTGACTTAGCAGCAGCAGCAGCAGATTTCTCTATAAGAAGTAAAATTCTCTTTTTTAGCTATAGATGAAAGATATATTCCTAAAAGTCACAAAGTATCTCCATATTAAAAATATATGTCCCTATAAACATGTGGTAATACTTTAATAGCTTAATCCACTATAGGCATTCGGTCATCAATAGTAAATGTGTTTCTGTTAGGAACAGTAAGGAAGGTCAGTGGAAGTATATCTTTACAATCCTATCCCACTTCATATGACTGTAGACTTGAAAAATACAGAAGTTAGCTTTTGTCTTAGAACATCTATAAACATTTTTTTGATGTCCTAGGCAATATTTCTCCATAAAAAGATGCTTTATTCAGTTTTAAAGCATGGAAGATTAAACATCTCTGTAATCTAGTTCTAATTCAACTTTTAGTATTTTATCTGTCCTAAAAATCTTAACCTTCATACACTCTCTGTTTTCTTGTCTCAAATGTAATTTACTTGAGGATTTTCAGTATGCTCTAAAAAGCAATGATTATTTATCAAATCAGATCAGTCGCTCAGCCGTGTCCGACTCTTTGCGACCCCATGAATCACAGCATGCCAGGCCTCCCTGTCCATCACCAACTCCTGGAGTTCACTCAGACTCACGTCCATAGAGTCAGTGATGCCATCCAGCCATCTCATCCTCTGTCGTCCCCTTCTCCTCCTGCCCCCAATGCCTCCCAGTATCAGAGTCTTTTCCAATGAGTCAACTCTTTGCATGAGGTGGCCAAAGTATTGGAGTTTCAGCTTTAGCATCATTCCTTCCAAAGAAATCCCAGGGCTGATCTCCTTCAGAATGGACTAGTTGGATCTCCTTGCAGTCCAAGGGACTCTCGGGAGTCTTCTCCAACACCACAGTTCAAAAGCATCAATTCTTCAGCGCTCAGCCTTCTTCACAGTCCAACTCTCACATCCGTACATGACCACAGGAAAAACCATAGCCTTGACTAGATGGATCTTTGTTGGCAAAGTAATGTCTCTGCTTTTGAATATGCTATCTAGGTTGGTCATAACTTTCCTTCCAAGGAGTAAGCGTCTTTTAATTTCATGCCTACAGTCACCATCTGCAATGATTTTGGAGCCCAGAAAAATAAAGTCTGACACTGTTTCCACTGTTTCCCCATCTATTTCCCATGAAGTGATGGGACCAGATGCCATGATCTTCATTTTCTGAATGTTGAGCTTTAAGCCAACTTTTTCACTCTACACTTTCACTTTCATCAAGAGGCTTTTTAGTTCCTCTTCACTTTCTGCCATAAGGGTGGTGTCATCTGCATATCTGAGGTTATTGATATTTCTCCCGGCAATCTTGATTCCAGCTTGTGTTTCTTCCAGTCCAGCGTTTCTCATGATGTACTCTGCATAGAAGTTAAATAAGCAGGGTGACAATATACAGCCTTGACGTACTCCTTTTCCTATTTGGAACCAGTCTGTTGTTCCATGTCCAGTTCTAACTGTTGCTTCCTGACCTGCATACAGATTTCTCAAGAGGCAGGTCAGGTGGACTGGTATTCCCATCTCTTTCAGAATTTTCCACAGTTTATTGTGATCCACACAGTCAAAGGCTTTGGCATAGTCAATAAAGCAGAAATAGATGTTTTTCTGGAACTCTCTTGCTTTTTCCATGATCCAGCAGATGTTGGCAATTTGATCTCTGGTTCCTCTGCCTTTTCTAAAACCAGCTTGAACATCAGGAAGTTCACGGTTCACATATTGTTGAAGCCTGGCTTGGAGAATTTTGAGCATTACTTTACTAGCGTGTGAGATGAGTGCAATTGTGCGGTAGTTTGAGCACTCTTTGGCATTGCCTTTCTTTGGGACTGGAATGAAAATGGACCTTTTCCAGTCCTGTGGCCACTGCTGAGTTTTCCAAATTTGCTGGCATGTTGAGTGCAGCACTCTCACAGCATCATCTTTCAGGATTTGAAATAGCTCAACTGGAATTCCATCACCTCCACTAGCTTTGTTCGTAGTTGTGCTTTCTAAGGCCCACTTGACTTCACATTCCAGAATGTCTGGCTCTAGGTCAGTGATTACACCATCGTGATTATCTGGGTCATGAAGATCTTTTTTGTATAGTTCTTCTGTGTATTCTTGCCATATCTTCTTAATATCTTCTGCTTCTGTTAGGTCCATACCATTTCTGTCCTTTATTGAGCCCATCTTTGCATGAAATGTTCCTTTGGTATCTCTGATTTTCTTGAAGAGATCTCTAGTCTTTCCCATTCTGTTGTTTTCCTCTATTTCTTTGCCTTGATCGCTGAGGAAGGCTTTCTTATCTCTTCTTGCTATTCTTTGGAACTCTGCATTCAGATGTTTATATCTTTCCTTTTCTCCTTTGCTTTTCGCTTCTGTTCTTTTCACAGCTATTTGTAAGGCCTCCCCAGACAGCCATTTTGCTTTTTTGCATTTCTTTTCCATGGGGATGGTCTTGATCCCTGTCTCCTATACAATGTCATGAACCTCATTCCATAGTTCATCAGACACTCTATCTATCAGATCTAGGCCCTTAAATCTATTTCTCACTTCCACTGTATAATCATAAGGGATTTGATTTAGGTCATACCTGAATGGTCTAGTGGTTTTCCCTACTTTCTTCAATTTAAGTCTGAATCTGGCAATAAGGAGTTCATGGTCTGAGCCACAGTCAGCTCCTGGTCTTGTTTTGCTGACTGTATAGAGCTTCTCCATCTTTATTTATAGTAGGTATATAAAAGAACTATTAAAAGACAAAGTACTGTAATTAGATACTCAATACATTTAGCACCAAGTTCAGATAAAACAGAAAAAAAATTATGTGTGTGTTACACATCAAAAGGGAAAATAGCATTATATTTGTATAGGTCTTAAAACATTTTTCCTATGAATGATGATACAAGAAGAAAATGAAAACACATTCTTAAATGCAGTTTGGAAGTTAGCACCTATGATAGTCTGTTTTGTATATAAGGCTATTGCTGCTGCTGCTGCTGTTGCTGCTAAGTCGCTTCAGTCGTGTCCAACTCTGTGTGACCCCATAGATGGCAGCCCACCAGGTTCCCCTGTCCCCGGGATTCTCCAGGCAAGAACACTGGAGTGGGTTGCCATTTCCTTCTCCAATGCATAAAAGTGAAAAGTGAAAGTGAAGTCACTCAGTTGTGTCCGACTCTTAGCGACCCCATGGACTGCAGCCCACCAGGCTCCTCTGTCCATGGGATTTTCCAGGCAAGAGTACTGGAGTGGGGTGCCATTTCCTTCTCTGATGTAAGGCTGTTACTATGGATCTAAAATGGTATATTAGTATTTAAATATATTTAACAGTAATTTATTGCATGTGTAATATGTGTTGGGACTCCTGCTAGGAAGTGGGGTTTAATCCTCATAGAGAGTTTAAACTGTATTGAAAGAGCGTGACAAAGAAACAGCTATAGCACATTGTGATAAATAAGGGCTGTAAGAGAGGAAGCACAAGGTGGGTGGGGCATCAAACAGCCTTGGCAGAACCAGTGTGGAAGAAAGGACGTTTAAGCTGGCATGGTCCTGTCAGTGGAACAGGAAAAATTGATGAGACAAGGAAGTTGGATGGGAGAGGACTGGGGAGGAGAATAAATTTTAATCAGAAGAAAGTGCGGGAGTATCTATCACTGGATATGTGAGAAAACATGACTATTTTTTAGAAATAACACACACACACACACACACACAAACAACTCAGATATTTGGACAGTAGAATGCCAGGGGTGAATTCAGAGAAGAGTTTGAAAACCTAATAAGCTAGATAATTTAGGGCTTTGTAACTACATTGAGAAACTTGGACTTCATTCTAAAAGTGATGAAAAGTGGTTTTAACCAGAAAGAGGTATGATCAGATTTCTGTTGTAGAAAGAGCCTTTAACAGTTATGCATAGAGTGGTTTGGAGGAAGCTATCCTGAGTATGGTTAGTTCAATTAGGGAGGTGTTGCAGAAATTAAGGTGGTAGAAAATGATGATTTGAACTAGATTAGAGAGATGCTTAAGAGAAAGAAGGGTTTTGACTTGGGGGCTCACTGCAGGTAGGAAGGGAGTGACAAAGAAGGAAAAAGAAGTCAAAAAAAGTTTCTGGGTCATAAAATGGGTACTTATGGAAATGCTGAAATACTTATTGACTAAGTGGAAGAGTCGGGAATAGTCTTTCAAAAGTGAAAGCCAAGCTGAAGATACAGGCCTGAAAGTCACTGACATCTAAGTGGTCAGTGATGCCATTCTATAGGATTAAATTAGCCTACAGGAGCATGGTGAACTAAAGAAACAAAGGATCTAGGTGGAACCCCCCTGAGTAATAGCAATAGTTATGGGATAGACTGAGGCAGAGAAGTCTGTAAGGAGACAAGGGAGTAGCCTGGAGGTAGATGGGGAAACTTCGTTGGTAACCTATATGACTCAAGTCATTCTTCAGAAGTAAGCATAAATTTGTCCTGGGTCATCCATTCCACATTTAAACTAGAGGTTCATATGCAAACTGCTTATACATGACTTGTTGTGTAGGTTATTTGTTATATAGGGGACTGGGATGCAAAAGTAGGAAGTCAAGAAACACCTGGAGTAACAGGCAAATTTGGCCTTGGAATATGAAATGAAGCAGGGCAAAGACTAATAGAGTTTTGCCAAGAGAACGCACTGGTCATAGCAAACACCCTCTTCCAACAACACAAGAGAAGACTCTACACATGGACATCACCAGATGGTCAACACCGAAATCAGATTGATTATATTCTTTGCAGCCAAAGAAGGAGAAGCTCTATACAGTCAGCAAAACAAGACCAGGAGCTGACTGTGGCTCAGATCATGAACTTCTTATTGCCAAATTCAGACTTAAATTGAAGAAAGTGGGGAAAACCACTAGACCATTCAGGTATGACCTAATCAAATCCATTATGATTATACAGTGGAAGTGAGAAATAGATTTAAGGGCCTAGATCTGATAGGTAGAGTGCCTGATGAACTATGGATGGAGGTTCGTGACATTGTACAGGAGACAGAGATCAAGATCATTCCCCATGGGGAAAAAAAATGCAAAAAAGCAAAATGGCTGTCTGGGGAGGCCTTACAAATAGCTGTGAAAAGAAGAGAAGCAAAAAGCAAAGGAGAAAAGAAAAGATATAAGCATCTGAATGCAGAGTTCCAAAGAATAGCAAGAAGAGATAAGAAAGCCTTCCTCAGAGATCAATGCAAAGAAATAGAGGAAAACAACAGAATGGGAAAGACTAGAGATCACTTCAAAAAAAATTAGAGATAACAAGGGAATATTTCAGGCAAAGATGGGCTCGATACAGGACAGAAATGGTATGGACCTAACAGAAGCAGAAGATATTAAGAAGAGGTGGCAGGAATACACAGAAGAACTGTACAAAAAAGAGCTTCATGACCAAGATAATCACAATGGTGTGATCACTCACCTAGAGCCAGACATCCTGGAATGTGAAGTCAAGTAAGCCTTAGAAAGCATCATTATGAACAAAGCTAGTGGAGGTGATGGAATTCCAGTTGAGCTATTTCAAATTCTGGAAGATGATGCTGTGAAAATGCTGCACTCAATATGCCAGCAAATTTGGAAAACTCAGCCGTGGCCACAGGACTGGAAAAGGTCACTTTTCATTCCAATCCCAAAGAAAGGCAATGCCAAAGAATGCTCAGACTACCGCACAATTGCACTCATCTCACACGCTAGTAAAGTAATGCTCAAAACTCTCCAAGCCAGGCTTCAGTGGTACACAAACCATGAGCTTCCAGAAGTTCAAGCTGGTTTTAGAAAAGGCAGAGGAACCAGAGATCAAATTGCCAACATCTGCTGGATCATCGAAAAAGCGAGAGAGTTCCAGAAAAACATCTATTTCTGCTTTCTTGACTATGCCAAAGCCTTTGACTGTGTGGATCACAATAAACTGTGGAAAATTCTGAAAGAGATGGGAATATCAGACCACCTGACCTGCCTCTTAAGAAACCTGTTTGCAGGTGAGGAAGCAACAGTTAGAACTGGACATGGAACAACAGACTGATTCCAAATAGGAAAAGGAGTACGTCAAGGCTGTATATTGTCACCCTGCTTATTTAACTTCTATGCAGAGTACATCATGAGAAATGCTGGGCTGGATGAAGCACCAGCTGGAATCAAGATTTCTGGGAGAAATATCAATAACCTCAGATATGCAGATGACACCACCCTTATGGCAGAAAGTGAAGAGGAGCTAAAAAGCCTCTTGATGAAAGTGAAAGAGGAGAGTGAAAAAGTTGGCTTAAAGCTCAACATTCAGAAAATGAAGATCATGGCATCTGGTCCCATCACTTCATGGGAAATAGATGGAGGAATAGTGGAAACAGTGGCTGACTTTATTTTTGGGGGCTCCAAAATCACTGCAGATGGTGATTACAACCATGAAATTAAAAGACATTTACTCCTTGGAAGGAAAGTTATGACCAACCTAGATAGCTTATTGAAAAGCAGAGACATTACTTTGCCAACAAAGGTTTGTCTAGTCAAGGCTATCGTTTTTCCAGTAGTCATGTATGGATGTGAGAGTTGGACTGTGAAGAAATCTGAATGCTGAAGAATTGATGCTTTTGAACTGTGGTGTTGGAGAAGACTCTTGAGAGTCCCTTGGACTGCAAGGAGATCCAACCAGTCCATCCTAAAGGAGATCAGTCCTAGGTGTTCATTGGAAGGACTGATGCTGAAGTGGAAACTCCAATATTTTGGCCACCTCATGGGAAGAGTTGACTCATTGGAAAAGACTCTGATGCTGGGAGGGATTGGGGGCAGGAGGAGAAGGGGACGAGAGGATGAGATGGCTGGATGGCATCACCGACTTGATGGACATGAGTTTGAGTTAACTCCGGGAGTTGGTGATGGACAGGGAGGCCTGGCGTGCTGTGATTCATGGGGTCGCAAAGAATCGGACACAACTGAGTGACTGAACTGAACTGAACTGAAGCATATATGTACTAAAAATAGATACTATATAGAACTTTCTCGTTTCCTCTTTTATGCTTCATTTCAACACAGATGCCATTGTAACAGATAAATCAGATATTATTTTACTTGTTTATTGCTTATTTTTATTTAAAAACCAGTATATTTGAGGAGGTTCAGTACATCTTCCACATTTCAGACTTTTTGAGAGGTTTGGCAGTAAGTTGGGGATATCATAAGACTCCTTGGAAATCAGTTCTTGTAAAAGAAAATGTTGGTGGTTTAAAAAATAAAAATTCAGACACAGATGGATCAAATTTATTTCCACACATATGAATTTGAATGTGAAGTGGTTGACCAAATGCATTTTGCACTCATCTAAATATAACTCTGAATAGTGAATTGAAAAAAAAAAATGCTGATCTGTGTGTTCTCTTGCTCTTCTAATATTTAGCCATCACCATTTACTAGTCAGTTTTTCTTTGATTTTTGGGGGCCTCACTGGAGTTGCATTTCCAAAGGTTGAGAGGAAAGTTTTAAAATATTCTTGTTAAAATTTTCTTAAATATTACTTCTCATAGAGGATGCTTCATATAGCCCGTGTCTCATCCCATCAGCCTGTCCATGACTTCAGTCATAGCTGCAGTAAAAAGCTGCAGAAAAGCTCAGCTTTCCCTGCAGCTGACCAAACCTATCTTTTTGTCCTATCTTTTCTTTAAGCTAACACCTTCAGTTCCTTCAGTGCTTATCCATGTGACTTGGTTTCCATAACTCGTGTTATCTTGTTTTTTCTCATCCTATGAGTGCCCCCTCTTAAAAGCTGGTGTGCAAAACCCAGACAAGACCCCAGGTCAAGGCACAAGAAATTATAATTGTGTTATTGTAGTCGATGAATATAATTTGTTTGTTCTCTGCATCCCACCTGCGATATTGTAATTTATAGGGAAAATATATATGTTTGGTTATCTGAATTTGGCCTTCAGCCACAATTCCTAGATAAGAGCTTCCCAAACATTTGGAATTTCCTGAGTTAAGAGCAGTGAGATAATACTTGGACTCTTGTCCTCAGTTCTTAAAAAAAACTCTTGTCCTCAGTTCTTCAAGGAAGGTGACTTTGGATCCCACTTAAGGTAGGGGCTGGTTGCCAACTATGCGATTAGAGGGTTGGAACTTTGTCTCACGTCCTAATTTCCAGGGAAGAGGAGAGTGACTTGAGGTTGAATAGGACATTACCCTATATATCTCTTCATGTGGCTGTTGATTCAAATCCTCTAATATCCTTTTATAATAAACTGGTAATCTAATGGGTAAATGAGTTTTCCTGAGTTCTGTGAGCCATTCTAGCAAATTAATCAAACCCAAAAAGGAAGTCATTGGAACCTCCAGTTTGTAAGTAGCATAAGTACCTTCCTGGGCTAAGAACTAACATCTGAAGTGGAGAATGGTCTTGTAGGAGCGAGTCCTTAACCTGTGAAACATGGTGCTATCTTTTATTTAGAATTAGAATAGAGTTGAATTCTCAGACACCATGCTGGTGTCCTGAGAATTGCTTGTTGGTGTGGGGAAGAATTGGCTTGTTGGTATGAGGAACACACCCCTGTTGGAACTGGGTCTGGAAATTCTTGTCACCACCTCAAAAGAGAAATGCCACATTTATCTTTCCTCTTTCTCCCTAGCCATTCTCTAGCTCTAGGAGAACTAACCACAGGTGGAGTTATTGTTGCCAAGGGACAGTATATGAGTTCCAGCTTCTATTCTTCAGGTGAGCAGCACTAGAAAGGCTGTCTGGGTGCCTCTCAGGAGACCCCAACACAGTTGAGCCTCCATTCTACAAGAATGACTTTGATTATGAGCCTTTTCCTTTTTCCTTCATCCTTATCTCACTCATTCTTGTTTTCTGAGACTACATTCTAGTTAACGTACTTCCATCCCGACCCTTTTCTCAGATTCTTCATTCCAAAGAATCTAAACTAAGTCACTTATATTTGGCATTTTACCTATGATGTGGAATAGTACTTGGACTTAATAGGACAAAGATCAAGAAACATTCATTTCTATTTCTCATTGAGGTCTAACTAAATTTATAGGGAAAAAAAGTAAGTCATAGCTTGTTATTCTGGTTCAGCAGTTCCTTTTCAGTGAGTATAATTACTTAGTCTAATTGACCATAAGTAATATTTTGTGTTAACTACAGTGTATGCTGACATGAAGAGAATTATATGTATAGAAAAGAAAAATGTAGGTACTAATCTTGACTACCAGAAGTTTACAAAGTAATTGTAAAAATGAACACTATGAAATAATTAAACATCATATCAAATGAATGCAGATAAATATTCTGTAAATTCAATGATAAGCACTTTGAAGCTGTCAAAGATGGAAATAAACATAATCATATGTTCTCAATCAAAGGGAAGAAGCAAATATTAAAACAAATTTTGTAGGGTGAAAAGTAATTATATTAACACATGAATAAACATACGTTATATGAATAATTTGGTCTACTTATAATTTTTTTCTTTTTTTTAACTTTTATTACATTTTCTTGGCTCCTCCACTTTATTTACTACAGGTAGCTACATTTGGAAAATCTTTTAATAAGATAAGAGCTTTGTATAAAGTTTTTTCTAATGTTGATGATTGATATTCTATTTTTAGAAATTTTAGAAAACTTTAAAGAGTAGCTATTTTCTTTTTAAAAATCTGTAGTGTATTGCTATACTACTGCTTAAATATTGCACATGTGCCTAAAATTTTTCAAAATATGACAAAGACTTCTAATTTGCTGAAAGACTGAAGTAGCCAATCCAAGAGAAATGAGAAATCTCTAATAGAGGGCTATTTGAGCAGGACAATTTGATGATCACTTCTGAAACACTATGAAAATTATGATGAAATAATGTAAGATACCAACATAAGAAAGGATTTCAAAGTAGGCTAGTAACTGGCTCATGTTTCCAGTCCTAATAGTAATTTATTCTGCTCAATAGGAACAATAGAAAAGTAGACCAATACTTGTATAAGTAGAAAAGTAAAATTTTCAGTATTATAGACAAATGAAAAACATAGAAATTTAGAATTGGAGGAACTTAATATCTACTGTAAATTTTTACTCAAAGAAAGTTACAACATCAAAATGGTGAAATAGAAATTTTCCATCATCCTGTTCCTAAAGAACCCTGGTATTGAGACTCTCACAAGTCAGAAGTCTAGTGTAGCAGTTCCAGCACACTGTTGGAGCAGAAAAAGAAAATCTGAGAATGTACACATTGAAAAGCATAAAAGGAAGAGTTTCACTTTACCCACACTACTCCTCCCCCAAGGCAGCATAACTCAGTGCCAAGAGAGATCTTCTTTGACCACAGTTTCTCCTACAGGGAACAGAGAGAGTCTGTGAGTGTGTAGCCAGCTTTCCCAGTTGTGTGGGTTGCTGCTAAAGAGACCCACTTCTGTCTCAACCTATCCAGAATACTGAAGTGTGCTGTATAACTAAGAGGTGGGGAGCAGCTGGCAAACTAGCAATCAGGCTCTCAGTGGGCACTAAAGAGATGTGGATCCTACTAACTGTGTTGCAGACTCCATCAGGAAGCCCACCACAAGCTACTAGGGGTAACCTGCCTATCGGTCCTTCCAGCTGGCCCCCAGCACTCCATTCACATCACCCACACACACTCCCACTTTGTGCTAGGTCATGCACTTGCCTTCAAGGGCAGCAGGGGCAAGCTTTTTCAGTAGACTAGTGAGCAAGCACAAAAGCTGGCTCAACTCCATGGGACTGAAAGAAAGCACACAAACCTGGGCATTCAGCATCGCCCTAGGGAAAGTGAATGGGCGACTGTCAGCATTCAGCCTGGTTTTGCCGGATCTAGAGGAGGTATACAGTCTTAGCCTCAGGATCCATAACAGGGCTGACAGAGGTATTTCTCTCCTGAAGCCAGTCAATAGAGATTGAAGTAGGCAAATGCTTCTTCATATGTGAAGAGAGCGATGCAAGTCATCAAAGACATGGCACACCACATAATTTCCTAGATACTGCTGCTGCTGCTGCTAAGTCGCTTCAGTCATGCCCGACTCTGTGCAACCCCAGAGATGGCAGCCCACCAGGCTCCCCCGTCCCTGGGATTCTCCAGGCCAGAACACTGGAGTGGGTTGCCATTTCCTTCTCCAATGCATGAAAGTGAAAAGTGGAAGTGAAGTCGGCCAGTCGTGTCTGACTCCTAGCGACCCCATGGACTGCAACCTACCAGGCTCCTCCATCCATGGGATTTTCCAGGCAAGAGTACTGGAGTGGGGTGCCATTGCCTTCTCTGACATGAAGCTTATAGATCTCCAAAAAATTTCAACTCAAAAATATGTTCTACCAAGACACAATATAATAAAACTGTCTAAAATTAAGGACAAGGGAGAATTTTTAGAGAGGCAAGAGAAAAATCCTCACATATAGGAGAACTCCCATGAGACTATGATGGGTTTTGCAGCAGAAACCTTGCTGTCCAGGAGAGAGTAGAATATATTCAAAGTGTTTGAAGGAAAAAATAGTCACTACAGAAAATAGTGTGGAGGTTCCTAAAAAAATTAAAAATAGAGCTACTCTGGTGGTTTCGTTGATAAGTTGTGTCCAGCCCTTGCAGCTCCATGGACTGCAGCCAGCCAGGTTCCTCTGTCCATGGGATTTCCCAGGTAAGAATATTGGAGTGAGTAGCCATTTCCTTCTCCAGAGGATAGTCCTGACCCAGAGAACTACCCTGTGATCCACAAGTTCCACATCTGGGTAATTACCCAAAGAAAAAGAAAACACCTATATTCATTAAAGCATTATTTACAACAGCCAAGATATGGAAACAACCAATTGTCCATTAATGGATGACTGAATTAGGAAAATGTGGTATACATACAGATCTTCCTTAACTTATGATGGGATTATGTCCTGATAACTCCATCATACATTGAAAATATTGTAAGTTGAAAATGCATTTAATACACCTACCTACTGATCATCAAGTTTAGCCTCGCCTGCCTTAAACATGTTCAGAACATTTGCATTAACCTAGAGTTGGGCATAATCATCTAACACAAAGACTGTTTTATAATAAAGTATTGAATATCTCCTGTAATTTATTAAATACTGTACTGAAAGTGAAAACCAGAATGGTTGTATTTACTGCTTTGATCACATGGCTAACTGGGAGGTTCGGCTAGCTGCTGCTGCCCAGCATCAGCAGAGTATGGTGACAAATATCACTAGACCAGGAAAAGATCAAAATTCAGTTTGTTTCTACTAAATGAGTTTTGCTGCAGCACCATCATAATGTTGAAAAATTATATAAGTTGAACTATGATAAGCTAGGGACCATCTGATATAATGGACTATTATTCAGCCATAAAAAGAAAGAAATTCTGCCATTTGTGACAGCAAAGATGGAACTTTAGGGATTATGTTTAAATGAAATGAATCAGAGAATGACAAATACTGTATGATCTCAGTTATCTATGAAATTTTAAAAATTAAAACTCAAAGAAACAGAGAGGTTGTCAGGGGCTAGAGGTAGGGAAAAGGGAAGATGTTGCCAAAGAATACAAACAGGGTTGTAAGATGAATAAGATCTGGGGATCTATGTACAGTACAGTAACTAGTGAATGATACCATATATTTTTTGTGCCACCTTAGTCTTATTGGGAGAAGGCAATGGCACCCCACTCCAGTACTCTTGCCTGGAAAATCACATGGACGGAGGAGCCTGGTGGGCTGCAGTCCATGGGGTCGCTAAGTCAGACACGACTGAGCAACTTCACTTTCACTTTTCACTTTCATGCATTGGAGAAGGAAATGGCAACCCACCCCAGTGTTCTTGCCTGGAGAATCCCAGGGACGGCGGAGCCTGGTGGGCTGCCTTCTATGGGGTCACACAGAGTCAGACACAACTGAAGCGACTTAGCAGTAGCAGCAGTAGCAACAATCTTATTGATAACCTATGTCCACTTTAAAAAATGTACAATGTGAGAGTTGCAAGTTAAGTTTTATTAGGGGCAAAATGAGTACTGCAGCCCGGGAGACAGCACCTCAGATAGCTCTGAGAAATTGCTCCAAAGAGAATGGAGGGAAGGATAAGTGATTTTGATGAATGGGGAGTACATGCAATCACGCATGTTTTTTTCAGAAAGTTTCTGCTAGTCTTGTGAAGCTTCTGCTAGTCATGAGAAATAGTCCTCACCATGAAGGGTATTGAAGAAGGCAATGGCACCCAACTCCAGTACTCTTGCCTGGAAAATCTCATGGGCGGAGGAGCCTGGTGGGCTGCAGTTCATGGGGTCGAGAAGAGTCGGACACAACTGGGCGACTTCACTTTCACTTTTCACTTCCATGCATTGGAGAAGGAAATGGCAACCCACTCCAGTGTTCTTGCCTGGAGAATCCCAGGGATGGGGGAGCCTGGTGGGCTGCCATCTATGGGGTCACACAGAGTCCGACACGACTGAAGCGATTTAGCAGCAGCAGCAGCAGCATGAAGGGTTTTAGTATTTTAGTAGATATGAAGAGATACAAGAGTAGGGCTTGTAAAATCAGCTCCTGAAATATTTAACTATCTGAAGAGCCGTCCTACCATTTTTTCCAGAGCACAAAGTTCCACGTTTCTTCTATCCTCCCTGAACTCCTTCAGGGGGTATAAAGGTCAGCATCAGCATCATATGATTTAATCCTTGAAGAGATACATGTTAAGCACCCATGTTCTTATTGTTGTTGCTGTTGTTCAGCCACTAAGTCATGTCTGACGCTTGGACTGCAGCACGCCAGACTCCCCTGTCCTCCACTATCTACTGGAGTTTGCTCAAATTCACATCCATTGAGTTGATGATGCTATCTAACCATCTCATCCTCTGCTGCCTTTTCTCCTTATACTTTCAATCTCTCCCAGCATCAGGGTCTTTTCCAGTGGGTCATCTCTTCAAATCAGGCGGCCAAAATATTGGAGCTTCAGCTTCAGCATCAGTCCTTCAAATGAATATTCAGGACTGATTTACTTTAGAATTGACTGGTTGGATTTCCTTGCTGTCCAAGGGACTCTCAAGAATCTTCCCCAGCACTACAGTTCCAAAGCATCAATTCTTTGGTGCTCAGCCTTCTTTATGGTCCAGTTCTCATATCCATACATGAGTACTGGAAAAACCATAGTTTTGACTAGACAGACCTTTGTTGGCAAAGTGATGTCTCTGCTTTTTAATACACTGTCTAGGTTTGTCATAACTTTCCTTCCAAGGTGCAAGCTTCTTTTAATTTCATTGCTGCAGTCACTGTCTGCAATGATTTTGGAGTCCAGGAAAATAAAGTCTCTCACTGTTTCCATTTATCCCCCATCTATTTGCCATGAAGTGATGGGGCTGGATGCCATGATCTTAGTTTCTTGAATGTTTAGTATTAAGTTAACATCTGCTGGATCATCAAAAAAGCAAGAGAGTTCCAAAAAAAATCTATTTCTACTTTATCGACTATGCCAAAGCCTTTGACTGTGTGGATCACAATAAACTGTGGGAAATTCTGAAAGAGATAGAAATACCAGACCACCTGACCTGCCTCTAGAGAAACCTGTATGCAGGTCAGGAAGCAACAGTTAGAACTGGACATGGAACAACAGACTGATTCCAAATAGGAAAAGGAGTATGTCAAGGCTATATATTGTCACCCTGCTTATTTAACTTCTATGCAGAGTACATCATGAGAAATGCTGGGCTGGATGAAGCACCAGCTGGAATCAAGATTGCTGGGAGAAAAACCAATAACCTCAGATATGCAGATGACATCACCTTTGTGGCAGAAAGCGAAGAAGAATTAAGAGCCTCTTGATGAAAGAGGAGAGTGAAAAATTTGGCGTAAAGCTCAACATTCAGAAAACTAAGATCATGGCACCCGGTCCTATAACTTCATGGCAAATAGATGGGGAAACAATGGAAACAGTGGCTGACTTTATTTTTCTGGGCTCCAAAATCACTGCAGATGGTGATTGCAGTCATGAAATTAAAAGATGCTTACTCCTTGGAAGGAAAGTTATGACCAACCTAGATAGCATATTCAAAAGCAGAGACATTACTTTGCCAACAAAGTTCCGTCTAGTCAAGGCTATGGTTTTTCCAGTGGTCATTCATGTATGGATGTGAGAGTTGGACTATAAAGAAAGCTGAGTGCTGAAGAATTGATGCTTTTGAACTGTGGTGCTGGAGATGATTCTTGAGAGTCCCTTGGACTGCAAGAAGATCCAACCAGTCCATCCTAAAGGAGATCAGTCCTGGGTGTTCATTAGAAGGACTGATGTTGAAGCTGAAACTTCATAGAAGTTAAATAAGCAGGGTGACTGTATGCAACCTCGACATACTCCTTTCCCAATTTTGAACCAGTCCATTGTTACATGTGCAATTCTAAATGTTGCTTCTTGACCTGCCTACACTTTCTCAGGAGACAGATAGGGTGGTCTAGTATTCCCATCTGTTTAAGTTTCCACAGTTTTATGATCCACACAGTCAAAGGCTTTAGCGTAGTCAGTGAAGTAGAAGTAGATGGTTTTCTGGAATTCCCTTACTTTTTCTGTGATCCAACAAATGTTGGCAATTTGATCTCTGGTTCCTCTGCCTTTTCTAAATCCAGCTTGTACATCTGGAAGTTATTGGTTCTTGCATATACTGTTGAAGCCTAGCTTGAAGGATTTTGAGCATTATCTTATCATCATGTGACATGAATGTAATTGTGCAGTAGTTTGAATATTCTTTGATATTGCCCTTCTTTGGGATTGAAATGAAAACTGACCTTTCCAGTCCTGTGGCCACTGCTGAGTTTCCCAAATTTGCTGGCATATTAAATGCAGCACTTTCACAGCATCTTCTTTTAGGACTTGAAATAACTCAGCTGGAATTCCATCACCTCCACTAGCTTTGTTCTTAGTAATGTTTCCTAAGGCCTACTTGACTTCACAACCCAGGATGTCTAGCTCTTCATGAGTGAGCACAGCATCTGGATTAAGAACTTTTTTGTATAGTTCTTCTGTGTATTCTTGCCACCTCTTCTTAATAGCTTCTACTTCTGTTAGGTTTCTGTCCTTTATTGTACCTATCTTTGCTTGAAATGTTACATTGGTATCTCTAATTTTCCTGAAGAAATCTCTAGTCTTTCCCATTCTATTGTTTTCCTCTACTTCTTTGTACTGATCACTGAGGAAGCCTTTCTTATCTCTCCTTGCTATTCTTTGGAACTCTGCACTCAGATGGGTATATCTTTCCTTTTCTCCATTGCCTTTCTTTTTTTTTTCTTTTTTTTTTTTAATTTTATTTTATTTTTAAACTTTACATAACTGTATTAGTTTTGCCAAATATCAAAATGAATCTACCACAGGTATACATGTGTTCCCCATCCTGAACCCTCCTCCCTCCTCCCTCCCCATTCCATCCCTCTGGGTCGTCCCAGTGCACCAGCCCCAAGCATCCAGTATCGTGCTTCGAACCTGGACTGGCATTTCACTTCTATTCTTTTCTCAGCAATTTGTAATACTTTCTCAGAAAACCATTTTGCCTTTTGGCATTTCTTTTTCTTGGGGATGGTTTTGATCACTGCCTTCTGTACTATTTTACATCCCTCCATCCATAGTTCTTCAGGACTCTGTCTATCAGATCTAATCTCTTGAATCTATTTGGCACTTCCACTGTATAATCATAATGGATTTGCAGACCTACAAGACCTTCTAGGACTAATGCCAATAAAAGATGTCGTTTTCATCACAGGGGATAGGAATGCTAAGTAGGAAGTCAAGAGATACTTGGAGTAATGGGCAAGTTTGGCCTTGCAGTACAAAATGAAGCAGCACAAAGGTGAACAGAGTTTTGCCATGAGAATGCAGTGGTCTTAGCAAACACCCTCTTCCAATAACATATGAGATGACTCTATACATGGACATCACCAAGTCAATACCAAAATCAGATTGGTTATAATTAGGAGTACAGGGTGTGTAGACAGATCTGAGTTTGAATCCCAGTTCTGCCTTTAATTTGTCATATGGTATCTGCCATTGCTTAATCTCACTGAACGCATCTCCTCATCCAAAAATGGAGAAAGGAACTGTACCTAAAACCTGAAAGAGATACATTACCAAACTTTATAATGACTTTGCTCCCAAGTATTTTGCTGCTAAGTCACTTCAGTCGTGTCCAACTCTGTGCGACCCCATAGATGGCAGCCCACCAGGCTCCCCCGTCCCTGGGATTCTCCAGGCAAGAACACTGGAGCCGGTTGCCCTTTCCTTCTCCAACGCATGAAAGTGAAAAATGAAAGTGAAGTCGCTTAGTCGTGTCCGACCCTCAGTGACCCCAAAGACTGCAGCCTTCCAGGCTCCTCCATCCATGGGATTTTCCAGGCAAGAGTACTGGAGTGGGGTGCCATTGCCTTCTCCGCCCAAGTATTTTAGAGGCCCACTATTAGGTTAATATCAAGGAAAGAAAGAGACATTGTTGACTAAACAAAGCGTGGTGCATTGAATCAGGACTGAAGGTGGCTACGGACTGCAAAAAGATGTACCTGATGTTTAAAACACTCAAAGTAGTAGCAGCTGTGCCTAGTGGAGCAGTAAAAATAATGAGAAGTGCTACACATGTTATACCTCACCCAAGGAACCCAAGAAAATATTTTATTGGGGAAAGCATTTTGCATGGGGTTCGAGGACCCACATTAATAGGTAATGGCTACCACACAAGGGAACTTAAGAATTGTTATAAATGAGATCATATCTATAGCCCATAGGCTGACAATACCTAGGAAAATTCAAGTTGCATCTATGAAGATATAATGTGACATGAAAGTCACTCAGTCGTGTCTGACTCTTTGTGGCACTCAGGCTCAGTAATTGTGACGCACGGGCTTAGTTGCTCAGAGGCATGTGTAGTCTTCCTGGATCCGGGATCAAATCCAGGTCCCCTGCACTGGCAGGCAGATTCTTATTCACTGTACCACCAGGGAAATCTGGAACCTCATTTTTAAATAGAGTCTATCATTTGTGGGGTTTTTTTTGAAGCTGGGCTTTTGTGTATAAGCATCTTGTTGTTCAGTTGGTAAGTCATGCCCAACTCTTTGTGACCCCATGGACTGCAGCACTCCAGGCTTCCCTTACTTCATTATCTCCCAGAGTTTGCTCAAACTCATGTCCGTTGAGTCGGTGATGCCATCCAACCATCTCATCCTCTGTCACCCCCTCTTCTTATCCTGCCTTCAATCTTTCCCACCACTGGGGTCTTTTCCATTGAGTTGTCTCTTCGTATCAGGTGACCAAAGTACTGGAGCTTCAGCTTTAACATCCATCCTTTCAATGAATATTCAGGGTTGATTTCCTTTAGGATTGATGGCTTTGATCTCCTTGCTGTCCAGGGGACTCTCAAGAGTCTTCTCCAGCACCACAGTTCGAAAGCATCAATTATTCAGTGCTCAGACTTTTTATGGTCCAACTCTCACATCCATCCTGGCATAAATATGGTTATAATATATAATAATAGTGTACCATTGGAGAAGACTCTTGAGAGTCCCTTGGACTGCAAGAAGATCTAACCAGTCCATCCTAAAGGAGATCAGTCCTGGGTGTTCATTGGAAGGTCTGATGTTGAAGCTGAAACTCCAATACTGTGGCCACCTAATGAGAAGAGCTGACTCACTTGAAAAGACCCTGATGCTGGGTAAAATTGAGGGCAGGAGCAGAAGGGGATGACAGAGGATGAGATGGTTGGATGGCATCACCGACTCAATGGACATGAGTTTGGGTGGGCTCTGGGAGTTGGTGTTGGACAGAGAGGCCTGGTGTGCTGCGATTCATGGGGTTGCAAAGAGTCAGACATGACTGAGAGACTGAACTGAACTGAATGTATGTATTGCATGTGCTCAGTTGCTCAGTCATGTCCAACTCTTTGCAACCCCATGGACTGTAGCCCAACAGGCTCCTCTGTCCATGGGATTTTTCCAGGCAAGAATATGGGAGTAGATTGACATTTCTTCCTCCAGGGGATCTTCCTGACCCAAAGATGGAACCCACATTTCTTGCCTCTCCTGTGTTGGCAGGTGGATTTTTTACCACTGAGCCATCATGCACTATGTAAATTTGTATAACATGTTATAAACTAGCTACATAACCATTATTTTTACATTTATAACTAACTTCATTTTGACCACAGAATTTAGTTCCTTCCTCCAGATTTCCCAGTCCTATACTACCCACACCTGAAGTCCTGCTTTAATTTCTCAGCTTCATCATCTCACATCCATTCAGGCAATCAGTTTTGGCAGTCAATCGATTCATTTTTCTCAATGTCTTACATTTGTCTTTTGTAATCCATTACTTTGCCATCCTGCAGTTTATATCCTTCTCACTCATTTCTGGGCTCTTCGATTGGTCTCCCAACTGACCTTCCTGCCAATCCTCATTCTACCCCCACATGCTGCAGGACTGAGCTTTATTTGATCATGAACTTTATTTGAGCATACAATGCCAGCAATTTCCACTTTATGCAAAATAAATTCAAAATTACTCATCCTAGCCCCTCCACATACTGGCTTCCACGTACTTGAATTCTTACTGGTCTTGTACGCGTTGACCATCAGCTCATGTCCGATTGACCTGAGCTATCATCTTCGCATTTCTCCCTTTCTGATTTTCTGCAGGTTATGCCTGGAATGAAACTCCACCTCCTTTATAAAGTCAGTTCTACAAACATCAGTCTTCTGAGAGTTCTCACTCCTCTGAACTCTTAGAGCATTTACTGTTAACATCATTCATTCAGTAAAGAATCATCTTGTTTCACTGTAATTCCTTTCTGTTTTTTCTTGCGTCTTTTAACTGTTCTCATTCCCTTGTCTTGTTTCATAAAACTAGATTATAAGCTCACAAATCAAATCCTTGCAGTCTTCATTATTCAGCACACATAATACAAAAACTGGGCTCAGTAATTACATTCTCAGTATTTTTATTTTGCTTTTGGATAGATCATTATAACCAAAAGGTATAGTGTTAAGTCATTTTTTCACATTGTTACCAATTTTTCTTTATTTAAAAAGATAGGATCACAGAGATAAAATGGAAATAAATTGATTAGTCTGAATGGACATAAATTCTCAAAAAAAAAACCCACAAAACTATAGCCATGTTCTTTTACTGACATTGATTTCAAATAATGACCACTCATTAACATAAGTTGCCCATTGTTTTACACTGCAAAAGCAAAGAGTACATTTTTTTCTTTCTCTGTTGACATCCCAGAAATTTAGAATTTTAGTATCGCATATCTGTTTTGAGACTATAAAGGGGGTTGCAGTATGATAATTTCAAGGAAAACAATGTGTTCTTAGTAAACTACTGTTAAAGGCATGGAGATGAATGAATGTATTTTGCCAAATACAACATTAAGAAGTGCTCCAATGAAGCAGTGAGCAATTTCTACTCTAGGGGTTACCTTAATCTTATGAAAACCTCCACCCAGGCCCCGAGCTTTCTTTCTTTTTTTTTAAGCTCCTTATTTTCTCTTTTTCCTCCCAGCTTTATTATAGTGACAAATAAAATTTATTCACTTCCATCTTCACTTCCCCTAAAATTGAGTGATGAAGTCTACATGCACACAACAGATATGAATGTTTTATCCTTGATTCCAAACATGCACGAAGGTTTTGCTTTCTCTTCTGACATTGATCATACCTCAAATCTGCTCTGTTGAACAAACTTCCAGTATCATCCTTGTACTCACCTAGCATCAAAACCCTTGGCAGACTGTGATTTGTACTTAGCCTTGACTCTGAAAGCCACACTGGCCTCATCTCCTCAAGAATTGATATGACACTTCTTCATTTTATCGGAGAAGGCAATGGCACCCCACTCCAGTACTCTTGCCTGGAAAATCCCATGGATGGAGGAGCCTAGTGGGCTGTGGTCCATGGGGTCGCTAGGAGTCGGACACGACTGGCCGACTTCACTTTCACTTTTCACTTTCATGCATTGGAGAAGGAAATGGCAACCCACTCCAGTGTTCTTGCCTGGAGAATCCCAGGGACAGGGGAGCCTGGTGGGCTGCCATCTCTGGGGTCGCACAGAGTCGGACACAACTGAAGCGACTTAGCAGCAGCAGCAGCAGCATTTTATATTTTTTCAAACCAAATGCCTAGAAAAGTTTATCAATCTGTTAAGTACCACAGCAAGTTGGAAACAAACCTAGACTGGAATTCTGTTAATTCAGGAAGCATAAAATATTAACTCTAAAGTATATTGACGTATCTTGGTTACATATATTTACATCTGTATGTGTGTGCTATATGTTTAGTTGCTCAGTCGTGTCCAGCTCTTTGCAACCCCATGTCTTCTTCCAGGTTCCTCTGTCCATGGGGATTCTCCAGGCAAGAATACTTGAGTGGGTTGCCGTGCCCTCCTCCAGGGGATCTTCCTCACCCAGGTATCGAACCCAGGTCTCCCACATTGCAGGCAGATTCTTTACCATCTGAGCCACCAGGGAAGCCCTTATATATGTATATATAAATATATATTTGTATGTTTATATCTGCTGCTGCTAAGTCACTTCAGTCATGTCTGACTCTGTGCGACCCCATAGATGGCAGCCCACCAGGCTCCCCCGTCCCTGGGAACACTGGAGTGGGTTGCCATTTCCTTCTCCAATGCATGAAAGTGAAAAGTGAAAGTGAAGTCACTCAGTCGTGTCCGACTCTTAGCAACCCCATGGACTGCAGCCCACCAGGCTCCTCCGTCCATGGGATTTTCCAGGCAAGAGTACTGGAGTGGGGTGCCATCGCCTTCTCCATGTTTATATCTACTCATATATAAATGGCTCCCAGAAATGGAACTTTCTTAACCAGTTAAGTAATTAATGGCTAAATTCATACTAAATGAATAAATAAATAAGTAACCTAAGGATGTACTTAGTCCACTTTGAACATCAATCTTTAGTGGAAAATATGAAATCTGTTAGCCTATCAAGTATTTGGCAAAGACTTCAATGAATGCTAAACCTCTTTAAAGATTGGTAAACTATATATACTATCATGTATTCTTTGTGATGACAAAGAAAGATTCCTTTTAGATCATGGATGAAAGTGAGATTAAAACGTTTTAGTTTTATAATTGGAAATTTGGCTGTGAATCACACAAACTTAATATTTTAGGGCCCAGCCTATTAACCAACATTAAAGTTAAAGGGCTGTCTAACTGCTTTTAAGTAGTTAATAAAAGAAGTACAATTGAACATATAATCAGAAACTCAGATTCTTACAGTTAATTATCAGAGACAATGACAAAATTAAATATTTAGTCTGACTCAATGATGCCTGTGGTTTAAAGAAACTAAGATGTTAATATGTTTTAGCTATAAACGTAGTCATCAGTATCTCCTTCAACTACATATATATGTCTCCTTCAACTATGTATGTAGAAGTATCTACATAAATACTTGTACATGTATCTACATAAATACTTGTACATGTATCATACATGTACAAGTATCTCCTTAAAAATGCTGTCAATCAAAATGTGCTTCCTGGCTAGATGGCAGGTGGGCAAGACTGCTGAGTATGCACCGTCCTCAAATCCACAAGCAAGAGAGCAGGTCCTCTGTGCCTCTTGGGCCTCTGGTCCACACCATGGCAGACTCTGGGTGCCTCTGGGTCCCCGGCTGCTGACTGACTTCTCCCTCACCAGAAAGATTTCTCCTGTTTGCTGAGAATATATTGTGCCTGGTGATTCTGATCTGCTTTCGTGCCTCGACATCAGGGTACTCCTTGTCGGTGATAGAGATGATTTTTGCCGCTATCTTTGTTGTCTACATGTGTGACCTGCACACCAAGATACAGATCATCAACCAGCCTTGGAGTGATTTCTTCTGAACCCTTGTAGCGATCATCCTTTACCTGATCACCTCCATTGTGGATTGTGGTGCTTGTCGAGAGAGCAAAACAACTCCAAAATCACAGCGGGGGTATTGTCCTTATGCGCTGCATAACTCTTTGATTATGATACCTACATTACCTTCCCCTTCCCTGATAGCTCAGTTGGTAAAGAATCTGCCTGCAATGCAGGAGACCCCGCTTCGATTCCTGGGTAGGGAAGATCCCCTGGAGAAGGGATAGGCTACCCACTCCAGTATTCTTGGGCTTCCCTTGTGGCTCAGCTGGTAAAGAATCTGCCTGCAGTGCAGGAGACCTGGGTTTGATACCTGGGTTGGGAATATCCCTGGAGAAGAGAAAGGCTACCCACTCCAGTATTCTGGCCTGGAGAATTCCATGGGCTGTATAGTCCATGGGGTTGCAAAGAGTCAGACAGGACTGAGCAAATTTCACTTTCACTTGTTGCAGCAAAGACATATAGCAGCCCCTACTGACCCTGCAGATGGCTGGATATAGGTGAACTGTCTTCATTTCTCTCAGCAACCTGCAAATAAACCTTGAAATAACTCCTCCCCATTCTTACAACATTCCCAGTCAACTCCCAGGCTCCTACTGAGGTAAAAGTGCCTTTATCATAAGAATTTGTCTTCTAGCCTGCCAATCAATGCTCCTGGGTATGTCTACCATTATGGGTGTGCCTAGGCCCGCCTTCTGCAGTATCCAGACAGACATCAGTTCTGCGTGGACAGTGCCCCCACCCAAGAAACAAAATGACAGAAGAGGGTACCTCAGATTTGAGACTATAGGCCCCATGTTGTAACCCACTCTAAATAACACCCTCAGGGTGTATGTGAGGTTGAGAGTGTTCTGTGGGGGAATAAATAAATACGAGGCAGATTATTGGGCTTCCCAGGTGGTGCTAGTGGTAAAGAACCCAATGGCAATGCAGGAGACATAAGAGATGCTGGTTAGATCCCCGGTTTGGGAAGATTCCCTGGAGAAGGGAAAGACTACCCACTCCAGTATTCTTGCCTGGAGAATTCCATGGACAGAGGAGCCTGGCGGGCTATGGTCCATAGGGTCGCAAAGAGGCAGACATGACTGAAGCGATTTAGCATGCACATATGCAGATTATTAGAAAAACTATTACTGCTATTGGCTGTAATACTGAGATGCTATAATATCAAGCATTTTCATTCATTATTTTCATCCTTAAAACAACTCAATGAGGTTGATACTATTAATTACATTTTGTGTGTGAGCAAACTGAAGCTCATAGATGATGGGTGACTTGCTTAAAGTCACAGAACTACTAAATAGCAGAGTTGGGATTCAGGCCTGGGTCTTTCTAGTTCTAAAGATTATATCTTTTGATTATACCATACTTCTAGAATACAGTTTTTCTAAGATTGAGGTGGAAAAGACTGAGGATAAGAGAATGACAAAGTAGATAGCGTAGTCAGGCATTTATTTGAGACTTGAAAAAAATGACATAAATAACAGAAATGGCAGAAAACACATGTAGTTATATGGTGAATAACAAATACACTTAGTTATAGATTGAAACAATTTGCTGCTTTTAACTTTATAAATCTTAAAAGCTTCCAAGATTTATACTTAGGTAACCTATTCAGCCACACATGCTCATTCTGCTAAACATCGAAAATGAGAAATACATACAATTCATCAAAGAAGAATTTAAATTTTGCTTCAACTGGACTTGGAATTTAAATAGATGTGTTGAACTGAGGGTATACAGTTTAGGATTAGCCATTCCTTGGAGCGCATGCGTATGGAACAGTGGTCAGACCTAGGATAACACTCATGCCCCAGATTGTCTGGCAGCAGTTTTGACTCAGCAGATAAGTGCCTAATCATAATTGCTTGGCTAATGATGTGTGTGTTTAATTGGATATCTATAATGATTAAGAGCAATTACTGTTTTTCAAGTATTATATTGAACCTAGAGCAGATATATTGCAAACATTATTAAGGTAATAATTGCTCGGTAAATATTTCATTTTTATAAGCACATTGTGCTTACTCTTAAAAGGCTCTAGAAAATTGGTTTTTAATACCAGTGGTTCCATTATTCAGGCATTACTTCCAGGAATGTTATGAATATTTCATTTGGAATTTGAATGAGAGCTGTCTTTTTTATCTAAGGTATCCAAAGTAATGCATTCCATTCTGAATTCATCACCTTTCCCCACTCCTCTCCAAATGTGCACTGCCATTTTAGGAAAGGGTCCAGTATCGATAGCCTTAACTCAGACTTCTTTTTTATTACTATTCCCCTCCCCACCCCTGGGCCATCCAATTAATCAAGTCCACTGACTTCCCCCTGAGACCTTCTCCCTCTTATCCATTCTTTATCTGCAGCCACAGGGATCGTTTTAGAATAAAATTTGAGCATGTAAGCTCTCCTGCTTAAAGCCATTTAGTGGCTCCTAGTCATAACTCCTTTTAAAATGCTTACAATGCCCCCACCACATGGTGCCTGCCTAATTGCCACCCCTACCTGATGCCACTCCAAGCTGTGTCATTCTGGACTCCTCTCACTTCCTTGAATCTGCATTGCCCTGCTCTACTTCTGAAACTTTGTCCCTGTTTTCCTCTCTGTCTTAAATAGTAGTACTCCTGCTTTTTCCACCAGGTTCAGCACAAATCTCCTTCCTCCGTTAAGCCATTACTGACTGGGCTATGTGTGCTGTGTGCTTCTAAAGTATCCTATATTTCTGCTACCACAAACCCCATCACCTTTCATTTGTGAATTCTCATTTACTATAATATATATATATATATATATACACTAAGTAGCTTCAGTCGTGTCCAACTCTGTGCAACCCCATAGACGGCAGCCCACCAGGCACCACGTTAGCCATGGCTAATAAAAAGCTAGGACAGGTAAATTATAGTATACATATTAGAGCTCATAATGAGTTCCTTTTGAAAAGTGACCCATTATGCATTTAAGTCTGCCAAAACCCTTTCACACAAACCAGAATGGGGAAAGAATGAATCTCCCGTCAGTTGTGCTCTCGCATCATCTTGCTTAATTCCAGCAACACAACCAGTGTTGGAGTTGCCATGATGTGCTTCATAGACTTGGAATCTAAGACACAGATATTCAGTCATTCCATTATTTGATTCTAAGTCATAATATGTTCTGGAGAAGGCAATGGCAACCCTCTCCAGTGTTCTTGCCTAGAGAATCCTGTGGACAGAGGAGCCTGGTGGGGGGCTTCTGTCCATGCGGTCGCACAGAGTTGGACACGACTGAAGCGACTTAGCATGCATGCATGCATTGGAGAAGGAAATGGCAACCCACTCTAGTATTCTTGCCTGGAGAATCCCAGGGACAGAGGAGCCTGGTGGGCTGCCGTCTATGGGGTCGCACAGAGTCGGACACGACTGAAGCGACTTAGCAGCAGCAGCAACAGCATAATATGTTCATTGATACTTAAATTAGGGCTCTTAACTCTACACAAAACCACCTCTCAGTGTTAAAGCCATGGAAAAGCAGTTTGGAAGTTACCATATTATTTTGGAAGTGAGTTCGATTCAACCTGTACAGAAGAATCAGCAGAAGAGCCACTGCTCTTCAAGAAGCAAGGGAGAAAGAGAGGAGTTGGAGATGATTCCAAGTTTGTATGGTTCAGCAATTGGAGGAATGAAGATACCATTAACAGATATGTCGAGTTCAACAGTTTAAATGTTGATGTTAATGTGGGGGGACACATTTCAGCTAGACATTGATTTTCAGGAGGTAGAGGAGGAGCTCACTTTCTGTATCTAATTATAACACTTCTGTATCTAATTATAATAATTCTCCCTGTATTCGTGAATTATGAAAATGGACACAAGAAACCTCCAAAATGAGAAAATAGTCAGAGTAACTAATATTTAATAAATGTAACTTATTTTAAAAGATACTCTTCTGATTAAAAAAAATTTTTTTAACAAATCTCACTATTTGAATCTAGTAATCTAGTAATTTCAATGTTTTTTATTCATGAGTTTTCAAACAATGTGGTTAGTTTTTGATTTATTTCAAAGGGTTAGAAATTTAATAACTATTAGCTTTATTCCATTTGTAACCAGAATTCACAAAGCTTTTCTAGATACTTTGGTTCCTAGCCTATTTAAAGTCAGATCACTTATGGTGGAGGTAGAGTTTACTATATGAGTAAATAGCCTGTGATGTTTTTACACATAGTTAGGTATTTGGCTTATATGTGCATACGTACGTGTGTTTGTGTATTGGAATATTTGTGTGTGTGTGTGTGTGTGTCCTAATAGTTTATTCTTCAACAGGGGAAAATAGCATAAAGTGATGTTATATCATTGAGGCAAATTATTCTAAAACTTGAATTCCAAAATAACTATTGTTCTCATTCTTCCATTTTGTGTATTCAGTTGTTTTTATGAGCAGGTAGATATTTATTTATATGTAAAGAGTGTGATTATGAAATTGTTTCCCAAAATGATGGAAAATTGCTCCATCCAGAGAATGAAACAACAAAAACCCAGAAAGGTTACAAATTTCCTAGCTTTTCTTAGTTCACACATTACATTTTCTTCAGCTTTCTTGCCAAGGTCAAACTGTCATTATATTCTAATCAGACTGTCAAGATATATCTCTTTGATAATGCAGGTTTTAGTAACTTATTTCACAAACAGCCTTAATAAGCACTATAATTATCACTATATCGAATTACTAAAAGTGATACAAAGTCATTGAATTAAATTCATAGATATACGTCTGTCCATAATATAGAAAAGACTCATAGATTTAACTTAGATTTAAGTTAACTTATTATAAGTTAAGTTAAGTTAATAAATAAGTTAAATTATTTATAATATTTATATTTATATATTTATAATATAATAATATAATATTATAAATAAATAAGTTAAGTTATTTAACTTAACATAGATTTAAGACTCATCTCCCAACACTTTCTAAGGGCCTCTGAAACACTAAGGAAGATATGAAGGGCCAAGCACGGAGAAGGCAACATGAACAAACAGACTGGGAGGGAAGAGATGAATTTGGAGGTCCCTAGTCTTGGCAGCTGGGATGTTTGCACCAGGACCTTCCTTTCTCTCCACCTCAGGCTTTTTGATCTCCAGGTGGACTATTTTCTCAAGTGCCAAGACAATGTGTTACATCTGGTCAGAGTCCTGGTGTTTTCTCAGAAGATAGAATATAGTAACAGTACGTCGTAACAACTTCAAAAGGTAAAATTTCAGGTAGTATGGAAACTGATTTAGGAAGATATTTTCCAACATCTCTAAAATCTTAACCACATAGGTGCTTCCATCCCTTACAGTGCTTTTTTTCTTTCTTTGTAGTTTTATCTGTGTAGTTTGACAGCCTTGAATGGAGCTTGCATTCTCCAAGTAGACCACAGTACCCACAGTATCCTACATGGAGCCCGGGCATGCATCTGTCTGGACCCTGTGTGGGTATGTCAGCTTAAGCCCCAGGTAAATTCTGCTACCAAATTATGTCTTGTATTGCTGGAACAGCAACAGATCACTACTTGGTCAAAGTCATGAGTAGAAAATGGTGAGAGAAAGGATAGAATATTCAAAGTTTGAAGCTTGCTCCTTAGCAAGTCTAAAATAAATACAGAAATAGTTTTCTCCATTAACTACATAGCTTAGTTAGATTTGTTGTTGTTGTTAGAGGTTTGATAATTTACTGTTCTCCTTGAATGCGACTATGAAATAGAGCAATTAGAAAGCTGTTAGAAACTTTTCCTATCTTAAGTTTGATACCAAATGTCCCCTTAAGCTCCAGGAATGGCTGATTACAATGTCCTCCATGTGTACTATTGTGTAGAAACAAAAAATGAACATCTGTTTATTCAGTGGATGTAGATTAGCCTTATTTCTAATGAATATATTTTATATTTAATGAAATTTGGTAGTGTTGGAAAAAAACAAGTTTTAAAAGGGCGAGCCACTTTCTTGGCATAACGCAGGCAGTAAGTAGCCATCTGAGAGCCAGATCCAGGCCTGAGTGATCCCAGCATCTCTACTTTTAAGTGGCACATGCCTGCCTCTCCAAAATAATAGTTGCCATTTATCAAGCATCTAATATTTGTACTGTATCTTACAACACTATAACCTAATTCTCCCAAATATCCTATGGTAAACATTTCTGTACTGAATTGAAATCTATCTTAAATTTTGCCACATACTGTTGATCTTACCACCAATATACATGTGTCAGATTATGCCTCAAGTAGGTTTCTGATGAGGTAAGGGATGGTGACTTACTATTTTATCCCCTAAAGCAGTTAACACTGTGCCTTAGCCAGAATAGGTGCCCCAAAAGTTTGATGGGTTGCCACTGGATTTGAAAAATCTGTTTTTTATCCATTTAAATTTAATAGCCCATGAGCATCTAATATCTACTGGATACACTACTAATTTTAGTAGCTATATCTACTAGTTTGGAATAAATAGTAAAATTTTACTCTAATGCCAGTTCTTAAAAGCTTAAAGCCAAAAGATGGAAAAAAATCTACAGTTGTTTCCTAGAGAACTGAGCATGATAAATGCCTCTGTGTCTTGGTCAGAATTAATTGTACTGTGGTCTGAGCAGTTGGAATTTGTTATTACAGTTGTATCCTGGTTCACCCAGGTGTATTATTCTCTGTTACCTAGTCTACATGTTCTTTAAGGATTCAGAATAAGGACTCAGTGAATAGTTAATTGAATCGAATGTATAAATCAATAAATAGCTTTAAGAGTTGCAGGTGAGAGGAGTGTATTAGACTGACAAAGCCAAGCAGTGAATCAGATTAGATGGGAAAGTTTTGAGATTTAAATAAGTCTTGGGCTGCAATTTAATTAAGATTATTTGGAAAATATGGAGACTGATTTGCACAAATGAGTCAGTCTAGACTAAGTCTTAAGAGTTGGCAAAGGAACCAAAAGAAGGAAGCAAAGGAAGCAATCTTGGGCGGAATACGGCACAAGGACAGTGTTTGGAAGGAGATGAGAACACATGGAGTAGAAGCAAATGTGAGCAATCAAATGAGAGTTTAATATGGCTCAAGGTTTTTTATACTCCATATTTCTTTCCACACACTATTAGAAATATGAATTGCACTTTTTTTTTTTTTTTTTTGGTGGGGCCAAGTGGTTTGCAGGATCTCAGCTCCCAGACCAGAGATTAAACCTGGACCCTTGGTAGTAAAAGTGTGGAATCTTAACCACTGGACCACCAGGAAATTGCCATGAATTGCATTTTTGATTGGATACAATCTTTCACAAAGATATTTTGCTTGCAGTATATATTTCCATAACTTTATAGACATCAGTAGTGTTCTTGTTTTTTTTTTAATTCCCAAGAACTCCTATTTCATGTAAATTATATTTGTAAATCAGACATGGTCAGTTGAATAAATACCACAGTATAAGACCCATAACAATTTCACAATTGTGTATCTTATCCTGATGAGGAATTAGGAGTTATGGTACATTTTTTCTCTTATCAAGAATCACTGCCTCATGGGAACACTGATACTCCCTAATGCAGTCAGGACTGGAAAAGAGCTGGGCCATGTTCTGATAAGAAATGAAGGTTTTAGGAGAACTTAGCTTTTCTCAGTGTGGATATGATGATGCAGGGGGATCGCATGTCTTCATTATCTATTTGGTTGCAGACACTGTGCTCTGCATTTTCTTACACTTCAATGTCCTATTTTTAAAAGGAGGAAACTGAGCCCACAGAGGTCAGCTGCACACCTAATGTCTCACTACCAAGAACTGGCAAAGCTGGAATTCAAACCCAAGTCTTACTCCAAAGACATTGCTTTACCCACTACGAATACTGCCTTTCTGCATTGTGCAAAAGTACCTTAGGGTTATTTTACTTTCTGTATTACCCATGGGTAGGAAAACAGAGGCCAAGAAAAAGAAAGTGAATTGAACTTATCATCATTCTGTCATATTTCACTAAGGTATTTCTAATCAAAATCAACATAATAGGTCAGCAGTGTATGAAAGTGGAAGTGTTACTCGCTCAGGTGTCTCCAACTCTTTGTGACCCCATGGATTGTAGCCTGCCAGCCTCCTTTGTCCAGGGAATTCTCTAGGCAAGAATATTGGAGTAGCCATTCCCTTCTCCAGGAGATCTTCCCAACCCAGGGATCAAACCTGTGTCTCTTGCATTGCAGGTGGATTCTTTACCATGTGAGCTACCAGGGAAGCCCATACTATTATTTAAAGTGGGCAAAAGTAGTAATCCTGCTGATATAAAGCAGCACTACTTCATAGTTTTATAACTTGCTCCTTTCATTTTGCTTTCATTTAGTTTAAAGATTATACCAGTCCTTTGAATACAAAGTATAGCAGACTTTGACATGACTAAGGACTGGACGGAGAAGGCAATGGCAACCCACTCCAGCACTCTTGCCTGGAAAATCCCATGGATGGAGGAGCCTGGTAGGCTGCAGTCCATGGGGTCGCTAAGAGTCGGACACGACTGAGCAGATTCACTTTCACTTTTCACTTTCATGCATTGGAGGAGGAAATGGCAACCCACTCCAGTGTTCTTGCCTGGAGAATCCCAGGGATGGTGGGGCCATGCCGTCTATGGGGTTGCACAGAGTCGGACACAACTGAAGCGACTTAGCAGCAGCAGCAGCAGCAAGGACTGGAACCTCATCTTTGGCTCACAATTATTCCTATTGATTGGGCCATTTGGCTGCACAGACCGAACAGTTATGGGAAAGTAAATCAATCAATTGTACAGTGTATGAACCTCTGAAAGCCACATGCATCACTTATGTTTAAATCATTGAGCATGGTTTGACATTCAATAACTCATAAAAATAACTGCTGAGGAGAAAAAAAAATAGGCTTTTCTGACAGTCATTAGAAAGTAATACCAGTTAAACCTTGAATAGTCTACAAACGTTGGACCTTTCTTTCTTCTGTACTGTCATTAATATTCATAAGACAAAATAAATGCTGGAAAATAAACAATAATTGTGGATCAGAAGGTATTACAACCTTATTCTCAAAGAAGATGAGAAAAAAGAATGAAACAAAACTGTATGGACTCTGGGTTCAGCACAGCTTTTACTTGAATACATTTGATCGGAGGTCCCTGGGAATGACAAGACCCCCCAGGTCTGGGGCTGAGATGTCTTCCTCATCCTTAATATTCCCAGGAAAGTCCTCAGTGTGATTTCTGGAACTTGCACTCAAAGTGCCCATTGCCTTTTGATGATAAATCATTCATTTTGTTAAACAGAGAGTCTCCATGAAGAGAGATTATGAGCATATGAATGCCCTAACACTACAAATAAACCTTCACTCTAACTTGATGACCTGCAAAACCTCCCATCATCAAAAATCCTTGGAGCCTCTCTGAACAACTCAGTCTAATAAGTCCGGCAATATTCTCTGTCATCCTGTGTCTCAGGATTTTAAATTGAGAGCCTTGAAAATCTTATTAATTAACTTACTGTCAGATTCCTAAAATGAAAGCTTCATTTAGAAAGTCACACGCTATTTCCACAATGAACTATGGCTTCTTTTTTCAGTGTGTGGAGACAAACATCCCAGTCAATTGGAAATCCCAGTTGTCTTTACGAATAGACTTACCCTCAAGGTTGAAAGGAGATACTAAGCTATTGAATTCATATGTCTTATATTAAGTAATTTTTAGGAACATGATGCATATGAGAAAATACTTTTGTATTTATTCCTCATTTCTAAGACTATGTGGAGCAATAAGTGTGGAAGAGAAAATCAGTCTCCCCCAAATTTGGCTGTGGTAGAGGGAGTTCAATAAACATCTCCCATTTTACATTACATGTCTAGTTCCACCTATTAGAGATCTACAACAAACTTCTAAATGATGCCAAAACTACTGGATGCTTACCCATATCTTTACTAAGCTCCTGGCCTCCTACAGCTTACTCATGTTTAATAGGCATTAGTTCCATTAAACTTAATTGTAGCCGTACTGTCTCTGTTTAACAGTAAGTTGGAAAAGAATGGATGCCACAAACTTTAATATTCAGAAGCCCTATTCTAATCGGGCTCTTTACTGGAAGCCTGTGTCCAGCTCTGGCTCCAAAGGGCTAGGGACAAGGAGAATTTGGATATAAATCATTATTGGGTACTGAGAATATTCAATCCAGAAAAGAAAATAATAAAGAATTGTGTATTTAAAAAGGTGAGGAGGGAGTTCCATGGTGACCTAGTGGTTAGGATTCTGGGCTTCACTGCCATGAGTTCAAATCCCTGGGGAACTAAGAATCCCACAAGTCACAGAAGCATAGCCAAATAAATAAATAAATTCTTAAACAGTGAGTAAATGCATTTCTATTGATAAGAGTAAATGAGTTATTTTAGAATAAATAATTTTTTATAAAAAACTATATTAATTCCTAAAACTATTTGGTATTGAAAACTAGTTGTTTCTATGAACTCTTCTCTGATACATATAAAATGGAGCAAGTGTCAGGGACTTGGGTTGATTTCTATATCTTTCATAAAGATATGTGGTGAGATTAGATATTTTCTGAAATTCTTTCCTAATAGTTTTCTAGTTTTCTGATTGTATGTGCTTAGTCACTCAGTCTTGTCAGACTCTTTGCTACCTCACAGAGTTCCTCTGTCCACAGGATTCTCCAGGCAGGAATGCTGGAGTGGGTTGCCATTCCCTTCTCCAGGGGATCTTGCCAATCCAAGAATCAAACCCGAGTCTCCTGCATTGCAGGCAGATTCTTTACCATGTGAGCTGCCAGGGAAGCCCAGTTTTCTGATACTGGTAGCCAAATAAATATAGTCTTCTCATAAGCCTACTAAATACAAGTGATGTTTAAATCTAGAAATGTGATGAAATAAATTGCAAAAAGTGACATTGCCATTTATTTCTAAATAGAGATTTATATTTATTTAAATAAAAATATAGGAATCAAGCCAGTTAACTACATATTGTACAAGAGTAAAAAAGAAATAGCAAGAAGTACAACAGACAATGAGACTTACTCTATCATCTCAGAGTGGTTTTCATAAATAGGCACTTAATCAGAAAATGAACTAAAAATTCAGAAAGATAAGCAGTCGGCTACAAGGTTACTCAAACGGGCAACCCTAGAAAACATTTGAAAAAGATGAAGTTTGTCTATGGTGTGCCTCTACCCCCACATCTCTGGCTTCTAGTATCTTTCTGTTACCATTGGCTGTTCAGAGTCATTCCAACCCTCTCCACCATAAAGACACACCCTTCACTTTTAAATTGTTTAAGTATGATGCCTTCAATTTAATATTTTTTGTCTTGTGTCCCATTACTTTGAATTAAATTAACTAATCTATGCTCCAGGGTGATACATCCTTAACAGGTTATACAACTGTTTCTGTGGTGCTTCTACTGCTGAGAATTCTAGGCCATTGGTAAGAAAGAGACTGATGTGCCTTTTTGTTGCCCCTGGAATCTTAATCAGGTGCTCTCCTCATCTATGTGTTTACACAAGCAAAGATGAACTTGGAAACAATCTGGATTTACATGTTGAAATATCTTTCTATCAAATGTAAACAGAATGTATATGTATTTCTAATCTAAAATTAAATCATTCTTTCAAATATTCTTTTATAACAGACTATTTCTGCAAACTCCTTAAAGTAAGCTATATCTAATTCATTTAATAATGATTATAATATATCAGTCTTATCATATGAATTGGAAAGATCTGTTAATCAAGTCTCTAAAATGGAAAATTTAATTTCCTTTGCTTCATTAATTGACAATAAATATTTTCAGAGATTTGAATTTTAAACAGCATTAATGATAGGTGATTCCAAAATACTCATATGGGTCCTGGGCAATTTCAATACATTGAAGAGACTTGTTTATTTGCCAGAATTTAAAGCTGCACCTGATTTTTAATTGTCAAAGAACACATTGCTTTTGAGGACAACAAGCAGCAACTGCTTTTAAAAGCTCATTTAACAATTAACTTTTTTTTTGTTTTTGCTGTTATCATTTGTTTGATAGAGTGTTCATATAATATTTGAAACAAAGAACTGTTCGATAGGGAAGAAACATTTAGAACAGATGAAATTATGAAGATTCTGTTCTTCTTGTTATGTCTTTTCAAGGTTAGCATCGAGAAGTTCTAGGACACTGTAGAGAAGCCAGCCATCTTTTCAAGGTTAGCATAGAGAGGTTCTAGGAGAAGTCAGCCACTAGAGCAAAGGCAGTGACAGAAAATTGCTCTAAAATTACCTATTCATTTATCTGTAAACTATAGGTACATATCATTTGCACCTTTTATTCAACCAAATATAAGTTAATATTTACTGAGATAACATGCTGAAAAATGATTTTAAAATGCTTAGCACTTCAAAGATACAGGATCAAATTACAATTCTTTGTTTTCAGCAGGAATAAATTTGCTAATTTATTTCCCATTAAATGAACAGCTTTCTGTATTTGAGCTCCATGGCTAATATTCTATTAAAATTTTACTTTCTTATCTTAAATATGTTTCTCTAATTAGAAAGGGATCTGAAAAAAATCAAAGACTTTCACCTGAGTGAAATAATTTAAAACAAATCATTCACTACAATTCATGCAAACTCATTTTATCTACCCTTACTGTTTATACTTGCAAAATATCCAACAACAAGTCCTATTGGTTACAAATTAATGCTGCGAGCTTTGCTGTCTTTTGTTTCTAGAAACAGCCCTTAAATGTGAGATTAAAATCACCCCCATTCAATAAGTGCTTGTTTGTGTATTGCAGATCATAGTCCTTTATCAGGAATAATAATGCAGCTTTACTTTTTATGGGAAATGGAGAATAAAACCTCAACAAATGGATGCAACTCTTCAGAATGGCTCTCAAATGGGCAGTGCTGAAAATTGATCTGGTTACTTGTCAGTTGCATTATTCAGAGATGACATCAGCATCAAAGCTGTATCCAATTGTGGCTCATTGCCCACCCCGTGACAACCTTTGATAAATTAAAAAACCTACTCCATAAAGATATAAGCATCTCCAGGGTTGTAATTTGAGCTATGAAACCTAATTAAGCAACTTTCCACCAGGCTCATTAATAAGCACTAAACCAGGTTCTATACAAACACCTGAACACATGAATGTGAATGCTAACAAAACATTTCATAGTATATCACCACCAATAAGTTATTCTAGAGGAAAAGCAGTTAGATGAGACAGTTTTCATACTATCTGATTTTGATTATATTAGCTTGTTAGATTATTTCTAACTGAAAAACAGAACTGAAATCTTTTGACAATGGCATGCTCTTTGATGTTCTTCAAACAATTCTATTCTATTGCTTTGGTACATAAGATATCATGCGTCTTTACCTGGAGGGTTATGTTCATTGAGAATCACAAGTGATGCTGGTGTAGGTCTTCTTTTCCTGATCTGGGAACAATAAAGAACCAGCTAAGGTCAGAGTCAGTTGCTGCTCCAGGCTGCTCTATAGCTTGCAAGCCTATCCCATCCTCATCTTTCCCCAATATAGAGAGTAAATTTCTGGGAGGCACACAGTAGGTTGCTCACTAATTTTATTTTCAATAAAAAAAAGTTAGACAGTAGAACTGGCAGATGCTAGTATCACCTTCTTTAATCAAAAACTACATTTTCACAGAACAGAAATAGTTGTATGTAATCAAATGATGCCACCAAATATTAAGGCTGAAGTGCAGTGAAGGTACAAGGATGACTTGCTAATTTCAGTGGCTCTCTTGGAGCCTCATACATTGATGATGCTTTCAAGATCCATTACCCTTATTTCTAAACAGGGTAAGAGCAGCTTGCTGCTGCTAAGTCCCTTCAGTTGTGTCCAACTCTGTGCGACCCCACAGATGACACCCACCAGGCTCCCCCATCCCTGGGATTTTCCAGGCAAGAACACTGGAGTGTGTTGCCATTTCCCTCTCCAATGTATGAAAGTGAAAAGTGAAAGTGAAGTCGCTCAGTCATGTCTGACCCTTAGCTACCCCATGGACTGCAGCCCACCAGGCACCTCTGTCCATGGGATTTTCCAGGCAAGAGTACTGAAGTGGGTTGCCATTGCCTTCTCCCAAGAGCAGCTTAGAAAACTCAAATTTCCGGCAGGTTAAATTTAACAGCATACATACTTAACTTCAATTAATATTTTAAACTTTTCTTATTTTCTAGATTATTGTTTAGAACAAATTAACAAAGAATGAACATGGCTCTTACAGAAGTATGTAATTCATTTAAAACTAATAGATTTGGTTTGTGGTGGTTTTTTCCCCTTATTTTAAGAGTTACAGGAACATATTATTAGAATTTCTAATGTATCCTTGATTATTTAAATATGCAAGTAAATTCCCAAATTAGTAGAATAGTGGATAAATTTTACTAACAATATCTTGTCCAGGATAGAACCAATGTTCATTTAACATAGATACAGATTCAAGGTTGCATCTATCTGTCTTGAGTTTGGGTGAATCTACTTCAGATTATCAAAACATCCTAGGAAGATAAAAGTCTCAGATTCAATAATTATTTTCAAGACTTTGTATATAATATTTGTAAAAGGATTCAGGAATAAGTTAAGTTTTAAGAAGTTAATAATTATGTAGGCAAAAATTTTATTACAAATGATCTTTTTACTAGTTGCATTGAATCAAGAGTCTAAGTAAATCTGAATATGAAAGGTGATACAGTAAACCAGCCTCCCATGAAGACAGAAAGAGATAGAAATAAAAATATATAGATATATTTAACTTGGAAAAATATCCAGGTTGTGTTAAAATACTATTTTTAATATCTGAATAAAATGTTTTTTAAATTATACACATACCTATGATCCTGTATTACATATATTTATAGTTGCTGCTTTTGATACACAATGAAAACATAAAATATTAAGCCCATGATCTGAAATTATTGAGATTTAATGCTTTCATTGTTAGGTGAATATTTTGATTTGTATAAATAAAAAAATAAAAGCCTTCTAATTCTGAAAAATAGTATAAGTTTCTCTTAATATTGAAGCTGTTATTTCAATAAGCAAAAGCAAACAGATTTTTGGATCCAAATCTATATTGGTAATGTGATCATTTTTCCTTAAGGGGTGCTAATTTTGTATCACATGAAATATTGCATTTAGCCAATAGTTCCTTCACTGAAACTCAAATACAAGTGCATATGAAAGCAAACTTATTTCTCATTCACATATTCTGGGAAGTCACAAAGTTAGGCAAATTCAAGAGGTAGAGAAGCTTTTAATTAATAACAAGAATGTATGTCTGTATTACTTATGTATAGGAACTGGTCCCCACCCAGTTGCACTTACCTGCTCAGCTGCTTCGGGTGCAATCTGACTCTGGAATAAAGGCACAGCAAATTGTATCTTTTTGGGACTGTTTGGCTCCATAATAATGATGAGAATTAGTCAGAGATGTGAAGGACTCAGGAAGACGAACCCCAGGTGGTGTTTGGGATGTGTTTCCTCAGGAGCACTCCACCCAGCCACACAGAGTGCTTTGTAATAAATAGCTGTAATTCCAGAGCGAGCAAGTGAAGATGCCGAGGTCTGAATAACTCTCTTCTTCAACATCCACAGTGATGCCTGGCTTGCCTGTTCCCCACCAATCCCTTAGATCCTCTCAGCACAATACAGAAAGGAACAAGCTAATTGTGTGGCTCTTCACTAATATACACATGCCAAGCATTCACTCAGCAGCTAATTGAAAAATGCAATGCTAGCCTTGAAGGACCTGCTGCCCTGGGATTTGAAAGAAAGGCTCTATCCACTGTACATTACTAAGCGGCTGCTCAAAAGTGCATTGTAAGCTCCCTCTGAGTATTGCAGGGATGGGCCATTCATTATTGATGAACATAAAGCAGGAAGTTTTTAGAGTTGGGGGCAGGGTTTGGGTATAGAGTCATTTCATTTCTCTTGGAGTACCTTATCAGTCAGACACCTTAGTTATTTCAGATCCAGCTACCAAACTGATGAATGGCCATGGAGGGTAAGCCACAACCAATAATATCAGCTGTATTTATGCTGTGAGATCTCCTTAGGTAAGACTGATCACAAGAGACAGAGCATCTGTTGTGTAGTGAGAACATTACCCTCCTGGCTGAGCAAATCTCAGTTCAAGTTCCATTTCTACTTCTAACAAGTTCTGTGGCCTCAAGCAAATCAGAGGCAGTGTCTTGGCCCCCACACCTTCCTCAGAAAAACAAGGGGTTTGGACTTGATGACCTTTAAGCTCCTGTTCTGTTCCAGCATTCTATAATTATAGTCCACAATTTTCATTAGAGTGAAAAGTATTAGAGTGCTAAATTTAGCAAATTGCTTGAAAGTTACTGCTGCTTCAATGACCTCTATTTCCCGATGGCGCCAGTTATAGCCTCTGATTTGGAAGAATACAGAAGTGACTAGACATCAGTGGAAACCTGATGGGATCCAACACTGTGATTCATTGTTAATAATGGGGATATATGCAAACAAAACGTCTTAGGAGAAAAAAGTGTAAAGGGGGAAATCTTCAGAATGATAACAGTCATATAATAAGGATTACGGTCATATTAGCTAGTGGTGAAGGTAGAGGGGGTCAAATGGTCTGCTCTTCACATCTGTTAATATATAAGGGGAAACAATAGCATAGCCAGATGGTCTTCATGCATTCAACTCCTTTTGCAAAGGAAGCCTTAAAATGATGCTGCTTTAATAGAAGAGAGAACTTGAGTTCTCTACTTCCTTATTGAAAGATAGTGTTTGATGAATGCTAGATTTTTTAACACAGATTTTTCAATATGTTTTGGACTTGAAATGGCAATCCACTCCAGCACTCTTGCCTGGAAAATCCCATGGATGGAGGACCCTGATAGGCTACAGTCCACGGGGTCGTGAAGAATCGGACACGACTGAGCCACTTCACTTTCACTTTCACATTTCAGTTCAGTTCAGTTCAGTCGCTCAGTCGTGTCCGACTCTTCGTGACCCCATGAATCACAGCACGCCAGGGCTCCCTGTCCATCACCATTTAGACATTTGTTATTATTCCAGATATTTACAAATGAAGTTTTTTCTCTTTTTTAAAAAAAATTTGAGTCCATACCCAGAATCCATTTTAATGATTTAAGTATGCAGCGTTCTGTGGAAAGATGATAGAAAGTGATATACACGTTACTCAAGTAGTTTTCTATACCCTCTAGGGGAAAAAGCAAATGAAAATGTGGATGTGTAAGCACTTTCAGGTGGAGAACACTGCTGACCAGCAAGAAATCTTGTGATGGGTTCATCTTTATAGTTTCAAGAAGAAACTTACAAATTACATTTTGTGTAACAGTTTACAAATTAAAATATGAATTGATATCATTAAAGGAGTTATTTCTCCTGTGTATTTCTTCAAATTACATGTAAGGAAAATAGGACCATTTCTAGTGAGTAGTTAATCCAAAACTTCATTTAGTGTAATAATTAAGAGGATGCATTTGGTAGCCTTGAGTTCAAATCCTGTTTCTGCTACTTAGTTTATCAAGGTTCAGCAGTAAGAGAACTTCCTTTTAGTGAAGTTTAGATGGATTATGTGAATTTATTTAAAATGAGTTATTTGCAAGAGCTCATTACAAGGCCAGCACACCATAACCACTGAGTAAAATAGCTAGATTTTTCAAAGGTGAAAATACAATTTTAATCTGGATTACAATGGATCTCTACCTATTTAGAATAATTTAATATCAGTTAGAACAATAGGTGGTAAAGTGAAATACCACATGTGCATTACAGCATAAACATCACTAAACAATTCTCAATAACTAATTCTCTGTTTTGAATAGTTCGGCCAGAAATAATACCGTAAATAGTATTGACTATCTAGACCCTTTTAGGGAGAAGGCAATGGCACCCCACTCCAGTACTCTTGCCTGGAAAATCCCATGGACGGAGGAGCCTGCTAGGCTGCAGTCCATGGGGTCGCTAAGAGTCGGACACGACTGAGCGACTTCACTTTCACTTTTCACTTTCATGCACTGGAGAAGGAAATGGCAACCCACTCCAGTGTTCTTGCCTGGAGAATCCCAGGGATGGGGGAGCCTGAAGGGCTGCTGTCTATGGGGTCGCACAGAGTCAGACACAACTGAAGTGACTTAGCAGCAGCAGCAGGCCCTTTAAGCTGCTTCTTCATCAGGCCAACTCCCGTGCATTTCAGGCCTCAGCTGAGTGTTACTGCTTCTAGGTAGCTTTCATAGACCTCCTCCTACCCACATTGCCTTTAGAGCCACCTCTTCTGTGTTCCCAAAGCACTCACAATATCTCTACTTAGTACAATAACTGCTGGTCTGTCTTTTAACTGTTTAGCATTTTCAGAGCCGCTCATTCACACAGCAAGTGTTTGTTGAGAAGATACTGCAACCTACTCCATGCCAGGCGTTTTGCTGTGGCATTAAAGGAGACATTGTGTTAACGGTGTTTGAAGTCCTTTTAAAGCTAAATTATTATTCCAAGAACCACTTAAAATGCAACTTAAATTTTAAATAATCTAAAAATTTTAGTATGTTTATATGGGGAGTATAGTTCCCTGCTGGCTCAGCTGGTAAGGAATCCGCCTGCAATGCGGGAGACTTGGGTTCAGTCCCTGGGTTGGGAAGATCCCCTGGAGAAAGGAAAGCCTACCCACTCCAGTATTCTGGCCTAGAGAATTCCATGGACTGTACACTCCATGGGGTCACAAAGAGTCCGACTTTTTTAATTTAAATTTAAATAGTTATGGTAAATATTAGGTGAACATTTTTTTCTTCCTGTTAGAGATAATAGTAATAGTGATACTTACCATGTGCCAGGCACAATTCTAAGTGCTTTATCTGCATTAACTTATTGAATATTATTAACTTATTCATAACAACTCTTTGAGCTAGGTACTTTTGCCATCTCTAATTTGAAATGAAGAAACCGAGAATCAAAGAGTTTAGGTAATTTGCCCAATGTCATCCAGCTAATATGTGGCAGAGAGAGCATTCAAATGCAGACAATTCTGCATCAAGCCTGGGCTTTAATCACAATGGCTACTTTCATATAAGGGCTTATAAAGAACCCATCTGCCAATGCAGGAGACATAAGAGACATAAGGTTTGATCCTTGGGTCTGAAGATCCCCTGGAGGAGGAAATGGCAACCTACTCCAGTATTCTTGCCTGGGAAATCTCATGGACAGAGGAGCCTAGCGGGCTATAGTCCATAGGGTCACAATTGAAGCAACTTAGCATGCATGCAGAGAAGTCCAGAGTAGGCACCAGAATCGCTGCAGGGGTTAGATGTTCCAACCACAAGAGTCCAGTGGTAAAAGACCATAAGGTGACATGGCATATGAATAAAAGGAAAGAAAGTAGTATGATTAAAGGATACAAGTAATCATGATCTTACATTTCAAATTATAAATCAACATGCTGCTGCTGCTAAGTCGCTTCAGTCATGTCCAACTCTGTGCAACCCCATAGACGGCAGCCCACCAGGCTCCCCTGTCCCTGGGATTCTCCAGGCAAGAACACTGGAGTGGGTTGCCATTTCCTTCTCCAATGCATGAAAGTGAAAACTGAAAGGGAAGTCGCTCAGTCATGTCCGACTCTTAGCGACCCCATGGACTGCAGCCCACCAGGCTCCTCCATCCATGGGATTTTCCAGGCAAGAGTACTGGAGTGGGGTGGCATTATGGAGAATTTAGAGTTTGATATTATGTCACCAAGCTGACTTGAAAGAAGGCAGTTAGTTTTTCTTTTCCTTCAAGTAATGGCTGCTATCATTAAAGATTTAAAAAGCTTCTAGAATAAGCAGTACCTATAGTCTCTCTTCAAGATAAGAGATTCTATGATTAGAGAAGGCAAAACATCAGGCCAACAGACCATTAGGCCTTCCTAATTTTACTCTGTAATATCTGTCTGACTTTATTTTTCACAGCTCCTCAAGACCCCCATTTAGTTACACTTTACCCCATAGCCAGCCTTTCTCTGGCCTCCTCTTCCTTCCTGGGAAGCTTTCCACTTATCCAAATTGGTTCATCCTCTAATTCTACTTCCTTAAAAAGTCACCTTCAAATTCTCCAAACAAGAGAAATCATTCCCTTTTTTCCTCTTGTGGTATTTAATTATATGTGGTTTTATGTTACTCTCCACGACTTTCCTTTGTGTTCCTTTGGACTCCCGTCCTCAACACCTAATCCTTTTCTATCTTGTCTTATTATATTCTTAATATAAACAGAATATAATATAAATCCCCACCAACAAGATGTTGGGGATCTAGCTTCTAAATAACCCTACTTAGGCTTCGTCTGTCATGTTGTCAGGAAACAAGGTGTTGCAGTATACTTGAATTTGCCCTAGTCTGTAGCTCATTCTTTTAAGCACTATTCAGTCCAGTTCAGTCACTCAGTCATGTCCAACTCTTTGTGACCCCATGGACTGCAGCACCCCAGACTTCCCTGTCCATCACCAACTCCTGGAGCTTGCTCAAACTCATGTCTATCAAGTCGATGATGCCATCCAACCATCTCATCCTCTATTGGGCTCTTCTCTTGCGTTCAGTCTTTCCCAGCATCAGGGTCTTCCCAATGAGTCAGTTCTTCCCATCAGGTGACCAAAGTATTGGAGCTTCAGCTTCAGCATCAGGCCTGATTTCCTATAGGATTGACTGGTTTGGTCTCCTTGCAGTCCAAGGGACTCTCAAGAGTCTTCTCTAACACCACTGTTCAAAAGCATCAATTCTTCGGTGCTCAGCTTTCTTTATGGTTCAACTCTCATGTTCATAACATGACTACTGGAAAAACCATAGCTTTGACTATGCGGATCTTTGTCAGCAAAGTATTGTCACTGCTTTTTAATACACTATCCAAGTTGGTCACAGCTTTTCTTCCAAGGAGCAAGTATCTTTTAATTTCATGGCTGCAGTCACCATCCGCAGTGATTTTGGAGCCCAAGAAAATAAAGTCTGCCACCGTTTCCACTGTCTCCCCATCTATTTGCCATGAAATGATGGGACCAAATGTCATGATCTTAGTTTTCTGAATGTTGAGTTTTAAGCCAACTTTTTCTCTTTCCTCTTTCACTTTCATCAAGAGGCTCTTTAGTTCCTATTCTAAGAGTGATGTCATCTGTATATCTGAGGTTATTGATATTTCTCCCTGCAATCTTGATTCCACCTTGTGCTTCATCCAGCCTAGCATTTCGCATGATGTACCCTGCATATAAGTTAAATAAGCAGGGAGACAATATACAGCTTTGACTTACTCCTTTGCACTATATCTTGTTTTTATTTGAGTATTTTAATGGACACTTAAAAATATATTCCATATGTTTACACCTTTTTAAAGGAGTATATATTAATCATAAGTTGTTCTTTTTCCTTTGTGGCCTTCCTGTAAACAACAGTTATTGTACTCTCTGATCTAGAAAGATGTCATCTGAAGCTATTGATATTTCTTTACCATCTTAATTGGCTGAAAATTCCATAGATACATAGTTTTTATAGCTGTTTAAATGCTTTTACCTAATGATTATGGACAGTCATTTTTTTAAATTGTCACTTGTCTTAGTCCATTCAGATTGCTACAACAAATACCAGGGATTGGGTGTCTTACAACAAAAAACGTTATTTCTTACTGTCTAGAGTCTGTAGCCAATAGAATACAGAGGACATGATGATACATGACTGTAGAGTCTAGACCACAAGATGTTGGACTGTCTTGCGCCTCCATCTGGGAATGCATCCAGTAGACACGGGCTACCACCCTGTCAAGAAACCAGAGCCACAGGGAGGGTACATGTAAGCACTCTGGTCGATGCTTATATTTTTGTGTGTAATGTGAGAAAAATGTTTGAAAGAAGATGTCCTGAGATGTTGCTAGGAATATTCTCCGGGAAATATGTCACATCTTCAATCTTTGTATTTTTCTATTTTATGCAATAGGCAGGTATTCAGTTTATTAAAACAAAATGTATCTTCCAGAATAACAATATAATTTCTAAGTAATATTTTTAAATGGTCTTAATTTTCACACATACAAATATTGTTTTCACTCCCTTAAGTCAGAGAAATTGAAATGAAATAGCTTTTTTTTTTAAAAAAAAAAAAAACATGCTTTATCTTTTAATTAAAGACAGTTTTCTTTGAATGAGATCATTATTTTCATAAGAATGCTAAATTAAATGCCAAAAAACCACTGTGTAACATTCATATTTACCTATTACAGGAAAGATTACAGATACACAAAGATTTTTTCAATATACTTGCTGATATATGTAATATAATGCATAGATGCTACAATAATAATTGGAAAAAATCAGGAAAATCTGTTCTCTTGGAATTTCTTTGAAAAACAAAGAATTCTTTCTATTTTTTTATTCTTTCTATCTTTTTAATATTTCTATTTTTTTGGTTGACTTATTGATTCTCTAAGCTTTGATGACAAATAGAATATATCCTTACTTTTACATAATTAAAATAGCGTGAGAGAAAGAGAGGGAATTAACAGGGCAGAAAATTAAGCTTCTTAAACTCTAAGGAATCTCAAAATCTTTTAATCCGAAGAAAGGTTTGAAATATAAATGATATTACGTTCTACAAAATGTGATCAGGCAAAGTGTGAAGTAGGTTGTAGTGATGCTTCTCAGTTAGATAATACTTGAAGGAACAAGTTCTTAACAAGTCCCTCCCAGTCTTACTTTTTTAGACGTTTTTCAAAAAAGAAACTTGAATAGGCAACACATTTTGAAGAAAACAAAATAGGCAACAAATACTCTCCAGCTAATATGCCATCTGTAGTTTAGCTTTTTTAAAATCTGTCATTAAATGCTAGATAGAGAGCAATCAACTTCCTTTTTTTTTAGATTAATTTTTCAAAGCAGGGTTTTGTGAATCACCTAAGGCTGGTTCCTTGTGACCTCATATAATTGATGTCAGACACAATGTGATAGTCAAAATTTTTTTCAGTAGACTCCTAAACCCTTCCATCCATAATACAGATATCAAGGAAAGCCTTTTGTGTACTATCTTTATGGAGAGACTGTTTTAAATGATTAAAGAAGACAAGAAAGGGCTACACTCATGATAATGATGAAGCACTTTATTTTAAAACACGTATAACCTTTTAAAGGGTACTCAGGCATGGCTAGTGGATGGTTATTAGGTAAATCCCAGCCAGCTTCACCCTAATTCTGACCCCTGGGGAACAGTGAGAACTCTAATTCATGGTTCTCAGATTAGGGGCTTCTACCAACCTAACATTGACCTTCTGCTGGTGCTTTGGTCTGTTTCCCCCTCACTCCTTCATGCTTGCTGCTGCTGCTGCTAAGTTGCTTCAGTGGTGTCCGACTCTGTGAGACCCCATAGATGGCAGCCCACAAGGCTCCCCCGTCCCTGGGATTCTCCAGGCAAGAACACTGGAGTGGGCTGCCATTTCCTTCTCCAATGCATGAAAGTAAAAAGTGAAAGTGAAGTTGCTCAGTCGTGTCCGACTCCTAGCGACCCCATGGACTGCAGCCTACCAGGCTCCTCCGTCCATGGGATTTTCCAGGCAAGAGTACTGGAGTGGGGTGCCATTGCCTTCATGCTTGGGCTGTCTTAAATAGTATCTAAACAACCTGGGGGCACAAAGAGAAAATGTGAGTTCCCCAGAAAAGTTCCAGGAAGGGCCCCACTGTGTGTAAGGTTGTGATTGAGATGCTTAAGGTTTATCTTAATTCTGGAAGAATCCTATCTTAGAGTGAACAGCAAATCTTTATGCAAGGAGTATGATCAGTCTTTTCCAATTACAATTTGTGACAAAAATGAACTTTAAGTTCTGTAATAATGTAAAAAAAAGCAGATAAGATTTTTCATTTGATGTTTGGTTGTTTTGGGAAATGTTTTAAAAGCATCTTCTGCTCAACTTACTTACCTGCAAATATTCTCGATGGAATCCAATTTGAAATGTATACTTGCTTCCCCTGTTATTGGAAAGTAGAGTGTTCCTGTGAAAGCCTTTGTAAGCTGAAATGACCTAAAGAAGCAGTTACCATCAAATTATATGAGAATGTTTTTAAGCATTCCCTGACCCACCCAGCTAACCTACTAAATCATACCAAGAAACATATGAAAACATTATATCATTCGCTACGATTGAAATGCCTGTTACATCCAGTTTTATGCTAAGCGTAACGTCCATACAAACTCTCTTAGGTTTTTCTGACATCGTGGGTCATATTTTGCTAACAGTTTCACAAAACAAATCAAGATAAAGCACAGATGCTCAAACACAGTTCAAAACTATAGAGGCTTGAGGCAGAGATGCTGAGTGTAGTTCCATGGAAGGAGCTTGGTGTCATTCTCTTGGCTCAGGGTGTGCACTGCTTCTGTGATGTTACCCTGCAAAATGAAGGCTGAACTCTGTTTTTACTTTTCATCTATTTTTGTAAAAATGAAAGATCCTCTTTGATTTCTTTCAGTTGTTGAAAACAGATACTAATGTAGGTCTTGAAGAAAAGCAAAGTGGTATCAAAGCAATCTTTCAGGTAGTGGGGGAAACCTGTGTACCACTGAGTTGTATCAAGTGAAATATTATGTATCTTACTTTAATTAACATTAGGCAGCTGTCTCTTGGATTTCTTGGGAAAGGGTGACATACATTACCATATAAATCAACTCTAGATATTGGTTACCTTTTAAAAAAGTTTTTTTTAACCTATAAAAAAGATTTTTTTCTTACCTAAAAAAAGGATTTTTTCCCTTTTTTTTACATAAAAAAAGATTTTTTTCTTTTTTTACTTAAAACTCTCTCTATGCACACTTGTATAAACCTTGTATTAGAAATACTCCAAGGTGGCATAATAGACTGACTTAAGTTTTATCTCTTCTCCCTAGATCTTCCTGCCTTTGGTAAACTGCTGATATTTAGGAGATTGCATAAAAGGCAAAATACGGGGAAGACTGGAGGCAAATGTCTACATCAGTCCCCAGAAACAGAAAGCTGGTGCTCACAGTGATTTGGCAAGCTTCTCAAAATCTTTTTTTAAAAAAACCAACAGAATATAATTTTAAGTGAGGTATGCATGTGATTTGTAAACTTTCTATAATATAGATGTCAGTGAGGCTATGATAGTATATGAATGAATACTCTATTCATATTGAATGTAATTTTACTTTTTCAAGAAATATATTTGATTAGAACATCTCCAGAAGGAAGCCAATTATTTTCTGTGCTCTCAGTGTCAGAAAAAGATCTGCTTTGCCAGAAATCCCTTTTCTTCTGACTTATACCACAAGATATGCTTAAAGTTGGCACTTTAACACTCATGATTTTGCCTTTTTTATCGTCATTGTAGAACTTAACAAATACTCCTCTTTATCTTTTCTGCTCATCTCCTGCTCACCTGCATACTTACTATGTAAAATGTTTTTACATATTTAGTAATTTATATGTATTTTTTGTTGTTCCAACTTCCATTTAAGCAAAAATAGATTCTTTATGAGATGATTGCAACTTTCAGCGTCATGTTGTTGCAATTAGCGATCTTTTGGTTCTGAGTAGACTCTGAAAAACAGCATGATCTATTCTTGAGTGTTTGCCCAAGTTTCTGTGTGCAACTTAGGCTTATTCATATCCACAAATAATTGTAAATAACAGAACATTAAAAACTAAAATAATTTGCTGCTTAAGATGAGTCATTTCCAGTAAAAGCAAACCTCTTCATAAGACCATGAAACCTGTATTGAATGTCTCAGGGCGTATGCCACGGTTTCTTGATCATGTTGGTCCGTAGTGACTCTGATCTAGTCTGTAAGTCTGAGTTGCCTATTGATCACATTTATTTCACAGCAATCTGTTATGAGGATCATCAGTACTATCCCACAGTCTGTTTTTCTTGAGAGTTTAAAATATTATACACTCTTTTTTTTTTTTGGTCTGCGATTCCCTGGCCCCCTAGTTGTAAAGGTATGTGACTCACCACATGTAAGTCACATGAAAGTCAGCTTGTGTAAGAGAGGCAGAATGATTTTGGAAGAAAATAAATCATTCTTAATTCAGAAAGAAGATGAAATTTCATCAGGTTGTCTTGTTCTGAGCACTATTTACCAGTTCAAATGATGAGTCATGCAGCAAAATGGATGATTGTGTGCATGCTAAGTCGCATCCGACTCTGTGTGATCCTATGGACTGTAGCCAGACAAATTCCTCTATCATTGGGATTCTCTAGGCAAGAACACTGGACTGGGTTGCTCTGCCCTCTTCTAGGGGATCTTCCCAACCAAGGGATAGAAACTTTATCTCTTATGTCTCTTGCATTAGCAGGCAGGTTTTTTACCACTAGCGCCACAATGGAAGCACCCATTTCGGAGGTGATTCAGTTCAGTTCAGTTTAGTCACTCAGTCATGTCTGACCCTTTGTGACCCCATGGACTTCAGGATGCAGGATTCCCTGTTCATTACCAACTCCTGGAGCCTGCTCAAACTCATGTCCATCGCATCGGTGATGCCATCCTACCATCTCATCCTCTACAGTCCCCTTCTCCTCCCGCCTTCAATCTTTCCCAGCATCAGGGTCTTTTCCAGTGAGTCAGTTCTTTGCATCGAGTGGCCACAGTATTGGTGCATCAACTTTAGTATCAGGACTTCCAATGAATATTCAGGGTTGATCTCCTTTAGGATGGACTGGTTGGATCTCTTTGAAGTCCAAGGGGCTTTCAAGAGTCTTCTCCAACACCACAGTTTAAAAGCATCAATTCTTCAGTGCTCAGCTTTCCTTATAGTCCAACTCTCACATCCATACATGACCACTGGAAAAACCATAACCTGGACTAGACAGACCTTTGTTGGCAAAGTAATGTCTCTGCTTTTGAATATGCTGTCTAGGTTGGTCATAGCTTTTCATCCAAGGAGCAAGCGTCTTTTAATTTCATGACTGCAATCACCATCTGCAGTGATATTGGAGCCCAAAAAAATAAAGTCTGTCACTGTTTCCATTGTTTCCCCATCTATTTGCCATGAAGTGATAGAACCAGATACCATGATCTTAGTTTTCTGAATGTTGAACTTCAAGCCAACTTTTTCACTCTCCTCTTTCATTTTCATCAAGAGGTTCTTAAGTTCTTTGCTTTTTGCCATATGGGCAGTGTCATCTGTGTATCTGAGGTTATCGATATTTCTCCTGGTAATCTTTATTCCAGCTTGAGCTTACAGCCTGGCATATTGCATGATGTACTGTGCATATACATTAAATAAGTAGGATGACAATATACAGCCCTGATGTACTCCTTTCCCAATTTGGAACCAGTCTGTTGTTCCATGTCCAGTTCTAACTGTTGCTTCTTGACCTGCATGCAGATTTCTCAGGAGGCAGGTCAGATGGTCTGGTATTCCCATCTCCTTCAGAATTTTCCACAGTTTGTTGTGATCCACACAGTCAAAGGTTTTGGCATAGTCAATAAAGCAAAAGTAGATGTTTTTCTGGAACTCTATTGCTTTTTCGATGATCCAGCAGATGTGGGCCATTTGATCTCTGTTTCCTCTGCCTTTTCTATATTGGAGGTGATTAGGAGTAGGCAATTAAGAAAGCATGATAAGAAAGTCAGCATAGTTCATCACCTTTCTTCTCTTAGAGAAGAAAGTTAAAAACCTTATTTTCTAAGCACATCTCAGGCCACACCCCCTCCACCACCACTGAACTTCTTCTTCTATATTGAATAACTCAGCCTTTGTCCAACACTGCATCCTTTGTGCATGAGGACACTTGCTCAGAACGTCCTTCTGCCCCACCTTTGTTACTTGACAAATACCTATTCCTTTAGGACTGAGTTCAAATGATCTCTCCTTTGAAATGTCTCCTCAGAATCCACTGGGCTTTCAGAGGTTTTATTCAGACATTATTTTCTATCCTACTAAAAACATTCAGAAAACCAAGATCATGGCATCTGAGTCCATCACTTCATGGCCAATAGATGGGGAAACAATGGAAACAGTGACAGACTTTATTTTGGGGGGCTCCAAAATCACTGCAGATTGTGACTGCAGCCATGAAACTGGGACACTTGCTCCTTGGAAGAAAAGCTATGACCAACCTAAACAGCATATTAAAAAGCAGAGATATTACTTTACCAACAAAGGTCCATCTAGTCAAAGCTATGGTTTTTCCAGTAGTCATGTATGGATGTGAGAGTTGGACTATAAAGAAATCTGAGTGCCAAAGCATTGATGCTTTTGAGCTGTGGTGTTGGAGAAGAATCTTGCAAGTCCCTTGGATGTTTCCAGTGGTCCATGTTTTCAATGGACATGAGTTTGGGCAAACTCCAGGAGTTGGTGATGGACAGGGAGGCCTGGCATGCTATGGTCCATGGGGTCACAAAGAGTCAGACAGGACTGAGTGACTGAACTGAAGTGAAATTCTGAAAATAGAAGATGCCTTAGATGTTTGACAGGAGGGTTGGGCAGGGAACATTTGAAAGGTATACAAATAAATTTTATTTAGGGTCTGAATATGTTACCTGGTTCACTGTCCACCTTGGGAGTACTGTGTCAGAACTCCCATTTGAGTGCCCTGCCCCAGATTTATCCTGTAAATGATGGAAATCAGTGGTTCTCCTTCCTTCTCTGTCTTTGCTGTGGATTTGTAAGTTCCAAGTTATTTCAGGTTCTGCTTCCCTTCATCTCTAGTACCATCCTTCATACAGAGGACTCTCCTAGGGAGGTGACTCACTTTGTATATGAAACAGTCTTTCAGGCTTCATCCTGGGGCAAGTACTGCTGTTGCCAACTGCTTTTGTACAGAAGGGGGAGGATGGGGGTGAGGAGCAAGACAGCTGGCCCAGGTTATCTAAATGAAGTCTTTAATTAATTGCTCTTACTGCTCCCAGGGGCTGCTCCCTGTCTTTGACTTGTTCAGTCTGCGCACAATGGTTCTCCCAGCCTCTTCAGGAAATGCTAAGGCAATATAGAGCCTTCCTTCTCCAGCAGCAGCCCTTACATTACTACTCTCTCTTTTCTGATTTCTCCAGCAAGATCATCATACCTGCTCTTTACCATCAAAACTTCCTTCAAAATTGCTGATTTCTGAGTTCATCTTCTTTACCTAGAGGGTAAAGTGAATTTATTATCTACTAAAATATTTTCTATCATTTCTATGTATACGTGTGTCTGCAATTCCAGTAGGCACAGAAGGGGAGCTGGAGCATGTTTTGGTTCATACTTTTCGTGAATGTATTGATTCTACACTGCAGTAATTATTCTCTGCTTACATAAGTCTCCCCCCTGGAACATGACCCCCAGCTGCAGCACTAAGGTCTTGGCAATCCCCTATTGTGAGCCCAGATGTCTGTAAGTGGGGAGGCTGGATGAACAAGGGCATAGAAATCTAAAAACACAAAAGCTTATGGAAGAGAGAATTCTGATTATTCTGTTCCTGGGAAGGAAAAAAAAAAAAAGGAAAGAAACTGGTGAGGGGATAGAGAGAGAAATTTTTTGTGTGATACTGAGGTTGCTCTTGACCCCTTTCTGAACTCCAGTTCTCCCATTTGGGAAACATGGCTACAGGATGGCCAAGATACTTTTCTTGTTTAATCACTGTTTGGGTCCATGAATTTGCTTCCAGGAATCTATAGGCCTTACCAAGATCACTGATCTCATAGCATCGTACAGATAGAAACAATGTGGTTTACACTCATCCTAAAATAGTGAGGAAATTATTCTTTCATTATTCTTTTTTCTATGATTTATGAGCAGCACTCTTTTCCCTTCAAACAATTCTCCACTGTTATGCTTGGTTTTTCCCCTTTCAACCACCTGTTCTCAATGATATACTCTAGCTGATTCTACTAATTTCTGATAAGGCATTAACTGATAAGAGAAGCAATAGGTGATAAGGACTGAGGGAAGATGCTTTATAGAATTATATACAGTTTTCTGAGGCAGCATTTAATAAAAAATATTATCTTTTCTTCAACTGTAAGGAGAAAAACTACATACAGATCACGTGGGTGAACAACATGGGGGTTAGGGACGCCACCTATGATGGCATCTGATTCTATAGCATGATTACCTAAATTAAGAGCAATTAATTGGCTACTGTAGAAGTTCTAAACACTTAAAAAGATAAAGTCATACTAGTAAAATGATACACAGTGACACTGATATTTGAGGAAGGGCACATTACTTGAAACCTTCTCAAATTATAGTCTAGGGTCAAACAGTCACCTCCCTCTTGCTTGCTATAAGGTTTCAGCTTACAGGAAAATATAACTTTTTTTACAGTCTTATGTGTCTTCACTGATAATATGTTGTATTTTTTCCAGTTGACACTAAAATAACTCATTTCTAATTCTTTAAATTCACGCAGATGTCAAAATATTTCCACATACTTCTACGAGGTGCATCTATTTTTTTTTCTTTCTTTCTTTTTTTTCTTTTTGTGCATCTATTTTAAATTGGAGCTAGAAAATTTTAGGCTGAAGACCAGCCAAAATAAAATATTTTTTATAAAAGATGTGCATTCAGTAGTTGATAGAGTTAAATTTGCTCTATCTAGAGCAGAATTCAAACAGACATAGGAATGAACAATATAAGAGAAATCTTGATTCAGATACATATGACTTAAAAATTAAAATACAAGTTTATCAGTTGAATAAATAAATAATAATATTTAGCACTTATTTTATGTGTGAAAAAAGTAGTTATTCACCAATATAAGCAATTCTCAAAATGTTGTTACTAGATTCAAGGAGAGTTTCTGCAAAATTTTTAATTGTGAATTTTCAATGTAATGAAAGTTTAGAAAACAACCTACATGCCCAGAATCACTAAAAGTTAGAGTGAGCTACCAAGCATTTTTTAGGATATAGAGCAACTGACATTCTCTTACACGGTTGGGTGTGTGCTCAGTCATGTCTGACTCTTTGCGACCACATGGTCGCAACCTGCAACCTGCCAGGCTCCCCTGTCCATTGAATTTTCCAAGCAAAATAAGGGAGCATGTTGCCATTTCCTTCTCCAGGGGATCTATCTGACCTAAGGATCTAAGTTGCATCTCTTGCGTCTCCTCCATTGGCAGATGGATGGATACTTTACCACGGCACCACTTGGGAAGCCCCTTACACACTAATGAGAGCTAAAATGGCACAATCACTGGGAAACTAAACATGGCAATGTCTACAAAAGCTTAATGCATGCATAGTCTGTGCAGTCAACTCTACTCTCAGGTGTCTGTCCAACATGTATCCCAGAAATGCAAATATTTGGGTCGCAAAATACACTGACAAGAAATTTTTAACAGCGTTACTTATAACAGCCCCAAACTGGAAAGAATTTGTTGTCCATCAGTGCTAAAATGAATTGTGAAACAGCTGTATAATGGAATACTCCAAAGCAATGAGAGCTCCAATACTTTGGCCACCTGATGCAAAGAGCTGACTCATCGGAAAAGACCCTGATGCTGGGAAAGATTGAGGGCAGGAGAAGGGGACGACAGAGGATGAGATGGTTGGATGGCCTCACTGACTCACTGGATGTGAGTTTGAGCAAACTCTGGGAGATAGTGAAGGACAGGGAAGTGCTGCAGTCCATGGGGTTGCAAAGAGTCAGACATGACTTAGTGACTGAACAACAAAGCAATGGAAAAGAATCAACTACATTTAGATGATACGACATGGATGAATCTCACAATAAGTTCAATAACAATGTATGACACAGAAGAATATATACTGTACAGATCATTTAAATGAGGCTAAAAGCAAGCAAAACTATAATCAGAGAACAAGTTATCTTTTTAAAGGAACTATTGACTGGGAGGAGGTACAAGGAGTACTTCTAGGGTGTGTGTATTATTTCATATCTTGATGTGGTGTTGTGATTACCCCTGGGAAGAAGGCTACAAGCCTGCCAAGACCTGGCCTCATAGACCATGCACCCTCTCAAGGTTATGTCATTACAGTGGATACAGATGGTGCTCCACCCACATCCCCTTGGGTCTTCTTATGGAGCCCCCTCAAGTTCTCTCTGTTGTACTTTAGCAGCTCACAGCTGCAATTTCCAGAAGACTCTCCTTTGGTTACTGGAGCTCCTTCGGCTATACCTGCATGGAGCTGGAAGCACTTGTATCCCGCACAGGGCAGCCTGTGGCTAATGGCTGACTGGTGTGGGAGAGTGAAAGCCCATCTCCTTTCCCCCAGGACAAGACAAACTCTCTGCACAACTACCTATAGGATTAGACTAGAGCTGTGACTTGAACTAAAACTGCTCCATTGCTTAGCTTCTTCCCCTTGCCTATCTAGTTTCTCCTACTCCTCTACTGGCCTCTTAACAAATCTCTTGCCCACAGAATCTCATGTCAAGGCCATCCACTAAGAACTGGATCTCAAACAACCATATTAGAAAACCAATATCATACGGATGTGGCTTTCTCTCCCCCATACCGCTTCGAAATACCTAACACTGCCTTCCTTATTATACCCACACAGTCTGTTTCAGGAGTTGAGGTCCTAAAAGGCTTCTATTAATTAACTGGAGACTAATCCAGGAGGCATGACTCATGAAGCATTCATTCTCATCCTGAGTTCTTGGATCATCTTTTACGATCACTGCTCTAAATTCTTTCTCAGTAGATTGTCTATCTCCTCTTAACTTAGTTCTTTTTCTGGGGTTTTATCTTGTTCCTTTGATTGAAACCTGTTCCTCTGCTGCCTAATTTTGTTTTAGATGCTGTTTGTATTTTTGTGTATGTGGTAGGTAAGTTGTGTTTCTTGACCTTGGAGAAGTAAGCCTTCAATAAGAGGCATCACATGTGCCCCAGCAGCGCATTGCTCTCTCATTGCCAGAGCTGTGTGCTCTAGAGAGTCCTCCTAAGGGGGCTGTATGGGTCCTTCTGTTGTGGCAGGCTATGTGGGCAGTCTGATAAGCTTGGTTCCTGTCTAGCCTGGCTGATCCCCAGGCCCTGCCTGTGAGGATGCTGTTGGTTGCTGTTTAGCAGTTCTGGTCAGGAGATGGGCCTACAGAGCCCTCGGGGGCCCAGGGCTAATGTTGGCTCACTGGTGCATGGAGTCAGGGTCCCGAAGACTCGGGGGCTGTTGCCCACCCCTGCCTCCACTGGCAGGTGAAGCAGATCCTGGAGTTGGTGGCACAGTGGTGAAGAATCCATCTGCCAATGCAAGAGATGCAACAGATGTGGGTTCGGTCCCTGGTTGGGATCCCCTAGATCCCCTGGAGGAGGAAATGGCAACCCACTTCTGTATTCTTGCCTGGGAAATTACATGGACAGAGTGGCCTAGTGGGCTACAGTCCATGGAGTCACAAAACAGTTGGATATGACTGAACACACACACATACACACACATACACTTGCAGAGAGAGATGGTTAGATGGTTCCTGGAGTCTCTGACTGCAGAGCCTGTGGATCCCAGAGCTCAGTTCATATCTTTGGTAGGGGGTGTGGTTCCTGGTATAGTTGGATTCAGGGTCCCAGGTGTCCTGAAGCTTGAATTGGCCTGCTACAGGCAGGAGGAAGACCCAGCTGGTCTCAGGGGAGGATCTAGCCTACATTGCAGGGCCCTACTTCTGGTGTCTGCCCTCTGGTGGGCAGAGCTAGGTCTTGACCCTGTGGTGGGCTTGGCCGTGTCTAGGGGCATGTCCAGAGACAGCTGTGGCTCTTGAGGAAGTCTTTAGGAAACCTGTCTTCTGTTGGTGGGGCTGTGCCCCAGCCCAGTTAGTTGTTTGGCCTGAGGCACCTCAGCACTGGTGCCTGCAGACTTTTGAATGGTCTTGGCATTGAAGAGCTACCTGGAGTGTTCCAGCAGCTGACTGTCTGGTGTTTATGTCCCCAGGGTGAGCCACAGTCTTGCCCCTCCCCCAACCTCTCCAAGAGACTCTCCAAGACCAGCAGGTAGGTCTGGTCCAGGCACCTATCAAATTACTGCTTTTGCCCTGGGTCGTCGTGCATGTGAGATTTTGTGTGCCCCCTTTAAGAGTGAAGTCCTTATTTCCACTCATCTTGTGGGGCTCCTGCAGTCAAGCCCCACTGGCCTTCAAGGCCAAATGCTCTGGGGGCTCATCTTCCCAGTGCTGGATCCCAGGCTGAGGAACCTGACATGAGGTGGAAGAAACTCTGTGATATAATTATTCTCCAGTTTGTGGGCTACGCACTGGTCGGGGGTAACGGGATTTGGGATTTGATTATATGTGGGTTTATCCATCTACTCATCTCACCGATTTTTTTTCTTTATGTATTTAGTAGAAAAAGATATTTTCTGGTAAAATCTAGTCTTTTCCATTGATGATTATTTTGCATATAACGGATTTTGGCGCGTCAGTGAGAGGGGATAAGCTCAGGGTCTTTCTATGCCATCCTGGCCTGCCAACATCTTGTGAAATATTTATCAGTGATTTACATTTTGGCAAAATGCAAAAAGATTAGCAATGCAGTCATCTGACAGGACCCTCAGCCAGCAGGAGACCCACTGCTGGCTCATGATTGGGCTCAAGGAATGATGTTTAGTGGAGAAGGCAATGGCACCCCACTCCAGTACTCTTGCCTGGAAAATCCCATGGATGGAGGAGCCTGGAGGGCTGCAGTCCATGGGGTCGCTAGGAGTCGGACACGACTGAGCGACTTCACTTTCACTTTTCACTTGCATGCATTGGAGAAGGAAATGGCAACCCACTCCAGTGTTCTTGCCTGGAGAATCCCAGGGACGGGGGAGGCTGGTGGGCTGCCGTCTAGGGTCGCACAGAGTCGGACATGACTGAAGCGACTTAGCAGCAGCAGCAGCAATGATGTTTAGAAAAGGTCCAAAGCACGAGCCTTGCCTGGAAAGGAGGCCTGAGTGGGGCGTGGGAAACTTTCTTTGAGCTGCAAGGAGCAGTGTTAGATTTTCATCACCTGGACACAGGAAAGAAAGAAAAAAGACACAAAAAAAGAAACTATTTTGAGCAGAAGACAGTCTAACTTCGTGAATTTTATCTAGGACTAGCCTTGAACTAATATTTATTAACTCTGTGTGTGAATGCATGTTGTGATTTAATAAATTAGGGGGCTTAATATTTTGAAGTGATTGAGAATGGGAAAATAACTCCTTGTCCCACATTGCAATAACTACCTGTCCCAGATGAAACCATAAGCTTTCATGATTGAATGAGATTTCAAGAGCATGTTGGATAAGAGCACAGTTATCCAATAGAAAAGCAGATCAGAACTAATTACTCCAACTCAAATAGGTGATCAAAAAATTTTGGCCCAAAATCCATGTTAAGATTACCGATATTAACAGCGAGTGGTATGAGCTTTAGAGTTAATTACCTAGTGAGTCAATAATCATAAAAATATCTAACATACTAGATGGAAATTTCAAAAATATTTTAAACCTATACCTCATAATTTCAGTTTATTTATATCTAAAATTATTTTAAATTGGCCTTTTAAACAGTTTGTGCTAAAAGTGTTAAGTGATTGAACCGGAGTGAATGGTAATTAAGGTTACCAAAAGAGCCTGTGACAAAAGGAGATGATCAAAACAAAAAGTGTACAAAAGAAACTCTGCATCAACAAAGGCTATACTGAAGCATGCCAACATTTCAGTTGTGTTTATCTCTGTTTGCTAGGATTGAGGATCGTTTTATTTTCTTCATCAGGAAAAGGGTAGTTTATGAAAAACATGCTGTGTAAGAGCCTCTCTCCAATTCATAGTGACCTCAAATAGAGACTTAGTGGGTGACTGTCACCTAGGCATGGGCATGCTGTGAAACACATAATTATGAAGGCTTGTGTGAATTGGGTAGAGAGATTTACTTTGATTTCTTTGAATTATCCTATATTGCTTAGAGAATATGCCAACATAAGGGAGCATTACAGACCAAAATGGAACTGGTTTTGTTGATAGTGGTAAGATTAAACCATCAGCCATTTTCCTAACATCTATTTCCTTGATGGACAGATACTGAAAGGGAGTGGATAGGCACATGTAAACATCCCCCCCCCATACACAACCTTTACCTGATGGGAAATAAATTATATTTGTGCACGTCTCCCTTAGTAACTGCTCAATGACTCCCTTGCAGTTTATAAAAGCCAGTAAATTATAAGGCATGGCAAAAAAAAGAAAAAAAAATGTAAAAAGGAATGAATTTCAAAGAAAAGGTATAGCTGATGAGAACAAACTTCTTACCAAGAGGTTTTAATTAACAAGTTTTCATTACATTGAATGGGATCAGATGTGAACCCTTGGGATCATTTATTTAATACTTGGCATTTCCTGTGAGTAATACCATTTATCTGAGCATCTTAGAATATTTTTTAAACACAAAACCTCTATAATATCTATTGTTGTTTTGTTTTATGATAAGTCATCAAAGAACTTGTAAAGTCAACAGAGGTCACCTAGAATGAGATTGATTCCATAACACACCCCTCCCCTATGGCCTTCAATTAGGATTTAAGAAATCTACAACTTCAATTCTAGAACATTCTACAACATGAGACTCATATCTTTAACTTTTAGAGGTAATTTTTAAGGAGCTGTCTCTAGGGAAAAAAAATCTATACATGAACACATACAGTTAAATATAATCTACCTAAGAATGTATTCCTTATGATTATACAGTGGAGGTGATGAATAGATTCAAAGGATTAGATTTGGTAGACAGTGCCTGAAGAACTATGGATGGAGGTTTGTAAAACTGTATATGAGGCAGTGACCAAAATCATCCCAAAGAAAAAGACATACAAGGAGACAAAGTGGTTGTCTGATGAGGCTTTACAAAGAGCTGAGAAAAGAAGACAAATGAAAGGCACAGGAGAAAGGGAAAGATATATCCAACTGAATGCAGAGTTCGAGAGAATAGCAAGGATAGATAAAAAAGCCTTCTTAAGTGAACAATACAAAGAAATAGAGGAAAACAACAGAGTAGGAAAGACTATAGATCTCTTCAAGAAAACTGGAGATATCAAGGGAACATTTCATGCAAGGATGGGGATGGTAAAGATCAGAAACAGCAAGGACCTAACAAAGGCAGGAGAGATTAAGAAGTGGCAAAAATACACAGAAAAACTATCCTAGAAAAGTCTTAATGACCCAGATAACCATGATGATGTCACTCACCTAGAGATAGACATTGTGGAGTGTGAAGTTAAGTGAACCTTAGGAAGCCTTACTAAGAACAAAGCTAGTGGAGGTGATGGAATTACAGCTGAGGTATTTCAAATCCTAAAAGATGATGCTGTTAAAGTGCTGTACCCAATATGCCAGCAACTTTGGATAACTCAGCAGTGACCACAGGACTACAGAAAATCTGTTTTCATTTCAATCTCGAAGACGATATGTGCCAAAAAATGTTCAAACTACCATACAATTGTGCTCATTTCACATGCTAGCAAGGTGTAATGCTCAAAATCCTTCAAGCTACGCTTCAGCAATACATGAACCAAGAACTTACAGATGTACAACTTGGTTTAGAAAAGGCAGAGGAACCAGAAATCAAATTGCCAACATTCATTGGGTCATAGAGAAAGCAAAGGAATTCCAGAAAATATCTACTTCTGCTTCATCGACTACACTAAAGCCTTTAACTGTGTGGATCACAAAAATCTGTGGAAAATTCTTAAAGAGATGGCAATACCAGCCCACCTTACATGTCTTCTGAGAAACCTGTATGCAGGTCAAGAAGGAACAGTTAGAACTGGATGATAGAGCAGACTGGTTCAAAATTAGAAAAGGAATAAGTCAAGGCTGTATATTATCACCCAGCTTGTTTAACTTCTTTGCAGAGGACATTATGCAAAATGCTGAGCTAAATAAATCACAAGTTGGAATCAAGACTGCTGGAAGAAATGTCAGTGACCTCAGATATACAGATGATACTGCTCTAATGGCAGAAAGTGAAGAGGAACTAAAGAGCCTCTTGATGAGGGTGAAAGAGGAGAATGAAAAAGCTGGCTTAAAACTCAGCATTCAGAAAACTAAGATCATGGCATCTGGTCCCATCACTTCATGCCAAATAGAAGGGTAAAAAGTAGAAACAGTGACAGACTATTTTCTTGGGCTCTCAAATCACTGCAGACAGTGACTGCAGCCATGAAGTTAAAAGATGCTTGCTTTCTTGGAAGGAAAACTACGACAAACCTAAACTGCATATTAAAAGCAGAGACAACACTTCTCTGACAAAGGTCCGTATAGTCAAAGCTATGGTTTTTCTAGTAGTCATGTATGGATGTGAGAGTTCGGCCATAAAATAGGCTGTGTTAGTTGCTCAGTCGTGTCTGACTCTTTGAGACCCCATGAACTATAGCCCGACAGGCACCTCTGTCCATGGAATTCTCCAGGCAAGAATACTGGAGTGGGTTACCTTTTCTTTCTCCAGAGGATCATCCCTACCCAGGGATCGAGTCTGGATCTCCCTCATTGCAGGCAGATTATTTACCATCTGAGCCACCAGGGGAGCAGAGAAGGCTGAGCGCCAAAGAATTGATCCTTTCAGATTGTGGTGTTGGAGAAGTGCAACAGGTACAACAGACTCTTGAGAGTCTGCTGGACTACAGGGAGATCAAACCAATCAGTCCTAAAGGAATCAACCCTGAATATTCATTGGAAGGACTGATGTTGAAGTTCCAATACTTTGGCCACCCAATTTGAAGATCAGACTCATTGGAAATGAGCTTGATGATGGGAAAAATTGTGGGCAAGAGGAGAAGAGGGCAACAGAGGATGAGATGATTGTATGCTATCACTGACTCAATGGACATGAGTTTGAGCAAACTCTGGGAGATGGTGAAGGACAGAGAAGCCTCAAGTGCTGCAGTCCATGAGTTCACAAAGAGTCGGACACCACGTAGATACGGAACAACAATAAGATATACATATAAAGGGTTCATAACCAATGAAATATTAATAGCAGTAGAACCAAATGGAGGAGTCTATATACGGTAAATAGAAAGGTGGAGTGCTTAGGATTTTTTTCCCCTGACTCCTTTGTCAGATGTGACCTTTCTGAAGTCTCTTAATGTTTGTTCAGAGGTTCTCATGTTTTCTTGGTTTGTGATTCCCTAATGTCTCAGCATATTTTTCACCATGCCCCTAAGGCAAAGGAAATACCTAAGAGTTTCATTTATTAAATAGTTTGGTCGGAACAACTAATAAAATGTTGGTGTGATGTCCAACAGACGGCGTTGTGCTTTCCTCACAATTAACGTTCTCCCTCATCCGCTTCTATGAGTTCACTGCCGGGGGCTCTTGGGCAACTCAGCTCAGCTTGTGAAGAACAGCTTTAGATCATCTATGCATGAGGTGGAGTGAGTGGCAGAACTGGTCTCGGAGGAACCTGAGACAAGGGAAAGGGATTCCATGGAGGGAGGTATCTTTCATTACAACTCCAGGTAAAAGTGCCTATTACTACCCTTTAAGACTAATGAGTATAATGCTCACCCTAGGAAAGAGGGGAACAGCGGGTCTCGCATATAGAACTCACAGGAAGCCTTCATCTAGTGCAGATTTCGCAGTCTCCTCTTTAGACAAAACCTGCACTATTACCAACCCTCTACACTGGTTTCTATTGTTGTATTCATTTCACCTTTTCATTGTCTATGACTCATTCTACAATCTACATAACCTCAAGGATAACTATTTTAAATAAAATAGGCCTCTGTTTGTATCTGAATCACACCAAAAGAAATAGACTACTCGTAAATACTGAGCTTTGTTTGGGGCAGCCAGATTTAAAATATAAGCATAAATGAAATTTGCTTTGGAGAGCCCTGATGGGGTAGCCCAAAGAACTAGGCAGTTTGTGGATCTGACAATGAAGTGTGATAAAACACATCTGTGTGCTCACCAGTTGGATGAGAGGAACTGGATGTTTCAAAGTGCCCTGGGCAGAGGAAATGGTGGTTTTAAGTGAACCTGCAGATGAGAAGTTTCAAGAGTAGGAGGCTTTCAACTGCAGGCGTTGATTGGCTCTGGAACTGACTGTCACACAGGAAACTCCATGAGCATGTATTTGGGAGAATGCAGGGATTTTTGTTTGTTTTAGCCAGCAATTGGTGATTCTCCTGTCACTCCAAGAATGCCAGAGACAGGCTCTGTTGAGAATGAAATGCTCTGTTCACAGTTAAACACAATTCTTCTTTTTAAGAAATGTAGATAGAGTGCCTGCTAAGCACCAGGCACTGTCTGAATTTATGGAATATCAAGGCCTGAAGTGAAAGATGAGCAGCGTGAGGACAAGTCCTTCCCTTTCAGGGTTGGGCCCCATTGTTAAGAACAACAGGAGGCTCCATTTTACAACTCAGAGGAGTCAGAGGAGATGTCTGGGCAGTTCATGTTCCTCTCTGACTTCAGTTTACTCTTTTTAAATGAGGGGGTTGGAATACATGATCTCTAAGCCCTAAAATTCTGATTCTAGGACTGAACGAAGTTCACTTCAAAGTCAGGGAAAGAGTTACAGCAGCATAAATAGACCTCAGGGTATAAACACTGTGTTATCCAAAGGGAAAAGAAAGATGACAGGCTACATGTTTTAAAATAAACTCACTGTGGTTTTCAATTCTCAATTCTAACCTTGAATTTTATGAGTATTGATTTCCTAAGAAAGAAAGCCTACAGCTCCTACCTTCCTTAAGTACCTTTCTATTCATTTTACGTAAGTCCATTAAAAAAAAAATCTCAGGCCCAATATACATAACTTTCCATTTAAATGTCCTTATTACCATCCCCCAAAGGACCTTTCTTATGTAACTAAAACAAAAGATTTAATTTTGGACAGAAAAAGTTATACTTGACCTTTGCAAGAAATTAATATCTTACTTTGCCTTAAAAAACAGTCTCGACTATTGGGTACTTCAGGGAAATGTTATTGATAACACAATGGGATGGGCAAACTGAGGAACTGAGACCTGCAACACCTGTGATTTACTTAAAGTCACACAATTATTTTCTATTTCTGCCTCATTATCGTCTTAATGCATTTTATTTATCTCTCACAGTAGTCCTTTAGGGTTACTTCCCTGCTCTACAGACAAGAAAATAAGAGTTTCAGAGAAAACGTGTTCTTAAAATAGTAATGAATTCAAAACTAGGTGTACCCCTCTCAAAAGCTCTTGCAATTTCCCCCTATATCTTATGAGATTCCAGCACATAATCTTTGCTTTGAGAATTGTACATTCTCACATAGATCAAATGGAAAGGATATCTCCATTTTTCTTCAGAGAATGAGAGGGAGGCAATTGTAAAGAAGGGATGGGGAGGGGGGGGAGTGGTGTTAAAGAACTGCCACTCTATTACTCCAAAATGTTTCCAAACTTACCTTACACTAACCCTACACAGACCTTATATTGTACCCCAATTGGATTTCCACAGTTCCTGGAATACACCTTATCTAGCCTCAGTGTCTTCACTCTTTTCTCTCTTACAATGCCTGTCCTTTCTGCTCTGCTTACTGAAGCCTGCTCATCCTGCAAAGTCCATGTCATGAGTCACTCCCCTCTCATGAGGCTCTTTGAACCTCAGTTTTCTCAATCACAGAGAAAAGAATTCCGACTGAGATAATCATATCTACCTGGCAGAGTCATTTAAATGATGACTGATACTTCCATCAGTGATAAAAGGTAAAAAGAAAATAAATATGTTTTTTTCTCACTGTTAAAGATCAAATTTTAGTAGATCCATAGCTTTTATACTTGCTCTTAGGTCATGTTTTGGCATTAAAAGTTCTGATCTAGTCTAACAATTGCAAAGATGGAGGCTAGTTCAATAAAGAAATAAATGATCTAAACTTTTATATGATATCAAGCTTTAACCATTGATGGAGGTCTGGGAAAGGAGGGGAGGGGTGCCCTTCAAAATTAGCTTTGGAAGAAACTCATCTTCTGCCTCCTCTCTGTCAGTTAAGCCACTATTCTGGCCTCTCTCAAGTCAGCCTGGGAAAAGAGGGACTAGAGGGAAGAGGCCATGGCTGCATGCTCTCCTCTGAATAACTGTTTTGAGCACCTAGAAATCCACCATTTCTTAATGTATCATAACCCACCAAGGCTGTCTTTTTGGAGGAGATTCCTTTTGAAGATGACCCATGTCAACTCACTTTTGGAAGCGGTCTCATTTTGTTCCCACAAGCCAATTGGAGTGGAAGTGCATACCATCACAATGGTGTCTCCTTACACCCCTTGACTTTAGACTTCTGAAACTTGAACACCATTATCTGTCTCCTTCAATCTCCAGGACAGAAATATCAGAATCTCCCCATTGTCTTTGCTCATTGGCATGAGATGAAAATAAAGTATCTTTCTATTTCTGTGAGAATGGAGAAGAGAATACAAGGCTCACACGAAGAAATCTCTCTACTCTGCAAACCTCGTCCTTATACCAGGGATGCCTGATCAAGCTGGCAAGCTACCTGATAACAATCCTGTTATCCCTTAACATCATGCACAGCACTTCACTTTGAGGTAGAAATTGTTAGGCAGTTGGGAACTCAAAGTGTGGGGACTCTGGGACCTTGGCCTGTTTCAATAAACGTCCCACTCCATTAACCTAAAACTATATCCCTTTGTCCCGAATTCTTGACTCTTGGAGAAATGTGTCCTTGGTCTGATAAACTATCAGCACTCAGATCCAGGAGAGGGTAGTAATTGTTCCATATGTCTGAAGGAAAAACAACTGGTGATCATTAATCTTTAGCCCTTACATCTGATCTATTGTAAAATGGCCAGAGGTCATGAGATAAGGTCACAGGATGACTGACTTAATGTCTAAGAAAAATAAGAATCTGAAGATCAGAAGAAGCCACAAAGATGTCAAGTTAAACATTGTGACCTTTAAGCTGATTGGTTAGAAATGACATATGTTAAAAGTAAGAACCAATCAAAAAGGTACAAATCAATACTAGTATAACTGTTTAAACTGCTCTAAGTCCCGCCTTTTCAGGCATGTCACCCCCTCTCAGTGTCTATGATGAGAGCTTTGAAGTAAATCCTGTTTGCTTGCTGTTTGCTTGCCATTTGAGTGTTTGCATGTTTGCTAAGTTCATTCTTCAGCTCTGAGAACAAGAACTCAGATTCCTGTTTCAACTTCATTATCTGGATCATTGGGTGAGGGAAGGAAATTATTCTTTGGAATCTATTATATTGATCTTTGTCTTTGGGCTCCATTTAACAACCTGTTCCACAGATAAAGGGTTTAAGGGGTAATTGAACAGTGAATGTGAAAGTTGTCAAGAACCAAGGAAACTTTTCTGTCTTTCCCTCTCTGTTGTGAAACACCTACTGTAACTCTGCTTCTTCCTGTTCATAATCCATTTCATTCTCCTCTTTCTGCCCAAATTTTCTTTGTTTGTTTCTCTCTGTATCAATACATACAAAAAAAAAAAAACAAAACAGCTATCCCACAGCTTCCAATGTTATATATTTGCTCCCAGAAGCCGCAGAAACTGACTAGCTTGAATCTCACTCACTTCAAAATTCCTAGAGAGAAAATACAATTGGCCTGGTCCAGACTAAATATCTATTCCTGATCCACTGATCCTTGTTCAACAAACAGGCTATCTGACCCCATCCCTAAGGACAGGGAAATTCTTAAAGAAAGGAGGTAATAGGTTAGATCAATACTCTCCAGGGCTGCCTACATGACTCAGTGGTAAAGAATCTACCTGCCAAGCTGGGTACCCGAGTTTGATCCCTGGTTCAGAAAGATCCTCCGGAGATGGAAATGGCAACTCATTCTAGTATTTTTGCCTGGGAAATCCCATGGACAGAGGAGCCTGGCATTTTGCAGTCCATGAGATCACAAAGAGTAGGACACAACTTAACTGACTAAAAAGCTGTAGCAGCAGATATTCCCCCAACAGTGTCAGAAATAAACATATTGCCTGCCACAGGGTCTGGCATAAATAGATGCTTAGCATGTTCTTCTGCCTTTTTAAGACATTTATTGTCTTCTGAGGACTTAGATAGAGCAGATACTGTGGTTAGCTCTCCAAATTACTCTCCCTTTCCTTAGTCACTGCCCCAGTTTTCATTCAGATATCTTCACCTCCCCTGGGCATCTCACACTAGCAGTGGAGCAAGTGGCTGAAGCCCAACTAATGAACATAATCCCTCTCCCTAGTCACAGTTATTTGTTCCGGGAGGACTGATCAGGCTGAGGACATCAAAGTAGAGGTTATCTGGTGATTTCTGGAGAAAACGTGTCCTCCCCCTTCAATTTCCAGAGCTGGCAAGAGTAAGTTTTTGTCTTTGTTTTTAACTTCATAACCTCTCCTTTATATGTCAAGAAACAAAGCACAGAAATCTGAGGAAAGTATTTTTCTAAATATGAAGCATATAAGAGATGACAGGAGGGAGTTTTCGGGTCCAAAAAAGAGAAACAAAAAAGTAACAAAACTCCTCCTTAGGTGTGGTATCTTAGACTGCTTGGGTTGCTGTAACAAAATACCACAGACTTGGTAGCTAAACAACAGGGATTTATTTCTCATAGTTCTGAGCTAGGAAGTCCAAGGTTAATTTAGTTCTAAATTACCAAGCCTGTTAATTTAGTTCCTGGTGAGGACTTTCCTCCTGGCTTGCAGGTGGTCAGTTCTCTTTGTGTCCTCGTGTGGCAGAGAGAGAGAATGAGAATATGGGTGTCTCCTTATAAATATGCTAACTTTATCAGATCAGCTTTTTTTCTGTGTTTTTTTTTTTTCTTTTTTTTAAGTATAGTTGATTTATGATGCCTATTATGTTAGTTTCAGGTGTATAGCAGAGTGATTCTATGTGCCTGTGCTTAATTCCTCAGTCGTGTCTGACCTTTTGAACCCTTTTGGACTGTAGCCCACCAGGCTCCTCTGTCTGTGGGATTTTTCAGGCAAGAATACTGGAGTGGGTTGCCAATCCCTTCTCTAGGGGATCTTCCCAACTCAGGGATCGAACCTGTGTCTCCTGCATTGCAGGTGGATTCTTTACCTGCTGAGCCTTCAGGGAAGCCCTAGTAATCCAATAATATATATATTTATATTCCTTTTAAGATTCTTTTCCCTTATTATACAATATGTGTATAGTTCCCAGTGCTATATAGTAGGTTGTTGTGGTTATCTGTTTTATATATATCAGTGTGTATATGTTGATCCCAACCTCTAAATATATCCCTCCTCACCCCCTTTTCCTCTTTGGCAACCATGAGTTTGATTTCCTAGTCTGAGAATCTCTGTTTTGCAAGTAAGTTCATTTGTATCATTTTTTTAATAGATTCCACATATGAGTGATATCAAATGATATTTCCTTTGTCTGGCTTAATTCAATTAGTATGATGATCCCTAAGTCCATCCATGTTGCTACATACAAATGGCATTATTTCATTTGTTTTTATGGCTAAGTAGTATTCCATTGTATGTATATGTATATGTGTGTGTGTATGTATGTGTATATATATATATATATATATATATATATATATATATACTGCCTCTTCTTTATCCATTCATCTGTTGAAGATATTTGGATTATCTCTATGTCTTGGCTATTGTGAATAGTGCTGCTATAAACATAGAAGTTTTGCATTATAGTTTGGTCTGGATATTTGCCTAGGAGTGGGATTGCTGGATCATATGGTAATTCTACTTTTAGTTTTCTGAGGGACTAAGAAAACCAGTGTTCTAGTTTTCTAGTCACTGTGTTCTTTAGTGGCTGCACTAATTTACATTCCCATCAACAACAGAGGATTCCTTTTTCTCACACCTCTCCAGTATTTGTTTTCTGTAGACTTTTAATGATGACCATTCAGACTGGTGTGAGGGGGTAGGGCACCTCATTGTAATTTTGATTTGCATTTCTATAATAATTAGTGATGTTGAGCATCTTTTCATGTGCCTGTTGCCCATCTGTATTCTTTGCAGAAAAGTCTATTTAGGTCTTCTGCCCATTTTTCAATTGTGGTGTGTGTGTGTGTGTATGTGTGTGTGTGTTAAGTTGTATGAGCTGTTTTTATGTTTTGAAAATTAATCCCTCATTGATCTCATTTGTAAATATTTTCTCCCATTCTGTAGGTTGTCTTTTCATTTTGTTTATGGTTTCCTTTACTATAAAAAAATTTATATGTTTGATTAGAATTCTGGTTTTTTTTGTTTGTCTTTATTTCTATTGCCTTGGGAGGCTGACCTAAGGAAACACTGGTATGATTTATGTCAGAAAATATTTTGCCCATTTTTTTCCTCTATGAGTTTTATGCTGTCTTACGTTTAAGTCTTTAAGCCATTTTGAGCTTATTTTTGTGTACAGTGAAAGGGTCTAACTTTATTGATTTACATGCAGCTGTAAATCAGAGCCTGTAAAAAAACAGACTGTCTTTTTCCCTTGCCCAAAGGAGGTAAGGCATATTCTTGCCTCCTTTGTCAAAGGTTAATTGACCATAACTGTGTAGGTTTATTTCCGGGTTCTCTCTTCTGTTCCATTAATCCATATGTCTGTTCTTATGCCAGCACCATGCTGTTTTGATTACTGTAGCTTTGTGGTAGTGTCTGGAATATGCCCCCTGCTTTGTTATTTTTCCTCAGGATTGTTTTGGCAATTCTGGGTCTTTAACGGCTCCATGTGAATTTTAGGATTATTTGTTCAGTGCATGCACGTGTGCTCAGTTGTGTCTGATTCTTTATGACCCCATAGACTGTAGCCCACCAGGCTCCTCTTTTGATGGCATTTTCCAAACAAAAGTACTGCAGTGGGTTACCATTTCCTGCTCCAGGGGATCTCTCTGACCCAGGGATCAAAACAGACTCTTGCATCTCCCACATTGTCCGGCGGATTCTTTACCAACCTGCACCATCTGGGAAGCTCCAAGTTCTATGAAAAATGTCATGGGTAACTTGACAGGGATCACATTAAATATACAGATCAGAACATTTTAAAATTAGTTTTGTTTATTCTTCTGGAGCCTTTAGCAATTAACTAAATTAATCTTTGACACTTGCTAATTTTGTATTTGTCAGAATTGTATGTTTAATTTTTTTGAATATTATGTTTTGATGAGCATCAAATGCAAATGGTGAGCAAGCTCAGTTTTAAAATAAAAACCTACATTTATAAACATTTAATTCACAATGCATGAATTAAAAACACTTCAGTTGAGTCATAGGATTGGCTATCTGCATGGGAATTTTTATTTTAAAGAGATCAGCCTTTTCCCATACTATTCCTTAGGTTGATCTCCCAAGAAAAAATGTCAAAGCACTAGGCATACACAGTCTTACTAGCTGACCCTCAAGATAAGTACACAGATCTGTACTTTTATGTTTCACTAATGTTTATTTTTCGAAAACAAATGGACATGAAAAATAATAAAAATATTGGGAAAACTACAAAATACTATTCAGCCATAACTACATTTCAGTTCAGTTCAGTTCAGGTCAGTCACTCAGTCGTGCCTGACTCTTTGTGATCCCATGAATCGCAGCACGCCAGGCCTCTCTGTCCATCACCAACTCCCGGAGTTCACCCAAACTCTTGTGCATCGAGTCAGTGATGCCATCCAGCCATCTCATCCTCTGTCATCCCCTTCTCCTCCTGCCCCCAATTCCTCCCAGCATCAGGGTCTTTTCCAATGAGTCAACTCTTCGCATGAGGTGGCCAAAGTATTGGAGTTTCAGCCTCAGCATCAGTCCTTCCAATGAATACCCAGGACTGGTCTCCTTCAGAATGGACTGGTTGGATCTCCTTGCAGTCCAAGGGACTCTCAAGAGTCTTCTCCAACACCACAGTTCATTAGCATCAATTCTTCAGCGCTCAGCTTTCTTCACAGTCCAACTCTCACATCTATACATGACCATTGGAAAAACCATAGCCTTGACTAGACGGACCTTGTTGGCAAAATAATGTCTCTGCTTTTGAATATGCTATCTAGGTTGGTCATAACTTTCCTTCCAAGGAGTAAACGTCTTTTAATGTCATGGCTGCAATCACCATCTGCAGTGATTTTGGAGCCCCCCAAAATAAATCTGACACTGTTTCCACTGTTTCCCCATCTATTTCCCATGAAGTGATAACTACATTTAAGACCCTCCAAATTCTTTTAGTCATCATCCGTTGCATACAGTCCCTAATTTCCTTTTGACTCAGTGATAGGAAACCCTATTAAATTGTTTTACATGAACTTTAAAGTTCACAAAGTTTGTCCCTCTTGTTCTTGAAAATAATCCTAAAGAAAGAGTATGTGGGCTTCTTTCTACAGAAGTCCTTCTTCTTAGCCCATGTTCTATGTAAGTCATCAGAGCTGAACTGTGGGTGCCTGGTTTTCATTTCTCTTGATGCTCTGCCATGGAAAGATCGTAGTTGCTGGCTTGTGCTGGTGATGAATTTGCTCACAATACAGTCAAAAGGTGAGGGCCATGTTGATGGATGGCAGAAACCAACACACTATTGTAAAGCAATTATGCTTCAATTAAAAATAAATAATTTTTTTTAAAAGACGAGGGCCATAGTGGAGCCCTCTCAAGTGTGGAGTCCAGGAGAGTAGCTGCTTCTTTTTTAGTGTTGAAGAATGAGCCCTGCCTCACAATCCTGAAATAAGGGATTATAAACCTTGATTAGTATCTTCTAATTGCAGAGAGAAGAATACTAAGGAAATAATCATGTTAATATAAAAAAATTATCCCACCAGAACAATCAGGAATAAAGGCCTGACAGACACTGATTCTGTTAAACTATACAAAACTAGACTGATAAACAACTAAATGTGAAATTCCACCATTGCTCAACATTAGGTCTTGAGATAATGACTTGACTAAGTTGGTTTGTTTCTTTCTAAGTAAATGATTTTGAATCCAGAACAAGTGACTAGTTGTTCAAATAATAGAAAATCATTTGTATAGAACTTGTCTAGAAATGCTAACTCATGGGCCCAAATTCTGTATACGTCTCTACGAAACTTGGGAAACACAAACAAGGGAAGCTCCTTCACATTTTTAGCTTTCCATAAACAAAGATGACAGAGAAAAGGATGAGCTGCTGATGTTTTTCCATTTCATCCTGTGAACATTTCATTCTGGGAATTAGCACCAGGGCTAAGGTCTTTGGGCTCACCATAATTGGACTGTTTTACAAGGAATGCAGCCCAAATGGTACTTACTTAGTTACTGTTGACAATGCCAGTACATGCTGCACAGGGAGAGACATACTTCACACAGGATCTGAGACAATCCCAAATATGTACATGCTGTAACACTGACTTCCAGTCGCCAAATACTAAATGCAAATGAAAGTATTTTTCATATATGTAACTTCAGTTCACCCCCTTAAGCTTAACATTATTGAATGAATAAAAGGAAACGTGGGATAATTCTCTGTTGCTTTTCAAATGGGATTCTGCCAGTATTTACTATTTCTACTGACAACATTTGATATGATATTTTTGTCCTACTTTTTTCCCCACAATCCATGAAACATTTCTATTGGAGGCAATGTAATCTCCTTGCTCTGGGATTTATGGCTAAAGATATTTAAGTAAATTTTTCAGTCACACCAAATCTAGTAAGACAAGTATCATCTCCATGATCATCAAGAAAAGTATTGCAGTAAATAGAAGATAAAATCTTGTCCTGATCTTTGACAAAGACTGCATATGTCTGCTCTGAAACATTTAGTGTAGTTCTGGCCAATAGACTTGAAGAAAGACAGAGCAAATTCAGAAAATAGAAAAAGGAACTCATAAACTATTGAAGCAAAGTAGATGGTGGGTAGTGGGTAGGAGGAGATCTCATTTTTGAGAGTAAAAAATATCTAGTGTTTTGCAATCTGAAAGTCAGTGTGATCATTTATTTGAAACCTTTTAAAACTTACTAAGGGCTTCCTTGGTGGCTCATCTTTACCCAGATGGTAAAGAATCTGCCTGCAATGTAGAAGGCCTGGGTTTGATCCTTGGGTTGGGAAGATCCCTGGAGAAGAGAATGGGTACCCACTCCAGTATTTTTGCCTGGAGAATTACATGGACAGAGGAGCCTGGCAGGTTACAGTCCACGGGGACGCAAAGAGTTGGACACGACTGAGCAACTAACACTTTCACAACTTACCAAATTAATGGATTAGAGACTTCTGGTTTTTACAATTCCAGTAATATTAAAAATAAGAAAATGCCCTTCAAAACCAGAAACATGAAAATTTAAGACACATGAAAGAAAATACTTTGCTCAAGTGAGGCAATAAATAATCTGATCCAGCACAAAGGCAGTGTGAACTGACAAGCGCTGCCTCTTTTTTGGAGGATTTGGGGATCCAAGGCCCTCTTCATTTTATATTATATATCTTTCTTTCAGTCTAAGCAGATACAATTTTTTTTTAAAATTTGCGAGTTTCTTATGTATCAGTTTATAACCAGCTCCATTAGACAAAATTCATATCCACAAAACTCTTAAGATAAACCCTTATATAGTAAGGCTTCTTTTGAGACTCCTGTGGGAAAATACACTTGAGAATCTTAGAAGTCTGACTAACAGAAATGATGTGGCCAGGAAGATATTAAGGTTTCTTAAGGACCTTTCTTTTGTTGAAATGTTTTATGAACAACTGTCTTAAATTCTTCTAAGGTATTAACAAAGATCTTATAGACTCATCTTCGATTCAGTCTTTCCCAGCGCCATTTTTTAAAACTTAGTAATTATTTTACAGATTTGGGGTATGAAAAATACTTTTATTTCAAACTCAGCAAGTTTGGGCTTTTTTATATTTAGTAGTTTATTCTTTAGATAACTTCTCTGTCCTCACATTTTATCTTAGACATTGAAAATAAAAAAAAAAACCAGGTGGCATTTTGAATATTATTCCTAGAACTCTCCTTAGCTAGGTCATTTAGTTTATTAGGTACATTCTTCTCTTTGCCACATTATTACAGACAACTAGGTTGGCAGACTCTGACATCACAGAAGTTTCCATTCCTTCACCTTCCAATAATATTTTCCTCTCCTTTTTAATGACTTTGCTGACAGTCTCCTCAGGGCCTTGTAGGTCTTCCACAACCTGCTTCCCTAAGACCCCTTTGGTTTCACTAACAGTCTCCTCAACACCATTCCAACTTCTCCACACAGTCCAGTTCCAAAGCCAGTGTCACATGTAGAAGGTTTTGTTATGGCAACATCCCTTTTTTAGATACCCAAATTAGTAGTCGTTTCCTGTCGATATACAGATTATCCCCTAAATTTAGTGGCTTAAAGTAAAAACCATCATTTATTTTGTTCATTAATCTGAAATTTGGGCATGATTTAGCAGGGACAACTGTCTCAACTCTACATGGCATCATCTGGGATGACTTTCCTGGCAACTGGAGAATCCAAATTCATGATAACTTGTTCACATACTTGGCACTTTGGTGCTGTTCATTGGCTGGCAGTTCAGCCAGAAGCTTCTGTTTTTCTCATAGATCTCTTCTTCCAAGATGTTTTGGCCTTCCTTACAGGGTGGTGGCTGGCTGCCAAAACCAAACATCCTGAAAGAACCAGAATGACATGCATAACATTTTTGTGTTCTAACCTGGAAAGTAACAACATTTCTACTATACTCTAGTGTTTGAAGTAGTCATAAAGTTCCAACCAATTGCAAGGGGAAACAATATATATTGCATCTCTTAATGGGGAGGTAGCAAGGTTTTAGAAGAGTGCATGGGAAAGGAGATATTCTTGGGCCCATCTTTAGGAAATAGAATCTGCTACATTAAGTTAAAAATTATATAAAAGTTAATATTTTGGCAGTATATTTCTTATCACTGATACCAAAACTATGAAGAAGAATTAAACACTTTATAGCATAGCTCTTGTTCCTTTGAAAGTAAATGAAATTTGTCTAGATGGATTATAGATCTAACCCAGTTTGGGAATCTTTTTATGCCCATCTAAAATGGACATATCTTTGCACATGAAGTACATGTATACAATTGTTTTCTAAGAGCATTGAGTTGTTTAGGTAATAATAAGAAGAGTTATGCTGTTTTTATAATGTTCAATACAGTATATTTACAAGTTCCTTCAATACGTGAATACTTCCAATTAGCAAATGGTGAGGGCTTCCCAGGTGGCTCAGTAGTAAAGATTCTGGTTTCCAATTCAGGAGTCGCAGGAGATGTGAGTTCAATGCCTGGGCCAGGAACATCCCGTAAAGTAGGACATGGCAACCCACTCCAGTATTCTTGCCTGGAAAATTCCATGGACAGAGCAGCTTGGCAAACTAAAGTCCAAGGGGTCACGAAGAGTTGGTCATGAGCACGCACATGCTTGCACACAATAAAATACAAGTTAGTTTCCAAATGTTAATCTAAATAATCACTCTTGCCTCCAAAACTATTCAGCCTCCCCAGTAAAAAGTACTATGGTTCTGACTGTAAAATTAACATGTCTGATGCAGTAGCATCCTTTGGAATCATCTGTAGCAAGTTCCTGAACAACTTTTGATCCTGTTCTGACTCACAACCTTTATCAAGTGTTTAATGTCCTTTTCTCATCCACCAATAACATATGCTTTTTTATTAAATGCATGGCTTGCAGAATACAATAAATAATTTGACCTGAGTTTTTTAAAAAATGGGCATATCCTCATAAAATATAGCTATCAAGTAATAGTGCATGCTTCGATCAAAATAATTCATTGTTTTTTAATAAGAAAAAATGTCTATATTTACCATCCAGTTTAGTTCCATTTGGGCTTCCCTGGTAGCTCAGCTGGTAAAGAATCCGCCTGTAATGCAGGAGACCCCAGTTTGATTCCTGGGTCTGGAAGATCCCCTGGAGAAGGGATAGGCTACCTACTCCAGTATTCTTGGGCTTTTCTGGTGGCTCAGACTGTAAGGAATCTGCCTGCAATGTGGGAGACCTGGGTTCAATCCCTGGGTTGGGAAGATCCCCTGAAAGAGGGCATGGCAACCCACTCCAGTATTCTTGCCTGGGGAATCCCCATGGACAGAGGAGCCTGGCAGGCTACAGTTCATGGGGTTGCAAAGAGTCAGACATGACTGAGTGACTAAATACAAGTTCCATCAAGTATATTTTGAGTATCTGTTAGATGCCAAGCATTGAGCCAAGTATACTGTGGTAAATAAGGCCTGTTCTCTTTGCATAGTTCTAAAGGCATATACTCTTGAAAAAAATATTAAAAGTATATACTGTATCCACATGAAAATCAATGAAGTTGGACCCCTACCTCACATTATATATTAAAAATTAAAACTTTCAGTATCCATACAGATCTAAATGTAATAGCTTAAACCATAAAACTCTTGGGAGACAACATAAGAGTAAATCTTCATGACTTTGGGTTAGGCAGTGGTTTCTTTGCTATGACACCAGAACACAAGCAATGGAAAAAAAAAATAGATCAGTTGGATGTCATTCAAATTAAAAACTTTTGTGCTTCAAGAACACTATCAAGAAAGTGAAAAGACAGCACACAGAATAGGAGGAAAGGTTTTCAAATCATACATATGATAAGGGACTCATATCTAGGATACATAAATAAAAGAGAAATAGTTTGATTTTTTTTAATGGTAAATAGATTAGAATAGACATTTTTCCGAAGAAGATATACAAATGGATGATAAGCACGTGAAAAGAGACTCAGTGTCATTCAGGGAAAGTGTTAGTCTCTCAGTTGTGTCTGACTCTCTACAACTCCTGCCAGGCTCCTCTGTCCATGGAATTTTCCAGGCAAGAATACTGGAGTGAGTGCCATTTCCTCCTCTAAGGGATCTTCCTGACCCAGGGCTTGAACCTGGGGAATACCCATAGAAACCACAATGAGATATGACCACTCACCTATTAGGATGGCTAGAGATTAAAAAACAAAAACAAAAACACAATTTTGTCAAAAATGTGGAGAAACTGTAATCTTCATACACTCCTAGTAGAATTGTAAAATGGTTTGCAGGGTAACTCTGTCTAAGCTTTAATAATTGTAACTATGGGCTTCCCTTGTGGCTCAGCTGGTAAAGAATCCACCTGCAATGCAGGAGACCTGGGTTCAGTCCCTGGGTTGGGAAGATCACATGGAGAAGGAAAAGTCTACCCACTCCAGTATTCTGGCCTGGAGAATTCCATGGGCTATATAGTCCATGGGGTCGCAAAGAGTCAGACACAACTGAGCACCTTTCACTTTCAACTCTAACTAGTCACTTTGGAAAACAGTCTGGCAGTTCTTTAAAAGGTTAAACATAGAGTTTCCATATTCCCAATAAAATCCACTTCTCAATATTTATCCAAGAGAAATAAAAGTATATATCTATACAAAAACTTGCACAAGAAAGTTCTTAACAATGTTATTATTAATAGGCAAAAAATGAAAATACTCCAAATGTCCATCAAATGATGGATAAACAAAATGTGGTATATCCATACAATGAAATATTATTCAGAAATAAAAAGGGATGAATAATTGATACATAATATATACATGGATGAACTTTAGAAACATTATGTTAAATGAAAGAAGCCAGTCACACAAGTTAACATATTGTATTATTCTGTTTATCTGAAATGTCCAGAATAGGCAAATCTTTAGAGACAGAAAGTAGACTAGTAGTTGTATAGGAAGGAGGTGGGATGGGAAAAAATGGAGTGACTGCTAAGGGGAACTGGATATTTGGGGAGGTAATGAAAATGTTCTAAAGTTAATTGTGATGATGGTTTCCCAACTCTGTGAATATACTGAAAACTGTAGTTTTGTACACATTAAATAGGTAAAATGTATGATATGTGAATTATGCTTTAATAAAGCTTATATTGGAGAAGGAAATGGCAACCCACTCCAGTGTTCTTGCCTGGAGAATCTCAGGGATGGCGGAGCCTTGTGGGCTGCCGTCTATTGGGTCGCAAGAGTCGGACACGACTGACGCGATTTAGCAGCAAAGCTTATATACTCATATAAAGATATGCACTAGGTAAAGTGGAGGTACAGTAGTTATCTCTACTTGGTGGATCCCAGAGGGCTTCTAGGAGAAAGATATGCCTAGTGGGTGGTACTGGAGAAAAAGGAAAGGACTTCCAAGCAGAGAGAACAGAAATGTACAAATACAGGGAACGATGGAGTGGCATGGTTGAGTGTGGTTGAAGCACAGTTGCACATTGAGAGCTTTCCAGAAATGAGACTTGGAGATGTAAAAAGGGATGCATTTGGACTTTTAACTGCAAAACAATGGGAAGTCATTGTAAGGCTTTGAGCAAATGTGTGAAAGTAATGGCATCATGTTTGCATTCAGAATAATATTCAAACAATATGGAAGAATATGGACTGTAGATGAATTACTAAATGCAGAATGGCCTAGGTGAGATATAGTGCCATAACTCAGGCAAGAGGTCTTAACTGAGATATTAGCAATGGAGATGATTAGATATGAAGGAGCTAGACTCTCAGGACTTGTAAAGAAGCAAAATACCTAGCAAAAAAAAAAAAAAAAGGCAATATTTGCTAAGCAAAACCCAGAACTTGGGGGCATTTACTCTGCTATTTCAACAAGGGAAAGATGTAAAAAATTATGTGAAATGGCTAATGCCTCAAATGACATAATTTTTATGTAATATTTTTTATATAATTTTTATGTAATATTCCCTTGAATGGAAAGACATGACATATGGCACAGTCTAGAAATTTATATTTATATAATTATAATCTATAAAAGTGGGCTCAAGTATATAAAATTGTTTATACAAACTCTTCAAAGAGAAGCCAAGAATTGATGCTTTTGAACTATGGTGTTGGAGAAGACTCTTGAGAGTTCCTTGGACTGCAAGGAGATCCAACCAGTCCTTTTTAAAGGAGATCAGCCCTGGATGTTCTTCAGAAGGAATGATGCTAAAGCTGAAATTCCAGTATTTTGGCCACCTCATGCAAAGAGTTGACTCATTGGAAAAGACTTTGATGCTGGGAGGGATTGGGGGCAGGAGGAGAAGGGGATGACAGAGGATGAGATGGCTGGAAGGCATCACTGACTCAATGCACATGAGTTGAGGTAAACTCCAGGAGTTGGTGATGGACAGGGAGGCCTGGCGTGCTGCGATTCATGGGGTCACAAAGAGTCGGACATGACTGAGCGACTGAACTAAACTGATGTATATATTAACAACTACATAACTACTAAACCAGGGGCTTATTTTAGATATTTGGAAGTTTTTTTTAGAGTTATTTTTGCGAATTAGTGTCACTATTAATTAGGAGTCCCATAATGTTTGAGAAATAACTCTGACATTTTGTACCAGCAACTGTAAAAATAGATGGACAGGGCAGCAGCACCTGCTGCATATGGGATGTTTTTTAGTATCGTGCCAGAAAACTTCAGAGAGGTCTAAATTTTCCTTGTTTGAAGAAGAAACCAGGAAGTTGGCAGTGAACATCACTTCTCAAAAGTGCTTATTCTTTTTTGCTTCTAATTAGATATTAGGTCATGAAACACTGATGTCCACACTTCCTTATTTTCAGTCTTTGAGATATACAAGTCATGATTAGCTAAGTATCACTCCCTTAGCAATCCTCATCACCCAGAGCTGTAAACTCCCCCTTCTAGAGAGAAGATGCTAACTGCTCCATGGTACTGACTTAAAAGTTTGTTGTTGAAATTATGTGAAATTTCTGCCAGTTGAATATTCAACTTTAGGTTGTATGTCTTTCAGAATTATATTAGCTTGAAAATAATTTGACCGTTACATATCCATTACAGCTCTAATATTCTAATAGTAGAACCTCTCAAAAGTAAATAAATAGTCCAGCTATAGTATATTTTATTTCTAATATTTTAGTGTTGATAATAAATTGGCTTGATATATTAGTTTTTCTCAACTTTTTATTTATTTATTTTTTTACTTTTCAACCAGAGATTTCTGTCTCTTTTTTTTGTTTGTTTTTGTTTTTAATTTTATTTTATTTTTAAACTTTACAATATTGTATTAGTTTTGCCAAACATCGAAACGAATCCGCCACAGTTATACCCGTGCTCCCCATCCTGAACCCTCCTCCCTCCTCCCTCCCCATACACTCCCTCTGGGTCATCCCAGTGCACCAGCCCCAAGCATCCAGCATCGTACATCGAACCTGGACTGGCAACTCATTTCATACATGATATTATATATGTTTCAATGCCATTCTCCCAAATCATCCGACCCTCTCCCTCTCCCACAGAGTCCATAAGACTGATCTATACATCAGTGTCTCTTTTGCTGTCTCATACACAGGGTTATTGTTACCATCTTTCTAAATTCCATATATATGCGTTAGTATACTGTATTGGTGTTTTTCTTTCTGGCTTACTTCACTCTGTATAATAGGCTCCAGTTTCATCCACCTCATTAGAACTGATTCAAATGTATTCTTTTTAATGGCTGAGTAATACTCCATTGTGTATATGTACCACAGCTTTCTTATCCATTCATCTGCTGATGGGCATCTAGGTTGCTTCCATGTTGGTGGGAATGCAAACTAGTACAGCCACTATGGAGAACAGTGTGGAGATTCCTTAAAAAACTGGAAATAGAACTGCCTTATGATCCAGCAATCCCACTGCTGGGCATACACACTGAAGAAACCAGAATGGAAAGAGACACGTGTACCCCAATGTTCTCAACTTTTTAAAACCCACACCTCAAAAAAAAAAAAAAAAAAAACCCACACCTCACCAGTTCAGAAGATTTTGAAAGGTTGTGTTTTAAAAGACTTACATGCCAAAGAATTATTTCTTCAAATATAAAATTATAAAACTGAATAAAAACAACATACCTATGCATATATGCATAAATTCAAACACATAGATATAAAAGCTTGGTGTGCTGCAGTCCATGAGGTTGCAAAAAGTTGGGCACAACTTAGTGACTAAACAACAACATGCATATTCACACATACAGCATATATTCTCATAATTGCCTTTGGCCAACTGAGAATCTCTGCTTAGAGGATTTTTAAAAGCTCAACTCAGTGGTTCATTAATTCATTTTTTAAAACTGAGAAACAGAAAAGAAACAGGAGTATTAGGCTAAGAGGAACAGGAGCTTCCCTGTAGCTCAGATGGTAAAGAATCTGCCTGCTATGCAAGAGACAAGGGTTCAATCCCTGAGTTGGAAGGATCCTCTGGAGAAGGGAATGGCAACCCACTCCAGTATTCTTGCCTGGAGAACTCCATGGACAAAGGAGCCTGGTGGGTTACAAGTCTGTGGGCTTGCAAAGAGTTGGACACAATTGAGCAGCTAACACATACATACATGCTAAGAGAATGTTGTCAAGGACATTCTTATAAAAAAAAAAAAAGGTGAATGATTGCAGATAGCCAAAACTAAGGATTCGAGTTTTCTGAAACCCCAAAGCCTTCAAATAGGGTTTGATACAGGATAAAGCATCTCATCATTGACAATTACCCTAATTAATAATTTATTGTGGTGCCAATTAAGTGTATTATAACTAATAGAAAAGATAAACTTCTGACAAATGTACCTAATGTTGAGCTTTTCCTGAATTAAATAAAGCTTTAGCAAAACAAATCAAAGAATTTTGATTATGGTTCATTTAACATAAAGTTGGAATAAAGTCAATTGTATTTTCACTCATATTTGACTCAGATAATCAATACATCATCTTGATATTTAATACAGTACTGTCTATTTTTGCTTTCTATTCTATTGTTATTATTCCTAAGTTTTGCTAATAGCTAATATTAATTGAGCTCTTGTCATATGCTAGATGATATCCTAAATACCCTTATATTATTATACCTTATTAATCTCCTCTAGTAAACCAAAGAGGAAGGTGCTATTGTTATTTTCAGGAGACTGAGTAAAAAAGTGGCAGAGCTAAGCCTGGAAATGAGGTTTGTCTGCCTCTAGATTGGGACTCTTAATGCTTACATTCATCCACTCCCTTCAGTTAACAATATTTTCTCGTTAACTAAAATATTGTAAATACTGTAAAAATAAATGTGAACACAGATGTCTTGTTATTTTAGCACACTCAGTACAGATTCAAACATGTAGCCCAGGTCACAGGAAGAACTAGTTTGTTTTACATACCTGAAGTCTCAAACTCATTGTTCAAGGAAGAGTGACATTGAAAGGAACATTTATTGATAAAATGTTATATTCTAAGCCACTTATGATATTTTAATCCATAATCAGATATGGTAATGCACAGATTTGAAAAAGGAAGCAATGTTCTTAGAGCAGAAAAGTAGGATTCAAGAAATCTCTTGGTGAGGAAATAATTTGTAGGCCTTGAAGGGCAAGAGGTAAGAAAAGAAGAGGAGAAAGGAAGTGTTGAAATTGAGAACAAACTATAAAAGAAATACTCATTGCTCTAGAGTACCTGGGTTTTTCAGTCATAGAAGTATTTCCTTATCTAACAGTTTAAGTTCATACTATTACTGATTGTCCTAACTGGCTCCTGTGTTCCTTTTATTTTTGTTACTAATTGGAAGGTATAGCACACTTTGAAGAACCTGGTTTACTGCCAGTTTTGGTACAATTCATTTAATCCATAAACCAAGACATGTTGTAAATGAATGGTTATCTGTTTCATTGGTGGTCCATGTTGGGTTCCAGGTTTTACTGATGAAGCCAAGCATTCTGTCACTTGGATTTCTAAAAATTAGTTTATTTATAAAATAGACACAATTCAAAATCTTTGAAGGTTAAGCCTGTTTTGGGAAACTGTCCCCAAAACCATGAGTGATAATTACAACTGTATTCTGTATATCACATAATTTCTGATCATGGATACAGTTTTGTTCACTGCTACTGTCTATGGGATTGCACAGAGTCAGACACAACTGAAGCGACTTAGCAACAGCAACCATGTCTTTTTATAAATAATTTCTGTCAAATATATATCTAAAGTCTAAAGAAGTAGAACATCTTAAAAAAGATGGGGTGTTTCACTCTTTTACCTTTGCCATTATAGGCATTCCTGATGCTGCTGCTAAGTTGCTTCAGTTGTGTCTGACTCTGGGCAACCCCATAGATGGTCACCCACCAGGTGCCCCCGTCGCTGAGATTCTCCAGGCAAGACCACTGGAGTGGGTTGCCATTTCCTTCTCCAACGCATGAAAGTGAAAAGTGAAAGTGAAGCCGCTCAGTCGTGTCCTGCTCTGCGACCCCATGGACTGCAGCCTACCAGGCTCCTCCATCCATGGGATTTTCCAGGCAAGAGTACTAGAGTGGCTTGCCATTGCTTTCTCCAGTTACGTGCATTACAGGCAAAACAGACCAAGAAAAGACTCTCCTAGGAAATTAACATTTACTCCAAAAACTAGTTTAGGATTATACCTGACAGAATCTGTGATGTTATTTGTGTTCTGGTTTTCACTTCTTGGACAGCAATTGAAAGACAACAACAACAACTAGAAGATGCGCCAAAATAAAATTTCTCTTTTGTGAATCTTGAGAAAGTTGATCCAAATGCTGGCAAATTTGGTAATTTAGCCAATGTGTGGATGTGAGAGTTGGACTGTGAAGAAAGCTGAGCTCCGAAGAAGTGATGCTTTTGAACTGTGGTGCTGGAGAAGACTCTTGAGAGTCCCTTGGACTGCAAGGAGATCCAACCAGTCCATCCTAAAGGAGATCAGTCCTGGGTGTTCATTGGAAGGACTGATGCTGAGGCTGAAACTCCAATACTTTGGCCACCTCATGCAAAGAGTTGACTCATTGGAAAAGACCCTGATTCTGGGAAAGATTGGGGGCAGGAGGAGAAGGGGATGACAGAGGATGAGATGGCTGGATGGCATCACCGACTCTATGGACATGGGTTTGGGTGAACCCCTGGAGTTGGTGATGGACAGGGAGGCATGGCGTGCTGCGATTCATGGGGTCGCAAAGAGAAGACACAACTGAGCTACTGAACTGAACTGAATTGAACTGAAAATAAAATCAAAGCCCTGAGGCCGTGACAGACCACTCAGAAGCATGGCTGAGAGGAGCTACCCCATGTCTGAGGTCAGAGGCAGCAGCAGAGTGGAGCAACCCCACGTCCAAGGAGCAGCAGCTGCGCGGGGGCAAGAGGGCTGAGGAGAGCTACTCCATGTTCAAGGTCAGGAGGGGTGACTCGTCCAAGGTAAGGAGCAGTGGCTGCACTTTGCTGGAACAGCCATGAAGAGATACCCCACATCCAAAGTAAGAGCAAACCAGGTAAGATGGTAGGTGTTGCGAGAGGGCATCAGAGGGCAGACACACTGAAGACATAATCACAGAAAACTAGCCAATCTGATCACATGGACCACAGCCTTATCTAACTCAGTGAAACCAAGCCATGCCATGTGGGGCCACCCAAGACAGACGGGTCATGGTGGAGAGGTCTGACAGAATGTGGTCCACTGGAGAAGGGAATGGCAAACCACTTTAGTATTCTTGCCTTGAGAACCCCATGAACAGTATGAAAAGGTAAAAAGGTACACTGAAAGATGAACTCCCCAGGTAGGTAGGTGCCCAATATGCTACGGGAGATCAGTAGAGAAATAACTCAAGAAAGAATGAAGAGACAGAGCAAAAACAACACGCAGTTGTGGATGTGACTGGTGATAGAAGAAAAGTCCAATGCTGTAAAGAGCAATATTGCATAGGAACCTGGAATGTTAGGTCCATGAATCAAGGCAAATTGGAAGTGGTCAAACCGGAGATGGCAAGAGTGAACATTGACATTCTAGGAATCAGAGAACTCCAATGGACTGGAATGGGTGAATTTAACTCAGATGACCATTATATCTACTACTGTGGGCAGGAATCCCTTAGAAGAAATGGAGTAGCCATCATGGTCAACAAAAGAGTTCAGAATGCAGTACTTGGATGCAATCTCAAAAACGACAGAATGATCTCTGTTTGTTTCCAAGGCAAACCATTTAATATCACAGTAATCCAAGCCTATGCCCCAATCAGTAACGCTGAAGAAGCTGAAGTTGAACAGTTCTATGAAGAAAGCTGAAGTTGAACAGTTCTATGAAGACCTACAAGACCTTCTAGAACTAGCACCCCCAAAAATATGTCCTTTTCATTATAGGGGACTGGAATGCAAAAGTAGGAAGTCAAGAAACACCTGGAGTAACAGGCAAATTTGGCCTTGGAGTACGGAATAAAGCAGGGCAAAGGCTAATAGATTTTTGCCAAGAGAACGCACTGGTCATAGCAAACACCCTCTTCCAAAAACACAAGAGAATACTCTACACATGGACATCACCAGATGGTCAACACCGAAATCAGATTGATTATATTCTTTGTAGCTAGAGATGGAGAGGCTCTATACAGTCAACAAAAACAAGACCAGGAGCTGACTGTGGCTCAGATCATGAACTCCTTATTGCCAAATTCAGACTTAAATTGAAGAAAGTAGGGGAAACCACCACTAGACCATTCAGGTATGACCTAAATCAAATCCCTTACAGTTATACATGGAAGTGACAAACAGATTCAAGGGATAAAATTTTATAGACAGAGTGCTTAAATAACTATGGATGGAGGTTCATGACATTGTACAGGAGGCAGTGATCAAGACCATCCCCAAGAAAAGGAGACGCAAAAAGGCAAAATGGCTGTCTGAGGAAGCCTTACAAATAGCTGAGAAAAGAAGAGAAGTGAAAGGCAAAGGAGAAAAGGAAAGATATACCCATCTGAATGCAGAGTGCCAAAGAATAGCAAGGAGAGATAAGAAAGCCTTCCTCGGTGATCAATGCAAAGAAATAGAGGAAAACAGTAGAATGGGAAAGACTAGACATCTCTTCAAGAAAATCAGAGATACCAAGGGAACATTTCATGCAAAGAGGGGCACAATAAAGGACAGAAATAGTATGGACCTAACAGAAGCCGAAGATATTAAGAAGACGTGGCAAGAATGCACAGAAGAACTATACAAAAAAGATCTTAATGACCCAGGTGACCATGATGGTGTGATCACTCACCCAGAGCCAGACATCCTAGAATATGAAGTCAAGTGTACTGTAGGAAGCATCACTACAAACAAAGCTAGTTGAGGTGATGGAATTCCAATTGAGCTATTTCAAATCCTAAAAGATGATGCTGTGAAAGTGCTGCACTCAATATGCCAGCAAATTTGGAAAACTCAGCAGTGGCCACAGGACCGGAAAAGATCAGTTTCACTCCAATCCCAAAGAAAGGCAATGCCAAAGAGTATTCAAACAGCACAATTGCACTCATCTCACATGCTAGTCATTCCCCGTGGCTCAGACGGTAAAGCATCTGCCTGCAGTGTGGGAGATCTGGGTTCAATCCCTGGGTCAAGAAGATCCCCTGGAGAAGGAAATGGCAACCCGCTCCAGTATTCTTGCCTGGAAAATTCCATGGACAAAGGAGCCTGATGGGCTACAGACCATGGAGTCGCAAAGAGTCGGACCATGACTGAGCAACTTCACTTTCTTTCACATGCTAGTAAAGTAATGCTCAAAATTCTCCAAGCCAGGCTCCAACAGTTCATGAACCATGAACCCCCAGATGTTCAAGCTGGATTTAGCTGAATCAAATTGCCAACATCCATAGGATCATAGAAAAAGCAAAAGAATTCCATAATAACATCTACTTCTTCTTTATTGACTACACCAAAGCCTTTGATGTGTGGATCACAACAAACTGAGGAAAATTCTGAAAGAGATGGAAATACCAGACCACCTTATCTGTCTCTTGAGAAATCTGTGTGCAGGTCAAGAAGCAACAGTTAGAACTGGACATGGAACAACAGACTTTTCCAAATTGGAAAAGGAGTACATTAAGTCTATATATTGTCACCCTTCTTATTTAACTTATATGCAGAGTTTAGTTCAGTTCAGTTCAGTTGCTGTTGTGTCTGACTCTTTGTGACCCCATGGACCGCAGCACTCCAGGCCTCCGTGTCCATCACCAACTCCCGGAGTTTACTCAAACTCATGTCCATTGACTCGGTGATGCCATCCAACCATCTCATCCTCTGTTGTCCCCTTCTCCCGCCTTCAATCTTTCTCAGCATCAGAGCCTTTTTAAATGAGTCAGTTTTTGCATGAGGTGGCCAAAGTATTGGTTTCAGCTTCAGCATCAGTCCTTCCAATGAATATTCAGAACTGATTTCGTTTAGGATGGACTGGTTGGATCTCCTTACAGTCCAAGGGACTGTCAAGAGTCTCCTCTAACACCACAGCTCAAAAGCGTCAATTCTTCTGTGCTCAGCTTTCCTTATAGTCCAACTCTCACATCCATACCTGACTACTGGAAAAACCATAGCTTTGACTAGATGGACCTTTGTTGGCAAAGTAATGTCTCTGCTTTAAAAAATATGCTGTCTATGGGTTTTTCATATATAGCTTTTATTATGTTGAGGTATGTTCCTTCTATTCCTGCTTTCTGGAGGGTTTTTATCATAAATGGATGTTGTATTTTGTCAAAGGCTTTCTCTGCATCTATTGAGCTAATCATACAGTATTTATCTTTCAATTTGTTAATGTGATGTATTACATTGATTGATTTGCAAATACTGAAGAATCCTTGCATCCCTGGGATAAAGCTCACTTGGTCATTATCCTCAATGGTGAAAAATTGAAAGCATTTCCCCTAAAGTCAGGAACAAGACAAGGGTGCCCACTTTCACCATTATTATTCAACATAGTTTTGGAAGTTTTGGCCACAGCAGTCAGAGCAGAAAAAGAAATAAAAGGAATCCAGATTGGAAAAGAAGAAGTAAAACTCTTACTGTTTGCAGATGACATGATCCTCTACATAGAAAACCCTAAAGACTCCACCAGAAAATTACTAGAGCTAATCAATGAATATAGTAAAGTTCCAAGATATAAAATTAACACACAGAAGTCCCTTGCATTCCTATACACTAACCATGAGAAAACAGAAAGAGAAATTAAAGAAACAATTCCATTCACCATTTCAACAAAAAGAATAAAATACTTAGGAATGTATCTACCTAAAGAAACTAAGGACCTATATATAGAAAACTATAAAACACTGATGAAAGAAATCAAAGAGGACACAAAAGATGGAGAAATATATCATGTTCGTGGATTGAAAGAATCAATATAGTGAAAATGAGTGTACTACCCAAAGCAATCTATAGATTCAATGCAGTCCCTATCAAGCTACCAATGGTATTTTTCTCAGAACTAGAACAAATAATTTCACGATTTGTATGGAAATACAAAAAACTTTGAATACCCAAAGCAATCTTGAGAAAGAAGAATGGAACTGGAGGAGTCAACCTGCCTGACTTTAGGCTATATTATAAAGCCAGAGTCATCAAGACAGTATGGTACTGGCACAAAGACAGAAATATAGATAAATAGAACAAAATAGAAAGCCCAGAGATAAATCCACACACCTATGGACACCTTATCTTTGACAAAGGAGGCAAGAATATACAATGGAGAAAAGATTATTTCTTTAACACGTGGTGCTGGGAAAATTGGTTAACCACTTGTAAAAGGATGAAACTAGAACACTTTCTAACACCATACACAAAAATAAACTCAAAATGGATTAAAGATCTAAATGGAAGACCAGAAACTATAAAACTGCTAAAGGAAAATGTAGGCAAAACACTCTCCGACATAAATCACAGCAGGATCCTCTATGACCCACCTCCCAGAGTAATGGAAATAAAAGCAAAAATGAACAAATGGGACCTAATTAAATTTAAAAGCTTTTATACAATGAAGGAAACTATAAACAAGGTAAAAAGACAACCTTCAGAATGGGAGAAAATAATAGTGAACAAAGCAACTGACAATTAATCTCAAAAATATACAGCAATTCCTGCAGCTCAATTCCAGAAAAATAAACGACCCAATCAAAACATGGGCCAAAGAACTAAACAGACTTTTATCCAAAGAAGACATACAAATGGCTAACAAACACATGAAAAAACGCTCAACATCACTCATTACTAGAGAAATGCAAATCAAAACCACAATGAGGTACCATCTCATGCAGTCAGAATGGCTGCTATCCAAAAGTCTAGAAACAATAAATGATCGAGAGGGTGTGGAGTAAAGGGAACCCTCTTACACTGTTGGTGGGAATGCAGAGTACAGCCACTATGAAGAACAGTGTGGAGATTTCTTAAAAAACTGGAAATAGAAATGCTATATGACCCAGCAATCCCACTGCTGGGCATACATACCAAGGAAACCAGAATTGAAAGAGACACATGTACCCCAATGTTCATCCCAGCACTGTTTATAATAGCCAGGACATGGAAGCAAGCTAGATGTCCATCAGCAGATGAATGGATAAGAAAGCTGTGGTACATATACACAATGGAGTATTACTCAGCCATTAAAAAGAACACATTTGAATCAGTTCTAATGAGGTGGATGAAACTGGAGCCTATTATACAAAGTGAAGTAAGCCAGAAAGAAAAATACCAATACAGTATACTAACACACGGAGAAGGCAATGGCAACCCACTCCAGTACTCTTGCCTGGAAAATCCCATGGATGGAGGAGCCTGGAAGGCTGCAGTCCATGGGGTCGCTAGGAGTTGGACACGACTGAGCAACTTCACTTTCACTTTTCACTTTGATGCATTGGAGAAGGAAATGGCAACCCACTCCAGTGTTTTTGCCTGGAGAATCCCAGGGATGGGGAAGCCTGGTGGGCTGCTGTCTATGGGGTGGCACAGAGTCGGACACGACTGAAGTGACTTAGCAGCATACTAACACATATATATGGAATTTAGAAAGATGGTAACAATAATCTTATATGCAAGATAGCAAAAGAGACACAGATGTATAGAACAGTCTTTTGGACTCTGTGGGAGAAGGCGAGGGTGGGATGATTTGAGAGAATAGCATTGAAACATGTATATTATCATAGGTGAAACAGATCACCAGTCCAGGTTCGATGCATGAGACAGGGTGCTCAGGGCTGGTGCACTGGGATAACCCAGAGGTATGGGATGGGGAGGGAGGTGGGAAGGGGGTTCAGGATGGGGAACACATGTACACCCATGGCTGATTCATGTTAATGTATGGCAAAGCCACTACAATATTGGAAAGTAATTAGCCTCCAATTAAAATAAATAAATTTTTAAAAATATATGCTGTCTAGGTTGGTCATAACTTTTCTTACAAGGAGTAAGCATCTTTAATTTCATGGCTGCAGTCACCATTTGCACTAATTTTGGATGCCAACAAAATAAAGTCTGTCACTGTTTCCACTGTTTCCCCATCTATTTGCCTCGAAGTGATGGGACCAGATGCCATGATCTTCATTTTCTGAATGTTGAGTTTTAAGCCAACTTTTTCACTCTCCTCTTTCACTTTCATCAAAAGGCTCTTCAGTTCCTCTTCACTTTCTGCCATAAGGGTGGTGTCATCTACATATCTGAGGTTATTGATATTTCTCCCGGCAATCTTGATTCCAGCTTGTGCTTCTTCCAGCCCAGCGTTTCTCATGATGTACTCTGCATATAAGTTAAATAAGCAGGGTGACTATATACAGCCTTGATATACTCCTTTTCCTATTTGGAACCAGTCTGTTGTTCCATGTCCTGTTCTAACTGTTGCTTCCTGATCTGCATACAGATTTCTCAAGAGGCAGGTCAGGTGGTCTGGTACTCCCATCTCTTTCAGAATTTTCCACAGTTTGCTGTGATCCACACAGTCAAAAGCTTTGGCATAGTCAATAAAGCAGAAATAGATGTTTTTCTGGTACTCTCTTGCTTTTTTTGCTGATCCAATGTATGCTGGCAATTTGATCTCTGGTTCCTCTGCCTTTTCTAAATCCAGCTTGAACATCTGGAAGTTCATGGTTCATGTACTGTTGGAGCCTGGCTTGGAGAATTTTGAGCATTAGTTGGCTAGCCTGTGAGATGAGTGCAATTGTGCAGTAGTTTGAATATTCACTCTTTGGCATTGCCTTTCTTTGGGATTGGAATGAAAATTGACCTTTTCTAGTCCTTTGGTCACTGCTGAGTTTTCCAAATTTGCTGGCATATTGAGTGCAGCACTTCCACAGCATCATCTTTTAGGATCTGAAATAGCTCAACTGGAATTCCATCACCTCAACTAGCTTTGTTTGTAGTGCTGCTTCCTAAGGCCCTCTTGACTTCACATTCCAGGATGTCTAGCTCTAGGTGAGTGATCACATCATCACGGTCACCTGGGTCATTAAGATCTTTTTTGGATAGTTCTTCTGTACATTCTTGCCACCTCTTCTTAATATTTTCGGCTTCTGTTAGGTCCATACCATTTCTGTCCTTTATTGTGCCCCTCTTTGCATGATATGTTCCCTTAGTATCTCTGATTTTCTTGAAGAGATGTCTAGTCTTTCCCATTCTACTGTTTCCCTCTATTTCTTTGCATTGATCACTAAGGAAGGCTTTCTTATCTCTCCTTGCTATTCTTTGGCACTCTGCATTCAGATGGGCCTATCTTTCCTTTTCTCCTTTGCTTTTTGCTTCTCTTCATTTCACAGCTATTTTTAAGGCCTCCTCATACAGCCATTTTGCTTTTTTGCATTTCTTTTTCTTGGGGATGGTCTTGATGTACTTGATGCCAAGTACATCATGAGAAATGCTGGGTTGGATGAAGCACAAGCTGGAAACAAGTTTGCTTGGAGAAATATCAATAATCTTGCATATGAAGATGACACCACCCTTATGGCAGAAAGTGAAGAAGAACTAAAGAGCCTCTTGATGGAAGTGAAAGAAGAGAGTGAAAAAGCTGGCTTAAAACTCAACATTCAGAAAACTAAGATCATGGTATCTGGTCCCATCACTTCATGGCAAATAGATGGGGAAACAGTGACAGACTTTATTTTCTTGGGCTGCAAAATCACTGCAGATGGTGAATGCAGCCATGAAAGTAAGACACTTGCTCCTTGGAAGAAAAGCTATGAGCAACCTAGACAACATATTAAAAAGCAGAAACATTACTTTGCTGACAAACGTCACCATGGTCAAAGCTATGGTTTTTTCTGTGGTCATGTATGGATGTGAAAGTTGGACCATAAAAAAAGCTCAATGCTAAAGAATTGATTCTTTTGAACTGTGGTTTTGGAGAAAACTCTTGAGTCCCTTAGACTGCCAGGAGATCAAACCAGTCAATTGTAAAGGAAATCGGTCCTGAATATTCGTTGGAAGAACTGACAATGAAGCTGAAGCTGCAATATTTTGGCCACCTAATGTGAAGAACTGACTCATTGGAAAAGACCCTGATGCTGGAAAACGTTGAAGGCAGGAGAAGGGGACAGAAGAGGATGAGATGGTTGGATGTCATCATTGACTCGATGGACATGAATTTGAGCAGGCTCCAGGATTTGAATATGGACAGGGAAGCCTGGAGTGCTGTAGTCCGTGGGATCTCAAAGAGTCAGACATGACTTAGTGACTGAACTGAACTGTCCAACTTTCCCAACCCCCCTTGATGAAGAGCCTCTTTTTCCCATTGTATATTCTTGCTTCCTTTGTCAAAGGTTAATTGACCATAAATGCGTTAAGTTTATTTCTGGGTTCTATGCTGTTCCATTGATCCATATGTGTGTTTTTGTGCCAGTATCATGATGTTTTGATTACTGTAGCTTTGTAGGATTGTCTGGAGTACGTGACCTACTTTGTTCTCTTTCCTCAGGATTGCTTTGGCAATTCTTGGTCTTTTAATGGGTTCCATATGAAATTTAGGATTATTATAGTTCTGTGAAAAGTGTCATGGATAATTTGATAGGGATCATATTAAATATATAGATCATTTTGTGTATTAAAGCCATTTTAACAACATTAATTCTTCCAATCCAAGAGCTTGGAATTCTCTCCATTTCTTTGAATCATCTTCAGTTTCTTTTATTAATGTTTTATGGTTATTTCTAGCATTGTCTTTCACCTTTTTTGTCAGGTTTATTCCTAAGCTGTTTTTTTGTTATTTTTGGATGTGATTTCAAAAGCAGTTATTTTATTATATCCTTTTGATAGTTCATTGTTAGTATAAAGAAATGCAACAGATTTCTGTATGTTAATGTTGTATCCTGTGCTACTGTGATTAATCTTTTTATCCATTCTAGTACTTTGTGTGTAGAGTCTTTAGGGTTTTCTACATAGAATGTAATATTTTCTGCATATTGTTGTTGTTGTTCAGTTGCTCAGTCGTATCTGACTTTTTGTGATCCCATGAACTGCTGCACACCAGGCTTCCCTGACCTTCAATATCTCCTGGAGTTTGCTCAAATTCATGTCCATTGAGTTGGTGATGTCATCCAACCATCTCATCTTCCGTCTCTCCCTTCTTCTCCTGCTTTCTGTCTTTCCCAGCATCAGGGTCTTTTCCAGTGAGTCAGCTCTTCTCATCAGGTGGCCACAGTATTGGAGTTTCAGCTTCAACATCAGTCCTTCCAATATGTATTCAGCATTGATTTCCTTTAGAATTGACTGGTTTGATCTCCTTGCTGTCCATGGGATTCTTAAGAGTCTTCTCCAACATCACAGTTTGAAAGCATTGTTTTTTGCTGCTCAGCCTTCTTTATGGTCCAACCCTCACATCTGTACCTGACTACTGGAAAAACCATAGCTTTGACTGTCAGCATATAATGAGTTTTATGTCTTCCCTTCCAATTTGGATACTTTGTCTTTCTTTTTCTTGCTTGATTACTTTGGAACTTCCAATACTGTACTATTGAATAGCAGTGGTGAGACTGGGGCATCTTTGCCTTGTTCCACATTTTATCAGGAAGACTATCAGCTTTTCCGGAGAAGGCAATGGCACCCCACTCCAGTACTCTTGCCTGGAAAATCCCATGGATGGAGGAGCCTGGAAGGCTGCAGTCCATGGGGTCGCTGAGGGTTGGACACAACTGAGCGACTTCACTTTCATGCACTGGAGAAGAAAATGGCAACCCACTCCAGTGTTCTTGCCTGGAGAATCCCGAGGACGGGGGAGCCTGGTGGGCTGCCGTCTATGGGGTCGCAGAGTCGGACATGACTGAAGCGACTTAGCAGCAGCAGCAGCAGCAGCAGCTTTTCACACCATTAAGTATCGTATCAGCTGAGAGTCTGTCATAAGTAGCTTCCATTCTGTTGAGCTATGTTCCCTCTGTATGCAATTTGGTAAGAGGTTTTTATCATGAATGGTGTTGATATTTATCCAATGCTTTTCCTCTATCTATTGGGATGATTATGTGGGTTTTTTCTTTTGTTGATATGGTGTATCATATTCATTTGTGTATTTTAAACCATCCTTGTGGCCCTGGGATGAATCTAGTCTGGTCATGGTCTTTGATGTGTTGTTGGATTTGGTTTGCTAATATTTTCTTGAGAATTTTTGTATATTTTTGCCCTTCTTTCATGTTGTTAAAGTGCTGCACTCATTATGCCAGCAAATTTGGAAAATTCAACACTGGCCACAGAACTGGGAATGGTCTGTTTTCATTTCAGTCTCAAAGAAGGGCAAAATGAAGGGCAAAAATATACAAAATGAATTTTCTATATTCATCAAAGATATGGGCTGTAATTTTCTTTAGTATCCTTATTTCATTTTGGTATACATTTGTTTCCAGTTACTACCTTTGGGCTATAATGAAAAGCTCCCTGAAGATGGCCTCTAAGCTGACATATCTTTGGATATAAAAATTCCTTTTCCTGCTTACCAACTTTCTCTCTCCAAAGTAACTAGCAGATAGGTAGTAAGACTTACTAATATAAATCCTTGCTACTAAAGTACAGTTAATGAAAGCATCAGTTTCACCTGAGTGCTTCTAGTAATGCAGGAATGTGGAGCCAAGAAAGTAGGACCTGGACCTACACAATCAGAATCTTCATTTCCACAAAATCTCAGGTAATTTGATTTCCATGTGTGGAGAAATATAGAAGTATTACTCTAAGTGGTATTTCATGACAAATTTTTTTTTTTTTGTTCAAGATGAAAAAAATTTCTTTGTTGAAAATTGAAATTCAGTAATGTCCACCTTCCATTTAAAAAAGGTGAAAGATATAACCAACTGAATACAGAATTTCAAATAGCAAGGAGAGATAAGAAAGCCTTCTTAAATGAACAGTGCAAATAGAGAAAAACAATAGAATGGGAAAGACCAGAGATCTCTTCAAGAAAACTGGAGATACCAAGGGAACATTTTATACAAGGATGGGCATGATAAAGGACAGAAGTCACTACCATGACTTAACAGAAGCAGAAGAGATTAGGAAGAGGTGGCAACAGTACACAGAAGTATACAAAAATGGTCTTAATGACCCAGGTAACAATGAGGTGTAGTCAGTCACCTAGAACTAGACATCTTGGACTTCAAAGTCAAATGGGCCTTTGGAAACTCTACTATGAACAAAGCCAGTGGAGGTGATGGAATTCCAGATGAGCTATTTCAAATCCTAAAAGATGATGCTGTTAAAGTGCTGCACTCATGCCAGCAAATTTGGAAAACTCAGCAATGGCCACAGGACTGGAAAAGGTCTGTTTTCATTTCAGTCTCAAAGAAGGGCAATACCAAAGACTATTCAAATTACCTTATGACTGTGCTTATTTCACATGCTGTTAGTAGCAAGGTTATGCTCAAAATCCTTCAAGCTAGGCTTGAACAGTACATGAACCAAGAACTTTTAGATGTACAAGCTGGGTTTAGAAAAAGGCAGAGGAACCAGAGATCAAATTGCCAACATCCATTGGATCATAGAAAAAAGAAAGGAATTCTAGAAAAACATCTATTTCTGCTTCATTGGCTATGCTAAAGGCTTTGACTGTGTGGATCACAACAAACTGTGTTAAATTCTTAGAGATGGGAACACCAGACCACCTTACCTGTCTCCTAAGAAACCTGTATGCAGGTCAAGAAGCAACAGTTAGAAACAAGCATGGAACAATGGACTGGTTCAAAATTGGGAAAGGAGTATGTCAAGGCTGTATATTGTCACTCTGTTTAACTTGTATGCAGAGTATATCATGCAAAATGCTTGGCTGGATGAATCAAAAGCTGGAATCAAGATTGGCAGGAGAAATATAACAGCCTTAGATATGCCAATGACACCACTCTAATGGCAGAAAGTGAAGAGGAACTAAAGAGCCTCTGGATGAGGATCAAAGAGGAGAGTGAAAAAGCTGGTTTAAAACTCAACATTCAGAAAACTAAGATCATGGCATCTTGTCCCATCACTTTATGGCAAATAGAAGGGGAAAAGTAGAAGCAGTGACAGATTTTGTTTTCTTGGGGTCCAAAATCACTGTGAACAGTGACTGCAGCCACGAAATTAGAAGATGCTTGCTCCTTGGTAGGAAAGCTATAACAAACCTAGATAGTGTATTAAAAAGCAGAGACTTCACTTTGGCAACAAAGGTCCGTAGAGTCAAAGTTGTGGATTTTCCAGTAGTCCTGTACAGATGTGAGAGTTGAACCATAAAGAAGACTGAACACCAAAAAATTGATGCTTCCGAATTTTGGGACCGTTGAAGAATCCCTTGGACAGCAAGATCAAACCAGTCAATCCTAAAAGAAATCAACGCTGAATATTTCATTGCAAGGACTGATGCTGAAGCTGAAGCTCCAATATTTTGGCTACCTCATAGGAAGAGCTGACTCATTAGAAAAGACCCTGATCTGGGAAAGATTGAAGGCAGGAGGAGAAGGGGACAGCAGAGGATGAGATGGTTAGGATAGCATCACCAACTCAATAGACATGAATTTGAGCAAACTCTGGGAGATAGTGAAGGACAGGTGAGCCTGGCCTGTTGCAGTCCATAAGGTCACAGTCAGTCAGACATGACTAAGCAACTGAACAACAAGAACTAAAATATTCTTAATTACTTAAACTCCATCCTTTCCATTTCCCATTAAGTCTTTACTGAAACTAAGTCTTCTTGGTAAAGACTTACATCTCCAACCATCCCAGGCTCCCTCCTGCAAATTCTTTTTGATTTTCATATTTTTTATTTGGTACTTCTAAACTTACCCATTCAGGAAAAAAAGGTGCCCTGTTCTTCCATTTAGACCCCCTCTCATTCATTTCAGCAGCTAGCAGGGTGGCTTGAATACAGTAGCTTTCAAATGTTTGAGTACACAAGCTTTAACATGGGAGTAAACATGAAACTCTGATAGTGCTTAAGTTCATTTTATCTTACATGCAAACTTTGTAAGGGATTTGCCCATTGAATCAAGCTATTTAATACTGATTATCAAATTTTGGGTTCTTACATAGTCAGAAAAGAACTGTAAGTGGCTACAAAGCTGATTAGTTAAAAATCATTGATATCTGTATTAATATTAGTATTAATATCAGTGCTTGGTTTATATGTATCATTACTATTATTAGAATCGGGTAGTCAAATTGCTGAATTTGGCCAGAGAATAAAGTAATATTTTAATGTCTGTTCTTTGTAGCTTAACAGTACAGTTTAAAGAAAATTTTTGACTCAGATGGTAATAATTAAGACGACAGAACTAGATGAGACCAAGAGGCATCAGTGTGCATTCTTTCTCCATGGTGGTCTAGTATTAACCACATTTTTGAAAGCATCATAGACGCCTTTTCAGGAAAAGAGAATTTTAGCCTAATAGATTATATGCTCCAATTCTTTTGGGTCTTGTTACTTATCAAATCTAATCCAAATTCTTCATGTTATGGTTCAAGAAAATAAATCACTAAAAACATGTTAGGCAAAATAAATACTTTATTAATTTTTTTTTAGAAATCAGCCTTTGTGTGATGTGATAATTCAAACATTTAAAAAACCTTTTAGATATTCTTTCAAAGTATACTGTTAACCTCTCAACCACTTTTGATTAAAATTTCACACAAAGAAATATAATAGGAGTTGAAAATTATAAATGCTAAAGAATAATTCTAATAACATCTGGTTGTTACTTTACACATTTATTTAACATATATAAAACCAAATAGGAAACTACCTTCCTTCCCCCCCGCCCCATAAAACAAACAGTTCTCACTGGTTAAGAATGAATTAAAATTTGTTTATGAGAAAACAAAAATCTAAATTACTTCCATTATGAAAAAACAAAACCAGCTTATTCATTTCTATCCATTCAAGTCACAGGCCCCATTATTTTGGCAATAATCTACTGTTTAATCTAAAAGAAGAAACATGTCCTTATAATAAAGAAGTCTGGACAATGCAAAAAGTACATAGTGTTTAACATAAGACATGTTTCCAAATAAACAAACAAACAAAAATCCCCAAACTACATTAACTACAATAAAATTACAATTGTCTTGGGTAAAATAACAATGCTTACAGTGTAAGAACATTAAGTAGTTTTAGGTAACATAAATTCTATCCTACTGCTATTAGTAACCTCCTCAAGAATTAAAAGCAGTTTTTACAACAGGATAATTTTTCTTCTTGGAAGTGACACTAATTAACAGCAGTGGAGGGAGTATCATTGGTTGTTTCAAGCTCTCAAAAAATGAATCAGTTATTGCACAGTAAATACCTCATAGAGGTCAGTGTTTTAAGAAGCTAGTCTGAAGAAATATGTTATTTATAAGTTGCTTAATTATGGAAGTTTTCAAGTTTTAAAATTAATTCTACCTAGGCAATCAACTGGAAAATACTGACATACAAATAAATATTAGGCTTTTCAAATGGCTATGGTTTTGATAGTTTAGAAAAGAAATAAAGTCAGCAAAGTGCCTATATTTCTATGTTTTTTGAAAAGATATGCACAGAAGAAATAAACATTGTATACAGTAGCCCAGCTCAGCAGCAAGTATCTTCTGAAGCACAAATGACACCCCCACCAGTGTATATCCTTGATAACTCCAGTATCACGCAGCTAACAGGACCCACGCAAATCTTAAAAAAAGGAAGAAAAGTAAAAATTAAGCATTTTTCAATTATTACTGAAAAGTCTTCAAAAGGAAGGATGAGAATAAAGATTCTCCATTATTTATTATGACATGATTAGATATGAGACCTAATGTACTATATACAATGAGACCTATGGGATGTTTCTTTAAAAAACAAAAGACACTAAAAATTTATGATTAAATCTTGAAATCTTGGTATGCACGCATGCTTGAAATCTTCATCCATTTGAAAATATTATAATCAGGGCAGTGCTATCAAAATTCAGGTTTGAAGGTCCCAATTTCCCCAATTCCAGAATTTATTTACTATAATGAAATTTCAATAAAATGATAAAATATCAATATAACTTGGAGGTTTGAGATTATGAGATTTGAATCACTTACACTTCAAATGAGGTTATAAAAGGTTTTCACACTGTAAAATAACATATTACATACTTCCTAAAAATAAAAATTTAGCTAGGGAAACAGACCTATATACTAAGAAAAAGCATTAAAAACTAAGTACTAAGTTACATTTAGCTAAACAAAGAAATTCAGAAAAATTTACCTATAAATTCCATTAGTGACTATCTTGCTTAGAATTGGATGCTTTACTTGAAGATACTGCTGCCAGAAGTCCACTTACAATTTCCCGTCTGATTTCCCCAACAATAGACTCTTTAATCTAGAATGGAAAAAAGAAGAAAATGAGAACTTAACAGCATCACTATAATCCATTTTATTCTGTTATCAGAAAAAACAAGTAAATAACATTTAATTTCTACAGTCAGCCAAACTACAGAGAAAACTAAATCTTCGTCTAAATCCTTCATGAAATACAGAGACAGAGAGCAGGGAATCACATCCATCTATCCTCAAACTCAGATCATGTTCTGAGATCTTGTCTAGCATAATACAAATAACTCCATTACAAAATAACACAATTCTCAAGTTGAGAGCATTAACAAATGTTAAAGCTTCATAGATAATTTACCCTATGACACAAAATAACCTGAAAGAACTGATGAAATATTATGTTCACTTTTATGTTGTTTTTCTTTTAAATTAATGTCTATCTACCTAATGGCAGAAAGCAAAGAGGGACTAAAGAGCCACTTGATGAAAGTGAAAGAAAAGAGTGAAAAAGCTGGCTTAAAACTCAACATTCAAAAAACTAAGATCATGGCATCTGGTCCCATCACTTCAAGGCAAATAGATGGGGAAACATTGGAAACAGTGACAGACTTTATTTTCTTGGGCTCCAAAATCACTGCAGATGGTAAATGTAGTCATGAAATTAAAAGGTGCTTGCTCCTTGGAAGAAAAGCTATAACAAACTTAAGACAGCATATTAAAAAGAAGAGATATCACTTTGCCAACAAAGGTCCATGGTTTTTCCAGTAGTCATGTATGGATGTGAGAGTTGGACCATAAAGGAGGCTGAGCATGGAAGAATTGATGCTTTTGAACTGTGGTGTTGGAGAAGACTCTTGGGAGTCCCATGGACAGAAAGGAGATCAAACAAGTCAATCCTAAAGGAAATCAACCCTAAATATTCATTGGAAGGACTGATGCTGAAGCTGAAGCTCCAATACTTTGGCCACCTGATGCAAAGAGCTGACTCATTAGAAAAGACCCTGATGCTGGGAAAGATTGAGGTAGGAGGAGAAGGGGAAGACAGAGGATGAGACGGTTGGATGGCATCACTGACTCAATGGACATGAATTTGAGCAAGCTCCAGGAGATGGTGAAGGACAGGGAAGCCTGGCATGCTGCAGTGCATGTGGTAGGAAAGAGTCGGACACGACTGAGTGACTGAACACCACCACCAAAACAACCATAAACTCTAAATAAGTCAATATTTAGTTGTATGGTACATTTGTCACCTGACTGAAAATTTTGCTTTGGATGAGGATTTACATGTCATTTTATTGTTAGAAAACGCAAACAGATCTAGAGGCAATGACAATTCCCTCAAGATTTTCTTCTCCAGATGCCCAAACACTACACATGCACACCTACATCTTTTTCTCTCTGATTTGTGACCCCATGGAATGCAGCCCACAAATCTCTTCTATCTATGGGATTTTCCAGGCAAGAATACTTGGGTGGGTTACCATTTCCTCCTCCAAGGGATCCTCTGGACCCAGGGATCAAACCCACAGCTCCTGCATGTCCTGCATTGGCCACAGATTCTTTACTAACTGAGCCACCTGGGAAGCCCAGTGCATTACCTCTGAGTAGCCCTTTGTGAAGGCTTTACATGTGTGTTTCCTCAAATAAACTGATAATGCCTTCCCGAATCAGCACTCAAGACGCACTCAACCAGCTTTTAAAAATTCTACATTTTCAGTTTCCTGCCAGCCTGATCTCTCTCCTAAAATGTTCCTAAGTACATCCTGAACACATCTCAATGGAAGTCTTTCCAAAAATGGCTCTGTAATAATGTCATGCAATATATACGTTACAGACTATATATATTGTGGTGTTGGAGAAGACTCTTGAGAGTCCCTTGGACTGCAAGGAGATCCAACCAGTCCATTCTGAAGGAGATCAGCCCTGGGATTTCTTTGGAAGGAATGATGCTAAAGCTGAAACTCCAGTACTTTGGCCACCTCATGTGAAGAGTTGACTCATTGGAAAAGACTCTGATGCTGGGAGGGATTTGGGGGCAGGAGGAGAAGGGCACGACAGAGGATGAGATGGCTGGATGGCATCACTGACTCGATGGATGTGAGTCTCAGTGAATTCCGGGAGTTGGTGATGGACAGGGAGGCCTGGCGTGCTGCGATTCATGGAGTCACAAAGAGTCGGACACGACTGAGTGACTGAACTGAACTGATACATAAATATTCAGAGAGACAAATGCTCCTTAACTACCAACTATCTATACTGAAATATATTTTAAATAAATAAAATCTTCTCATTGTACCTTCTACCAGTGTCTCTAAACTTTAAACATCAAAGGTCTGTTAAGTTCATAGTCCTTCAGATTCGTTTTTTAAACAAATATATATTGGACACAAATATGATACCAGAATTTCTTTGCCACAGCATACAAGTACAAATGTAGTGTGTTAAATTAGATCCTCTGTAAATCCATATTTACAAAAGACAATGACTTAGCAGAGTCTTTCAGTCCTGTTGTCCAATGCACATCTCATCACACTTCACTCAAAAATTTTTTTTCATTCTTCATCATTCAAAAACAAACTAGCCCAAAAGTATTATCTACAAACCAAAAAAGTATGCCAACATTTGGAGGGTAGGGATGGGTACAGACATCACTGCAGTAAAACATAAAAAGTCTCTACCAAGGATGTCATTATCTACGTGGGCTCAGAACAAACATTTCATAAAATATTAAAAAGGAAAAACTGTTAACTCATTAATGACGTAAGAACAGAATAAAAAATGAGAGACTAGTATGGGATAGAAGAGGAAAAAGTTGTCAGAGAATAGTGAATTTTAACATAGTGATGAAAAAGTAAGGCCAACTGCAGACAACAGTGAGGATGAAAGCAGTAGCAAGAGCACCTTAAGAGAGGGAGCAGAAAGAAGCCTAGCTGGTAAGACAGTCCCCACTAGTCAGAGAGCAGAAGGGAATCAGAATGGAAGGGGTGCACTCAAATGGAAGTTTATCAGTGTGTTCTGGCACACAGTAAGTGCTCAATGAATGTCTGAATAAATGCCATCAATGAGAGAGTGAAAGAGTATCACACGCAAAAAAGAAGAGAAAGTGAAAAAAAAAGGACTACATATAAGCACTGGAAAATGACAAAATGCCTTTGATTATTTATTGAAGTAACAAATGTATGAACACAGAAATTAGTTCCAAAGTCTCCCACATTACAGAGGTGGGGAAGGATAAGTAGTGAGAAAATCAGTGGAATGGATGGTGAAGTCCATTTTATAACTTCCAAAAAGTAATACCCACTGAAGACAGACTCCTTGAGATCAAGGAAGGAACGCACATTGGCATATTAACAAGATGACAGCAAGCCTAAAGTGTGGGACAACACATCCATTTATTAGTCTCTACTGAGTGCCTCCTGTGCGGCAGCCATTATTACAGAGATCACTAACAGAATTGTAGTAAGAACACAGGCAAGCTGTGTAGTTACCAAAATACATACAAAAGTGTGCCAGATGAAATACAGTTACTCAGAGGCATGGACCAAGCCTAGGAACGTCAATGAACAAAGAAGAAAACTCTACACAGAGCAATCTATCTTTATACTCTGACATTTAATTCTGTTCAATTTGCTTCTGTGGACACATGCTCATTTATTCTATTAAGTAATCTTTTTTACTTACTTTTTCTTTCGGTGTTCTCTTTCAAAAGAATTCTACTGTATCAGTATTATAAGTAATGAAAGCATTCTTTTAAAAAACTTCACATATGGTGAAATAATGGAAACAAAGGCCTAACAGACATCGTTGTTTTCATGCACCCATGAGAGCAATAAGAAAACTTCCCTAAAAGTGTTTGCCAAACATGCTTAATCCTCACCTGCAAAACTGTTCAACCCAAGCTTAAATCTTCCCTTCCTGAATAATGGCTTTGTTTATGGGGTTAGGGACCCAGAATTTGCTGGGAAGACAATTCTGTTTTTCTTGGTAGCTGATACAATAAGAGTTTAAAAAATCTGGAATTCAGTAACATTAGGGAAAAGATTACCCATTTTAAATGAACAGAATCAAGACTAATCTGAATTTTAAATATTTTGCAAAGTTTAACAGAACACCATTGTAACTGAGCTAAAATGATAATAACCCAAATGATTTTTAAAATTATAGATGACATTAGACTAATTTATCCATTAACATATGCTTTTAAAGTGCTTCAAAACAGTTTTTTTTTTTTTTTTTAAGGACATCAATGTTCCTCTTATGCCCTGTTTCATCTACTATACAATTTGCTTGGTAAGCTCTTCTTTGGAGACAGTTAAAAGGGTCAGTGTTAAGCTAAAGTTCCTCCAAACTATGTCAAATTCTGAATCAGGAAGTTTCTAATTAACAGTAACAAATTCTGAAAAATTCTTCAAACATTTGTCTCACATGTCAGTCCTTCAAATTATAAAATCTCCCATATTTAATAGGGAGGTTCTTATAAATGATTAAGTAATTCTCTAGCACCACCACAGTATGATGGGAACAACCAAGTTTTCTATATATGCTAAGTTCTACCAGCCCCAAAAAATCAATGTTCTGGTTTAGGGATGCTTTGAAAGTGAAAGTGAAAGTCGCTCAGTCTTGTCTGACTCTTTGTGATCCCACAGACTATCCATGGAATTCTCCAGGCCAGAATATTAATTAGAGTGGGTAGCCATTCCCTTCTCCAGCAGATCTTCCTGACCCAGGGATCGAACCAGGGTCTCCTGCATTGCAGGTGGATTCTTTATCAACTGAGCTATCAGGAAATCACTTACAGCACATATCAGGCCATCCATTAGCAACATTAAAAATGAGGACTCAAGTGTGCATTAAGAGAGTATTTGTGCCAAATGAGTATATAAAGTCCAGTTTCCAAGGAAACATTAAAAATGAGGACTCAAGTGTGCATTAAGAGAGTATTTGTGCCAAATGAGTATATAAAGTCCAGTTTCCAAGGAAGTTTTTCAAACCAAAGCAAGCTAAAGGGAACAAAAATACCATATTTTGTGTCAAGGGAGTACCTTTAAAACTGATTTCCTCAGTTAACAAATACATTATGAAGAAAAATAATTACTTAGTTCTACTCAAAAATTGATCTTTGACGTGAAACACCATCAGTCACACCTAACTAACTGAGCAAGGTGGATGTATAGAGCCTGCTAAATAGTAGCCAGACACAACCAACCTACAAAATAATTACATTTATAGGACAAATAAATTTATAGAATTAAGATCTTTTAAATTTCAAGTTGGTAATTCACGTCATGAAAAGAAATTACATACATGCAGTGTCTTCTGCTATTGACAGAATGCTTGTTTTATAAGTGTTAATTTGTCTGAATGTCAGCTGAACCTAGGAACAGAGCACCCAACATGCACAAACATTAAACAGCTACCAGATTTCTTAATTCACTGTGTTGTGAAGCACACCTGTCTGCATCTGGCATTACAATTTCTGTTGGATTTCATTATCACCCCCCTCTACCACGTCACAGTAACTCACAAGTAACTTATTTTGCAGCCCTTCCAAAATCCAATTCCAGAAGCAAATTTCAGGTCTTTTTCAAGGCAGTGTCACACTATTGTAGCATTTATTTCTTAACAGAACAGTGTAACTGTTTTTTATTAGGTTTTCATCTTTTCAAAAATCTGTCACTGACAAGTTTTGAATGTTATGCTTCTAATACTATTTTCCCCATGAGCTCTGTAGTTTTTACTACACAAATCTGCATAGCATGATTTTTAGGAATGCATATATTAATGTCATATAAAGCAAAACTGACTTTATTTTCAAGGTACTTCTCAAGTTACTGTCATGCAGCTGTAAATGATGGCACCTCATACATAAACTAATCTTTGGACCCAGAGGAACAATGGCTCATTGGAAAAAAACATTTTGGTATGTTGCCACCATTCTTTAAAAAAAAAAAAAAATTGATTTTGTTCTGGGTATAGCCCATTAGCAATGTTGTGATAATTTCAGATGAAGAGTGAAAGGACTCAGCCATATATATACACGTATCCACTTTCCACCAAACTCCCCTCTTATCCAGGCTGCCACATAACATTGAGCAGAGTTCCATGTGCTACAATGTTACCATTTTAAATATAGCAAGGTGTCCATGTCCATCCTAAACTTCCTAACTATCCCCCTCTCCCTTCCCCCTGCCAACAGTAAGTTCAGTTCTCTAAGTCTGCAAGTCTCTTTCTGTTTGTAAGTAAGTTCAATTGTATCATTTCTTTACAGATTCCACATACAAGGGATGTCATCCTGTATTTCTCCTTCTCTGACATAATAACTCAGTATGACAATCTCTAGGTCCATGCATGTTGCTGCAAATTGCTGCCACCATTCTTGACCTATAACCACTAAAAATTTGTTCAATGTTACTCACAAATTAATTCTAAAAATGTGTTACATTCACATTACTGAATTTATTGGAAGTACAAAGATTAAAAAGGAGCCACTGACTCTTATTTCTCTGGTTCATTTCAGTATTTTCCATTTCTAAATCCTTACTTCTCAATACACTATACTAAATGCTTTTCTGTATGATTTTTCAACTATTCCCTGAGTCAGTTCTATTTACCTTCCTACTAGACTTTAGGCTTAAGGATTTCATGATCTTACATCCATTTTTCTTTTCTCCTTTACAGAGCAGGTACACTTGTAAACCATGTTTTTAAAAACACAGTAGGCTATTCTTTTTACTAATGGAAAGAATGAACGATCCTCTTTATCATGGATTTTAGTATCCATGATCAAGAACTATGGAAAGAACTATGGAAAGAACTAAAAATAATTACAGTTCTTCCTCAGAGTTACTCTTAAGACAGGGACAGAATGAAAAAAATAAATTCAACACATGTAATTTTTATCTTATGCATTCTACTGAACTTTGCATCCAAAGACACAATGTGATTTGAGAAAAGGAAAAAAAAAGTCATACATAAATATGTATCTATAGCAGTTTCCTTTTTTAAATGATATCCATACTGTTCCTTACCATCTGATCCTGGTGTCAAAAGCAACTATTTTACTAATTTCTCAAATATTTTGCCTTTGATTACTAGTCTTCCTAAGTTTCTGCAGTCCTTTTGGTAACCTAGAACTATTGCTAAATGTTTCAGGTCTGCATACTGCTAATCACACAGGGTAAACTTTAATTCTATATTTCTATCTTTGAATGCCTTACATAATTTCTATAGGTCTCTACTCACTAAATGCTTCATACTTCTTAAAATCTCAACTGACATTATAAAATGGCAGATTTTAATCTTGGAAGAGATCTAAATTATAATCCTTAATTTTACAAAGGTGGAAACAGAGGTCTAAAGTCCTCGTCACATGTTCACCTATTTTGAAACCCACACATATCTTCTTCACCAGAGTGACTATAGAGAATCGCAATTATTTCACATGGGAGTATGAAATTTGCAGAAACAGCATTACAAACATAATAGACATGAGCTAGATCAATGGGAAAATTACTGAATACAAGCGAATCAAAGGAGTACCTTATAAATAATGTTAAAATAAAACCTATTCAAAATAAATTAATTAAGCATAGATTTTACTCACCTCCCTTATGACTTGCTGTAACTCATCTTGCTCCACATTTTTATGCACTTCCTCAGCAGCTGGCAATAATGAGACTTTTCCCTGTTCTTCCTCCACTTCAGATTTACGTCCTACAGCTTCTGAGGTTTCTTCAGTTGCTCCAGCTTCCTCAGAACTTTCCACATCTGGAGGTGTCTGTACAGAGCCTGTTCTAGAAGGAGCAGTTGGTGTTAGGGCCACTGACGCTCGGAATAATTTCTTGCTTGGTACCAGATGGGCTTTGGGTTTGCCCACTGAGTCAATAGGAGGTACTCCAGTTCTTCTACTGGCATGAGAGGGACCAGAACACACAGACGATGACTCTGATGTTGCTTGGGAAAAAACAGATTCTGAGCTTTCTCCAGGAGGAATTTCAAATCCCATTTCTCCATGGCCCAGGCCCAATTCAGACTTTAGGTATGACTGTTCCCGCATCAGTTCAGTGACCTAGAGATCAGAAAAACTGTAATTCTTCTCTCTTTAAATTAATATTGGTAGTTAAAAGAAGATTAATATCCTCGATGCTGCCCCAAATCATTTAACTTGTAGAGACATGATTCGAATGCACTCATTTAGTTACTACTCAATTTCATTTGCAAAAACAGCAAGAAAAATTCAAATTCACAGTGAGATCAAGCCATTAAATATTTAACTAGGCTATAGCTGGATGAAATTTTACTTGGTTCCACATGGGTGTCCAAATTACTTACAAAGAGAAGTAACCAGTAAAAAAAACTCATAATGCCCTCAAATGAACTAATTCATTTAAAATACAATAAAAATTAATCTTTGTTCAAAATGTAGTCATCTTAAAGATCCAATTACCTAAAGAACCTGGAATCAGACTGTGAAAGCACATTTCCTGAAATATAAATTACTTTTTATGATGCATTATTTCCTTTATGCCATGAAGATAAATCATTATTGCAATTAACTGGCTTTCTACTGGCCAAAGATGGCAACAGACTTCAAGAAGTGCCAGACTCACTTCTAATCAAATTAACTACCTTATCAAATTGTGTATTTAAATTTTTTTTCATCTACATTAGGAAAACTGTGTGTTTATGAAATATGATATCATTCCCTTCCCCAGTGATTTAAAAGGAAAGAGGCTTACTGGTTCCATTACATTCAATGGAGAAGGGCATGACAAGTTATCAGCGCTTCTACTGCCACACATTCCCTGAAAAAGCAAAACAATATATATATATATATATATATGTGATATATGTGTGTGTTTGTGTGTGTAGTTTTTTCAAATTGCAAGTGCTTTATAATAAAATGAGCTAATTATTTTTGCTCTAAAGCAGTCCTTTATGTCACAAAAGTCAGCCTCAGCTGTCACAGGATCCTATAAAATGTGTTACTGTGACTGAAGGTTGCATAGAAGATGTTCTGATTCTCTGATCTCACCAACGCACATTTCTCAGAATAATAGATCAAAACTGTTGATGAGATCAAATAGATCAAAACTGCTGATGAGATATTCATTGACAAGATATGCGTAGTCTGTGCTATCATATACATATACACACACACACACATTCTTACTCTACTTGCTATGTGTGCATATATACGTGTGTGTTCATGCAATTGTTTTTAACAAAATCAGTTATGTTCAATTAACAAAGAGAAGAGTTCACTGTTTCAACATTTCAAAACAATATATTCTACAACTTAAAGATTTTGGCAAAAATAAGAATACAATTGTTGAAGTTCAAATTGCATGAAAAGGAACATTAGGAGTAAGAATAGTGGTACAAAATAGAGAGAGAGTGTGTTTGTCTCTATTTTCATTTGTATACATGTTTTTCTGCTTTTACAAAGATCTTATTTGATTCCTCAAAAAACATACAGAATGGAAAAGATCCAAAATAAAGGAAAAATGTAAAGGGAACAGTATTTGGATCTTTAAACACGGCATGTCTCTAATGCCATTTTTAAAATACGTTGTTTTTAAATTAAGGCATTTGTCCTAAATTGTGTGGAACGCTATTAACAAGTTCTGAGTGAAAAAACCGTGACAACCCGAGGAAGCATACCATGAGTGCCGAGGGGCGGAAGGCTGACGGCAAGTGCACAGGGCGGAGCTGCTCCTCCAGCCCCAGCAGGCGCTCCTCCAGCTGCAGTTCCAGGTCCTGGAGTTCCATTCGGACTGAATTTCTCAAACTCTGCAGTTGATCAACTTCATACCTATTAGTAGGAAACTCAGTGTCACAACTCTCACAAGCTTTCAGAAGTTACTGAAACCCCAAGTTCTACAGATTAGCGCAACAGCGTCTGCAGTGAGTATAACCATTATAACTGCTTTTTCTTCCTCTAGCTTCCATCACAAACATTCCAGACAATAAGAAACAGATTCCAACCACTGTCTTCCTCAGTTCAGCGAAGACAGAGAAGTGTACTTAGCAAAACACTGTGCCCAATTTTATTTACACTGGTTCACAAACTAGATAAAGGGTACAAAGCAGTGTAAATAAAATTCAGCTTCCAAAAAAAAAAAAGTTAAAATGCTTTTTAGAATGAAAAATATTTTAAGTCAACGTTAAGACATATGAACTGTTACCTTTCCTCCTCAGTCATATGATGATAAACCATGGTTTGCTGACGCAGCATTGCCAATTCTAAATCCATCATTTGCGTTCTAAACAAATTCAGACTCCGCCTCATTACTTGGAGCTCCTGAAAAGTATTCTAAAATGCAATATAACAGCATTAACTTCTAAATCACACAAATTATTCTGTAACACAAGGATTTAAGTAACAACTTACTTCATAAAGAGGTAGAACAGATGATTTCTGAGTACTATACGGAGCAGCAGCAAGATCAGGTCCTCTCATCATAGGGTACTTTAAAAGAGTGAAAGTCTTATTAGAAAACAATGTTAAAGTGACTACTTCCACATCATCTAAGGTGTTAAAAAGGCAGAATTTGGGGAGTACATATGTTTCTCTTTGGGGCATAAAACAAAACCTAAAACCACTTCACATTATAAGCCGAAATCAGATAAATAAGTCACCAGTACCACCTACTACTCCTATCTGTTTTAGTTATAAGTCAGTGTATTTGGAACAGGAAAGAGGCAAAGGAACACATATAGTTTAAATGTATTAATATGTCTTACAGGACTTCCTTCTTGCCTTGAGAAAGTAGAAAAATAAAAACAAAACTCAGAAATACAGAAGCAATAGCAAATGTCATTCTGAGATGACAGAAACGACTGACTTGGCTGAAAAAGTAGCAAGCAATCACCACACTCACTCTCAGATATCTGAGTATCTACTATGCATCACTTAGGTAGTGAAAAAGATACAAGGAAGAGAGCAGGCATTCCCAGCCTTCAAGCATTCTCACAGGGGAAGAAACAAGGAGAAAACAGAAGTAGAAATATATACATAATATTGGTTGGGGTTGGTGTGGGGACTGTTATGATGAAAACAATGAAAAATGCAGATTAGGTTAAGTGTTCTCGACAGTGGTGACACGTGAGCTGTATCTTAACAGTAAACAGGACTTGGTCAGGTGAAGAAAGGCAAGGGCAGCCCATCCCAGATTAAAAAAAAAAATGTGGCATATGTAAAAAAAAAAAACAGACAGCTAGGGACACACACCTAGGCAGGAGCCTGCATGTTATGTGGAGCATGCTCACAGGGAATGGGCCTGGAGACACAGGCAGAGGCCAGGAGACACACAGCACCTGTCTCCTGAGGTGGGGTGGAGTGAGGATGGGGAAATCAGCTGAGTTACTCATGAACACTGAAGAGAAAACCACATCTCGAGCAGAACAAGCTGGTCTAGGCAGGTGGAACATGAAGGTGTAGGTGGACAGGACCCTGGGAATCCCCAGCTTCCTGTAACTGCAGCTGAAAGGTTAATTTCTCATTTGTAGACAGAACTACATTTTGTAAGGAGGAAAGAGAGACACCCAATTTCTGGTTAGACTGAAAATCATTAGTAGAAGACAATCATCATGAGGATAAAATCGCTACTTCAAAGTGTTTTTTACTACATAACTTGAAAGGTTTCCAACTTTCATTTTTACTGTCAAAGGGGCTTCCTGTCTACTACATCATCATGAAAAGGAACATATCATATACACTCTAGGCTTCTCGACTCTTAGCTGAACACCCCGTTCATTACGTTACACTGTCATTTTCTTCATTCCTCAACTGCCTCATCTAAGTAGCTCAGGAAGAGATTTAGAAAGGAAATGTGAAAGGCAAACCAAGAGACAATTTACTTCTTTCTCAAAACTTATTTTGGAAATTATTCCCATCCCACTAACAAATCTGAGAGCAGTGACTTTAAAAGTGACAAGACACATAGACTAGATCCACACGTTTACCTGATTTTTTTCTCTTCTTTTAACCCAGTGGAAGCAGACTAATTCTGTACCAGGAGACCAGCATCAGGAGTCAGCAGATGAAGGAAAAGCTTAGTCAGAGAGCAACGAGTGGAACCAGGAGAATACACGGCCACACAAGCCAAGGGAGGAAAACTTAGAAAGAAGTGGTGAACACTGTCAGATGGAAGAGAAAAGGACAGACAGCGCTTGAGAAGTTTTCTTTTTTAATGACAAAGACAACTTGACTAAGACGGAGACAATGGAGGATAGAGGCTAAAGAAAGGAGGACACCTAAAAAACAAAATCTCCTCTCCAGAAGGGAAGGAGACTGTGAACAGAGACATTCACCTTGTTCAGAATTAGTTACAGCTTTTCCCTTGAGACATTCACCTTGTTCAGAATTAGTTACAGCTTTTCCCTTGAGCTAGGAAGGAAGAGGTTGGGGTGGGGGGCCGGGGGGTGGGGGGCAGGTACAGATAAATTTAAGGATGTAGGAAAATGAGGCTGAGGTGATTCATGTCTGATGGCTCCTAGCTTTCCAGTGAATTACGAGGTACTCAGACCAATAAAAGAAAACAAGAGTAAGAAAGATAAACTTGGTTTCATACCTGGGAAAGATTCTGCAGTGAGTTTCTAATATCATGCAACACTCTTCGCAACTGCATCTCGATGGCAGAAGGGGGGTTCACAGAGCACGCTCGGTAAGGGGAGGCAGCATGTCTGTGTGAGTAAGGACATCCGAGAGGGCACGGGAAGGCACCGCAGGCGGCGCCTGCTACGCTGGGAACACTGTGAGTGCTCAGAGTTCTCATGTGTTCACACAGGGGCCTTTCCTGCCACTCCGAGTGCAGAGAGTGAAGGGAGCAGGTGGACTGAGATACAGGCTCTGGAGCAGACAGCAAGCAGGCCGGAGTCCTCCGCTGATGGCATTCCTCCAGCCGTGTCACCTCGCTCGGGGTGGCGGCTTCTTTCTTCCCAGACGTCGGAGAGATGAAAATAGTGGATCTGACCGAAGACTGACCATCGTGCTCAGTCACTTCTTTCTCTAATCTCTGTTCCTCCTCCTGTGTATACTTGTAGGTGAAGGATGGTGGACTGCATCTGGTCTCTTTTCCAGGGGACAACCGGACATTGACAGATGACACAACCCTTACTGGGCTCAGCAAGGTGGTTGGTAAAGACTGAGACCTCCTTAGAGGATAGCCAGCTTTTGCAAACAGGTACCTCTGTTTTAACAGATCTTTTGACTTTATCAAACTACGCCCCACTCTTTGATTAGACAGACTACAAACCTTCATTTGCGCTCTTTGTAAAGCTGTATTAACTCTGTCCACAGAAGAGGGAGACCCCGTTGTATTTTCAGCCCCTTTCTCACCACATTTAGCTTCAATAGAAGCCAAGGATTTAAGAATATGGTGGGTGGTATACTGGACAAATTCACATTCGCTGCTTTTATCCACATCACTTTCAGCACTTGCTTCCCTTAGTAATTCCACAGACCGTGCTGGACACACATCCTCTTTCCTTTCAGTAATTTCAGTAGCGTGATCCCCTGCACTCCAGGTGGACTGCTGATGTCCTATGTTCTCAACAGTCTGGCACGGGAGGGAATCCTGGCCATCTGACCTTTTCTCAGCAACTGTTGCTGCCTTTTCTCTTTCCATCTGAGGACACGTAAGAGACTCCTCCTCTGATTCATTAAAATAAGGCTGGTCTTGCGCTGTTGGTGTGACAAGGTCTTCACCAAATGATGTGACTGTGGTCTCACTGTCGCAGCTATCTGCGCTACTCCCCATGGCCTGCAAGGACTCATGAACCTGTGAAAGGAAAACAGGTAGAAGGATGGGGAACTCAAATAAGTAGTAGCATTAACAAAATACCAAACTGCTGTGAAGCTTCTTCCCTTTCGGGGTCTCCCACCTTGGTTTTGGCCCTGGTACTGCTCTAAACTGCTCTCAGTGTCCTTAATCAACAACAACTCTTTCTCACAAAAATTATTCCAGATCTTTACTAATTTCCTTAAATACCCCCTTTCAACACCCATCTCCTTTCCTTCCTGGAAGAGGAAATGGAAACCCACTCCAGTAATCTTGCCTGAAAAATTCCACGGACAGAGGAACCTAGCGGACTACATTCCACGAGGTTGCAAAGAGTCGGACATGACGGGGCAAATAAGCACTCCATTCCTTCCAACATATGACACTGACTCAGAGAAAATGGACAAAAATATCTTAACTTCTTCCTCAATACCTACAAACTTCCCTGTACCTTATCCCATCATTCCCTCCTCTCCATTCTGAAGGAAAACTGTGTCTCTTTGCAAAGCGAATCCCTCCAATCTATACCTCTGACCACCTCCTCTCAAAGGTTAGGGTATTTCTCCAGGTTCATCCCAGACTTTTCTGCATCAAGCTCTCTTTCTCTTAGCCAAACAACTTTCTTAAATCATTATTGTATAAAAAAGACAAAAAGACCTGTAATCCTTAGCTATCATCCTTATTTGAAAAAAGAACAAAATTCATATCTTCTCTGTCACTGATTTACTCTCCAATCACACTTCTCATTCAATGCATCAGAACTACTCACTCAAGTACTCAATTTCAGAATTAAACAAATTTTCATCTTTTCACTCCAATGGCTACAGCTCTCCTTATAAAAGTTTGTCCTCCATCTCTCAATTTTTATGCCTGCTGGATTATTCTGAGTCTCCTTAGAAACTTCTCCTCACTGTCTACTCCTTCAATGCTGTTTCTAAGGTACTTTTTAGGTTCTTTTTTTCTCTTATTCCAGTTTTTTTTTAAATTTCCTTACAGATGTTTTAAACACTTTTCATGTACATTATGTACTGCACACATAAACTATAAGTTTCTTGAGGACAGTTTAAGACATGCCTGTCTTCTGGATTATCTAACACACTATAGCATAAAAGTCAAGTAATACTGAGCAAGCTATGAAACCACAGTTTTAGTTATTAATTATTATAAAATACTGAAATACAGGCACAAATTGTAAAGAATCTGCCTGCAATTCTGGACACCTGGGTTCGAGCCCTGGGTAGGGAAGATCCCCTGGAAAAGAGAATGGCTACCCACTTAACTATTCCTGCCTGGAAGATTCCATGGACAGAGGAGCCTGGCAAATCCATGGGGTAGCAAAGAGTTAGACAAGACTGAGTGACTAACACTTTCATTTTCTTTCACTGAAATACAATGATGATAGAAAATTTAAAAAAAAAATAATATAGGTTAAGGATTAAAATACTCTGTTTATTGGCGGTTCAAAAATGAAGAAGCTTTTTTGGTTGTTGTTTTTAAATATTCAGCCAGAGAAAGATGAATAATTAGTGTAACAACATTTATAGACAAATGTTCAGATAATAAGACTAAAATTCTAGGATACAGATGTTATCATTTGAAAAATAAATATTGCACAGATTATCTTAAATATATAGACAGTGAAAAATCACCTAAATATAAAGAAGTTAATGATCACGCCTACTAGATTAGGAAGTATTACCTGAAGATGATTAAGCGAGAGGCAGTCTGTCGAATCTTCAGCAAAACCACTGCTATCAGAGTGCTGACTTGCAGTACGTAATAGTTGATCTACCAAAAAAGAAATGCAGTTATACAAAACTGCTATATAGGACTTTGGTGAGTACCTTTATCACATGATTTCCAAAAGACACACGGTACACAACAGTGACTCTTTCTGAGAAAACTATGCATTACTTATGCCAAATTGTGGCTTCAAAGCATAGGAAGTGACCTGAATTCAAATAAAACTGAATCACATCAGAAATTCTCAGTGTTGCAAATTAAGCTCTAATTATCTTGTATTTTGGTCTTATCCTTGGAGAACAACCTGCTGAAATGAAAAATGGCTCTAATAAAAATTAAAGTCCCAAATAAACCATTTTCATTATGTAAAATATGTAAAGACACTTAGGTGCAATCAGAAGTTTAAATGCAGTGTATAAACACACGTATGGGCTTCCCTGGTGCTCAGTGGTAAAGAATCCACCTGCTAATGCAGGAGACAGTGTGAGACCTGGTCCACAAGGGCCCCACACGCCACGGAGCAGCTTGGCCCATGGGCCACAACTACTGAGTCTGTGATCTAGAGCCCATGGGCCACAACCCCCGGAGCCTGCACATCTACCACCTGTGCTCCACAACAAGAGAGGCCACTGGGGTGAGAGGCCCACGCATCATAGCTATAAAGCAGCCCCTGCTCGCCACACCTAGAGAAAGCCTGTGTGTGGCCACAAAGACCCAGCATGACCAAAAATAAATAAATAAAATTCTGTGTATTTAAAAAACACCTATTACCTTCCCAGTAAGAAAATAAAAATACAATTAAGGCCAAGAAATTAATAATTTATATACAAGAAAACTTAAATGTCTCTGATGTTTCAAATGATGCAAACATTTGTAAGTTATGGAACAATTATTTCTTGGCTGAATGAAAATCACATAGGTTCAACTAGAAGGTAAAATTGCTAATTTTTATCATTCCTGGTTAGTATAACCTAAAAAAAATTTTTTTAAGTAATTAAAAAAACCAACTAAGCACAGTAGGCATGATCACATGCCCAGTTACACTGTGAGCACCACAGTGGGGGAGACTTTACAGCTGTTACATTTACTGAGGATGACATTTCATGATACAGTCAAGTTCTGCAGAAGCAATAGGCTAAATACTCTGTGTTTACCAAGTCCACATTCATTTAAGATTTGAATGACAGGAAGTATTCCACAATATGTTTGAATAAAATCCAAAATTAATTATTGGTTGCCTGACTTTGAAAAATATTCTAATTACCTTAGGTTCAACCTGGAGCAACATGAAATGGAATAATACTTTTCCCATTAAAAATGTAAAATAATTCTGTAATGTTTTGAAGTAAAAAAAACTGCATAATTAAATATAAGGAACTGATCCGTATCTTGATAAGTTTAGGTAAATTGTAATAATTGTGAAACTGAATTAGAGTAAGCTGTTACCACAGGTACTAATTATGCAGTATATTATCTGAGAAAATGATTCACATGCCACAGGAGTCATCACCATAATTGTATGTTTGCATATCTTTTTTTTTTTTTTTAATTTTATTTTTAAAGTTTACATAACTGTATTAGTTTTGCCAAATATCAAAATGAATCCGCCACAGGTATACATGTTTTCCCCATCCTGAACCCTCCTCCCTCCTCCCTCCCCATTCCATCCCTCTGGGTCGTCCCAGTGCACCAGCCCCAAGCATCCAGTATCGTGCATCGAACCTGGACTGGCAACTCGTTTCATACATGATATTGTACATGTTTCAATGCCATTCTCCCAAATCTTCCCACCCTCTCCCTCTCTCACAGAGTCCATAAGACTGTTCTATACATCAGTGTCTCTTTTGCTGTCTCGTACACAGGGTAGTCTCCGGCCGTATCGGCCTGAAGGCGCCCGATCTTGTCTGATCTCGGATGCATATCTTTTTAAAAAGAAAAACCAGACTGTCAGTGTTCTGAAAACAGGAACCTTATTTATTCCTGTTTGTATCCCAAGTAACTAGAGCAAGCCAACAATAAAAACGTATTTGCTGAATTAATCAATCTCCATAAAGTTATCTCCATAAAGCAACAACAGACTTAAAGAGTTGCTTAGAGGATTTAGAGGTGAAACTGCCCGATCTGCTTGGGCAAAGGGCAGCTGCCAAAGAGCCCAGGAAGCCCTGACCAGCTTCCCTCCGGTTCTCTCCCCTGAGTCTGTTTGGCCACCGTGCAGCACAGCCCGTGCCAAGCGCACTCCTCCACAGTCAGCCCAGGCTGAATTCACACACACATCAGGTCAAGTGTAGACTGCTTAGGCTTCAGAGCAGATGTCAGGCAGCGGAAAGAACAAGGAGACCTGGGTCAAGTCCTGGCTTTATCATCGTAAGCAGTAACTCCTCTCCTCAGAAAATGAGACAATAGTTCTCCTACCTTACCGTGTTACTTCAGAAACTAAGTAGAATGTAGGGGAAACCGTTTTTCTAAGCTATAAATCACGATTGAGACTCTTTAGTCAGACATTTCAGTTTCACAAAAAGCATAGTTTACCAAAGAAAAAGGCAGAATTAAAAAGAAACAGACTTTTGTCCTAACTGAAGAGGTAAGACATTATTTCTAATTAAAAACTAGGAAGTTAAAGCAAACATTACAGTGAGAACAAAACAAAAGGTGCCAATTCTATTTATCCAGTATCGCAGAGAAACAGTGCACCTGTATACCCTGCTAGGCCAAAGAAAATATTGAACATCTTTGGCAATAAGGACACTGTTGGACTGTTCTTAACATACCTACTGAATGTTAACTTGTGACATGAGTTGCGTCACTAAACCTCTATTGTAAATCCTCGGACTGGATCTGAGATTTAGATTACTGTAGCTTCAGAAATTCTATTACCAAAGTGGGAAGCATTTTTATACATGCGCTCTGTGCATTTTTACTAACCTTGTGAGATGAATATATTACCAGTGATTCAAATTCTGCCACTAGGATTAACATACTTGCATATCACATCAAAATTTAGAAGGCTACTTTCAAAAAAATGACTAAAACACACTATTGTTCTTTCTCCCTCTTTCATGCATATACACAAAACTATTTTACTGTTAATTTACAAAGATGTGATTCAAAAAAAAGTTACCATTTTTAGTCATGACACCAGAAATAAGAGCTCCTACAGAAGACAAGAGGAAGAAACTCAGATGTGAATACAAACCACATTCCATCTTTCCCGCTACAGGAAGCTTACTCCTCAAGGATCTTAAGGTAATTATACTGTTTTCATCCCCCTTTTGACACAGGGCAAGCTGCTTTATCCAATGCATCCCTTTACCTATCTAAAGCAAAGATTCCTGGATGGCTATGAACTCTGCCTTACAGCTCAGGAACACATATATTTATGGACTCACAAAGGGAAAAAAATTAAGCAGTAAAGTTCATTTTGTGTCTGACCAGAACTGTGGTGACCTAGGGAGAGTGGGGATCTTGTTTGTCAGTACTGTACTGCAAGAGAAAAAGAAACTATATGCAGATTGTTTCATACGGAGTCACTCCAGAGATCAGAAGAGAACATGTAATTTCCTATTCTAGGAACATACATATGAATCTTTGCTTTAAAAAAACACACAAAAAAACAGGGTGGTTCAGCATGTGTGAAGTTTTAAAAATAAATACTCCTACCTTCAGTGGCCATTTAACTGCTCTTCTCCTTTCCTTTCTCCCTAAATCTCCAAAGCTGTACAACTTTGAAGATGATTTTCTTGTTTCAAGTTAAAAGTGAAAGAAATTGATTCAAAGGGTCTTTGGTCAATAATTAATAACTCAAGAGAAGAACAGCACCTACAGCAACTCATCTTTGATCTAGTTTGAATTTAACTAGCTTTAACTACCGCTGAGAAACTGGTGTTTTCTGCCAGAGGCACATTCATGTATTGTACCTAGGAGCTAGATTTAAGTAATGAAAACCCAGAGGTGGCTTATACAAGTCTATATCTCAAACATAAGCATGTAAAAAGTAGGCCTGACTTTGTTGCTCTATCACTTCCCATCTAGCCCTTGTGCAGAACTAAAACATTATTTAGAATACACATAACTGTGCAAGGAGGTCATTACAAGATAAGTGAATTAAAATTACTTTATGAGCACAAAAGTCTTCAGAAAGATACCAAAGATTCTACAATCAAACCATAATGAAGCATGCACACCTGTGTTCTTCATTTGCTTTTTATATTTATAAGCACTGCAAACACTGACCGATAAAAAAAAACCCCTTTCCCACATCACCCAAAGACATTTCGATAATGTGCTTAGATACCAGTGAGTACAGGCTTACTTACCTCTTTTTGACTTGTTAAGACCTAGCTGGTAAGTGGTTGGAACATGAGGAGCTTCTCCCTCTGTACTTTGGACCTACAGAAGAGTTTTAGGTAGTTAAAACCTGAAGAATCGGTGGCAAAGAAGAATACTTCTTAATAATCATTTACTAACAACCAATCTAACTAAGAAGGTATCAATGCTTTATATATCTAAAAAGTGCCACCTATCTCAAAATTGTTATAATGTCCCACATCTCAATTTTATGATCTATTTTTCAGTTAACAACAGGACTTTAAGTTTATAGCTAACAAAGAAAACTAACTACATGCATAAAGTATAACACTTCATTAAAAATAAAGTGAACATGAAGTTGCTCAGTCGTGCCCGACTCTTCACGACCCCATGGATTGCAGCCCACCAGGCTCCTCCGTCCATGGGATTTTCCAGGCTAGGGTACTGGAGTGGGGTGCCATTGCCTTCTCCTCATTAAAAATAAGTTGCTATTAAATGAAAAACAGAGCCATAAGAAAAAGTTCTTCTCTAAATGTTAAACTTAGAAGTGTAAGGTCAATCCCAGAGAAACACTAATACACTCAATGCAGCACACTGGCACACACTTAAGGTGATTACAAGTCTTGCATCTTGAAAACCAGCACATCATGCTCCCATTGCAAAATCTTACAAAAAGTCCACAAATTTTCAGGTTTCACATAACCACTCATGTATAAGACGGCTTTGTCTTAACATAAATATTCTTTTAAGACAACTTGGAAGTTGTACGTGGACAAGCAGGTTTCATTACAGGATTAAACTGTGAAAGATCTTAGCCATAAATTCTCCATGAAAATTACGTTCAAAAAGATACCAAACCCACAGAAGCTGTCCTTTTATGCTGTCTTTTTGTTTTCCTACCTGAACAACTACGTAATTTAGGAACTGCCTGATTCTTTACTCATCATACCCACTCCTCCAATATTCTATCTATCCTAACAACTTACCTCTATCCTAAAATCAAATACTTGCGGGAGTATAATACTAATGCCCAACCGTTTACTCTGTAATGATTTGTACTTAAAATACTAAATAACATCCTAGTAAAGTGGGAAAACCCGCCAAACATTTGGGCTTTTGGCCTTGAACAAACTGGAAAGTAAATAGCAAACAAGTTTTAGATAGAACCCTGCTTTTGAGCTATGAATCCCATTCCAGAGTAAGAAATATTCCATAGGAATGAGAGTGGAAAAGCCAACATGAAAAACTTAAAAGGTTAAAGATCTTATTATCCAGTTTTAAAACTGCTCTGATCTGTGCTTTGCTCTTAGCAGTAGCAGCAGCTACATAGCTGAACATGAATCCATGTTTGTCTATCTTTTGAAAACTGAAAGCATACTGGTCATTTAAAACCATCACCTATAAATTACATATAAAGTAGTTTCTACTATTCTTTGTTATTATCAAAAAATTATACTCTTCAAAGCAGCAGACATAAGTTCAACAGGAAAACCATTGTTTTGTGTGCAAAGAAACAAAATACATTTTCTTTTTATAGTCAACAGAAGGTCTATTATTAGCCTCTATTCAGGCCTAGCCTACTTCAAAGAGTTTTCTGTAAACCAAATATCAAACAGACCGAAAAAGTATAACAAAAACCCAAATGTCTCCTTAATTTTATTCTAAGAATCTCAGCTTAGGCAAAAGATTATGATCTCTCGTTTTTAAATGCAGAATTATCACATATTCTATTCTTCGTGTGTGTGCTCAGTCATGTTCAACTCTTTGCAACCACATGGACTGTAGCCCTCCAGGCTCCTCTGTCCATGAAATTGTCCAGGCAAGAATACTAGAGAGGGTAGCCATTTCCTTCTCCAGGAGGTCTTTCCGACCCAGAGATCAAACTGTGTCTCTTGCATTACAAGCAGATTCTTTACCACTATGCCATAGGAATTCCCCATTCTATTCTTTAGATTTATAAAATTAGTCACAAGATAACATGACTTTAATGTATACGTATCCTCAGTGAACTATCCTTCAAGATGCTACTCCACTGTCAAAAAAAAAAAACAAAACCTCCCTCTCTCCCTCCACTACAAATTCCATAATTAACAAAGAAAAAAAGAACAGGGCCCTTAAAAATGAGCCGACAGTGTCATATTTTACTAATAAAGCCACTACAGTTAGGATCCTTCCTCCCACTTACTTAAAATCATCAATCACTTGGAAGACAGAAAAAGACTTGCTAGCGATAATGGTTGAATTTCACAGCTTATTATGTTTCATTATTAGTTCTAGTCTATGGGGTCGCACAGAGTTGGACACGACGGAAGCGACTTAGCAGCAGCAGCAGCAGTCATAGTGGTGCAGAGGCCAGCATTCAAATTCAAGATGCGATGCCCCACAGGAAATTACAACCCAGACAGATCTTCAGATTTACTTGGCAAGATTTTTCCTATTTCATGGTTTTAAATCCTCAGTGAAATTCTGGTCCTTTGCTATAAGTTGATCTTTTATCAACTACTGCTAAATATTGATAACTGAATTAAGTGATGGATAATGGGTGTTCCCTCTACTATTTAATCTCTGGGTAAGTTTGAAGCTTCTCATAATAAAAATTAAAAAAAAAAAACACTCAAAATGATAAAAATCACTGGGTCTCAGTGTTTGGGGATTTAAAGCTGTAGGAAAACAGCTTTAGAATAATCCACACATTTGAGTTACTACATTTTAAAAATGTTTTAATCAAACAAAGATTTCTCTTTTTGAATCAATGTCCTGTTACCATGCGGATACCTAGTTTGGTTTTTCAAAACCTGTCACATTTATCTTGACTAAAACACATCTTCTTAGGCACAACACTGTTGTACTGTGTTTTACAGAGCAGCAAACACATAGAATGTTCTAACTCAACCCTTCCTCTAAGATTTAAAAAAACGTATACAGCAAAAAGGTCTTCCCAGGTGGTGCTAATGGTAAAGAACCTGCCTGCCAACGCAGGAGACATAAGGGACATGGGTTCAACCCCTAGGTCAGGAAGATCCCCTGGAGGAGGGCACAGCAACCCACTCCAGTATTTTTGCTAGGAGAATCCCATGGACAGAGGAGCCTGGCAGACTATAGTCCATAGGGTTACACAGAGCTGGACATGATTACAGTGCCTTAGGAGGCAAAAAAAACAAAAACCAACTTAGTATAGCAAAAAACTAAAACTGAAGCTTCAAAAATCACAATCCTAATTTTTAATGATGCTTCAAAAAATTCAAAGGAAAGCATTATTTTTCCAAAGAAGTGGCATGAAGCTGTGCATTGCACGACTTGAGTTCTTGCCAGTGTCTGACCCTATTAACCAGGCGGACTGTACAAATTGCATGGCATAATTAAAAGGAGTAGGTTTGTACAAAGACCCAAATTCAAGTCTTATTCTGAAAGACCAATGGAACAACTTAACTGCAGGTATTTGACTGGTTTGGGATTACTTTAACTCAGGCCAGTAAATGTAATAAGAAGAATCCTGAAATTTAATGGCTAAAAATAGGTAATGAAGTGCATAAGTTAAATCAGTAATCAGTGTGAAGACAGGATTAGAAACATTTACTAAAACGTCAGTAGGTTAAAAAATTGCATATGCAGCCGATGGTATCTTAATTTAAATATAAACTTATTTATAGAGACACAAGGTAACTTATTTACAGAAATACAGAGATAAAAACTCTCCTTCCTTTAACGTTCAAAGTATAAGAAATTTTTCCTTTACACCTAAAAGATGAACAATTGCTTATAGAGTAAAATCATTCTGGTTTAACTGTGAATCATTCATACTACTAATCTGTGGCTCTAGACAGTTACCATGATGTATCTATTCAAAATAAATTATTTCGAGAACACAAGAATAATCCAAGCAAGTCATTAAGAATTAGAAAACTCAGGAGTAGGTCTTTAAAACTTTCAGATACACTGAAACTAGCCTGCAAGATAGTTTTTATAAGGAAAATTGATTTTTAATTGAAAATAGTGTCTGACCCTTTTTTTTTTTATCTTAAGAGATAGTCATTTTCACTCTCCAAGGCCTGGCTCAGTCTTGTCATCTATTTAACTCTTTTTACATTTAAATAGTTCTTCTCTCTGTTCCCGGTGACTGTCAGATCTTACCTTCTGCCTCAGGGGGACCCACGCAGCTTCATACACAGAGCCATGTCTGCAATTTTTTCTCCCACCTAGTTACCTAAAGCAGTTGGCATTCAAGGAACCTGAAAACTGGCTTACTGAGAGACAGTGTGTGTGCTCTAGCTTATATTTATTCGCTGTTTTTACAAAAGGAAGAAAGTTCCCAAGAGGAATCAAGCCTCAAGGGAAAAGAGTGCAAAAGAAAAAAGTAACAACCTACTTTGAATGGGATCTAAAAGTTTGCTTTAATAAGATTGTTCTCTTCATTTGTTGGTATGATTCAACAAGCTTGGGAGAAAAGGAAATTAAAGAAACACACTATTTCCTTTCTTTATCCATTGTTCTACAAGCTTTCTTTACAGTTCCCAAAGGGATTAAAAACACAATTCTAAGAGGTTTTTATCCATATTTGAAATATATCTGAAGAATAAGGATTATCCTTAAAATTCCCTGTATTTACAACATAGCTATGGTTGACTATGTATTATTTTTGGAAAACAGAAATCTTCAGTTATTCTTAAACCATCCATGCCTGTAATCTTGGATTTCAAAAAAATACACTTCCATGTCAAGTTACTTTCTTCAGTAACTGCTCTTGCCAGCAGAGGGAGCCAAAAAAAAAAAAAACCCTGCCCATAAAAAACAACCCAGTTTTAATGTTCATTTGCCACCAAAGTACGTCTATCTAGCACTTAATAAACATTGTAAAGAACTTTTGTGTATGGTACCAGTAACAAAACTTTGGCTTAGAACTCAAGAATTCTAGAAATTAAAAAGCAACATGTAAGAGTGTTTTTTCATCTGAGTCACTAAATCAGGTCTACAAGTAACCAACAAGTATTTGCACTGTATTCGACTGTCATAGAAGAGGGGCCCTAAAGGAAGGCAAGAAGGTACGCTTTATGAATGCCAGGACAAGTTTAGACCAAAACAAAGACAAAAGAGCAACTGAACAACAAAATGGAACAAAAAGGTTCTATTAAAGTTGTCATCTTCTGAATTCATTATAATGAGAAATAAAGCAGCTTACCAAAAAATGTAACATATTTCAAAGGCCTGCTCTTGCCTCCTTTTTATTGGAATTAAAGTACTAAAAGATGCATTCAAAGACCACAAAAAAGATATGAACAACTGAAATTTTGCAATAAATGAAAAGTCTTAACTGAATGAGGGATACACAATCACCTAAGAGGACATTTTATGGGCAGAATCAATTATCGCTTCCTAGTTCCCTAAAACAATGGCAAGCGATTCTAAAACAGCTGTGAACTATCACTATTCTGTAATAAAATTTAAAAAGAAAAATTTATAGCCACAAATCGTGCAATTTGAAATTTATGTAAACTAGTAAGAATGTCAGTCAATCCTAAAGAAAATCAACCCTGAATATTCACTGGAAGGACTGTTTTGCTGAAGCTGAAGCTCCAATGCTTTGGCCGTCTGATGGGAAGAGCAGACTCACTGGAAAAGTCACTGATGCTGTGAAAGATTGAAGGCAAAAGGAGAGAGAGGTGACAGAGGATCAGATGGCTAGATACCACCACTGGCTCCGGCTCAATGGATATAAATTTGAGCAAACTCTGGGAGATAGCGGAGGACTGGGGAGCCTGGCAGGCTACAGTCCATGGGGTCCCAGAGTCCGACACGACTTAGCGACTGAACACCACCACCAACAAAGAATATCATGTTTTAAAAAAAAGTAACCAAACACTCACTGGTGGTCTTCCTGGGCTGCAGAAATTCTTTCAAACCTTCTTCCTCAAGGTTCCCTATAGCTTCATGTTCTTTCTAGTCCCATACCCAGACCTAGCCTCAAAACCTTCACACTTACCCTTCCACTGAGATAACATTCAGAAAAGCTTGCCCAAAGGCACACAGCAGTTCAGTGGCCCAAACAGAACTCACACCCATCTGACTTCAAAGCCTGTTATCTCTAACTACTATGCAATATTGATCTGAGTTTGAATATACTCTCTCGGGGCATTCTCACAGCATCAAACTGTTAAAACTGAGAAAGAAAAACAATGGTGACAGAAGATCCAAAGGAGCCATTATACTGACACCACACAGTCCAGTGACATCTTGGTCTGTGAAACAAAAAACCTGAAAAGTCAAAATCAAGATGATTTTTTCTAGTAGACATCCATTCACCAACTTTCATTTTAAAGACATGTGGGGGCACTTTTTTCCCTAACTCACTGGTTGAAACAGTCCTCAGTAATTTTCCACCTACCTCTTCCATTTCAAAGGAGTCCTTCTGCTGTGCCATTATATTTCTTATGGATGGGATCATCAGTGGTGCACATGGCTCTTTTTCAGGTGTGCACAAAGGGACATTTTTCAGCTCCCCGCTATTTTCCAGCTCACTATGACTGGACATGTTGAAATCACCACCTAAATCAGTTTCTAGAATACCAGATTCCTCATCCAGTTTATTCTCATGACGTTGAGTTTCTTGACTTTGTCCACTTTCAGCTTCATGGTTAAAATTACTATTTGCTTCATCAGAAAGTCCATCAATGTCAGAATTCTCCATAAGAGCTGCTGAACTGCCTGATACTTCTTCTTTAACTGTAGCCAACATAGAAGACGACTCTTTCTTCTTCATAACTTTTTGAGACTTCTGATCATTTTTATTGCCACTTTCTTCCATCACTGAAACGTTTACGATCTTTCCTTTGTCAACTGCCAGGGAAGGAGTACTGCCTTCTCCTTTCTCTGTTTTTTCAACACATAAGTTTAGTTTTGATAGTGTTTTCATTAAGCGATTTGCAGTGTTACTCCGGGTTAAAGGTGGAGGTGAGTCTGTCTCCTTGTTAGAGGTCACTGAGGACATACTTCCAATTCTCTGCAGGGGAGTCCCAGAGACTTGGGAATATAAAGAAGAAAATGCGTTGGCCACAGTAGTAAGCACTTCAATTTGACGAAAACGGCCTACAAAAGTAAAAAGATAAATAAATTATATATATATATATTTATATATTTATGTTTGTATATGTATATATACACGTATTATTAATTAAACCATTATTATGGTTCAGAATTTCAATAACTAAACTACTTAGATCACAAAGATTATGAAACCAGATTCTTTTCTTTATCTAACACTTAAAACCTCTATATTTACTGTGGAGAGGGAGAAAGATTTTTCACTCTTAAGTACTAGAATTTATGTTTTAAAAAATCACAAGGAAGGACAAAGCATAATGACAACATAGAATAAAATAGACAGGACTGCTATTGATCTATAGCTGTGACTCTCTTTTTAGGTCTTGAACTCTTCCAAATGTTAAGTATATATAATTATATTTTATACCTAATGGGAGGGGGCTTGGATTTACAGATCTCTTAAAACTAATCCAAGGACCACCGAGGTTCCCACTGTTGGGAATTTCTGGTCAACAGAAAAAAAAAAAAATAAATAAGCAGAAGATTTAACATGAAAAATCATCAAATTAGCCATACCTTTATAGATTTATAGGAAAAGCATCTGAAAGTGACTGACCTCAACTAATAGTAAAAGGCCTCTCCTTTATTTATTTTCTTTTGGAACAAAAGCAATCTGGAGATATGTGTAAGGTTCCACAGGTAAGTTACATTCTCCAATGTAACACTTAGGCGGAGAATGGGGTGGGAGGATAGGTAAATTAACTTCTATAAATAGAATAATAAAAATTTAGAATAAGCAAACAGCTATTGTATTAACCTTAATAATTAAATTTCCACAATTATTCTTAGAAATTAGTAAGGCCTTAAAAACAAGACCATCTTGCTGTGTAGATGAAAAAATTTTGAAAATAATATGCTAACATTTAAAAACCTTACTTGTTAAAGCGTAATTTGGATTTTCTACTTCCATCCGTTGCATTTGTGCACTCAGAAATACTTTAATATCTATTCCTCTGGCAAATGATGATGAATTAAAAAATCTGGAAGGAATTTTGGAAGCAATATCTGGTTCATCTCGTCCAAATCCAAGATTATAAAGGATTTCTTCAGGGTCTTCCTCATAAAGTTCCAACAATTCTGAAACACTAAAAAAGAAAAAAAGAAATCAAGATGTAAAGTAAGTTTATAGTCCACATCACATTATAAATGAATTCACATCCCTACTTTCTTGTGAAAAGATCCTCTACCCCTTCTACTCTTTAAACCATTATTTATTTCAGCATCTTTATACATTTTGCACCAAATGCGATAAATAACCCTTAAAAGGAGTCTGTTCTTTCAAGCTGTTAGTTTTGAGAAAAAGAGCTAAGCCCTAAAAACACCAAGAACACCCTCAGTAAAGAAACTATCTGAAAAAAAAAAAAAAAAAGAAACTATCTGATTCCTCACCTTATTTTTTTTGTCATTTTAAGAGATGTCCAGTAAAGCAGCTAAACAATTAGAGGACAGATGAGGGAGAATAAAGAGTAAACAGATTAAAGAAAAAATGAAAGTGGAAAATGGACTAGGAAGTTGGTACAACTTTGGTATCAAGGGACACTCTGCAGAACTTGAGTTTTTCTGCTATCTTTCGCTGTCCTAGAAGAGGCAATACAGGTAACAACTGATCTCAGAAAGGTGAGGGAGGAGCTTACTTTCAACTTTTTTCTAACCACTTGCACCCAGGAAGCAGGAGGAGTAAAGTAAGGAGAGTTTGGATTACACAGGGGTCAATTCCTGCTCTAATTCTATTGAGAATTAAACATTCTGTAACCCTTATCTCTCATGCCGGTGATAATCCAAGCTGAGACTCACTGGGGAAACCAGGAATGTTAGAGACAGAAGGTGAGCAGAAGGAAATTTCAATTTGTTTCAGAGAAAATGTTCAAATTTCAAAACAATAATCTGGACAATAAGCTGGTTGCTTATGCATTCGTATTTGCTTATTTTTATATTTTAAAGATATTTGGTTTTATATGAAGATAAATCTATGTTTCAATATCAAGCTTTAAATTAGAAAGATTTATTCTGATATTTATATCAGAGTAACTCAAGACTCTAGCAGAATGGAAAATTTTGGAAGCAGAAATTATTCCACTATGGAGTTCCTCTCTCATAGGGCTCAAAATACTCATTATGGATTCCAGCAACATTATTAACATATTTGTTAACTTTTACTTAATTTAAAAAAAAAGACACTTCTGTCAGTTATGCTGATCTATGAAACACTCTGGATTCCTTTTGACTTCATACTGTCAAGCTAAATCCAAGGCTAAAAAAGTGATCAGATTAGGTCATCTACAACACAATGTAATTGCAGTATAAGCTCAGAATAAGGTACCTTGAGACTGTCCCACTACTTTTCCCAGATCCAGTGGAATTCATACTTCTCCCCTTCTGATGAAACTGTAGTCTTCTCTCTTTGGCCAAAATATTACTGCTATAAACAAAAGTATATTATATAAATTTTACCTCCATAAATATTCCTAATGTTTAGAAAGGAGAAAAAAACAAACAGCTACATACCAATTATCAATTTGAGCATCAATTTCATGAAGGTGGTTCGCTAAAGGTAAAAAGAGTAAGTGGAAAGCACAACTATTAGCAAGACAATAACTACTGTGATACAATCATTTAAAAAGCAAATTAGCCAATTATTGCTAAATGTCTAATATACCAAACTCTTGTCCTGGCACATTAAATCTGTCATTAAAGATAATATACAGATAGGTAAGAAAAGAATCAGTGGCTCATGAAGGGTGTTTTTGGTTTTGTTTGTTAGCAACATCAAACTACTTCCACTGAATGTTTAAGATTAAAAGACATATAAATAACCAATTAAATTTAATAGTTTGAAATAAGTAGAAAGAAGGTATGTGGTTCTAATTAGTAAATTTTAAAACTGTTAATAAAGAATACCTAATAAGTAAGAACATGAATTAGCATTATTTAAGTGTTTAATAGCAATATCTATTCCTAACATGGCTTTTTTAAGGCTAATAATTCACTCCAGTTCCAGCCAATTTTTCTTGCATCTACCTTGAAAATTTCTACTCATTTCAACATATGTTTTCCTATAAAAGTTGTTTTTCAAGTTTATCCTAGACTTACAAGTTCTGAACAAATAAATGCTATTAATGTTTAAGTCTAGAGTAAGTTAAATTTACTGTATTTAAATTTTATGGACAAATATAAAGAATGAAATTATTAAAAGTATATCTATTTTCAGCACACCAGACTTTTTACTTTTTTCATTTCTGATCTGCAGAGCCATGGCAATTTCTTATCCAACAGAAATGTGTCTAACACATAGTATTCAATAAATATTTACTGAATGAATGACTATAATCTTGAAGCAATTTTCAGTAGAACAGCATAATAGCTCCATTTTTCTCTGAGACATCCTTTTTGGGTCTGGCTTCCAATAAAGTCATTCAGTATGGATAAACAGGCAGAGCACAGAGTTGTAGGGTAGTGAAAAACACATTATATGATATCACAGTGATGGATAAATGTCATTACACTTTTGTCTAAACCCACAGAATGCACAAGACCAAGAGTGAACCTTAGTGTAAGCTATGGATTTGGGTAATTATGATGCCTTATTCTAGGTTCATCAACTGTAACAAATGTGCTAGTCTAGTGGGGGGATGTTGACAACAGAGAAGCTATGCATATATAGGGCAGAAAGCATATGGGAAACCTCTGTACTTTCCCCTCAATTTTTTTCTGAAAAGAACTGTTTAAAAAAAAATAAAAATGAAGTCTTAAAAAGAAATTCCACATTGTGAGGCTACTAAGGTAGTTATTAAAAGTGCTATTTACAATAACATTGGAAATGCATTTTAATACTGATTGGGGAGCAGTAAGTTTAAGCTTTACAGTTTATTTTATAGAGTTTATTCCTGGAAAAGATATTAACAAATATAAAAACTAACATATTCACATATTCTATAGAGTTTTCAGTGTTAGAGGGCTCTTAATAAGTAATCTATCACACAGATTGGCTTCAAACAGCAAGAGATCAAGAATATTAGATTCAGTGGGTAAATTCACTATACATCAACTTACAATTCAAGAAGATTTAATAAAATCCTTAATTCTTTTTTTATAAAAAGCACTCATTAATAACCCAGCTATACAGCAACCAATAATTTCAAAATACCAATAAAACAATAAAAAATTCTTAACTTTACATTGTGGAAAGCTTTATTATGAATCCGCAGGAAAAGATAATCTGCGAAAATTTAAACATAGCACAATACACTTTTAAAATCCTAATGCAGCTTTGAACAGACATCCGTATAATGATTTCTAATTAACTTCTAGTAACTCTAATTTGTCTTTTCCTTTAATCTTCTAAAAATCTGGAAAAAGAGGAAGCGAGGAAAGACAGGCGGCACTTGAATGCAAAAAAAAAAAAGACAAGCTGCAGTTGTATATCTTACACTAAAATAAGTTTCACTGCAATTTTCTCACATATAAATAGTTAAGCTTCCTTTTGCGGGACAAGTCTTCCCTCAGTTATATCACCATTATTTGCCCCCAAACAGTTCCTTTAAAGCATTAAAGGCCAATGAAAACCTAGTATTTCACAATGGTTTTCCAGAGCCATTTCTACAGGTCTCCAAAAGGCTCTCACTAGATTAACACATAAAAGTTTCTGTAAAATGTGTATGAGCCACTTTCAAGAACTTTAATTCTGAGGGTCAGAAACCTGAAAACATGTCACTTTCTCTTTTTTTTTTAAATTTTAAAACTATATGAAAATACAGTTCTTCCAAACATACCTTCAGCTCCCAATGACAAATCATCTTCAAAACTTCCCCCATTTCTCACAAGCACACCTGAAAGAAACATCAGAAGATTCATCCCAGTCATCTGTTCTTCCTGACCCCCACATAAAATCATTGTTTTAATTTAAACAAACTGACCAAGCAAAATATAAGATAGAGTTAAGGATTTCAGACATGAATGTCCTCATAAGTTACTCTCCTTATAATTTCAGGAAGAAGACACACGTTAAAATCATTGTTTTAATTTAAACAAACTGACCAAGCAAAATATAAGACAGAGTAAAGGATTTCAGACATGAATGTCCTCATAAGTTACTCTCCTTATAATTTCAGGAAGAAGACACACGTTTTCACTTCATTGTGAAGGAAACCATCATTTGCAACCAGGTAAAATTGCTAGAAGCTAGAATCTACTGGCTACTTTATACTCAATAAGCCTTTAAGACGTTGAATTAGATAATGTATCTTACCCAACAGTTTCACAGAAAACCAGATTCCGGTACAGTCACTTCTTTTACCCCCTTATATTAAGTTGGGAGCTCAAGCTAGATTTTCCTGATACTGTAAATAGTTTTTATATACCTTGCCACTACCTGCACATTCTTATTGTACTTTGAACTTTAGAATTCCACCTTGCACAGGTGGTAAAATTTCAGGTGTGGCAATTTCAGTTCATGTAAGCAAAGAAATGACCTAATTCACTCAATATATATTTTCCCTATGTTTACATATCACATTTCTGTATTTAATTAGTCTCTACAATATCTAACTGAACAATAAAAAAAACGAGTTTCACATTGTGCAAAGGCTTAGTAATTTGTTTAAACTCACCACAGTTTTTATGGTTCATGACAAGGTTTCTCCCTTTTGGCTTTTATCTTAGAACTGCATATGTTATAAACATGAACATCACTTTTATTATTTATATACACACACACACACATTCACTTTCACTCCCAGGACAATAAAGTAGGACCCTCATAGAGAACAGATTTAGAAAGGCAGCTTTCTCTTACCCTTGAGCGTACTACTGCTCTGTTCATCCAGTGAGGCTCCCAAAGGGGTACTGAAATCACAGAAACATATCAGCCTTAGTCTTGAAAAGCTGTCTGGAGAGCGGCCATTGCCCTGCCCGACACTTTAAAGGGTTACAGCTAAGCGAGCTTCTAATCACAGTGTAACATTTCTCCCAAACACACAGGGAATGCAAGTGGATTACATAAGTAATATGCTACCAAGCAAATACCTATCATCAAGTCAGCTCAACAGGAATGATTTAATCACATGTCTGATCTGCCAGCAATTAAGAGCAAGAATGGCAATTACAAATGATATGAATTGGCATTTTCTTTACAAAAACAGAAAAAAGAGAATGACAGTAGGCATTTAGAAAATGTCTGCTCCTCTCAATTTCTTCTCTAGAAACAGGAAACAGAATTAAAAGAAAACAAGTCCTTATCTCAATAAAATTAAAGAGTCAGAGTCTAGTTAGAAATAAGGCTCAACAGTTTTCTTAAATCTCATCTAGCATTTTAGAGCGCCACTCAGCAACTCCCTTATACCAACTATTATCTTTTCTGATACAGTAGAGAAGTTTGGAATTCATCTTATGCTTTTAAACTGAAAAAATACATATATTCTTCATTTAACTCTGAAAAGATTACTAAAAAGTTGGATTGAGAATATATCTTAAGAATTAGCCTTTACTAAAATTCTTTCACATTCTTATTGTTCAAACAAGTCTTTTAAATGCAAAATATTTATCTCTTTCTCAAAACTAAGCTAAAGAAACAGATTATTTTATTATAAAAGTTCTACTTTGTGTCAAAAGTCTTTTGTCAGTAACAATTTGTACCTGTTATAGATTCACACCAGACATGGAATCAATCATAAAAATATCAGTTTAAAAAAAATATTACTGAAACGCCAATGTTAAAAGTTTCTACAAACAAATATACAAGCAATGGCAATTCTTTAAAAATTAGTGTTTTTGAAATCTAAAAGAATAAGCAGTGACCATAAAATCTCTAAGTTTTTGCACATATTTTAAAAAGCTAAACTTTATGCCTTCAAAAAAAGTCATTCCTCTCCCACGATGGCTTCTTGCGTAGGACAAAACACCGCCTTACTCCTGCAGATATCTCTACTGGCCTGGGCACCAACAGAAGATGGCAAATGAGCAGACTATAACTGGCATTCTCCTTCACAAACAAGTCTCTCATAATTGCTGTCTTACAAATCTTATCAAAAACTCTATCTCTTCTTAGAGGCTACTATATTCAAGCAATGTGTTTCCACTTAGCCTGTGGTGGGGGGAGGTGGATTTTTAAAATAAAGACTCCCTTTAAGAAAAAACAGCAAGGTATCTTTATTCAGGATATAGAAAGCAATAAGAAAACAAAGATTATCTGAGAACCTATCATGCGGGAATATGCTGTCTTTAAATCACCTGTACATAATATACAAAGTAGACTAATTCTAGGAAGGATCCTAAATTGTTATAGGAAAAAAAAAAAAAAAATACAGTCACATATACCCTACAGTCAAATCTGTGATGATTAAAACTCAAAGTAAAAGACTGTTCTAGCTTTCCAGAGTACAAATGAATGTCCCTTTTGTACAGAATAGGTACAACAGTAGGGAACAAGAAAGAAATTGATGAAAGAAATCCATGAGGGAAGAAGCAAGAGAATTTAGAATCTGCCTATATAAATCAAGATTAGCAACAACACTTCAGGAATTTTCAGAGATCACATGTCCTGGTGAATGTTAACATTTGCCCATTGCATTTATCTGTAAAGATGCACTTATTTATTGTCTGCTTGATGGGATCTCTTATACAATCTTAATTCCTACACGTCATAAAAACATGATTCTTCTCTTGCTCTTAAACATTTTTTGTGTATTTTTACAAAGAGGGTCCATATATCTCATATTTCAGAAGGATCTGTGATATCCAGAATAAAAGGAGTTCAATGATGGAGTGTTCAGCAAGGCTCCAAGCAATTCACCAAAACAGGATACCAACAGAGCAGTGGCCAGTATTTTGGGTCTTTAGCAAAGAAAAACAAACTGGCATATATAAGAATCAGTTCTCTCTCCTCTCCCAAAAGAGACTTCCCAAACTCTGGTACTTGGACAAAAAGGTGAAGAAAAGCCCAAATTGAGATGGCAAAAAATATATACAGAAGCAAACACCTTAACAAAAGTTAAAAAGCCTACATTCTTCACAGGAGATTTTATAAGTAGCAAATAAGTTGGAAAAAATAATTAAAATATGAAACAGGCACATTTTACTGTAGTAAGATATGATCAATCTCTTCTGTACTTTATCAAACATTTCTGTGCCAGCTATCAAAGCATGTAATTAAACTGATTTATGTAGCCTGAATGTCTTCAAAGCTCTATTTCCCTTCTGTGAATTCCAGGGCCATCTGACAAATCCACGTCCAAGGTGTAAACTAGAACGAAATTAGCTAGTTTTAATAGCTCTCCAAACAGAATTAAGGCACCAGCATAAAGTTAAAGCCCAGTTAATGTACTTAAGTAAATGAAACTCATTTAAAACACATTTGAAAGGGAAACGACTCTATGCCAGATGTACAGATGTCAAAACAAATGCAAAATAAAATACTGTGTGAAATGTGACATGCCTTTCAAATAAAAACGGGCCAGCATAATAATATGGCATGATTATCTGTTTTAGATTTCTGATCTCTGATGCTAACATCACGCTCCGGAACTGAAGTCCTAACAACTGTAAAGTCAACATGGTCACCAAATAATCGGTCACAGCACTTCCATTTCTAATCGTTTAAAGGAGGAAGCTATCCGCCGGCTTACTTTCCGGTTCAGAGCTTATGAGGTTCACGGGACCCACAGGGACGGCGGCCCGAGTCACTTCGCCCGGGCGTCCCAACTGAGCGGATCTCCCCCCGGACATGAGCGAGGACTCACCGGCAGTCCTTGAGCCATATCGCGATCTTCTCGTTGGGCACGTTTCCTGCAGGACAGAGCGAGGGGACAGCTCGTTACCGACCCCAGGGGAGCTCTGTCCACGGGGTCACCCTGGATACTCCCAGGGAGAATCTTACAGGGGACAAAATGTAGCCCAAGCCACACGTCGCAGTGACCACCTGAAGGGAAATGATGGCACCGGGCTGTCTGTGTTGACGCTGGAGACGCCTTGCCAAGCGCGCGCGTTTAAAGGTCGAAAGTGTCCCCTCTCCCCCTGCCTGGAGCCCAGGAGGTCTTCCAGAACTCAGAGCAGTCGCCCAAGGCGCACGAGACTTTCCTCCGCCAGCCCGCACTCCCCCGAGCTCCCCGCCCGCCGCTGCCCGGCCGGGCGCACGGACCTCTCCCCGCGGCCGCCGGCAGCTTCGTTCCGGAGAGGTCGTCCTCGTCCTCGTCCTCGTCCTCGTCCTGCGTCGTCGCTTCTGTGGACAGGTCCTCTGTCTCCGACGCCTGCCAGGAGCCGCGGCACTTGGCCCAGGCCTTCCTCCTGCGACTCGCCACTTGCCACTCGAGTTCCTCCTCCGCCTCCGCCGACGCCACCAGGGGCCGGTCCATGGCCACACTGGGGGCTCCGCAGCCCCGGCCGGAGCCTGTGAGAGACACGGCGGCGGCAGGGACCCCCGCCCCTAGCTGTCAGCGCCCCGCCGGGCTGGGGGCCCCGGGGAGCGGGAGCGGGCGCGGGAGGAGGAGGAGGAGGAGGAGGGGACGGGAGGGAGGGAGGGAAGGAAGGGGAGGGAGGGGGCGGAGGGCCAGCGCTTCACATGAAGCCGGCCGGGCGCGGCGCGGGAGCGCGAGTGGCCCGAGCGAGCGCGGCTGGGAGCCGAGCGCCTGCCAGCCCCCTTCCCGGCTCCCCCGCCCCCGCCTCCGCCTGACGCCCAGGGGCCTGGCCGGCAGCCGCGCGTCAGCGCGCCCCTCCCTCGGCGGCATTCCACGCCCCCTTCCGGCCGGGGGCGCGCGGGGCGGGCGCGACGAGCCTGGAGCGGGGAGACCCGCCCCCGAACCCCCGCCCTCCGCCCCACGCCGCGGCTTTTGCGCCTGTTTGTAGGTTAATAATCTTTGCTTTCTCTCAAGTTCTCCTCGCACCCTAAAAGAGAAGGAATGTAGAATGGCCAAGTTTCCTTGAACGCCCTTCTTCACCTCAAAACAAGCGTCTGCTTGGGCTCCCTGAAAGTTACTCTTAGAGGAGTCCAAAGATTTGTGTACAAGGAATTGTGAAGAAAGCTAGGAAAAAGAGGCGCATAATTGGTATTTGTCAAAATGTCTAAACAGGAAAAGACTAGACTTCGTGGAGTGCTACTTTATGCTTAAGAACGTTATTTAACGTGCTGTGTTATGTATGAGATTGAATTAAGAATGATTTAAGCAGGAAGTTCCACGTTGAAATTGGACATAAAGAGGTGAAGGAAAATAGAGTGAGAAACAGCTGGGGAAAGTAGAAATATTTGAATTTGGGTGCTACCAGATACAAATGATGTCAAGGTTTGGAATTATTTTAAAAATGAGTTTGAGCATTTTCTTTTGTTGTTTTTAAACTCCTACTAGCAGAAAGACTATAAAATACTAATCAGCATCATATCCAAGATCCAGAATAGCTTTCCAGAGTCATCATGGTATAATTCGGGGCCTTCTACTGTAAAGTATGAGGGGGAACTAGAACAGGGGTACTGGTACGTCACTGCCTTGAAATTTCACTATTAATCTTTTTTTTTGAATCTCAAAAACTTTCGTTTCCAAGGGCCCTATAGCAAACTACATCTAACAGTTGAATTGCCCTGCAAAATAGGCCAGAGTCTAGCGCCTGTAGGAAAGGTAAGTAGGAGAGCCAGTGTGGATGGTACCTGGAGAGAAGGCATTGAAAGGGCTGGTTCAGAAGTCCCAGAGAGCAAACCTTGCTGTCTTCAGTTTCATTCGGGGCCCAGAGGGACCCCAACTTACTTAGCTCTGTCATTGCCACATGCTATTGTTAACTGTATCCTAGCCTCTCAGTTCATTCGTTTTCTTTCTGTCCAGTACCTCCATGATCTTCAAGATCCAGCCAAGTCAGAAATTTTCCTGGACTACATCTTTGCACCACCTCTGGTCACATCTTTTCCACAGTTCTCTGGTATGTAACTGAATGTCTGTCTCATTTATTTTGGGACTAAACTTGTGCAGTAAATAATATGACTGGCTTCTAAGGGTATGCCTGGCTTCCTAGGCAGCCTATAAAGGGAGAGACCAAAGAACACTATTCTATATTCTTCTTGCATCCTTTACACTTTTAGCACAGTGCCTATCCCATGAGGAATATTGAATTCTAAAGGTAAATTTTCTATGCTTCACATTCCTCAGAATGGATAGTCAAATGGATAAAATACTTGACTGTATATTGTATCTCTTTGGCCTATTATCTTTAGTTTTGTTGTTTAAATACTTTTAAACAACGAAGAATTTTTGAGGGTAATGAACCACATTTTATATTTAAAAACCCAGCCACCAGGACCTCCCTGGCAGTCCAATGATTAAGACTCTGCGCTTCCAAAGCAGGGGGCACTAGTTCCACCTCTGACTGAGGAGCTAAGATCCAACATGATGCATGGCATGGCCAAAAAGAAAAAAAAAAAAAAAAAAAACCCAACCAAGTCAAATAATAAAGGGGGGAAAATGCCAGCAGATTGGACACGACTGAGCGACTTCACTTTCACTTTTCACCTTCATGCATTGGAGAAGGAAATGGCAGCCCACTCCAGTGTTCTTGCCTGGAGAATCCCAGGGATGGGGGAGCCGTTATCATGACCACTATTTCACAGATGAGGAATGTAATAGCTAGAGATATCAGCTGCTTTACCCCCGGGCCATACAAGAGACAGAAGGAGATAGGAACAGATTTCAAACTTCAGTCTGACACCAAAAACTCTACTGTTTCCACTATAGCATGCTGGATGGGATTATCTGCAACTAGTATAAATATTTTTCTTCCTCCACCTTGTAGGAATTAGTAGTCACTTCAGTTGTGTCCAACTGTGTGTGACCCTATGGACTGTAGCCTGTCAGGCTCCTCTGTCCATGGGATTCTCCAGGCAAGAATACTGGAGTGGGTTACTACTTCATCCTCCAGGGCATCTTCCTGATCTAGGGATTGAACCTGTTGTCTCTTAAGTCTCCCATACTGGCAGGCAGTTTCTTTACCACCAAATAGGGAAAGGAGTACGTCAAGGCTGTGTATTGTCACCCTGCTTATTTAACTTAGATGCAGAGTATATCATGAGAAACGCTGGGCTGGATGAAGCATAGCTGGAATCAAGATTGCCGGGAAAAATATCAATAACCTCAGATATGCAGATGACACCACCCTTATGGTAGAAAGTGAAAAAGAACTAAAGAGCCTCTTGATGAAAGTGAAAGAGGAGAGTGAAACAGTTGGCTTAAGACTCAACATTCAGAAAACTAAGATCATGGCATCCAGTCCCATCACTTCATGGGAAATAGATGGGGAAACAGTGACAGATTTTATTTGGGGGGGCTCCAAAATCATTGTAGATGGTGATTGCAGCCATGAAGTTAAAAGATGCTTGTTCCTTGGAAGAAAAGTTATGACCAACCTAGATAGCGTATTAAAAACCAGAGATATTACTATGCCAACAAAGGTCCATCTAGTCAAAGCTATGGTTTTTCCAGTGGTCATGTATGAATGTGAGAGGTGGACTGTGAAGAAAGCTGAGCACCGAAGAATTGATGCTTTTGAACTGTGGTGTTGGAGATGACTCTTGAGAGTCCCTTGGACTGCAAGAAGATCCAACCAGTCAATCCTAAAGGAAATCAGTTCTGAATATCCATCGGAAGCACTGACGTTGAAGCTGAAACTCCAATACTTTGGCCACCCAATGGGAAGAACTGACTCATTTGAAAAGACCCAGATTGAGGGTGGGAGGAGAAGGGGACGACAGAGGATGAGATGGTTGGATAGCATCACTAACTCAATGGATATGAGTTTGAGTAAACTCTGGGAGTTGGTGATGGACAGGGAGGCCTGGTGTGCTGCAGTCCATGAGGTCCATGCAGTCCATGAGGTCACTTGAATGACTGAACGGACTTATCACTAGTGCCACTTGGGAAGTCCATGGGGATTAGTAACTCAAACATTATTCTTTATGTAAAACTTCTGCAAAGTGTAGTGGCAGTTGGTCTACAATATAGTAGTTGTTTGGAAAAAAGAAAAATCCTTGAAGAAGCAAGCAAACAGATGGACTCTCCTCATAAATGAAACACGGTAAATTCTGTAAAATCTCAAAGTTGAGAATACAATTAAAAGTCATTACTTTTCAAAATAGCTCCTGTTACAAGGATTTCCTTCTCTATTACTTCTGTACCCTCAGTGTTTTAGGTTAAAAATCATCATGTAGAAGAAAACATGATTGTGCGATTAGAAATTCAAGAATTGTTGCACTAAAGCTATTATCTGATGTTATTCTAAGCTTGCTGCTGCTGCTAAGTTGCTTCAGTTGTGTCTGACTCTGTGCGACCCCACAGACGGCAGCCCACCAGGCTGCCTGCCCAAAGGTGAAGTGAGGATTACAGGAAGCAAAGTAGATGTTCAGTGAAAGTGAAAGAAAGTGAAATCGCTTAGTCATGTCTGACTCTTTACCACCCAGTGGACTGTAGCCCACCAGGCTCCTCCATCCATGGGATTCTCCAGGCAAGAATACTGGAGTGGGTTGCCATTTCCTTCTCCAGGGAATCTTTCCGACCCAGGGATCAAACCCAGGTCTCCCCCATTACAGGCAGATGCTTTAACCTCTGAGCCACCAGGGAAGCCCACAGATGTTCAGTATCACTACTGAAATTGGCATATTGCACAAGACAAAAATCAATCTCACGTGGGGATTTATTCTTATAGTAAATGACATCTACGTGCTTTTGCAGCTGAAATTTTTAAACATTATAAAGTCAGGCTAGGACAGAAAACCAACTCCAGTTAATTTAGCCAATTTTAAATGGAAAAGCATATATCAAAAGTGAAACATTATGCTCAGTATAATTCATTACTGATAAAGAAGGCTGAGTGCCTAAGAATTGATGCTTTTGAATTGTGGTGCTGCAGAAGACTCTTGAGAGTCCCTTGGACTGCAAGGAGATCAAACCAGTCAATCCTAAAGGAAATCAACCCTGAATACTCATTGAAAGGACTGATGCTGAAGCTGAAGCTCCAATATTTTGGCCACCCGATGGGAAGAGCTGACTCATTGCAAAAGACCCTAATGCTGGGAAAGATTGAGGGCAGAAGGAGAAGGGGATGACAGAGGATGAGATGGTTGGATGGCCTCATCAACTCAATGAACATGAGTCTGAGCAAACTCCTGGAGATAGTGAAGGACAGGGAATCCTGGTGTGCTGTAGTTCATGGGGTTGCATACAGTCAGATATGATTTAGCGACTGAACAACAACAAGGCCTTAACATATTCCTCCAAATTACAAAACAAGATTTACTAGTAAGAAAACTGGCTCGTAGCTCAGTTGGTAAAGAATCCGCCTGCAATGCAGGAGACCTGGCTTCAATTCCTGGGTTGGGAAGATCCCCCTGGAGAAGGAAATGGCCACACACTCCAGTATTCTTGCCTGGAGAATCCCATGATTGGAGGAGTCTGGTGGGCTACAGTCCATGGGGTTGTAAAGAGTCGGACACGACTAAGCGATTTCACTTTCTTCCACTTTCACTGAACATCTACTTTGTTTCCTGTAATCCTCACTTCACCTTTGGGCAGGCAGTTATCATGACCACTATTTCACAGATGAGGAATGTAATAGCTAGCCACAGTCCTTGGGGTCATAAGACTCAGACACGACTTAGCGACTAAGCCATCAGGCACCATACTAAGGCAGTTTGGTTCTAGTTAAGGTATTGTTTCTTCAGTATTTACATAATTAAAAATTTGATTTTGTGCATCAAAATCCTAATAATTCAGAATCTGATCAGAACATGGTATAGTGTTGCAGTTTACAAAATTGAAATATAAAATGCTACACTTTTTATTTAATCTGCCATTCTATTTACTTAACACCTTCCAGATCCCTTTGTCATAATAATAGAATTATCTGGAGGAAAGAATTCTGTATAAAGTAAGTTTGGTAAACTCTGCTTATTCTTGTCTCCCCCAATCCCAACCCAGTCACAATGAATATTAAAGACCTGAGAAGTCCTCAAGTTTTTTTTTTTTTTTTTAATAAAACTGTTTAACTTTGCTTAACCCAGCATTTCTAAAGTTCATTTCAACATGTAATCTTTTGAGCCCCCTCAATATAACTGTTAACATTTCCAGGGATACTAGTTTAATGATTTATAATAGGATAAAAGAGGATGAAAGGAAAATGTTTCTGAACCAGTGAATTCTTCAAAAACTTTCAAAGATTTGTTTACAAATCATATAATTAAACTATGCAGAAAGGTGGTTAGTTTGCCTTAGACTTTTTTTTTTTATATATTTTAAAGTCATTATGCCATTAAAGTATTTCTGTTTATTGTATATATTTTAAAGTAATAAAATTGAATATTTAAGGTCTATAATTTAAACCTATTACCTATTGTCTGGTTTTTTCCACATTAGCAAAAACTCTTACTATACTAGTTCACTGTCCTTATAAATAAGTATTAACATAGCAAAATAACCTTCTATTTTGATTTGCCTCATTTTCCCAAGTATATATCAGAAGATACAGGTGTTAATACCACTGGAACTTTGCCTTACAAATTATTTATATAATCTGAGTAAATTTATATACTTTCTAATTTTGTGCAAATTAAAAACTTGTCATTTATCATTCATTTCACCATTCCTAGGTTACAAGGTCTTCAGTTTGCCACACAGTGCTAAATTTACCCTCTCCATGGTAAAACCTTTTAGTCTTCGTGTTTTCCTTTCAGTGGCTCAATTTACTGGTGTTTCTGAGCAACAGGTAAAAATGGCTCATCTATTCTTCATCAACAATGACATGAAGCAAGATTATATAACAGAATAAGTTTTATTTGTTAAATTCATTAAGGAACTCAAAGAAGGTTTTGAAAATCCTCATAACTGGACATAGTAACACATGGGAACGCCAAAATGTATTTAATTCATTTGTGAAGCTTTAAGATCAGTCCTTTTCTTCATTTTCTTTTCAGTCCTGCCTTAAAATATTGCTTTTAAAGGACTCAGATGTTTTGAATCATGAAAGCTTTGGAAAAGGTACATTTATTGATATCAAATGCTCAGTCTTTGCCACTTGAATTAAACATTTGTCTATGGTACACAACAAAACAGGAGGACGTCATTATTGCATTTTGCAGTTTTCACAGTTCTTTTATGTGATCAATGTACTGATACGTATTTTCTTCCTAATTTAAGATTAATTCCTAGCTCTTATATTACCTATATGATTCTTCCTATTTAAAGGCATTTAAAACTTTAAAAAAAATTATTTCACTATGCATATATTTGGAATTATGTTTATTATAATTGTAACCTCTCCTTCCACCACATTTTATGAGGATCAGAAAAACAGGTTGGTAACTAGATGAGCCATGTATCTATATAATACTGATAATCTATAAAAGCTTTAAATGGTACAGACCTCACAAATGCTTCTTTAAAATATACACCCCCCCCCCCCCCCCAACACACACATACAGTCCTTTTAAGAAGTAATTCTGATGTGTTCCTGAACCTGAATAAACTATAAACTGCACTGGCCTCTCCTACCACATTTCCCCTCTCTAATCTCCCTTTTGCAGCCCCTTCATGCCCATCTCAGAACAAACAATCTGCATTCAGAACAGGACCGTTTACAAGTTGAATGGAGTTATTTTGGGTGAGTCATTGAAAACACAGTACAAAACCTTTCCTCACTCACCAGAAATGCATTTTTAAAATAAAGCCAAAGAGAACAAGGCTTGGCAAGTTTGAGGACAAAATGGGGAGAGAGCGGGGTTTCTGCCAGACTCAGCCAGGATTCTGCTCAACCATTTTTGGCTATTCTTTACATTCAGTTGCACCAACTTTCCTTACCATCACTAACCAAAATGTACAAGATCGAGCAGGTAAGCCATCAAAACTAGGACATTCAGTTTCAACCAGCTCTGCACTGGTAGGTAGGGTCAGTAGATCCTTGAGAATTTAGTGACAGTTTTAAATACCCCCTTTTGTCCCCGTGAATTCAGAAGTTACATACTTACTTAATAATTTCTTTTCTCTGATTAAATTATTTTGACAAATAATGATTATAGGCAATTTTTAGAAAGTTGTGTATAAATTCAGTATGCAATCTTTTAAAGTAAGAGAAGTTTTATGAGAGTTAATCCAACAGTAAGATATTAAAGGAAATAGAGCTATAGAGACAGAAAATAATAATCTAGTTCCTAAGAACTTTTAAAATTGAATTAATATAAGTCTATACAATGGCTTGATAAATTTGGGGGTTTTAATATGCAGGTATTCAAGATTCATGCAACAATGTAAGGTCTTATTTATTTATCTATCTATAAAACATGTCACTCACCTTTTATCCTGCAGAGTGCTTTCTAGCTGAAATACAAGTGATTACTCTTCTACAACCTATTACAGATCAGCTGAAGCTCACATCTCATAAATGAAGAAAAACCTAGAATCCACAAGGAGACATCCTTAACATAAAATGGTAATTTAGAACTCTTTCACTGTAAAATTTGATAGTTCCTGAAAATCATGTTTGACAAAGGTTGACCCAGCACATTACTGTGTGCTAATTAGTACATCCTGTAGAGGATCCTACTCTTAAAAGGGGTCCCTGTTCACAAAGAGTCTATCCCCAAGTGGTGGGGACAAGCCAGGCTCTAGTGCCTGGAAAGTCCCATGGGCAGAAGAGCCTGGTAGGCTGCAGTCCATGGGGTCGCTAAGAGTCGGACACGACTGAGGGACTTCACTTTCACTTTTCACTTTCATACATTGGAGAAGGAAATGGCAACCCACTCCAGTGTTCTTGCCTGGAGAATCCCAGGGACGGTGGAGCCTGGTGGGCTGCCGTCTATGGGGTCGCACAGAGTCTGACACGACTGAAGCGACTTAGCAGCAGCAGCAGCAGTGGATATAATTATGCAAGTATTCTTGAACTCCCTGCAAATTATCAGTTTCCACAGTCAAGGTGACAATTATTGGTTAGGCAGAATGAAAACTCTGTGTTTGAAAGTTAATCTGGCTATGGAAGCATGAGGGTCATAATAAACAAACACATATTTCCTGCTGTAGTTAAAATACAGTGAAGAACTCTGGTTTCCCACATTTTTTTCCTTTTGTGATTAAACAGTTGCTTTAAAGTTATAAAATAAGTACTTACATGACCTTCAAAGCTTATCTCTCCTATCTAAGAATGAGTTTATTGTATTTAATTGTATTGAAGTATGATCTACATATGATCAAAGGTTAAAGGACCAAATATCTATTGGTGGGAACCTCAAACTAAGAACTTCTTCACAGTCTTATTTCAAAACAGAAAAATAAAGCAAACCTCCACTAAAATTTCTTTGAGGCAAGAAAGTTCATTACTGCTGTTTCAGTGGCATATTTGGCCTGGATTCCATTAGTATTAATCAAACAGTTTAAAGTTGTGTTTGTTAATAGATTGTTATTAAATGAAAGAACTACAGGGTAAAGGTCAACACACAGGTTGTTTTGCTTAATTTTTTAAAATTCCCCTGAGCCTATGTCTTTCCAATTTTTTAAAAACAACTCAGGCCAAGTTGGCACCTTAAAACCTTTAAACACTGTAACTACACTAGTGGATAACCAACTTGAAGAAATGCTGTTAGAGAGCATTTATTTCAGTAGACCCAAGGAAATAACAGTGTTAAAAATGGGTACTTTTGATTGAGCACTTGCCTTGTTTCAGACACTGTATTTATACCTGGATTTAGTGTCTGGTTTAATACAACTCTATACGAGTTTGTCCCTGGAGAAGAAAATGGCAACCCACTCCAGTATTCTGGCCTGAAGAATTCCTTGCACAGAGGGGCCTGGCAGGCTACAGTCCATGAGGTCACAAAGAGTTGGACATGACTAAGCGACTAACGCACACAGGCGAGTTTGTAATACTTTGACTTTACAGATACGGAAACCGAGCTTCAGAGGGGTTAGTGCTTGCCCCAGGCCACATACTAGTAAGGGGCAGAGCGGAACCAGGACTTGCCCCCTGCAGAGCCAGTGTTCCTACACAAGGTGTGTGGATGTCTTAGATTCTCCAAGTCTAGTTAGAGAAACCTCGGCAACCATTTATTCTCATCCAACTGAAGGCACTTTGCACTCACAGTTGATGGGCAGAGGAAATCAGTAACCTGCTACCACTCCTTAATTTTACAAAGGAGGAAACTGAGCTGAGAAATTTGCCTGCCTAAGGTCAGCCATCTTAGTGACAGAATTAATTACGGATAAAAACCCGTATCTTAGCAGTCCTACAAACATAAAGGCAGACATTAAAAAAAAATTGTTTTTATCTCATCAATCTTCTGAAAAACTCAGAGAATGTAAAAACAAAGATGTGAGTATCCAGGCTCCTTAGCAGCATGTAACATTACAGAAATTGATACTTTAGGCCCCAAATCTGTAGCTCCACCTAGCCATATTTCTGGAGAGGACTGCAGGTTGGAGACAGTGAGAATCTCTGCAAACAAGTATGTTCTTCAGCTTATGTTTGAGTCCTTTCTTCTAGGATAACATCCTGTTCTCTATTAGATGCAAGACTAACCCAAGACTAGCCCAAGACTGTAATAACCTTGGCCTAGCCGCTTTCTTGCTCTCAGAGGACTTTCTCAAAGGGAACAATGTTCATCATCAAAACGAGGGGGTTTTTTCTTCTCAACCTAAAATCTGGTCTTCCAAGCAAGCTTTGGTTGCCCAGTATAGGACATGACATTTTAAGACTTCGCCTAATGACAGTCGCTCAGTCATATCTGACTCTTTGCAACCCCATAGACTATACAGTCCATGGAATTCTCCAGGCCAGAATATTGGAGTGGGTAGCCATTCCTTTCTCCAGGGGATCTTCCCAACCCAGGGATTGAACCCAGGTCTCCTGCATTGCAGGTGGATTCTTTACCAGCTGAGCCATAAGGGAAGTCTTCACCTAAGAACTATTTTAAACTCTTTTATGAAGAGAAACAACTTTCAGAAAGATTTTCTAAAGAAACTTCAGTCACTACTGTGACTATCTAACCTATGATATGTGGGCATTTTAATACATTTACTCATGATTTAAATACATGCATGCGTGCTAAGTCACTTCAGCCGTGTCCAATTCTTTGTGATCCTATGAACTGTGTAGCCCGCCAGGCTCCTCTGTCCATGGGATTTTCCAGGAAGGAAGTGGAGTGGGTTGCCATGCCCTCCTCCAGGGGATCTTCCCAACCCAAGGATCGAACCCGCTTCTCTTGAATTGGTAGGCAGGTTCTTTACCACTAGTGCCACTTAAGCAGACCAGCAAAGAGCTGGGTGCCTTGCTAGTATCAAATTATTTTCAAGAAGATGGTTTTTACAAAATCACTCTATGATTTGTGCAATGGCATCTGCCTATATTGATTCTCAGTTTGAACAGTGACATGGAATGAAATGTGCCATCTCTAATAAGAATCTTGTTAAGTATATCGCCCTGTATTCTTTATAGGAGAACCTCAGGATAAATATCCTTTTACAATATTTATTCCAAGAAGAGTTAAAATTACCAGGACATTTTTGTTTAATCTCACAGGCACTGGGAGTTGGATAACTGACAAAGTGTCTGTTTTCACACTGGCAGCTAGAAAATTGAAAGCCAAATGTGTGGCTCACTCATGGTAGATGAGTAGGTCATCATGGTATGCATCTTAAACCTTATTCATGGATCTATTCTGTCCCCACCCTTTTTTTTCTCTTTCATCTTTCTTTCTTTTCCTTATAATAAATTGTATAATTTTTGTTATTTCTTTTCTGCAACATGACAAGGACTAGCTAAGGAAAATATGTGAGGAAATATTATGCAAAATTGTTTGTTTCCTACACAAATATTTACATTCTTAGAGGGACATTAGGAGGCATGTAAACAAAGATATTCTGTTAAAGGACAATATTATGGCTAATATTTTTCCAGCCTTTTAGAAATTGTGTTTACAATTTAAGGATAAAAACTTATTTGAACTTTAAAAGCTCTAAGTAGTCCAGAGATACAAATGTGGGAAGTATGTGCCTGACCCCATGCAGTGTACTTCAGCTTGATTATGTTAAGGCAAGTGGGAAACTGTCATCAACTAAGGTTGAAATGCTAGATGAGAGCTAAATTTTAAGGGCCCTGATGTGCTATTCCAAGGGAGTGTATAAATGCCAGTGTGAAGTTAGAAGCAGCTTTCAGTTTTTAACTGAAGTGTTTTACTGAAAGCTATATAACTATAACTATATAGTTGGAAGAATAGGGCATGAGAAAGCCTCAGGCAAGAGAACCAGTTAGGAGGCTAATTAGTGGCAGGGGTTGCAGGATGGAGGTTTATAAAGACTAGAGTTAGACAGTGGAGATGGGGCTGCAATCAGATTTGACATATTAGAATCAGAAGGAAAGTTATGACCAACCTAGATAGCATATTGAAAAGCAGAGACATTACTTTGCCAACAAAGGTCCATCTAGTTAAGGCTATAGCTTTTCCAGTGGTCATGTATGGATGTGAAAGGTGGACTATGAAGAAAGCTGAGCACCAAAGAATTGATGCTTTTGAACTGTGGTGTTGGAGAAGACTCTTGAGAGTCCCTTGGACTGCAAGGAGATCCAACCAGTCCATTTTGAAAGAGATCAGGCCTGGGTGTTCATTGGAAGGATTGATACTAAAGCTGAAACTCCAATACTTTGGCCACCTGATGTGAAGAGTTGACTCATTGGAAAAGACCCTGATGCTGGGAGGGATTGGGGGCAGGAGAAGAAGGGGACGACAGAGGATGAGATGGCTGGATGGCATCACTGACTCGATGGACGTGAGTTTGAGTGAACTCCGGGAGTTGGTGATGGACAGGGGGGCCTGACGTGCTGTGATTCATGGGGTCGCAAAGAGTCGGCCACAACTGAACGACTGAACTGAACTGATGGGTGGGGAGGAAGAAATAGAATGACCTCCAAGTTTGCTTTCTACTTTAGGTAAACGGATAAGTATTGGTGTCATTTAACATGACAGAGAATTTAGAATGATTAGTCTTGTGGAATTAATTTGTTTGAGAATAAAGAGAACAGAGAAGAAAGGAAATGAGTTCATTATTGGACATATTGGATGCAAGGTTAGAAACATAGTACAAAGTTGGAACTATGGATGAAAAGATTGTAAAGGTGTAATGTGTGTCTATGTATACGTGTGTCTATGTGTGTTTGGAATCATTATATCAGACAGCCATTTTTTTTTTTTTTTCCATATCATTCTGATCAGCCTTCTTCCTATTTCCTGGGTAAGCAACTCCAAGCCTACTGAGGCAGTAGTCATCAATGAATTCTGACATATCAAATCTAGTGGATCCTTTCAGCCCTCATTTTCTAGATTTCTTTATAGCTTTTGTCAGGATTGACTATTCCTCACATTTCTTTCCTGATCTTACATTTGCATACTTTATTACTTCCCAGTCTCCTTTACTAACTTTCATCCTTTTACTAGTATAAACTATTAAGTTCTTATACTCTCTCTGACTGAAATGGAGAAGACTAAAGATGGAGGAGTTCTGGGAGAAATAAAAGTTTGTTCAGTGTGTTAAGTTTGAAAACCCATTAGACATCCAAGTGGATATATTGAGTAGGTATTTGGGTATTATGAGGGTTTACCTGGTGGCCCAGATGGTAGAGAATCCACCTGTAGTTCAGGAGACTCGGGTTCAATCCTTGGGTCGGGAAGATCCCCTGGAGAAGGGAATGGCAACCCACTTCAGTATTCTTACCTGGAGAATTCCATGGACAGAGGAGCCTGGTGGGCTACAGTCCGTGGGGTCATAGAATTGGACATGACCGAGCAACTAACTTAACACTTGGGTAAATGAGTATAGAGTTCAAGGGGAAAATCTGGACTAGAACCTCAGTTTTGGAGTCATCAGCATATAAATGGTATCTGAAGCTACAAATTTAGTTGGGGCCACCAGAAGGGAATTGGTGGAGAATGTTAAGATGAGGTATTTAAGGATACTGTCTAGGGGTGCTTCACATTTTCAAGGCAGATAAATGAGAAGCATCCATCAAAGAAGGCTAAGAAAGATCAGCTAGCAAGGTAGGAAGGGAACTGAAAGTGGTATTCAGAAGGCAACTGGGAGAAAAAAGGTTTTAAAGAAGAGGAAATAGTAAACTCTACCAACTTCCTGAGAAGTTGATTAAGATGAAAACTGAGAATTGACCTCTGGATTTGGAAATTGAGATGTTATTGCTGACCTTGACAAATAATTGTGGTGGGATGGTGAAGAATGAAGTCTTGATTGTAGTGGGAGTCTCTAGGGCTAATTCCTTTTAAAAGAGGGAAACAGGAAATAGCTGGGGTAGTCAAATGATAACAATTAATTGGTTATGCCAGAACAAAAGAGCAGGAAAGCCATTACATATAAATATACAAGCATTCAAATCATGAATATCTATGTCTGCTAAGGTTGGAGAAAAGCCAGTTCTAAAGTTTTGATCCCTTGGAGTTTATTCCCACTTGATTTTAATATTAGACATTCTTATAATTATTATACTATCATTTCCCAGTAGCGTAGTCATGAGAAAAGTAAAGGTAGGAACAGAAATACAGACATCTGATGAAGAGAAGGATGAAGATAGGAAAATAGCTAAAAGGAAATGTTGAAGGATTTTTGGTTATGTTTTTATAGGACTGCATGGGAATTAAAACATGTTTACTGGTGAGAAACAGGAACAAGTAGACAGAAAGGTTAACTATACACAGAAAATGTTAGGTATTTGAAGGGATAAGATCTTGAGGATAAAAATTAATTTTAGAAGGTGATTTCTTTCTTTTAAATGGGAAGGAGATATAAATGCACCAGTGTAGTTAAATTTCCAGAGTAAGATAATTTAAAGGAATTCACACCTACTCTCCTATGTGTACTCTGAGAATATGGCCAGATCATCTGCTGAAGTGATGGAGTGTGAGCCATAAGAGAGTAAAGGTTTGGAATAGTTGCTATTAACAATGGAATAAAACTACAAGAGAAGTAGAAACTTCTATAAGCACCTTATAAATACTGCCTCATTTATTCATCATAGTATCTCTATGAGATGTGTTCAGTTATTATTTCCTTCTTACAGATGAAAAAAAGGAGTCACACAGAGATCGTGCTATTTTGCTATGGGTACCCAGCTGGTAAGTGGAGGAGCCAAGAACTCAGCTTTGGTGGTCAGGCTCCAGAGTCCGTGCTTTTAACCACTTTACAATGCTGGTAACAGTGATGTAACTTCCTTTAGCAGGCTTAGGTGCACTGGAGTGGGATTTCAAGAGACAAAATTTTGGATTCCTCCAGGAGAGGATTTCAGTGCTTAAGTGTGATGACAATAGAGAGATTAGGTGATGAGATAAACCACAGAAAGAAGATTGGATAGAAGAGGTAGGGCAGGGGATGAAGAAGCAGGGTCATAGAAGGATTTAAAGATGTGAATCTTTGCTATTTTCTTAAGGTTTTGAATTATTTATGAAGCCTAACTGTTAGTTTGCTAGAAGTAAAGAAGAGGGATAGTTGAAAGGAGCAGGAACACTATTAAGATACTATGATTGTGAAATGTAATAAAGAGAGGTGAGGAGTTTCCAGGAAAGACGGGGTAGCATTGGCAGTAGATCACTGAAGTCCAAAGGAGTTAAAGGCCTGGGCAATAGAGGCAAGAAATGATGAGTCCAGGGTGTTGGGTGGGGCATCTCTGTAAATACTGAAGTCACGTATGAATCACTCCAGATGAGACAGGAAACAGGGCGGAGAAAATGGCTGCAGAAACCAGCAGATGACAATGTGAGTTTGATGAAGGAATGAGAAGTGGCCTAGGATGAGAGAGCAGTCTGACGACACAAACAAACTCCAGACGGTGGAGTCATACAGGCCAACCAAACTTTCTTGTAGCCACCTGCCTCTGTGAGTATGACAGGAAAGCCAAAACGGCCATTACCCCAAGATGTGTAAACTGGCAGCATTCCTGAAGAGCTTTTTAAAGGAGTTGAACTTTTGAAATGATTAAAGCCTTAAATTACCTCAGAGGCTCAACACATTAACAAAGTAAATATTAGCACAGTTAATCTAGCCCATATAAAACCATTATCATGTAAGTACAAATAGGGCCCTAAGGATATGGATATGTTTTAAAAGGTGGGAGAGTGGAAGGAGGAAGAGAACACAGGAAATTGAGGTTTTGGCCATGGGTAATGTGAACTAATATAAAGGAAGAAGAAAGAGCCAGCAACCATGTACATGGAAAACCTCTAACACATGCCCTAGGAATGATGTAGAAAAGGGGAAGTATGCAAATGAGCCATTTCCTTCTCATTACTTCAGAATACTCATTAGAACTTTTTTACTCATTTTACATACAGTAATATGGGCTTTCCCTGTTCTAATGAAGTTAAAAGCCTCAGAAAACAAAAAATAAATTTTTATAGAAAAAGATCCCACCCCTGAATTAGAAGGCAGGCTAAATTACATAGTTACAGAACGAACTACCTAATATTAGAAGAAATTGTGTTTCAGTCAACAAAAATTCAGATTTGCCTTGGTGACCTGCCAAACCATCACTGCTCCACTTTCTTCCTTACCAACAGAATCCTTTTTATTCCACTGGATATTGGCTTCTACATATAATACTAAATGGTACATTAACCATCTTATACCATGAGTAGAGAGCTTGCAAAGAAAAACCAAGATTCTGATAAGTTTCCCAGATTTAGGAAATAATAATGCAAGGTCTCCATTAAATTTGAAATTTCAGTTAACAATATCTCATGGGCTATACATTATTTAACTAAAATTCAACTTGTTGATTCTGACAACTTGTTGATTCTCAGGATGAAAACATGGAAAGTTGGATAGATCCTAAGTCATGGATGAAGTAATTGAGTGGCTGAATAGCCAACTCTGCATGAATGCTAAGCCGCTTCAGTTGTGTCCAACTCTTTGCGACCCTATGGACTATAGCCCACCAAGCTCCTCCTCTTGTCCATGGGATTCTCCAGGCAAGAATATTGGAGTGGGTTGCCACGTCCCAAACAGGGATCGAACCCGTGTCTCCTGCATTGGCAGCTGAGTTCATTACCACTAGCACCACCTGGGAAGAATATTTTCATATTGGGCATATCTTCCTTACTGTTAAGCCAATTCTTGTTGCATTTTCTGTTACTCACAGCCCAAAGCATCCTAACTAATGCAGTTTTATCAGCCCTCTCATTTAGCAAGTCAGTAATACATATCATTCATCCTTAAGTATCAACTTACAAATTCTAATTAATAGTGTCAAAAGGGTTCTTTGTGAAAGTTCTTCATTATGAAGCCCAGGTATATTTTCTGAATGTATAGTTTTACATCTTTGTGTAGTTCTCCATAAAAATTATTTATGTGTAATGCATAACATGTAACGTTTCCCTCTGCACAGTTTAGCTGGATTAGATGTTCTCTAAGATCTATTCTAGTTCAGAAAATGTTAATTATTATGGGACAAATGAAAGAAACATGGGCAGATATTTTCTTACTTGGTAAAGCACCTAACAATAAAGATTATTCAGTGTTGCTGCTGCTGTTGCTAAGTTGCTTCAGTTGTGTCCGACTCTGTACGACCCCATAGACAGCAGCCCACAAGGCTCCCTCATCCCTGGGATTCTCCAGGCAAGAGTACTGGAGTGGGTTGCCATTTCCTTCTCCAATGCATGAAAGTGAAAAGTGAAAGTTGAGTCACTCAGTCGTGTCCGACTCTTAGTGACCCCATGGACTGCAGCCTACCAGGCTCCTCCATCCATGGGATTTTCCAGGCAAGAGTACTGGAATGGGGTGCCATTGCCTTCTCTGTATTCAGTGTTAAAAGGAATTATATAACAAAGGGCTTCTTTTGACAGTAGTCACTTATTTTAAGAGTTAACAGGGCTATATTTATAACATTTGATGAAAAGCAGTAATTCAACAACTCTGACATGGAGTTTCTTGAGTTATGAAAAGAGATTAGAATGAAGTCCTTTATGTAATTACATAGTTTTGATTCTTAATATCCCAGAGTACAATATAACTTGTGGCAAAATAAAACAAGATAAATAACGAAAGATTTCTAAATTATTATAATCACAGGCTAAGTGACCCTGAAAGCACCAAAAATTCTGAATTTTCTATCCATTTCCAAAGATTTACCAAAGGGCCAAATCAGTTTGTAAATGCCCTTCAAGTTCTATTTTCTACCATGAGTACAACCACAGTGTTTTATAAACAGTAAAAGTTTTGCTTTAACTGACCTCCTTCAGTCAGTTTGGAGATGGCTTAAGCTGACAGGTGCTTTTTATGTGGTGATATATGTGTGCCTATACACAGAGCTGTGTGTGTGTATGTCTGTGAGTGTATATGTGCACTAATTATGCTTGTGAGCCGTCCAGAGGTTATTACATCAAGAAGCCTCTGCTCTAGCCCCCATGTTCATCCTCAAGGCAGATCCAGCTGCACAATACCAGAGCAGGTGAAGTCGGTTTTCCCAAGATCTACAGGCCTGGGGAATGGAGGGGGGCTACCAAGGAGATTGTAATCAACACTTTTATCTGGCACAGTAGTACTCTTCAAAATTATGCTCTTATCTGAAACTAGTCATCTCATCTCTCTCCCCTCCCTTTCTTTACACAGTTCTATTTAAATGTAATTCTGCTGTCTTTCCAAGCTTGCCTTCTAAGAAAAACTAAAACAATGCAGTTACAGACACCATTTATTTTAGAAAACTGTCCACTTACCACTGCTGCCACTCATGCACACATTTGGATGGACTTCCCATGCACACCCCTCAACAAGTATATCAAAATATCCAGCAAAACCGAGTAATTTCTAAGAAAGAATTTTTCTTTCTCCTTAGAAAAATAATTTTATCCATTTTGGATTTTAGAAAGAAGAACTGTGGTACATGCATGCATAGCCACACACCTCTGCAACAGACTTGAGGGGAGAAAAAGAAAGAATAGAAACATTTAGCATTCAGTGGGTTGGTTCAAAAACACTGGAGATTGAAGAAATATATTTAGAAGTTAAAAATATTTTCATAAAATAATTTTCATTTGAGATTGATTTTAACCTATATAACAGGATGTGTTGCTTCGCTGCTTCCCCCTAAAAGTTAATAATCATACAATACAGGGACCATTCATTGAATTGACCTTGGAAGGATATTTCTAGCTTACTGTTTCCTTCTTTATATTATTTATTTATACTAGGTAAAATTTTGTCTCCATGTCTCACATAAAGAAGAAACAGAAATATAAACTATCAATGGAAAAGAACACTTCTCCAGGGTCATTTATTTGAAATATTTTTAAGGGAATTTCCTTCCTCAATTTTAATTATCTAGTAATAGCCTTTAGTTTTCTACTGTATCCAAGTATTGCTACTCTCAGAGGTACAAGTTGAATTCAAATATCATTTCTCAGATAAATAGTGCTAACCATTAAATAAAATTTCTTAATTTATTTTCCAAATTATTTTTAAAAGATGATAAAAATTTAAAACTATTGCATAAATATGACATGAAAGATATGGGTTAGGTCATGGTGTATGCTTCCTAAATAGCCATATAGAGTATTCATTTGGGTCTACTATTGCATATGTGATTTTATTTAAAAATTTTTTTAATTGGAGGATAATTGCTTTACAAATGTGTTGATTTCTGCTGTACAACAATACAAGTAAGATACAACTATTTTTATATATATATATATATATATATATATATCTCCCCTCTCTCATGAGTCTCCTTCCTCCATCCCATCCCACCCCTCCAGGTCATCACAGAGTGCCAGGCTGGGCTCTCCGTGTTATATAGCAGCTTCTCACCAGCTATCTGTTTTACACATGATAGTGTATATATGTCAGTGCTATTTTCTCAGGTCGTCTTCATGCATCAGTACAGTTCAGTTCAGTTACTCAGTTGTGTCCAACTCTTTGTGACCCCATGGACTGCAGCATGCTAGGCCTCCCTGTCCATTACCAGCTCCTGGAGCTTGCTCAAACCCATGTCCATCGAGTCAGTGATGCCATCCAACCATCTCATCCTCTGTTGTCCCCTTCTCCTCCTGCCCTCAATCTTTCCCAGCATCAGAGTCTTTTCAAATGAGTCAGCTCTTCACATCAGGTGGCCAAAGTATTGAAGTTTCAGCTTCAGCATCAGTCCTTCCAATGAATATTCAGAACTGATTTACTTTAGGGTAGACTGGTTGGATCTCCTTGCAGTCCAAGGGACTCTCAAGAGTCTTGTCCAATTCCACAGTTCAAAGGCATCAATTCTTCGGTGCTCAGCTTTCTTTATAGTCCAACTCTCACATCCATACATGGCCACTGGAAAAACCATATTTTTGACTATATGGACCTTTGTTGGCAAAGTAATGTCTCTGCTTTTTAAGATGCTGTCTAGGTTGGTCATAGCTTTTCTTCCAAGGAGTAAGCTTTAATTTCATGGCTGCAGTCACCATCTGCAGTGATTTTGGAGACCAAGAAAATAAAGTCTGTCACTATTTCCATTGTTTCCCCATCTATTTGTCATGAAGTGATGGGACCAGATGCCATGACCTTCCTTTTTTGAATGTTGAGCTTTAAGCCAGCTTTTTCACTCTCTTCTTTTACTTTCATCAAGAGGCTCTTTAGTACTTCTTCACTTTCTGCCATAAGGGTGGTGTTATCTGTGTATCTGAGGTAATTGATATTTCTCCCAGCAATCTTGATTCCAGCTTGTGCTTCATCCAGTCTGGCATTTTGCATATTGTACTCTGCATCTAAGTTAAATAAGCAGGGTGACAATATACAGCCTTGATGTACTCCTTTCCTGATTTGCAACCAGTTTATTGTTCCATGTCCAGTTCTAGCTATTGCTTCTTGACCTGCATACAGGTTTCTCAGGAGGCAGGTAAGGTGGTCTTTAAGAATTTTCCACAGTTTGTTGTGATCCACAGTCAAAGGCTTTAGCGTAGTCAATGAAGCAGAAATAGATGTTTTTATGGAGCTCTCTTGCTTTTTCTATGATCCAGCAGATACTGGCAATATTATGTCTGGCTCCTCTATCTTTTCTAAACCCAGTGTGAACGTCTGGAAGTTCTTGGTTCACATACTGTTGAAGCCTGGCTTGGAGAATTTTGAGCATTACTTTGCTAGCGTCTGAGATGTGTACAATTGTGCAATAGTTTGAACATTCTTTGGCATTGCCTTTCTTTGGGACTAGAATGAGAACTGACCTTTTCCGACTAGAATGAAAACTGACCTTTTCCAGTCCTGTGGTCACTGCTGAGTTTTCCAAATTTGCCGGCATATTGAGTGCAACACTTTCACAGCTGTATCATCTTCCAGGATTTGAAATAGCTCAGCTGGAATTCCATCACCTCCACTAGCTTAGTGATGCTTCCTAAGGCCCACTTGACTTTGGTCTCCAGAATGTCTGGCTCTAGGTGAGTGATCACACCATTGTGGTTATCTGGGTCATGAAGATCTTTTTTGTATAGTGCGTCTGTGTATTCTTGCCACCTATTTTTATTATCTTCTGCTTCTGTTAGGTCCATACCATTTCTGTCCTTTATTGTGCCCATCTTTGCATGAAATATTCTGTTGGTGTCTCTAATTTTCTTCAAGAGATCTCTAGTCTTTCCCATTCTGTTGTTTTCCTCTATTTCTTTGCACTGATCACTTAGGAAGGCTCTCTCACTTCTCCTTGCTATTCTTTGGAACTCTGCATTCAGATGGATATGTCTTTCCTTTCCTTCTTTGCCTTTAGCTTCTCTTCTTTACTGCATATGTGATTTTAAATCTCTAAAAACAATCTAGCATCTTTGAAAGAACCATGTACATATTTTCTACCACCAGTAATTTAACACAGTAATAGAAATGTCCTTGAATATTCAGAACACACTGCCTGCAAGCCTCTAGTACTTCTTTTGTTGAGTACCAAAGGTAGTACCATTTTATTATCCTTGCTGCTGCTGCTAAGTCGCTTCAGTCGTGTCCGACTCCTAGTGACCCCATGGACTGCAGCCCACCAGGCTCCTCCGTCCATGGAATTTTCCAGGTAAGAGTAGTGGAGTATGCCTACTTTAAATGCTCCTCAATTGCCTTCAGCGTGCTTCCTCAATACAATCCTGTTTTACCAATTCAAGCTCGTATCCCACTGACACAAACAGTCTTCTCCATTTGGTTGTATCTTCTTTCTCTTCAGTAAATGTGGTCCCCCACTCACCACCACCCCCACCCCCAACTTCATTTCCTTGTTCTTGCCACCAGAAATGCATTCTCCTTTACCTTCTACTCTTACTCGAGTGCATCTTTTCAAAAAAACTCTTCCTTAGTGTTTTAGTCCATATGCTGCTCTTGCTGTCATTTAATATTCGATTGTTCTGATTCCTGTTAGCTAGTTTATTCTTATGCTTTTTTGTAAGCTCCACCCCTTCTTGCATTCTGAAACACACTGGAAGTTTCTGTACCAAACTTTGTTTATTCATTGTTCGTTTTTGTACAAATCAAATTTCTAGAAATGCTAAGTCAACAAGTAAAAGAAAAAAAAAAAAGAGGGGGTTTACTTGTACGAAAAACTACATTCAGGATCCCTTTCCCTTATTTTGGAATGTAGTTTCTAAATCTTTCTCCTGCTGGCTACTAACAGGAATATCATTTCAAGTTTGGATCTGCTATTCCCCCTCTTTCTTCCTTATGGTGCACAGGTAATACAGTGGTCTTCAAATTTGTTTTTTAGGAAGAGTTTTTTGTCACACTCATTCTTACCCGGAATTTCAAATATGTGAAAGAGTTTCAGCAGAATAATTTTTATTTAAGAATGTAGTGTGTGAGAGGGAAAGTGAAGTCCTGCCTGCTTGACCCTTCCACAGTGGCTCCTGAGGCTCCTTGGAATTCTGGAGGCACCGTGTAGAAACATCAGAAACCTTTGTCTTGGCTCTGCTCTCTTTTCTTTGTTCAGGCTTGTGCAAGTCTCCTCAACCTTAAAAGCAATGAACTTGATCTTCAGAGACCATTCCTATGAACTGCAAAGTCTCACAATGCCAGCAGTACTCAAAACAAATGAAAGATTCAAGCCTAGTCTATTTTGTATTCTATTATTGTTTTCAGTCAACATTTTTAGATACTTTATTATAAAAAAATTGGTTGATATTTGATAAAAGTTAGTATCAAGGATTGATTAAAGATTTGAACCATTCAGGGGGTATTTAGATTCTGGTTTGTACATACCTTTCATTATCAGTAAATTTTGAAAATTCTACTTTGAGGTAGCATTTCAAAAAAGAAACCAAAGTGTGTATTCAACATTCACAACGTCTAATGGTCTGTATTCCTTCAAGGAAGCAAGCAGTGTAACACAGTGTTCCTACATAGAAACAATCTGGTATAAATATCAGTCAGATATTTGCTTTGGCGGGTGTTTTCCCTTAACAGAATGTGTGAAGAAATACACAAACCTAGTGTCAGGCAAATGCCATTGAAGAGCACTATCATTCCAGTTAATAAAATATATTGGTGAAATTAGGCCATTTCATTTTGGCTGTATTTAAAAAACTGTCTCTACAGGGCACTGATTCATTTGTAATGGAAAAAAAGTCAGGCAAAATACCAAAACAGTAAGTTCCATTTGATTCCGAGCAACCTGTTAAATAAACCATCTCTGCTTTTAACTGCAGAGTACTTAAATGTGCCTGCCAATGTCTGTAATTTTTTTTTTAGAATTCCTGGTTTCCCCATCAGATAAACTTGATTCAACTATCAACATAAAAGTCCTTTAGCTGTCAGTTTGGCTTGATCAAAACAACTTTTGAGACTACTAAATCTTTTTACCAAAACTTTTCATTTTACAAAATAGATTTATAATGTGAAAATCTAAATGAAAAACCCAACTCATCCAAGTGTGTATATATAAGAATGCTGCTGCTGCTGCTAAGTCGCTTCAGTCGTGTCCAACTCTGTGTGACCCCATAGACGGCAGCCCACCAGGCTCCCCCGTCCCTGGGATTCTCCAGGCTAGAACACTGGAGTGGGTTGCCATTTCCTTCTCCAATGCATGGAAGTTAAAAGTGAAAGTGAAGTCGCTCAGTCGTGTCCGACTCTTAGCGACCCCATGGACTGCAGCCCACCAGGCTCCTCCGTCCATGGGATTTTCCAGGCAAGAGTACTGGAGTAGGGTGCCATTGCCTTCTCTGATATATATGAATATATATATATAATTTTAGAAATATTTATTGCTAAATATAGTTATTTCTAATGAGTTAAACTTTGCAAATAAAATACAATTATAAAACTTACTGAAAATTTAATTTTTTACCATATAACCCTTATTACTGACAGGTTAAATGAAAATTTAAAAACACTTAAATTAATCAGTCTATGTACATTTTTATTCATTCAGTAAGTAGTCATATCATGCTTTTTGTACAAGGAGATACACCCAGATAGGAACTGAGTACTAAGATTTTGTTTCTGATACCCAGAAACTTGCAAACTACTGAGAATCATAATGAGGAACGTCAGTATCAGGTAATTATCATCTTAATTGTATGCTGCTGCTGCTGCTGCTGCGTCCCTTCAGTCGAGTCCAACTCTGTGCGACCCCATAAACAGCAGCCTACCAGGCTCCCCTGTCCCTGGGATTCTCCAGGCAAGAACACTGGAGTGGGTTGCCATTTCCTACTCCAGTGCATGAAAGTGAAAAGTGAAAGTGAAGTCGCTCAGTCATGTCCGACTCTTTGCGACCCCATGGACTGCAGCCCACCAGGCTCCTCCTTCCATGGGATTTTCCGGGCAAGAGTACTGGAGTGGGGTGCCATTGCCTTCTCCGCTTAATTGTATAGGCGAATACTTTAAATTATCACTTTAAAAAAATGTTGAAAAGCAAGTAAGTTCTGAAAATGAATCAAAGGGGAACATTTTTGCCTGGAGAAGCAGTGAGGGATTCCTGGTCATACTTTCTTTCCCTTTTCCTGTAGAACCAATATTAACCAGCTTTAAAAGCTATAGGTTATAAACAAACAAACAAAGTTTCTGGTGAGGGTGAGGAGAATGATTTTGACTTGGGAAAGCCCGATGGAGAAGGGAAGAGTAAAGATACAAGAAAGAAATGGAACTAATATACACTGAGTACTTACTTAGCAATTGAACTTTTGAGTCTTTTAAGACACTTGTTTCTGCTTAAGGGGAACCAGTTAGAAAGCTACTGAAACCACTGAGGTAGGAATAGAAGATGAGCAAATAGGATTTCTTATCTTGCTCTATTTAACTCTGTCCCAATTGGCCAGTCCTTGAGGGAAGAATAGAAACTAATAGAAAATGTTAAATAAGATTTTCTTTCATGTATTCATGCCTTGAATTTAGTGATCATCAATGTTTTTATTTGGTTTAATTAAGCTATAAGTTACAAGGGAAATGGTAAATAAAGGTAATGCTCAGAAGAGATATTATGAAATGCGTTTTTGGAATAGATGCTACCCGTGAATATAACTGCTACTGATAAGGCCCATAAGAAGTGTAATATAACCATGAAAAGACACTTGAAAGTAAAAAGATGTTGAGTTTGGGGTCTTTAAGGGAAAGATCCCATTATTTTTCAATAGCTGAAATACATCAAAATAAAATCCCAAAGCAAAGCATTCTGACAGTTAAAATGTTGTAGTTTCATTTTTATTTAAAAGCAATCTCTAACTATACATTTGTGTTTCATTTATCTACATCAGTTCTTTATTTTATGTTCCAAATAAATTTCCCTCAAATTTCTAGCAACAGTAAATGGGAATCTGGTTCTTCCTATTTCTCCAAAGTTAAATATCTTAAGAGTAGAAAGACAGGCAATAATTTGAAGTTATGTATGCCTTCCAGAGACTCTATACTTAGTTCATTTTTATATTTAACTAGTGAGAATCTATTATCATTGGTACATTTTTACATCACATATCATAGAATTAGAGTGCATCTTGTCTGAAGACAAAGTTTCTAAGAAAAAAGCCAGATATTTGTGCTCAAGTATAAAACTCTCTGGTAGGAAATGATGACCAAAAGTAAATCAGCCTTAGTGCATATTTTAAAAATAAAAATTATTTGATAATTGCTTCTGTTAAGAGCTAGTTACATGCCAGCTAACCTAAAATATTGATAGGAAAGGACTTACGTGTCATACTAAATTACAACTGTATTAGTTTCACTTTAAGAGGAAACATTTTTTGAACTTCTCTGGTTCAGGCTAGCCACAGCAATATCAGTAAATCAAAATTCCCATAGTTATTTTATTGTCAACATGCCTATCTCGGTATGCTGCTTCCTATATTATAAAGTAATAGCATTAAGTGCTGTGAAATTCCATATTTTACTTCTTGTGGTATGCAAATTCCTCACAGAAAATGTACATATAATGTTCAGACATTATTAATTTTGACAATAATCAAAAGTTTTAATTTGGCTATTTAAATATGGCTCTTAAGGAAAAATTGCTATAGAACAGGATCTGAAAAAAAAATTTTTTTTCATTGAGAGGCCAGATAGTAAATGTTTTAGAAATTTATGAGCCTAATGGTCTCTTGTCACTAGTCAGTCCTGCCACTGCACCACAAAAGGAGCCATACGCAGTATGTAAGTGACTGAGCAGGGCTGCCTTCCAATAAAACCATATTTTCAAAAGCAAGTGGTGGGTCAGATTTGGCCTTTGGGCCATAGTCCACTGACCACTGTTATAGGACATATAAACATTTTATATTTTCTCTGTTTAACAAAGATGATTGAACCCCCCTATATTTAATATGTATTATATATTATTAAATATATTGAAATTTGTGAGGATCAAACAAACCCATGGGGAAGGACTTTAAACACTAAAAGTATTGATCAAAGTGTACAAATGTCTAGTTTAAGATAAGTAAGTCCTGGGGACCTAATGTATAATATGGTAATTATAGTTAATAATACTGTTTTATATACTTGCTAATTGAGTAGATCTTAAATGTACTGTGGTGTTGGAGAAGACTCTTGGGAGTCCCTTGGACTGCAAGGAGATCCAACCAGTCCATTCTGAAGGAGATGAGCCCTGGGATTTCTTTGGAAGGAATAATGCTAAAGTTGAAACTCCAGTATTTTGACCACCTCATGTGAAGAGTTGACTCATTGAAAAAGACTCTGATGCTGGGAGGGATTGGGGGCAGAAGGAGAAGGGGATGACAGAGGATGAGATGGCTGGATGGCATCACTGACTCAATGGACGTGAGTTTGAGTGAACTCTGGGAGTTGGTGATGGACAGGGAGGCCTGGCGTGCTGCAATTCATGGGGTCGCAAAGAGTCTGACACAACTGAGCAACTGAACTGAACTGAACTAAATGTACTTACCACATAAATGGTAATTATGTGATATGCTAGAGGTATGAACCACCAGGAAAGCCCATCTAGCTGTAAACATATCAGGACACCTTTTCTAATAGTATAGTCAGCGAGAATTATTTCATGTTTCTAACACTTGGGAAGATTTGGAAATATGTATTATTTATGATCCTCTATTATGGTTAATTCTATTATAAATAGGAATTATATTTGAAACTAATTTGGCATTTTTGGACTTTGTATTTCAAATACATGGAACCAGCAGTATTTCTTTTTTTCTACACCTAAAAACTAAGGTACTGATTTTTTTTAATGAAATATAGTCTCATTAATTGGAGAAGGCAATGGCACCCCACTCCAGTACTCTTGCCTGGAAAATCCCATGGACGGAGGAGCCTGGTGGGCTGCAGTCCATGGGGTCGCTAAGAGTCGGATACGACTGAGCGTCTTCACTTTCACTTTTCACTTTCATGCATTGGAGAAGGAAATGGCAACCCACTCCAGTGTTCTTGCCTGGAGAATTCCAGGGATGGGGAAGCCTGGTGGGCTGCCGTTTATGGGGTCGCACAGAGTCGGACACGATTGAAGCGACTTAGCAGCAGTAGCAGCAGCAGCAGTCTCATTAATATAATATAAAATTAGTATCATTGACATATGATTATTCGGTATGACGAAATTAGGAAAAAAAGAAATGAGCTAAAGAAGTTACAGTATCAGCACTGTTGCCAAGGGAAGCTGATGTCACTGTCATATGGAAAAGTAGAGAAAATATTGAATCTGAAGTTCTCCATGTAAAGTGGGAAATATAAATTCTGACCTAGCTAGACAAAGATACTCCTTTAAATTATTTTAATGTAAAGAATGTTTAGATTAAAAATTGTGATTTATCCATAATAAATTATCCATAATAGATTGAGGACAATTTATTATGGATTGAAGAGGGGTCCCCTGGTGACTCACATGGTAGACTCTGCCTGCAATGCTAGAAGACCCAGTTCAACCCCTGGGTCAGGAAGATTCCCTAGAAAAGGAAATGGCAGCCCACTTAAGTATTCTTGCCTGGAGAATTCCATGGACAGAGGAGCCTGGTGGGCTATAGTCACAAGAGTCAGACACAATTGAGCGACTAACACACATTCAATACACTGAAATATCCAGATTGCAGTGACAGATGACTCACAGATTTATTACATTAAAATGTTTCTGCTTCAAAGACAACCAAAAAATTGCTTCAGAGTTTTAGAGAAACATGTTTCGGTGTTTTCAGAGTCTCAAAAGAATCTTAATTGCATAAATTATGATACCACATTAAGTGTTCTTAGGAATAACTATCACAATTTAGAGAGTTATGACTGTAAAAATATCTTGTAATAATATTACATAATCTAAGGAAACATTTCCAGTTAAGCAGGTGGATATTACATAATTTGCATTTTTAGAGCGTATAAGGGGAGACAAGAGTGTTTCAAAAGATAAGGGAACTAACAATTCCAGTAACATCATCACTCATTTGAATTAAGATCAAACACTAGACAAGTTAGTGCTAATCAGATGTTTTTCTGACCTATATAAAATGATTCAGCTCTCCCACATCTAGTTACTAGTGAAAAATTAATGAATTATTTAATTGTTTGCTCCAGGTTTGGGAATGTTCTCTTTAGATTCTCAAGCAGATATGAATTTGATGCATACTTCTATATTAGTACTTATCATATTACATCATAGATATTTTATATTTGTGCACATAGACATTCCTAGTGCTTAACACAGAGTTGGGCACTCAGTCACATTTTATTGCTTAAATTGAATTCAAGACTACACCACAGGAGTTCTGCTGTCACTGATATTAACAATATTAACAATGTGAAGATGGATGATTTCTCAATTTGCTGGCACCATGCAAATCACTTTTCTACAGACTATCCGGGGAGTCATTAGATGGACAAAGTTGTCTTTCAGAGCAAGGAAGGTACTGTGTTAAAATTTCCTAAAGTGCCCAAGTACCTTAGATTTTAATCACTTCTTAATAAATGGTTTCAATAGTAAACTTGCGCTATTAGGACCCACTATTATTTTGAGATAGTCTACTGTTGGGAGTAACAGAGAAGAAAATGGCAACTCACTCCAGGATTCTTGCCTGGGAAATCCCATGGACAGAGGAGCCTGTCCTCTGGCTAAAGTCCATGGGGTTGTAAAAGAGGTGGACCTGACCTAGTGATTAAACAACAAAGACTGTTAGGAGTAAAGATTAAAGAGGCCCTAAGCCAACACTTCTCTGTAGCCCATCTGTAGGAACAAAGATGCTCTAGAGATGATGTACTGCTTTAAGAATGGTTAGATTGAAACACCAAAATTAGTATATTTGCTTCACACAAGAAATCAGGAAGATGTTTTTCCTTTAGAAACAAAGAAATTGTAACATATAATTCTAATGCAGATAAGTTTCCTCAGGGAAGAATACCTAGAAGAGGGAAGTGGCAATTTCTCTCAGTCATTCATGAGGTCATTTTCCCTGTAAAATATACACTACCTGTAGACAGATCTGCCCTCCCCAGGCCCGAGGCATACATTATATTTAAAAGTATTTTGACTTACGCCTCAAAATGAATGAGTACTAACCTGTCCATCTAAGGGTACTGAATGGGGCCTGTGCATCGCATACAAGCATTTGCGCTGCCTCTTCGTGACACGTATTTTCGTATTTTCGTGACTAGTAGAAAAGAACCACTTCAACTTCTTCCCCTTAAAACCATGCCCCAACCCTACCCCAAACTCCACATTCCAGATGAGCTGATCTGTTGTAAATCCTGAATGTTTGTGTCTTCTCTCATAGCCTTGTGGTACCTTCTCGTGCCGAGCATCCTCTCCGCTCCGTTGTCTGCCGTTGCCTCTGCTTAGGACGCTCTCCAACCCCCCGAAGCCCGCGATCTAATTCCTGTCCACACGTCAAGGCCCGATTTAGCTGTCAACTGCTGTAGATGCCATCCCCAGTCCTTCCAGATGAGTTCAGCATCCTTTTACCCGTGCTCCTGCAGCACTGTGCAGAACTGTCCATTCATTGTGTGTTTGTCTCTCTTTTAATAGTTAACCCTGATGACAATGTCTGCTCCATTAGCTTGTCTCTAGTAACACAAAAGCAAGGAGGCAGCATGGAGAAAGAGCTAAGATTTTGGAGTTTGTTGAGGCTGTGGATCTTAGTGTTACTTTAGGCAAATTGCAATCTCTCTATGGCTTGATTTCATAATCTGTAAAACAGATATAATACTGTCTACTTTGCAGCATTCTTAATAAGCTTTCAAATACATACTTGCTGCCATTTTTTTAAGCACTTTGCTTGCCTTATCCCATTTATTCCCCAGCACAACTCTGTGAGGGACGTAGTTTTATTATTTATCTTCTATAGTTAACAAAACTGAAACATAGAAAAATTAAGTAACTTACCCACAAATACCTGGCTAATAAAGGCATAACCAGGATTTGAACCTGGGCGGTCTGACTCCGGAGCACTTATAAGTTCTGTACTGTATTTCCCTTTACATTAAAATTCTACAGTGTGGTTCAGTTAATTGGTTTGAGTTGCCACTTCTACTGGATATCATACAGATATTGTATTTGAGGATCTTTATCTTCATGTATTTTCAGCTTTTAGGAAGTCTCAGACATCCCACAGAGCATCCCCGGTGGCTCAGCAGTAAAGAATCCTGCAATGCAGGAGCCACAGATTCGATCCCTGGGTTGGGAAGATCCTGTGCAGAAGGGCACAGCAACCCACTCCAGTATTCTTGCCTGAAGGATCTCAGGACAGAGGATCCTGGCAGGCAACGCTCTACAGGGTTGCAAAGAGTTGGATACTACTGAAGCAACTTGGCATGCACACATCTCACAAGGCTTTCTATTTAAAGTATACTTAAAGTAAATTGTATAGATTGAAAAAAGATTGTAATAAGGACAAGTCCTTCTTAAAACACGTTTTTAAGGTATGTTATTCCAATTTAAGGAGCAGTATCAAATATTGAATATTTACAGTTTCTTGCGTTAACTCTAAGTCTTTTCTCATAGGCTTTAATACATAAACACATCAAATTCTTGCTTCATTTCTATCTGACCTTGATATTAAATGCTCTCCTGTGAGATATTACCTCCTTAGGCTTCCAGAGTATCCTAGTGTGTCTGGGAGGCCCCAGCCTCACTCAGACAGGAGGCCAAATCCCTCTGCTTTCTGCCCTTTTTATTCCCTTTGTTAATGTATTTTTTCTAAAAATCTGTTTCCACAGTTGTTTATTCTTATTCCTGTTTGCAGAAAAAGATGATCTCCCAACAGATCTATAGATATGAGATTAAACAAACCCTGTTAAGAATCAAAACTCTCCTTACATTAAAATTCTCAGTTCTAAACTGTCCCTTTTCTATTTCAAAACACAGCAATTTAACTTTTATTGATGGGATCAGAGAGTTGTGGTGGGTCTTGAATGTGCAGGGTTTAGACTTCATCCTGTATTCCTTGAAAAACTACTTATGATACAGAAGCATGGTATAAAATGCTTTACGGAGATTCAGCTGGCAGGTTTCAGGGGGAACTTGTTAGAGAATTGAGACTGTAAGTGAACAGATAGTTGCAATATTGCAAATGCAGGATGTTTTCACTTGGGGAGGGGCAGAGAAAAGTCAGAGGGTTACTTTTGAAAAAGAATGTGAGGCAAGAATCCACGTACTATCTGAGAGGAGAAAGGAATGCAGGAAAAGAGGGAACAGGAAGAGCAAGGGGTTTCTCTGTTGTATTAATAAAACTGGGTGACCAAACAAAGGATGCTGTAAACAGAGATGGAGAAAGCTGATTCTGGCAGCAGGTGTAGGAAGTTGTTTAGGGTGGTAGACAGGAGACAAGAAGAGGGATGAGTAATTCAGCTACAGGCTGTTTCATGAAAGGCAGTACAAATGCATCTTACATGTCACATGCAAGATTCTTTGCGCTGAAATGAATATATTCTAAGAACCCCAAAGACTTCTTCTTAAATTCTTTTTCTCTTAAGTAATTTCTAAATCATTAAAAACATGTCATTAATTAAAAAAATAGGACATTTAATTTAGACATATAAAAAACTGACAATGCTTTCTGAGTGTCCAGCAAATATTGAGACACTTCACATAATACTTCTTTCTAGAAATGACATGTTTTAAAAATGATTTCTCAAATATTCCACTGACCTAAAATAGTCCTTTCATAGTATGTTCTCTGCCCAGTGAATGAATGAATGAATGAATAAGAGTATATAACCAGTAGGGAGTTATTTTTAAACTGTATGTTGTTGTTCAGTCGTTAAGTCATGTCCGACTCTTTGCAACCCCATGGACTGCAGCATACCAGGCTGCTGTATAAAGGAGATCAAAAATAAAGCTGTCAGTTTGGAGCTATCCCTAAAGCAGTGACAGTTAGTCAAGACAACTCTAAGGGAGTGAGAGCCAGTGAGAAAAAGGCACAGGGTATAGGAATATATCTTGTATTAAAGCCAAATTTGAGATATAGAGAGAAGAGTGAGAGCCAAGCCAGAAGGTTGAGTAGGGTCACAGAAATGAGAGGGTACACAGAATAAAGGATGGACTCTGGTGATAAATGCAATTGAAGATCTAGGAGGGGGAGGGCTAGAAAAAGTTGTTGTGTGTGCATTCCTGTGGAGAAGCCAGTGAGTAGGAGAGCATGGAAATTATGCTGCAATAACAACACTGGATATCGACGTAAAGAAACTGCATTACACAGTCAGGCTTTTGGCATTTGTCCCACACCCACAATTTACAACATTGGTTTGGTTCGCAAATGCAGGTAATTACAGATGAGTGCTCACCTTCATTCTGCACCCTGATGATTACATATGTATGTGTATATATATATATATATATAGAGAGAGAGAGAGAGAGAGAGAGAGAGTTTGCTGAAATGCTCAGTGCAGCTGACCATGTATCATTGTGCCAATCACAATTCAGGATCTTTTCTTTATTTGCCAGGTATTGTTTGAGCGTGAAAAAATAAAACCAAGTGACGCAAGTAGCTTTTCAGTGGCTGTATTATTTGCCAAAGCTATGATTGGATAAGGTCCAATACCTTTAGGATAGGCCCAGACATAAATTAAAAAAGCAGTGTGTATTTTGAAAGAAACTTCTAGAAAAAAAATCACATGATTTCATCATTTTAATTGACTTTATAAGTCAGAGCCCAGCCCTTCATTTACAGTGAGAAACACTGAATGCCAAAGGAGGTCGAATGGCCTGTCCAAGTTCAGCAGACTGGTTATTGGCAAAGTTAGGACCAAAGTCAAATGTAGTTCTTGTTCCCAGGGCTCTGCTCATTTTATAAGCCGTGCTGCCTTCATGTAAATTCACAAACTCTCTGTTGCCAACAGTTTTAGCTCTGACATAGTCTAAAAATACCTTTTTTTCTGTATAAAGCAATCTAGTTACAACGCAAGCAAGTACCTTTAGTGTCTGAGACACTCTGAAATTAACATCTACTATTCCAAACTGAGTCTTGGTAGGGAAAATTTTAACCAAATATTTAATATCAGGTGTTTAAAACAAATTAGTTCAGTTGAACCACTTCCCATATTTTATCTGCCTGTTGTTAGGTTTCACAGGTTAGAAACTAGAAAACACTTTATCTTTTCCATGAGGACTTTGAAATGGCTTTAATGATTAATACAATTCATATTTAAGAATGAATATCTTTTTAATACATGTCATTTTGCAGTGAGGTAACATTAGCTCAAGTTCCTGTTAGAGAAATCCAGTTACCATTTTCTCTCTCTCTCTCACCCTCTTGATCTTTGTCCTTGACAAGGAAAACAATTCCCTAAAGACATTAATAACGTGTGATTTTTTTTTTTTTTAAAACTGTGCTCTCTAAACTACGTGTGAAAATGAAAGTGGGGCTTCCCTGGTGGCTTAGACGGTAAAGAATCTGCCTGCAATGCAGGAGCCACAGGAGACAAAGGTTCGATCCCTGGGTTGGAAGAACCCCAAGAGAAAGGAATGGCGACCCACTCCAGTATTTTTGCTTGGAGGATTCCATGGACAGAGAAGCCTGGCAGGCTATATAGTCCATAGGGTCACAAAGACTCAGAAACAACTGAGCAACTAACACTTTCACTTTCTAAAGTGCCTGTGGAAGGCACCACATCATCCCAGGCAAAAATGCTTATTGCCAGTGGCAGGAACACTATCTGATGTGGGCTTGTTTGGTTTTCATCAGTATTTACAGTTTATATTTAATTTTATTTTTCACAAGACCCCCTCATTTCAGTTCAAACTAACATTTAACAGTACCTTAGCAAAACAACCCAAAGTCGATCCAGTATACACACACAGACACTCTACAGTCCTTTTGCAAATGTCAGATACCTGCGATACCTGCAGTGAGAGAAAACCTGATACTCATATTCTTAAAGATTCACCTCTAGAGCCTATCTGAACAAAGGGAAGACCCACAGAAGTACTATAATATAGTAACATAAAAGACAGTTTAAAGTAAGAGCTAACTTATTTTCCAGTTGTTTTTTTAGGACTCCTAAGGTTTTCCGCAGTTCACTGCTTAGGTGGTCGTGAGGTTACGTAGGCTAAGTGAACATGCAGAGGAGTGTAATGAGCCGGATAGGTTCTGGCAGAAACCATCCTTTGAGAGCCTCGGGAAGGCCAGGGGAGGTAGACGCAAGGCTGGGAGGGGCACGAGATTGTTGTACTTTAGGCTGGCATCCAGGGAAGCCAGATGAGGGCAGGCACAGCTGACTAGAGCTGTGGTTCCAGGTAATCAAGGCCCAGAGCCCAGGAAGTCAGAGCATGTTGAAAAGAAAGGTTCTGGAGAACACGTGACACTTTGTTCTTTCTGCTGTGTGTGGCCATTACAGGTCCCTGATTACTGATCACCACCAGAAGGAGGTTAGAAGTCTGTTCAGCAATTGTGCCTCTCCCTAAAGCAGAGGAGCCAGGATTACAAGTGCATATAATTTTTCCATTTTAGATCACAGGTTACTGGCTTCCCTCTTTCAAATATACTGGTAGCCTTGAAAGGAAGTTACTATGTATAACTATTACATTCTTTATATGCCAATCACAGCTAATATTTAAATCTGTGATATATATATATAAATATGAGGAAATAAAAATATCAATAAAATGATAGTGTAGTTGGTAGGTGGGTCCATCATTTCACAAATTGTATTCTCTTGGGCAGGTTATATAACCATGTTGATTCTCATTTTCTTCACTTTGAAGACTTAATTCCATATAGTATACCAAACACTAATCAAATAAAACACTCATCTCTGGGCCATAGTGAGTACTTGATTAAATTACTTCCATTAATTCACTTATTCTTTTGTTAGCCATCAAATGCTTCTAAGGACCCTACCGTGGGCCGCTCTAGATTCTAGATTCTGGAAAGAGGGTGGTCAGGCCAGTGAGATGTCCTTGTTCTCAGGCAGCGTATACACCTGCTCACTTCCTCTGTTTATTCACGTAGGCCAGTTACCCACTTTCTTCTTCACATAGTAACAACATATTTGAGAACATGATTATGTATAAAGAAACCTACAGATAGTCATAATGATCATGATCCAGGGTGTGGATCACTTAAAATATCAGGAAAATACCTTGTCTCATTTCAAATTCTGGCAAATCAGATCATAGCAGATTAAATTCAGTAGTTCAAGTTGTCCAAGATTAAATACAGTGTTAACCTGAGTGGTTCACATATGTGTATTTGCAATATCTGCTCAAACATCTGATTCATTTTACTAAGGATTACTTAACTGCATCTTATATAACTTAGTGGCTTCTCCTATTATCTAGACACAAGTCTTTGACTTTTCCACTTCTGAAATAGACTCTAGCTGAAACATCATCTCTCAGAAAAGTAAAACACCGCGTTCACACACACAAAAATGATCTTATTCACATGCTTCGTTTTATTGATCATCTCCTTTCATGTTACCATTCCACTAAAGTAAATATAGTTAGGGCCTTTTTCCTTCAAAAGACTAAAGATTGCACTTTTGTTCTCTCTATTGGTTAAAATATTCGGCAGCTCATGAGATTAAAGGCTGTGAAATTTTAAGAAAATCTCTTCCAGAGTGCATGCAAGACAGCAAGGGCATTCAAGGTAAGAGATTGTGAAGATACCAAAACCTAGCTGCAGGGAACCTCGCTAAAGGAGGCTCCACGCCTAGAGGAGGTTCCTGCTGGACTCTGCAGAAAATAATCCTCCTCATTTTCCCTCAGACAGAGCAGTGCATTAAGAAGTGAGATGAAATTGATCCTTCTGTAGGTGGATGAGAGAAAGCTTTCTAGGCCTTTCTAAAAGGGCTTCAATCTCATTCTTTTATAATAGATCATTATTCGGAGTCTTTCGATGTCCACAGTCAGTTAATTGTTGAGTGCACCTAATGACAAATCTGTTGTATTGCTCATCCTTTCAGATCATCCATACGGTTATACCCTCCCTTGATACATGAGTATATTTCACATATGTTTTCAGATATTTATTTTCAAATATTTAAAAAAATAAAAATATTTTTTTTAATATTTTAAAAGATACATAGGCACCAGAGCTTGGCATGCAGGCACACACATATATATACACACAGTATTGCTCTTTGATTCAGCAAGAAGGGCATCTGTTCTGGGCCTTCTATTTCAGAAAATCTCTCTGCCCTTCCTCTGACTACCGCCCTTGGCACAAGACAAAGAATCAGGAACTAAAGGGGATGGTGCCTACCCTGTAAAGACTGAACCACGTCTCTCGGCCTTCTCTGGTTACTGGAATTCCAGACTACCCCACCCAAAAGGCCCCAGCCTGCTTAGTTTCTTCCCCAGTCCCCAGGCATGGGTTGTTCCATTTGCATGAAACATCCCTAAGCCTGAGGGAGGCCCAAGAGGCAGCTGTCTACAGGGGCTATGATATGCATATGTGAGTAGATGTGGCCACCTGCTACTCTTGAGACCTCTCATCTTATAAGGTGGAGCTGGGGATGGGAAGAGAAGGCTGGGGGCCCTGGGCTGTGGGCTGTTAGGCAGGCTCTTCCAGGATCTCCACTCTTTAAACATGAAGCTCCAAGGTTATCAAAGAATTTTAGAAAGTTTTTAAAAACTATTTATTTATTTGACTGCACCAGGTCTTAGTTGCAGCAGGTGGGACCTTTTTAGGTGCAACGTATGAACTTTTAGTTGTGACATGTGAGATCTACTTCCCTGACAGAGATTGAACCGGGCCCCCGGCATTGGAAGTATGGAGTCTTAGCCACTGGACCACCAGGGAAGCCCCTTCAAAGAATTTTAAATTTTAACTTGGGGCTTCCCTGGTGTTTAGCAATAAAGAATCTGCCTTCAGTGCAGGAGATGGAGGAGACTTGGGTTCAATTCCTGGGTGGGGAAGATCCCCTGGTGAAGGAAATGGCAACCCACTCCAGTATTCTTGCCAGGAGAATCCTATGGACAGAGGAGCCTGACGGGCTACAGTCCATGTGAACATGGCACAGCAAAGATTTATTTTTAAGGTAGGAGGAAACAGCATACTTTATTTGAAGATACTAACTATGGCCACTCAGCAGTGGCCACAGGACTGGAAAAGGTCAGTTTTCATTCCAATCCCAAAGAAAGTCAATGCCAAAGAATGCTCAAACTACTGCACAATTGCACTCATCTCACACGCTAGTAAAGTAATGCTCAAAATTCTCCAAGCCAGGCTTAAGCAGTATGTGAACCGTGAACTTCCAGATGTTCGAGCTGGTTTTAGAAAAGGCAGAGGAACCAGAGATCAAATTGCCAACATCCTCTGGATCATCCAAAAAAGCAAGAGAGTTCCAGAAAAACATCTATTTCTGCTTTATTGACTATGCCAAAGCATTTGACTGTGTGGATCACAACACACTGTGGAAAATTCTGAAAGAGATGGCATACCAGACCACCTGACCTGCCTCTTGAGAAACCTATATGCAAGTCAGGAAGCAACAGTTATAACTGGACATGGAACAACAGACTGGTTCCAAATAGGAAAAGGAGTACGTCAAGGCTGTATATTGTCACACTGCTTATTTAACTTATATGCAGAGTACATCATGAGAAATGCTGGACTGGAAGAAGCACAAACTGGAATCAAGATTGCCGGGAGAAATACCAATAACCTTATATATGCAGATGACACCACCCTTATGGCAGATGAAAGTGAAAGAGGAGAGTGAAAAGTTGGCTTAAAGCTCAACATTCAGAAAACTAAGATCATGGCATCTAGTCCCATCACTTCATGGCAAATAGATGGGGAAGCAGTGGAAACAGTGGCTGACTTTATTTTTTGAGGCTCCAAAATCACTGCAGATGTGATTGCAGCCATGAAATTAAAAGACACTTACTCCTTGGAAGGAAAGTTATGACCAACCTAGACAGCATATTAAAAACCAGAGACATTACTTTGCCAACAAAGGTCCGTCTAGTCAAGGCTATGGTTTTTCCAGTAGTCATGTATGGATGTGAGAGTTGGACTGTGAAGAAAGCTGAGTGCCAAAGAATTGATGCTGTTGAACTGTGGTGTTGGAGAAGACTCTTGAGAGTCCCTTGGACTGCAAGGAGATCCAACCAGTCCATTCTGAAGGAGATCAGTCCTAGGTGTTCTTTGGAAGGAATGATGCTAAAGCTGAAACTCCAGTACTTTGGCCACCTCATGCGAAGAACTGACTCATTGGAAAAGACTCTGATGCTGGGAGGGATTGGGGGCAGGAGGAGAAGAGGACGACAGAAGATGAGATGGCTGGATGGCATCACCGACTCGATGGACGTGAGTTTGAGTGAACTCCAGGAGTTGGTGATGGACCCAGAGGCCTAGCGTGCTGCAATTCATGGGGTTGCAAAGAGTTGGACACGACTGAGCAACTGAACTGAACTGAATTGAACCATGTTTTATATTAATGTTTTTATATGTGGCCTTTATGTGTACTGTTTTACAAGTCCCACAAATGTTTCAAGTCCCACACAAAGGGACTGTTTGTGAGTGTGTGTGTGTGTGTGTGTGTGTGTGTATGAGTTAATTTTCCTTAACATTTCTGGTATGTGAATTTCCAAGAGGATGACAAAAAAATCTCTAAGTTTTATAAGGTATGCTTCAGACTGATTTCATAGTGAGTCCACATTACTTTGGATTGATTTTCCCAACATGTCTCAGCAAAACATTATACAGCCTGACTAAACAAAGCTTCATTCCCACACAGCTCCACCTTCCTTTCTTGGCAAATATGTAATCTGGTAACACCCTTTCAAGACTACCATTCCAGCCACATTCAAAGGAAATAACCATTAGGTCTCAATACAATATTTGTTTTGTTTTTAAGGTGAATTCTGTTTCTAACCATAGGGCAGGTAAAACCAAAGGAAGAAAGAAATCCCTAAAGGGATAACATACTTTAAACTTTTCTTCCCACTTATTTTCTCCTTTTTTTTTTTTAACCAAAGCTTTTTGAATTAAAGAAACAAAACTAAGAAGCCAAACAAAACTGAACCCCATGGGATCATTCTGATATTTATCTCCTTTGTACTTCCAGGCCATAATAATAATTCATCAGTAAATATTTTCTGAGAACGCTCCAGCCCAAGGATATGCTCTTAGGTGTTGGCATTCAGCAGATGTATAACCCAGTGCGGAAAATAAGGCAAAAGAAGTGCTAGGCAAAAAGAAAGTGTTTTAATGTGAGTTTGAGGGAAGGAAGGATTATTTTAGGTGGTGGGTAGGAATGAATAAGGGCTTCCCTGGTGGTTCAGACGGTAAAGAATCCACCTGCAGTGCAGGTCTCCTGGGTTTGATCCTGGGTAGGGAATATCTCCTGGAGAAGGGAATGGCAACCCACTCCAGTATTTTTGCCTGGGAAATCCCATAGATAGAGGAGCCTGGTGGGCTACAGTTCATGGGATCACAAAGAGTTGGACATGACGAGTGGCTAACACTGTAGGAATGAATATATTTGGTGAAAAGGCAAAAGGGCATCTCATAATTGCATTTTAATTTAGGGCATTCTGGAATGTTCCAAGTTTAAATATTGAAAATATCAAAACACCTTACTTTCACATATCCAGGCCACTTAAGATTTGCCAACTGCCTCAAGTAACCCAAAACAGAAATCACAAACATTGTAAAAGGGAATAGAGAAATGTTGGGCCATTGATTTTCAGGGCATTACTGTCAAAAAGATGACTTTTAAAGAAAAGTATTAACAATGTCTATAACTTTATAGACATTGAAATTTTGCATTGAAAATTTCATAGCAAATATAAGTTCTCTTTGGTTATTGTTATTCAGTGGGAACATAGCATATAGGCAACAATGATTTGCTAACATTAACTCCAGTGAGTCATTAAATTAGCACAGCCATATGTGGCATAGATGACAAATTGAGCCCATGATACACACCCGGTGTGGCATAGCCTATGATGCTCAACGTAGGCTGTTCATAAGCCACCCATTTTCCTCAACATACAGCTCCTTGGAATTCAGTCACCCTGGTGACATTCACTACATTCCATATTGTCAGAACACAAGCATACAAGCATAGTTATAAACTACTGAGGCCTGACTAACTATCTTTAATCACTCAAACCATTGCCAAGTCCCTGTTGGAAGTTCTGAGCCATAAATATGGTCCATAAATTACAATTTAGGAAACATCACCAAGGCATTCACTTATGTTTGCTCAACTGGATTGAAGTTGCAATATTAGAAACTGGGCTTCATCGGATGTGAAATGTAATATAGGAAAAGTTTGGGAGTGTTTTGTTGTTTTTGTCTTAGTTTTAAATTTATCTAGTTTTGAAACATCCAAACAGAATCTTCTTAGATATGGTACAATATATAATCAATTATGGAAAAATGTTTTTAGAAAAGAAACTGTATTGAAATAGGGGTGTATACAGAAATTATGCTCTTGGCATTAGAATTACAGAGGGAGGGGAGAAAATTTGAACTCAGTTCCAGGCTTCTCAGCTAGTAAAGAATCCACCTGCAATGTGGGAGACCTGGGTTTGATCCCTGGGTTGGGAAGATCCCCTGGAGAAGGGAAAGGCTACCCACTCCAGTATTATGGCCTTGAGAATTCTACGGACTATTTAGTCCATGGGGTCTCAGAGTCAAACATGACTGAGTGAATTTCACTTCAATTCACTTCACTTCTGGAGAAGGCAGTGGCAACCCACTCCAGTACTCTTGCCTGGAAAATCCCATGGATGGAGGAGCCTGGTAGGCTTCAGTCCATGGGGTCGCTAAGAGTCGGACACGACTGAGCGACTTCACTTTCACTTTTCACTTTCATGCATTGGAGAAGGTAATGGCAAACCCACTCCAGCGTTCTTGCCTGGAGAATCTCAGGGACAGGGGAGCCTGGTGGGCTGCTGTCTCTGGGGTCGCACAGAGTCGGACACTGAGTCACTTCACTTCAAGCATATCCCATCTCAGGTCACTCACTTGCTTCTCCTGCTGCATGGAACACTCTACCTTAGCACATCTGCAGTGATAGTTCCCTGGAGACTTCCAGTTTCTGGCTAAATATTGCCTTAACCAAAGAGATTGCTCAGTCTTTCTGCCTTACTCTCTACTCTTTTCCTCTGGCTTTCATTTTTTTTTTCTTAATATGTATCAACATTAATACTTCACATATTATACATTTACTTCTGGGCATTTTGTTTTTGTTATTGCTGCTTCTCTCTAGAATGTATTTTTTGTTTATTACTGTAAGCTCAGCATTATATCCATAACCATATAGTAGACACTCAATAAATTTTTCTGGAGGAAATAAATGGATGAATTGCTGACATAATGTAGGTCAAGAATAATTACTTGTAGCAGCTCCCACCCATAATAACCTTATATACATTAAATTATACATTTACTTTGGGGAAGAGAAATGCATCCAAACATCTGAGGTACTCAACAGAACAAAAGTCATAAAATATTCAAAAGCGAGGAGAGACACAGTATATACAAATCTACAGAACCAAGCTCTGATACCTAAAGTCTCTCAGAGTTGAATTTGCTTACTAGGTTACTCAGTAACAGATAGCTAACATAACTGCTAACTTAACAGCTTCCCAGTGTATGGTTTAAAAGCATATGCAGTTTCAAAAAAGTGTGTTGGGATAACTGGATACCCACATGAAACAGAATAAAGTTAGATACCTGCTTTACACCATATACAAAACAAAAGTTAATTTAATCTTAGACCTTAAGAGCTAAAATTATTAAACTCTTAGGGGAAAAAAAATGAAAGCAAACCTTTGTGACCGTAGCTTAGGCAATATTTTCTTGGATATGACTCCAAAGGAATAAGCAAGAAAAGAAAAACAGAAAAACCAGACTTTCTCAAAATTAAAAAATTTTGTACTTCAAAAGAAATTGACCAAAAAAAAAAAAAGGAAGAGATAACTCACAGAATGGGAGACTATATTGTAAATCATGGATCTGAAAGTTAGGGTTAGGGTTATAAATAAATCTTATAACTTAATAATTAGAAAAAACAACAATAAAAATGGGCAATGGATGTGAATAGACATTTTTCCAAGGAAGATATACAAATGGCCAGTAAGCAGATGTAAAGATGATCAACATCATTAGTTGTTAGGGAAAGGCAAGTCAAAGCCATCATGAGATGCTGCTTCACCCCCACTAGGATGGCGGTAATGAGGGTTGGCAAAGGTGTGGAGGCTTCCCCTGTGGCTCAGACGGTAAAGCGTCTGCCTGCAACGTGGGAGACCTGGGTTCAGTCCCTGGGTTGGGAAGATCTCCTGGAGAAGGCAATGGCACCCCACTCCAGTACTCTTGCCTGGAAAATTCCATGGATGGAGGAGCCTGGTAGGCTACAGTCCATGGGGTCGCAAAGAGTCGGACATGGCTGAGCGACTTCACTTTCACTTTCAAAGGTGTGGAGAAATCGGAATACTCATACCTTGCTGATGGGAATATAAACTGGTGTAGCCACTGTGGAAACAGTTTGGCCTTTTCTCAAAAAGTTAAATGTAGAATTACCATACCAATAATTCTACAACAAGGTACACAAGCAAGAGAATTGAAAACATATGTTCGCATCAACATGTGTACTAATGTTCATAGCAGCAATATCCACAATAGACGCAAAGTGGAAACAACCCAAATATCCATCAACTCATTTATGGATAAACAATGGTGGCACATTCGTGCAATGGAATATTATTTGGCAACAAAAAGGAATGAAGTACTGATACATGCTACAACATGAAGGAAGCTTGGAAACATTATGCTTAGATGAAGGATACCACTCACAAAAGGTCACATATTGTATGATTCTATTTGTACAAAAAGGTCCGAATAAGCAAATCTATAGAATCAGAAAATAGATGATTTGTTACTTAGTGCTGGGTTGGGGTAGAGGGAGTGGGTACAGGGAATGACTACTGATAGTTCTTCTGGGGGTTCTTTTGAGGATGATGAGAATGTTTGAAAATTAGATAGTGGTAACAGTTGCACAGTTCTGAAAATATACTAAAACTCACTCAACTCTACCCTTTAAATAAGGGTGAATTTTGTAGCATGTAAATTATATCTGAATAAAGCTATTTAAAAAGCATATGGACAGTTCAAGCATGTGGGAATCACAGCTGGATGGCAAAATATCCCTGTTGGTACACCGAGGTTGTGCTACATAATAGAGGAATATACAGCAGCATGAAACCCTGTCCTGAGGAATGCAGATTATACAAAGGCAATAGAATTCTTCCCTTCAGGGTCAGTTCTATTCACAGGCAGGGCAAGAACCTTGGGTTTAAGAGGTGTTCAAAGCCCATTTGCTTACATTTTCTCCTCAGTTTATTGCTTCAAGGTCTGAAATGCCTTTTTATAGGTCATCCTCTGGAATAAGTCATGAATAACTTTATTAAAATAGAAATGCTGTATGTGGAAATGCATAGTACATTAACATTAACACTAATAAGAATAAGCTTATTATGAACTTACTTAGCCATGCGTTTCAGTAAGGTCCTAAAGGAATGAAATGTTAATTAAAATTGAAGAGAAAAAATCTGGTACCTGGAACACTGCCCCAAGTATGAATTTTAGAAGTAAAATCTGAAAAACATAGATTCAAAATGTGGCATGGCACGAAAGACTCTTTTTTTTTGCATATCTTAATTTACCTTGCCTTACCTTTCTTGCTATGTAAATCAAAATGTAGGCTAGATTTATACAATTTTATTCTTTGGTTCTTTAAGCTTTAGCAGGCAAGTGGGAAATCTAGGATTATAAATCATAATCCTTGGCAGTGAAAATTTACAGAAATGTTTTTAAGAAAGCAAGTGTCGTGATCAGGTGTTTTAGAAATATCATTCTGTCTGCAATGTGAACAGATTTGTGGAAACAAGACTGATTGTGGGGAGATAGTATAGGGATCATCAACCCACCAAGAGGGAATGTCGATTACTTCAAACTGAAAACATCTGCAGAAAGTAATCTTATCAGAACTTCCCTTATCTGACTAAAGCAGTGCCTTATGGGAACCAGCTGCCACAAACCCAGTCTCTGGGGAAGTCTCTAGTCAGACAGGTGGCTGGCCTTGGGCGCTGGGGCATTCCAGAAAATTTTATACACGAGCCTCATCAGAACCTTCCATCTTTTGAATCCCTTATCTCCCCCACCCCTCTTCATTAAAACTGTATACAAACCCTTACTCCTAGATGTTTGGGGAGTCACTTCTTATGAGGTATTCTCATTTGCATGTGAAAATTAACTTTTCTTCTGTCAATCTGTCTGTCATCAATTAATTTTCAGGCCCCTAACCACTTGGACATAAGTTGGTAGAGCACGTTTTTTCCTTCCAACAATAGGTTAGGAGGCTGTTTAACTAATGCTGGTGAAAAGACAGTGGTGGTTTGTCTTAGGGTAACAATAGAAGGAAGAGAGGGGTTCCCTGGTGGCTCAGATGGTAAAGAATCTACCTTTATTGCAGGAGACCCAAGTTCAATCCCTGGGTTGGTAAGACCCCTGGGGAAGGAAATGGCAACCCACTCCAGTATTGTTGCCTGGGAAATCGTATGGATAGAGGAACCTGGGGGGCTACAGTCTGTGGGGTTACAAAGAGTTGGACATGACTTAGTGACTAACACACCGAGAAGGAAGAGAGATGTTTCCAGCAGAATTAACAGGGCTTGGGGTTTGGTTATGGTCGGGAGGGAATAGGGAGAACATGGGAATGTATCCTAGGTCTCTTCCCAGGACTCTTCAAAAACTTAATACCCTGCTGGTATTAAGCAGGGTGAATGGCCTTGAATGGCCTTCAAGATGTGAGTATGCTAAAAAAAAAACCTGTCTGTGTGTGTGGGTGGGGGGACAGGTGGGCAGCTCAAGAGCAGATAACAGAATTTCTCATGGAAAAAAAAAATGTCTTATTTAGCAAAAACATTTTAGTGAACCATCTTTGATCTGCATTTGGAGCTTGTCTAAATGAGCTAAAAAGTGGACAAAGAAGACATTGCCTGCATAATGAAGAAGAATGTTTTGCTTCAGCCAGAGGTGGATGAATCAAGTGTTCCAAGACCAGGAAAAGCAGTGAAGAATAACAGGAGGTAGGGGAGATGGCCCTGCAAGACATCAGGGGCTAGATCCTGAACACAGGTCCTGCCTAGTAGCAAGTACTGCCAATGGACAGAGACATCTGATATTCACTTTCATAGTATGTGCCATGCTGTGCTGTGATACAGTGCTCTTGCATCCCAAGATACACACCCAAATATTTAACCCAACTGCCTGGTGTGATTGTGTTTCAGGGAAATACATGAGTACACTTGTGTTTTATATTTGCATTTGTGCAGAATGGATGGTCAGGAAGCGACAGTTAGAACTGGACATGGAACAACAGACTGGTTCCAAATAGGACAAGAAGTACATCAAGGCTGTATATTGTCACCCTGCTAATATTTAACTTATATGCAGAGTACATTATGAGAAACGCTGGGCTGAATGAAGCACGAACTGGAATCAAGATTGCTGGGAGAAATATCAATAACCTCAGATATGCAGATGACACCACCCTTATGGCAGAAAGTGAAGAAGAACTAAAGAGCCTCTTGATGAAAGTGAAAGTGGAGAGTGAAAAAGTTGGCTTAAAGCTCAACATTCAGAAAACTAAAATCATGGCATCTGGTCCCATCACTTCATGTTAAATAGATGGAGAAACGGTGGAAACAGTGGCTAATTTTTTTTCTGGGCTCCAAAATCACTGCAGATGGTGATTGCAGCCATAAAATAAAAAGATGCTTACTCCTTGGAAAGAAGTTATGACCAACTTAGACAGCATATTCAAAAGCAGAGACATTACTTTGCCAACAAAGGTCCATCTAGTCAAGGCTATGGTTTTTCCAGTAGTCATGTATGGATATGAGAGTTGGACTATAAAGAAAGCTGAGCACCAAAGAATTGATGCTTTTGAACTGTGCTGTTGGAGAAGATTCTTGAGAGTCCCTTGGACTGCAAGGAGATCCAACCCGTCCATCCTAAAGGAGATCAGTCCTGCGTGTTCATTCGAAGGACTGATGTTGAAGCTGAAACTCCAATACCTGGCCACCTGATACGAAGAGCTGACTCATTGGAAAAGACCCTGATGCTGGGAACAGTTGAAGATGAGAGGAGAAGGGGATGACAGAGGATGAGATGGTTGGATAGCATCACCGACTCAATGGACATGAGTTTGAGTAAACTCCGGGAGTTGGTGTTGGACAGGGAGGCCTGGTGTGCTGCAGTCCATGGGGTTGCAAATTGTTGGACATGACTGAGCGACTAAACTGAACTGAACTGATGCAGAATGGATAGAAGAGGAAGGATGTGAAAGAGATAATTCAGCAGTAGTAGGAACTGAAAGAGTAAAGTGGGGAGGATGAACCCCCTGACCTTTACCACATCTATTGGGAAGTAGGGTAGCAGGCGGGGTGGCAGCAGAAAAACCCCAAGAAAATTATGTTTCACACTATATGTGAGACCCAGGGTAGGGGCAGAAGCAGTGCCATTTCCAGTCAACTATTGTAGGCTACTCTGAGTGAAGGGGGTGACCAGGACCTCCATGCTGCTGGTACATGTATAAATAGCTAAATGAGAATCTTTTAAATCATCTATTCATAAATCTAACTGCTGAATTTCCTCATTCTTCGTTTCTATGCAAAAATGTGAGTATTTCTCTATTTGTGAACATAGGTTATCTTGGACGCACGGCTAATGGTTCAGAGTACTAAAGAAGCTATTTCACATGTGTGATGTACCAGTTAGGTGGATGAGTTGAGCGTTGGGAACACAAAAGATAATATTGTCTGGAATAGAAAATAATATAGGACCATTTTTAATCTTATGACTCAGTGCTTCAACAAGACAGGTTTTTCTTAATGAAGACTTCTGAACTAATGAAAATGTCTAAATTCCAGTATAAAACCAGTGCTTTCCTACCTGGAATATCTATTAAGTCAGTGAAATATATTTTGAAGGAAAATACATTGAATGTCTTATATAACATTTTAAAGTTTATTTTCTTATTGTTTCAACTATTCTCTGCAGAGGCATCCTTGAAACAGAGCAATTTAGAAGTTAAATTATGTACCTGCAAATTATCCTCAGGAGTTATTTTTTAAAAATCATGTCCTTCATTCATGATTTTCATGGAGACATGAGTATACTAGCAAATTACTGGCGGTCTCTGTTGTTACCACCAGGAACTCTGATGAAAAATAATTGTTTTCTCCTCCTGTTGAGATCACCGCAATGTGTAGCACAGTACTTTTAATTTTTAAAAAGGATCTAATAGAATACACCAGGAAAAAAAACTGTAAAATGAAGGTTTTTTAAAGTTGTAAGTTGCACGTGTTTGTTCTTCTGAGTTGTATATTGTACCAATAAAAGGTATAAAACTACACTATTTTGGTTCTATGATAATGGATCAATTTAAAAACTTTTAGTACATCAAGTTTTTTAGATTCTGTGGAAAATTTTAAATTAAATTTATTTACTTTTTCAGCAGTGAAAGAAAAGTACAAACAGAAGCATTGTAGTTGGCCACTGTTATCTGTTATCTGTCCAGGCAGTTATGTGCAGTGGTTAGTAATGGTCAGTGTATCACCGAGCTAGCCTAACCTTAATTAGCCTGACATACTAACCAGTGATAGTTAAAATGAAGTTAGTTTTTTTATCTTTGAAAGGTTTAGCTTGTCACCAAGGCTGGTTCCTAACATCATCTTATAGAAAAGATATGTTCCTAGATCTTTCACATGAAACCATAGACTTTCCACATACAACTTTTAAGTAAGAGTCACTATCTCTAAGATGTATGGTGGCAGAACATTTTTGCAATAGCTCCACAAAATGGGAAGTGAACAAAATGTCTCTGTTTTTGGAAATAACAATTCAGGAAATGAAACATAACTAGTCCTTTTATTTTGGCTCCTTTCCCCAGTCTGTTAATTACATTGTCTAACCAAAATTGGATGTTTTATTATTATAATTAGACCTCTCCAGTAGTTTTCTCATAGTTTTAGTTCTCTCTGCCATTTGAAGAAATCTCAAGAAGAGTAATAGATGGTTCACTAATAACATATTCTCCTCCTCTCAGACCCTTAATGCTGTAGATAAAGAGTTAGACTCTATAAGAGTCTATTTGCATGTATGGAATGAAATCATTAAAAGTAAATTTTTAGCAATATTTTTTCCCTAGAGTATAATTTTTGGGAAAATTTCAGCAAAGGAAATCCCTTCTTTCTAATAAAAGAAATATTGGGCATTTGTAGGAGTAACCACGTTTATCACAAAGAAAAATGGGAGGATAATGAAAAGTTTTATTTTACTAATTAGAAAGAAGATGTCAATATTAATGTTAACTATTATTTTCAATTAGCCATTATTTCCCAAGAAATTAACACCTGCTATGTTATTCCGTATTCTAAAATACAACAGGTTTCAAGTCTTGAAGTCAGTCAAAAATGAGAATAATAAAAGATTGTAGCTTAAACTCTCTCACCCCTTCAGCTTCAAAAGATTTGTACACACTTTACCCAGATGATTAACATACCTAGTAAAGTTTTGAGTCTCCATCATCAGCCATTTGCAGCATTTGTGGGAGTGGGAGAAATGAGAGAAAATTCCTCTCGCGTTTCCCTCCCACTGTCCTTTCTTCATGATAAAGGTCACAGTTTTGCTTAAAGATTGGCTTATAGACTGTTGTAGCTAAAACAGACTCTTTCAGTCATCTAGGTTCATGTTCTTATTTTACACAGAAGAGGAAACTAAGATCCAGAGAATTTAAATGACTTGCCCAAGATCACAAAGCTAAAAATAATGGGATAAGAGCTAGAAAATACCTAGCAGGAAGAGTTTTCCCTGTAAATTATTTTTGTGTGTGTGGTTGTTAGTTCAAATATGTTAGCCCTATAAAATGTTAATTCAGGTGAGCCTACTAAAAATACTTATTGTTTCTTGATATAATAAAGATGGGGAAAAAAATCCAGAGGAATGAAAAGGGAAGTGGTCCACAGATTAAGTGAGACACAGCATATGTGCTTTGATTTTAAGGCTTTGGGTCAAAATCACACTTAAAATCTTGGTAACCAAAAAGAATCTTGTTCTTGGAATGCTGGTAGGGACCTGAATTACTCATAAGCCTCTTAGGAAAGAATTCACCATTCATTTGATATTGCAGTGATTCTTGATCAGAATCAAGAAAGGCAAGCAAGTCTTGATCAGAAAGACAAGCAAGCCGTTTTTACTGTTAGGAGCCTAGTCATACATAACAAATCCCTCAGAAACCTTCGATTGAAGGACCATCTATTTTGAATGATTTTAGTATGGAGTAGATGCTCTACCATTCTTTCCCTATTGGTGCCTGCACAGCAAACCTCACGTACTTGTATCAGGGAGTCAGAGCATCCAAAAATGATAGCATTTCTAATTGTAGACTTACTCGACTGACAACCATTTCCGAAGTATTGCCGAATCATTATTCTAAAAGGTTTAATTGAGGAGTACTCAAATGCCAATATTCAGAGTAAAGTAACTCCAGTGAAGTCATTGGCTTTGGACCAAATATTTGGATCATTTGATAACTTAAGCGACAAGCCTAGCTTCTGGTTTTCCTTCTACTCAATTCCTCCTCCTCCCCCCCCACAAAGTATGTCTGTTACTGCCAGAGGATTAAAAATTCCTTTCTAATCTACTTTCACGGGTAGGAGACTGACCAAAAGCTCCATGGGGTCTTAATTTAAGTTTTCCATTTTGCTAAAAGGTAAGAAAGAAGCACTCTACCTTTATTTCTGAAGTCTCTAGGAACAAGTTTAGCCTAATATGATATGAAAATCCAACATTCAAAATAATATCTGGCATTTTCTTGACATTCCAGAGGCATGCTTGAAATAAATTGATGACAAAAGGAGCTAAAAATGGTGAAGGAAATTACAGAAGTGTTTGACTATCATCCAAAAGATTCTAACAGAGGAAAATTTCCCCCCATCCCACAGTCATCTTAAGGCTTTGTACTAAAGACTGCTGCAGATTTTAACTGGTTGGCAAAATATATAGCAGGTGACAAAATATTTTTGACGTGGTAGCTAAAAAATTTTCTTTTTCATTACTTACTTGACCATTTTATAAACAAACATAATAATTAGGAAACAAAAAATCAGGAGTAGGAAACTATATTCAATATCCTACAATAAACTATAATGGAGAAGAATATGACGGAGAACATACATATACATACATGTATACGTAGGCTTTCCAGGTGGCACTAGAGGTAAAGAACCTGCCTACCAAGTCAGGAGACACAGGTTCAATCCCTGGACCAGGAAGATCCCCTGGAGGAGGGCCTGGCAACCCACGCTAGTATCCGTGCCTGGAGAATCCCAAGGACAGAGCAGCTTGGTGGGCTACGGTCCATAGGGCGACAAAGACTTGGACATGACTGAAGTGACTGAGCACGCATTCACACGCACATACGCATGCACACACACACACACACACATATATATAAAACTGAATTACTTTGCTGTGTAGCAAAAATTAACAGAACATTGTAAATCAACTATATCACAATAAATTTTTAAAAATTCAGGACTAATTTATATGTGATAGAGTCCTCTATTTGAAAACAGCGAGGCTCCTCAATCTTTTATAGCAAATAGAAACTCTCCAGTGCTCAAATATTTGATTCTCTGGACTCCCTCTGTGTCTCCCTGCCCCCATTGAAATACTGTGAACAACTTTTCATGCTTACTCTTATGAATCAATGTGAAATTTGACACTTTCCCTTCCTCATTTCAGATATGACTCATTACTCTTGGTGTAATCTCCAAGGACCAGAAGCTCTACTTAAAAGTGAGTAACAAAAGAAGCATCTTTAATTCAACCTGGTTTACCTAGAGAACTCTAATAGTTATTGTTCACTGCCTGCTTAAGTATGCGTTATAAAGCTGAGTGCTTGAAGCTTCCGCTCTTCCGCCTTCCCTGGGAGAACAAATGCAGAGAAGCTGGAGAGGTAAGCTGACTGTTACACCTTAGACCTGAAGTTTATCAGCAGTTCTACCTAACCATCCATTATCTCTGGGATGCTATTGGATTTTAGCTTTAGGAGCATTTTATTTATTTCCAAGATTTTGGATCATCTTTCTCTCAGACCTCTCTAACTGTGCATACGGAAAGTAATAGATCTGAGCTACTTCTTAAAAACCTTTCTCATTTAAAGCTTGACCTCTTTTCTGCTGTGTGATAACCACTACCCCACCCCCGAGTCTCTCTCAGACTAGAAAGTGCTGTGGAGCTCAATCCACTACAGAAATCTTAAATCATCTAGAAAAGCCTGTGGTCTTTTAAACAAGAAGGAAGCATGAATATAGTACTTGAAGTAAAATTCTGCTTACCCTTATTTGAAAATGAGGGGATGGGGAAACTGAGGCCCCTTTACTTTTCCAAATCCTAGAAACATCTAGTCCTGAGAGAAATTGTTTCTTGGTCTAGAAGCTGAGAAGGATTTAAGTTAAACAATGATCCTTTTTCCATTTCTTAAAAAAAAAAAAAAAAAAAGGCCAGCAGAGGCAAATGTTCTGTTGGACAAATTGTTTCAGCAGATGTTCATTGTCCCAGGGAGAAAACAGCCCCTACTTTGCAGCTTAGCATTTGCAAATTTAGAAACTTAAAATATTTTTAACTTGAAATGGTCCATGTGGTATGAGTGAGATGTAAATATTAAAATCATTTCTGTGGCTACATTAGCTATATCTGATACAGTGATGCAACAATTGTCATCTATCTGTGCTTTTCAAGTTTCTATAGATTGTTTGTTTTTTTTTTCCCCTCAATCATTTATAGTTTTTCACCTGGAAGAATATTAATAATGTACTAACATTTTGAGAATACTTATGATGTACTAAGTACTAGTAATTATCCTATGACGTAAGTGCTGTAAGGATGGCTATTTTAAAATGTGGAAACCAAGGCTCACAAAGATTAAATAACTTATCTAAATCACAGAGCCAAGGAGTGAAAATTGAATTTGAATGTAGACAGCTGGACTCTAAGACAGGGATAGTCTAACTTTTTTCTGTAAAGGGCCAGATAATAAATATTGGATGCTTTTTAAGCCATAACACCTATATTGCAAATATTCGACTGTGTCTTTGCAGAACAATAGCAGCCTAAGACAATATGTAAATGAGTGAGCATGGGTTGTTCCAAGAAAACTTTATTTATGGACCCTGACATTTGAATTTCATTTAATTTTCATATGTCACAAAGTATTATCTTTCTTTGAATTTTTTTTCAACTGTTTAAAAATGTAAAAACAATTCTTACCGCATGGGCTGCACAAAACCACAGGACAGGCTGAATTTGGCCCATGGACTAGCCTGTCAGTCCTGGCTCAAAGTTCTTAAGGATTGAATTATATTTTTAGTAGTGTCTTTTAATAATTTTTTTAAAAAGCAGTTTATAAAACTATATTTACATTCTAGCATTTTTAAGTCAGACTTTATCATAGAAAACTGTATTTTGGGAAAAAAGATTTGCTTTTTATATTATATGTATTAGGTTGGAACATATGAAATTTGCCAATTTTGATTGGGCTGCTTGACCTATAAAAGTGAAAATGTTTCAATATTAATATTTATAAATGTCTGTTGTCTCAGAGGGTAACTCTTACTTTATTAGAGTAATAAAACATAGACTAGTGACCAGGGAAACATAAACAATTTAAGAATCAGATGTGTAACAAACTAGATGATCATTAAGTTCCCTTTACAATCTTTTCTATGAAATGAATTATGATAGTCTAGGAGTTATAAAGAAAGGGGAACATCATATTACCACTTAATTTCTCTTTGATAAGTACTAAATTGTAATATCTCATTTAGTTTCCATAATGACACTATGCTGCTGCTGCTGCTAAGTCGCATCAGTAGTATCCGACTCTGTGTGACCCCATAGACGGCAGCCCATCAGGCTTCCCCGTCCCTGGGATTCTCCAGGCAAGAACACTGGAGTGGGTTGCCATTTCCTTCTCCAATGCATGAAAGTGAAAAGTGAAAATGAAGTCGCTCAGTCGTGTCTGACTCTTCGCGACCCCATGGACTGCAGCCTACCAGACTCCTCCGCCCATGGGATTTTCCAGGCAAGAGTACTGGAGTGGGGTGCCATTGCCTTCTCTGAATGACACTATAAGATAAGTGTTTTTACTGAGTTTATATTGAGACAGTCTAGATTCTTGCCCAATTCAGTGCCTTAATCGATGACAAAGTTGGGTCCTGAACAAAGATGAAAAGATTCCTCCTTTTTTCGCTCACACAACATAGGCAATTTCACTGTAATCTGTCAGTACCACTACGACTTTTAACATAAAAATTTAAAAAATATATTCTTTTCAAATTCATTGCTAGAAAACCAATGATAAAGGCATAGTATTAGAATTGCTCTCATTTTCAGTAAACTCTAGAAAACATACTCACATAATTGTTAAACATTTTTGTAGCCGCATTTATATGGTTTCTTTGGAATTTTTACACTAATAATCTCTGACTTGGGTATGATCTCAATTTATTTTTAAACAGACGAGTGGAAGAAAATGAGAATCATAGCTTTTGGTAAACAGAAACTTCACAAGCTAAATGATTACTTGAAACTGATTGATAGGTTTAAAAAGTGAGAATTTTAGAGTATCAAATCTCTTTTTTCACTTATTAATATATTAGCAGAACTTTTAACTCCTATATGTACTAGGAAAACAATTATGCATACACTGAGAAAAAAAGCATTTGAAAAGGAAAGAAGCTACAAAGTAAAATCAAAAGAAATATCTAGATTAGATTATTAAAATTATTAATACCTTTCTTCATTTATACTTCTCATTCCCTCTCTAAAGAAGAAACCAATAATTTCATCAGTGGCTACTAAGGAATAAACTATGACATTGGTAAGAAATTCTGAAGAATTCCTCAGGGATAAAAATATCCTCACAAGGAAATGAATTACTCTGGGATACAGTTACCCTGGAACTTTTTTCTTCTTTTCTTTTCCCTTTCTTTTATTTCCCTTTCCCTTTTTTCTTGGCATAGCGAATAAAATAAATTTCAGGCACAGTTGGCTTCTTTCCACTCACAACTTTCCATCCTTACTTTTATGTCTTTTTTTCCTAAATGCCATATTGACTTCTCTTACTAACATTATTTCAACTCATCAAACTATATTTTCCTTCATTCAAAATTTACTTCAAAAGTCAGTCTTCTCTAGAATGCACATCAAGAGACATCTGCCAGAAAGTGAAATTCAAAAATTAGTAAAAAGGTTCTTGGCAATTCCAAAGAAACAGAGGGTTTACATGAAAAAAATGTATGAACAGACTTTTGCAACGTGGTTGAAGAAAGGGAGATTTTCGATCTTCTGATTTCCACTAGAATGTAATCACAGCAAAAATATGATTTTTATCTTACTTACCACTGAATTTTCAACAAAAAGTGTTTTTGGAACATGATAGGTGCTCAGTAAATATCTACAGAATGAATGAATGGCTATTGAAAAGTAACTTCAGACATGAAATCAGGAGCACAACAATTAAGCAGATGATATTATATTATTGTCTTGCTTTAATGAGTCTTCTTTATTCTTTATTCCCTCATTCACAACGAGGGAAATATTGTACAAGTCACTTGGACACAGCACTATTTAGTAATATGACATGACATGAGTTTAAAGATAATGTGACCATTGTCATATTTATTTTGTAATAATCAGATTCCAAAAAGCAGATTAGCAGATAATAAGCAGTTTCCAAAAAGTTCAATTAAAAATTAGGTATGATCCTAGAGGCCAATATTATAAATAAAAGGAATGAAGGCACATGAGATTTCAGATTTTAGAAAACAACTCTAACCCATAATCATATATTTAGCCAGGATAAGATTTGTGAAGCCTGAAAAGCCACGTTTCTCAGTCTCAGCATTATTGACATTTGGAATCTGATACTTCTTTGCAGTAGGGATTGTCCTGTATGTAATGAGATGTTTAGCAGCTTCCCTGATCTCTACCCACTAAATGTAGGGAATGCCACACCTCCTTTCTTGGGAAACCAAAAAATATCTTCAGATATTGCCAAATTGAGAACAACTGCTCTGAAGGAAAGAAGAGAGACAATATTCTCAGGTTTTAGAAATACTTATATTTATAAGCAAACATGGAAAAAGGAATTTATAAGAGTGATTCAAAAATCACATCACTGCAGCTGAGAAATTTAAAATGCCAGTTTAAAAAACTATACTAAGAATAAAAGAAAGGAACATCTCCTGTGGCTTATCACAGCAAGATAAACTTTGGTGCTCATTGTGTATAGATAAACAATAGGACCATTAACATTATGAAAATATTTTGCATAGTCTTCTCCATTCAGACAAATAATCTTCTAATATTACAGACCATTTTTAGGTAAGAGAGAAAGAAAGTACTTTATTCCTTTATACATTATTGTGATTTCTAAAATTTGGTAAATTTCATATCACAAGAGTAGGGGAAATTATCAAAGGCACAATAATGTTTTTAGAAACATTTGAAATTGTTTTAAAAGTTGTACCATAAAGTAAACAATCCAGATTTTTATAAAAATAATTTAAAATAGGTGGTGTAAAAAAATTGCTAAGCTACTTAGTAAGGATCCCTGAAATGATTCTAGAACGATCAAAGACATACTGAGTGCCTGTAATAGAAGAATTGACTGTCAAAAACCTTGATTGCACTGTATATGTCAAATTACTCTCCTACTTGACTGGGTTTCTTGAATTGTAGATCAGTGTGATACTAAAAATACAGTGAATTTTGATTTCCACAAAGGGTTTGTGAAATATTCTTAGGCTATCTATGTTCTTGCAGACAGACTTGAAAAGCATGGGCAGATTGAGAGTTCAGTTTGTTTTCCCTACTCCACCAGATGAGTATTCCCCCTACCTTCAGAAGGCTCCTTGTTATAATGCTTTTTGGGAATCTCTAGGAGCCTGGTGGGCTGCCGTCTATGGGGTCGCACAGAGTCGAACACGACTGAAACGACTTAGCAGCAGCAGCAGCAGCAGGACTCCTCAAAATGAATGTTCAAAGTCATTAGACTCAATAATCAATAAGTGGCCTTCAAAGTCTATCATCTTATGGTATTTCAACCACTGTGATCTGCAAACTGTCAGTGCCATTCAGTCTGTCTTTAATTAAGGTTGAACAAAAATCTTATAGATTTATTCCCATCCCATCTTAGGAGGACATCATACTTTTTGTAAAATTCTTTTTTTTTTTTTTTTCTAGTTTTATTTTTTTTTATTTTTTTTTTTTGATTTTATTTTATTTTTTTTTAATTTAATTTTATTTTTAGACTACATAACTGTATTAGTTTTGCCAAATATCAAAATGAATCCACCACAGGTATACACGTGTTCCCCATTCTGAACCCTCCTCCCTCCTCCCTCCCCATTCCCTCCCTCTGGGTCGTCCCAGTGCACCAGCCCCAAGCATCCAGTATCGTGCATCAAACCTGGACTGGCAACTCATTTCATACATGATATTTTACATGTTTCAATGCCATTCTCCCAAATCTTCCTACCCTCTCCCTCTCCCACCAAGTCCATAAGACTGTTCTATACATCAGTGTCTCTTTTGCTGTCTCGTACACAGGGTTATTGTTACCATCTTTCTAAATTCCATATATATGCATTAGTATACTGTATTGGTGTTTTTCTTTCTGGCTTACTTCACTCTGTATAATAGGCTCCAGTTTCATCCACCTCATTAGAACTGATTCAAATGTATTCTTTTTAATGGCTGAGTAATACTCCATTGTGTATATGTACCACTGCTTTCTTGTCCATTCATCTGCTGATGGACATCTAGGTTGCTTCCATGTCCTGGCTATTATAAACAGTGCTGCGATGAACATTGGGGTACTCGTGTCTCTTTCCCTTCTGGTTTCCTCAGTGTGTATGCCCAGCAGTGGAATTGCTGGATCATAAGGCAGGTCTATTTCCAGTTTTTTAAGGAATCTCCACACTGTTCTCCATAGTGGCTGTACTAGTTTGCATTCCCACCAACAGTGTAAGAGGGTTCCCTTTTCTCCACACCCTCTCCAGCATTTATTACTTGTAGACTTTTGGATCACAGCCATTCTGACTGGTGTGAAATGGTACCTCATAGTGGTTTTGATTTGCATTTCTCTGATAATGAGTGATGTTGAGCATCTTTTCATGTGTTTGTTAGCCATCTGTATGTCTTCTTTGGAGAAATGTCTATTTAGTTCTTTGGCCCATTTTTTGATTGGGTCATTTATTTTTCTGGAGTTGAGCTGTAGGAGTTGCTTGTATATTGCAGATGACATGATCCTCTACATAGAAAACCCTAAAGACTCCACCAGAAAATTACTAGAACTAATCAATGACTATAGTAAAGTTGCAGGATATAAAATCAACACACAGAAATCCCTTGCATTCCTATACACTAATAATGAGAAAACAGAAAGAGAAATTAAGGAAACAATTCCATTCACCATTGCAACGGAAAGAATAAAATACTTAGGAATATATCTACCTAAAGAAACTAAAGACCTATATATAGAAAACTATAAAACACTGGTGAAAGAAATCAAAGAGGACACTAACAGATGGAGAAATATACCATGTTCGTGGATTGGAAGAATCAATATAGTGAAAATGAGTATACTACCCAAAGCAATCTATAGATTCAATGCAATCCCTATCAAGCTACCAACAGCATTCTTCACAGAGCTAGAACAAATAATTTCACAATTTGTATGGAAAAACAAAAAACCTCGAATAGCAAAAGCGATCTTGAGAAAGAAGAATGGAACTGGAGGAATCAACCTACCTGACTTCAGGCTCTACTACAAAGCCACAGTTATCAAGACAGTATGGTACTGGCACAAAGACAGAAATATAGATCAATGGAACAAAATAGAAAGCCCAGAGATAAATCCACGCACATATGGACACCTTATCTTTGACAAAGGAGGCAAGAATATACAATGGATTAAAGACAATCTCTTTAACAAGTGGTGCTGGGAACTCTGGTCAACCACTTGTAAAAGAATGAAACTAGAACACTTTCTAACACCATACACAAAAATAAACTCAAAATGGATTAAAGATCTAAACGTAAGACCAGAAACCATAAAACTCCTAGAGGAGAACATAGGCAAAACACTCTCTGACATACATCACAGCAGGATCCTCTATGACCCACCTCCCAGAATATTGGAAATAAAAGCAAAAATAAACAAATGGGACCTAATTAACCTTAAAAGCTTCTGCACATCAAAGGAAACTATTAGCAAGGTGAAAAGACAGCCTTCAGAATGGGAGAAGATAATAGCAAATGAAGCAACTGACAAACAACTAATCTCGAGAATACTTTTTGTAAAATTCTTAATCCACAAAGAAGCAAATCAGTATCAGTTAGTATTTGTTTAGTTTAAAAAATAACACTCAAATAAAAACAGGATTTATTGTTACACTATTAAGTATATTTAATAGTTTACTAATGTCACAATCATTTGGTTATACTGACAGAGAAGAAATGGTGTGCTAGATGAGAAAAAAAATCTGCCTATCAGATATTGTATCAGTCTGAGTTCTGCTCTACTCCACCCATTCCACATGTTCACCTGTCACCTTGCTCCAATAAATACAAAATGACTAGGCAAAAACTTTACTAGCATAGATATTTTAAGCACCATGTCTTAGCTGCTTCAGTCGTGTTCAACTCTTTGTGATCCCATGTACTTTAGACCACAAAGCTCCGCTGTCCATGTGATTTTTCAGGCAAGAATAGTGGAGTGGGTTGCTATGCCTTCCTCCAGGAGATCTTCTTGACCCAGGGATCAAACCTTGTCTCCTGCATTGCAGGCAGGCTCTTCACCGCTGAGCCACTGGGGAAGTACATTAAGCACCATAGTACTAATAATATCAAAAGTATATTTTCAGGCCAAAGAGAGCTTTTTAACAAGATGAAAAAAGAAATGTAAGCTAGAATGAAAATTTTAAATTTACATCTTACCTGGGAAGAAGTACACTGTTTCAAAAATGGTACTAAGTCACACCAAGTGTACATAACTATAGCCATGCACTTATCTAAATGGGCTGCTTAATTTTACAACTACATAAATTAAAATATACAGTGTAATGAATTTGTGATAACTGATAATACTGTGATTTATTGCTTTACTTTAAAAAGTATAGAAATTCTAGAAAGGAGATTCCAATTTGACAAGCTAAAAATAAATGGATGGTTTGCATGTCATATTCAATCATCACTTCATGATAATGATTCATATTATTTCACATAATAGTTTCCTAACCAGAGTATTGGTTCACTGCTGGAAAACCCAAATCATATTATCAGGTAAAGGCATGCTGCATTGCTTTCTTTCCAGCATCAGTGAGGGTCCTTATTGCACAGGTCATCTTTATACTCAGGTGTCTTCAAACTCTGAACAAATGGAAACTTACTTAATGAGACAACAAACATTTGACCTGACTTGTATCCATGATGATGATCTTCCTTGTAAAAGAAATATATCCCTAGGAAACCCAGAGCCATGGAGAAGAGGAGGCAAAGCATGACTTTGAAAGAGAGAATCAATAACAGCACTCAGCTAGGATCCTCTGCAAATTTGACAAAGCTTGTTTTCAACATATAGTCTATGTAAACTGTGTGATGCTGTAAGTTTAAGTTCACAGGGTTGCAGAGTTCAACCTGCAGGCTTGTGAAAGTATGAACTCTTTAAGAGTGAGAAGGTAATTTGGCCTAACAAACTCAATACAGAGTCCTTGTCAAGCACTTACCCCAAATTATTACCCAAGGTAAGCGTTACATTGCCTGGGAGCAGCTAACTTTAAATCAAGAAATGCTATTTTCCTTCCTGAGAAATAAGAGTGAATTTTTTGTTTGTATCACATTTGGTCCATGTACTCACAATGAGTACAAGGACCCCTATTTTGTCGACATACTCATAAGGAAAATAGCCAACAGAAAACAGATAAGATAGAGATTTTTTTAAAAAGAGAGACAAGTAACCAAGTTACTTGTTATGTACTTGATACATAAGATCAACAAGTGTTCCTTTTGAAGTTCACAAATATAAAGTCCATGTCTCAGCTGGAAACAGTCAGATTTGAAATCTTTTCTCCAAATAGAAATAATGATATTTGCTTTCATAACAATTATTTTAGAAATTTCGACCCTAAATACACTCACTTCTCCATTTACATGTATCCACTATTTGGAAATCAATGAGAAATGAACTCTAGAGCCTGTCTCACAGACCTCTATTATTAGGGCTACCTCTTAAAAAAAATCTTTTTCCTCAGAACCTTCATCTGGAAGAAAAATCATTTTAGCATGCTTTTACTTGAAAACGATCCCAAGTAAAATCATCATTTCATATTCACTCATTCACTCATAAAAGCATTTAAGTGATTTAGGAAAAGTTAAGCATGAGGGAGAGGATAGCACTTTCAAATAAATCCAAATCTTACCTGGTAAATTGAAATGGAACAACACCCTGAAATCCTTCTTGACTTGCCTCCTCTCCTCAAGGGACGACTAAATCACAGCAGCCAATATTCTTAAACCCTGAAAGAAAAATCAGGAAGCTTGATCTGTGCACATAATGGCCTGCACAATGTAAGAAAGCGCCGTTTCTTGGCAACTAGGAAACAATCCTTTTCAATTAACTCAGAGCAATTGGCCCACGTTTGTTGTTAAACAGAGTAAAGAAAATGCTCTAAGAACTCAAAAGAACCTTGGTAATAGCTCACCAAGAAAGTCAGGGCAGTTTGTTCATTTTGAAAAGCATTTTTAATTAATTGACTGCCCATTCGATGCGCCTAACCCTTTCCTAAGAATTTTTATTGACCTACCTGTTTCACTTCCCTGTTGCATATTATTTACTTAAAACCTCAGTCCTAAAGAGTTGGATTCGTTGTTGCAAAAACAGTGAAAAGCTGAAAGATAATTCTAACAAATCAGGGGTGTGTAATGTTATCTTGCATACTATTTGCACACTATATTTTGCTTTCTAAATCATCAGCTTGAATGTAGCCCTGAGTGCTCACATAATTCAAAACAGTTGTATCTTCTATTCTTTTCATTCTTAAAGACCACCTCCAGCAGGCACTAATTTCAGGTGATATGTAGGAAGTGTAGCTGGGCTAGGTTGATTTGTGTTGATTTAACTATCTGGGGGGATATGAATCATATATGAATACATAATTATCCTTGGGGAGATTGGTTCCAGCTCCCTAACCCCCACCGAGAGTAACAAACTCCATGGATGCTTAAATACTCTATGTAAAATGGAATAGTATTTACACATAACCTGTGCACATCTTCCCCTGTACTTTAAATCTTCTCTAGATTACTTCTAATACCTAATACACTATAAATACTATGGAAATAGTTTTTACTATGGTAACAAAGTCAAGTTTTGCCTTTTTGGAACTTTCTAAAATTTTTTTCTTCAAATATTTTTGATCCATGGTTGATCTGTGAATGTAGAACCTACAGATATGGAGAACCAACCGTACTTGTGAGAATTTGATGAACTCTTTGGGTGCTTTGCATTCTCCCGTACATATTTGAAATTTAATGTATTTATTGGGGTCCATATGTGGGACCCTTACTTAAGAATTTCTATTCCAAAAGGCAAGTGGTGAGGAAAATACGTTATGTATAGATAATTTTTGTTGCTAATCAAATTTTACCATTGCAAATGGTAAAGCTTTAACTATCAAGTATGTTTGTATCTCCAAAGTGAGAAGACATTTTAAGATAGATTATCTCCATATTCAACCAATGTCAAATGGGATAAATATTATCTTCACACAACCCCCCTCCCATTTTGCCAAGGTTGACCAAGAGCATATGTTGTCATGGTGTTTACTGTCAACAGCTCTTTTGTTTTCTTTTTTCCTTTTACCATCCAGATCTCTCTAAAATGTGTGTCATTTTTGTTGTGCTATCATTAATGGGCAATTCTTCTTAGGTAATATTTTTTAAAAATATAACTTTTTGGAGGGATTGTCTTCACACAAAGCACTTTCTCTGCGGGTGGGAATTTGAGGCAGTGTTGCATACTGTTGAAGGTGATGTGTTTAGGTAGACCTTCTGGCACCTTCAAATCACATTCTCAACAGCTGTATACACTTTCCATGGATAGAACTGGCCTGGATAATTTTATAAGTGTTTCTTCAACCTTTGTACTGACTCTTGCACTTGTTTGCTCCATGACCTCAGGTAGATTTGTTAAACATTTTGTGTCTCAGTTCCCTTATCTGTCAAATGAAGTTAATAATATTTACATCATAGGGTTATTTTGAGGATTGATTAAGATTGCATATGTAAAGCTTAAAACAGGGCCCAGCAAATGCTATGTGCTCAAAGGTTAGCTATATTGTTAACATTGTTGTGGTTGTTTGCGTTTCTGAACTGAGTAACTTTCAAGGTCCTTTTCAGATTCCCCAAATCCTATATAATCCTGATATAAAAATCTAAAGTTATGTAAACAAAGGCTTTTGAGATATATAAAATGACTCTCCTTCCTTTTTTTTATAGATAAATCCTCATTCATCACATAATATGTTTAATATTTAGAGCTTTTATATGCCCTTTCACTAACAGAGAAAAATGACAATTGTTTTGAAAAGTGAAAAATGTCTTTTTCTTTCTGAAAAATGCATTCTTGTTAAACAGATTCACTTCATTTAACCAAATGCAGAGAGAAGCGGAAATTCTGCAAGAATCTTTTCTCATAAGACATTTTATCACATGCAATACAATTATTTGAAAAATCACTAGCTTTTCTTCTTATATTCTTAAAATGTATGGACCTTACTTCAGTTTTTAGCATCCATTTAGAAGTTAACCAGCAGCTGCAGATCCAAATATTTGAGAGGTAATGCATGCTTGTGAATATTTGCTGTAAAAACAGTCCAGCCAGAGTAGGCCATAAAGACTCCATCTGATCCTCTCCAGCTTAAAAGGCAGGTTTAACCCTAGGTCTTGGCTAAATGCATTGTGAAGCTTCCTCAATCAAATACAATGCCATCACTCTGCTAGGAGAAAATTCAAAATTATTTTGAGAGACCAAATAAACTAGCCTTCTTTGGAAAGATTGGATTCAGCTACTAAGTAGATATTAATTATCATATACTTGGTACATAACAATGCCTCCCTTGTTCTTTATTTCTAGCAGTCTTATTTGCCTCAGTATCTTGAAATAACAAATTCTGGAACAGGGGAAATTACCTATGAAATGTGCAAAAAAACTGAAAGGACAATATTTGTTTAAAAGTACTGAACTCTGGAGATTTTAACAGAAATACTCTGGAAAATTTCAATCCGATGTCTCTCTTTACAGAAGATTGGGTGTAATGTGAAAACAGTGCTGCATAAGCTACTGGGTAATGTGAATTCCTCATCAGAAATTCTGTAATAGCCTAAGTCTCAGAGTTATTTCCCTCCTATACTCTGAGAGGAGCTCTCCCAAGCCTGAGGTCAGGGGCAGCAGCCGAGAGGAGCTACCCCACATCTGAGGTCAATGGTGGCGGACGAGAGGAGCTACCCCATGGCCATTTCAGGGGTGGAGGCTGAGAGGAGCAAACCCATGTCCAAGGAGCAGCGGCTGCGGGGGCACAAGAGAGCTGAGAGGAGCTACTCCACGTTCAAAGTCAGGAGGGGCAACCTCAGCGCTTTGCTGGAGCAGCCGTGAAGAGATACCCCACGTCCAAGGTAAGAGAAACCCAAGTAAGACAGTAGGTGTTGTGAGAGGGCATCAGAGGGCAGACACACTGAAACCATAATCACAGAAAACTAGTCAATCTAATCACACTAGGACCACAGCCTTGTCTAACTCAATGAAACCAAGCCATGCCGTGTGGGGCCACCCAAGATGGGCGGGTCATGGTGGAGAGGTCTGACAGAATGTGATCCACTGGAGAAGGGAATGGCAAACCACTTCAGTATTCTTGCCTTGAGAACCCCATGGACAGTATGAAAAGGCAAAATGATAGGATACTGAAAGAGGAACTCCCCAGGTCAGTAGGTGCCCAAAATGCTACTGGAGATCAGTGGAGAAATAACTCCAGAAAGAATGAAGGGATGGAGCCAAAGCAAAAACAATACCCAGTTGTAGATGTGACTGGTGATAGAAGCAAGGTCTGACGCTATAAAGAGCAATATTGCATAGGAGCCTGGAATGTTAGGTCCGTGAATCAAGGCATATTGGAAGTGGTCAAACAGGAGATGGCAAGAGTGAACATTGACATTCTAGGACTCAGCAAACTAAGATGGACTGGAATGGGTGAATTTAACTCAGATGACCATTATGTCTACTACTGTGGGCAGGAATCCCTTAGAAGAAATGGAGTAGCCATCATGGTCAAATGGAGTACTTGGATGCAATCTCAAAAACAACAGAACAATCTTTGTTCATTTCCAAGGCAAACCATTCAATATCACAGTAATCCAAGCCTATGCCCCAACCAGTAACGCTGAAGAAGCTGAAGTTAAACAGTTCTATGAAGACCTACAAGACCTTTTAGAACTAACACCCCCAAAAGATGTCCTTTTCATTATAGGGGACTGGAATGCAAAAGTAGGAAGTCAAGAAACACCTGGAGTAACAGGCAAATTTGGCCTTGGAGTACGGAAAGAAGCAGGGCAAAGGCTAATAGAGTTGTGCCAAGAGAACACACTGGTCATAGCAAAAACCCTCTTCCAACAACACAAGAGAAGACTCTACACATGGACATCACCAGATGGTCAACACCAAAATCAGATTGATTATATTCTTTGTAGCTAGAGATGGAGAGGCTCTATACAGTCAGCAAAAACAAGACCAGGAGCTGACTGTGGCTCAGATCATGAGCTCCTTATTGCCAAATTCAGACTGAAATTGAAGAAAGTAGGGAAAACCACTAGACCATTCAGGTATGACCTAAATCAAATCCCTTATGATTATACAGTGGAAGTGAGAAATAGATTTAAGGGACTAGATCTGATAGAATGCCTGATGAACTATGGATGAAGGTTTGTGACATTGCACAGCAGACAGGGATCAAGACCATCCTGATGGAAAAGAAATGCAAAAAAGCAAAATGGCTGCCTGGGGAGGCCTTACAAATAGCAGTGAAAAGAAGAGAAGCGAAAAACAAAGGAGAAAAGGAAAGATACAAGCATCTGAATGCAGAGTTCCAAACAATAGCAAGGAGAGATAAGAAAGCCTTCCTCAGAGATCAGTGCAAAGAAGCAGAGGGAAGCAATAGAATGGGAAAGACTAGAGATCTCTTCAAGAAATTCAGAGATATCAAGGGAATATTTCATGCAAAGATGGGCTCAATAAAGGACAGAAATGGTATGGACCTAACAGAAGCAGAAGATATTAAGAAGAGGTGGCAAGAATACACAGAAGAACTATACAAAAAAGATCTTCATGACCCCAGATAATCACGATGGTGTGATCACTCACCTAGAGCCAGACATCCTGGAATGTGAAGTCAAGTGGGCCTTAGAAAGCATTACTATGAACAAAGCTAGTGGAGGTGATGGAATTCCAGTTGAGCAATTTCAAATCCTGAAAAACGATGCTGTGAAAGTGCTGCACTCAATATGCCATCAAATATGGAAAACTCAGCAGTGGTCACAGGACTGGAAAAGGTCAGTTTTCATTCCAATCCTAAAGAAAGGCAATGCCAAAGAATGTTCAAACTACCGCACAATTGCACTCATCTCACACGCTAGTAAAGCAATGCTCAAAATTCTCCAAGCCAGGCTTCAGCAGTACGTGAACCGTGAACTTCCAAATGTTCGAGCTGGTTTTAGAAAAGGCAGAGGAACCAGAGATCAAATTGCCAAGATCCACTGGATTATGGAAAAAGCAAGAGAGTTCCAGAAAAGCATCTATTTCTGCTTTATTGACTATGCCAAGCCTTTGACTGTGTGGATCACAATAAACTGTGGAAACTTCTTCAAGAGATGGGAATACCAGAGCACCTGACCTGCCTCTTGAGAAACCTATATGCAGGTCAGGAAGCAACAGTTAGAACTGGACATGGAACAACAGACTGGTTTCAAATAGGAGAAGGAGTATGTCAAGGCTGCATATTGTCACCCTGCTTATTTAACTTCTATGCAGAGTACATCATGAGAAACGCTGGGCTGGAAGAAGCACAAGCTGGAATCAAGATTGCCGGGAGAAATATCAATAACCTCAGATATGAGATGACACCACCCTTATGGCAGAAAGTGAAGAGGAACTAAAAAGCCCCTTGATGAAGGTGAAAGAGGAGAGTGAAGAAGTTGGCTTAAAGCTCAACATTCAGAAACGAAGATCATGGCATCTGGTCCCATCACTTCATGGGAAATAGATGGGGAAACAGTGGAAACAGTGGCTGACTTTATTTTTCTCAGCTCCAAAATCACTGCAGATGGTGATTGCAGCTATGGAATTCAAAGACACTTACTCCTTGGAAGGAAAGTTATGACCAACCTAGATAGCATATTAAAAAGCAAAGACATTACTTTGCCAACAAAGGTCCATCTAGTCAAGGCTATGGTTTTTCCAGTAGTCATGTATGGATGTGAGAGTTGGACTGTGAAGAAAGCTGAGCGCCAAAGAATTGATGCTTTTGAACTGTGGTGTTGGAGAAGACTCTTGAGGGTTCCTTGGACTGCAAGGAGATCCAACCAGTCCATCCTAAAGGAGATCAGTCCTGGGTGTTCATTGGAAGGACTGATGGTGAAGCTGAAACTCCAATACTTTGGCCACCTCAGGTGAATAGTTGACTTATTGGAAAAGACCCTAATGCTGGGAGGGATTAGGGGCAGGAGGAGAAGGGGACGGCAGAGGATGAAACGGCTGGATGGAATCACCGACTCAATGGACATGAGTTTGGGTAAACTCTGGGAGTTGGTGATGGACCAGGAGGCCTGGCTTGCTGAGATTCATGGCGTCTCAAAGAGTCGGAGACAAGTGAGCGACTGAACCAAACTGAACTGATACTCAGAAAGTCCTCAAAGTTCAGTGCTCCAAACCCAAAGACCATAAAATGTAGCATGCTATACAGCATTTAGTAATAACTTTTGAATACCTTTATTTCTAATTAAATATAATATTGAAAAATGATTCATGGGAAATATTACAATTTAAATAAAAATAAAATCAATGCTCTTACACAAAAAATATAGAAGTCACATAATTCTTCTGTGCTTAATCACTCAGTCATGTCTTACTCTTTGCAACCCCATGGACTACAGCCCATCAGGCCCCTCTGTCCCTGGGGATTCTCCAGGCAAGAATACTGGAGTGCATTGTCATGCCTTCCTCCAGGGATCTTCCCAACCAAAGGATCGAACCCAGGTCTCCCACATTGAAGGCAGATTCTTTACTGACTGACCCACCAGGGAAGCCCACAATTCAAATAAAAATAAACTCAAGGCTCTTATAGAAAAAATATAGAATTCACATAACCCTTCTACAGCTTATAAATTTGCAAACAGGGCACCAAATCTCATATGACACAAGCTGATGACTATGCAAAATAATTTTTATAGACAGTATTTAATGGTGAAATATTTTACAAAATGAAGTATTTTGTAAGCATTGACTAAAAACAGAAATAAAAGTTTAGCAGTTTATAGTCAATCAAGTCAAATATTTCTGAGTCCTCATTTTTGGAGCTGAGAAAAAAACGAGTATGAGAGACTAACCAAATGTCTGTCAGAAAGGTAATGTTTCTATAATCTAGGATTCTAGTTTTTAAGCCTCCAGTATGCAAGGAGATCCAACCAATCCATTGTAAAGGAGATCAGTCCTGGGTGTTCATTGGAAGGACTGATGGTGAAGCTGAAACTCCAATACTTTGGCCACCTCATGTGAAGAGTTGACTCATTGGAAAAGACTCTGATGCTGGGAGGGATTGGGGCAGGAGGAGAAGGGACGACAGAGGATGAGATGGCTGGATGGCATCACTGACTCGATGGGCATGAGTCTGAGTGAACTCTGGGAGTTGGTGATGGACAGGGAGGCCTGGCATGCTGTGATTCATGGGGTTGCAAAGAGTCAGACACGACTGAGTGACTGAACTGAACTGAACTGAAGAAAGAGCTGATCTCATCTTCTGCTAGGGTGGGGAGGGATTCCCTTCCTACCCCACTCACCCCTCCCACTCCACCCACCCCACCCCCCATCCACCCCCAAGAGTTACTGACTGAATGTCTTGAAGGAGGTCAGGAGATATGTATTTTAGTTCCCAGCACTGGCACCAGTGAGCTTAGGGCTACTGTTGAGAAATACAGGCAACTGGGGACTCTGCTTCTCTGACAGAGGGAACACTTGGATAATTGAAAGAGGAGGAAAGTAACCAAAAGGGAAAAATGTGATTGGTCATGAGGAAAAAGAGGAAAATACAACTCAGCTTCCCTGAGCCAGAGAATAGGATAGAGAAGGGTGAAGCATGAATCTTGAGAGGCAGAAGATGAAGACTTACCTGTAATGGCCTCCCATTTCCTACTTGTAATGACATGTAATAAAAGCCAAATGTCCTTACAATAGACTAGCAGACCTGACCTCTCTCAATTCTCATTTCTCACTATTCTGCCCTTACTGAGGACTTGGCTGCCAACCGTTCTTTAAAACACAGCATCCTTCTCTGCTTTCTTCACATTGTTTCTTAAATGTCCTCTTCTCAAGAGCCTTTCTCTGATCACTCTATCTGAAAGCACAACCCCCACCTGACCCCACTGACTATTCCTATTCCCTTCTGCCTTCACTGTCTCTCATTTATTACCACATTTGATACTTAGTTTATTTTCTGTCTGCCTCCACTAGATCGTAGACTGTGTGATAGAAGGGATTTTTATCTGTTTTGTTTACTGGTATATCCCCAGCATCTAGGCACATTATATCTACTACTACACAGGATTAAAGAGGGTCCCCATTAAAAAGTACTGTGTTGTTAACATTTAGAGACAGGAGTTTTACTTAGCATGAGAAGTAGAGAAAAAATTATTTAGAAGATTCATTTTAAATTTCCCTGGGTTCTTCTAGGAAAAAGAAAAGTAAAAAGGAACTAAAGTATGGGAATCTTTTCAACTGTTATAGTGCTTCAAGGCATATTTATTTTCCATTCTTTCACAAAGGTAAGCATGGGTAGTTATTGTTTAACCCTATCAAAAGCTAATAATTGTGTCACTTTAGCCTTGGGGAAAAGAAAAACAGGAAACATTTTATCAAGGTGCATAGATTCATAGGTAATATTTTAAAAGGTTATTTGAAGGGTGTTAACAGAATTGCATTTGAACAGACCTGTATTAAGGTAAAATTAAAAGTCTATTTTTTTTAAACCTAGAAATTGGCCACTGATACCCTATTTATTTTTTACATATGTAGCTAAGCAGAGGGCTTCCTTAGTGTGGCTTAGTGGTAAAGAATCCACCTGCCAATGCAGAAGACACAGGCTTGATCCCTGGGTTGGGAAGATCCCCTGGAGAAGGAAATGGCCTCCCACTCTAGTATTCTTGCCTGGGAAATCCTCTGGACAGAGGAGTCTGGTGGGCTACAGTCCGTGGGGTCACAAAAGAGTTGGATATGACTTAGTGACTAAACAGCAACAAAGCTAAGCTGAATAGTATTTTTTCCTGTTATAGAAATAAGCCTTAAGCATTGGAACTTATTAAATTAATAATGGCAAGATTAATCCATCATATTGCTGAATACATTTCTTCCAAATAGCCTAATTCTACAGATTAAAACAGGAATGGCCTCACCAGTTCATCTGAAAAGCAAGGAAAGGCCTTGCCCACCTCAAAATCTTTCTTTCACTCCTTCCCCAACTCTTCTTCCTTAGGAAAATTAACTTTTTTTTTCATATAAAATTAGGCTTTCCTCCCATAATAATATGAATATACTTCTAAATTATTTGCAGTGACATTGTAATGGCCTGGTGGCTTTTCAACTATTTTACTTAGTAGATAGCTGAGTCTTGTTCAAACTATAACCTCTGACCTCGAGTGCGTAGAAGTGCCAGGGGAAGGGCTGAGTACTGACATGAGAACAGAAGAGGGAGCAGGAAGTGAGAAGTGATTTCAACTTCCTGCTTTGTCCTGTGTACAGGAGACAAGTGACTCTCTCAAAGTCACAGAAATCTCCAAACACCTCCCGACATTCCATTCCTTCTTTATTCCAATATCTTCAAAACTGAAAGTACTTGCTTAACAAGTAAATTAGTATTGGCAAATAACTATCACATTCGTGTTTGTTGGCGTTTGTTGTTTAGTCACTAAGTCGTGTTCAACTCTGGCATCTGCATGAACTGTATCCCACCAAGCTCCTTGGTCCGTGGGATTCTCCCAGCAAGAATACTGGAGTGGTTGCCATTTTCTGCTCCAGGGAATCTTCCTAATCCATTGATCGAACCTGCATATCCTACATTGGCAGGTGGATTCTTTACCAGTGTGCCATCAGGGAAGTGCCACCACTTTCATACTACATTTTTAACTATGTTATCTATATGCTGCTGCTACTGCTGCTGCTAAGTCGCTTCAGTCGTGTCCGACTCTGTGCGACCCCATAGACGGCAGCCCACCAGGCTCCCCCGTCCCTGGGACTCTCCAGGCAAGAACACTGGAGTGGGTTGCCATTTCCTTCTCCAATGCATGAAAGTGAACAGTGAAAGTGAAGTCGCTGAGTCTTGTCCCACTCTTAGCGACCCCGTGGACTGCAGCCCACCAGGCTCCTCCATCCATGGGATTTTCCAGGCAAGAGTGCTGGAGTGGGGTGCCATTGCCTTCTCCAATGTTATCTATATATCCTTCCCCAAATATTCCCTGTCCCTCTCCCTCAATTTCTATCCCTCAGTCTCTCTCTCTCCCACCCTCCCTCTCTCTTTTTCATACATACAGAGACACACACACACACTATCTATTAAAAGTATGTACACTCCCTCTTATCTGACTTGTTAACTGTACATGTACTTTGTGCCAAGCCCTGGTCAGTAAATTACATGTGTTATTTCATTTAACCCTTAAAACAACCTTCGAAGGCAAATACTTTTATTTCTATGTTACAAATGAGGAAAATGAGCCACAGAGAGTTTAAGTAAATTTCCTAGTCTTACTTATTAACCACAGAGGCTAAAGCCAGATCCGACTGACTCCAAAATGCCTGCTTTTAATCATCGTGCTATATGTCTTTCCTCAATCCCCTGTCATACCCAACAAATGATTATATTTGAAAATTCCCATGACTTTTGTGTGTTAAACAAATAATAGCATAAATTGGAATGCTGGCAAATCTACTGCTTATGACCTTCTGAATAGATTTCTTATTTCAATTAACATTTTTTTTTTTTTTTTTGGCTTTTCATAAAACACCACGAAGTACTTTTAAGGACAAAAGGAACAAACATTTTCATGTCGTCTTACGTAATGATGGGCAATTTAGACCTAATCCTTTTAGCCCAGAGATGGAAGACTGACACTCTAAACAAAGCTCATTGTGTTCTTTTGTGCTGCCATAACAAGGTATTTAAAGGATGAAGTTCTGCCTGGCAGATGGACTTCTTGGCATAACTATACATGCATCACAGAAATTGTTTTGTTTCAGAGGATTCAAACAGTGTGCCTGACATTTCTCAGAAGATATTTGTACTTGTAAATATGGTAACTTGTTAGGTAGGGGTGTTAAGGAACAATAACGGAGGCTTTAAAATCTCCTGTTTGGCCTGTTTTTATTGTCCTGTTTATAACTTTGCATGATATGTAAAAAGTGCATTTACTGAAACTGATTCAACCTAACCAAACACTCACACTCGAGGTCCTGAGTTGCTGTGTTAAAATTCCAACCACCCAAAGCTTGGGAGATGTGCGGAAACTAAGCAGATGTAGGGGCCACATGTGTGTGCACGGGGGGACAGGTGGGCTGAGCTCTCAGTGGACAGTGAGCATCAACAGCCAGCCACGAGAGTGACCTTTTTGGACATTCAGCCCAACTGAGCCTTCAGAGAACTGCAGCCCTGGCCAACATTTGACAACAACTGCATGAGAGACTCCAAGCAGAATCTACCCAGCTGAGCCCTTCCGCAGATTCCTGTCAGACAAAATCATGAGCAAAATCAAATGAATGTTGTTTACATAAGTAGGTTTTAGGGAGCTGTACTATGTAGCAAAAGTTAGATTTTGTTACCTGGAAGTTGGGTGCTACCAGGACCAGTGAGCACTAAAGTGGCATCAGTGAAGGCCTTAAGGAGAGTGAGTGAAACGTTACTGGGGGCTGAAGATAGAAGGCCTTGGATATGCAGTGCTGGAAGCTTCTGTCACTGCAGAAGACAGAACTGCCCCTAGTGAACGGGTTGATCTGATGAGGATATTTCTAGGCTAAACGTTCAAAGTGACAGCTAAGGTCTTCTAGCTGCTATCATAAAAATAAAGAGATGAATGAAAATAGAAATTATTCCATTTTCAAGCAGTATGTAGAACAAATAAAAATTGTCCTTGCTTTGCTAGGTTTAAAAAGAAAACAAAAAAAATAAAATCAATTCTCATCCCTAGTCTCTCCCAAAGGAAGACTCTCAAAAGTTAAAAAAAAAAAGAGCCTCAGGGCAAAGAGCAAATTCAGGGTGCTGTCTGGAAACATGATCTTTTACGGTAAACATGAAGCAAGCTGTATAACTATAAAATCCTTTCTTCAGACGTAGAAAGATTTCAGGTGATATCTCAGAGAATCTTTCAAAAGCCTTGGATGGATTTTTAGGACATGCCTCACAGAACCTCTATTTCTAATTGAACAACAGCCCTTCTAAGAACCTTAAGCAGTCTCATAGGGAACCCAAAGTAGAAATCTGAGATCAAATTTTCAGTTCTTGTTCAGGGACACACTGCTCAAGACTGAATTTTAAGCAAAAGGCAAGGTATCATACTATTATATAAGCCAAAACCAAACCAAGTCTCAAATGAGGATTTTTTTTTTTAGGAGTTTATCTCAACAGACTCTAAAGTATAACATTCTGTCTGGAAGGGGAAGTGTGTTCATGGCCACTGTGACTTTGCCTGACCAAAGGCCCCTACCACGCTGCATTTGTTGACAGAGTGCCCCAGGGGCAGGACATCTACTGTTGAATCTGTTATCAGCAAGCTTTGGAACTACCATCAGAAGCTGCTAACCTCTTAACCATACAACTAGTTTACATTCTCAGGCAGTCCAATTTTAGGGAACAGACAGTGGGACTGTGAGTTCGAAAAGAGCATATTGTGTTGTGGTAGTGGCAGGTATCAGAGGCAGAGATGTGAAGGAGATTAAAAGAAAATTTATAAGCTTGACATTAGGAGGTACACATGATCTCAGTCCCGCCAGAGCTTCACCTGTGACGAAATACTTGACCGTGTTGACAAGTGTACTTGAAAATGTTGGAAGCTGCAGAGACTCGAACATCTGCTCCCCTACCATGCACCAACAAGACAGAGAAAAGTTCCCTGGAAATGTGTTAATACTAGAGTCTTTTGCAATCAGCTGTATGACAAAGTGCTATTGAAGAGTTTGAAAACTCAGGTTCAGTCAAAGCATGTTATTACAAGAGCAACATACAGTAAGGTGTTATTGGAGAAGCATTAGAATGGAAGATCTAAATTCTCCCTGTTAGCAAAGATTTACTCTGGAAGAAAGGTGATAGATGCTGTTTTTATGAAATCCAACCAAAGGGCAGACTTGAACTGGAGGCCTCACTGGAGACATGGGGAGTTACAGTTGATGATGCTGGTATAACAGCCTTCCCAGTAAAATCAACTTCCCTACAAGTAAGGTCCCAAGGAGTGGTCTCCAACTTCCAGTTCTGGTCTGATACTCAGAAAACCTAATGAGAGGCTGTGTCATTTAACTTAATGTATGAAGTCTGAGCTCAGAGAGAACAGCTGGGACCATCCACTTTTAACCCAGGAGTTACTCATTTACCTGGTGCATTTTTCAATGTCTAGAGTTGCCAGGTGAAAGTATCTTCCTCCATCCTTTAAAAAATTTGCTTACAGGAAAGATGGGTATTTCCAAGCAAACAACACTTGCTATAGGACTTTCCTTAAGCCATCCAGAAACTAACAGCAGGAAACAAGGAGAAAACTAATCCCTACAAGCAAAATTGCCCAGTAGATATTCTGGCTCCTCCTTCTTATAGGAGGCAGAGATTATGCATGTAAGGGCTGAAAAGAGCAGAAGCTGATGTTCCTTCCTTGTATGTAGGAATCATTAACCTGAAAGTCAGCCTTGATTCTGATAGTGGAAAAGATGACAGAGGGTGCTAGTGGGAATTTTTTTTTTTTTTTCAGACCCATATTCTCTAAAGCTGTGATCTTCAGGCTGCAGGGACAACTGTATGACGCCCAGAAAGCCACATGCCACAGAAATGTCTGCTGGTGCAGGAAGACTTCCTGGTTGGGCTGGGGCAGTGGTGGTGTTGGCGTGAGTGACTAGCACTGTGTAAGGTGAGTGTGAGAAACCTTCCTAGTATCCAAGTGGCAGGGCAGAGTCAAAGATAAATAGCTCAGGTGCCAACTCAAATCCTCAAAGGAGAAAAAAAGGAGTTATTTGGGCTCACAGAAGAGTCTGAATCTTGGGAGCCAAAAATGAATTCAGTCCTGTCTTTTCATCCATACCTCAGGATGCTGTATTTGATGCTGCTGTGCACCACCAATGTTCGCTTCTAGAACCAACTTCTCTACACTGATTGGAATTTGGATGCTGATAGTCCACAGCTGCATCCTTTAGGCATTGCCCCTGGCTCTAGAAAGCTGCCTTACCCACAATGCTGGCCTCTTCCTGGGCTGCAGCACACGTTCAGTGTCTGGGTCATGCAGAGTTCAAAGGCTTGTCTTGCTTACTTCATTTCAAGACATCTCTAAAGGGCCAGTCCACCTTCCCAAGTGGATTTGTGGAATCCACTGAGGCTGTACTTCTAATTCACAAATCACCTTCCCTTTTCACATGTCCTTGGTTAGTGATAATCCTCATAACCAATTAAATATTTTGCTGCTAAAACTCAGTGCAAAGACACTTTGCTACATGCTACAAAAAGCAAAATTATGAACTGGTCTCTGACTTCAAAGAGTGTAACTTACAGAAATGATAAATGACTACAAAGTATCTTACGAGGCTGTATGGCCTAAGTGTGAAGGTGCTGAGTCATTCAGTCATCAAACTTTAAACACCTGTAGGTACAACAGGCTGGTTCCAAATTGGAAAAGGGGTACATCAAGGCTGTATATTGTCACCCTGCTTATTTAACTTATATGCAGAGTACATCATGAGAAACACTGGACTGGAAGAAACACAAGCTGGAATCAAGATTGCTGGGAGAAATATCAATAACCTCAGATATGCAGATGACACCACCCTTATGGCAGAAAGTGAAGAGGAACTAAAAAGCCTCTTATGAAAGTGAAAGAGGAGAGTGAAAAAGTTGGCTTAAAGCTCAACATTCAGAAAACGAAGATCATGGCATCTGGTCCCATCACTTCATGGGAAATAGATGGGGAACAGTGGAAACAGTGTCAGACTTTATTTTTGGGGGCTCCAAAATCACTGCAGATGGTGACTGCAGCCATGAAATTCAAAGACACTTACTCCTTGGAAGGAAAGTTATGACCAACCTAGATAAGCATATTCAAAAGCAGAGACATTACTTTGCCAGCAAAGGTCTGTCTAGTCAAGGCTGTGGTTTTTCCTGTGGTCATGTATGGATGTGAGAGTTGGACTGTGAAGAAGGCTGAGTGCCGGAGAATTGATGCTTTTGAACTGTGGTGTTGGAGAAGACTCTTGAGAGTCCCTTGGACTGCAAGGAGATCCAACCAGTCCATTCTGAAGATCAGCCCTGGGATTTCTTTGAAGGGAATGATGCTGAAGCTGAAACTCCAGTACTTTGGCCACCTCATGCAAAGAGTTGACTCATTGGAAAAGACTCTGATACTGGGAGGCATTGAGGGCAGGAGGAGAAGGGGACGACAGAGGATGAGATGGCTGGATGGCATCACTGACTCGATGGACGTGAGTCTGAGTGAACTCCAGGAGTCTGTGATGGACAGGGAGGCCTGGCGTGCTGCAATTCATGGGGTCGCAAAGAGTCGGACACGACTGAGCGACTGAACTGAACTGAGGTACTTTGTACAGCCGCATGAAGGTCATTAAGCAGTGGGCCCTGCTGCTAAGGATTTCAGTGGGTTCAGGGGAAGAAAGTTTATTTATTGGCTGCACTGGATCCTTATTGCTGTGCGTGGACTTTCTCTAGTTGTGGAGAGCAGGGGCCACACTCTAGTTCTGGTGTGCAGGCTTCTCGTTGCACCGGCTTCTCTGTTGCGGGGGCTTTAGGGCATGCGGGCTTTAGTAGCTGCTGCACGTGTGCTCAGGAGTTGCGGCTCATGGGCTCCAGAGCGCAGGCGTACTTGCGGGGCACTGGCTTAGCTGTTCTGGTGGCATGTAGGATCTTCCCCAACCAGGGATGAAACGGTGTCCCTTGCATCGCAAGGCTAATTCTTAATCACTGGACCACCAGGCTGGTGCTTCCCTCCTGCCCCTTTATGCCCTAGCCCTTTGTGAAATAATTAATTACCTTTTCTGATCCAACTCAAGTTCTTTTTCTGCAGCGAGGATGTACATAAAAACAAATCGATACTCCATGAGGAAACTTCCCAGAGAAACTACATAAGGCTCCATTGTTGAAGGAGCAGCATAAAGGCAGGGAGTGGAAGGACGGTTCCTCACAATTGTTTCTAATAGGGTCTTTTAAAATTAGCAGCAAGAGAGAGTATTTAACAAGAAATCAGAGTCGAAAGTGAGAAGAAGCCTGAAGACAAAGGTAAGGAATTCTGGTTTTGTTTAGTAAGAAATATAAAGGCTGTTTCTAGTTTATCTCCTCTACTTATTTTAAGCTGTATTGTCTAGTTTCACGTCTCTATTTCATGTCCTGCCTTGTTTGTTGACAGTATCGTGATCGCATTCTAGACATCTTCATTTTATGACTCATCTTCATTCCACTTAATTTGTCTCTGTCCTTGGCCATGTTTGTCATCTCGTTTGAAGAAATAATAAGCTGCTGTTGTTTTAAACTACTTGGTTTTGGGGTGGAACTGATACATAATTTGGACTCTTGCCCAAAAGCTTCACTCAGGGTGACCTTGAAAGACAGCAGTGAGAGTCTCACCATTAGCAGAGGTTTGCATGTGTGGGTGATTATCTGTTTTGTGTCAGAAGAGAAGTAGATTGTAAGATTACTCATGGGCTCATTAGCAGTGACATGGTTTGGCTAGCTGTTCAGGGGCTTGGAAGGATAAAGAGTGAGAAAAAGAGGTTTGAAGAAGAGGCATGTGAATTGACATACAAACATGGGCATGAAGTATGAATATCTTTGTTTCGCATCCAAGTATCCACCAGAGGGGACTTCCATGGGATCCAGTGGCTAAGACCCCATGTTCCCAATGCAAGGGGCCCAGGTTCAATCCCTGGTCAGGGAACTAGATCCCATCTGTCACAACTAAGAATGCAACCAATTAAATATCCCACAAGCTGCAACTAAGACAGCTGAAACAGCAAATAATTAATACATATTTTTTAATGCCGACAGAGAGAAACCACTGCAGAAGGGACACTAAATAACCATGTAGGAGAACTTAGCCAGTCTTTGTTGAAAGTTACTGCAGTGTTGCACAGAGGGTTTATACAGGAGAAGCTATAGAGACAGGCTACATTGCATGAGCCCAGCAACGTGTACCGCCACTCACCAGGGCCGACCAATCATTTAACCAGCCAGCAGCAAGACTAATCCTTCCCTCTAGTATGGCCCCATGCCTTAAGGGGACCAACTAGACAAAGTTGGTTACACTGTGTCCATGAAATTTCGAGAGGAAGAAATTTTAGTTTGAGTTATGTTCTCTATGTGATTGCCTTTCCTGCTCATTAGGCTCATTGGCTGCACCATTATCCAAGAGCAAACAAAATGTTTGATCTACCAATATGTGATCCTACATAAATTGCATTGGACCAAGCTGTGCACTTTAAAGCAAATGAGGTGTGACAGTAGGCACCTAACCATGAGGTTCCCTGGTCTTTCGCATTTTACCACTTGGATTCTGCCAGCCTGATAGAGTGATAGAATGGCTTTTTGAAGGTATACACCAAAGGTGGGAAGTTGGAAGTTATACTGTGCGAGAATGTGGTGTATACCTTCATCCTCCAGAATAAAGAGCACACCCTGTATCATCAACTGTTATGTGATACTGTGTTCCCCAAGGGAACTACATGGGTCTGGGAACTACGGGTTACAAGGAGAAGGGTCTGTGCTTATTATCACTTCCAGTGACCCATTTGGGATATTTGTTCTTCCCATCCCCACAGTCCTGTAAAGGGTTAATGGACTTGATTCCCAGGGGAATTCCTGGGCCTTCCTCCACAGGAGTCCCATTAAACTTCAGCTATGACTGTCACATGGTTACTTTTGGTTCTTTGTGCCAGTAAGCAAAAAAAGGATCTATAGTTCCGACAGGGGTTATTGACTCTGACCAAGAGTCACACACAACGGAGCACCTGAACAACACCAATAATCAGAAGGTAGGACCACTGTTACATATTATATAATGTTGTTGTTTGGTTACTCAGTCGTGTCCAACTCTTGCAACACCATGGACTGGAGCCTGCCATGTGCCTCTGTCCATGGGATTTCCCAGGCAAGAATACTTCCTTCTCCAGGGGATCTTCCCAACCCAGGGATCAAACCCACATCTCCTGCATTGCAGGCAGGTTCTTTACCATCTGATCCACCAGGGAAGCCCTAAGTTACATAGTAGGATCAGGGAAAAGTGGGTTTGGCACCCAAGTGATCTGCTTAGGAAAGGAGGTGAAGGGAAGTGGGCTCTTGGTATTCCTCTAACCAATTTTAATGGTAAATGCACTTGTGCAGAAGCGATATCCTGAGAAGGGCACAGCAACTATGAGCCCACGTCCGCCTCAGGAAATGGGGACTGGGTCATCCCACCAGGTAAATGCTGGAGACCAGCTGACTACCCAGTGGCAGTCAAGGGTGGGTGGATTCTAGTATATGAAGTTAAGAGATGAGGGAGACTATAAATATCAGTTTATGGTCTTGAATATAGTTGTAGGGCTGAGGGCAGGGGAGGAGGGAGAAAGGAAGAAGAAGGCTGACACTGTAGCTTGTCCCACTAAATTTCTAAAAGTTTTCCCTGGAAAGGAGGTGAGTTGCATTCCTGGAGAAGTTGTTCCCTTGTTGAGGGAATATACGACATGAAGCAAGTGGAACTAAATGACGTAGGAAGGATTGTAGTGGATGCGTTTGGACACCTCCTAGATTCCCCTTCCTGGTTAAGGCTTCATGGTCCCCTGTGCTGTTGGATGCTGATTACTTACAGGTGCATCCAGCTCTGGGAATTGCCCTCAGCTGAAGGAAACTGCCTTGCTCAAGTCTCTGCTCTCCAGTTCCTGCTGCTGCTGCTGCTGCTGCTAAGTTGCTTCAGTCATGTCCGACTCTGTGCAACCCCAGAGATGGCAGCCCACCAGGCTCCCCCGTCCCTGGGATTCTCCAGGCAAGAACACTGGAGTGGGTTGCCATTTCCTTCTCCAATGCATGAAAGTGAAAAGTGAAAGTGAAGTCGCTCAGTTGTGTCTGACTCCTAGCGACCCCATGGACTGCAACCCACCAGGCCCCTCCATCCATGGGATTTTCCAGGCAAGAGTACTGGAGTGGGGTGCCATTGCCTTCTCTACCTCAGTTCCTGGTGTGGGGGCACAACAATCAGCAGCCATATATGATGACTGATTGTTGTGGGAGCACATTCCTTAATGTGGGACGTTCTAATTCTGTTGTAGGATCATCTTAGTCTTGAAGGATCGCTGTGGCAGTGGCTGAGGCTGCTGTTTTAACCATTTCAAATCCTACCTCTGCACAATTCACTTCCCTTGCAAAGAGCACTTCTGTTTTCAAGAGCACTTCTGCTAAACCTCCTGCATGCAAATTCTGGGGGAATTTTACCTAGGAGAGTACTGTATATTTATAAACCTAACCTTCTAAGAAAGGCAGATCCTGATACCTCCTTTATTCCGATAACCTCCCTAAGGGGTGTTTATGTATCGAGTGCTAAGGGCAGGAGATCCTTATATTTTACACAAAATAAGAATTCAAAATTCACAGAAAGCAGTTTCATAGAGAGGGAACAAAGACCACGTGAGAAAGTGAATGAAAGGTGAGGAGACCTGGTGAACACGGGAGGAGTAGATTTCTTGTTGAAACTAGTGAAGGAACATTTTGTTTTGTGAAGGGAAGATTGAGTTTTGCATCCAGGTTGACAAGAAGGGAAGAGTGTAGTATCTGTGGTCCCTCCTTGGGATTTCTACAGGCCTTTGAAACTAGAAGGATTCCGTGTTGGCTCAGAGGGTAAAGTGTCTACCTGCAATGCAGGAGACCTGGGCTCGACTCCTGGGCTGGCAAGATCCCCTGGAGAAGGAAATGGCCACCCACTCCAGTACTCTTGCCTCGAAAATTCCATGGATGGAGGAGCCTGGTGGGCTACAGTCCATGGGGTCACCAAGAGTAGGACATGACTGAGCGACTTCACTTCACTTTGAAACTGGAACTTTGAGGGGCAGAAAAATCCATGCCACTTATCAGATTATAAAATCATACACTAGGTGTATCAAGTCGTAGTCTTTAGAGTTGAATTTTTTTTTTCACCCTAGTATCTCTTCCTAAATGTATGCAAAAAATCATCTGGTGCTGTTATTGTGATTTATCAGCATTGGGGTCATACTGACTTTGCTTTCTCTCACAGGGTACATCTACTATGTCTAGAAGTCTCAGTGACTCTACCTTCAAAATATATACAAAATTCAGGAAGTTCCTCAGGCAAAAAGGAATTATGAGACCAACCATAAGCCTGTATCTACATCAAGAAGTGAAGAGTATGGGAAATAGACTAAGGCAAGGTAGTGTGCAGTTTTTCACATTTTAATTCCTCTAAGAGATAGCTGTCTGTTTTTTAACGGGGTATAGTTGCTTTACAATGCTGCGTTAGTTTCTACTATACAATAACATGAATCAGATATATGGATACATATATCCCCTCCTTGTTTCTTGAGTTAGGATTGTATTGCTGTAAACTTCCCTCTTAGAACCGCTTTTGTTGTATCCCATAGGTTTTGGGTCACTGTGTTTTCATTGTCATTTGTTTCTGTGTATTTTTTTTTTAATTTCCTCTTTGATTTCTTCAGTGATCTCTTGGTTATTTAGTACTGTATTTTTTTGTTTATGATTTTTACAGGTTTTTTTTTTTTTTTTTTTTTTGTAATTGATTCCTAATCTCATAGTGTTGTGGTTGGAAAAGATGCTTGATTCAATTTCAAATTTCTTAAATTTGCCAAGGCTTGATTTGTGACTCAAGATGTGATCTGTCCTGGAGAATGTTCTTGTGCACTTGAAAAGTATATTCTGCTGTTTTCAGATGGAATGTCCTATAAATATCAGTTAAGTTTATCTGGTTTAGTGTGTCATGTTAAAGCTTATGTTTCTTTATTAATGTTCTCTCTAGATGATCTGTCCATTGGTATAAGTAGGGTATTAAAGTCCCCCACTATTACTGTGTTACTGTTGATTTATGCTTTCATGGCTATTAGCACTTGCTTTATGTATTGAGGTGCTGCTATGTTGGTTACATAAATATTTTAAATTGTTGTATCTTCTTCATGGATTGATCCCTTGATCATTATGTAGTGTCCTTCCTTGTCTCTTGTGATAGTCCTTGTTCTGAGGTCTATTTTTATCTGATATGAGTGTTGCTACTCTAGCTTTCATTTGATTTCCATTTGCAAGGAATACCTTTTTCCATCCCCTCAGTCTGTGGGTGTCCCAAGGTCTGAGGTGGCTCTCTTATAGACAGCATATACGAGGCTCTTGTTTTTGCATGCATTCTGTGTCTTTTGGCTTCCATTACCTCTCTGACCTCATCTCTTGGTTCTAGCCCCTCACTCATTCCGTTCAGCTACACAGCCTCCTTCCTTGCTTTCAGCTCATCAAACAGACTCCTGCTTTGTGCCTATCCACTGACTGACCCTCTGGCTATAACAATCTCTCCTCTGAAAGTCACCTGGTTAATGCCTTCGCCTCCTTTAAAGCTTTGCTTAAATATGCTTTTCTCAATGAGGGCTATCCTGACCATCCCCTGACCAATAACCACTTGCCTCTGTCATTCCCATACCTCCAAACTTGCTGTATTTTTTTATATAGCATTTATCACTTTCTATTAGATCATTTTTACCATCTGTATCCTCCCACTAGAATAAAGGCTCCTGGAAGACAGTGATTTTTGTTTCATCCTGGTGTTCTGTGTTTTGTTTTTCCTGGTATATCACAAACAGCCAAAACAGGGCATAATGTGCCAGTCACTAAATAAGTACTCACAGTATTGAGGAAAGGAGATGAGGGGGAGGGATGAATACAGTGAGGTGGGAAGAGGAGGGGAGAAGATCAAAGGGAAGAGAAATTTTTGCAATATAATTTTGCTAATATTTAATGATAGATACTATATTTGAAGTTTTGTTGCAGTGGACACCAGACTTCTTATTATAGAATATATGATTACTTTCACATGGCACCCCACTCCAGTACTCCTGCCTGGAAAATCCCATGGACGGAGGAGCCTGGTGGGCTGCAGTCCATGGGGTCGCTAAGAGTCAGACACGACTGAGCAACTTCACTTTCACTTTTCACTTTCATGCATTGGAGAAGGAAATGGCAACCCACTCCAGTGTTCTTGCCTGGAGAATCCCAGGGACTGGGGAGCCTGGTGGGCTGCCATCTTTGGGGTCGCACAGAGTCGGACACGACTGAAGCGACTTAGCAGCAGCAGCATATATGTGATAGAAGTTTCTATTGCAATTTTCATATTTCTCCCTAATTTTCTATAGTATTTCATAAATTTTCTGACCTAGGTCTAGCATTTATATGGGGATGGGGGTTGCCCCATGTATGTCTCCATGTTCTAGAAGTTACCTGTCAATGTATACATGCATATTTAGTCTTAGGAAGGGATCTATATTCTGAAAGGGGTTTGTGTCTCAAAGTTTACAATGTTCATTAGCTGTTCATAAGAAAATTTAGAGATTAAGATGGTATGCCTTAGAATCACACTGATTGTGACTCCTGGTTCTGCCTTTTACTAGCTGTGTAGTTTTGAGCGTGTGATTTAACATTCTGAGCCTTTGTTCCCTTTAGAAAATGGGTTGCTAAAACTAACCTTGTTGGTTCTTTGTAAGCACAAAAGAGATGATACATGTACAAGGCATGGCAGAGTACTAAAGTGACAGTTATTACAATGACTAATATTTATAAAATCCCATTTAAAATTGATTATTTAAAACTCAAAATGGCATTTCATTTCAAAATGTTATCCATACTGGATGAATTAATTCCCAGACTATATTAGAAAACAGAAAGTTAATATAAATTACATTCTATACCTAGATTGACTGTATAAAATTGTTTTCATAAAATATAATTGATCTCCATGGAGGTTGGGGAAGTATCTTTCTTCATTTACTTACTCATTCACTGAACTTACTCATTCACAATTTTCCATCATCTTCTTTTTGGCAGGTACTAGGTGTGTATAGCGGAGAAGGCAATGACACCCCACTCCAGTACTCTTGCCTGGAAAATCCCATGGATGGGGGAGCCTGGTGGGTTGCAGTCCATGGGGTCGCTAAGAGTCGGACATGACTGAGTGACTTCACTTTCACTTTTCACTTTCATGCATTGGAGAAGGAAATGGCAACCCACTCTAGTGTTCTTGCCTGGAGAATCCCAGGGACGGGGGAGCCTGGTGGGCTGCCGTCTATGGGGTCGCACAGAGTCGGACACGACTGAAGCGACTTAGCAGCAGCAGCAGCAGGTGTGTATAGGGGGCTTCCAGATGGTGCTGGTAGTAAAGAACCCACCTGCCAAAGCAGGCAGACGTAAAAGACGCAGGTTGGATTCCTGGATAAGGAAGATCCTCTGAGGAAATGGCAATCCACTCCAGTGTTCTTGCCTGGAGAATCCCATGGACAGAGGGGCCTGGCAGGCTTCAGCCCATAGGCCACAAAGAGTCGAACATGACTAAAGCAACTTAGCATGTATGCACTATGGAATCTAGGTTCTGAAGTTCATGGTTCTTCTTAGATTTTAATTGGAGCTACACTTTATTCTTGAAACTCCTCCAGAGTTTTCCATTTCTTAAGGTTTGCCCACAAATTGGTTTAGTTATTAAACCTAGCAAAAACGATTGACTTTGAGACAAGATTAGGTTTTGATTAGGTTCTGATTTCCTTAAAAGGGCCAAATTGGCAGTTTTTCATTGGCTTCGCTTTCCAGACAATAATAAACTAGCATACTATTTAAGTCTGCCTCAAAAATGGAATGCCATATACAAGTATGTGTTTATCAGTGTGGGAAGGGATTTTGCTTATTCTTACAGTCTCAATCCAGTTGAAACTGTATTAGAATGCTGTTGGGATGCCCATCAGCATTTCATAATCTCTCAGCCACCTCATGTTTTTCTGTCTAAAGCATAGCACTCTTTCTTCTTTCAGATTTTGAAAATTTAATTCTGAATCACTTCACTGGCTCCATGAAGAAGTTAAACAAAGCTGTATTCAGCTTTTCATTATCTTTCAATTAATTATGATACTCCAAACATGTTAAGCGTGAGAATTTAAACTGTCAAATTTGCCTTCTGGGATGCTTTTCTTTCACAAATTAGTGTTTCTCTGAAGCTTCCCATAAAAATAATGATACTGACATTCTCAACAAACAAAGCAGCTGCTGTTCTTTCAACAGGAGTTGAAAATAGCTCTGCTGTTCTTTGAGCTAGGAGATATAATTTTATATCCATAATTACATCACAGGCTGTATTTAAAAAAATATTTAAAAACTGGCATCTGTGTCCTGCAGATGATGAAACTTAGGCTCCCTTGTTGAAGTGTATATACTTTGTCAATGATTTTTTTTTCTTTTTAATTCACAGAAACTTAGTTGGCCAGATATAAATAATGAATTTTTAGGCAGTTACTAATTTTTTTTCCAAGCAATTCTTTGGAAATGGAAGCCGTACCCCTCTGTACCACTTGTCCAGTCTCTTACTGTCTGCTGACACAGCTGCCATTGATACCGTGTGGACAGAGCTTCATCTCCATACAACAGTTGCAAAATCAACAGATAATGTTCACTAGAGGTTTTTGGTCTGTGTATGCAAAGCTCTATGCTGTGTATTACACAGATAGAAAACATAGACATGGCATCTATCCTCAAGGAGTTTGTAAGCAAATAAGGGAGAAGAGACATTGATATAAATATCTAAGTTGTTAAGGAAGAAATGTCCCCTTAAAGATCCATTGTAACATAGAAAACGGAAGTACAATCCAAGGTGATGTTTAAGAGGCTCACAAAAGAAGAATCCTCCATATTTTTTGCTACTATTTTATTTCATTTAGTCCTGTTCCCATTTCCTGCACTCCTCCCCCCTCTCCTGCATCTCCCATGAATAAATGTAGGCGCCAAGCCTCAAGATTTACTTTTCTCATGGAATATGCTTCACATAGGTTCCTTGTCTGAGGCTCTTTCTATGCTTATCATAAAATAAGTTATCCAGCTCAAATACAGATATATGCCTTATTCCTCTCAAAGTGTCATGCATGCTTGATCTCATTTAGTATTAACAGCAGGGCATCAGTAGAGATTGATGTATTTACTACAAGAGGCAATTGAGACACACAGAGACTCTTATCTAGTATTTCACACATTCCATTACTTTTGAGGCTGACATTAGAATATGGTTTCTGGAAGCTCTGCCCAAAGGAATTCTTTATTAGGTTTTGATGTAGTTTACAATGATAATTAGCAATTTGTAGTAATCCTAGGAGAGCTAACCTTACCACAGAGATCGCCCCTCCACCCTACCAGAGGCCAAAAAGTTTAGGGATACAAGGTATCGTGACCCAGTTATTCAGGGTGAGGAAGTAATGGTTGGATGCCCTCAGGACCCTGTTCCCAGCCATGAGCTAGGAACACAGAACTGATATTGGAAAAGCCAATGGTGTATACAATTTGGATCCTTTTATCTAGGTTCCAGTTCTTTCTTTATATCTTTTTTTTTTTTTTTTTTTTTTTTTTTCGGTCTCACAGATTATGTGACTTTCCCCAAGTAGTTAACTGACAAAGTACACTTTGGCTTCCAATTCTGAGCCTCACTTCCACTTCAGATCTCATCTTTCTTTTCTGTTTTCCCATGCTCAGACAGTCCATTATTCCCTCCTGATGCCTCACCACACTGTAGGCCCTTAGAAAAACAAGCTGGGTCAGTGCTGACAGAGAAAGAATATTAAATGCTACAGCACAAGCGCTCTTTCAGACTTTGTTTACTTTTCACATCCTGTGTTCACCTCTGACTGTGAAGGGCAACCATGTCATCAACCAAAAATAATATGTCAAGCTCTAGCCCTGTTCCAGGAACTGTCTAATACATCATCTCTTTCATGTCTAGAGAAAATACCTACTGAATCACTGGGACATCCTTCTGCCTTGATATGTTTCTCCAATCTGTGTAGCTTTGTACTTTTCAATAGAGAAATCTCTACTTAAGATAATAAAATGGAAAAAATAAACTTCAAACAACCTTGCATATTCATAAAACATAAGTATTCATAAAACAGCCAAGATATTAGATGTTAATACCTTTAATGGATTCATACAGTGAAATTTTCTTCAAAGCACCCTAAAGAACAATAGTGAACAAGATCCTAAACTCTCAACTAAGCATTAAATGAATACACATATTCAAAGCAAGAGTAGGTAAAAGAGTGTTTTCATAAAATCCCAAGTCCCAGTCAATTATATTAATACCAAAGCTTTCATAATAAAGGAGTTCTTAGTCAACGTAAGTTTTCATTAAAAAAAAAAAAAAAGGATAACAAAACAAGCAATAACATCACGCCTTATTTACCTCTAAAGTTATAGTTGAAGATGACTCCATTAGCCAGTAAGTTATTTCCAAATCAAGTTTGTTCTTGTAGATGTCACTACAGCAGATGATTCTTCATTACAGTGAATCCAGAAGAAATCCAAAATTCTACATTAAACAACAAAACAAAAAGTCACAGTTGAGAGGAGCGGCTTTGTTTCTTAAACTTTTTCAGTTTGTGCTACGAGGCTAATTTTTTTTTTTTTTTAAATTAAGAGTAGATTCGTCTACATGGCATTGTTGGCAATAACTTCTCAGAGAAAAAGGTCAAAATTCCCTGAGTCCTTTAGTTTTTATTCTTTTGAAATATTCCCTCTAACCAATTGAGTTAGTCCATATTGAATAATCTGGTTCTTTTGTAATATAAATGCCATTGGCATTTATCTGTGAAATGTTTCCAAGAATAGAGTTGGCCTTTCCTCCTTAAAGTAGTATCTCTTCAGGATTCCAGTAGGCCAAACTCAAGATTTCCCACATCCCTAAATGCCACTCTGTTACCACCTCTTAGATATAGCTTGCTAAACTTTCTGCCAAGATTCGCTCAGGAAGTTTGCAAAGAGATAAAAACTTTGAGAATGGCAAAAGACAAAGAAAAAGTCACTGAAAACACAAATGTTTCAGCCACTCCTTTTCAGTTATAACAAAAATGTGCTGATGTTATTCCCATTATCAGTGTTTCCTTTGATTACAATTTAATAGTGTGATGATCCACAGGGCAAGAACAGTGTTGATGGGTTTCTATTAATTCAGTCCTTAATGCTATGCCAGCATTGGCACTTAATATATACTTTTAGATAATACCCACTATAATTGAATGGAGTCAAACACATTGTAAATTAAGAGAGAAATAAGCAAGTTCCATTTAATTTGCTTTTCCAAATGTAGAAATTGAATTACAGAGTATGTATGAGTCATGATTACACATGGATTCCAAGTCTCCCTTCTAAGATGTCCCCAACTCAGAGCCACTTTGTGCGGAAAATATTTTTGCCTGGTCTTTTCAGAACTGCTTCCGCACAACGCCTCAATCAGTGGAGCATGCTGCCAGTACCTTGCTATTTCCTTCTGTGACCACTCTCCTTACTCTTCACTCTCTTTCGTCTCTTTAATTCATCCTTATCATCTCTAGAGAATGCAGTTAATAATCTTAAAGTATTTAATGTGTCCCATCTTTGAGCACTAACAGTCGTGTCTATACAACATAATATAGTAATTGTATACCATGTTCTACTTCACTTGTGTGGACTTAATCTCCCCTTTAGATGAAGTGTTTTAAGGCAGAGTCTACATCTTATCATTTTTATTATCCCCTCAGTGCTTGTCCCAGTGATGGACACATAGGGAAACAAATACATCTCCCAAGTTCCCATACCCTGCAGTGCTCTGGACCTCCTCTGGACGGCCCTGCTTCTCTAAACTGTGCTGAACAAGGATCATGGCAAATCAATGTTCAAAAGATCTGGAGACATGCAGAGGTTTTGAAATCCCTAAAATTACATAAAAGTTAACTAAAATTACATAAAGTAGGTAGCCGAATATTCCAGCTGGGCATCTAGCTAGAATTAGTCCCCACTTTGAGCATTCAGCATGTTGTCTATACTAGTTCCTTTGCTTCAGGGGTAGCTGTTATAGCAAGTGTTGATCAGAAAATAGAAGATCATGCTGCTTTTCAGAAGTATAAAGTGCTCTGGAGAAAAGAGAACAGGTGAAATCTTATTATTATTTTTAAATGTTTGACTGACTTAAGGATAAAGAACAGAACTCTGGAAATAATGCAGAAGACACATAGGGGAAAAAAGTGTTTTAAAGAACTCATGAATTGAGTGAATCAGAAGTAACTAAAAATGAATTGACAATGCTGGAGAAAACTTTGAACTTTTTGGGAAGCACTGTAACTCAAACATTAGTAGAACTACATATTGATCTTAACCTTTTCACAAATGGAAATGATGTTCAGCGGAGAAGGCAATGGCACCCCACTCTAGTACTCTTGCCTGGAAAATCCCATGGACGGAGGAGCCTGGTGGGCTGCAGTCCGTGGGATTGCTAAGAGTCGGACATGACTGAGCGACTTCACTTTCACTTTTCACTTTCATGCATTGGAGAAGGAAATGGCAACCCACTCCAGTGTTCTTGCCTGGAGAATCCCAGGGACGGGGGAGCCTGGTGGGCTGCCATCTATGGGGTCGCACAGAGTCGGACACGACTGAAGCAACTTAGCAGCAACTGGAAATGATGTTCAGATGTGTGAGTAGTGAAGCAGGGAGAGAGTGAGGGAAATAAATTTGTAAAAGATGATTTTTTTATGTAGTATTTGATTTATAGTAAAATTATAATCTTCAAGGATCTCTGGAAGAAGACTGGTTGATTTATAAAATTGTATTTATTTTAATATTGAATTAGAGAATTGTATTTATTCAAAAGCTTCACATTGCATCCAAGAGCATAGTTAGGACCAGGCTGTCCACAAATAGCTTTTTAAAGGAGTAGGACTGATTTGTGATTTGCAATTATTAGTCTATCATGAAGACTACTGAACTGTTTTATTGTTGGAGTAAAAAGTCTAGTTTCTTTATTTTAGTCTTTCATCTTACCATATTCATATACTTGGTAAATCCAACTATAGATTTATGGCAGTAGAACTAGAATTTAATTAAGCAGGGTTTGCTGGTCATCAGACTCTAGTTCACTTGAGTCTATTAGATCTTGAATCTGTTAGTTTAGTGTGTGTAAACTTGGATAACTTCTCAATACATCATTTTCTCATCAGTAAACTGAGTTGCTAATAATTTGTACCACACAGGATTGTTGTAAAGATTAAGTAAATGAAAACATGCAAAACACTAAGTGTGAGTCAGCTAAAAAGCAGATATTAGATTAATATTAGTTGCTTTTATTCCTGTGGTAGTACAGGTACCAAATCTTAAACTATGCTTTTAGAAAATGTCTTAGGGAAATGTTTCAAAATCTGACAATCAGCACTAGAGAACCATTGTTTCAAAGATTCTGTGACATACACATTATAGAAATTTACTTTGAGCTTTTTTGAAAAAACAGTAGTGGATTTCCAGGAATTAAAGTAGACATACTACAATGTTGATCATTATTGGGTAGTTTTCAAACTTTATAATGTTTTGCTCATAATGTATTTCGAGCAAATTATTTTTTTCTGTGTGTTAGAGCTTGCCATGATTTCGGCCACTCTTCTAAAATAACACTTTAATGCTGTATATATGGATCTGGAACCACGGGCTTTATTGCCTTTCTCACAATACTTTCAGTGTATTCACCAAACAAGTTGGTATAAAATTCCAGTTATTTCTCTTAGATTATATTATTTTTTAACATTATTTGTAAGTTAAATATGCAAAAAAATATAATACTGGTAGAACGGAGAGGTGAAAAGAACATTAGACTGAGTTTTTATAGCTCTAGATTCTAGTCCTGAGTTTGCCACTAATAAACCACATGTGTTTGGGACTTCCCTGGTGGTCCAGTGGTTAAGAGTGCATGCTCCCATTGCAGGAAGCATGAGTTCCATCCCTGGTTGGAAAACAGATCCTATAAAACAGATCCTATTGGCTAAAAAAGAGGGGAAAAAAAACACAATACATACATTTGGCAAATATATTTATAAAATAACATTAACAACTAACATTTACTCAGTTTTTAGTCTTTATGTGCCAGATACTCTATTATGCTCTTTGCTTTATTCACTTTTACAACTTCTTACTGTTGTTAAGAAGGGTCTGAGGTTTTACCCAACTTCGAAGCTAATGACTGTGCCTGCCACAATTGCATCATTGTTTGTGAAAGATGAGACTCCTTGGTCAGAGACCAAGGTCCTTCTTTGGAGTTCTTTGAGGGCCAGGTAATGCCAACACATGCCATAGGTTATGTTAAAGGAGAGGAATCCTGAGATTAGGAAACCCAAATCTTTATCCTGAAGAGTAAGCATAACTCACCATTGCTCCACAGGGAGACATTAGCTTCATTTGCTGGACAGTAAGCAAACCTGTCCTTTGCTCTGGAGGCAGATGCTATCTCTGTCTTGCAAGGCTGTGATCCACATAAACAGCTTGGAAAAACTATTCAGAGCAAAAGCAGTTAGCATTTCTGCCTGAAACAATAGGCAGAAACATGAGAAACCTATGGAGAATTTACCAACACTCATAATATACTATAGATATATGGAAGATACTATAATTAAGAAGCTAAGGAAGTGAGAGGCTAAGTAAATTTCCCCAAGACTTGTGCAAAACTGGATTCAAACCCAGTCAATTCCAAGAGCCTGGGATCTTCACCAGTATAATCAATTGATATTCTCTTGAATGTAAACACTTCTTTAAATAAATAGCAACATGCAAGTGTAAGTTCTTAGTGCCCTCATCCTGCACCTCACTTTACTCATCTATAAAGTGGGCGGTGGAGAGAGGCCTTGGGTTAGAGGTTCTCTTTGAGAGACTTTTAGATTTACTATGTCATGATTCTAACGTTTCTCTCTTAAAACGAAAAGACAGCATGTGTAAGTGGATGTGATGCAGACTGGAAACACAGAAAAGAAAACAAGAGCATCTGTTTCATTGTTGGTGTACCTTTATAAATCTTTATCAGGATCTTTGCATTCCTTAATTAAGTTTTATGAGATTCGTTAGAAAAATGAGTGTTCAATTACTACTTAGGGTATTTCTGGCCTTTCTAATTATAGCTTATGGCTGGAGTAAGCAGATACTTTATTTTCCAACTACCCCATCATAAAACTTCCTTTTTCTATAATATGAGTGAGAATATTATCTAAGAATAAAGTGAGGGCGGTCTTCAAGTTGCTCATGCCTGGCATGTTACCAGGGAAGCATGTCCTGGACAGTGCATTACCAAAGAAGGGAAGGAAAAGGAAAGAAACTGTAATAACATTAGTGAGATAGTCAGGCTGAGAGCACTCTTCACATCCAGAGAAGCTAAAGAGATGTTTTTCTTGAGTTGGAATCTGGCTTGAAAACTATATTTAGATATCAACTGACAGAGCATCATATCAGACACTTTATCTTATCATCATGAGCTAGATTGTGGTCACATGCTGCCCATTTCCTGAAGTCTGTTGAAACCTCATTTTCTTGCTAGAGAAATCCCTCTGGCAACCTTCACAAGATGATGCTTCTTAGGACTCTATCCTTGACCCCTATCTTCTGTCATTCTAGCAAATTTCTTTAGTGTGCCTCATCCCTGGGCTTCAAGGACCATTTATATGCTAATGAACCAAATATCTCTAAATATGGTTCACCATGCTCTCTCCTGAGCTCCTGATTCATGCAATCAACTTTTTATTTGACATCTCTACTTGAGTATATCAAGGGTATTTCAAGCTCTGCTTGTCCAAAATGGAACACTGCAAATCCCCTTTTTCTACTTAAATAGTCTCCATACTACTTTAGGGCATCATCATCCACTCAGTTCAGAGAAGGCAATGGCACCGCACTCCAGTACTCTTGCCTGGAAAATCCCATGGACGGAGGGGCCTAGTGGGCTGCAGTCCATAGGGTCGCTAAGAGTCAGACACGACTGAGCGACTTCACTTTCACTTTTCACTTTCATGCGTTGGAGAAGGAAATGGCAACCCACTCTAGTGTTCTTGCCTGGAGAATCCCAGGGACGGGGGAGCCTGATGGGCTGCCATCTATGGGGTCGCACAGAGTCGGACACGACTGAAGCAACTTAGCAGCATCCACTCAGTTTCCTAAGCCAAAAACCTAGGCATCTTTTACTTTACTCCTGATATCCAATTAATTACCATGTCCTATTAATACTCAGAGAAGGAAATGGCGACCCATTCCAGGTTTCCTGCCTGGGAAATCCCATCCACAGAGGAACTTGGCGGGCTGCAGTCCATGGGGTTGCAGAGTCAGACATGACTTCGTGACTAAACAACAATTAATACTCATTCCTAAAGTTCTACATGTCCACCAACAATATCTTTGTAGAAACATGTATAATATCATGTATGAAACGAGTTGCCAGTCCAGGTTCTTTGTAGAAACATGTATAATATCATGTATGAAACGAGTTGCCAGTCCAGGTTCAATGCACAATACTGGATGCTTGGGGCTGGTGCACTGGGACGACCCAGAGGGATGGTATGGGGAGGGAGGAGGGAGGAGGGTTCAGGATGGGGAACACATGTATACCTGTGGTGGATTCATTTCGATATTTGGCAAAACTAATACAGTATTGTAAAGTTTAAAAATAAAATAAAATTAAAAAAAAAAGAAATTACTATTAATTTTAATCTTGACCATTATATCATTCCTTAACTGGTCTCCTGTAGCCAGAATTATCTCTATAAAATGCATACCAGATCATGCAAACCTTCTGCATAAAACCTCTCAGGGGTTTCCTAGCTACCTCTTGGAAAAAGTCTGAATTCCTAATATGATTTACAAAGCCTCCATAATATTGACTAATTATCTTTATTTAGCATTAGTAGTCTATTTTCAGACCATGACTCCACAGACTCCAGGCTCTGTCTTCCTGTCCTTCACAGATTGTTCCTCTTACCTTGGACATCATTTCCGTTGCCTTTCCTACGCACCCTACTCAGCTTAAACTGTATACTGGAGCGTCTTCTCTGACCCCTAGATCACTATAGGTTCCCATAGGGCCTTGAGTTTCCTGTATCATTATTGCGTGCTTAGTCGTGTCTGACTCTTAGTGACCCCATGGGCTGTAGCCTGCCAGGCTCCTCTGTCTGTGGGATTTTTAAGGCAAGAATACTGGAATGGGTTTCCATTTCCTCTTCCAGGGGATCTTCCTGACCCAGGGATCGAACCCATGTCTCCTGCATTGCAAGTGGATTCTTTACGCTGAGCCATTTGGGGAAGCCCTCTATCATTAATACTTTTTTCAATTTATAATAATTGTGTATAGCAGTGCTTCTGTCTCACTGGACTTGAAGCCTGAGCCGACAGTGACAATGCTTGAACCCCAAACATCCGGCCTTGAACATGGCACTTATTAAGAACCTAATAAATCCTTATGAATAAATAAAGAATCTGCCCAGATGCTTCGAGCAGGAAACTTGCCAGTTATCAGTGAAGCAGCATTCAGCTCTTTGTCATTGAAGTTCTGGGGTTAATTCCTGGATCTCTTTCCCAATATACACATGGTAGAGCCGAGACAATTTCTTGGATCAGGGTTCAAAGTGCCTGCTTTGATTTCTTAGAAAAGTCCAGATTTAACAGCAAACATTAAGACAGTTCAGAATTAGTCTTCAGAATAAAAAAAATAGGCAATGTCAGACTTTTCGTGTGTATATTATATATTACATGTCTTTCACATTTGAAAATTGGAATTTTATAAAGCATTTAAATGTAAGAGCAATTAAAATTGTCTCATCTTTCCTTTTTATCCTCTGTTTAAAAAGTATCTCTCCTTAGGTGAATAGCAGGACTATTATTTGTTCCTTATCAACTAGGAATTTATAGCAGGGTGTATAAGTACATTCCACAACCTCCAAGTATAGTCAGTGTCTTGAATGCCATCAAGTGTATATCATCAAAGCATATTTTGGGTTAAAGAGCAATAGAAAAAAAGGATATTCTTCCAAAATCACAGCAAATTTAAATTATAGAACTCCAAAACAAAACTTATGAAAAGTCTCCTCCCTATTCTTAACCCATTTACCCCAGGGACACCTCTGTGATGTGTAGGGTGGGTGCTATTCTTGTGGGTTCTAAGCATTGCAGTGGGTTGCTAGGGAAAGAAATAGTCTTTGATTTCCTTCTGCAAATTGGAAAATGTAGGTAGAATAGGGGAAGAAAACTGGGTCATACAGTTTCTTTTCTCTACTCTACCACTGACCACAGACTATGTTTTATGTGCTTGCTTCAGTGATAAATAACCATGAAGTGGCTGAGAGGAACCTTGGTCTTTCATGCCACAATAATAAAAAATTTAAATGATTGCAAAATTGATATCAATATCAATACATAAGGAATTATGACTCCTTCCTTGAACTCCATCAACAAAGTAACATGATTATAACTCGAATGAGTATACTTTCAGATTTGCTTAGGACAGTCCTTATTTGGCTTGCTGTCCTGGGCTAATTATTAATGACACTTTCACTCTCAAAAAAATGTCTTTGCAATATAAATTGTTATGTGGTTTTCCTAAAAATTATGGGCATTTAGCAACACACGAACTTCCTAAGTTTTTTTTTTTTAATTCTTTTTTTTTTTCTTTTTGAAAGCCTACTATGTGCCAGTTGTGGTGGCTGTTTTTCATTTGCAACCTATTTTTCACAACAAATTTACAGATAGATAATGTTGCTCTTTTAAAAGATAGGAAATTATAGTGTAGAAATATTAAGGCATTGCTTATGGCTTCTCAGGTGGCTCAGACGGTAAACAATCGCCTGCAGTGCGGGAGACCCAGGTTTGATCCCTAGGTTGGGAAGATCCCCTGAAGAAGGGAATGGCACCCCATTCCAGTTTTCTTGCCTGGAGAATTACATGGACAGAGATGCTTGATGGGATATAGTCCCTGGATCGCAGAGTCACACATGACTGAGTGACTAACACTTTCACTTAACACTGTGGCCACACAGCTAATACATGACAGCTACAATTTCAACTTCTTCCAGGCTATTAAAAAACCCTTCTCTTTAAATCACATTATATGCAGCTTCAGAATTGAGCCTTAAAAACATACACCCCTCCACCCACAATAAATAGATAAAACATACAGACTGAAGCAGCAAGCAGTTCAGAGTGGCAAAATCAAGATAGAGTTTAGTTTGCTCTTGGGTGGGTGATGAAGTGTGACCAACTCAACCACAGACACTGGCCTAGATCATAAATTCTAACACAGTTCCATTGTCCCAGATATATTTTCAGACCCCTGTATATACACCTTGGAGGCACTATTGATTGAGAAAACACTACTCCAGGCAAACTTTGACTTTTGGTTTCTCACATGGCGCTGAAACAGAACGGAACTCCTCCCCTGCCTACTGCCCACTGCTACCAGTCTTTCCCACACCCTAGATAAGCAGAAAGATAATAAAGCCCTCAAATAGAAGTTTCCCGATTATGAGTCATGACTTACTCAGCCTTTGTTACAGAGAACCTGAAAGCCTCTGAAACACAGTGTTGGTTTTGGCAGTCTTAACTCCCTGTGCTATTATCAAGAAATGAATTACTTGACTAATTTGCTTGAAATTACCTCTGTAATAAGTATATTAAGAGCAGCGTATGTTAAAGAGGTTGGTATTTAATACTATATGTGCGAGTATATACTCATTTCTTTGAACAATGTTTCACAACTAATAGTTCCTAAATAAAGATCTGTTATATTAAGTTTAGCTAAAAGTACTAATAAAAAGTAAGATCATTATAGAGTTCTTACTATGAACCAAACATTATATTCAGAACTTTATGGGCATTATCTTTGTTTCTCTGTCTCTGTTATATATGCAGATAGACACAGATATCTAAATATATATAAATTTATATATATTTATATGTATATATCTGTATTTTTTGCATGATTTGTTATAAAAATAAACATTTAATTTATCCTTAAATTAAGTAAAACATGAAAATAACCACATACATCACCATGGCTTCCTTAACAATTAGTTATTACTTTTGATAAATACCTTGTAGAAATAATTTCTGGGACAGATAAGTAGCATATATTATACAGGAGTATGTATTATAGAGATCAAAAATATATTATTATACTCATTTAAACTGGATTAAGCAACATACGTTATTTACAGCTGTAGTATAGATGCTGTTTTTATCTGCAAAGCATAGATAATAATATTACCTAATTATTAGGGTTGCCAAGTAGATAAGGCATGTGAAAGCTTTTGCCATATCTCAGGCATTTTATAAATTAATTCCATCATGTTTATAATTACAATGAGACTTTTATTTAGGAGAAAAACCTTGTCCAGTATTATGTGTTAAAGGCAGTGTTTAAAAATACATACACTTATTTTCTTTGTGAATATTGTTAAAGTGTTATTAATATGTAAACTTAAAGTATTAGCTATAAGATTAAGTTGGGAAGGTAAAATTGTATAGTCTACAATTTTCCAAAGATAAATTATGAAGATTTCTCTTGAAAGAAGGCTTTTTGATGTCTGTTTTTTGTGCTTTGAACCAAAACGATGGGAAGGAAGGTAAAATACAAAATCCTCTTCCTCCTCTTTTTTTGATACAAAGATCCTGTATTTTATTATGTTATTCTTTCAAAGAGAACTCAATTCAAAATCAGCATAGAAAGAAAATAGATTTAAACCTTTCTTCACCTTGCTGGGAATGCAGACACCAAAGTAAAATTCTCTTCCTGCATCTAGAGACTACAGTTCCAGCAGTTTCAGGGTAATCCTTGATTAATCTTAGAGGTATGCTTCTTCCTTTTAAAAAAAAAACAACTTTTTATTTTGTATTGAAGTATAGCCAATTAACAATGTTCTGGTAGTTTCAGGTGAACAGCAAAAGGACTCAGCCATACATATACATGTATCCATCCTCCCCCAAACTCCCCTCCCATCCAGGCTGCCTCATGTGCTATACAGTTGGCCCTTGTTGGTTATCCAATTTAAATATAGCAAGGTACACATATCCATCCCAAACTCCCTAACTATCTCTTCTCCCCATCCTTCCCCTGGGAACCATAAGTTCGTTCTCTGGAAGCCTGCTTCTTGATTATGACTGGTTCAGGAGCATAAGTGTGTTAGTTGATCAGTCATGTCCAACTTTTTGCCACCTCACAGACTGTAGCCTGCCAGGCTTCTCTGTCCATAATTTTATTATAAATTTATATCTCATTAGGAGGATGAGGTGAAGTTTAGTGAAAGTCACTCAGTCGTGTCCGACTCTTTGCAACCCCATGGACTATACAGTCCATGGAATTCTCCAGGCCAGAATACTGGGTAGCCTTTCCCTTCTCCAGGGGATCTTCCCAACCCAGGGATCGAACCCAGGTCTCCCACATTGCAGGTGGATTCTTTACCAACTGAGCCACAAGGGAAGCCCCATTAGGAGGATAACACTATAATTGATCATTTAGAAAGTCCTCTGAAAAAATAGCTCTCAGAAACAATGTTATTTTTAAATGTACTCAACAAGTATTTATTAATATTATTTATTTTTGATGCAAATATTAATTTTTTATGTAAAACACATGAACACACCTACCATTCTCTAGTAAAACTAGAAAAAAATTGGATAGTAATAGATTTGTTGCAGTATTTATCCTTTGGATAAGGGAACTATGGTTTGTGTTTTTCATTCTGTATTTTAAAAGCATATATTTATGTTATTATCTAATAAAATTGTACTTCTTTTATTATTTTTTAAGCTGAAGTATAGTTGATTTACAATGTTTTAGCAAAGCGATCCATATATATATATATATATATATATGCAGATGTATGTATATATATGTGGATATATATTTTTTCTTTTTCAAATACTTTTCCATTATAGATTATCACAATGTACTGAATATAGTACTATGCTATACAGTAGGTCCTTGTTTATCTATTTCATATACATTAGTGTGTATCTGTTAATCCCTAATTCCCAGTTTATCCCTTTCCCATTTCCCCTTTGGTAACCATAAATTTGTTTGCTATGTCTGTGGGTCTCTTTCTGTTTTGTAAATAAACTCATTTGTATAATGTTTTTAGATTCCACATATACGTGGAAGTATATGCAGACTCCACAAATATCATATGGTATTTGTCTTTCTCTGACTTACTTCACTCAGTATGACAATCTCTAGGTGCATTCATGTTGCTGCAAATGGCATTATTTCATATTTTCTTGTGGCTGAGTAATATGCCATTGTGTGTGTCTGTGTGTGTATGTGTGTGTCTGTGTGTATACCACATCTTCTGTTTCCATTCATCTATCAATGGACATTTAGGCTGCTTCCATGTCTTGGCTATTGCAAATAGTGCTTCAGTGAACATTGGTGTGCATGTATCTTTTCAAGTTAGAGTTTTCTCTGGATATATGCCCAGAAGTGGGATTGCAGGATCATATGGTAACACTATTTTTAATTTTTTAAGGCACATCCAAACTGTGCTCCATAGTAGCTGTACCAATTTACATTCCTAAAAGTAGTGTAGGAGAGTTCCGTTTCCTCCACACCCTCTCCAGCATTTACTATTTGTAGACTTTTTACTGATGGCCATTCTGATGAGTGTGAGGTGGTACCTCATTGCAGTTTTGATTTGCATTTCTCTAATAATTAGTTTCAACCCTGAATATTCATTGAAAAGACTATTCCTGAAGCTCCAATACTTTGGCCACCTGATGCAAAGAGCCAACTCATTGGAAAAGATTCTGGTGCTAGGAAAGATTGAAGGCAAAAGGAGAAGGAAGCGGCAGAGGATAGATGGTTAGATAGCATCAATGTCTCAATGGACATGAATTTTTTTAGCAAACTCCAGGAGATAGTGGAGGACAGAGGAGCCTGGCATGCTCTGGTCCATGGAATCACAAAGAGTCTGACACAACTTAGTGACTGAACAACAGCAAATATAATAATTAGCAATATTGAGTATCTTTTCATGTGCCTGATGGCCATCTGTATATATTCTTGGGAAAAATGTTCTATTTTGATCTTCCCATTTTTTTATTGAGTTGTTTGTTGTTTTGATATTGAGCTGTATAAGCCGTTCATATATTTTAGAAATTAAGCCATTTTCAATTGTATCTTTCAAAAATATTTTCTCCCATTCCACAGGTTGTCTTTTTGTTTGGTTTATGGTTTCCTTTGTTGTGCAACAGCTTTTAAGTTTTATTAGGTCCCATTTGTTTATTTTTGTTTTTATTTTCATTATTCTAGGAGACAGATCCAAAATGCCTGCCTGTATTTTCCTCTAGGAGTTTTATAGTATCTGACATTAAATTTAGGTATTTAATCCATTTTGAATTTATTTTTATATATGGTGTTAGAGAATGTTCTAATATTATTCTTTAACATATAGCTGTCCAGTCTTCCCAGCACCACTTATTGAAGACACTGTCTTTTCTCCATTGTATATTCTTTCCTCCTTTGTCATAGATTAATAAACCTTAAGTACATGGGTTTATTTCTGGGCTTTTTATCCCATTCCATTGATCTATATGTCTGCTTTTGTGCCATGCTGTTTTGATTACTGTAGCTTTGTGGTACAGCCTGAAATCAGGGAGCATGAGTCTTTTCTCTCTGTCCTTCTTTCTCAAGATTGTTCTGGCTATTTGGCATCTTTTGTGTTTACATGCAAATTTTAAAAAATTGTTCTATTTCTCTGAAAAATGCCACTGGTAATTTGATAGTGATTGCATTAAATCTGTACATTGCCTTGGGTAGCATGGTCATTTTAACAATCTTGATTCTTCCAATCCAAGAACATGGCGTATTTTTCTATCTGTTTATGTAGTCTTCAGTTTCTTTCATCAGCATATTATAGCTTTCAGAGTACAGGTCTTTTGCTTCCTTGCTGTTGTTCAGTTGCTAAGTCATGTCCAACTATTTGTGAGCCCATGGACTGCACCACACCAGGCTTCCCTGTCCTTCACTATCTCCATGAGTTTGCTTAAACTCATGTCCATTGAGTCAGTGATGCCATCCAACCATCTCATTCTCTGTCACTCCCTTCTCCTCTTGCCCTCAATCTTTCCCACCATCAGGGTCTTTTCCAATGAGTCAGCTCTTTGCATCAGGTGGCCAAAGTTTTGGAGCTTCAGTTTCAGCATCAGTCCTTCCAAAATCAGGATTGATTTCCTTTAGGATTGACTGGTTTGATTTCCTTGCAGTTCAAGGGACTCTGAAGAGTCCTTTCTAGCACTGTGGTTCAAAAGCATCAGTTCTTTGGTGCTCAGCCTTCTTTATGGTCCGATGCTTGCATCCATACATGACTATTGGAAAAACCATATCTTTGACTATTCAGACCTTTGGCAAGAAAGTGATGTCTCTGCTTTTTATACACTGTCTAGGTTTATCATAGCTTTTCTTCCAAGGAGCAAGTGTCTTTTAATTTTGTGGATGCAGTGATTTTGGAGCCCAAGAAAATGAAATCTGTCACTCTTTCCACATTTGTCCCATCTATTTGCCATGAAGTGATGGGACCAGATGCCATGATCTTAGTTTTTTGAATGTTGAGTTTTAAGCCAGCTTTTTTTTTTCCCACTCTCCTCTTTCACCTTCATCAAGAGCCTCTTTAGTTCCTCTTCTCTTTCTGCAATTAGGGTGGTGTCATCTGCATATCTGAGGTTTTTGATATTTCTCCTGGCAATCTTGATTCTAGCTTGAGCCTCATCCATCCCAGCATTTTGCGTGATGTATTCTGAAACTTATATAAGCAGGGTGACAAAATACAGCCTTTAAGTACTCATTTCCCAATTTTGAACCAGTCCATTGTTCCATGTCTGGTTCTAACTATTGCTTCTTGACCTGCATACAGGTTTCTCAGGAGGCAGATAAGGTGGTCTGGTATTTCCACCTCTTTCAGAATTTTCCAGTTTGTTGTGATCCACACAGCCAAAGGCTTTAGCGTAGTCAATGAAGCAGATTTTTTTTTTTTTCGGGGGGGGGAATTCCCTTGCTTTTTCTATGATCAACCAGATGTTGGCAATTTAATCTCTGTTTCCTCTGCCTTTTCTAAATCTAGCTTGTACATCTGGAAGTTCTCAGTTCACATATTGTTGAAGCCTAGGTTGAAAGCTTTTGAACATTGCCTTGCTAGCATGTGAAATGAGTGCAATTGTGTGGTAGTTTGAACATTCTTTGGCATTACTCTTCTTTGGGTTTAGAATGAAAACTGACCTTTTCCAGTCCTGTGGTCACTGCTGAGTTTTCCAAATTGGCTGGCATATTGAGTTTAGCACTTTAACAGCATCCTATTTTAGGATTAGAAATAGCTAGAATTCCATCACCTCCACTAGCTTTGGTCATAGTAGTACTTCCTAAGGCCCACTTGACTTCACTCCTTATGTAGGTTTATTCCTGGGTGTTTTATTTTTTTTGATACAGTGGTACAAATTGTACTTCCAAAAAGGACATGGACTTCCCTGGTGGCTTTAGAAGGTAAAGAATCCACCTGCAATGAAGGAGACCTGGGTTCGATCCCTTGGTTGGAAAGATTCCTTGGAGAAGAAAATGGCAACCCACTCCTGTTTTCTTGCCTGGGAAATCCCACGGACAGAGGAACCAGGCGGGCTACAGTCCATGGGGTCTCAAAAGAGTTGGACACGACCTAACAACTAAACAACAATAACAAAAAAGCACATATACAAAGCCCTTCTCTTTTGAGGCAATGCAGAGTTCCAGATAATCTCAGAGAGTCCACGTTTCATTTTCCACTTGTAATGTAGTGGCTAATCAATCCTATATTGCATAACACTCAGTTCCCCTATTGTAAATTTCTTTTTGTCCTTATAACCAGATTGGGTCACAGTTCAAATTTTCAGGACTCTAGGCTTCAAGGTAGAAAATCAGTTGTGGATGCTATAGGGCAGATCATAAGGACTCAAACCTACATCCAGTGAACAGATGCTAATATGAACCAGTCCATCCTGCACAGGAGTCCTTTTGGCTTTAGTCTGGAAATGCACAGGAGGGAAGCCGACTAAGTATTTGAGGTTCCATATCTCAGGAAGAGTCTTAACCCAGGAAACCAGTCTAAAGTCTCTCTCTCACATATTTTCACTCATCAAAAACTGCATTCTCTAGGCTAGATTTACTAGTGTTAAGAGTTACACACTCATGAACCATGATGGTGAGCAGTCATAAACCAAAAGTGTAGTAGACAGCACATTGCAGCTAATAAGCAGAAGGTACATACATTCTAACCACTTTTTAACTGCCTTGATGGTTTGCCATCATTCATTTTCTTCCTGTATTTCTATTTCCATTGTAAACTGAAGAAAGGAGGTGAAGTATGCTGCTGCTGCTGCTGCTGCTGCTAAGTCGCTTCAGTGTTGTCTGACTCTTAGCAACCCCATGGACTGTAGCCTACCAGGCTCCTCCATCCATGGGATTTTCCAGGCAAGAGTACTGGAGTGGGTTGCCATTGCTTTTTCCAGGTGAAGTATGACAGGCAGTTTATTTAGCACAGTTCTCATGAGCTTGACTTGTAATTAAACAGTCATAGGTCTGAATCCCATTTACCACTACAGAAACATATGACCTTACAGACACATAACCCTCAAATCTACCTCCCCAGGCTATTGTAAAGGGTAACTAAAATAATAGCTGTACAATGCTTAACTCAATGTCTGATACAGAGGAAACCTTCAGGAAAGGCCAATACCTAATAATATTGTTGTTCTCTTTCTTGATACTTCCTTCATTTGTCTATAGTCTCTGTTTTTACTACACAATGGACTCTAAGCTGCAAATGCCATTGAGGTAAAACCCTGCAACTATACTTGCTTTCTTATGGTTGTAATGAAGGAACAAGCAAAATAAAAGAGCATGTAATAGTTTCTAGATTGTGAAGTTTTAGTGTTTTCAGAAATGCCAGGCTCCTAGAGAATAAATTGTTCAGTCAGTGAGTCCATGTCCAATTCTTTGCAATCCCATGGACTGTAGCATGCCAGGCTTCCCTGTCCTTCACTATCTCCTGGAGTTTGCTCAAACTCAACCACTGAATCAGTGATGCCATCCAACCATCTTATCTGCTATTGCCCCCTTCTCCTCCTGACCTAAACCCCGTGAACAGAACAAAAAGGCAGAGAATAAATAGCTGAAAGGTAATTGGTGTATTTGGCAAACTGTTACTTAGTGGTCTGCAGCTCCTTGGGCAAGTTGGCCACAGGAGACAAGAGGGCTTAGTTCTGATTGTCAATAGTAAGGCACTGAGCTTAATAGTTCCCTTATAGTAACAATGAAACTCCTAAGAGCCACCAAATCCTTGCTTTCCCTCTGACACCCGCTGTGATTCAAGTTGACTTGAAGCTCCATTTATCTCATCTCAGAATGCAAGGGAAACATTCTGCGCAAATGCCCTGGCCAAATTCAAGCCCTCCTCTTTCCATGCCTCAAGTCTATATCAGAGGCAGCTAGATGCCAGACTCCCCTTGGACTGGGAACTGACTAGGTTCCACAAGGACACTGCAAACTTTGGGCAGCCAGGATCAGGCCAAACTTAACCACCCCTCTCCAGGCCTTACTGTACTTTATCACCATCCTTCCTTTTTTTAAACTCTCAGCTTCTCAACTGTGCAAAAACTAGGAAAGCGAAAGCCCAGGCCACGTGGTTAGATACCATCTTACTCCATATAGTCACTCCATATCCAGAACCTCTGAAAGGAAGTATGGCATTGAAGGACAGTGCTTCAGTATGTATCACTGAAAGAAAAAAAAAAAAACATAGATACTAAGTATAGTCAACCCCTTAGTTGAATCCTTGGATATGGAATTTGCAGATTTGGAGGGCCAACTGTACTGCATCATTTTATATAAGAAACTTAAAAATCCTTGGATGTTTGTGTCCCTAGGGGACCCTGGAATCAAACTGCCCTGGATATGGAGGGGCGATCATCAGTTCATTTCAATCTCTCAGTGGTGTCCAACTCTGCAACCCCATGGACTGCAGCACACCAGGCTTCCCTGTCCATCTCCAAATCCTGGAGCTTATACAAACTCATGTCCATAGAGTCTGTGACCCATCCAGCCATCTCATCCTCTGTCATCCGCTTCTCTTCCTGCCTTCAATCTTTCCCAGCATCAGGGTCTTTTCCAATAAGTCAGTTCTTCACATCAGGTGGCCAAAGAATTGGAGTTTCAGCTTTAGCATCAGTCCTTCCAATGACAATTCAGAAATGATTTCCTTTAGGATTGGCTGGTTGGATCTCCTTGCAGTCCAAGGGACTCTAAAAGAGTCTTCTCCAACACCACATTTCAAAAGCATCAATTCTTCATTGCTCAGCTTTCTTTATAGTCCATAATATGCTGTCTAGATTGGTCATAGCTTTTCTTCCAAGGAGCAAGCATCTTTTAATTTCATGTCTGCAGTCACCATCTGCAGAGATTTTGGAGACCAAAAAAAAAATGAAGTCTCTCACTGTTTCCATTGTTTTCCCATTTATTTGCCAGGAAAGGATGGGACCAGATGCTATGATCTTAGTTTTCTGAATGTTGAGCTTTAAGCCAACTTTTTCCCTCTGCTCTTTCACTTTCATCAAGGGCTCTTTAGTTCTTCTTCACTTTCTGCCATAAGGGTCGTGTCATCTGCATATCTGAGATTATTGATATTTCTCCCAGCAATCTTGATTCCAGCTTGTGCTTCATTCAGCCCAGCATTTCACATGATGTACTCTTCATATAAGTTAAATAAGCAGGGTGACAATATATAGCCTTGACGTACTCCTTTCCCAATTTGGAACCAGTCTGTTGTTCCATGACCAGTTCTAACTGTTGCTTCTTGACATGCATGCAGATTTCTCAGGAGGCAGGTCAGGTGGTCCGGTATTCCAATCTCTTTAATAATTTTCCATAGTTTGTTGTGATCCACACAGTCAAAGGCTTTGAGTAGTCAATAGAGCAGAAGTAGATGTTTTTCTGGAATTCTCTTGCTTTTTGGTAATCTAGTGGATGTTGGCAATTTTATGTCTGGTTCCTCTGCCTTTTCTAAAACCAGCTTGAACGTCTGGAAGTTCATGGTTCACATACTGTTGAAGTCTGGCTTGGAGGATTTTCCGCATTACTTTGCTAGCGTGTGAGATGAGTGCAATTGTGCGCTAGTTTGAGCATTCTTTGGTGTTGCCTTTCTTTGGGATTGAAATGAAAGCTGACCTTTTCCAGTCCTGTGGCCACTGCTGAGTTTTCCAAATTTGCTGGCATATTGAGAGCAGCACTTTCACAGCATCATCTTTCAGGATTTGGAATAGCTCAACTGAAATTCCATCACCTCCACTAGCTTTGTTCATAGTGAATGCTTTCTAAGGCCCACTTGACTTCACATTCCAGGATGTCTGGCTCTAGGTCAGTGATCACACCATCGTGATTATCTGGGTCATGAAGATCTTTTTTGTACAGTTCTTCTGTGTATTCTTGCCATCTCTTCTTAATATCTTGTGCTTCTGTTAGGTCGATACCATTTCTGGGTGCAGCAGACCTGGTCTGCATAAACCCTCTTGGAGGAGGTCACCATTAACTCCACCATACAGCAACCAGAACTTAACACAGAACTGGGGAAACAGACTCTTGGAGGGCACAAACAAAACCTTGTGTGCACCAGGACCTGGGAGAAAGGAACAGTAACCCCACAAGAGACTGACTCAGACTTTCCCATGAGTGTCCAGGAATCTTGGGCAGAGGCAAGGGTCAGTGGTGGCCTGCTGCAGGGTTGGGGACACTGAGTGCAGCAGTGTGCACAGGACCTTTTGAAGGAGGTTGTCATTATCTTCATTACCTCCACCATAGTTTGGCATCAGGTCCAACAACAGGGAGGGAACGCAACCCTGCCCATCAACAGGAAATTGGATTAAAGATTTACTGAGCATGGCTCTGCCCAACAGAACAAGACCCTGTTTCCCCCTCAGTCAGTCTCTCCCATCAGCAAGCTTCCATAAGCTTCTTATCCTTAGCCATCAGAGGGACAATCATAGTTTGTTACAGAAAAGGGGCACAGAAGAGGTTTGCAAACAACAGACTTTCCATAACGCAGTTATATTTCTTCTCTGCTAGGCTTATTTGCAATATCAATAAGGCCTTGAAGGCAGTTTTGGAAATAGATCAAGTCATAGAGCTGAAATGATCTAAACAACTGATGCATCTATTTAAAAAACTTCACGGGATCCAAAAGGACAATACTTGCAAGGTTAACAAGGATACTTTGCTAATTAGGGTCTTCTCTCCTCTGCCAGAATACCTTGTCATAAAACCTCAACTATGCCAATTGTCTAAGGCTTAGAATTATCACTTCATCTGTTATGTGATCTGTAGAATATCAAGGTTTTCAGACCCCTTTTGTCAGTGAGGTTAAGTACAGAATCCTCAGTTTTCCTGTGAGGTTTAAAAATTAAAAAGCATTATTCACTTCCTGTTCAGGCGCTATTAAAAAAATAACATCTGAATGCTTTCCCCAGCCCTTACTTTTCCTTTTTGTGTGCTACATTCTGTTGTTAATTAACAATAAGAATGATCACTAGGGGAAATCTTTGATGGATTCATTTTTTGATAAAAATAACTTGGTACTATTAAAACTTGTACAGAATCAGAGATTTGGAGTTTATTAGATGTAGTAGCAGGTCTTAAGCTTCTAATTCAATCCAAGATTAATCCTAAAACACTCTGTATTATATCATACAACTAAAATTATTATTTTTATTCAGGTTTTTAAAAATACAAGGATTCAGCAGAGGTAAAAAGCATCAATAAAGGATTAATTTAATTATAAATACCTTTACTGATTATAAAATTACCATATACCTAGTCTCTTCCATTGACCATCCCTCAAGGATTTCACTAGGTTAGAGGGGAAATTAGGATGGAGAATTATAGGGAAAGCATTCTGGAAATATGCTAAAGGAAACAGCAGACACACTAAAATAAGATGAGCATTTGATCAACAGATGACTTATTTCTGAAAAGACAGTTTGCCTTTGAAAATATTTATAATGAATGCAGTCCAAATCCTTGCCATTGTTAATGATTTCAACATGTTCTAGGCTGGAAGACCAGTTTAATTATTTCACAAATCAAAGAAGGGAGGCTTCCAGCACAGGACCCATCAAGAATAGCTCTTCATAACAATTGCCAAATCCTTGTATACCCAAGTTCCATGTTGTTATGAGTCGAATTGTATTCTTTCCCCAAATTCATACATTGGAGTCCTGATCACTATATTTCAGAACGTGACCTTATTTGGAGATAAAGATGTTGCAGGTGTAATTAGTTAAGATGAAGTCACGCTGGAGTAGGTTGGGGCCCTGAAATGACTGGCATCTTTACAAAAATTCAGTATGACTGGTGCCCTTATAAAAAGAAGAAAGTTGACCTCAGAGACAGGCATGCAGCGGAATAGCATGTGAAGACTGGAGGTATACAGCCATAAGCTAAGGAACTGCTTGAAGGTAGGAGAAAGGGCTGCAACAGATTATTCCCTAGCCCCATAGCAGGAGCATGGTCCTGCTGACACTTCGATTTCAGACATCTGGTCTCCAGAACTGTGAGGCAGTAAACTTCCCTTGTTCTAAGCCACCTCATTTGTGATGCTTTGTTACAGCAGCCCTAGGTATTGATTTTTTTTTAACTCCTCTAAATTTTGCTTCCCTTCTCAAACAACACAAAAATGTCCAACAGGGTAAGGAAAGAATCATGAAGCAGAAGCACCGTGACCATGACCAGATACACTTCTCATTCACTCCACTATCTTACCTCTAATCCTCCAACGTACCCAGACTCCATGCCATTGTGGCACGGTGGTGACTTCCACAAGAATACTACTTTCTGCCTTTCTTAGCTCAGGCTCTCAAAAGAGGGAAAGCACAGCCAGCCTTCCAGGCAAGCCCCATTGGCTACCTGCCTCTAATAAGTCAGGCCCTCATCATAACTTTTCCTGTCTTAGTTGGAAGGTTATGTTTCTCCTTTTAGATGGGACTGAGTCCCTTACCCTAGTGACTGCCCCTACCTTTTAAGCAAAAAGGCTTACATTCTCTCAACAAAAATAAAAGACTTTCTTTATGTTGACTTATGAAATAAACTGCGCTCCCTCGATACATATATATACTCCCACACAAACACTATAGCAAACTTTCTAGTGCTTTGGAGTCTGATTGGTGGTCTAGAAGATGTTGAAAAAGTGGTATGTGAATGGGCTAGCACAAATTTTTGAAGAATAATGTATTTGAAAAGACTGACATATAGCATATGCATAGTAAATACAGAGAGAAGAACAGAAAGTAAAAGATAATTTTCTTTTTTGTGCACTCAGCAGGAACTCCGTTCCTTGTTGAGTGAGAGTATTGAAACTACAGCATAATTAGTATGTGTGCCGTCTAGTTTAGATGTGCTGGAATGTGACCAGAACTGCAGTTACAGATTGGGCCAGCTTTTGTAAAAACCTCTTTGTTTCTCTTGCTCTCAAACACATTGTAAATTCATTAAATGGCCCAAGGCTTTGCTGCTGATTCTCACACTTTTGTAAGAGCTTATAAAGGGAGTGTTTGGGGCCAAGGCTTCTAAGTAGGACTCAGGTGTGGGAGCAAATGGTACTGATGATTAATCCTCCTCTAAAGTGATAAAATCCCTTATTGGACACAGCAACCCGATGACCGGGTCACACTGGAAATCAGCCTAGGCTCTAAGCACACAGCTAACATGGATCTTTGGGGATGTTGACAAACTCAAGGCCAAGAGCAAGCCTGTGACTCAGTCAAAAAGAAACCCAGGGCAGGAGACATCTGACCGTGCCCAGTATGCTTGCCAAGACTGCTTTCTGCTGATGATCAGTTCCTCTCAGCTCTGGGCATCTGGAAATGTGTAATGTGGTTGAGTGATACTGCATTAAGTAGAAGACAAAAAATCATATAAAAGTCAAATCTACAGATAATCAAAAGGGTACATTTTGGACAATACTTTTGATATTCTCTACTTTTACTTTATATCCTGTAAAAAAGTTTTTTTTCATCCAATGAGAGATTGGCAGAGAGGAGTGAAGGGGAGAGAAGCAAAAGAAATGAAGAATTTGCAAACTGGCTGAGTTGATGTTGAACTATTAAATGCATTGAAAATATATACATTTCAGGAAGAGTTTTACTGTGGAAAAACCCTAAATATAGAAACCTTATCTTTAGTATTTAGCATTTTAGAAATGCTACTTTAGCATCTTCTGCTTTAAGTATAATTAACACAGCATTATAATTCAACTATAATTCCATAAAAAATAAATTTTAAAAAAGTTTTTTAAAAGCTCTAATCTATTGTATATTGTCACCCTGCTTATTTAACTTATATGCAGAGTACATCATGAGAAACACTGGACTGGAAGAAACACAAGATAGAATCAAGATTGCCAGGAGAAATATCAATAACCTCAGATATGCAGATGACACCACCCTTATGGCAGAATGCAGAAGGCAATGGCACCCCACTCCAGTACTCTTGCCTGGAAAATCCCATGGACGGAGGAGCCTAGTAGGCTGCAGTCCATGGGGTCGCTAAGAGTCCGACACGACTGAGCGACTTCACTTTCACTTTTCTCTTTCATGCACTGGAGAAGGAAATGGCAACCCACTCCAGTGTTCTTGCCTGGAGAATCCCAGGGATGGCAGAGCCTGGTGGGCTGCCATCTATGGGGTCGCACAGAGTTTGACATGACTGAAGTGACTTAACTTAGCTTAGCTTAGCTTATGGCAGAAAGTGAAGAGGAACTAAAAAGCCTCTTGATGAAAGTGAAAGTGGAGAGTGAAAAAGTTGGCTTAAAGCTCAACATTCAGAAAACAAAGATCATGGCATCCGGTCCTATCACTTCATGGGAAATAGATGGGGAAACAGTGGAAACAGTGTCAAACTTTATTTTTCTGGGCTCCAAAATCGCTGCAGATGGTGACTACAGCCATGAAATTAAAAGATGCTTACTCCTTGGAAGGAAAGTTATGACCAACCTAGATAGCATATTCAAAAGCAGAGACATTACTTTGCCAACAAGGGTCCTTCTAGTCAAGGTTATGGTTTTTCCTGTGGTCATGTATGGATGTGAGAGTTGCACTGTGAAGAAGGCTGAGTGCCGAAGAATTGATGCTTTTGAACTGTGGTTTTGGAGAAGACTCTTGAGAGTCCCTTGGACTGCAAGGAGATCCAACCAGTCCATTCTGAAGGAGATCAGCCCTGGGATTTCTTTGGAGGGAATGAAGCTAAAGCTGAAACTTCAGTACTTTGGCCACCTCATGTGAAGAGCTGACTCATTGGAAAAGACCCTGATGCTGGGAGGGATTGGGGTCAGGAGGAGAAGGGGACGACAGAGGATGAGATGGCTGGATGGCATCACTGACTCAACGGACGTGAGTCTGAGTGAACTCCGGGAGTTTGTGATGGACAGGGAGGCCTGGTGTGCTGCGATTCATGGGGTGGCAAAGAGTCGGACCTGACTGAGTGACTGAACTGAACTGAACTGAATCTGCTCCCTGGTTGCCAGCTAGTTAGTTAATAATGTGAAGGAAACCTGAAAAAATTTCAAGTGTGTGATAAAAGTGTTGTTTTTATGATATAAATATCTTCTAAAATTAAAGTAATAGAGTTTCCCAATTCATTCCATTTAAAAAGGAAAACAGTGGCGTGTTCCTATTGAAACAATTCCTATACTTTCACATCTAAAAATAATTATTTAAAAACTTTTGGTAAGATCTAGATGATCATTGATATTGATCAATGATCAGTGTCATTGTGAACATTGTGGAACACTTATCTCATTATTTCTCCTAAAAACATTAGAAATTCACTACCATTCTGAAACTCTGTTCAACACATTTTTAAAATACTTTGTTTTAAAATGGTTTTAAAGAAAAATTGCAAAAATGGTACAGAATGTTCCCATATACTCCATTATTCAGTTTCCCCTATTATTAACGTCTAACATTAATATGGTACATTTGTTACAATTAATGAACCAATATGGACACATTATTATTACCTAGTAAAGTCCATACCTTATTCAGATTTCTTTAGTTTTTACCTGATGTCTTTTTTTCTGTTTTAAGGTCCCATCCGAAATACCATGTTTTAATTAGTCATTCTATTTCTTTAGGCTCCTCTTGTCTGTGACAGTTTCTCAGACTTTCCTTGTTTTGATGACCTTGACAGTTTTGAGGAATACTAGTCAGATATTGTGTAGAATGTCCTCAACTAGGGTTTGACTGGTGTTTGTCTCATGAGTGCTGTTGCTGCTAAGCTGCTTAGTCACTTCAATCATGTCCGACTCTGTGCAACCCCATAGACAGCAGCCCACCAGGCTCCGCCGTCCCTGGGATTCTCCAGGCAAGAACACTGGAGTGGGTTGCCATTTCCTTCTCCAATACATGAAAGTGAAAAGTGAAAGTGAAGTCGCTCAGTCGTGTCCGACCCTCAGCGACCCCATGGACTGCAGCCTACCAGGCTCCTCCATCCATGGGATTTTCCAGGTAGACTGGGCTTATAATTGTGGGGAGGAAGACCACCAAGATAAAGTGCCATTTTCATCATATCACATCAAGAATGTATACTATCAACATCGTAGTCTGCTGAAATCACTCTTGATGTTGGCCTGGGTCACTGGCTGAGATGGTGTTCGTCAGGTGTCTCTCCCTGCTTTCTTTCTGTCATGTACTCTTTGGAAATATTCTATTTTTTTATATTACTTCAACTTTTGAGGGATATTTGGTTGGTTCCAGTTTGGGGCAATTATGAGTAAAGCTTCTCCAAATAGTTGCATGTGGATTTTTAGGTGGATGTACATTTTCAGATCAGCTGAATAAATATCTTGGAGCATAATTGCTGGAATGTATGGTAAACTGTTTAACTTTGTAAGAATTTGCCTTCCAAAATGACTGAGTCATTTTGTATTTCTACCAACCATCAATGAGAACTCCTTTTTCATTGATTTCAGTATCAATTAGTATTGTTAGTTTTTTGGATCTTTAATCATTCTAGTACATTGGTAGTAGAATCTTGTTACTGTTTCCTTTTTAATTACCTAGTGAAAAATGATGTTGAGTATCCTTTCATATGCTTGTCTGCCATTATATGTTTTCTTGGGTCCCCCAACATATTTTTAAATACTTAATTTTATTGTTGAAGTTGGATCAAAATATTATATAGTTTTTCTATTTACATATTAGATATTCTCACCCAAGAAAGTTTCCTAAAATTTCTGGTGTTGAATTACATAGAGAATATCCCCCATACATTACCAATCGTGACATTATTTGTAGAAGGGGTCTATTTTGTTTAGTAAGTTATTTTATCTGCATCCTATATAATAATCTTCAATGTTTGTGCAGTTAAAAACTTCCTCTTTCCACAAGCAAGAAGAAAGAGCCCAATAGCATATATTACCTAACAGTGAAGGAGAGGACCAGCACACACCCTCAGTAGCCACATTGTCGTGTCTGTGTCCTTGGACAAGTCACTGTGCTGTGTGAGGCCTCTGCATCCTCACCTGTGAATAATGGGGTGATTGTAGATGACCAAGGGTTTCTGCTAACAGTCTAGTTTTGTCCTGTATTTTCCTCTAAAGTCTCAGGCACTGAGCAGAGTCTCATTAACACAGTATTCTTTTCTTTGGCTGCCTTCCTCCTAATATTGCCACATTAAAGCTCCTTTGTTTAGTTGTTAGTACCTTTTTCAGGCCACTCCTTTAAGTACAACATGTAATTTTGTTGGCCTTTATTATCTGGAGATTACTTTGTTAATTTGCTGTGTTTTAATTTTTTCATATCTAATTAGGAAGAACTCTCTTTGTTTGAGAGTAATTAAATTTTATCAAGGCAAATTAAGGACAAGCTTATGGCCTTATAGCTTATGTAAAAATCATCCTAGACTGCTTACTAAAATCTAAATTAAATCCCTTTTTATTTCTTCACTGGGAAGACTTTGTGAACAGAATTTGTGTTCTTGATTAATTTTAGCTTTTAGCTTTTTTACTCTCTTTATAAGGGACAGATTTTAGAAGTCAAAATATTAAGCCTGAAATATAACAAATCTCCAAAAGGTCTTACTCAGGATATATTTGATAAACTCTCTTCCTTGTTGCTGAATGTATCCTGTTGCCTTGAAAGAAAGAAATACACCTACCTCTATAGGGAGCAATTTTCTCTTCAGGGAGTATTTTACTCATTCAAGTTCACCATGGGTCAGGTTAAGAGCAGCACTAGTATAATTCATATTTCTACCCACAGACATCCTTAACTGCTTCAGGAAGTGGGATGAATTAGAAAGAATATACACATTAGGCACAGTATATGCCACACAGCAACCACCTGCATGGGTTGCCATTGTGTTTAAGCCACACAGATTGGCCTGTGAGTCATCAGATCGAAGTACCAGCAGAGGCTTGCACTCAAAGTCTGCACAGTTTACTAGCAGAGGATATATCTGAGAGCTTTTGAAAGTTCAAGTAACTCAAGTGATAGGTAATAGGAAAGCAGCATTTTTTCCTCCAAGAATAATATATTCCAAATCAGAAAAATAAAACTTTCCCTAATGAGCAACTGTATTTGTTTTTCACTCTTACACTGATCTCAAAGCACAGGTCTCAATCCAGGGGCTTGAAGGTGTTCATTGCTTCCCCTAACACATTTGTCATTTATCAGTAGAAAATTGACCTCACTCTGGATGGCCAGACTTATATTCATGGCCTTGTGGAGCTATGAAATTAGATGCATGTTTATCATTGAATTAGGAAAAAGAAGCATCCATGGGTTTTGCATAAAGGCTTAGGAGGTCTTATCCCCAAATGAAATGCACGAGTGATGCCACAAGCATGTCCCAACAAACATCTCAAGGTGGCTTTACGAGGTGGAATGCTGTCTCATCTGCCTACTCTGGGTGGGCCCTAAAACTCCAACAGTTGTAGCAGATCCAGATACTGTCAGATGTCATGATACCTGGAACAGTTTTAGATTGGAACTTTATGAATATGACAAATTTAAAACTAAGAAATAACTATGTATGTAGATTACTACAGAGTTAACTTACACGAGAGCAACTGCAAAAGGTCTTGAATAGGATTATGAGTTCCCTTATTTAGTAAGGAATTAATTTTTTTAACAAATATAACATCCTTATATACTTTTTGGGTCTAAATTTCTAAGTTGTTTTATACATTTTAAAACTATCTAGATTCTACTGATTCTCTTTTGTGTGTTTAAGTTGTTCTTTTCCTGGAAAAAATAATATAACTTTCTTTAAGGACCTACCATATTTGCAGGACTGTTCTAAATTCTTTATGTGTACTAACTCAGGTTTCTTTCTTCTCTCAGGGCCTCTATTTTCCAGGACATTTTCTGAGTTAGTCTATAACTGATTGGTGTCAGACTGTAGAAGCTGTCTTATCAAGAAAGAGTTTGGTTTCCCACAGTCTTCCTTACTGAAGTGGGTTGTGAGTTAGCGATTGTCCAGGAATGGCTACTCTGCTTGTGTGGCTTTGAAATCAGGGTATTTCTTTGATTATATACTGCATGCTGACCTCAGAAATGAACTTCTAAAAGGTAACTTCTAGAATAGGATAAAATTGGAATAGCTTTGCCCACTGCCCACAAACATGGAAAAAAATATATACCCCCTCTATGAAAGGTCAATAATAGATTAATAGAGCTCTGTGAGAAAAATCAAGATTGCCACTGCAGAATATTACAATTGTAATCTGTTGCCAGCTACTCATGGTTTATTTTGTGCTCATTATTGTACAGGGTATATATGTACTTTGATACCTGATTTAGCTATGATATCTAACTGGTTCGTTTTTCACTTCCCATTTCTCAGATGCATTTTGCATAGACAGGATTCTGGATAATAGTTTCGCCCAGTCTCTTACTGTAAACCACACTATTGATGTGTAGTAGTTTACTGTCTTTGGAAGGATTCTGTGCTTGACAATAGGGCTCTCAATTTATAATCTGTGTATCCTCTGTAGCACCTAGTTCAGAAATAATGTAATTATTATTTTTAAATTATTAACATTTGAGTCTACTAGTCTAAATGCTTTATATCCTTTATCTTCTTAATCCTCACAGCACTCCTGTGAGGTAGGTACTGTTCTTAATCCAATTTGACATATGATCAAAGTCTGATTTGATCATGTTAAATAATTCAACCATTTAGAGTTTAAAAGCAGGTCTGCTGATTCTGGAATCTGGTCTTCACCGTCATCATCGTGTCTTACACATAGTGTTCATGCTAACAAAACAAAACATGATGATTCACTTGTTAGATGAAGGTAAATCTTAACATTCTCTCTCATGGTCATGTAAAATGATTAAGGAGGAAAATGGAGAAAAGCAAAAGAAATCCTTGGTCTTCAGCCCTGGGGGAGCTCTTACAGGTTTTCCAGGGTGGATATAAACACAGCTGAGCAGTTGAAAGTACTGCTTTTAGCCGAGAGAATGTGGTTTGAGTTTCAGCACCTATCATACTGGCTTATATTAAGAAGACACTCGGTAAGACATTGACCTAAATCCAAATGTGTTCACCAGAACAGCTAGCCTTGGTTTGAAGGGAAATGTAACAGAATTACCTAACCTTAGTATTATCATTTTATGGTTTGCAATCTACTTTTGGAACCCCAATAAATATTGCTTGTGGAATAGCTAACGGTAATGCCACCAAGCCACTCATACCCCATGGTTTTAGAGGTGCTACTGTGTTACCAAATAGCTCACCATCCTTTTACTTCTGCAGTCTTCACTATAGTCCATCCTATAGATAAGACAGGTATTATTATTCAGTTTAGGAACAAACACTAATCTGTTTAGTAGTTTAGAAATTGATTCTAATAGTTTTGAAAATTGCCAAGTAAGAGGGGCATCAACTAGTTTGCACTGCACTTTGTTCTGGGAGAATTAACTTCAGTGAGCCTTTTAAATCTTGCAGATGCAGATATAGATGCAGATAGATTTTCAGAAAGCTCTGGGCTATAAAAATCTACCCCAAATGCTGCTATTTCCAATGGATATGTTGAGCTCTATTTAATTTTATAATTTTATATTTGGGGATTCCATAATGCTATAAACCCAATTCTATCATTGGGATTTTTAGCAAAACTCTACCCCCTCCCCCACACACACACTCCCAGTCTTTATTTAGACCTCCTTAAAATCAAGAATACCGTATTCTTGGAAGGTTTGTGTCTTTTTTGTCTAGCTAGTTATTCACAGGATTCTGGGAGCTGAGGCAAGACTACGACAGCGGGAGTTACATGTCTCATACTTCCTCTCCCCTCTTCCCCCAGTGTGAATTAAGCTGTGACCGGAAACTGACCTGGGGTTTATGCTCTGCTGCCTGGACTGATAGGTTGGTAACCCGAATATGTGCTAGCTAAGACAGAAAAATCCGGATATTGAGAAATAGAGGGAAAAATTGTGATGATCTCTTCTAGGCTTTTGTGGTCAAATTACACACAAGTGGGGGCTGGATGGATAGGTGGGGTCTAATCTCAAGGAAACATTTAGTATTACTGACTATCATCCTGGCTTCAGTAAAACAAGTCTGACTTCACTTAAAACAGAAACAAGGAAGACTCCCAGTAGTTGGACTTAGGCTGGAGTTTGGAAGTGCTTGAGGATTCTTAGTTGTAGGGTTGAACTGGTCTCCATGAAGCCAGAAGCTGGGGGAGCTGGTCAGGGCCTCTGCAGTCCAGCTGGGTTTGTGGGTCCTAAAAGTAACCAGCACTGATCACAGCTATTGGTTACTCTGGATGAGACTGCAGGTCTTCAGAGTCCATCCTAAAGTCACTGACTGGTGTCAGTTGTGCTGAGAAGAATTAGTGAGGGCCGAGCCTTCCCTGGAGCAGGAGAAGGAGGTATCAGTGGGATCACCTCTCTCAGACCCAGTATCTTAGGAGCTGGCAGGATGAAAAAGGAGAGTCGCATACCCACACCTGAATAGTTAATCATTGCGAATCAAGCTGCCTAATTGTCTAGAATATGACCTGTCATCCTACCTTGCCAAGTCTATCGTTCTCTTCATAACAACCTGGAAGACCAGTTCAAATTTAGACTTCTCTTCCCTCTCCTCTGGCTGCTGCCCACAACCCATCCCCTTCTCTTCCCATGATGGCTCTGTCCCATATGAGGTGGGGTCTTACTCACCCATATGTGGATATCCCAAGCCAATCTCCAAACAGCCACCCTTAAATGTTCCTTGAGCCTGTAGGGTATGCCATCCTCTGTTCATGCTTCAGGACAAAGGGCCCAGGATGGAAGCCTGAAGTTATTCTGGGCAGGATATTCTGGCGTCTCTGGGACCCAGAGCATAGTCCAGAAAAGGGCAGGTAGGCCCAGTGGCAGAACACGGGGTAGGATGTGGCTGGAGGAAGATCAAAACAGGCACCCTGCCCAGTTCTAAGAGCAGGATGCCAGTAAAGGACAGTTTTCCAAAATGGCTACATTGTATGTGTAAGTAGCAGCAAATCAACAGTGGGATGGACAGAGAGCAAGAGAGCAAGAGAGAGGAGAGGGAGAGCAGAACAGAAGAAAGCTAAAAGGATCCTGCTAGAGATCACGAGACCCCTGAGTAACTCTCAGAAATAGGTGGAGTGGAGTGATACTGAGAGGTGCTCACTGTAAGCAAATCCGCCACAGGAAGCTTCAACTGTGGAATTATAATTTGGAAATAAAAGAGTGTATCAGCTGAGATAGATTGACTCGAAGGATTCGATTTGATCAACAGAGTGCCTGAACAACGATTGATGGAGGTTCATGACATTGTGGACTTCCCTGGTGGCTCAGATGGTAAAGCATCTGCCTGCAATGCAGGAGACCCAGGTTCGATCCCTGGGTTGGGAAGATCCTCTAGAGAAGGAAATGGCAACCCACTCCAGTACTCTTGCCTGGATAATCCCATGGACAGAGGAGCATTGTAGGCTACAGTCCATGGGGTCACAAAGAGTCGGACATGACTGAGCGACTTCATATAACATCGTACAGGAGGCCATCCCCAAGAAAAATAAATGTAAAATTGTTGTCTGAGGAGGCCTTACAGATAGCTGAAAAGAAGAGAAGTGAAAGGCAAAGAAGAGGAAGGATATACCCATCTGAATGGAGAGTTCCAAAGAATAGCAAGGAGAGATAAGAAAGCCTTCTTAAGTGATCAGTGCAAAGAAATAGAGAAAAACAATAGAATAGGAAAGACTAGAGATCTCGTCAAGAAAATCAGAGACAGCAACAGAATATTTCTTGCAAAAATGGGCACAATAAGGGACAGAAATTGTATACACCTAACAGAAGATATAAATCATTATTGATAGTTATTGTAACATGTGGTTGTCCTGGGACTGTTAGAGCTGAAAAAGGCATTAACATCTAGTCTGATACTCTCTTTTTATGGTCAGGAAATAGAAGTTCAGAGGCATTAAGTGACTTGCTGAATGCCTTGCAGTGAGTTGGACAGAACCCTAAACACTTGTTTTCCAAATTCTTATTCTGGTTTTTGTTTGCTCATTTGTTTTCACAAGCATTTTTAGGAGTTTATAATATGAATTCAATTTGCCAATTCTGAAAATTTTAATTTGTAATTTTCTCTGTATTATCATTTTTAACCTTCCTGTTCCAACAGTGAAACCCAACATTCACTAAACACTGAATTATAAGTTCTCAACTAAACATTCAGATACTGAAAAATTCTATATACAAATGGAATACCACTTTTCATAGGTAAATGAGAAGTAATTTTGCTATTATCAGAAGACTGATGAAATCAAGAATATTTTTAAATGAACAGTTTTTAGGCTTTAAAAGAAAATCTTTATTACTATTATATTTATAGCCATATAATTGTGCTATGAATACATTCGTGCTTCCCAGGTGGTGCTAATGGTAAAGAACCCACCTGCCAATACAGGAGACATAAGAGACAAGGGTTCGATCCCTGGGTCAGGAAGACCCCCTGGAGTAGGAAATGGCAACCCACTCCAGTATTCTTGCCTGAAAAATCCTGTGGACAGAGGAGCCCAGCAGGCTACAGTCCATGGGGTTGCAAAAGTCAGACAGGACTGAGAAACTAAGCATGTACGTAATCTGTAAAGCAAGGTATAAAGTGTGGCAAATTTTACTTAACCTCATTGAAGGAATGCCAGTTTCCCTACTTCCAACAGTAATACACTTGAATAGAATGGCCTATTGACCACAGAGTGGAAGACTAACATACAGTGACTAAACAATGCACTAGATTAAATAGTGAATTAATATCCATCAGTAGTTTAGCCTTGATTTCCAAGTATGCTGCACTTCTACCACACCATTATCAGGCAATAATTGCTGTGTCAGAGAAAGCAGTGGGGATGATCCATACTTCTTTCCATTCTCAAGGGTGAATATGCCATACGGAATTTAATAAGGGACAAAAGGGTTAAGTTCAGAAGAAAACAGTTCATCAAAAAAAAAAAAAAAAAAAAAAGGATATGCGAAGGACCACACACATTTTCAAAGTAGCATCTGGTTTATTAGTCAATGTTGCTCAGGCATGATATCAGAATTCTTTCATGCCAAGAGCCAGAAAACTCAAAGGTAACATTAAGAGCCAGCTGCTAAATTCAGGTTATTATATGCCTGATAGCAGGAGCAGTAGAATAATTAAGTGGTTTCACTGCCAACCCATCGACCAGACCACTTCTCTACATGTCTGTCTATCCACTTGCTGTATACTGTGTGTAATTGTGTACGCTTTTGTATGACAAATGTGTGACATTCAAGTATTTAGTCAGTTTTAACCTTGAAGATAATGACAAAACATCAGTTATGCGTACATCTTTAAAATTTTGGTTGAACCAATTGGGTAATATCCAAAGCAATTTTTCATGAAGTTGCCATATTTTTCTGTTTAGAAATGTTTGCAATTTGTCTCTGCTGGGAAAATAACACAACACTATATTTCTGTGGATATGTGTGCCATGTTCTGGAGATGTTAATATCCCAAAATAATTGCAAGACAGTATAAGAACAATACAGTGTCCTGACACTTTAGTCAGAAACAGTATAGAGATATGTGGTCTGAAGTTTTAGAGAAATCACAGTCCTAAAATACCACTTATTTGGCTTAATTGTAGGCATTGAAGAGGATCTCTGTGTAAAGTAGTGGACAGTTGGAATTAGAAAAAAACTTAAGCCAGAAGCCTTTTAACTTGCTGAGAAAAGACATATATTAGGTTGTTAACTCCCAACCTGAATTTCCCACCACAAAATCTATACCTGCCCACAGGTCCTCCCGTCTGCCTTCAACTTGGCTGCTGTCACAGTGGGAGAAAGACCACCCTTCCTATCTCCAGCCAGCTTCACCCATGTGCCCAGTGAACCCTGTTCCCAGTCTCCTCCTGCGAAACTTGGCAGTAGTGATCGTCTCCTCTCTCCACTCCAAATTCTCACACTCATTCCCTTCAAACAATTCTTCCCATCAGCTTTCCTTTTGACACATTGAAACGTGCCTAAGTCATGTTTATTTTCAAACACACAGCCGCACACACACACACACAGCACCCCCCCCACACACACACAGTCACACACACACACAGCATTCTCTTGTCTTAATCTCTTTCACAGCCAAACTTTGTGAACCCTGTTTTCTCAGTTTTTCTCATTCCCTGTTCACTGGCTTCCTTTTAGGAAATATATTAAAATATTTCAAATCTGTCCATGTTTCCCAAGCTGTTCCAGTCTGAATCCCACTCTGCCTAAATTACTCTTGCTGGGGCAACCAATGACCTTCGTGTTGCTAATACCAATGGCTGTGTTCAACCTGTATCTTATTTGCCATCTCACTGTTCCCAAAGAGTTGGACAGGACCGTGCGACTAAGCTGCACGCAATTCAGCACAACTGACTGGTAGCCTCCTCCCCAGATGAATGTCCCCCTCTTCTCCTGTTGCTTTTCCATCTTCTCCACCTTTCCTTCCCCGTCTCCTTTAGCCTCTGTTATCCTCCTCTACACATGTATAATTATTTTTAAAATTTTTATTGAAATAGAGTTGATTTACCATCAACTGTAGTTTCAGATGTACAGCAAAGTGACTCAGTTATACTTATCTATTCTTTCTTAGATTCTTTTCCATTATAGTTTACAAAATACTGAATATAGTTCTCTCTGTGCTATACAGGGTCTTTGCTGTTTATCACTTATATATATATATATATTTATTTATTTAATAATTTAGGTGCACTGGGTCTTTTTTTTTTTTTAGTTGTAGCATGTGGAGTATTTTTTTTAAAATTTTTTTTAGTGTAGCATCCAAAATGAACTCCTAATTGCAGCATGAGGGATCCGGTCCATGTTGTTGCAAATGGCATCGTTTCATTCTTTCTTATGGCTGAGTAATATCCCATCTTGTATAGATGCCACATCTCCTTCATCTGTTCTTCTGCTGATGGACACTTAGGTTATTTCTGTGTCTTGGCTCTTGCGAATAGTGCTGCAGTGAACACTTGGAGAAGGAAATGGCAACCCACTCCAGTATTCTTGCCCGGAGAATCCTGTGGATGGAGGAGCCTGGTGGGCTGCTGTCCATAGGGTCGCACAGAGTCGGAAACAACTGAAGCGACTTGGCATGCATGCATGCATGAACACTGGGATGCATGTATCTTTTCAAATTTTAGTTTTCTCTGGCTGTATGCCCAGAAATGGGATTGCAGAATCCTATAGTAACTCTACATTAGTTTTTTTAAGGAACCTCCATACTGTTCTCCATAGTGGCTATACCAATTTACATTCCCACCAACAGTGTAAGAGGGTTCCCTTTTCTCCACACCCTCTCCAGCATTCATTGTTTTCTACTCGTGTTTAAGCAGGGGAACTTCTCGGCAAACTGCATGAAGCATTCATTTTTTGTCTTTCATAGCTCCCACATCCTTGGCAATCTCAAGCTCTTCTATGAGTCACATACCCCTTGTGCACAGACAACTCCCAGCATATATACCAGCCCAAACCAACATTCTGAAATCCGGAACCTTATATCCAATTGACACTTCACCATCTCTACTTGGATATGGCACAGACAACTGAAACTCAACATGTCTAAGTCTGAACTCATTTTTCCACCCAACCCTTCTTTCTGCCAGTGTTTCCTTTTGAAAAGTGCATCACATACTCCTTGTTGCTTGTGCCAGAAATCGGGGAACAAGGTTGAACAAAAACACAGACAACAGCAAACCAATTGTTCAAGGTTTATTTAGTGGGTGTATTAGTCTTCTAGGGCCACCATAACAAATTACCACAAACTTGGTGGCTTAAAACAACAGAAATGTATATTCTCATAGATCTGGAAGTAAGATGTCTGAAATCAAGGTGTCAGCAAGGTCACGCTCCCTTTGAAAGCTTCAGGTGGTTAGGGATTGAGTTGCCTCTTCTGCCTCTTCCAGCTCCTGGTGGCCCCAGGCGTTCCTTGGCCGGTGGCTGTGTAACTAGTTCTACTTCTGTCTTCACATGGTCCTCCCCTTTGTCTCTTATAAGGACACCAGTCGTTGGATTTAGGGCCCACTCTAAATTCAGGGTGATTCACCTCCAGATCATTAACTAATTACATCTGCAAAAACCCTGTTTCCAAAGAAAGTCACATTCTGAAGTTTGGAGTGGACATGAATTTCTGGGGACACTATTAAACTTACTACCAGAGAAGTGGAGAGGAACAAATTTCATAACTCTAAAGATGTAGATAGGAACATATTCACTTATTAATTCACTTCCACTGGCCAAAGCAAGAAAATGTTTTAGGGGAAAATAACAAAATCTCTTCACTTTTCTCCAGTTTTCGTTCTCCTCAGCCATTTTTGTTTTCCCGTGCTCCAAAAACTTAATCATTTTTTATTTTGGTAAATGAGAAAATACTTAAATTCTTATAATAAACAGAAAAACCAATGTATTCCATTAAACAGTGTTAGGCCTAGTTGGTTTTAAGATTTTAACTGGATCAAAGGGTTAATTTTCAGCTGACTGCTCTGAAACAGGTTCCGAGTGTTGTTCAGTCACTAAGGAGGAGAAACCTGTGCTAATGCAGGATTTTTGTTTTTCCGTCTCCACTCATGGGCACTGGATACTTCAGCACTGAATAGTGGGCTGTGTTTGCACTTTGCTAAGTTACCCAGTGGAGTTGTAAAGCCTTTGAAAGACCAGCATTCTGACACCTGCCCTGCTGGTCCTTCCAGGAACCTTGTCTCTCTGAAGTTATCCTTTTGACACTGCCTTCCCCTCATTCTCTACATCCAATCAAGTCCACTGCTTCTGCCTTCTAAATACCTCTCCAATGCATCCACTCCTCTCCACTTTCACTGCTGCAACCCGAGTCCAGGCACCGTTTTTGTCTGCTTGAACCACCTCAATAGCTTCCTAACTGATCACTCCTGATACATCTTTCACAAAGAAACAGCAGAAACTTTTCTAAATGCGAGCTTGATCATTCCACTCATGTTTCAGTACCATCCCATTCCTTTATTTTAGAGGCTGAACTCTTTACCAAAACCCTCATGGCACACTGCTTCTGGACCCTACAACTCTGTAGCTTCATCTCTTAGTTCACATGTTCTACAGAACCATGTTCCTTGATGGAGTCAGTCTCTCTCTAACACACCTCAGGGCCTTCACACATGCTATTCCCTTTGCCTGGTATATTTCTTAAGAATTTAAAAGCATGGGCTTTGTACTGCATTAGAGATCCTATTCTATTTATGAGCTCTATGACCTTTTGTCAATCTTTGAAATTCTGTAAGCCTCACTTTCTGCATTTTAAAAAAAAAATGTGAATGAAAGTAACATTCTCAAAGTTGGTGTAGGGTTCAAATATGAAAATGAATTAAATTTTTCCAAGTTACATAGTACTATATAAATCCTAGTTATAATTAGTACCATTTTGCTAATAGCACTATCCAGTTGAAGACCTTGAATCTCACTTTAAAGTACGACTTAAGGACAATGTTAACTTGACAGATTTGTATCAATATGTAAGTGCTTGCTGAAGGCTTTTTAAAAAAAATTAAAATTGATTGTGTTCTACATATGTGCCTATTATAATGATTCGTCAAGCATGCATTTTTCAAGCCTTTTTGGGGACAAGTTCCAAATTAGCAGAACCCAAATTAAAGTTTTATGTCATATAAGGGAAAATGAGGTGATTTCCTATACAGTTTTTTGTGCAATAGGGTGACCGATTTATTTTATCTTGGTTGGCCTGAGATTTTGGAGTCTCAGCACCAAAAGTTTCACATTCCAAGGACTCCCACCCAGGTCTCCTGCATTGCAGGCAGACGCTTTACCATCTGAGCCACCAGGGAAGCCCAGTTAATCACCCCAGTGTACCACTAATGTTCTTGATGTTCCTTCCACCTGCAAGAAAATCCTTTCTGTGCCTCAGCCAAGACTCCCATTCCTTCCTGATTGTATATTCAGGGGTTGCCTAACACACGTGAAAATGGTAGAGTCAGGGGAGGGATAATACTGCCTGACTTGGTCTCTTTCAAAGCCCTGACAATGCGAGTGATGCTAGCGGCTGAAGAGTCTAACCTTGGAGAGTTGTGAGCAAATGATGTGATCTGATAGCAAACCCTAGGTTCTGTAGCAACTACAGGGGCCAAGATGGCATCCTATTCTGTGGAAGCAAATACTCAGGGTGAGGAATGGGGACTTCCCCACTCCTAGGGATACATGGGAATTCTCCCAGGGATTCTTGCAACTGAGCAGGCCAGGCTTGTCAGCTATAACTCTTTCAAGTCTTGGTTACCCCATAGATGTTAAGCAGTGCAAATTAAGGCTATGTTGTACTCACTCGTTCTGCTGGGTACTGCTATGCTACCCACTGGGGGAGAGAGAAATGGGCTTAAGAAAGGGGAAGGACCGCTCATGCCACAAAATCACCATCCTAAAGTTCGGCCCCAGAAGATGGCAAAAGGCAAGGTTCACTGTCCCAGTGGCCATCAGGAGAGCTGGGGCAGAAGCCTGCCATGGAGGTCCTTAGGGGAAAGACAGTCTCCCGCCAGTGCCACACTCATGCATGAGTCTTCATGCCCTGCCTGTCCAGAAAGCAAGACATCTATAACTCTAGTGCTCAGTCTTCTCAGTTCTCTTCACAGCCATCTACTAGGTACTTACTATCACTTTTGAAACCCAGAATCACCATTTTTCCAGCTCCTGCCCTTTCCCAATGGCTTCCCTCTCCTGGGTGGCATCTCCTCTTTGATAAAATGTTTTCTCCCCTTATAGGCTTCCCTGCTGGCTCAGATGGTAAAGAATCTGCCTACAATGCAGGAAACCCGGGTTTGATCCCTGGGTCAGGAAGATCCCCTGGAGAAGGGACCCCAGTATTCTTGCCTGGAGAGTCCCATGACACAGGAGTCTGGTGGGCTACAGTCCATGGGATCACAAAGAGTTGGACACGACTGAGTGACCAACACTTTCACTTTTTCACTCTTTTCTCCCTTTACATTTGCCCTTTTAAGAGAAGCCATCCATGTCAGTGATTGGCTTGTGATTTCCTGTCTCCATTCATATTATGACCACTTCATCTCCTAAAGAAAAGAAAGCGGCCTTCAGTGCACTCTCTGGCTAAGTGCCCCTTTGGGTAGGGCTCACATTATATCTTAAGTAAATTATTGATAGAAAAACTGGAAGCATGGCTATAACGAAAACATCAGAACAAATCCCAGGTTTTTGTAACAGAAGGACTGACGTATTATTTTTGTTTGTTTGTTTGTTTTGTAGTCAAAGAATGGGATTTTTTTGTTCTTTCTGATCATGAACACCCTGGGTTGAGATCCAAGTACTAATTTTCTTTACAGTGAAATACGCTAAGAGGATTCAGTAGTGTCCTAGAAAGGGCTGTGGAGCCATTGACTTAAACACTAGGACACCACTGTCCTGGAGTCTTATGCTTTGTCAGGACTTAGCAATTAGTCTGATGCTATCTGTGGCTGCTGGCTGCTTGTTTGCCTTAATCCACAGTTTAGGCCATCCTTTTGTTTATTTTGGTTCCTTTAAAAAGGCCCTCTTTGTGGTCTTGGGCACTGTAAGTAGATGGAGTGAAACCAGGAGTTAATGTGTAAAGTTTTTCATCTTGAGAGAGTTTTTTTTCAGACTAACTCTGGGTCACATGTGTGTGGAATTGAGTTTTTGTTTGGACAGAATGCTTCAGCTTGGAGAGGAAGAACAGGAAGTGGTACATTCCAGCCCCCAGGCAGCAGCTTCTGCTTGTCAAGCCTTTGTGGACAATAAGGTCACAGACATTTAGTAAGGGTGGCTCTGGGAAGTAATTTACAAATTATGCTAAGAACAACAACAACAAAAAGCTTTCTTATTAAACTAAGAATGATATGAGCACGCTGCAGAATCAAGGTTGTAAAATGAGTTTCCTCCAATCCAAGTATCAGGAGACTTCGCCAATTAAAGAGAGACACTTCAAGTGGGAGGGAAACCAAGGACAGAATTGAAATCATCCTCCAGGCAAATTAGTGTCTCCTGGGCAAGAACTTGGAGGAGGAGAAAGTGGGCTGTGAAAGTGGGCAGCCAGCAGACAGAAGCAGAACACCGCTTTTAAGTTTCAGCCATGAAGCAACCATGGCGGGCAAAAGTGGCTATCAGAAAGTTTGTGCTTTCTAAATAAGGAAGCAGACAAAGAAGCCAAAAGACACGGCTGCAGCTATTACAGATGTAACCTGACAAATACATTCAGGTTAGAGAAAACGACTGACACCCTCTGGACTTTCCTGAAGCCTGGGATTCACAATTTCTTGGTATTAAGAAATCGTTTCCTGTTTGTTTTAGTCCATCTCTGAGGAGTTCATTCTTCTACTGGCGGGGACACCCTAAATGGGCTAAATCATGGATTGCTGTTCTCATGAGCCCTGACCCCTTTCCTGAATTTAGAAAAGGCAGTGCCAGCACTGGAGAGGAGACTCAGATACCATCTAGTGTCATGATGATGAGTTTGTGGTTAATTTAGCATGGCCCAGTTTCTCACATGGGCCAGATTATATAACCAGATTGTCAGTATCTTCCAAGAAAAGGGATGGTAGATAATGTACTTTCTCACTGTAAGCATACTTCATCATTCTAAAGTTCCATAAAGAATCTGCATATAGCTGAATTGTACAACTAACCAGGCCAAAAAAATCTTTCACAGGGTAAAAATGGAAGCTGTCAAGTTTATTACAAAGCACAACTGCTTGGGAAATTAATGAACTCTTATTAATGTTCTTTAAAAAAAAAAAAGGAGAAGAAGAGATAAATCTGTCAAATGAGACTGTTTAAAGACTGAAAATTGCCCAGCTTGCCCTCATTGTGCTCAAAAGATGGTAGCCTGTTCTTTCAGGCACACAATCTCCATCTAGCCTCCCAGCACGTTGCTTTATTATTAGTAATGCCATTTGTGTTTGAGCTAGGAGGAAATCCAATGTCAAATGAAAGGGGTTTCTCCTTTTTATGAATTAGCCTTTCTTTTGCCATGCCATCAAAAAGTGAGTACACTACTAATTTCCCAAATCTTTTCCAGGCTGGCAGTGAATAATTCAAGTAAATCACTGGATGCCTTTATCTCCGAGTGACTCATGCTACTGAGAGCCAGCTTTATGAGTCTGAAACCCAGCTAAGTTCTCACTGCTCCTTTGTCTTCTTACATAGCACAGCTAGGTTTAAGTGAATTCAAAAGTTGTTCTTGAACTATACAACTTGTTATTATTATATCCTGTAAAATTTTATCTGCCTGCTTGGTTGGATCTAAGTATTTTGCTGATATGATATCTTCTTGACAATCTGAAATGTAATCTTGACACAATTCTGAAAAGTTGTGACATATTATGGTATGTCCCCGTACTAAAGAACATCTGTTTTATTTTTTAAAGGAAACAACAAAGCTCAGTTCTCATATTCTCTGATTTTTTTTAAAGATTATATATAATATTTAGGAGAGTGCAGTTAATCACATTTTAATCTAATATTTTAGAAGATAATCTTACATACTCAAAGATGAACTTGCAAAAATAGCAAAGAAGGGATTCAGCCGTATGTCTTAACTGAAGTAACAAAATCCAAAACACTTTCTCAAACATGGGAAAAACATCTCTGCCCTTATAAAAGAAAAAAAATAGAATTTCATATTGAAACTGTGTGTCTCCTTTTATTAGAAAGATTTAAGGATTTGGAACCTACAGGTTGAAATTCCTAATTAGCAATATTTGTCTCTGAATCAAGGCTTACTTCCTCTGAGTTACATTCTGAAGAGGTAAGGATCCTGCAGTCTTCAAAAATCTTACAGAATTTTCCAATGGTTTGAAGAGAAATGTCAGTTTTAAGTGGTTTTCCTCATGTTTGATAAAATCATATTTCGTGAGTAAGCAAGCAGTGTGAAGTTAGTACCCCTCCAATCCTTTCATTTTGAAGATCAAAATCAAGTTCAACTGAAGAGCCAAACGATAAGCACTATCAGCTTGTTAAGCTGTCATCACAAACTAAGGACTAACTAATCAAAATAGGCTATGTGACCCATGAAAGAAGAGTATTCCTGATCCTTCCTTCTGAATAAAGATACTGAGTAGCTTGTATCTTAAATAACAAGTAGCAAATACTGCTGCTACTGCTGCTAAGTCGCTTCAGTCGTGTCCGACTCTGTGCGACCCCATAGACGGCAGCCCACCAGGCTCCTCCGTCCCTGGGATTCTCCAGGCAAGAACACTGGAGTGGGTTGCCATTTCCTTCTCCAATGCATGGAAGTGAAAAGTGAAAGAGAAGTCCCTCTGTCGTGTCTGACTCCTAGCGACCCCATGGACTGCAGCCTACCAGCCTCCTCCGTCCATGGGATTTTTCAGGCAAGAGTATTGGAGTGGGGTGCCGTTGCCTTCTCCAGCAAATGCTAATACTTAATTACTGTTGGCATTTGTCAAGTTCTGGCATTTGAGACTCTGATAGTAATAAATGTACTCATCACTCAAGAATTTGAAATGACACATCCACCACTTTCAATACATAGCTTATTAAAGCTAAAAACATGCAAAATAGCTATAAGAGTCAAGTTAAAAAACTATATCTGAGCAAACAGAACAAGGAGTTTTAGAGAACTTAAGCTGAGACAAAAACAGACAGATGGTTCATCAAAGTGCAGGTACTTACCAATTGTAAAACCTCAAAATGGTTACTTATGCCCTCTGAGCTTGGTTTTCACATATTAAAAATTGGATAGTGGATCTTACTTCAGGATGTTATTGTACATGCTAAGTAAGAGAACATATTTAAAGCATTTACTACATTCTTGACATATAGCAGGCATTTAAGTTGCTAGAAGAACTCTCTTACATAACCCCTATATTGTTGTTAATGAGAACTTCATCGTCATGGTGAACATTTTCAAACTAAGTATCCTTATGAAAGAGAAGTAAATTGCCTCTGGTAATACAGTGATTCCGATAGGAGGGCTAATGAAAAGTCCTTGTGATTGGCATTACATCATTCAAAGATCTCCAGAAACAAGATGATGGTGCTTGTGAAATCTTTTGTGCTACTATTTCCTATTAGGGCTATAAAACCAGGAATTCACTGTCCTGCCTTTCTCTATCTTCTTTGTATATTCTCTTCTGCCTCTTCTCTGTCTTCTTTGTATAAACAAGATTTTAATGACCTACATTAACCGTATTAGTATTGGGGGCAGCACAAGATTAAACAGATGCACTAATGAGAAAGAAAAAAATAACATGAGATGACAACATTTTAGTCACTGAGGTTCTTCAAAACAGGATGTTCTTTCCACACCACCTCTTCCTCTCATTCACGGAGGATGACGAGTTACAGTACTTCGGTGCCTGGCAACTTATCATCCCAGAAGGAACTTGGCATCCCAGAGATGTGTGTCGCACTTGTTCTCCTTGTGATCCTCCTCCCTGCCAGGGGTTTCCAGGGTGCTGACAGAGAACATACAACTTTCTCCCAAAGTATAGCTTAAAGTCTCCATGAGAAGGAAGAGTCAAAACTTAGAAGAATTATTATTATAAAGTTTCATTAAAGGAGCTGTAATTGTTAAAGCATCTTAAGCAGACAGCACGTGGAAAGAAATCACAAAGCACTGAAAGCTCTAGCAACGGTAAATCAAGGGATACTGGTACCTAAGAGCCTTAGACAAGACAAACTTCAGTATCCAGTCAATACTTGGCCTTTAGTCGCTTTTCTTAGTAGCTATTATGTGCAAGGTATTAAAGAAGCCGCATGGAATACGTTAGTATGGAACTGTCTTTAGAGTCTATGGTGGTGGATACAGACTCAGTAAAGATTCCTGATTTTGTAATACAGTAAAACACAGTCACATTTGTGGACCTAGTGTTATAGGATCACCGAGGGAGAGGGGCATAACGTTACTTGGGAGGAATTAGAGAAGAATTCCTGGTAGTTGTAGCACTGAATCTGAGTCTTAAAGGAGTTAGCCACTGGTAACAAGGGAAGGAAAGGTCATTCTGAGAATGAAAGCCCATATGAAAAAGTCTTAGAGGTTCAGTGCATGTGCAGGAAACAAAAACTAGTAGATTTGGAAACTTAAAGAGTATGGCAGAGGGTGGGGAGCAGGATGCAGCTTGTGGAGGATATTATTTTCATATTAAGAATCTTTTTTCGAAATTGATGTATGGTTGATTTACAATGTCGTGTTAGTTTTAGGTGTGTGGCAAAGTGATTCTGTTTTGTAAATATGTGCTATGCTTAGTCTCTCAGTCGTGTCCAGCTCTTGAGATCCATTGGACTATAGCCTGCCATGTTTCTCTGCCCATGGGATGTTTCAGATAAGAGTATTAGAGTAGGTTGTCATTTCCTCCTCCAGGGGATCTTCCTGACCTAGGGTCAAACCCGTGTCTCCTGTGTCTTCTGCATTGCAGACAGATTCTTTTCCCTTATAGTTTATTATAAATATTGAGTATAGTTCTCTTTGCTATACAGTAGGTCCTTGTTGGTTATCTATTTTTTATATAGTAGTGTGTGTATGTTAATACCAAACTCCTAATTTATCCCTCCCTGCCCCTTTCCCCAGTGGTAATCAAAAGTTGGTTTTCTATGTCTGTGAATCTATCTCTGTGTTGTATATATGTCCATTTTTTATCATTTTTTTCTAGATTACACATATAAGTGATATCATATGGTATGTCTTTCTCTGTTGACTAACTTCACTTAGTTTAATAATCTCTAGGTCCATCCATGTTGCTGCAAATGGCATTATTTCCTTCTTATTTATGGCTAATGTTCCATTGTGTATATATATACATCACATCTTCTTTACCCATTCATTGCTGATGGACGCCTAGATTGATTCCATGTCTTGGCTATCATGAATAGTGGTGCAGTGAACACTGGGGTGCATGTACCTTATTGAACTATGGTTTTCTCTGGATATGTGCCCAGGAGTGGGATTGCTGGATCATATGGTAAGTCTATTTTTAGTTTTTTGAGGAAACTTCATACTGTTTTCCATAGTGACTGTACTGATTTACATTCCTACCAACAGTGTAGGAAGGTTCCCTTTTCTCCACACCCTCTCCAGCAGGTAATAGTATTTGTAGACTTTTGATCATGGCCATTCTGACTGGTGTGAAGTGGTACCTCATTGTAGTTTTGATTTGCATGTCTCTAATAATTAGCAATGTTGAGCATCTTTTCATGTTCTTATTGGACATCTGTATGTCTTTTTTGGAGAAATTTTCTGTTTAGATCTTCTGCCTATTTTTTGATTGGGTTGTTTTGTTTTAATATTGAGCTGTATAAGCTATTTGTATATTTTTCAAATTAAGCCTTGATGGTTGCATCATTTGCAAATATTTCCTCCCATTTCATAGGTTGTCTTTTTGTTTTATTTATGGTTTCCTTTGTTGTGCAAAAACTTTTAAGTTTAATTAGGACCCATGCATTTATTTTTGCTTTTGTTTCCATTACTCTAGTGGATAGATCCAAAAAAAATATTGATGGAAGTTATGTCAGAGTGTTCTGCCTATGTTTTCTTCTAGGAGTTTTACAGTGTCCAACCTTACATTTAGGTCTTTAGTCCATTTTAAATTTATTTTTGTATATGGTGTAGGAGAATGTTCTAATTTCATTCTTTTATATGTAGTTTTCCAGTCTTCCCAGCACCACTTATTAAGAGACAACTCTTCTCCATTGTATATTCTTGCTTCCTTTGTCACAGATGAATTGACTATTTGTTTATTTTTGTTTTTATTTCCTCTCCTAGAGGAAAACATGGGCACAACAGTCTTTGACATTAATCACAGCAATCCATCTCCCAGAGTAATGGAAGTGTTTTCACATTAAGAATCTTAAATGTTAACCTATGAGGCCTATAGAATAGTGTAGATGATGAAGAGTTGAGAGATTTAAGCAAGGGAATAACGTAGATCAAATTTGCATTTTACTTCAGATAAGATTTACTGTGCTTCAAATAGTATTGTGGATGATAGATTTGAGAAGGAGTAACAATTAGTGGAAGAAAGAACAAATAAAAAGCTGTTGCCTTAATCCAAGCAAGAGATGGTAAAGACCACAACTAAGGTCAAGATAGGAATGGAGAAAAGGGATTTATTCAAGAAATATTTGCATGCAAATCTAGCCAGTCTAAACATCTGAGAGGGTAAGGAATGTAAAGTGAAATTTTAGATTTCTAATTTGGATAAATGGTGAAGATACTAAAGGAAAGAGAATATGCGAAGAGGAGCCAATGCAAAAGAAAAAACAAAAATTCAACACAGTCAATTCTGTTTGAGAGGCCAATGAGCTATGTAGGTGGTAAGAACAAATAGGAAACTGCATGTGGAAATTCAAAACTTGAATGAGAGTTAAGACTGGAGATAGATACAGGAGTCATTAGCAGATAGGTACATGTTGGACTGTGAAGAAAGCTGAGCACTGAAGAATTGATGCTTTTGAACTGTGATGTTGGAGAAGACTCTTGAGAATCCCTTGGACTGCAAGGAGATCCAACCAGTCCATTCTAAAGGAGATCAGCCCTGGGATTTCTTTGGAAGGAATGATGCTAAAGCTGAAACTCCAGTACTTTGGCCATCTCATGTGAAGAGTTGACTCACTGGAAAAGACTCTGATGCTAGAAGGGATTGGGGGCAAAAGGAGAAGGGGACGACAGAGGATGAGATGGCTGGATGGCATCACCGACTCGATGGACGTGAGTTTGAGTGAACTCCGGGAGTTTGTGATGGACAGGGAGGCCTGGTGTACTGCGATTCATGGGGTCGCAAAGAGTCGGACACAACTGAGTGACTGAACTGAACGGAACATGTTCAATCAGAATGGGGAATTTTACTCAGGTGACTCTTATGAGAAAAGCAACTTGCAAAAGACATAACCCAGGGCTATGGCAACATTTATTGCGTGGGTGGAGGAAGATGTGCCAGAAAGAGGATGGTCAAAAAGATACAGGGATAGCTAGAACGATACAGCTTCATGGATCTTATAGAAGAGAGCTTCAACAAGTAAAGAATAACAGCACCAAATGTAGCAGGGGCTCAGCAAGATAAGGACTGACAGCATCCACTGGATTTAGTCATCAGTAAGATGTCAGGGACACTGAGGAGATGAGAGTATCAGAGTGATGGTAGAGCACGGCAGAATGGAGAGGCTGAGAAATCAATGGGAAGGAAGCAAGTGGAGAAATTTCATCACAGGACTATAAATCTATCATGGCACTGTAGGAAAACTGATAGGACAGTGAGTGCATATTTGACTACTGTTTGTTAGAAAAAAAACAAAGATTTACTTAATCACGTTCATAGATTGAAAGGAACACAGAAAGATCCATTTTCTTTGATAAATAACATTAAGTGTTAGTTGCTCAGTTATGTCCAACTCTTTGCAACCCCAGGGACTGTAGCCCACCAGGCTCCTCTGTCCATGGGATTCTCCAGGCAAGATGACTAGAGTGGGTTGCCATTCCCTTCTCCAGGAAATAACATCAAAGAGATCATAGGTTAATAAAAACTGAAAGAATTCAAAAATTCATTTAAAACTGTTATTTCTTCCCCACTAAATCTTTCATCTATATGCCTAGCAACCCTCAACTTGGCCTGATTGTACTTTTCCTGACTTTTGCAGCCAACATTTCTGCTGGCATTGCTAATAAGTCATGAATGCAAGTAACATAATGGAGAAGGAAATAGGAGGCGGGAAACAAGGCCCTGAAAAATTCAGCCTGGAAAATCACCTTCTGAAGGGGTCCAGGTTGGCTGGTCAGACACTGAGTAATGCCAAGTTGTCTTGACTGCTCTGAAATGTATCCAAAGTACAATCTCAAATGCTAAACACTGCAGAACCCCCCAAAAGCCATATGCTATAAAGTATGGGCTTGGTCCACTTAAAAAGGTTATTATTTTCCCGAGAGAGACTATGGTGTCTGTAAGTGGTGGCATGAAAGCAAAGCAATTACTTAATTATCTTACTTCCCAGCAGAAGATGACATCTAACCATTACTGTTTGACTGCATACCTTTCAGTATCATCCCTTCTCTGTGAACACCCAGGGGTGGTGAAATCAAAGGTGTTCTGAGAACACTCCTGGGCGTGTTGTACTGACTTTGGCAAGCCCGGGAGCTCTGCCTAGTTTCAGGTGGCAGACTTTCCGATTATTATTGTGATGGGAGTACCGGGGCAAAAGCAATGCCGAAAGGAAAACTCACTTTTGCTGCTTTTGGGTTATTTCACATGTTTTGCATAATAACTGGAAAATGAACCCCAAGAACTTCTTATATTTCTGACTCAGCCTTGAAGTGAAAAAAATTTTTATTGAATTTATTTTTTACAAGCTGACTTAAATTCTTTTGGGAGGAAAGGTAGAATATCCATAAACTTAAAAAAAAACAACAACAAGAATGCTCAGTTGTGGACACAGAAGTCAATCAGTGGCAAATTCAATGACAAATCAAAATACAATGAACAAACTGGGGCGAATATACAACATAAGGCTAGAAAGTTATGTTTTCCTGGTGGTTTCCAGCAGGGAGTGTCAGTACTTAGATCTCTTCTTTGATTTTGAAAGTTCAAAAGATTGAAAGTGGTGAAAATGAGGAGACCTATACCAAAACATATTCCTTGCCATCTATGGGGTCGCACAGAGTCAGCCATGACTGAAGCGACTTAGCAACAGCAGCAGCAGCATGAGCATCAATAATGAACCTTAATAGTTTCCTTACCTATTAAACTTCTACCCAAGTTTATCAATATTTAACCAGGTGTGCCAGCCTAATGCCTCCCCACAAAAGTCTGCTCAACTATTGCTTAGACACCCTAATATAGCCTAAAATTACTCATGATTTCTAGGAAATCATGATTTACATATAAATCAGCAACTTCTCTTCACTCAAAACCATTAAGGCAACTAAGAAAAGCCTCCAGCTGAACCTGCTGAGAAAGTTTTTTCCTAGACTCTGGTCTAAGTTAAGGTGGATACTCCATCTCTCCTGGCATCCACTTGTTTCACAGCTGACAGTGGTAGCTGAGATCCTGAATAGCTCAATGAAACATTGGACAATTGTTAAAGGTTTCAAAAGCTCAGCCCTGGGAATTTAATGTTTGCTGTTTCTAAGTTCTAGGAGGATGCTGCAGCTTCTAATGTTTAGCGTTAGACCTACTTTGTTAAAAGTCAAAGGAACTAAAACACTGAGTTTCACAAGTCACAGTCATCTTGGTTTATAGCTCAAAAAAAAAAAAAAAAAAAACTAATTGATAAAAGACTCTTACTCCTTGGAAGAAAAGTTATGACCAACCTAGATAGCATATTCAAAGGCAGAGACATTACTTTGCCAACAAAGGTCCGTCTAGTCAATGCTATGGTTTTTCCAGTGGTCATGTATGGATGTGAGAGTTGGACTGTGAAGAAAGCTGAGTGCCAAAGAATTGATGCTTTTGAACTGTGGTGTTGGAGAAGACTCTTGAGAGTCCCTTGGACTGCAAGGAGATCCAACCAGTCCATTCTAAAGGAGATCAGGCCTGGGTGTTCATTGGAAGGACTGATACTAAAGCTGAAACTCCAGTACTTTGGCCACCTCATGTGAAGAGTTGACTCATTGGAAAAGACTCTGATGCTGGGAGGGATTGGGGGCAGGAGGAGAAGGGCACGACAGAGGATGAGATGGCTGGATGGCATCACCAACTCGATGGACATGAGTCTGAGTGAACTCCGGGAGTTGGTGATGGACAGGGAGGCCTGGTGTGCTGTGATTCATGGGGTCACAAAGAGTCGGACATGACTGAGCAACTGAACTGAGGAAAAAATAATTACATATCAAAACTGTATTGCTTATTGACACAGTGAAAAATAGGAGTCCTGGATTCCTCATACCTCATTTATCTCTTTTCTAGAAAACTGTAAAATATGTCCAAGATAACAAAAGAATTAAGTCTAAAATTTATAGCACTTAAGCTTAAATTTTATATATGACTTGTAATATTAAAAAAACAAAAAACAAAAAAACCCTATCTTTTCCAGTACTGAGATGACAAGTTTTGGAAATCTGGGGACATTTTTCTCTGTTGGTACATGCTGCTGCTAAGTCACTTCAGTCGTGTCCGACTCTGTGCGATCCCATAGACGGCAGCCCACCAGGCTCTGCCGTCCCTGGGATTCTCCAGGCAAGAACACTGGAGTGGGTTGCCATTTCCTTCTCCAATGCATGAAAGTGAAAAGTGAAAGTGAAGTCGCTCAGTTGTGTCTGACCCTCAGCGACTCCATGAACTGCAGCCTTCCAGGCTCCTCTGTCCATGGGATTTTCCAGGCGAGAGTACTGGAGTGGGGTGCCATTGCCTAGATGCTAAATTAAAACATTTTAAAATTACAGAATTAAAATAGAAGTGTCCTTGCCTAAAGTCAGAGAGCACTAGAAAATAACAGACCATTATTCATGGAAGTTTTCGTTGGGAAGGTGAGAAGTGTGGAACATTCTTATGATCGCCCTTTCTTTGAAGTGAAGGAAAGAATACATCTTCAACTGACTACCTGGGGGAAAAAAGAGAAAATGCCATATTAGGAAAAAAAAAAATCTAAGTTGATATTCCTAACTTTTATTAAGGGTCTATATATTGTGCTAAATGCATTGCGTATACCAATGCACCAGTGCCGATAGCTTATATGTTAAAGAATTAATAGACCACGCCACACACATGCACACACACACACACACCCCTCATTGCAGCATGTAACAGTCCTGCCAAATCATTCTAATATCTATTTGCTCCCACTGTAATGAACACCCTTGTTCCTTCTCTCCTCCAAGCTACTAGCCCGTCCTTATTCCTCCACGGCTACAGTGACGCCTCTCCTCCCACTTCCAAGTCCTCAAATCAAACTCATGACTATAATTTCCCTGACCAAGAGACTGAAGTAGTATGGGAGAGAATATATAGTTGGCTGAATATGTAGGGGTTTTTTAAGCACTCAGAGCAAATTAAATGACACCTAACAGAAGGGAAAATCTGGTCTTTGTTCACACTATTATTTTCAAAAATGTAAAATTTCAGTAAGTTGCCAAATCATACAATGACTAACCAATGAGAAGCCAATAAAATATGACAGATCCTATGAGACTGGGTTGGAGAAGGCAATGGCACCCCCTCCAGTACTCTTGCCTGGAAAATCCCATGGACGGAGGAGCCTGGTGGGCTGCAGTCCATGGGGTCGCTAAGAGTTGGACATGACTGAGAGACTTCACTTTCACTTTTCACTTTCATGCATTGGAGAAGGAAATGGCAACCCACTCCAGTGTTCTTGCCTGGAGAATCCCAGGGACGGCAGAGCCTGGTGGGCTGCCGTCTATGGGGTTGCACAGAGTCGGACACGACTGAAGTGACTTAGCATAGCATATGAGACTGGGTAACAGTGAAAGCCTGAGGGACTTGTAGGTGTGTGCTTAAAGATCTCTTACCATCAACCACCTATGCCTATCATTAAAGATCACCTCAGATACTCACAACATTGAAGAGCTGTTTTTTTTTAACTTCTTTATTATTTGAAAAATACACTATATTCTTCCATACTGAAAAGTAGAAGGAGCTATAAAAGTAAAACCCAAAACGTTCAATGTCTTCCCTGAACATTCTATTTAATATTTGTATAAAGCCGTTTTTAATATAAGAAGGCCTATTGATGCCTTAGAGAAATAGGATGCCTACAACAATCTTAGGATTTTGATTTTGAGCACAAAATTTCACTGTCTCTAGAGAGATTAAAAAAAAAAAAAAAGCTTTTGACTTTGTGGATCACAATAAACTGGAAAATTCTGAAGAAGATGGTAATACCAGACCGCCTGACCTGCCTCTTGAGAAACCTGTATGCAGGTCAGGAAGCAACAGTTAGAACTGGACATGGAACAACAGACTGGTTCCAAATAGGAAAAGGAGTATGTCAAGACTGTATATTGTCACTCTGTTTATTTAACTTATATGCAGAGTACATCATAAGAAACATTGGGCTGGATGAAGCACAAGCTGGAATCAAGATTGATGGGAGAAATAGCAATAACTTCAGATATGCAGATGATACCACCCTTATGGCAGAAAGTGAAGAACTACTAACAAGCCTCTTGATGAAAGTGAAAGAGGAGAGTGAAAATGTTGGCATAAAGCTCAACATTCGGAAAATGAAGATTATGGCATATGGTCCCATCATTTTATGGGAAATAGATGGGGAAACAGTGGACACAGTGGCTGACTTTATTTTTTTGGGCTCCAAAATCACTGCAGATGGTGATTGCAGCCATGGAATTAAAAGACGCTTACTCCTTGGAAGGAAAGTTACAACCAACCTAGACAGCATATTAAAACGCAGAGACATTACTTTGTCCACAAAGGTCCATCTAGTCAAGGCTATGGTTTTTCCAGTGGTCATGTATGGTTGTGAGAATTGGACTATAAATAAAGCTGGGTGCCAAAGAATTGATGCTTTTGAACTGTGGTGTTGGAGAAGACTCTTGAGAGTCCCTTGGACTGCAAGGAGATCCAACTAGTCTATCCTAAAGGAGATCAGTCCTGGGTGTCCATTGGAAGGACTGATGTTGAAGCTGAAACTCCAATACTTTGGCCACCTGATGCGAAGAGCTGACTCATTGGAAAAGACCCTGATGTTGGGAAAGATTGAGGGCAGGAGGAGAAGGGGACAACAGAGGATGAGATAGTTGGATGGCATCACTGACTCGATGGATGTGAGTCTGAGTGAACTCTGGGAGTTGGTGATGGACAGGGAGGCCTGGTGTGCTGCGATTCATGGGGTCGCAAAGAGTCAGACACGACTGAGCGACTAAACAGAACTGAACTGAGCTAGTGGGTTTAAAAACAAGAAGATATTTTTATTTTCCTGCCTTAGAAACTATAGAGGGATAGATAATGACCTTGTTTATTCCTTCTCATAGAAAGTAAGAAATTTTATTTAATTCTATTAATCCTTAATTATCTCATCCTTAAATAGTGATATTTATATCTTCTCCCTCTGCTAAACACTTAGAATCAATTGATAACCAGTTGAAAATGTGTCATGATATATCTTTTAGAGACAGAAAGCCTATGGCTCATTTCTAAAAGATCATACCTCTTTATTTACCTCTTCTTCCTTTTGGGTGGGCCCAGCTTCCTTAAAAACATCAGAAGAAAGGCATTAGTTGAATAATCAAGGCAATATAAAAACACCTAATTCCTGCCCTTCCCATTAAGTTGTGACTCATTCTCCAAGTGTGGTTGCTGCCTCTGGAAGTTAAGTATCACGTGCAGATTGCTCCCTTAGGGAGCAAATCCAGTATCTTCAACACGAGTGTATAAATAGTATAATTACAGCATTCTTTATGTCACACCACAGACACTGCAAAGCTATTCACATTATTTATTGCAAAGCTATGGCATTATTAGCTACAATTAGAAAGTAAAACTAACACTAGTTTAAAATATCATTTCCTGGTAAATCCAGATTTTTCAATAGAAGAAAATGATAGAAGGGAGAAGGGATGAGTTTGAGAGGAAAACTAATAAAGTTATCACTTAGTGAAAGGCTTTGATTGTTTTTGTTGTTTAGTCACTCAATCGTGTCCAACTCTTTGTGACCCCATGGACTGTAGCCCACCAGGCTCTTCTGTCCCTGGGATTCTCCAGGCAAGAATACTGGAGTGGGTAGTCATTTCCTTCTCCAGGGAATTTTCCTGAACCAGGGACTGAACCCACATCTCCTGCATTGGAAGGTGATTCTTTACCACTGGCCACCAGGGAAGACCAAAAATGAAGTATAAAGATGCAAAAGGAAATGACAGAAACACTGAAAATGACAAGAAATGGGTCCTTGGGAATTCCCTGGTGGTCCAGTGGTAAGATTCTGTGTTTCCAATGCAACGTGGGTTTGACCCCTGATTGGGGAATTAAGATCCTGTATGCCCTTCAGTGAGGCCAAACATAAAATAAATTTAAAAATTGTTAAACAATTTTTTTTTTTAAGGAAAGAAATAGGTCTTTATGAAAGACACAGTGCTTGGCTTCCCAGGTGGCACTAGTGGTAAAGAACCTGCCTGCCAGTGCAGGAGACAGAAGAGTCATGGGTTTGATCCCTGAGTCGGGGAGATCCCCTGGAGAAGGGCATGGCAACCCACTCCAGTGTTCTTGCCTGGAGAATCCCATGGACAGAGGAGCCTGATGGGCTACAAGCCATGGGGTCACAGAGTCGGACACAACTGAGTGACTTTCACTTTCACTTTTTCAGGCAAAAATTCCACGCAGGCATTGACTTGACTTGTTGACATTTGGATGAACCATTTGCTGCCATGTCTGAGTGCCTTACTTGATTTCCTCCCCAGATCAGAACACTGTCTCCACGGGCCCTGTGTGGCATCACCAGTGAGACATATGGACCAGGCTGGTCGGTGTCCTGAGTTGGGGGTCGGTGCAGGGGTGGGGATCTGCATCTCTGCCCCACACAGGCTCACACCTTCCCTCTCCTGTGTGTGCTTGCTATGCCCCCTTAAAATTGATGACAGGCAGCGAATCCACAGGGCACCTCCTTTGCAGAGCAGCTCAGAGTAAAGCAAACAACTAGGGAAGATATGGGTTTCAAAGTGCGGAGGCCTGTCTCTGTCCTCGCCTCCCACAGGGAAGCTGAAACCAAACCCAGTGCCTTGACGTTCCTGGGGGACACAAGCCTTGTAGTGCACTGTTGCCCAGCTCACTGGCTTCGTGTGTGTATGTGTGTGGGGGGGGGGTTCCAGGCCAAGCCCCTGAGACCTCAACCCCTTTTCTGCAGGCCCCTGGCACGCTGTGACCCCAAAGCCAGGAGGCCTAGTCCTGGCAGACAGCAGAGGTCACTATTGAAAAGATCTTGCCTGTCGGTGACTCTAATCTTTAATAGCTTTTAAGGGGCTTGGCCCTCTCGTTCATCTCTGTCTCCCTGGCTTGAGGGGAAAATGCTGCAATTGTTTTCCTTACAATGTCAAGGCCCTGCTTGCTGTCTTCCCCTTTTGATCAGCCACACTCAGTACACACTGAACTTTCTCCTCTGCCCTCAAAGTCCCAAGTTGCCAAGCCAATGTCTGCAAAGTAGTAGTACAGGGCATGCAATTTTAGCCACCAAAGCCATAGGAATGGACTATCTCAAGTTCTGCATTCTATTTCACACATTCTACAGGGATGGGGGAGCCTGGTGGGCTGCCGTCTATGGGGTCACACAGAGTCGGACACAACTGAAGCAACTTAGCAGCAGCAGCACATTCTACTTAGACACAGACATATGATAGTCTCCTATGCATATTTTTCAGGATGCTCCCCACCCTATATAGTCCTCAGAAAATCCTGCCCATGTATTTAAAAATTCATTACTTAAACCAGTGACACTGCCCCCCACCCTTTAATCAGCCATCACCCTCAAGTTAGCGATTCTGTATCCAAAGCCAGACTTCTGATATGAAGAAAGCTGTTTAAAGACTTTGATTCACATATAATAAAAATTGTGGAGAAAAGATGAAAGACCCTTTAAAAATGTCATTCTGGAAGTTTCCTTAATAGTATCCTTCCCACCTCAATCTTGCCCAGTGTTGGTTTATAAACACCAAGTTAAAATCCTTGCTCGCATGAAAAAGCTTTTAATCCTCTTCATGATCTTCTGAAAGGCCATGCTGAAACCCTAACCGCTGTGGGCCCAATACTATGCCCTTGACCGTCCAACCCACGCAGAGTAGATCAGTCTTTGAGAGCACAAGCAAACAAAGCAGGGAAAAGAGATACAAGTGCCCCACCTCAATTAGGCAAACTAGATCTTGTAGCTCTTCGAATTTTTTTTCTTGATCATTTGCATAATTGCAGTTCTTTTCTGAGTCACCTTGCCAGTGGAGACTTGGCGGCCAGCCCTGTAAATTGCTTTCATATAAATCTAAAAATCAAGAAGTAAAACACGTTGTTCCAATTAGCCAAAATCCAAGCCAGTTCACTGTTGGACGCAAACAGGACTTTCTAAAGACAGATAAAATCAGCGCTGATCACTTTCATATTCAACCCCTAAAGATAAGTTTGGTTTACTGTCCTCCTTCCAGCCGAGAGGGAAATAAAGCCTTAATATTCTCATTCAGGGTCACCGGCTGGGTTGTCCTGTCGTGGAGGTTGCAAAATAGACTGAGGTTGGGGCAGGTGGTGAAAGATGAAGGGAACAAAGCTTCCTTACTGTTACCCAGTCAGTCCCTGCCCACCAATAGGAGGCCTGGAGAGGACAGAGACGCAAAACTCACCTCCATGAGGGTAAAGGACAGACGTGCTGGAGAGAGGTGTGTATGCTGGCTGGCAAAGCACACTCTGATGTATATGTTAGTGATTGCTCGACTTGTTTACACTCATTTATGCTGCTGCTCTTTGTTCTTGAGTGAAGATAGCTCATCCAGCAGAGCAAATCTTTGTTTCTTATGAGCTCATCTGCTGCTGCAGTCTGCGGCCACACCTGTAATGATAATTATGGCCCACTGCTTGAGATGCTGTAATCCTTTCTAGTGAAACCAATTGTGAGTTCACAAACAGAAGTTACTTAGCAAAGAGAGAATGCCTGAATTGATGGAATCAGCTTCATTAGTCCTTTTTATCAGTTACTCTGGCTGTTTTTAGCCTTCATTAAGATTCAGGTGATTAATATTTTTTAGTAACATGAAGGAATCTTTACATTTTTCAAGGGAACTTTGATGTTAACAAACTATAACTGGGACACTCTGGGCAAGCATAATGAAGCAGTGTTTTCTAAAGAAAATAGCCTGATACTGAGAGAGAAAAGAATTGGTAAATTTGCACCTCAGATATTAAATTAAAGGAAAGAGAATCCATGTAGAATCACTGGAAGTAAACGCCTAAGAGATGGTGTCAGTAAATCATTATGTGTTGACTGTTTTGATCTTTCTTATGAAATGGGTATATGTTTCAACACTAATAGACTCCAGTATGTTGCTAAAATAATTCTGCAGCATGAATAATAGTCCACCATTAAGTCAGAGCTGCCAGATGGTTTTTCAAATTCTCTGTAATTAAAATGAAAAAATTTTAACACAGAACTTTTTTGTTTCAATTATACTGATTCTTAAGGACATGCAGGCCTTGTTCTAAAGTAACAGAGTTCCTTTTTTTTTTTTTTTCCCTTTCTGAAGAGGCATTGTTTCTGCTTGATATAATGTTCTCTACTAGATACTCAATAAGAAAAGGAATTTGTGATTATGGGCCTGTTTGCAGTTAAAATCTCTCTTTTTTTTTTTTTCATACTCAAAATAAGAGGAGTGGGTTTTTTAATCCAAGTACAGCAGATAAAACTTTTTTTTTTTCCTTTACAAGGTTTCATTTCTAAAATCTGAGCCCAAATATTACAGCCTTCAATTGGTCTATTGTATTTTAGACAGACAAAGGATTTAGTCAACTGCAGTGGCATTTCAGCTTTTTAATCCTGTTGCAAATTACTGGATGTACCATGAGATTTTTCTCTGGTGTATCAAATAAAATTCAACTTGAGAAAATAGAAGAGATGAAATGGAAACAAGTAAGGACATGTCTAGGACAATGATAATGAATTCGTTTTATGAGGTCCGTATTCATCTATGAAAAAATGTTTTTGGATAGAATGAGTGTGTTTTACAAAATATATATTCGTGAAGGAAAAAACTGCTTTTAGTAAGAAGGAACCCCAGAGTTTTACAACTAGCAATCAGCGTTGCCTCAAACAGTGGTTCTCAAAGTGCGGTCCCTGGATGGGAAGCACCAGCATCACTTGGGAAAGTATAAGAAATGCACTTTTTCAGGACACACCAGTGACCTGCCTATTCAGAAACTCTGGGGCTGGAGCCCTGCCGTCTGTATTCTAACATGCCCTTCAAGTGATTCTGTTGCCCACTCAGGGTTGGGAACCACTGCCTTAGACAAGTGCAGCGGCTTCCTATTCAACCTACTTACCTCCAGACTTCCTTCCCCAAAATTATTCTCCATGCTGTTGCCAGGATGCCCCTCAAAACTACTCATCAATCCTGCCAGCCCCTTCTTTAAAACTCTTTCCCAGTTCCGCATTGCTCTTGGACAGATTATTCATGGTATTCAAAGTTCTTTACCCACTGGTTCTGGGTTAGCTCTGCAGCTCCATCTCTCCCCACTTCCCCTGATCACTCCACTCCTCCCACACCTGCCCATGTCCACACAGAGGCACACACCTCCACAACCTACCCACCCACAAAGTTTCAGTCATTCTGATCTCCTTCAGTTCTGCAGGTACACTACGGGCTCCTTGTCACCCGTGGGCTCTGGCCGTTGTTCCTTCCTCCTGAAATGCACCTTGCCCCTGCCTTGTCGCCCACTTTTTCCTGCCTTTCTATATCTAGATCACTTGTTTTCATCCTTCAAGGGCTTGTGTTGATTCTTACTTATCCCCTCCAGGAAGCTTTGCCTGAACACTCCCACCCATGCCTCAGCTGGGTTCCTTTAACAGGTGTTACCACAGAATGTTCTATATACTTCTATCATTGCACTCACCACCCAGAATTACTCATTTGTCTTTTTTCCCCCTGACTATAAACTTCTAGATGGGAAGGGTTCGGATATCCCAACATCTAGCACAGGACTTGGTTTATAATAAGCATTTAATAAATCTGTCTTGAATGAATGAATGTTTTCTTTGGTACAAAGATGAACAGAATTGGGTCCAGAGAGGTCAAGAGGCCTGACACATCTACTTCATTGGCATTAACACCCTGATCCCCATTAATAATGGCTCAGTGTTCTTGTCATTAAATCATACTGTTTTTCAGACCCTAAGAAAACTCACCCCAATTATTCTTTTTTAGCTGCTCTACTCTAGAGAGAGAACTGGGATTCAGCAGTCTTTGGGACTCAATTTGTAACAGTTTTACTCACTAGATTATGATTTTGTGGTAAGATATTCTAGGGAAGGTGATACCAGGAATCCTGACTAATCACTTAGTATTCAGTTCAGTTCAGTTCAGTCACTCAGTCCTGTCCGACTCTTTGCGACCCCTTGAATTGCATCACTTAGTATATTACCTCCAAATTCTCTAGCACACACAGGCCATCTATTGGCTGCAACACACAGGATTCCTCAGATCTTTGCAAGATTCCAGTGCTCTTCGACTTGAAAGATCCTATAAGATAGCTAAACCGGGAAAGTCACCTCATGTAGTGGGTGAGAATATGGGCTCTGGCTGAGACTGGTGACTCCGCTCTCGCCCCCACCCCATGCTAACTACTGTGACATGTGCGCTTCGGTTCCCTCATCTACAAAGTACAGGAGAAGCTGCTCTTAGCATATGGCACCGGTGTGGAGACTAAAGGAAGGTGATTAATTGAATGCATTTAGCACAGTGGAATGTAGAAAGTGTTTGAGAAATATGAGCAAAATTAAAATTGATAAGATGTTGGGAAATGTAGTGACTAGTTTCAGCAGAGACCAGACTTATGGAAAAGTAGAAATGCAAGTTAATATCGACTTTAGGCTAAAGTTTAACTAAAGGAGAGGGCATTGTTTCTTATATGTGTTATTTTGAAATTTTTTGTCTAGCAAAGGAGATACTATGATAAAAGTCAGATCCCTAAAGTTCAGCATTAACATAATGGCACCATTTTTTTTCCACTTTATTGAAGTATAATTGACATATAAAATAGTAAGATGCTTAAAGTGCACATTGTGCCAATTTGATATATATGTACGTTGTGAAAAGATTCCCACCACCGAGTTAATTAACACAGCCATCCCATATTTAACCTTTATTTGTTGAAGAACAATAACATTCTACCCTCTTAGGAAATTTCAATTATATGCAGTGTTATCAACTGTAGTTGCCATACTTTACATTAGATTCTTCGACTTTATTTGTCTTACAGGTAAACATCTGAATCTTTTTACCAACCTCTCCTTATTTCCCCCAGCGCCCTCCAGGTACCCTGGAAACCACTTTTCTGTTTCTGTGAGTTAGATTTTGTTTTAATTTAACATATTAGTGATACCATGCAGTCAGTATGTGTAAACTTTCCTTGTCTTTCATTTAGCATAATGTGTTTCACTTAGCATAATGCCCTCATAGTGGCACTTTAATGTAAATTGTTTGTTAAAGGCAAAATGTTTCAGCATTTAAAAATTTTCTCCCTTTTTTCATTTGCCAAGATTGAACACACTATTAAGATCATGGAATTAAGACAACCACAGTATTTTTGTTTTTCAGAGTACAAGTGCTGTGCACAGGTTTGAGTGTAAAAGAATATGGTAGACTAGTCCAATTAAGATTCTAATTCTTCCTGCTTTCAAATCATGGTCAGCTCATAATCTTACTCTGTACCTTTTAGAATAATCTAAGCATTAAAGCCTCTCTTGAATTCAGTGGGAACACTATGCCCAGCCAGGCTTCATGGAGTACAGTAAGAAAAGAGACAGTCCTACAGTGAAGAATGGAATTTTCAGTTGTTCTTAGATGATGGCATTAGGAAGGATTCAAAGAAGGGATTCAATGAATTAGGCCTGTAAGAATGAGTTGCAACTGGCCCTTGGATAGAGAGGCCCTTGTTAGAGCTGACACTCTGCTTTTATATTCTCCAGTGACTTCTGAAAGATAGTGTATACACTGCTTCAGAAGGATCAGGAAATTCACTGGTTTCATTAAGATGTTAATGTGTCAGTAGACATGCTCACTGCATAATTAAAAAGAATCCAAACCCCTTTCTATTAATGAACAGATGGCCAATTTAATTACAAAATTGTTAAGCATTTGTTGACTGTGCCTTAATTCTTGATGCAGTACTAGGGCTTAGATGATCAAATACATACTCTTTATCGAGTCTGTATTTTAAGATAGAAAAATCTGGCTTCAGCACTTACTAGCTGGGAAATGTTACTTAACCTCTCTAGCTTTCTGATGTGTTGAATGGAAATCTGTAAAACTGTACATTGTCCTTAGGTCTGAGAGTTAAATGAGATCATCTCTGTGAAGAGGGAAGCATAGTACCTGACTGATAGGGCTCAGCAAACATTAGCTATTATAATACAAACCCATTGTTTCAAATCTATCATTGGAGGTTAAAAATGTGGAACGAACACACACACACCCAACACACACACAACACACAACAGACACACAACACACACACAACAGACACACACACCCTGCCTGTCCCAATTAAAATTTCAGTGGAAGCTCAGAACAAGAGGCTGACATGATGGGGGCTATAGTTCCGTTTCTCCTGGAAGTTCCATGACACATTTTGCACCCCAATATGCTTGCACTCAGCTGAGATGGGGCAATAATATTCTGGAAGCTAATCAGCCCTTCAGAGAAGAATGATTGATCTTTGTGACTTTTCTGTCTTTCACTTGAGGGCCTCAAGAACACACCTTAGCCCCCCATCTCCTCACTCTCCTGGTCTGACCTACTCTACCTTTCTCTTTCCCTCTCACACCTGATCATGCTCAGCACTCTCTCCAGATCTGTGTTTTTGCTCTTCTCCCACCAGCTTTCCAAGTCCCCACCTCTTCTTCTCATGTTTTCCCTTCCATCTTCCTCCCCTTCCACTGCCAGCACCTCATTCTAAGAAGCAGTGCCTATAAAGTCTTTGAAGAAAGCTCAGCTATGTGTATTATGTCTCATGCACACAGAAAACTGGTTTGACTGATTAATTGGTCATTGGTGCAGTCATTGGCTGATGGAGAGCTAGAGAGGAGAAAAAAGAGGGTTTACTTCAGCTCTCCATGGAATAGGGGCCGTAAGATTAGTGACATGTCTGAAATTAATTCAGAAGGATAACAACAGATTGAAATAGACTTGTTCATTCTGTTCTGCAATTTGAGATAAATGAGTCTTCCTTGGTGCCCAAAGAGGATACTGTTCTACAACAAATTTGTACAGCAGATTCCCCTGCAGGGTTTTATAGACTGGAAATGAGAATCATTTAAGAAGGTATTGGATATGCTGTGACTGGTGAACGTGAACGTGAAGTCGCTCAGTCGTGTCTGACTCTTTGCGACCCACCAGGGTCCTCTGTCCATGGGATTTTCCAGGCAATAGTACTGGAGTGGATTGCCATTTCCTTCTCCAAGGACCTTCCCAACCCAGGGATCGAACCCGGGTCTCCCGCATCATAGACAGACGCTTTACCGTCTGAGCCACCAGGGAAGCTGTGACTGGTAGATCATATTAAATTCACCTTCTTTGACCAACCTCTATGCTGATCTCAGGGTGAAATGATAAATTACCTTTTCTTCAGAACCCTATTTTCTACTCTGGAAATACATGGAGCCCTGGATTTTTCATTTCATGCATCTATCCAAAAATGTAAAATATTGTGAGTCCAGAGTTATAGAATGAAAATGTGACTTCAGATAGACTAGTGAAAGGATAGAGGGTAAAGACTGAGATGTGTAATCTGTTATTGTTGTGATTACCCTGTAGAAATCATTTGACCTGTCTCATATCAAAATGCCGCAGGCTTCACTTCACCTCTGAAAGTCATGACTGATGGGTTGTTTGGTCACATTTTCTCAACTTCAGAAGAAAATTTCAAAATTTTCTTCATTCTGTTATATGAAAGTGAAAAGTGAAAGTGAAGTCGCTCAGTCGTGTCCGACTCTTCGCGACCCCATGGACTGCAGCCCACCAGGCTCCTCCATCCATGGGATTTGCCAGGCAAGAGTACTGGAGTGGGGTGCCGTTTCCTTGGATGACTGCAAAACAGCAGCGTGCACCAATGTAACCAGTGATGGCATGACCCCTAAGCTGCCAGCAGCCATGGCTGGCAGCATTTTCATGGCTGGCACACCCACAGGGAGGTGCCTCCTCACATGCTGTGCGGTGAAGGTTTCTCTTACCTGTGCATTCAAACACCTCGGGTCAGAGCAGGGTCTCACCATGCCTTTTACTTTTCAATCGTCACTTTTGAAGTCAGCCTTGCTAATGTACAGTCCTAAAGAAAACTCTAGAGTCAGTATTCAGGAAGCTAGTTGAGGTCTTGAGTTTTTGCTTTTGTTTTCTTCTTTAGACTCAGTTATGCTAGACAATTATGTTCATGGCATAGAGGAAAGAAGAATTAGGAATTTAGCCAATTACTAAAATTAGTTGCTGTTTTAATTGGATGCATGTATTTATTAGACATCAGAAATCTCTATCAATTGCAATTTCCCCCCATTAGAAAGTATCAAATTTGACATATTTTTTAAAATCACAAATGTCTTATTTAGATTCCTGGCTTTTTCTCCCATAATGAATTAACTATAGTTTTCGGATTTTTTTTTATGGGAGGGGGTTGATTTGTGAGTATAGAACAAACAGACCATCAGAAACTTTTAAAACTTTACAAACCATGCATAAAATAGACATGGGAAGGAACTTTAAGCTTTACTGGATTTATTCAGCGGCTTCCACGGCTTCCCCCAAGGAACTAAGATACAGGTGTGACTATGTTTATTTGAAAGAAGCAAAATTATGTTAAATAGATACTTTTTATCTTTTAGGAATCATAGAGTTAGACGTGATACTTTTTTCCTTATATGGATTTAATTGATACTGCTATAAAGTCCCTTTGTATAAAGATGCAAATAAAATCACAAAATGTAATGAGAGAAAACAAGATTTATAAGTGTGTCCAGAGAAAAAGGATCGTCCCTCCCTCTCAGGAAAAAACAACTCCTTCAAATGAAACATGAACCATGCCATGGTCAACTGATTAGAACTGAATCTAGGAAGGCAGTGAGGCAAGATAACGGACTCTGGAGGGCAACACCTCATTTTTGTCTCTACATTTTCCTGCCTATAGAGAAGTATAAACCACCCCAGAGATAGGGGAAGGCTTTGAAGAGCTGCAGCAACCTACTTTATAGACTTAGCATCTGAATTCAGAATCATGAAGTATAGCACACTGCTATGCCTGGCTTTGCAAATTTGATCAAACTTTTAAGTAAAAGTAGAGAGATAGGAAAAGACAAGTGGCTTAAAGATAGCTGTAATATTGGTAGATTCTTGATCAGAACCTAAATTCAGAATTAAAATATTTATTTTTCAAATGCCTGGGGCAGTGGGGCCAACAAAAAGCCTCCTCAGAAAAAAATGATGAGGTTCATTGTTCCCACAGTTATTCAACATCCAGCATATGAAGAGCTCAGAGAGGTGGCCGACCGTGGCAGTCGTTTCAACAGTAATACAAAGAAGCCAAATTTAGTGCTGTGTCTGAGGTCCCATAACCCAGTCTAGGAATGTGTTATTTCTTTTTCGATTCTTTTCCCCAAATGATTGTGGGGTTGATTTCAGTTGGCTTCTAGATCACCTTTCCAGCTCCTGTGTCCTCCTGGGCTTCCTTACAAGGGCACATCTGGGGTTCTCACCTGTGAATACCACGTATCTTCCTATTTTAAGATTGTGTGGTTGATGTTAGTGCTACCCTAAAGAAAAGTGGATCAAGTTTCGAAGCAGGAAGAACTAATCCATATCTGTTTTGTTACGTGTATTCTTTCCTGATTGCCAGGACGACAACTAGTGATTCTGATAAATTACGTATAAAACTAACACCAAACCAAATGAAACCAAAACCAGTACATTGATACTTTCTGATTATAAGTTTGATGTGAGAGAGCTAGGCCTGATGTCTTCTCCTCTATGAGTGTGCTTTAGTGGCAGTCTCTTAAGGGAACTTTGAGAGACTGTACCTGAACCCAAAGAAATGTTTAAAAGGCTGGGAATTCCAGGCTCTCTTTGGCATGTGATAAAGGTGTTTCAGAGCAGGTGAGTCTTTTATCCAATTTCATGTGTAAATATTTAGGTAGCTCCTTACCCATTCATAAATAAATTTATTATCTGACATTTTACAAAGCCATGTGAAAATCTCTAAACAAAGTTTTGATAAATATGCAAAGAGCTGATTTATCAAAGTTGAAATTAAAAGGTACCTCTGAGGTTCTATAGAGTTATGATCCCTAGTCAGTTTCTGAAGATGGCCTTGTCTGGAAGTTTTACACCCTTCTTACCCCTGCAGAGCTGTATAAGGAACAAATACATTAGGGCTGTTTCATTCCTATCATTTCAATAGGTGTATTGAAATTTCATTCCTATCATTTCAATAGGTATATTTGAAACTCAGTGGCCTGCCAAGACTGAGAACAATTAGTTCTCAGGTAATTTTATCTGATGTAACACATCATTAAAGAGAATGTATTCCATCCATTATCTTTGTTTTTGTATCAATTCTTTCTTCTTCCCAGCTCCCAAGGAGAAATAACATGGAGTCTTAAGTACTGAACATAATATTTGAGGTTCTCTTTACATCCAGTGAAGCATGGTCTTTGAGAATTCTCAACCCTGGTACTATACAAACTGTCTGAACTAAATGGATCTTGCCCCGTGTGATTTTTCACAATGCTTCCATTGATAAACTAAGATGTCAGCCACCAAAGCAAAGGTGGTGGTGACGTCATTGCTGATACAGTTCCACCAAATCACACACTCTAGGGAGGCAAGAAAAGTCAAAGTTGCAACATGCTGATGAAAGAAAGCATTGCAGCAGTGATAAGGAGACCAGAGAAAGCACTCGGATGCCAGCTGCTGAGCAGAAAGAGAAATCTATGCAACTACACTACTAGCCCTGTACAAATCCAAGCAAAAAATGTGACGGCGTGTTTTGGGAAGAAAGTGTTGCTTTAATAAAAGGCGAAAGTGCTAAGAAGTGAAATTTCAAATTCTACCACGTGACCTGGCAGGCAAAAGAAAGCTATTCTATTATAGTCATTCTGCAGTGCTCAAAATTTAAACTCAGGATATTGTCATCTTTATCAGCAATAAGGTATATGGCAGTAAACATATTAAAATTCCCCTAACTAAGGAACCTTCTGTCCTTCGCATCTGTCTGAATGGGTTTCAGAGTCTCAGAAAAGTGAGGAGATTTCCAGAAGCACACATCTCTGAATACAATAAGTTCTCTTTATTTTAACACTTAGATTCCTGAGCACAGGGGAGGGCAGTCTATGATAATTTGACCAGAAGTTGTCAGAAAATACAAAGAGCTTTAAGGAGTGGCAGATTCAGAGGGGCCAGTGAGTCCAGTATGGAAAGAGGGACACTCCCAAGCACATTGAGTACTTGAGGCTCCAGGACAGCTCTTCTTAACTTGGAAACGGGCGGTTATCATCACAGTGCTACCAGAGTGTATTAAAAAAATCCAAAGACTTTTAAAATTCATAAAATCCAACAAATATTAATTGGATGTCCCCTGTACCATGATAAGGAATACATAGCCTCTGCCCAGAAGTTGCTCATTTATAGCCGAGGAGACATACAAACAGGCAGCATAGCACAGACTGGAGCCATGACTAAACTTAGAACTTGGGGTGACAGAGAATAGGCGTCTTTGTTAGGAATGGCTTCCCCAAGGTGATGGAGCTTAAACCAGGGCTAGAAGGTGTGTCTAAGTTAGGTGAAGGAGGAAGCGGGTAGGAGGGCATACAAATAGAGGAGAAACAATCTGTATACGTGTGTAAAAGCAAAAAGGATATGACAACTTTGGGGAAAATGAAAGTTCAGAATTTGCAGGAATGTAGGGGACACCAGGGCTTCCCTGGGAGGTCAGCAGTAAAGGACCCGCCTGCCAATGCAGGAGACTAGGTTTCTGACCCTGGGTTGGGAAGATCTCCCAGAGAAAGAAATGGCAACCCACTCCAGTACTCTTGCCTGGGAAATCCTGTGGACAGAGGAGCTTGGTAGGCTACAGACCGTGAGGTCACAAAAAAGTCGAATGCAATGTAGTGACTAAACAATAGCAATAGGGGACACCAGGAAAGTGGCAAGTGAGATAAAGCTACAGATATAGGCAGGGACCAGTTCATGAATTCTTTTTCTATCTTCTTTTGTTTCTGTATAGAATTTGCTTGGCCTTGAAGGAACTAAATGTCTTAAAAATCAGACTTTGGTATATATAGTTTACTTTAACATAAAAATACCCCCAATTATAGAATTGATTGTAAATTTTCATAAAAATCATACTCAGTTCACTTCAGTCGCTCAGTCATGTCCAACTCTTTGTGACCCCAGGGACTGCAGAACAACAGGCTTCCCTGTCTATCCAACTCCCAGAGCTTTCTCAAACTCATGTCCATCAAGTTGGTGATGCCATCCAACCATCTCATCCTCTGTCATCCCCTTCTCCTCCTGCCTTCAATTTTTCCCAGCACCAGGGTCTTTTCCAGTGAGTCAGTTCTTCACATCAGGTGGCCAAAGTATTGGAGTTTTAGCTTCAGCATCAGTTCTTCCAATGAATATTCAGGACTGATTTCCTTTAGGACTGACTAGTTGGATCTCCTTGCAGTCCAAGGGACTCTCAAGAGTCTTCTCCAACACCACAGTTCAAAAGCATCAATTCTTCGGCACTCAGCTTTCTTTATGGTCCAACTCTCACATCCATACATGACAATTGGAAAAACCATAGCATTGACTAGACGGATCTTTGTTGGCAAAGTAATGTCTCTGCTTTTTAATATGCTGGCTAGTTTGGCCATAACTTTCCTTCCAAGGAGTAAGCATCTTTTAATTTCATGGCTGCAATCACCATCTGCAGTGATTTTGGAGCCCCCCAAAATAGAGTCTTTCACTGTTTCCATTGTTTCCCCATTTGCCATGAAGTGATGGGACTGGATGCCATGATCTTAGTTTTCTGAATGTTGAGATTTAAGCCAACTTTTTCACTCTCCTCTTTCACTTTCATCCAGAGCATCTTTAGTTCCTCTTTGCTTTCTGCCATAAGGGTGGTGCCATCTGCATATCTGAGGTTATTGATATTTCTCCCAACAGTCTTGTTTCCAGTTTGTGCTTTATCCTGCCCAGCGTTTCTCATGATGTTACTCTGCATATCATTTAAATAAGCATGTGACAATATACAGCCTTGACTTACTCCTTTCCCGATTTGGAACCAGTCTGTTGTTCCATGTCCAGTTCTGTTGCTTCTTGACCTGCATACAGGTTTCTCAAGAGGCAGATCAGGTGGTCTGGTATTCCCATCTCTTTCAGAATTTTTCACAATCTGTTGTGATCCACACAGTCTTCACCTATTTCTCAGTAATTTGTCATTAAAGATCAAAAACAATAACAAAAAATGGCAAAGCTTTCATCATGACTGATTCCAGGAGTAGGTACGTTTGAGGTTGTGTTAGAAAGGCCCCTTGTTCAGAAGTATATCGCATGGCATCTCATTGGTGTAGTGCCTGTCAGCAAAGCTCAGTTCCTCACCTTCTTCAGGTCAGTGCTCAAACGCCATCCTGATAGTGAAGGTTCCCGTGAAAACTAGCAATGCCTGCTCTCCCCAGACCTGCCCCCTTCGTACTTCCCTTCTCTGTTTCAGTTTCTCCACAGCGACTTATAAACTTTTATACACTTTGTTTGTGTATCTCTTTATCCTCTGTTTCCCATAAACTGTACAAAAGCAGAGATTTCTTGTTGTTTGCTGCTGCATCCCCAGGGTATACAGTGCTACCTGTTATATAGTAATTATTCAATATATTTTAATGTAATTGGATGCAATAGTTTTGAATATGCAGACAGAGCCTTATACATACAAGGACATCTAATCTATGACCAAGTTGGCAACACAGGTTAGCAGGGAAAGGATGAATGATGCAGTGAAGTCATTTTATTACCTTTGAAAGTGAAAATTGCTCAGTCATGTCTGACTCTTTGCAACCCCATGGACTATATAGTCCATGGAATTCTCTAGGCCAGAATACTGGAGTGGGTAGCCTTTCCCTCCTCCAGGAGATCTTCCCAACCCAGGGATTGAACCCAGGTCTCCCACATTGCAGGTGGATTCTTAACTAGCTGAGCCACCAGAGAAGCCCAAGAATACTGGAGTGGGTAGCTTATCCCTTCTCCAGAGAATCTTCCCAACCCAGGAATTGAACCAGGGTCTCCTGCACTTGCAGGCGGATTCTTTACCAACTGAACTATCAGGGAAGCCCTTACTCCCTTTACCCAGCTTCTCTTTTTCCTAAAGTAGCCTAGCATTGGAAGAGCTGAATCCCTACAAATTAAATTTTTTTTCGTCTCTGATCCTATAGATTATTCCCTTAATATCAATAAGACACAAAGCTATAGAACAAAGTGGGGCAATTATCCATACAAATTTTAAAATGTATTTCTTCCATGTGTGTGTGAGTCACTCAGTCATGTCCAACTCTTTGTGACCCCATGGACTATAGCCTGCCAGGCTCCTCTGTCCATGGGATTCTCCAGGCAAGAATACTGGAATGGGTTGCCATTCCCTTCTCCAGGGGATCTTTCTGACCCAGGGATCGAACCCTGGTCTCTCGAATTGCAGACAGATTCTCTTCCTTACATCATACCTAAAACTTAATTCGAAGTGGATTGAGGACTTGGAAGTGAAAATTTTAGAATTAAAACAAAATAATAGAATTTATTTTGAAATTCCAGATAAGGAAGAATTTCTTAAGCAAGACAGGAAAACTACAAATTATAAAGGATCAGATTAGTAACTTTGACTGTATTAAGATTAAGAGCATCTATCCATAATTTATTCAGTTCAGATCAGTTACTCAGTCATAGTCAACAAAAGGTCCAAAATGCAGTACTTGGGTGCAATCTCAAAAATGACAGGATGATCTTTGTTCATTTCCAAGGCAAACCATTTAATATCACAGTAACCCAAGTCTATGCCCCAACCACTAATGCCATAGAAGCTGAAGTTGAACGTTTCTATGAAGACCTACAAGACCTTCTAGAACTAATACCCCCCAAAAGATGTCTCTTCCATCATAGGGGACTGGAATGCAAAAGTAGGAAGTAAAGAGATACCTGGAATAAAAGGCAAATTTGGTCTTGGACTACAAAATAAAGCAGGGCAAAGGTTAACAGAGTTTTGCCAAGAGAATGCACTGGTCATAGCAAACACCCTCTTCCAACAACACAAGAGAAGACTCTACACATGGACATCACCAGATGGTCAATACCGAAATCAGATTGATTATATTCTTTGCAGCTGAAGATGGAGAAGTTCTATATGGTCAGCAAAAACAAGACTGGGAGCTGACTGTGGCTCAGATCATTAACTCCTTATTGCAAAATTCAGACTTAAAGAAAGTAGGGAAAACCACTAGACCATTCAGGTATGACCTAAATCAATTCCCTTATGATTATACAGTGGAAGTGACGAATAGATTCAAGGGATTAGATCTGATAGAGTGCCTGAAGAACTATGGACAGAGATTTATGACATTGTACAGGAGGCAGTGATCAAGATCATCCCCCAGAAAAAGAAATGCAAGAAGACAAAATGGTTTTCTAAGGAGCCTTATAGATAGCTGAGAAAAGAAGAGAAGTGAAAGGCAAAGGAGAAAAGGAAGGATATACCCATCTAAATGGAGAGCTCCAAAGAATAGCAAGGAGAGATAAGAAAGACTTCCTCAGTGATCAATGCAAAAAAAAAAAAACAAAAACAAAAAAAAAAAACAATAGAATAGGAAAGACTAGAGATCTCTTCAAGAAAATTAGAGATACCAAGGGAACATTTCATTCAAAGAGGGGCACAATAAAGGACAGAAACAGTATGGACCTAACAGAAGCAGAAGATGTTAAGAAGAGGTGGCAAGAAAACGCAGAAGAACTATACAAAAAAGATCTTCATGACCCAGAGATGGTGTGATCACTCACCTAGAGCCGGACATCCTGGAGTCCGAAGTCAAGTGCGCCTTAGGAAGCATCTCTATGAACAAAGCTAGTGGAGGTGATAGAATTCCATCTGAGCTATTTCAAGTCCCAAAAGATGATGCTGTTAAAGTGCTGCATTCATAATGTATACCTTTTTTTTTAAAAAGGAAAAGTTCAAGTCACAAACTGACAGAAGATATTTATATGCATATAACCAACAGAGGATTAAAATCAAGAATATTTAAAGAAAATCTACAGTGAATAGAAAAAGATGAATATGGCAATATGAAAGTGTACAAAAAAAAAATAAGTGAGTAACATTGTTATAAATCAAAGACATGCAAATTAAAACTACAAGAAAATAACCATGCTTTACTTTTCAGTTTGGCCACACTTTTTCAAAGTTGGAAAATATCAAGTCTTGGTGAGTTTGGAGTAACAGAGCTCTCATCCATTGTTTGTGGGTGGGTAATTGGTACAACTACTTAGGGAAAAAAAAAAAAAAGCCTTCTGACCCAGAAGTGTTCTTCTTGGCTAGATAACTTAGAAAAACTGTTGCACATGTATATCTAAAGACACATACAGGAATGCAGGATAGAAATTTTGCCTGCACCAACAAAATGCTGGAAGCAATTCAAACATACATTAATTATAGAATGGAGAAATGAATTTTACTAAAGTCACACACTGGAAAACTCTACCACAGTGCAAGGGAAGACCCACACTTCATATGTCAGCCTGCATGAACCTTAGAAACACAGCGCTGAATGAAGGAAGGAAATCACAGAAGAGAACATGTGACTCTGTTAAAATAATGTTCAAATCCAGGCACACTTAAGTAGTAATTTCTCTAGATATGTAGCAGAGTGATCCAAAAAAGCAATGAATTGTTAATGAGAATGAATTTAACGGTGTAATTGTTACCCCTGGCTGAGGGAAGCTGTATGGCCATAAGGGGGCAAGGGCTAACCTTTTTCTTTGAGGATTAAAACAAATTCTTAAATTCTCTTCCCTTGGCAAAACTTCTCTATATGAAATATTAAAACAAAGCAAAAAGATATGGCTTAGCTTGAGATTTCTGAGATTTTTGTAACGTGCCCTCCACCATGTAGCGTGCCCACCCTCTTCTCAATTCAACTTTCTAAACATGGTAGGCGTTACTGTTCTCCCCATGAGGGGGCTCAGTTAACTCATGGTTCCAGTGTGTTCAAAGTCAGAAATGACTTTGCTCCCCTTCAAAGTTGTAATTATGTAATACTTGCTTGTAAAGGAAATTGATGTGATCATGTCTGGCTAGCAGGAAATTAAGCAGATAAGTGGTCAGACCATTACACGCAAGCTCTAATGGACTGGCAGCTGGATACCTGGCTCCCTGTATCACAAGCCTCTGTTTTGCCGCACAGACTCTGGATTTTGTCTTAGTACTATTTTCATATCATCACCACATATCATTTTAATTACTGTAAAATATTTAAATTATGATAAAATATTAAAATAACTATTAAAAAGGAAAGAAAGCTTTTGCACAACTTCAAATGTGGAGCTTCTATTTATTGGCCAAAAGGTGCTAAATAACTGGAACAAAGAAATTTAAACCACAGCAACAACACCTAAAATGATTTTTAAAGTATTATTAGGAATATTCTATTAACTGCAGCCCAGATTTATAGCCATTAATTCTTGTAGAAGGAAGTATTGTCTCCCCTTTCTGTATTTGAAAAGGGAAAAAAATTCAGTCCATAAAAGCACTAGAATCGTCATTAAAGCTTCTTATGACTTAGGGAGTACAATTTTCATTTCTTCAAGTCATGGAAAATTTCAGTAGATAGTTTGTACTGCGATGAACATAAATACAAACATAAATCACTACTCTACTGTTATCCTTCAGATATCAAAAAATAAAAGACAACAACCTCCCCCTAACCACATGAATCTTAGCATACCGTTGCTGTATTTAGGTTTGGGGAGTTAAAATTCCTATTTTGGATTCACAAAAGAGATGCCTAAAAGGATTTTGAGAGGCAAACCCTACAATGAGATGAACTCCAAAAAAAATTGTTTTCAGCTTCTTTGCCAGTAATTGTGAGATCTTGAATACATATTTTTATATTGGGGGACTCTGTTTCCTTGTCTAGGCTCTCTCTCAAGGTTGCTTCTATTTTAATACTCTATGCTAAATTTCATAGTCTGTCTTTAAACTAAAAGACATACTATTTAAGGATGTAACACACGTATTTTGCAGGGGCAGGAATGGCTGTACGGTGAACCGTTAGAGGGTTCACCCTGCAATACTGGCTTTTTAGGATGTCTTATGCCCAGAAACTCATGTAGAGTAGGTGCTTCACAGCTGTGTTCAATAAATGAGTGAACGAATGGAGGAATAGTTTAAACTCAGTGAAGCTACCAAATCTTGTCATTTGACTGAAAATTCCGTGATTTTTTAAAATTCATTAAAATATTGTAGCAGATTCTATGCATGAGTTTTAAATTATGTGATTTTTCTTGGGAAATTTTTTTTAACTCTTTACCTATCCAGGCCTCCCGTGGCCTACCCACAAACCAGCAATCTAAAGAAATGGAGTTTCGAGACAGTTGAAAGAACGTGATTAGAAAGCAGATATTTACTTATCACATTAGCATTTTATTGGCCAACTGACATGCCTTCTACCCACTCACTAAACAATCGTGGGCATGTTAATTCTCCATCTTGGGTCTCTGACTCTTTGAAAACTGGAAATAATGATGTTGACCTATTTTTGAGGAGGAAACGGCTAACAAGGCATAAAGATCAAAATTCAACCCTGAGCCTCTGGAAGGCTAATCTGTAACGCCAATCAGTGAAAGTTATTTACTGGGTTGTTTTCCTTTGGGGAAAACGTCTGGAAATGAAACAGCACCCATTATGAAATTTGGGTTTTTTCCTTCCACAGTTGCCAAAGTTTGTTTGTTTGGATTGTTGTTTGTTGTGGGTTTTTTCCCCTTCTAATTTTCTGACAGAGTTTTGGAAGTCAGATCATTATTCTTGTGGGGTATCTTTTGGGTAGCAGGTCAAGATTTTGTTCATGATTCATCAAAAGAAGTAATGAGGAGGTGACTAGAAGTCCAGGGGCAGGTTCTTTGTGAAAAAAATCTAGTCCTGAATCTCCTTTTGTTTTTTTTTCCTGTCAGTTGAGACCGTGTATTTCTGGATGGTTGCTAAATTTTGGATAGGCACTTTTAAAAGACATTATCACAAAGTTATGAAAATATTTTATCAAAAAAGATCTGATCTTTATAGAAAGATCATACCTAGTTTTTATGAAACTAGTTTCTCCTTCCTTACAGGTTTTACTGACCATGGTAGTTAATCTGAACATCTGCTAAGGCCACTTGCCTTGTGCAATAATAACTTATCAAATAGCAGGGCTGTAAAAGAGTGACAATCACCCATACACAGTACGCCATATGGCCCAATTCAGTACTAATACAGGGGACGCCACAAGCTTGGTAAACAGCAGGCATGATGTGGCCTGTGTTAACAAGAGTGGGTTTTCTATCTGTCTAGCCATGGAAATACAGTCATATAATGATAAATTTTGGCCCCACAGAGATGAAGCTAATATCATTAGCCATTTATTGCAAAGGAACTTAAATCTTTTCAGATTAAACTCATGATGGATTTTAATCATTCAGTTAATGTTGGTAAGTGATTATGCCTCAAGCCATTATGGTAATGATCATTATTAGCGAGAGTCTGTTTTTACAATGTTCCTAATGTTTAAAATTAATCTAGAAGCCAAAAGCCATTAAATCATTTCACCTGCAGCAGGGTTTAAAAGACATTTTTCACATAACTGCGATTTAAAAAAACAAAGCTAAGAAGGCAATGGAAAAATACACAAGAAAATCAACGTATTAACTACAGCGCCACCGTGTGACCAAACTCTAAATTTCCATATAGAAGTAAAAGCAAACACACCAAGGAAAAGAAGTATGTGTAAAACAAACCATGGAGAAAAAACCTCAGATGGATGCTGGTTGTTGACCTGTAATGTAAGAAGAAAAAGTACACTTGAGGGATGTAAAAAAGTTGACCATTACATATAAGATGGTGTCAGCTCCCAGCATGAAGAATTAAGTGTGAATGAAAATTACTGTACAAAATGTTTAAAGCAAGTCTTCTATAATTTGAGAAATCTGTTATCCTCTCTGGGTGTCAGTTTTCACACCTACAAAGTTTTAAGAATCAGACTAGATGATTTCTTAGTCATTTACCAGGCCAGGAGTCCTATGGCAAGAATCACTTCCAGGCATGTGGCTCAACAAATTTTATGCAAAAATATGCATGAAAATTCTTATACAGAATGAAATTGTAATCTAATAGTCTAATTAATGCGGAGGAGGCGATGGCACCCCACTCCAGTACTCTTGCCTAGAAAATCCCATGGACAGAGGAGCCTGATGGGCTGCAGTCCACGGGGTCGCGAAGAGTCGGACACGACTAGGCAACTTCACTTTCACTTTTCACTTTCATGCATTGGAGAAGGAAATGGCAACCCACTCCAGTGTTCTTGCCTGGAGAATCCCAGGAACGGGGGAGTCTGGCGGGCTGCCATCTATGGGGTCGCACAGAGTCGGACACGACTGAAGCGACTTAGCTGCAGCAGCAGCAGCAGTCTAATTAATGACATATATAAATTGAAGTAAATCACTAAAGGTATTACAGAAAAAAATAGAAAATAGAGATATCGCCTAACTCCAGAAAAAAATAATTTAGAAATAACTTATATCAGTAATGTTTAAAACATTTGTACATTCATGTATCAAGTATATCTTGATTTCCAATGATGTGCCAGGCATGGTACTTGGTTTTAGGGATTATAACATATTTAGAAATTATTCTCCCAGTAGGGAGAGTAACAATGACAGAAGGAACTCAGAACTATGTGAGGCTAAGGGAGACATGGGTTGAAAAAGAACAAAAGATTAGATCAGTTTCTAAGAAATATGTGAAGCCAATCTATAGACTAAAGTATCTGACCCCACTCATATGAGCTATCCCTGGAAATGCTGTTTGCATTCTTAGGCCAAGCATCATAAACTGAAGACCAATCAACCAAACAAAAATGACTAAGGGAATGACTAATGGGAGAAAGTTAAGAGGAGCTAAATATAAAGGAACTGACTATATAGACTGACTAAACCAGGTCTCAAAATAGAACGCTGATGAGGGTGTTATTGTTTTATAGGGCAGACAGTGATAACCGTGGAAGTGAGCAGCAACAGGAAGTAGGAAGAGGAAAATTTAGACAGTATCAGAAAAATAAAGCTTCCTGTTAGAGAAGATTATTAGCCTAATCCCATCCCTCAAGGGGAATGTTAGACTCTCCACTTGCTGATCTGGGGGGCGCCCACTAACTGGGGCTCTGGAGTGTGTATTTTTAGTTTTCCAGGACAATGAACTGGACACCTCGCAGCCTTTCCTTTACACTCTGCCAATGGTAAGAAGAGGAGTGGGAAATCAAGAGGAGGAGGGGTCAAGGCAAAGCAGATGTGTTCCTAATATAATGTAGACATGGATTTTGGAGTTTTTCAAAATTACAAACTACCCAACGAAACCATTTCGCCCCCTTCACTTGCTGTTTCTCTCCCATTGGTTTGAATCAAGGAGGTCAACAGGCCCAAATTTCTACTTCCCTGGAGACAATTGAATTCCAGTTCTTAATGCCTTGAGTGACTTCACTTTCACTACCATGCATTGGAGAAGGAAATGGCAACCCACTCCAGTGTTCTTGCCTGGAGAATCCCAGGGACGGGGAGCCTGGTGGGCTGCCGTCTCTGGGGTCGCACAGAGTCCGACACGACTGAAGTGACTTAGCAGCAGCAGCAGCAGACATAAGACAGGAAATGTGGTTTGAAAGAAGTCACACTTGCCGTGTAGAACAATTGAAATTCCTTGTTCTCTTCCTCCTGTCCTGACCTAATGCAGAAAAAGTCACCTGGCCAAGGTGAGTTAGTTTAGGAGCGCTCAGTCTGTCTGACTTCCTCTGACTTGTCTGCCTCCTCATGCTCCATGACAATGACCTCCAGGGAATCAGACTGTCCTCAAATCTTGTTGGACAAACTCTCAATCAGCCCATGCTCGCCTCTGATCAGACCATGCCAGAGAGACACAGAGCATTAATTATCTTCTGTTGCCATTTTAAAGGGCAGGAAACAGAAAAGCTCTGTTGTTTCAGCAGCTGCCCTTTGGGTTCTGTAAGGAGGCACCCATGCTTGGCTGCTGTTCCAGTGTAGGGGCTGGAGCCCGGCGTGTTATTCTCATAACTTCTGCCTTGTGGTTTGGACCTTGGCTCTTTTGGTTACTTATGTGACTTCCGACTTTAACCGTTTGCTTTGTTCCTAGATTGACGAGTGGCTACACTGTTTCTGGTTTTCTGGCATTTATTTTCCTACACGTAGGCTTTGACCTTGATGTTGATTTATAGAACTTTGTACTAATCTTTGTTTGGATTTATGGGGTAATTTTTAAAATATTGTTTTAGGCTTAATCTGCTCAGTTGTGCTGGGACAAAAACTCTTTTTAGTTTTCACACCTGTACCTAAGTATTTATCACGAGAAAACCTGCTTTTGTTTTGCCATTCTATGTACAAAGGACTCATTGCAGTAACAGTGATACTCTGCTGAAGTGATAAATGATCATTTAATCCATACATTTGCTATTAGTTGTTGTATTACAGTACTCACTTTTGCAGGTAAGGGGCTTTTTTTTTTTTTTTCCTTTTACTGATTGTGCTCCCCCCCCCACCCCCCCAAAGTATTAAGGTAGTGGAATATTTTGGTTTGTTTTAATATGAGTGGTTAGAAGTATAATGTTCTAGAATAATTGTATAACTGATATATCCAATTGGTTTACTAGGGCATTACTCATCATAACTTATTATGTATACTCTATAATTTTCTTGCATAAGTAAATTATTATTTCTTTTAAGCACAGCTGGCACTTATATTTCTCCACCCTCCATAATTTAGAAATCTTGATCAACAGACAGGTAAATAGATGGTCTTTGTTGATGGGTTATAATTAAAGTACCAAACACTTACTTATGTCAGAAAATAGGCTGCCTTAAAATATACCTATGAATGCGCCTCAAGAGGACCCATGTGACTTCAGTAGCAGAAAGTACTTATAATAGAAAATTGCAATTCTAAACTATGGTGAAGTACAAATACTAAGGCTCCAACACTTGCAAAAACGATGACACAACTTACAGAGATTCTCTGATTTATAGAAATATCAATCATTCCCCCTTCTTGTTCTCAGCTGCTCCCAGAGAGCAAGTTAACAAGAAGAGCATCAGTTACCATATCTGCCTAATTTCTCCTTGGTAATCTGCTAGAATTGTCAGAGCATATGACTAGGGTATGGAAGACATAGTGACTTAGTATATCTTAATATATGCTAAACCATACATTCTCCCCTACCCAATATTTGTGACATAGGCTTCCAGGCCACGTGAATTTTGGAATTCTATCTAATACAACCATTTTGCACCCAAGGTATGAACCATAAATCAGAGGTCAACCTAATCACTTGGAACTTCATGGAACCAAAAAAACAAACAAAAAATACCCCATCTCTAAATCATCATGCTATGCTTTTTTATGATTCAGCAATAGGTAATAATTAGATATCAAAAAATTTGTAAATAACAGATCCTAAATCTGAATCTTAGAACCTTAGACATTTTAGAAAATAGATTTTAATATATCTATTTAACAGTTTGCTAGTTATATCAGTTTAAATACATGCAATTACCATTTTTATAGATTATAAAGGTCAGATGTTAGCCACTTCATAAGGTTTAACTACATAAAATCAGAGGATAATAAGAAATTTCATTGAACACAGTTATGTGCTAGACATTCTATTAGACACATATTTTTTTATCATATTAGAGCTTCACAAAACGCTGCAAGGTAGATAGTTATTATTCCCATTTATAGAGGAGAAATGATGTGATTTGACAAAGCTGATTTTGCTATTAGGTTGTGGTTTAAACTGTGTCCTTTCCACTGTGCTGTGCTGCTCCCTTAGATTATTTCTAGGGAACAGCTCCACTTCTAGTCAATGAATTCTCTCAAAAACACCCCTAAAGTTTAGTCAAGTAGTCTCTTGTTAGACCCTCCAATGTTCAACCCTTCACTGAACACTCACTACCTTTCAGTTCAGTTCAGTTGCTCAGTCGTGTCTGACTCTTTGCAACCCCATTGGACTGCAGCACGCTAGGCCTTCCTGTCCATCACCAACTCCCGGAGTTCACTCACACTCTTGTGCATTGAGCCGGTGATGCCATCCAGCCATCTCATCCTCTGTTGTCCCCTTCTCCTCCTGCCCTCAATCCCTCCCAGCATCAGGGTCTTTTCCAATGAGTTAACTCTTCGCATGAGGTGACCAAAGTACTGGAGTTTCAGCTTCAGCATCAGTCCTTCCAATGAACACCCAGGACTGATCTCCTTTAGGATGGACTGGTTGGACCTCCTTGCAGTCCACGGGACTCTCAAGAGTCTTCTCCAACACCACAGTTCAAAAGCATCAATTCTTCAGTGCTCAGCTTTCTTTATAGTCCTACCCTCACATCCATACATGACTGCTGGAAAAACCACAGCCTTGACTAGATGGACCTTTGTTGGCAAAGTAATGTCTCTGTTTTTTAATATGCTATCTAGGTTGGTCATAACTTTCCTTCCAAGGAGTAAGTGTCTTTTAATTTCATGGCTGCAGTCACCATCTGCATCAGTTTTGAAGCCCCCCCCAAAATAAAATCAGCCATTGTTTCCACTGTTTCCCCATCTATCTGCCATGAAGTGATGGAACCAGATGCCATGATCTTAGTTTTCTGAATGTTGAGCTTTAAGCCAACATTTTCACTCTCCTCTTTCACTTTCATCAAGAGACTTTTTAATTCCTCTTCACATTCTGCCATAAGAGTGGTGTCATTTGCATATCTGAGGTTATTGATATTTCTCCCAGCAATCTTGATTCCAGCTTGTGCTTCCTCCAGCCCAGCATTTCTCATGATGTACTCTGTATATAAGTTAAATAAGCAGGGTGACAATATACAGCCTTGATGTACTCCTTTTCCTATTTGGAGCCAGTCTGTTGTTCCATGTCCAGTTCTAACTGTTGCTTCCTGACCTGCATACAGGTTTCTCAAGAAGCAGGTCAGGTGGTCTGGTATTCCCATCTCTTTCAGAATTTTCCACAGTTTATTGTGATCCACACAGTCAAAGGCTTTGGCATAGTCAATAAAGCAGAAATAGATGTTTATCTGGAACTCTTGCTTTTTCCATGATCCAGCAGATGTTGGCAATTTGATCTCTGGTTCCTCTGCCTTTTCTAAAACCAGCTTGAACATCTGGAAGTTCATGGTTCACGTATTGCTGAAGCCTGGCTTGGAGAATTTTGAGCATTACTTTATTAGCATGTGAGATGAGTGCAAGTGTGCGGTAGTTTGAACATTCACTCTTTGGCATTGCCTTTCTTTGGGATTGGAATGAAAACTGACCTTTTCCAGTCCTGTGGCCACTGCTGAGTTTTCCAGATTTGCTGGCATATTGAGTGCAGCACTTTCACAGCATCATCTTTTAGGATTTGAAATAGCTCCACTGGAATTCCATCACCTCCATTAGTTTTGTTTGTAGTGATGCTTCCTAAGGCCCACTTGACTTCACATTCCAGGATGTCTACCTCTGGATACAACCAACTCCAATTTTGTGTGTTTGTCATGAAATTTTTATTTCTATTGTCAAAATCTGCCTGCCTGTAACCTCTTTTTCTTCCTGTTTCTGCACCCTGGGCCAACCCAGGACACGTCTAATTGCTCATACAAACAGCAGTCTTCAAAATCTTCACCTTGATGGAGAGGAGACCATCCTTCAGGATGCATTCAGTGCATTAAATCAGAACCGGCTTAATGGTGCTATTTTCTGAACAGGAAGAATACCTGGAACCAGAGACTGGAATAGGATTGGCTTTCCAGCCCTTTCAGTGACTAGGGATTTTGTGCTTCCCACAGCTATAAACTCTACAAGGGTAGAGGTACTGGTCCCCAGAGAGAGAATACTCTGCAGGGAACAATGAAAGGGTTCCACTGAATCTACTACAAGCTATGGGTGTTGCGGGGCCACCATGGAGCAGCAGGCCAAAAGAAAAGTGACCATAGCAGGTCATGGCAGGGTAATTTACCTTGATCAACAGGAGGACAGATAGAGGGCTGCTTTTACACAGTAGCATCAGAGAAACATAAGTGTGGAACCCCGTGATCCCCACTGATACCTCCTTGCCCCACTGAAATGAAATGGGTAACGTGTGTAGCAACTTGGTCTGAAAAACATATGATTGTTGAAGCCTGAGACATTTAAGGAATAAAGATTCAGGTAACACACTAGGTAAGGCACTTAGACATTTCACAGTGGTAGCTGAGAGTGAGGGGGATTTAGGATGCATAATGGAGGGTACCAGTTACAGCCCTGAGACCAACTGCAGTGATGAGAACTCTCATTCATCCCATTAATTTACCTGTAAATGTCCCCTCATGAAGAGAGGCCCATGGGAACCATGGAGGAACTTTGCCTAAACCTAATTGGAGAAATGGATTTGTGCAGTACAGGTAGACAGGGGCGGCGAGGGGCGCTGTGGTGGGGCAGATCTCCTGCTGTGGGGAGCATGGCTGACTGCTTGGCCCAGCTCCTCGCCTCTGCACCATTTCCACGTTCACACTGAGGCCAGACTCCATAGGGTGCTCTCAGCCGACGACTGAGGACAGTGCAGCCCAGCCGATTCTTACCAGACACAGAGTTTTTAGGACTTATCATTTGAGTTTTGAAATTCCCCAGGTTCTCAAGCATGGCTAAGACTTTCCTAGAAATACTTTTTTTTTAAAGAATTTATTGAAATATCATTGATTTATAATTTTGAGTTCATTTACAGCAAAGTGATTCAGTTCTGCTGCGGCTGCTGCTTAGTTCCTTGTCATGTCTGACTCTATGCGACCCCATGGACTGCAGCCCACCAGATTCCTCTGTCCATGGGATTCTCCATGCAAGAGTACTGGAGTTGGTTACCATTCCCTTCTCCAGGGGATCTTCCTGACTCAGGGATCGAACCTGGGTCTCCTGCATTGCAGGCCAATTCTTTACCACTGAGCTACCAGGGGAGCCCAACTTAGTTATATATGTGTGTGTGTGTGTGTGTATACTTATCCATTATAAGTTATTACAAGATATTGAATATAGTTCCCGGTGCTATGCAGTAGGTCCTTGATAGATTTGATACACAGTAGTGTGTATATTCATGGGGTCGCAAAGAGTCGGACATGACTGAGCGACTGAACTGAACTGAACTGAACTGAGTGTGTATATTTTAATCCCAAACTCCTAATTTATCCCCCCTCTCCTTTTCTTCTTTGGTAACTGTAAGTTTGTTTTCTATGTCTGTGAGGAGAAGGGGACGACAGAGGATGAGATGGCTGGATGGCATCCCTAACTCGATGGACGTGAGTCTGGGTGAACTCCGGGAGTTGGTGATGGACAGGGAGGCCTGGCGTGCTGTGATTCATGGGGTTGCAAAGAGTTGGACACGACTGAGCAACTGAACTGAACTGAACTGAGTCTGTTTCTGTTTTGTAAATAAGTTCATTTGTACCATTTTTTTAGATTCCACATATAAGCCACATCAGAACTGCATTCCAATCTGAGACTCTTTCTACCCAGTCCCCCTTCCTCCCCCATCCTTCACAGGCCTCAGACCTGCATCATAGTCTGATGCTCTCTCCCCCCACTCCTGCTCCCTCCCCTGCATCCTTCACAGGTTTTTCACGGAATAACTCTTTTGCCTTCTAATCTTACCTTGGTGACCACTTCTCAGAAGACCTGAGCTAACATAGAAACCAGGATCGCTGCAGCATCGCTCACCATCATCTCTGACCAGATTCGAGCAGCATCGCAGCGTTTTCACCAATGCTAGTGCTCGGCCCCTTTCCACCAGTTATGGGAACCGTAGATCCTTCTCCAGAGGGAACCAGGAACTCATTTTCCATGTAACATCCTCCTGGCCTAAGGGAGTTCAGAGTGGGAGATGGAAGATGATTAAATAGTTAAGTTGGTTTTACATCTGGCTTTTAAGCCTGAGTAAGTTCTTTGTATCCATAATCTGTATCAGCTATGCCCATCCTCTTCTATCACCTAGCTTGTAGGTCATCAATAAATATTTCTTGTACTTTTTCTCATACCACCAGCTAAGAGCTTCAACGTACTCGAGGTAGTATGTGCCAGGCAATTGCAATGCCTTCATTTTCTCTTCCACAGGAGAACAGCAGATTCCTGTATTGTGCTCAGGCGACTTCTTTCCAGTGTGTCTTCTCATTCTGGAGCCTCTCCCGAGGTACACTTGCTCTTTTCCACATGTAAAGCATACAGTGTATAGAGTGAGAGCAGACTGCTTCAATCCTGGTTCTGATACCTATTCTGAAAACAGACCCATTGGTTAACCCCAGCCTAGTCTCCTCATTGCTAAATGGAAGTGATGCTATCTCCCTCAGGTGCTTGTTAAAAGTATAAAGTAGAATTACAAAAATTGTAAAAGAATATGTAAATATTAGTCATCATTATTTTTTACTTCCTCCCCATTGAAACAGGTCCTAAACCACAGACTTCCCAGTTTGACTAGATGAAGATCAGTTTCCTCAATTCTTTGTTCTCCACTCTGAACATGAATTTACTCTCATTCTCTATATGATTGTAAGTACAATACTGCACACCTATTTGGAAACAACCAAAACTGCTTGACTGTTCTTCTGTTTTCTATCTGAATTAGTGTTTTCTAATCTTTCAAAGGGAAAACACCCAAAATGAATAATTATTTTGACATATATCTAACCCAGTGACCAACACAATTAAGCTCATAATGCATACTTAAAATGATAATCATGGTAAGTTGTATTGAGGTAAAAATATTTACTGTCCCTTCCTGGTGGGTCTTTCCAGTGAAGCCCCTCCGAGTGACAGGATTGTATTCCCTAACCAGAGACATATGTCTTGGCCACATGACTCGCTTTGTCCAATGATATGTTATTAGAAATGATGCAATGGCACCCCACTCCAGTACTCTTGCCTGGAAAATCCCATAGATGGAGGAGCCTGGTAGGCTGCAGTCCATGGGGTCGCTAAGAGTCGGACACGACTGAGCGACTTCACTTTTACTTTTCACTTTCATGCATTGGAGAAGGAAACGGCAACCCACTCCAGTGTTCTTGCCTGGAGAATCCCAGGGACGGGGGAGCCTGGTGGGCTGCTGTCTATGGGGTCGCACAGAGTCAGACACGACTGAAGTGACTCAGCATCAGCAGCAGCAAGCCACTTCCAGGAAGAAACTTTAAGAACCATCGTATGGTCCACCATTGCTCTCATTAACTTGAAAAAGCCAGTGTTTCACATAGAGGCTTCTCCTTCATCTTAGATACCCAGTATAGAGAACCCATGACAGATATAGCTTGTGAAAGAGAAATAAACGTTCAGTTTTGCGCTGCAAAAGCACTTGATTATTCTTAGAGCCCATGGCACCCCACTCCAGTACTCTTGCCTGGAAACTCCCATGGACGGAGGAGCCTGGTGGGCTGCAGTCCGTGAGGTCGCTAAGAGTCGGACACGAGTGACCGACTTCACTTTCACTTTTCACTTTCATGCATTGGAGAAGGAAATGGCAACCCACTCCAGTGTTCTTGCCTGGAGAATCCCACGGACAGTGGAGCCTGGTGGGCTGCTGTCTATGGGATCGCACAGAGTCGGACATGACTGAAGTGACTTAGCAGCAGCAGCAGCAAGCCCACCTAAGCTAGCATAGTGTCTAAGCGCACCATTCAATTTCAGTGTGTGTATCAGTGTACAAATGGGTATGCAAGAAAGAGCATGTATATTTTCTGTATATTAACTGGACCCCTTTCTTTGAGGTAAAAGCTTTTGGAAACCAAATTTAAGAAACCTTAGGGCTATTTGTGCTTCTCACTTTGCTGTGTACTCCTCTCTGCTTACAACCCACATAGGCTGAGACTGTTGCTGGAGTAAATGTATGGGGAGGACTGGAAAATATAAGTGGAAAACAAATCTCAAATTATTATTTAGCCATACTCTTTACAAAGTAATATAATGTGAGAAGAGAATGCAGGGTGTACTGAATCAGATCAGTGTGATATTTTGCTTATCATGAACAATTCTCTTTCATTAAAATCCTAGGAATTTTCAGTTTACTACTGTAGACATACTTAAAAAGAACAAACATGGTATTCTTAGATTTTTGCTCTACTTTATTTTTAAAAACTAAAATATGCTTGTGATTTTCTTTGTCCTACAATTCTATACAAAAAGAAACTAGAATGAAACATATGGATGCAAAAAAAGTTTCATTTGTTGCCAGATACCTTCTCTACATAACATCTGGACCTATAGAACATCTGCACAGCTTTTCATCTGGATGTTTGGCGAATACAGAGATAATATTTCCTTTCTAAATCTAATTCTTACACAGTGTTATTCTCATAGCATATTTGTTAATGCTTCTAATATCCTATTATTTTATCAAATAAAATATGGATACAATTTTGGAGCATGAATTGTTTGCTGTTGTGGTGTCTGCCCGCGTACAAGCTCTGATCGTTAAAAAGGAAATATTTTTGGTGAATTCTTTCTCCACAGCCATCAATCTATTTCAAGAGAGATTAACAATAGAATGTATCAAAGCACTCCCTTCATGTGTGGTGGTCTCTATTGTGCATGCCCTTGATGGGAAATGAGAGAATTCTATTCTTTGGCCAGATGCTGATATCATCCTAGGACATCTGCATGGATGTCTGCATGGCACTTAGGGTAAAGGGGAAAATCTGATTGTGCCCTTGAGGGTATGGAACATGGAGACAAGCATCATAATCATCCTTTGCAGAAACTCCAAGGGACTCAGTTACATGTTTTTCCCTTGTCAACATCTGTCAAGAACCACATGTCAATTACTACTCCATCTTTTCTCAAGTAATAAAGGAACAGAGAACTCCCCAATGAACAGTCTTTATCTTTCCAACAATCCATCCAAGGCCTCTGCTTTTGGATGAAACCTTCATAAATTTGTTGTCATTTTCTACTTACAGGGATCTTGGCAGAGAAAGAGGCCTGAATGGAAGGGAAAGATGTTACTTTTAGTACAGAAAACATATATGAGTGTCTGTTTCAGAGTATTTAATAAAAAGAAAGGCAGGGTAAATTTAACTGAGCTATTTCACCTTCTCTGGAGCCATCCTGGTGTTTTACTGATAAGATCACCTAATAGCTGATTTCTGTTCAGGCTCATTCTTTTATGTTTGTGCAGTTTTATCTTTCATTTTTCATCTGGTGTATTGGCTTGTACAGGCATGTGTACGTGTACACATGCCCCTTAGCTAGCAAAAACCTCTTCTAAAGCAGTGAAGACGTATGTGGTGGCGCCCGTCTGTGTGCCTAGGCTGAGACCTACAGCACCTGTGCTTCAAGATAGGCGGGATGAGAACTAAGACACTATTGATGTATGCCTTGGGTAATTTCATCTTCTTTCAAGAGACAGCCAAAAAATAATGTACTGAGGTCTTATTTTAGCAGAATCTTTTTTATATAATTTTAATCTGTTGAACAGCATTAAATCATCGTTTTCCCTAGATCCCAAATGTACCATTTGTCAAGGCTTTTTGACACAAATCAACAGAAAGGCTCCATATTTCAGCTCAGACCTGTGGATAAGCATCTGAAAATAGGTGAGCACAGAAGTTGAGAACTGACTTGTAAAGAGATGTCAGTAAATTGCCAAAGTCCCTCTGGTAAGAAAATGGTTAGAAAGAATTACCAAATTTCACTATGAGTAGCTTAAGATTACCTGAGGGCTCATGATCTGTGGTAAGTTTTCCACCTTGCTTTTTCTCCCATGTAAATTCTATAGGTTATGATTTCTCTGCACTTAGTCAGTTGACCAATGTAAACCCCTACATGAAAAGGGGGGGAGGGGGGCGGGCGGATTTCTTAACCAGAAATAGTTAACTGATAAAAACTTACAAATCAAAATACACACCAAAATTGCAGAGAGCCTATGAGAGCACAGAATTAGTACATGCAAAGAATTCTGAATTAAGGAAATGAAAAGTCATAGGAGGCAGTGAGTCTTACAGCTTTAGAACTAAAACCTAAGTTTGAACACCTACCCCAGTACTTACTATCTTTGTGATCTTAGGCAAGTCAGGACCTTTCTTGAGAGTCAGTTTCTTAATATATGATATGGAAATGATCATCCCTATTTCACAGTAGTTTGGTAAAGGGAAATGCATCGGATAATATACATACAGCTGTTAGTATAGTGCCACACAAATTAAGGACTCAGTACTGGCTAGTGTTCTTATAATGTAATAACAGAAAGGATTTCTGGAGAAGATGGTTTTGATCTGCATAAAAATTTATCCATAGATCTGAGTCATGAGATAGGTTGATTTCATTTGCCCCTGAATCTCCAGGGACAATTCAGTTTTTTCTTGTTCCCAGTTAGGTTATGAACTAGTATTGCTTTGTATTAATAAAAGTGATGTGGTCATTTTGCATAAATGTGTCTGAGGCACAGGCTGTGATGCATTTCAAAGACTATGTGTACCCCTTCTCTTGAACATACAGTTAGGGGCTTTCCCTGGTGGCTCAGATGGTAAAGAATCTGCCTGCAATGCAGGAGACTATGGTTCAACCCCTGGGTCAGGAAGATCCCCTGGAGAAGGGCATGGTGACCCACTCCAGTATTCTTGCCTGAAGAATTCCGTGGACAGAGGAGCCTGGCAGGCTACAGTCCAAAGGGTCACAAAGAGCTGGATATGACTGAGGGACTAAGATTTTCACTTAGCCCTGAGACTGAATTCTGGCTAGTGAAATGTTGGCCAAATAAGCATTGCTTCTAAGCCTGACTCATAAAAAGCTCCCACCTCTAATATCCCACATGATTTTCCCTTCCAGTTGGTTGGACCAGGTTCCCACAGGGTGACCCTTGGGATCCATGTGTTAAAGATAGTGGATTCACAGATGGAAGGGGATTGGATCCCAAAACAGCACTATAGGAGTGCTACCCAACCAGGAACTGCTTCACTGGATTGTAACATGAAGTTGTTCAGTTGCTCAGTGGTGTCCAACTCTGCAACTCGGGCTTCCCTGTCCTTCACTATCTCCCAGAGTTTGTTCAAGCTCATATCCATTGAGTCAGTGATGCCATACCATCTCATCCTCTGTCTCCCCCTTCTCTTCCTGCCCTCAATCTTTCTCAGCATCAGAGACTTTTCCAGTGAGTTGGCTCTTCACATCCGGTGGCCAAAGTATTGGAGCTTCAGCTTCAGCATCAGTCCTTTCAGTGAATATTCAGGGTTGATTTCCTTTAGGGCTGACTGGTTTGATCTCCTTGCAGTCTAAAGGATTCTCAAGAGTCTTCTCCAGCAAAATTCAAAGGCATCAATTCTTCGGCGTTCAGCCTTCTTTATGGTCTAACTCTCACATCTATACTTGACTACTGGAAAAACCATAGCTTTGACTAGACTGACCCTTTTTCAGCAAAGTGATGTCTCTGCTTTTTAATATGCTGTCTAGGTTTGTCATAGCTTTTCTTCCAAGGAACAAGGGTCTGAATTTCATGGCTGCAGTTACCATCTGCAGTGATTTTGGAGCCCAAGAAAATCAAGTCTAGCACTGTTTCCATTTTCTCCCCCATCTATTTGCCATGAAGTGATGGGACCAGATGCCATAATCCTAGTTTTCTGAATATTGAGTTTTAAGCCAGCTTTTTCATCCTCCTCTTTCACCTTCATCAAGAGGTTCTTTAGTTCCTCTTCACTTCCTGCCATAAGGGTGGTGTCATCTGCATATCTGAGGTTATTGATATTTCTCCTGGCAATCTTGATTCCAGCTTGTGCTTCATCCAGCCCAGCATTTCTCATGATGTACTCTGCATATAAGTTAAGTAAGCAGGGTGACGATATACAGTCTTTCCCAATTTGGAACCAGTCCCTTGTTCCATGTCCAGTTCTAACTATTGCTTCCTGAACTGCATACAGGTTTCTCAGGAGGCAGGTAAGCTGGTCTGGTATTCCCATCTCCAAGAATTTTCCAATTTGTTGTGATCCACACAGTCAGGCTTTAGTGTAGTCAACGAAGCACAGGTAGATGTTTTTCTGCAATTTCCTTGCTTTCTCTATGATCCAATGGATGTTGGCAGTTTGATCCTAGTTCCTCTGCCTTATCTAAATCCAGCTTGAACATCTGGAATCTCTTGGTTCACATACTGTTGAAGCCGAGCTTGAAGGATTTTGAGCATTACCTCGTTAGCACATGAAATGAGCTTAATTGTGTGGTAGTTTGAGCATTCTTTGGCATTGCCCTTCATTGGGATTGGAATGCAAACTGAACTTTTCCAGTCCTGTGACCACTGCTGAGTTTTCCCAATTTGCTGGCATGTTGAAAGCAACACTTTAATAGCATCAGTAACATGAGCTAGAAATACTTTTTTTATATTAAGCCACTGATAGTTCAGCATTTTTGTATGATAGCTGGTACTGTTATCTTAACTAATAGTTTTAATGGTATTCTTGTTATAGCCCTGCATCATCTATTTTTCACTCTCCCCACTATCCAGCCTTCTTTTTCACAAAAGTAAACCTAATCACATTTTATTTCATTCATTATCTCCCTCCTCAATCGTGCATTCTTCTCTCTACTGTGTCTCCCCTAAGACCATGAAATCCTATACCTTGTCTCCTGAAGAGCTGCGAAGATTCTTTCCTGTGAGCTTTCCCCAACTGAGTGGAGATAGAGACATTGCCTTTCCTCTCCATTTTTATTACAATTTCCATTCTTTTTCACTTATAACAGGGTCTCTGGATGTAGGAGATGCTTACTTTCCTGGAAAATGGTGGATTATTCATTTAAAAAAATATTTATTTATTTATTTGGCTGCACCAGGTCTTAACTGCAGCACGTGGGATCTTTAGTTGCAGTGTGTAGGATCTGGTCCCCTGATCAGGGATCAAACCCAGGCCCCCTGCATCATGAGTGTAGAGTTTTAGCCACTGGACCACCAGGGAAGTCCCAGTGGTGGATTATTCTTAAATGGTTAAAAAAAAATTAAAAATTTAAGTAACAACTATGATGTGTGTGTGTGTGTTCAGTTTATCTGATGCTTTGTGATCCTGTGGACTGTAGCCTGCCCGGCTCCTCTGTCCATGGGATTTCCCAAGCAAGAAATACTGGAGCCACGTTGTCATTTCCTTCTCCGGGGAATCTTCTCAACCCAGGGATCAAACTCACATCCGTCGAGTCTCCTGCATTAGCAGGCAGATTCTTTACCTGGGAAGCCGCATTGTACACACAAAGCACTATGTAAGTATTTTATGTCGTTGAATTGTAACATCCTCATAATAAAGCTATCCAGTAGGTATGGTTCTGATCTCCATTGTGCAGATGGAAAACCAACACCTGCGGCACTCGGCAGCTTGCCAAAGTCATCCAGCTGGTTTACGGCAGAGACAAAATATGAAGCTGGAGCCTGTACTCTTTTGATTGTGACCTCCATGGCTTCTCAACATGTGGTCAGAGACACCAAATCATTTTACAGTGTACCTGAAAGTGTACAGAAATGTTACAGAGAAAAGAATATAAAAGCACTTGTTCGTGAGATAGACCAAAAGTCCCAGGTTGCATATTAGCCATTGGTGGTCGTGGCTTAGTCGCTAAGTCGTGTCTGACTCTTTGCGACCCCATGGTCTGTAGCCTGCCAGGCTCCTCCATCTGTCGGATTCTCCATGTGGGAATACTGGAGTGGGTTGCTATTTCCTGCTCCAGGGGATGTTCCCAACCCAGGAGTCAAACCTGGGTCTCCGGCATTGCAGGCAGATTCTTTACCAACTGAGCTATGACGAAAGCCTCATATTAGCCATTAGCCTATAGCAATTAGTTACATTATTTCCCACATACACTTTTATAAAAATTCTTATTCAATAGGGTGTAACATCCTCTTGTCTGTAGGGACAGACACTCTGCTTCAGAGGAGAAGCAGCAACCCATTCTGATCATCAGTTAGCTCTTTTCTGTGTGACCCATTAACTCCATTCTCCAGTGCTGAAAGCATTCCATGCTTTTTCAGCTAGAAGCCTCCTGGCACTGCCAACTATTTCATGGTGATATGCTTACTTATAATTTAGAAACAAAACCCACTCAAAAAACATCAGCATGAAGGCTAACATGCACTAGGCATTTATACTGTGCCAAGCAGTATGCTGATTACTTTACAATATACTACATTTAATCCTTCCAGTAACCCTGTGTGATTGGAATTATTTTATCCCTACTTTTAAAAATGAGAAAATTGAAGCAAAGATACTGGGTAGCCTACAGATCACACAGTAAGGAAGTAATATCACTCAACTTTGAACCCAGAGAATCTGGCACCAGAGCCTGCCTTCCCAACAATACCATGGAGCACAGTCTCCAGACACCTGGTCTGCAGGAGGCACCTGGAACAGCCAACACCTGAACAGTGGATGCCAACCTGGAGAACATTTTGTATTAAGCTGTGAGTGTCATGGACTCTCCTCTTTGTCACTGGACAGCACTTCTGAGTTATGCTGGCGGTGAGAAACCCCAAACTTGATGGAAGCGTTGAAAAGGGTGTAGCTCAACTCAGTGCTTATATGGGCTTCTCGAGTGGCTCAGACAGTAGAGAATTGGCCTGCAGTGCAGGAGACCTGGGTTTGATTCCTGGGTCGGGAAGATCCCCTGGAGAAGGGAATGGCTACCTGCTCCAGTATTCTTGCCTGGAGAATTCCACGGACAGAGGAGTTTGGCAGGCTACAGTCCATGGGGTCACAAAGAGCTGGACACAACTGAAGTGTCTTAGCATGCACACACAATGCATATATATTTTTGAGGGAGTATTTGTTTTTACAGTATATTTCATTTTTAACTAATTCTTCAAAGTTACTGAATCTGAGTTTTTTTTTTTTTAATTGAAGTAGTAGATTTATAACATTTCAGGTGTACAGCAAAGTGATTCAGTTATACAAATACATATACCTGTTCTTTTTCAAAGTATTTTCCATTGTAGGTTTTTATAAGATATTGAATATAGTTTCCTGTGCTACACAGTAGGACCGTGTTATCTATTTTATATATAGCAATATATATCTGCTAATCCCAAATTCTAATTTATCCCTCTCCCTGCCACCCCACTGCTTTCCCCTTTGGTAACTATAAGTTTCTTTTCTATGCTTGTGAATCTGTTTTCATTTTGCAGCAGAAGTTTATTTGTATTTTTTTTTCAATTCCACATGTAAGTGATATCATATGACATTTGTCTTTGTCTGACTTCATGCAATAATCTCTAGGTCCATCCATGTTGCTGAAAATTCTTTCTTATGGCTAATATTCCATTTTATATATATGTGTGTATATATATATATGTGTATACATATATATATACCTAACAGAAGCAGAAGATACTAAGAAGAGATGGCAAGAATACACAGAAGAACTGTACAAAAAAGATCTTCACGACCCAGATAATCATGATGGTGTGATCACTGACCTAGAGCCAGACATCCTGGAATGTGAAGTCAAGTGGGCCTTAGAAAGCATCACTGTGAACAAAGCTGGTGGAGGTGATGGAATTCCAGTTGAGCTATTCCAAATCCTGAAAGATGATGCTGTGAAAGTGCTGCACTCAATATGCCAGCAAATTTGGAAAACTCAGCAGTGGCCACAGGACTGGAAAAGGTCAGTTTTCATTCCAATCCCAAAGAAAGGCAATGCCAAAGAATGCTCAAACTACCGCACAATTGCACTCATCTCACACGCTAATAAAGTAATGCTCAAAATTCTCCAAGCCAGGCTTCAGCAATATATGAACCGTGAACTTCCAGATGTTCAAGCTGGTTTTAGAAAAGGCAGAGGAACCAGAGATCAAATTGCCAAAATCCGCTGGATCATGGAAAAAGCAAGAGAGTTCCAGAAAAACATCTATTTCTGCTTTATTGACTATGCCAAAGCCTTTGACCGTGTGGATCACAAGAAACTGTGGAAAATTCTGAAAGAGATGGGAATACCAGACCACCTGACCTGCCTCTTGAGAAATTTGTATGCAGGTCAGGAAGCAACCGTTAGAACTGGACATGGAACAACTGGTTCCAAATAGGAAAAGGAGTACGTCAAGGCTGTATATTGTCACCCTGTTTATTTAACTTATATGCAGGGTACGTTATGAGAAATGCTGGACTGGAAGAAACACAAGCTGGAATCAAGATTGCCGGGAGAAATATGAATAACCTCAGATATGCAGATGACACCACCCTTATGGCAGAAAGTGAAGAGGAACTCAAAAGCCTCTTGATCAAAGTGAAAGAGGAGAGTGAAAAAGTTGGCTTAAAGCTCAACATTCAGAAAACTAAGATCATGGTATCCGGTTCCATCACTTCATGGGAAATAGATGGGGAAACAGTGGAAACAGTGTCAGACTTTATTTTTGGGGGGTCCAAAATCACTGCAGATGGTGACTGCAGCCATGAAATTAAAAGACGCTTACTCCTTGGAAGGAAAGTTATGACCAACCTAGATAACATATTCAAAAGCAGAGAGATTACTTTGCCAACAAAGGTTCGTCTAGTCAAGGCTATGGTTTTTCCTGTGGTCATGTATGGATGTGAGAGTTGGACTGTGAAGAAGGCTGAGCGCCGAAGAATTGATGCTTTTGAACTGTGGTGTTGGAGAAGACTCTTGAGAGTCCCTTGGACTGCAAGGAGATCCAACCAGTCCATTCTGAAGGAGATCAGCCCTGGGATTTCTTTGGAAGGAATGATGCTAAAGCTGAAACTCCAGTACTTTGGCCACCTCATGTGAAGAGTTGACTCATTGGAAAAGACCCTGATGCTGGGAGGGATTGGGGGCAGGAGGAGAAGGGCACGACAGAGGATGAGATGGCTGGATGGCATCACTGACTCAATGGACGTGAGTCTCAGTGAACTCCGGGAGTTGGTGATGGACAGGGAGGCCTGGCGTGCTGTGATTCATGGGGTTGCAGAGTCAGACACGACTGAGCGACTGATCTGATCTCATCTGATCTGATATGGAAACAACATGGAAGCAACCTAAATGTCCATCAACAGGTGAATGGATAAAGAAGACATGCCATATATATATATATATATATATATATATATATAGTAGATAGAATGCACATATTTTAAGAGATATAATTTATTATAGCTTTCTCAGAGAAACAAATACTTCAAGGGCACTAAGCTGGGGTGGGTGTATATGAATTGATCTTTATACTCTGTTTCTACAAACACACAACAGGGAACAACTTCTCCATGAGTTTCACTTGCTAGCTGGCTTCTTTTATCTGGGGAAGAAGCACTGTAGCTCCAGAATACAGACATGACACTTATGAACCCTTTTCCTAGAAATATTCTAAGGGGCATTATACTGGATCAAAAAAGAAATGAGGCTAGAAAGTATCGTGACATGTTTTTCAAGGTTTTTAGGCCCTAAAGAGCACACACACTAGAATCTCAAAGAAATTAAGTATATGATTATGTAGGTTAATGTACATGTCTTCTTTTCTAATATAGATATGCAACTTCATTTTTAGTCTGGCTATTCACTCAAAATCTATGCTTTACTTTGTTTTTGACCTATGCTTTTCTAGGTCTTTGGAAGATCAAATAATCACCTTCACTGTCATTTCTGGCATCCCAGGACTTGTGTGTGACCAGTGATTGTCACAAAGTTACCATGATTTATAATCGGTTTAGCAAAATCCATGATATAAATACATCAACAATGCATATTTCTTGGAATACTGCTCCTATGTAGATATTCACTTCCAAGCCAGCTTATCATTCTGGAAGCAGTTTGGGGTCCAGATCTCTTCGTGGGTTTATTGCTGCAGCTATTCTCTCATTCAATTGTAAAATCAATGTACAGGTGCTTTTTCCTTAATGCAACATGTATATCTGTGAAAAAAGAAAAGCTTATTCAAATCTGCAAAATCACACACTGAACATAATAGGGAGTATATATATATACACATATACATATATATATATATACACACACACATATATATTTATGCTACTTGGCTTATGAAGCTTCCTCTTCATTAGGGCCAGGCCAGTTCCAATTAATACCAAGATTTTTATGTACATAATAGTATACATAAAATTTGTAGTTTCAGGCCATTGGTTGTAAACAAAAAACTTAAAAAAGTTTTTTTAAACTTAAGATTTTTAAATTTCAGTTTGAAATGCATGGTTTATAAAATTAGATTCTTTGATTATAGCCTTTCTTTTTTAAACTAACTAATTTTGCTGGGTAAAGTTAAATCCCTAGGCTCAATTGTGATGATTCATTGGTACAATTGCTGCTGAATGGTTTGAGGGCCTACAGTGTCATGACTTTTATTGTCTTTGTTTTCAAAAACAAAACATAATAGGGTTTATAGGGAAATTATTATCAGAATCATGCCACTCAAAACAAGCAATTTCCACTCAAAATATACAAAACTTTATAATGGTGAGCTAACAGAATGGTATTTCTAATAAAAATACAGCACAGCTTTAAAAATCGATTATATAGCTAATAAAGAAGTACTATCTTATAAATAGGTCCTTGCATTAGAAAAACACATAAAATGACAAAAGCATCTAAAGGAGCTTATAGAAGAGCTGGGGAGGAGCTTATAGAAGAGCTGGGGCTGCTGAGTAATGGAGACGAGGGCCAAGAGCACAAAGGTCAGGGAGGAACACGCCGTGAGCACCTCTGGGAGAGCAGGAGGCCAGATGGCGCTGGGAGGACGGAGGGCGGGGTGAGCTGGCACAGGGCGGTCTAGCCCAAGACATCCAGCTGTTCTAGTGTACTTTGCATTCAGCTGCTGTTACACAGCAGTATAAAGCATGGACATGCTGGGGAAAGATCATAAGTGAACCAATACGACCTCCAAGCAAATGTCATTCCTCAACCCCAGTTATGTAGGAGCTGAGTCACACTGCAGAACACACAAGAAAGCAGAAACACTGTCAGGAACAACAGGAACGATGATTCTGGAAGCTATTACTGCTGCTGCTACTGCTAAGTCACTTCAGTCGTGTCCAACTCTGTTCAACCCCCTAGATGGCAGCCCACCAGGCTCCCCCGTCCCTGGGATTCTCCAGGCAAGAACACTAGAGTGGGTTGCCATTTCCTTCTCCAATGCATGAAAGTGAAAAGTGAAAGTGAAGTCGCTCAGTCGTGTCCGACTCTTTGCGACCCCATGGACTGCAGCCTACCAGGCTCCTCCATCCATGGGATTTTCCAGGCAAGAGTACTGGAGTGGGGTGCCATTGCCTTCTCTGCTGGAAGCTCTTGATTATGTACAAAACCAATTATTATTAAATAGTTAAAACAGAGGCAAAAGAGATAGTGATTAATTTTACTTAGAGGATATATCAGTTAATTCTGTAAAGTGCATTATATTGACTGTGAGCCCATAAATGCTTATAGAAATATAAACAATGATAGGTATAATTAATGAAAACTATATATATGAAAAAATTATAGAGAAAAAGCATATACCCCCAAATATCTTGCTTTTCTACCGACTTTAGTCCAGTCATCATTTAAAATCATCATGTGTACTAAAGCTTCTGTGTATGCTATTATTTCTGTACTGCAGTGTCAAACTTTAGAAACTTGACCACTAAACTTCGTATAATACATTTTTCTAACGAACATTGATAAGACTTCATACTTATTCCCATTCTCCAGAAGTTTCTATTAAGTTGGTGATAATATTCAATTGTACTCAATTCCAGCTTAATGTTGATTTTAATATTCAGTCATTTGACATCTTTGATACCCTTGTCCTCAATGAAGAAAATGATGATTTCTGACAAATTTATTATGAATAACATAACATAATTTAACTGCTGTAAAGTTATGTTGTCTAATATGGTAGCCGCTAACCACATGAGAATATTCAAAATGATTTAAATAAGAGTAAAAATGTAGTTCCGTCACATGCAAGTGCTCAAGAGCCCACAGGGGACTGTTGGCTAGTGTGCTGAAAAGCACAGTTGTAGAATATTCCCACCATCAGAAAGCTCAACAGCAGAGCCGTTATTCTGTTGACCTACACAGCTCTGCCAAATTTCTGAAAAAGCACAATAGTTCAAGAGTTAGTGACCCTTTAGAAAGTGTTAGCAAACCTTTAGCCTTCTTCTCCCTTTCCTCCATAGTGCTAAGTGTTGGAAGAGCCCTCTCTCCTGGTTTTGCCTTGGGTGCTGGGGAGAGAGAGCCCGCTCGGGCACCCTCAGACACCATGGGCCAAGTTTTGCAGTTGCTGACAGGACCCTGTCCATGTCTTTGGCTCTATGGCTTCAGGATGCTGCAGCCATCTTCCAACAGCCAGTATCTCCATTTCTGTGTCCAAGCCTTTTTTTCTGAAGGTGTTGTGAGATATTCTGCCTGGACCCCTGGCAGGTGCCAAGAAATTAACACCCAGTAAAAGGCATCTTCGGAGAAGGCAACGGCACCCCACTCCAGTACTCTTGCCTGGAAAATCCCATGGACGGAGGACCCTGGTGGGCCGCAGTCCATGGGGTCCCTAAGAGTCAGACACGACTGAGCGACTTCACTTTCACTTTTCACTTTCATGCATTGGAGAAGGAAATGGCAACCCCCTCCAATGTTCTTGCCTGGAGAATCCCAGGGACGGGCGAGCCTGGTGGGCTGCCGTCTATGGGGTCACACAGAGTCAGACATGACTGAATTGACTTAGCAGCAGCAGCAGCAGCAGCAGCAAAAGGCATCTTCTACTAACATGGTTAAAAGTTAGTATAAAATGACTCTGGCAGTCCCATTCCTTAGGCGAGCTGTGTGTTTGGAAGCATCTTCTAGAGTGCCTCACGGTGCTGGCTGGTCCCCTGTGCTGACCACCTTTCCTCTCCTGCGTCACTTTCCATAGCTCTCCTCTGTTTGATTGCACTTCCAAATAAGCCTCTTGCTCTCAATATCCAGACAATATAAGACAATATCCACTTGGTGAGGTAAAAGGGATAACCAGAAAGGAGGCTCACGATACTAAAGATAACCAATGTTTGTATGTCATTAAATTGTGAATTCCTTGAGAGCAAGGATTGTGTCTTGGGAATTTTCTGTTCCACTGTCTAGCACATACAAGGCACTCATTAGTAGTATGGCATGCAGTGTTTCACACATATTGCTTCTTTGGTATCCCAACAATCCTATTCAGTAGCTATTGCTGCTATTTCTCAGCTAAGCAAATTAAAGATCAAATGAGCTAAATGAACTGCCCAAAGTCAAACAGTGAGTAGTCATGTTCAGCCTAGAACCAGGGCTTTAGACACTAGGCCCCATGCTCGTCCTCCCGGTAGCTAGCTGGTGCTGATGTGCTGGTCACTGTTGACCGCTGACTTGCCTGCTGGCCTCTCAGCAGACCTCAGCTATGCGCATGCCGTGCGCTGTGCTCCAAGCGCTGCCTGACTGAACAGAGTGAAGCATGTTATTTATTTCTGCTCCTGTTCAGTGGGCTAAGTGTATGTTACTAACTTCTCACAGTAGTTTATTATCAGAGAGAGTGGCTCTTGTCTCAAAGGCTTGATCCTAGGACAAAATGCACAGAAGACAATAGTGAATTTCTTGCTCTACCCTCTCATCTCTGCAAGTCCCAATCCCTGTCAGACTCGCCCTCAGAAGACTCAAGGCCCTACCTGACTGTATTTTGTTCTGGGCTTCCCTGCCCAGGCAGTGCCAGGATTCTGGAACCATCAAGAAAGGAAGAGGAACTTCTGAACCTCCAAGCATCACTCCAGATTTTGCCCTTGCCCTCCATCCCCACCCTTCTGCTCTCTGAATTTTTTTGCTCAGACTATTATTAATATTTTAAATTCTCTAAGTTTCCATATCCTGATCTATAGAATATAGATGATAATGAAAGTACCCATTTATTTAAAGAGTACCCCAAAGTACCCATAGGTTATGAGGATGAAATGAGACAGTCCACATAAAAGCAGGCAGTCAGTCAGTTCAGTCACTCAGTTGTGTCCAACTCTTTGCAGCTCCATGGACTGCAGCACGCCAGGCCTCCCTGTCCATCACCAACTCCCGGAGTTTACTCAAACGCATCTCCATTGAGTCAGTGATGCCATCCAACCATCTCATCCTCTGTTGTCCCCTTCTCCCCCCACCTTCAATCTTTCCCAGCATCTGGGTCTTTTCCAATGAGTCAGTTCTTTGCATCGGGTGGCCAAAGTATTGGAGCTTCAACTTCAGCATCAGTCCTTCCAATGAATATTCAGGACCGATTTCCTTTAGGATGGACTGGTTGGATCTCCCTGCAATCCAAGGGACTCTCAAGAGTGTTCTCCAATACCACAGTTCAAAAGCATCAATTCTTCAGTGCCCAGCTTTCTTTACAGTCCAACTCTCACATCCATACACTCAGCACACTGTAGCCACATAATTACTATTAGATACTGTTATTGGACATATATTCTATATGGCCCACCCTTCCCCTCCCCTCTATATGCCTAGTTTGAACCTCAAGGAATCCAAGCCTGTCACTAATGAGGTGGCCTGGGCCCCCATATATCGAGAAATTGAATTTAGATTAATATGTTATCTCAAGATTAACAGGAACTTTGGGACTCACAATTCCGTAACGGAAAGACATGCATTTTTAATGAGAGCAGTCTAGGAAGAAAGCCCATTTGCAAGCAGGGTGCCACAAGATGGTAGAAACCATTTGCCTCCACATAGAAGCCAAGCTGTTTATCTCCCAGTTATTTGCAAGACTGTGCTAAATGCTCAGTGTCGGTTAAACAGCACATCCTGTGTGTGAAGGTGGCAGATACATTCTGATAAACACGTATATGCATGTTTTCCTGACCAAACCCTGCCAAAAGAGAGGGTGGGGCTTCTCCAAATTGAATGATTAAAGGCTGAGGGTATTTTAAAAATAAAAGTCATCTTGTAAGCTATTTTATTCCTCCTTATTGCGCTTATGTATTAGTCACTTCAGTCATGTTTGACTCTATGTGACCCCATGGACTGACTGTAGCCCACCAGGCTGCTCTGTCCATGGGGATTCTCTAGGTAGGAATACTGGAGAGGGTGGCCATTCCTTTCTCCAGGGGATCTTCCCCACCCGGGGATCGAACCCGACTCTCCTGCATTGCAGGCGGATTCTTTAACATCTGAGCCACCAGTGAAGCCCATTATTATGCTTAGCCATGGATAAAATATTGATTTCTTATTTACAACCTTTTCTTTTTAAAGTATAAATAACGTCTATAATACTACATTTCCTATCCAAAAAAAATTGGGATACAAAGACTAATCAAATTTTTTTTAATTTTTATATTTATGCTGTAACCGTCACTGTTACAAATGCGTAAGAATTCAATTCCACTTGGCTGTACCTTTAATAAAGCACTTAATGGAGAACATAAACACTTGACATGAAATTGGAAAAGCCCCAGAAGATCTAGGCACCGAGGTGGAAAACAGCAAGTGTTGCTGCCTTAATTTCCCTTTCCAGGCTTTACCACAATAAAGCTCATCCTCCAGCTCACAGATACTTTCAAACTGGAATGATTTCAAAGGAGAAATGGCCACTGTCTTTCCTGTATCCTGAGATGAACTATAATTCTCAGGAAGACAAGAATTTAGGCATACAATCAGAGTTGGTAGAAAAAAAAAAAAATTAAGCTTTCTATTGCCAAACAAGATGGAGTCAGTCATACTCCCTAGAAAAGTGTCCGGGACAGAAGCTCTCCTTTCAGTCTCCTTGGTTTTATGGTCTTTTAATAAGCTGTCCTGAAGATGGCGCCTCATGCTTAGCTATGTTACAGCCTGCATCATTTTGTGATTCCCTCTGAAACCACGTCCCTAACAGCTACACAGATTCACAGAAAGATCTGTAGGGAATGCTACCTTGAAATGATATTCCTAAAGTATGAAGATTAATCTAAATCACTCAAGGAATAATCTGATTAGATCATCTTTAAATTTTCAGTTAGGAAGAGGAGTTACAGGAAAAAAAATACAGCAAGTGCTATTTGGGTTACATGAATAGCCTGTCCCGAAAACTAAAATCCATCTGTGACCTTGCTCCTTCTCTTTTGTCCTCTGTTTGCACTCAGTGGTACCACCATCTATCCCATTGCCAGAGCCAGAAACTTGAATGACATCTTTGATCCTTGTCTCCACTATAAATCTCACCATCAGCAATGCCTCATCCAATCAACCACCCAGTCCTATCTATACTAGTCCATAAATGTCTCTCAAGCATGTGCTGTCTCTCCATTCCTTCTATCACCAGCGAAGTACCATCCCCTTCTCCCTGTGCCCCTGCGATAGAGTGTTTGCCATTTCCCTTCTCTCATTCCACTCTCCATCCTTCACCTAGAGTCATCTTTCCAAAGACAGGCTCAATCATGTCATCTCCCTGTTTACAATATTCCATAGCTGAGTGCTATGGAATTCCGAGTGCTGTCAGCTTCCCTGGTGGCTCAGCGATAAAGAATCTGTCTTCAATGGTGAAATGCAGGAGACTCGGGTTCAATACCTGGGTTGGGAAGATCCACTAGAGGAAGAAATGGCTACCCACTCCCATATTCTTGCCTGGAGAATCCCCATGGACAGAGAAGCCTGGCAGGCTACAGTCCAAAGGGTCACAAAGGGCCAGACATGACCGAGCACACAACACTGGTGCTCTCAGGTCAAATCCAAGCTTTTCTAATAATTTAGTTGCCCCTGCCAGTGCCCATCTTCCTGGGCTTCATCTTGCAGCACTGTTGCATTTGTTCTTTTGGCCTCGTCATAATAGATTCCTTCTCAGTTTCTGACCTGTTCACCTCAGGGCTTTTTATTCCTACAGCTGCTGCTGCGCCCCAAGCAACAGCTGCAGCTCACCCCTCTACACACCCCGAGAATCACCACCTCCATCCATCTACTTCCGACTTATCCTGTTGGTTTCAGTATAAAGCACCCTTTCCTCATGGAAGAGACCCATCCAGTAGATTAGGATCCAGCAATCTATGATTCCATAGTGCCCTGTTCTTTCTTGCCTTTCATAGTCATCTCATTTTATTATCTTCATCTGTGTATTTTTCCCTTGCTAGAGGATAAACTGAGAAAGCAGGAAGAGTGCCCGTCCCTAAGCAGCATTCTCACAGTGACCTATGAGGTCTTTGGTCCTCTGCCTCTATCACCTGATCTCCTGTCCTGACCACCTGTGGGTCTCCCTCATTTCTTTGCTTCTGCCTCCTTGTTTATTCCTCTAACCTGCTTTCTCCAGCTTGGTCTCTTTGCTGCTCCTCTGACTTTGCAGGCATGATCCTGCCTCGAGGCCTTTGCACTTGCTACTACCTTCACCTAGGATGCACTTCCTCCAGCTTCTTTGTGGTTCTCTCCCTCACCTGCTTTAGATTTTTATTCTATTTATCTATTCTAAATAAAATCTATTTAGATATTTATGAGAAAGGCCATATTCTCAGTGGAGTCTTCTCTGACCACCCAATTTATCACACACACCCCCAACATTCCAGTCCCTCTCCCGACTCTATTGTTCTCCCTAGCTCTTGTCGCTGTCTAGTATACTTTCATGCTTTGTTATCCATGACTCTCCTCTAGGATGTAAGCTCCCTGAAAGCAGGGACTTTGGTCTCTCTGGTTGCATCTCCAGCACCTAGGGCTGTGCCTAGCACAGAGTGGTCAATGGAACTTTTCATCTTAGTCTCACCTTCATGATTTCATAAACTAAGTCTTTTCACTGTCTTGGCACTAAGTCATTCTAATTTATGAATGGGAAGAATTTTATCCTCACCCCGGAAGTCTTCCCTCTTCCTGATTACTTTAGCTTCCTATTTTCGGAACTAGTATGTCTTTTTGGTGGGAGATGAAATCAGAACTAAAAACAAATCTTACCAAGAAAACATAAAAGTGGAAACTTGCTGATGTCTTTCAAGTTTCAGCTGTTCCCAAATAATAGTTTCCTGAAAACTAGAACATTTAGTGTGAGTCTTGTTAAAAGTGTCTCCTCCTGAATAGCTCCCAGAGTGATGGCTCCTTATCTTTCTGTTAATTGATGAGACACTCAGAGAAAAACATTGGTTCCCTCACATCGCTGGGGCACATGCTGAAGATTTTTATGTGGAAACCCATGGATTTGCCTGGCTGTCCAACCAGTCTGATTATTTGGGTCAAAATGTGAGGTTTCTAAAGCCAAACCAGCTGTGCAGTTAGATGGAATCCAACTTCCTAAGCAGGAAATGGCAAAGAAAAATCAGATTAAATGACTGCAATATGGATACATAGTCCTTTTGTAAAATTTCAGGCCCTTGAAGTGATCAGCAACTCCAGGGGAAAACAGCACTCGTTCTCACAATATGTAAGGCTGATTCATGGCTAATGATTTATCACGGATGTTTGATTTGTCTTCCATTTTCAGAGTTATAAGATGAGCAAACAGATGCTCACCACCCTCTAATTTCAAGGGAATATCATATTGCAACTGCAATTTAGCACAGTTTCTATCAGAACATGTGAAATATCATTACAGAAGAAACTGAGAATGATCATTTATAATACAAAATAGGAGTGAAAAAAATTTCTTACCCCAAAATTTGAATTTTTGATGAAGTTTCTAGTTAATTAAAGCCAAGGAAAAGGAGAAAGTCTGATACTATATTTGATTGAGAATGTGAGCACATGACTTGAAAAAGCAGCTCATGTTATTTCACCATTACAAGATAGCAGAAGACTTGCCCACGAAAAGGAAGTCTGCAGGTACAATGAGAAATGGGAACTGAAGAGGCTGCTATTTCGTTAGGCATTCTCACAAAGGGGAGGATTTGGGTGACAATTTAACCGTAAATGGTCAAGATAAAAGTTGAGGAGAGAAGCAAGAGAAGAGCAGTCATCTACTGAATATTCCTGGAGTGAATGCTTCAACAGAGAAGAAAATGCAAGTCTCCATGGTGATTTAATTAAAATAGGCTTGTAGATCAGCAGAAATGGAGGCAAGAGAGAAAGAGAGAAAAGACAACTTACAGAAAAATTTCCCGTAATGAGGAGAGAGCAGAGGTATGGTCAGGGTTCAGAAGAAAGAATGAAAAAAGTGACCAAAGCATGAATAAAGTTACAAAAACTAGGCTGTGTATCTTCTTTTCCAAAAGACTGATCATCACAACTTGTTAAAAGGGTTATATTTTCAAAGATTTCTCAAATTAACAGAAAGATGAAGACCAAGCATAATGGAATAGACCTTCTGGAGTAGAAGAATTATCTAAGATTCAAGAGGAGTTTCTGCTCAACAGAAGCCAAAATGATAAAACTAGGATGATGCCTGATAATATGGAAATCTATAGCCATTCCTATCTGGTCTTGGAAGTGATTACTGGATACCTTGATGATAAAAAATAGTATATATTGAGTCCCAGACTAGGTTCAAAGGAAAATTGGAAGGAAATGGCAATCCTGAAAAAAACCCAAACAAACCAAAAATACCTACCTGGTCCCATGTTAGAAAAGCTCTCCCTTATATTGAAACGATTAAAAAAAATTTTTTTTAATCCATGAAGAAACCTAAAATGAAACACTCTGATCCACTTCTACCAAGTAGAGTCCAAAAGTATGAACAAATAGAAGCTGACTCTCAAAATATGTTCCACTGAATGATGTTGTCTGGTTATATAGACTGGAAATGTCAGTATTTAACAAAATTAAGTAGATTTTGTTACTATTAGGAGAAGTCCTTGGGCATCCCTATACATCATTCTTACCAGCTGTGCCAACATTGCAAGACCCTTTCCTTTCCTGATCATTCCTTTCCTTTCCTTTCCTGATCATTCCTTTCCTTTCCTGATCATTCCTTTCCTTTCATGATCATTCCTTTTCTGGGCCATTTGTCATGGTGGTATTACAGTGAGCAGCTTTGCAGCACAGTCTCAAGGAAGGTCAAGTCTCCCTCTGGGAATAGACTTGCCAGAAAAAGGGTAGACTCCCCAAGTTCTTAGGTGAGTTCCTCAGCTGCAACACGCATTCACAGGTGTGCAGCATCACCTGGGTCCTCTCTGCATTTCCTTGTGGGTTTGGGGGGATAAAGGGAACAAAGGCAAACATACTGCTCGTGCTACTTGCTGTAATAAAGGTCTTCCTCTCTGACCCAGGAATCTCGGGATCTCCCAGCATCCATAAAAAGAGAATAAGCTATCTTGTTAGTTGGGAAGTAAGATAAAATCCCTGACACTTACTGTAGGATTTCTTAGGATCTTTATTCTGTTAAAGTCACTGTGACCCTCCAAGGAGATAGCATGGCACAAATCATCTCCCAAACTTACATGATCATGCAAATTCATTCTCCTATTTAACAATGAAAAGAACTAAGATTTTGTGCCATGCACAAATAAGGACACTGATGCAGGTCTTGATGACCTATACAGGACGCAGACCCTGATCACTCTTTTCCTGACTCATTTGTCACGGTTGTGTTGCAGAGAGCAACTTGCAGCAGGCAGCCTCAAGGAAGGAGGAAGTCTCCCTCTGGGACAGGAGCAAACTTGCTGGAGAAGAGCTGGATTCCCCAAGCTCAGGGGAGAATTCCTTGGCTGCAGAAAGATTTGCCTCCCAAATGCATCTCTTTCAATGGCCTGCGGAGCTACCCACAATTCCCACCATTTCAATTATCACTTTGGTAGAACGCGTTTTTTCCAGAATGTTCCTATTAAAATGCTAAAGTGTTACCTGGAGGTGTGAGACATGAATGTATTAAGGCTTTAACTTAGATGAATATCTTAACATGGAGGAGATTTGAAGAGGGAGTTGGGCTGATGGGACCTGGAAGGTGACCTATGGGTTAGAAAAGGCCTTAAAATTGTGTCTGGACAAAAAGAGGCAAAACAGGAGTACTGTACTCTGTTGCCTTCCCATCCCTTGCCCAAATAGAGTACTTTGCGCCAGTATTTATGTTTTAAATGAATTATCTAAATACTGATCTTGCCCCCTTTCTTCTTCTCTCTCAAATTTCTTCTTTTCCCTTTTGAACTCTAAATTTGTCAGCCTCACCAAATGAGTAGGTAAAAATGTGAATATTACTTTTTAAAAATTTTATTCATTGATTTTATTTTGGCTGTGCTGGGTCTTCAGTGCTGCTCAGGTTTTTCTCTAGCTGCGGCCAGCAGGAGCTATTCTTGTTGCAATGTGTGGGCTTCTCTTTGCAGTGACTTCTCATGCTGTGGAGCATGGGCTTTAGGGCTTGGGGGCTTCAGAGGTTGCAGCACGTGGGCTCAGTAGTTGCAACTCCCAGGCTCTAGGGCACAGGCTCCATAGTTGTGGCACACACAGGCTCAACTAAGTTGTGGAGCTTAGTTGCTCCACAGCATATGGGATCTTCCCAGATCAGGGATTGAACCCATGTCTCCTGCATTGGCAGGTGGATTCTTTACCACTAAGCCACCAGGGAAGCCCCTGCATATTAGCATTTTTTTAGAGGAGGTTAGAGTCGGTAACCTAATGGCACCCCACTCCAGTACTATTGCCTGGAAAATCCCATGGACGGAGGAACCTGGTAGGCTGCAGTCCATGGGGTTTCGAAGAGTTGGACACGACTGAATGACTTCACTTTCACTTTTCACTTTCATGCATTGGAGAAGGAAATGGCAACCCACTCCAGTGTTCTTGCCTGGAGAATCCCAGGGACGGGGGAGTCTGGTGGGCTGCCGTCTATGGGGTCGCACAGAGTCGGACACGACTGAAGTGACTTAGCAGTAGCAGAGTCAGTATCATTTGGGGGGACAGGTGAGGAATTTATAGACTATCAGGCAGATATTTTCAAAACAAACTCTTCATCCCTGAGGACATTTTTCGAGGCCCTAAAACACGATGAACAGAAGGATGAGCCTTTAGCCTTATCCTTCCCCGTCCTGTTGAATGCCAGTCTTGCTAGCCTGATGTCCTTAGTCATTTTGTTTGCTTTATGTGTTTTTGTTTTTTTAAGCAAGAAACTGGAAATTTTATAGTAGGTAGGGCTCAATAATTCTTTCAATTATAACAGTTTCTGCTTGAAAACCATGCATATTCTAATGCTTTTACTTGAGTCACAACTTTCTAGAAGCTGTTTATCACAGTGATTTAACTTGTACATGATTTTGCTTTGCTCGCATCACCATTTGGGGAAAGTTATTCAGAGAGAATGAACTAGGAGCTTCCTTCTGTATTTGCTTTCTTTAAAAAAAAAGAAAAGAAAAATGGTTGTGTGACCTTGGCACTCAGGGTGTTGTGCGACAGGAAACTGAGATTTTCCATGAAAAGAAGTCTCTCCCTGTGGTGTTTCTGGCATGTTCCACATGCCTCAGGTTTTATGCTACGTCAAAGACGGGCACCATGTTATCCTACCATGGCATTTCGAATATCACCGTGGCAGATGGGCTATTACAAGAGAAATGTAAAACGTTCCAGAACTGCCAATTAAATTTCTTCGTGTTTTATAACTAGATCTAACATAAATATAGTCTCTCTGAAAGAAAATATTCTTGGATCAACCAACTCTCAGTTCTTGGGTCGTAGTCAGAGGTCATTCTCAGTCAGAGGAAACCTCTGAGCAGTGAGCAGGAAAGCTTGACCTGACTCTGACCATGTTGTATAAAGGGCAGGGTTGTTTGGGTCTGATGAATTCTAAAGCCCCAGGACACATGAGCCACCTTTCAACATAATCATCTTCGGGATTCAAAGTTCATGGTCAAAGTTCAAACACGATGAGAAATAAATACAGCTGCATACAGACCCTGTGGTTCTTAAAAACAAAATTTCCAAGCAAATTGTGAAAGAGAAGACTGCTTGCAGGATATTGTCATTTCTGATTACAGATGGGACATCCCTTTGGCTCCTTACGATTCACGTTACAACAATACTAGTCCTTCCAGGGATTTCACAGAATTTTCTGGCCCAGGGAGGTCCTTTGCGTTCAAGATCATCAGTGTATAGGCATTGAACCTAAGATATCACCCACTGACAAATTATCGCCAAAAAATACGAATATTTTCTGTTCACTTGTTAAAGTCTCCAGATAATTCTTATTGAAAGTTTTCTGGGAATCCAGTGGTTAGGTCTTTGTGCTTCCTTTGCCGGGGGCCCGGGTTCAGTCCTTGCTCGGGGAACTAAGATCCCATAAGCCACATGGTGCCACCAAAAAATAAAAAATTTTTTTCATTCCATTGAAATAGATGGAGCAAAATATTTTAGCAGTGGGCAGTTTTTTTGTCACTTCGTTTCATTTTCTTTGGGCTTCTCTTGTGGCACAGCTGGTAAAGAATTCACCTGCAATGCAGGAGACCTGGGTTCGATCCCTGGGTTGGGAAGATCCCCTGGAGAAGGAAAGACAACCCTCTCCAGTATTCTGTCCTGGAGAATTCCATGGACTGTATAGTCCATGGGGTCGCAAGGAGTCAGACATGACTGAACAACTTTCACATCACTTCACTTCATTGTCTTTAAAGAGGGGAAAATGCATTTTTAGTTTATGCAGAATTAAGAGTTAATAGTAAAAACAGGAGTTGCTTTTCCAATGCCACTAAAATTACACTTCTATAACATAGCATCCCTTATGTTTAGGGCCAGTGAACACTTTTAATAACCCCTTCTTCAGGTGCCCAAGGTTCCTGGAATGCTCTGAGTGACTGTAGATACCTTGTTTATTCAGAAAATTTCTTTAGGTTCGGTCTGGTCTCCTTTTTCGATGCTTCTTACTCCTTTCTGGCTGCCTCCAGCGTATCCTGAGCCTTCCTGGCTTTGATTACGCTCCATCTTAGTTGCTGTGGATACCCTTCTCCTAACCTCTAGGACCATCTCATTGTAGAGCCTGCTCTGCCCAGACGCATGGGAGCAGCCCTCATCAATGACTGACAGAAACCAGTAAAGGAAACAGCGTTAAATACTTACAATTCTATGTGTTGATTCAGTTCAGTTCAGTTCAGTCGCTCAGTCGTGTCCGACTCTTTGCGACCCCATGAATCACAGCACACCAGGCCTCCATGTCCATCACCAACTCCCAGAGTTCACTCAGACTCACGTCCATTGAGTCAGTGATGCCATCCAGCCATCTCATCCTCTGTTATCCCCTTCTCCTCCTGCTCCCAATCCTTCCCAGCATCAGAGTCTTTTCCAATGAGTCAACTCTTCGCATGAAATGGCCAAAGTACTGGAGTTTCAGCTTTAGCATCATTCCTTCCAAAGAAATCCCAGGGCTGATCTCCTTCAGAATGGACTGGTTGGATCTCCTTGCAGTCCAAGGGACTCTCAAGAGTCTTCTCCAACACCATAGTTCAAAAGCATCAATTCTTCGGCACTCAGCCTTCTTCACAGTCCAACTCTCACATCCATACATGACCACAGGAAAAACCATAGCCTTGACTAGACAGACCTTTTTAGGCAAAGTAATGTCTCTGCTTTTCAATATGCTGTCTAGGCTGGTCATAACTTTTCTTCCAAGGAGTAAACGTCTTTTAATTTCATGGCTGAAGTCACTATCTGCAGTGATTTTGCAGCTCCCAAAAATAAAGTCTGACACTGTTTCCACTGTTTCCCCATCTATTTCCCATGAAGTGATGGGACCAGATGCCATGATCTTAGTTTTCTGAATGATGAGCTTTAAGCCAGCTTTTTCACTCTCCTCTTTCACTTTCACCAAGAGGCTTTTTAGTTCCTCTTCACTTTCTGCCATAAGAGTGGTGTCATCTGCATATCTGAGGTTATTGATATTTCTCCCAGCAATCTTGATTTCAGCTTGTGCTTCTTCCAGTCCAGCGTTTCTCATGATGTACTCTGCATATAATTTAAAGAAGCAGGGTGACAACATACAGCCTTGACATATTCCTTTTCCTATTTGGAACCAGTCTGTTGTTCCATTGGAGAAGGAAACGGCAACCCACTCCAGTATTCATGCCTGGAAAATCCCATGGACCGAGGAGCCTGGTGGGCTACAATCCATGGGGTCGGAAAGAGTTGGACACGACTGAGCAACTTCTGTGTGTGTATGTTGTTCCATGTCCAGTTCTAACTGTTGCTTCCTGACCTGCATACAGGTTTCTCAAGAAGCAGGTCAGGTGGTCTGGTATTCCCATCTCTTGAAGAATTTTCCACAGTTTATTGTGATCCACACAGTCAAAGGCTTTGGCATATGCAATAAAGCAGAAATAGATGTTTTTCTGGAACTCTCTTGCTTTTTCCATGATCCAGTGGATGTTGGCAATTTGATCTCTGGTTCCTCTGCCTTTCCTAAAACCAGCTTGAACATCTGGAAGTTCACGGTTCTCGTATTGCTGAAGCCTGGCTTGAAGAATTTTGAGCATTACTTTTCTAGCATGTGAGATGAGTGCAATTGTGCTGTAGTTTGAGCATTTTTTGGCATTGCTTTTCTTTGGGATTGGAATGAAAACTGACCTTTTCCAGTCCTGTGGCCACTGCTGAGTTTTCCAAATTTACTGGCATATTGAGTGCAACACTTTCGCAGCATCATCTTTTAGGATTTGAAATAGCTCAACTGGAATTCCATCACTTCCACTAGCTTTGTTCATAGTGATGCTTTTAAGGCCCACTTGACTTCACATTCCAGGATGTCTGCCTCTAGGTGAGTGATCACACCATCGTGATTATCTAGGTCGTGAAGATCTTTTTTGTATAGTTCTTCTGTGTATTCTTGCCACCTCTTCTTAATATCTTCTGCTTCTGTTAGGTCCATACCATTTCTGTCCTTTATCGAGCCCATCTTTGCATGAAATGTTCCCTTGGTATCTCTAATTTTCTTGAAGAGATCTCTAGTCTTTTCCATTCTGTTGTTTTCTTCTATTTCTTTGCATTGATCGCTGAGGAAGGTTTTCTTATCTCTTCTTGCTATTCTTTGGAACTCTGCATTCAGATGCTTATATCTTTCCTTTTCTCCTTTGCTTTTCACTTCTCTTCTTATCACAGCTATTTGTAAGGCCTCCCCAGACAGCCATTTTGCTTTTTTGCATTTCTTTTCCATGGGAATGGTCTTGATCCCTGTCTCCTGTACAATGTCACGAACCTCAGTCCATAGTTCATCAGGCACTCTATTAGATCTAGTCCCTTAAATCTATTTCTCACTTCCACTCTATAATCATAAGGGATTTGATTTAGGTCATACCTGAATGGTCTAGTGGTTTTCCCTACTTTCTTCAATTTAAGTCTGAATTCGGCAATAAGGAGTTCATGATCTGAGCCACAGTCAGCTCCTGGTCTAGTTTTTGTTGACTGTATAGAACTTCTCCATCTTTGGCTGCAAAGAATGTAATCAATCTGAATTCAGTGTTGACCATCTGGTGATGTCCATGTGTAGAGTCTTCTCTTGTGTTGTTGGAAGAGGGTGTTTGCTATGACCAGTGCATTTTCTTGGCAAAACTCTATTAGTCTTTGCCCTGCTTCATTCTGTATTCCAAGGCCAAATTTGCCTGTTACTCCAGGTGTTTCTTGACTTCCTACTTTTGCATTCCAGTCCCCTATAATGCAAAGGACATCTTTTTTGGCTGTTAGTTCTAGAAGGTCTTGTAGGTCTTCATAGAACTGTTCAGCTTCTTCAGTGTTACTGGTTGGGACATAGACTTGGATTACTGTGATACTGAATGGTTTGCCTTGGAAACGAACAGAGATCATTTTTTCGTTTTTGAGATCACATCCAAGTACTGCATTTCGGACTCTTTTGTTGACCATGATGGCTACTCCATTTCTTCTAAGGGATTCCTGCCCGCAGTAGTAGATATAATGGTCATATGAGTTAAATTCACCCATTCCAGTCCATTTGAGTTCGCTGATTCCTAGAATGTCAACGTTCACTCTTGCCATCTCTTGTTTGACCACTTCCAATTTGCCTTGAGTCATGGACCTGACATTCCAGGTTCCTATGCAATATTGCTCTTTACAACATCGGACCTTGCTTCTGTCACCAGTCACATCCACAACTGGGTATTGTTTTTGCTTTGATTCTATCCCTTCATTCTTTCTGGAGTTATTTCTCCACTGATCTCCAGTAGCATATTGGGCACCTACTGACCTAGGGAGTTCCTCTTTCAGTATCCTATCATTTTGCCTTTTCATACTGTTCATGGGGTTCTCAAGGCAAGAATACTGAAGTGGTTTGCCATTCCCTTCTCCAGTGGACCACATTCTGTCAGACCTCTGTGTTGATTATACCTTAGTAAAGCTGAGGTGTGTGTGTGGAGCGGGGGGGAGGGGGGGTGGGTGCGTGAAAAGAATTTTGTGTATACACACCCCAGCTCCCAGCTCCCTCGCAGTCAGTGGAATAACTCTGAGGTCTGTGTTCTACAACAGCTTCATGATTTCTCTAGCGGTTTTAAGCCCCAGTTTCCTACAGTAGTAATTCCCTGAAATTACTGTATTCACTGCCTTCATTTTCCTGTATTACTTCACCATTTCCCTACTTGTGTTTTCTGAGATAACTTCCCAAAAATCTACTTGGTTTTTGTCCCAGGGCCTGCTCTTGGGGGACCTTCATCAAGATACTGCCACTGTCAGTATTATTCTTTTCTTATATATTTTCATCCTGTATTTAAGTAATGTCATACTCCATCTTCAAACTAGGCAGCCAGATAACATCTTAGCTCCAGCATCCTGGATCCCTACACGTCTTAGGATAAGGCTAAGCCTCAGGAGTCATATTTATACTAAAAAGGCATGATTTCATTAGCAATATAGTTTTCTTTTATTATATATTTACCTTCCTAGACAAATTGATCTATTATACTGATATGCTAATGATGCATGAGTATATGTCTCTAGGCCAGAGCTTTCTCTCTGTTTGAACATGTGTATTGAATGGCCTACTTGTCACTTGGATATACCCATAACCCATCACATTTAGCATAAACAATCTTTAGTTCAACAAATTTCCTTTAAACCCTGTTCTGCCCTCAGGCTTTCCTGAATGATTCACCCAGTTGCTTAAGTCAGAAACCAGGGAAAATCTTTGACAACTCTGATTTAACCCAGCATCTAAGAGCAAGCCTTTAGCTACAAGTAGTAAACAACTCAATTTACACAGCTTTATTAACAGTGGCTTAAGTGCTGCGGCTCTATTTTTCTCATGTAACACCTAGGTTCAAGGTAGGTGGTTGTGGCGTTCATTCAATAACTATAAAATGCCTGGCAGTATTTTTGCAAATCACCTGGTGTTGCCCAGTGGGATCAAGATAGAGCTGCGTCATTTTTTTCTTTCAGGAAAACAGAAAAAAGCTGCAGCGGCCATGAGTTCACTAGGAAACAGCTTTCCCTGAAGAACCTCCCAGCAGACTTCTGTATATGGCTCATTTGTCAGACAGGCCAGATGACTGGCCCAGCTGCAACGGAGACCAGAAAGTAGGGATCAGAATCGCTATGATTGGATCACCCCATCAAGATCCATTGACTTGAGATGGGCATGTTGGCACCTTAAATACACGCACACACACACACACACACAAGAAGAAGGTGAAAATAGATATGAAGTAGTTTGCAGCATCTACAACCACACCGTCGTCCTTCCAGTCAAACATCAAGGTAAGTCTACTTTATCCTACGTGCACATGCTGTCTCTAAGTCTTGTCCGACTCTTTTGTGATCCCATGGACTGGAGCCCACCAGGCCCCCCTGTTCATGGGATTTCCCAGATAAGAACACTGGAGTGGTTTGCCATTTCCTTCTCTAAGGGATCTTCTTGACCTTGGGATCAAACCAGTGTCTCCTGCATTGATAGGCGGGTTCTTTACCAATAAGCCACCAAGGAAGCCCAAGTCTAATTTATCCTACGGTATCACTAAAATATGTCTCATTTATTTCTACCCCAACTTAGCCTAAACTACTATCATCTGTGCTCAGGACAAGAACAACAGATTCTTCATTGTTTCTCTGCTTTATAGTATTACTGTTTCCTTCAATTCTCTTCTCCAACTTTATCCAGTGTGTTCTTTCATGAAATTAAATCTGAACTTGTTATTCGTTTGGCTTAAACCACTTCAGTGGCAAACACCAGGCAACTTCTTTCCTCCTCTCATCTGGTCTGCCTGCTTAGAACTTGCTTCACCAAGCACTCCCACTTACCCACATGTAGCCAAACCCTAGTCAGACTTCAACGTTTTCTCTCATTCTTCCTACCACATCACTCATCTCTCAGCTTCACACTTCATGTGTTCTCAAATAGTATATTTGCATTGTATAATTGTTCTGCTTAACACAATTCTGTTTTATCATTGTCTCATATCATTGTCATCACCGCTGAACAGAGTTTCTTTAAAACAAAGCTTTTATTTCATTCACAGCCAGGTCCCTGCTACCCAGCGCAATACCTGGGCCGTAAGCAATCAGTTAATGCTTATTGTTAGATAGCAATGGACATGAATTTGAGCAAACTCCAGGAGATAGTGAAGGACAGGGAAGCCTGTTGTGCTACAGTCCGTGGGTTGCAGAGGTGGACACAACTTAGTGACTGAACAACAACAACAATAATGCTTATTGAGTAACAGGTTGATTAAAGAAAAATACTTGGATATTGTCAATTGGGCAGACACTGTAATGAAAGAATGAACAAGAGACAATAAGATTATTGAGTGTGAACTCTGGATCCCTACATACTAACTCCACAAGGTCAGCTCTGTGACCTTCTGCTAGTTAAGTTAATCTCTTTGTGCAAATTTTTGCATGTAAAATGTAGATAATGGTAATACTTAAAAGGCTGTAATCAGGATTTAAAAAGTTAATGTTTATAAGTAATGCATAGAATAATCCCTGACACAAATAAGTGAATAAGACAGTCATGATACGTGTTCCTGCAGAACTTACAGTAGAGGTCAGTGCTGCCAATAGAAATGTAACATGGACCATAAATATATAGCTTGAAATTTCCTGGTAGCCACATTAAAAGTGATTAGATTACAATTAAAATTAATTTTAAGAATGTATTTAAACTAACGTATCAAAATATTATTTTGACATGTAATCATTTTTTTAGTTATTAATGTGATCCTTTGCATTTTTTATTTTGTATAAGCCCTTGAAATCCAAAGACTATTTTATACTTACAGCACATTTCAATTCAGATGCTTAATTTTCATCTGTTACTGAACCTGCCTTTAGATTTGATAAACTTACAGTTGAAAAAGTAGATACATATCTAAGTAGTTCTAGATAAATTTTAATAAATTTAAATGTGTTAAAATTAAAGTTAGGGGTTCATTTCCTGAGTCACACTAGTTATTTTTCATGTTTAGCAGCCACATATTGGACAGCACAGGATTAGAGAAAAAAATGGCAAGCAAGCAGACAGTTATAGAATGTGATGAAATGCTATGTTAGGGCAAAAAAAGTGCTCTGGGAGCACAGAATCAGGGTGCTGGCACCTCTTGGACAGAGGGAGTTTATGAAGGGGATTTGCCTGGAGAAAGCGCTGTCTATTCTGAGATCTCAAGATACGGAGGAACTTGCAGGTGACAAAAGGGAAAGAGCATCTGACATGAGAAAGGGTGCTGGACAGGAGGGGAAATGTAGCATTTTCACAGACCTGGGCATATTTCAGAGACAAATGCAAAAGGTACATATGTATGTAAAAAGTGGGAAATGGTTAGAAGGGAAGATGTGGAAAAGGGAGAAGTTGAGAAGGAAGCTAGAGAAGTAAGTGAGGGAAGAGATCTTGAGAGGTTTCCTGAGACTTGTGAAGGAGGCCAGTCTAGAGGGTGAGGAGGAGTCACTGAAGGGTGTAAACCGGGTAGTGACACAATCACTGACCACACGATCACTCATCATTCTGACCACCTTGTGGAAAAGGTTTGGAAGACAGAAACCAATGGCTGGCACCTCATGGCCATCAACACAGAAAATAACAGCAGGGGTTTATAAGGAGTTGGAGAAATTGCAACCCTTGTGCTTTGTTGGTAGAAATGCAAGTTGGTGCATCCACTATGGAAAACAACATGAAAGTTCCTTAAAAGTGAAATTAGAAGCATATACCCAAAAGAATTTAAAGCAAGCTTTCAAAGAGATATTTGTGCACTCGTGTTCATAGCAGCATTATTCACAAAAGCTAAAATATGGAAGTAACTCAAGTGTCGGTTAATGGATGAGTGGATAAGCAAAATGTGACATATATGCAATGGAGTATTATTTGGTCTTAAAAAGGAAGGAAATTCTAACACATACTACAACATGTATGAAACTTGAGGACATTATGCTAAGCGAAATAAGCCAATCACAAAAAGACAAATATTATATGATTCCACTCATAGGCGGTATCTTGAGAAGTCAGAATATAGAGACAGAAGGTAGAATGGTGGTGGCCAGGAGCAGAGTGGGGGCTACAGAGTTACTGTTTAGTGTGAATGGAATTTCGGTTTTGCAAGATGAGAAGAGTTCTGGAGATGCCTTGTGGTGATGGCTGCACAACTACCTCAATTCAGATGTTTAATTTTCATCTGTTACTGAACCTACAGTTGAAAAAGTAGACACATATCTAAGTATATATAAATGTACTTAAATGCCACTGGATTGCATACTTGAAAAAGATCAAGATGATAACTTTTGTGTGCTCCAATACATTTTATGTATATTTTACCACCATAAAAATACGGCTGGACATCAAGTGAAAAATCACTGTAATGCCGTCGAGAGATAAAGATGAATTGAGAGAGGGACATTGAAATATACACATTACCATGTGTAAAATCAATAGCTAATGGGAAGTTGCTATGTAGTGCAGGGAGCTCAGGCTGGTGCTCTGTGACAACCTAGAGGGGTGGGAGAGAGGTTCAAGAGGGAGGGGACGTACGTACACCTATGTCTGACTCATGTTGATGTATGGCAGAAATCAACATAGTGTTGTAAAGCAATTATCCTCCAACTAAAACTAAATAAATTTTTGAAAAGAGATAAAGATGGTAGCTGAAATACAGACAGAAACAAGTGGGTCAATTTTAAGGATATTAGGGATACAATTAATAAGAATTTATTGGTGATGGATTTTAATGAAGTGTGAGAGAAAGTCAGGAGTCAAGCTATATCCCAGATTTCTAGCATGAAAAACTGGGGTGGACAGAGATGATATTTGTTAGGGCAGGAAATCAAGAGGAGACATAGATTTGCCTGGGGCTGGGGGTTCATCTTCAGACACATTGATTCTCAGTTGCTTGCAGTGAACCCGTGGGAAACTGTCTAGTAAGGAGTTGGCAATATAGGTCATAATCTATGGAGACAGATCTTAGAGCCACTCTCAAATGGAGTATAATGAGAGCTGTAGGAGTGGATGATATCCAAGGAGTATGCCATGGACATTTGTGTTGTCTGCCAACACGTTTCCCTCACTTTTCTTTTGAGTATTTGGCACTTCCTCATCAACATTCTGGGTGATTTGAATAGCAGTCCCTCTCTGGCCCCAAGGGTAGAATAGGAGACCCAGGTTGAAGTCAGGTTGAAGATCTCATACTCCTGGTCACAGTGATTGGGGTTTAGGAGTGGCAGCCTAAGCTAGTGAAATAAGTGGGAACCTAAAAACTTGTATAGGAGCTACTGATATTGAAAAAAAAATGTCTATTCTGCTTGATCCCATTGAACTAGAACCTGGAAAAATAAGAAGCTAGAGCTGGTAGCTATTTTGCTACCCTAAGAGAGACAGTCATTGGGGGTCAACACAGATTTCAAATGAAGAAAAACTGAGTTATTTTTATGTCGTTTCAGCCACGAATACAGCCACAGCTGAATTAAGATCTTCCCTGGACATTTCAAGTATGTGAGCTAAAAACAAACGTGCCTTTTCCCCCTTAATCTAGATTGAGTTAAGTTTTCTGTATCCACGTCATAATGAATACAGGCAGATCCCACTTTGCATGATAGCACAGGACCATAAAAATGACCTTGCAAGCTGAAACCATGCAGTGATCTTAATAATCAATAAGAAGAATTACAGTTGGTCTGTGGCCTTAAAAGAGCTTTCCTAGTGGCTCAGATGGTAAAGAATCTACCTGCAATGTCGGCGACCTGGGTTTGATCCTTGGGTTGGGGAGATTCCCCTAGAGGAGGGCATGGTAACCCATTCCAGTATTCCTACCTGGAGAATTCCATGGACAGAAGAGCCTGGCAGGCTACAGTCTATGGAGTCACCAAGAGTCGGACATAACTGAGCTACTAAGTACACAAACACACAAAATATATTTTAATCAAAACATTAGAAACATTCTTATTTGAGGGAAATAAAAGAATTAGTTTTATAATATTTAGTACACATAAATTTAAAACATTAGAAACATTAAGAATTGAAGTGTTTTATTTTTTTATGCAAAACTTATCAAAAGGAGTTTAAATAGTCTTTGCTTTATTATTATAACTTAAGATACAGAGTGAGTATCCTTTCTATGCCTTGGCGAGTATCATACTCTTTACTAAGTTTGGATTAGCTTCTAACATTTCAGCTTTTGCACTTTCAGTTCTGTGAAATATCTCCATAACTTCTTTTGGACTGAAGCATTTTTGTTTGTTTGTTTTTGCCAACATCACTTCCTCTGGGACATCATTCTTTTTGTCACACCCACTTTCCTCATTTATATTAATGTGTTCCCTTTATGAAATTTCTGTGGCTGCATGTCTAGAGTCTCTGGAACTTTGACAGTGTCAACAGTGACTGTGTTTACCTTCAGCTTGAATTCTGCAAAATCATGCCATTTTCTGAAACAATGAAATCAGCCTTTACTGTCAGTAAAAGGTTCTTTTTCAGTCTTCTTGTAATTACTGTTTTGTTTTTTTTTCCCCCAGTGCAGCACCTAATGTTAATGTTTGGCCTAAAGTGCTAGTTAAACTGATTGGATTTTTTCATTACAGTCTTCAATCCAAAGTAGAAGTAAATGCACCATTTTTGCCATTAATGGCCTCTTGTTCTGCAGGCAACTTAACCTATACAGTACTGAAACCACTTCACCTTGTTTTTGATTTGTCAGATTTTTTCAATATTGTTCATCCAGTGGCTTCATACAGCCCAGGTCTCATCCTGGCCTTATTCTGCAGTCTCCATTTTCAAATCTAATCATATCCAATTTCACTGCTACATTATCACTTTTAATTTTTTTGCTAAACTTTCATTTTTTCCCCTGTTATTCATTTTTGTTAAATGTCATATGGATTTGTCACCGAGAAACCAGGAGACAGCCAGCTACAGGTTTTGCTGTCTGCGCCTGAACTGAATAACTGATGGATGGTGGCCAGTCACCAACAGACTTGGAAAGGAATGACGTGGTTGGTCACTATGATGCACGTCTGTTATTTATGCAGGGATTCCTAGAGCTATCCATGAAGCCATGAAGCTTATACTTAATGCAATTATTTACAGTTAATACACTGTGTAACTGAAATTTAAAGTATATTATTGGGGAACTGGGTTATTTAACTAAACTATGGTCAATGAAATTTGTGCATGTCAAAATTCTTCAAAGCAATGACTGCCTTACTACCCAACAGAGATTGTATAGGGAGAAAATAGAAGAAAGCCCAAAGAACCCTGAGGAAAACCAGGAATTTAGGGGACTGCAAAAGAAGAGAAACATGCATAATAAGTTATAAAGAATGACCAAAGAGGTAGTAGGGAAAACTGGAGGCGTGTGGTATCACATAAGGCAAGAAGTGAGATTGCAATAGCATCTTCCACTTCTTCTTTAAATTGAGATAAAATTTTCATCTCATAAAATTCACCAACTTAAACTGTAAAGTTTAGTAGGTTTTAGTATAATCACAAGCTTGTACACCTAATATCATGACCTAATTCTTAAATATTCTCATAACCCTCAAAAGAAACCGTAAACCCATTAGCAGTCACTTCCCATTCCCTCCCTTTTCCAACCTCTGGAAGCTACTAGTCTACTTTCTATGTGTATTTACCTAGTCTGGGCATCTTATATAAGTGGAATGTATACAGCATATGCCCTTTCACATCTGACTTCTTTCACTTAGCATAATATCTTCAAAATTTTTCCATGTTGTCATTTCTATCGGTACTTGCCACTTTTATGGGTGAACAGTATTCTATTGTGTGAATATCCATTCATCAGGTGATAGAAATTTGAGTTGTTTCTACCTTTGGGTTATTATGAATAGTGCTGTAATGAACATCTGTGTAAAAGTTTTTGTGGGAACATATGTTTTCAGTATTCCTGGCGATATACCTAGGAGTAGAATTGCTGGGCCATATGATAACTCTACCTTCTTGAGAAACTGAAAGACCATTTCCACCATTTTATCTTTCCACAAGCAAAGTGTAAGGGTTCTTTCATTTCTTTTAAAAAAATCTTATATACGCGTATTTCTTCTCATTTTATTCTACTTGTCTAGCTTCTCATTTAATTTCACCAAGCACATTGTCTCCTTGCATCTTTGACTTCCATATCCTACATTTGATAAAATTATCTTCTAACTAGGCAAATAATAAATTTTCTTTATACTGTAAGTCAATGATGGCTTTCTTATCCCATACGGTATGCAATTAATTTAAACTATGCAGGGCGTAAGGACTCTCACATATCTCAAGTCATTTGTCCACGCTGTTTATAACCACCCAAAACATTTCCAAAGTTGATTCAGTATAAATAAGAACCCTTGCCTTCCCTTCCCATTCAATTACATTTATTTAATCCATTTCAGTACTTTTGGGATAAACAATCTGTTGGCAACCCACTCCAGTACTCTTGCCTGGAAAATCCCATGGACGGAGGGGCCTGGTAGGCTGCAGTCCATGGGGACGCTAGGAGTCAGACACGACTGAGAGACTTCACTTTCACTTTTCACTTTCATGCATTGGAGAAGGAAATGGCAACCCACTCCAGTGTTCTTGCCTGGAGAATCCCAGGGATGGGGAGCCTGGTGGGCTGCCGTCTATGGGGTCACACAGAGTTGGATACGACTGAAGCGACTTAGCAACTAATCTTATGTTAGGTGAGGGCAATGTGAAACAAATGGCTTTTACTCTGAAAGAAGTATCTCCGTGTGCTCCACTCCACTGAACCCCCAGAAGTTTCACTGAGGTTTCAGTCTCTTAAATTTTTCTTGGATATATGGCCCATCCTCTGGCATGCATTAATCTCTTCAGTGCATCTAGAGTCTGTCACTTCCTACATTCAGCATCTATCAGCATGAAACCATTGACCCATGGACCAGCATGATGTTCTGTAAAAGGGTGAGATGATCAAATCCTTGAAGGCTGAATTACTGCATATAATTGCATATACCTGAAAGGAAATAGCTGAAATACAAATAGCTGTGAAAAGAAGAGAAGTGAAAAGCAAAGGAGAAAAGGAAAGATATAAGCATCTGAATGCAGAGTCCCAAAGAATAGCAAGGAGAGATAAGAAAGTCTTCCTCAGTGATCAATGCAAAGAAATAGATGAAAACAACAGAATAGGAAAGATTAGAGATCTCCTCAAGAAAATTAGAGATACCAAGGGAACATTTCATGCAAAGATGGGCTCAATAAAGGACAGAAATGGTATGGACCTCACAGAAGCAGAAGATATTAAGAAAAGATGGCAAGAATACACAGAAGAACTGTACAAAAAAGATCTTCATGACCCAGATAATCACAATGATGTGATCACTCGCCTAGAGCCAGACATCCTGGAATGTGAAGTCAAGTGGGCCTTAGAAAGCATCACTACGAACAAAGCTAGTGGAGGTGATGGAATTCCAGCTGAGCTATTTCAAATCCTCAAAGATGATGCTGTGAGAGCGTTGCCCTCAATAGGCCAGCAAATTTGGAAAACTCAGCAGTGGCCACAGGACTGGAAAAGGTCAGTTTTCATTCCAATCCCAAAGAAAGGCAATGCCAAAGAATGCTCAAACTATGGTACAATTGCACTCATCTCACACGCTAGAAAAGTAATGCTCAAAATTCTCCAAGCCAAGCTTCAGCAATATGTGAATTGTGAAATCCAGATGTTCAACCTGGTTTTAGGAAAGGCAGAGGAACCAGAGATCAAATTGCCAAAATCTGCTGGATCACTGAAAAAGCAAGAGAGTTCCAGAAAAACATCTATTTCTGCTTTATTGACTATGCCAAAGCCTTTGACTGTGTGGATCACAGTGAACTGTGGGAAATTCTGAGAGAGATGGGAATACCAGAACACCTGATCTGCCTCTTGAGAAATTGGTATGAAGGTCAGGAAGCAACAGTTAGAACTGGACATGGAACAACAGACTGGTTCCAAATAGGAAAAGGAGTACGTCAAGGCTGTATATTGTCACCCTGCGTATTTAACTTACATGCAGAGTACATCATGAGAAACGCTGGACTGGAAGAAACACAAGCTGGAATCAAGATTGCCGGGAGAAATATCAATAACCTCAGATATGCAGATGACACCACCCTTATGGCAGAAAGTGAAGAGGAACTAAAAAGCCTCTTGATGAAAGTGAAAGAGGAGAGTGAAAAAGTTGGCTTAAAGCTCAACATTCGGAAAACGAAGATCATGGCATCTGGTCCCATCACTTCATGGGAAATAGATGGGGAAACAGTGGAAACAGTGTCAGACTTTATTTTGGGGGGCTCCAAAATCACTGCAGATGGTGATTGCAGCCATGAAATTAAGAGACGCTTACTCCTTGGAAGAAAAGTTATGACCAACCTAGATAGCATATTGAAAAGCAGAGACATTACTTTGCCAGCAAATGTCCATCTAGTCAAGGCTATGGTTTTTCCATTGGTCATGTATGGATGTGAGAGTTGGACTGTGAAGAAAGCTGGGCGCTGAAGAATTGATGCTTTTGAACTGTGGTGTTGGAGAAGACTCTTGAGAGTCCCTTGGACCTGCAAGGAGATCCAACCAGTCCATCCTAAAGGAGATCAGCCCTGGGTATTCAGTGGAAAGACTGATGCTGAGGCTGAAACCCCAATACTTTGGCCACCTCATGCGAAGAGTTGACTCATTGGAAAAGACTCTGATGCTGGGAGGGATTGGGGGCAGGAGGAGAAGGGGACGACAGAGGATGAGATGGCTGGATGACATCACCGACTCGATGGACATGAGTTTGAGTGAATTCCAGGAGTTGGTGATGGACAGGGAGGCCTGGCGTGCTGCGATTCATGGGGTCACAAAGATTTGGACACAACTGAGCGACTGAACTGAACTGAAATAAAATATGTCAAAGCAAGCTCCTTCGGGTGTCTCTGCTTACGAGGGTGAAGAAAAAAAACATTTGTGAAAACAATAGTTGAATACCAGGTATTAGTATTGTGTTTTAGACTTACTCAAGGTTATGGTTTTTCCAGTAGTCATGTATGGATGTGAGAGTTGGACTATAAAGAAAGGTGAGCTGTGGTGTTGGAGAAGACTCTTGAGAGTCCCTTGGACTGCAAGGAGATCCAGCTAGTCCATCCTAAAGGACATCAGTCCTGGGAGTTCATTGGAAGGACTGATGTTGAAGCTGAAACTCCAGTCCTTTGGCCACCTGATGCAAAGAGCTGACTCATTTGAAAAGACCCTGATATGGGAAAGATTGAGGGCAGGAGGAGAAGGGGACAACAGAGGATGAGATGGTTGGATGGCATCACCGAGTCAATGGATATGAATTTGGGTAAACTCCGGGAGTTGGTGATGGACAGGGAGGCCTGGCGTGCTGCGGTTCATGGTGTCGCAAATAGTCAAACACAACTGAAGCAACTTAGGACACACAGATGGATTATCACATCCCACTGACCAAAACTTAGATTGATGCACATAGGCGCAATATGTATAGCAGGAAAATGTAAACTTTTTTCTAAGTGGCTGTTTTTCTAGTTAAAACTTGGAGCTACTACTCATATGAGAGAAAAGGGGAGCAAAGCCATTGGGGGACGAGCAGTATCTGCTGCCCATCATCTTACACGTTTCAAACCTATGATGCTAGACTAATCTCTGCAATTCCCCCAGCATGTGGCTTTACTTTGGAAAAGGACAGAAAGCTCAGGATGTTTTGCTGAGCCTTGTGTTGCATAATCCTCTACTGGGGGATCAGGGGGCCAACCTGGACATTCAGTCATCTCTGTGAGCTGAAAACATTGAAACAACCACCATATGGGTCCCACGGGTACCACTGTAGCAGAATTAGACCCCTAAAACCGATTGTCATCTCACTTTAGTAAGTCCCTATTTAGTAAGTACTTATTCCCTGGTATATAACTCTGACATCCTGAACTGTGTTGCTTTAGAGTCAGGGGCCAATAATTCCTGAAAGATCCAGCTGTTTCCCTTTTGCAGCTACACAGTTACTTTGGTAAATTGTCAAAGATACTCTTGAAGGAGGCTGAGAGAAAGATTTATGGGATAGGCTATGATATTACAAGGTCTTTCTTCAAGACTGGCTGGCTTCCTCTATATACAAAGAACAGTAAGTTTAGGGATCGACTCAAGTGTGGGAATTGGGTGAGCAGCCATAATGACATTATTGTGACTTGTCACAGGCCTCTATTGGATTTTGTCATTCATATGTTATTATCATTATTTTGATATAATTCATTCCTTGGGATCCCATGAAAGTTTAAGCTACTACCACAGATTTCTCTTTTAAATCTCCACAATCGCCACACTAACTGTGCTGCTAGATTTTTATACTCTGGTAAAAATTCCACTTAGCCTCTGATTCTTACATGATGCTCCCTGGCCTGTCACCCTAAAAATCCATGATCACAAACATCAGAAACCCCAGTTCAAAAGCAACATCCCTCTCCTTCCTTCCCAGCTTGGAAAGGAGATTTTTTTTTTTTAAGTTGTTGATCCCAAAGTAATGCCCATGTGTTAGTCATAGTGTAGGCAGGAGGTGAGCAAGAATGTCACATATAATGAGTTCACTCTTTTTCTGCTTAAAACTTTAGATTGATTTTTCTATATCACATCAAGAATTTTTTGTATTTCAGTTTCATTCTTTGTAGATAATTTTTGAATGTACCTTTTAGTCAACATCAGAGCAAACAATGAGAACTATCCTCAAGGGCTTCAGCAGCAAATTTAATTCATAATTATTAATAGTACAACAGTATCCATAAATCTAGCCTGACTCAGCCTATTCTATCCTCCCGCAACTAGTATGTTCTGAATTTATTTCTATGCATTTGCCCCTTACTTAGGGAAATAATGAACAAAACTTTGCAATTATTTTCTAGCCTTCTCCTGAGCCTGGCATTGCTCTTGTCTCACTTGAGCCCTGCTGGGGTCTGACACCACTCATAGCTGGAAGCACTGACAAGTGGGAGAAATAGGGTATGAAGAGAATTTCCATTTTTTTTGCAAGTTCAGTACTTCAGGCAAACCTTCACATGAACCTGGACAGCCTCACTGGATATGGCAGGAGGAGGTATAAGTTGGACATAAGTTGGACAAGGAGTGTATCAGTGTAGTTTGAGTATTTAGAGTACTTAGTCGCTCAGTTGTGGGTGACTCTACAACCCCGTGAACTATAGTCCTCCAGCCTCCTCTGTCCATGGAATTCTCCAGCAGGAATACTGGTGTGGTAGCCATTCCCTTCTCCAGGGGATCTTCCTGACCCAGGGATTGAACCTGAGTCTCCTGCATTGCAGCCAGATTCTTTACCATCTGAGCCACTAGAGAAGCCTCCATTTAGAGTGCTTGAAAGTGAAAGTGAAGTCGCTCAGTCATGTCCGACTCTTTGCGACCCCATGGACTGTAGCCTATCAGGCTCCTCTGTCCATGGGATTTTCCAGGCAAGAGTGCTGGAGTGGATTGCCATTTCCTTCTCCAGGGGATCTTCCCGACCCAGGAATCAAACCCAGGTCTCCCGCATTGCAGGCAGATGCTTTACAGTCTGAGCCACCAGGGAAGTTATAGAGTGCTTGGAGCCATCTAAATTCTTCCAAATGTTGCCATGGTAATTGTTTTGCTCCTTTACAAAAGAGGTCTGTAGGTGATTGTGATGGAGTATTGGGAACCTTTAACGGTTCTCAAAAGTTAACATGCATCAGAATCATGTGGAGGGCTTCTTAAGCCATAGATTTCTGGGTCTCACAGTCCACATTTTCTGTTTTTGTAGTTCTAGAATAAGGCCCAAGAATTTCCTTTTCCAAGTTCCCAGTTGCTGCTGCTGCTGCTGATCCAGGGACCACATTTTGAGTATCACTGTACTTGAGTATCACTGCCTTGTAATTCAGCCACCTGTGTGTGATATCGGAACATATCAGCTCTGTAGTTATAAGTGATTGGAGTTTCTTTTCAGGATATCAGAAATTCCTTAGCTTCTTGACAATATCTTGAGTAAGTCATGTTCTTTCTTGAAGTTACTCATCGTAGCTCATGCAGGCAGCCCACCTCTACATCCCTTTTATTCCTGTGATTCCATAATGGTCCACTGTAGCTGCCACTCAGTGTGGCCCTTCATTTCCAGGTGACAGGTTATAATCAACTAATCCTTTGCTGAGTGCCATGGATTACTGCTTCTACTCCTTTAATAGCTTTAACCTAATCACATTGGGAAAAAAAAAAAAAAAGCTGATCAGTTCATCCCATCTTCATGATGTTCTGTTGCCCACAAACCATTCTGGTACCAATTACCAAAAAGGAAAGGGTCTTAATAACAGACAGTGTAATCAACTCTATCTGGAATCAATACAAATTAATTTCATGAGGGTATAGACAATTCATGGAAATGTTAGGAGGTCTGAAGAAACAGACTCTAGCTTGAGATTCCAGGTGTGATAACAAAAATTGTATCATAGATGTAAGGTATTAAGAAAGCTATTGCCTTTCTAGAGTCAAGAAGTTGACAAAGCAGGAAGCTGGCTTCAGTATCTTGCACCAGAATTTGTTCCAGCCAAATAAGTTGCCTGTCCAAGACTCCTCTATTTAACTCGGTTCTAAATAGAAACCTAATGCATCTAATTAGCAAAACCCATACCATATCTGGGGCATATAGAAAACACTGTAAATTTATTCCTTTGTGGTAGCTTTCCAGCCTTTTCATTCTAGAAAATCTTACAAGAAGGGTATGAGTTGAGTGCTGAGTAAAGCAATCCATAGTATCTGCTGCAGGTTTAGAAAGTCCATTATGATTATGCATGGCTGAAAAAAATAATATAGAATGGAGAGAATCTCTAGCTGAAAAGGAAAGCATACCAGGAATATGGTGGGCCACAACATTTCCCCAAATATTTGCTATTCTTTATTCTTAATCAAATTGGTAGTCAAGTAATGTGAATAAAAGTAAAAGGCTCCATCCCTTTCTAGATGCGTAACTTTGAACAAGTTACTTACCTTCTCTGTTTCCTCATCTATAGAATGTCAGTAATAATGAAAATAATAATCCATATTCATAGAACTATTTTTATGATTAAATGACAGAACTTTTCTATATTATTGAGCACTATTCCTAGCATACAAATACTGGTTTAATGCTTACTAGGAATTATACCTGCACTCAGTATGCCAAAAAATTTGGAAAACTCAGCAGTGGCCACAGGACTGGAAAAGGTCAGTTTTTATTCCAATCCAAAAGAAAGGCAATGCCAGAGAATGTTCAAACTACCGCACAATTGCACTCATCTCACATGCTAGCAAACTAATGCTCAAAATTCTCCAAGCTAGGCATCAACAGTATGTGAACTGAGAACTTTCACGTGCTGAAGCTGGATTTAGAGAAAGCAGAGGAGCCACAGATCAAATTGCCAACATCTGTTGGCTCATTAAAAGAGCAAGAGAGCTCCAGAAAAACATCTACTTCTGCTTTAATGACTATGCCAAAGTCTTTGACTGTGTGAATCACAGCAAACTGTGGGAAATTCTTAAAGAGTGGGAATACCAGACCACCTGACCTGCCTCCTGAGAAATCTGTATGCAGGTCAAGAAGCAACAGTTAGAATTGGACATGGAACAACAGACTGGTTCCAAATTGGGAAAGGAGTATGTCAAGGTTGTATATTGTCACCCTGCTTATTTAACTTATATGCAATGTACATCAGGCAAAATGCTGGGTTGGATGAAGCACAAGCTTGGAATCAGGATTGCTGGGAGAAATATCAATAACCTCAGATACACAGATGTTACCACCCTTATGGTGGAAAGCGAAGAACTAAAGAACCTCTTGATGAAAGTGAAAGAGGAGAGTGAAAAAGTTGGCTTAAAGCTCAACATTCAGAAAACGAAGATCATGGCATCGGTCCCATCACTTCATGGCAAACAGATAGGGAAACAATGGAAACAATGACAGACTTTATTTTCTTGGGCTCCAAAATCACTGCAGATGGAGACTGCAACCATGAAATTAAAAGACGTTTGCTCCTTGGAAGAAAAGCTATGACCAACCTAGACAGCACATTAAAAAGCAGAGACATTACTTTGTCAACAAAGGTCCATATAGTCAAATACATGGTTTTTACAGTAGACATGTATGGATGTAAGAGTTGGACCATATAGAAAGCTGGGCACTGAAGAATTGATGCTTTTGAACTGTGGTGCTGGAGAAGACTCTTGAGAGTCCCCTGGACTGCAAGGAAATCAAACCTGTCAATCCTAAAGGAAATTAGTCCTGACTATTCATTGGAAGGACTGATGCTAAAGCTGAAACTTCAATACTTTGGCCACCTGATGCAAAGAACTGACTCATTGCAAAGAACTGATTCATTGGAAAATGCTGGAAAAGATTGAAGGCAGAAGGAGAAGGGGATGACAGAGGATGAGATGGTTGGATGGCATCACTGATTCAATGGACATGAGTTTGAGCAAGCTCCAGGAATTTGTGATGGACAGGGAAGCCTGGTCTGCTGCAGTCCATGGGGTCACAAAGAGTCAGACATGGCTGAGTGACTGAACTGAAGAGGTATAGTTACAGTTTTCAAATTCTTGAAACACTTGTAACTATAGAATATTGATATCTCACTTGAAAAGTTATTTTTTGGTGAATTACAACATCTAAATCCCTAAGCAACCTGGAGAAAATTGAATTTTTTCATAGAAGTGTACCTTTTAGCCATTACTGCATGTCAAACCACCCCAAAATGTAGTATGTTAATGCAATAAACATTTATCATTTTTCAAGCATCTGGGGGTGAGTTGAATGCTTCTGCAGATCTGGGCTGAATTTGTCAGGATTCTCTTTTTTTCATGGTCTCTGTTTCAGCTCAGATCACATTGCTTTAAAATTAATAGTTTCTAGGACTCTCCTGTGTACTAAAATTGATGTTTGATTACATACAGTGGCTTGTAGATACTTGTATAATAAGAAATAATAAATCAAAGCAACCACAACTGTCAAAATACTATTGTTAAACTAATTTTAAAGTATTTATAAACATCACTTTATAGTCTTCAGATAGAAAAAATATTCATGTAGCATATCTGGTTGTTATCAATGAAAGAATTCTATTGCATTGAAAAAGAATGAGATTACTTGTCAGTTCAATTATGAATGTAAAATAAAAAGCATTAAGTTCCCATAGCCTAGATAGTATAAATAGGCAAACCTTTTTCTAAACTTGTGGCTTATTCAAACTTGTGCTTGAGTAAATTTAAATAAAATTCTGGTGTAAGAAATATCCAGAAAATTTATACAGGAATTGAGGGAAGGCAAGACTTTACAACCAGATCAGGGATAAATGGGGAAAAGATTACAAAATGAGACATACACATATGTGTGAGTAGAAGCTAGTGCATGGAGGGCATTATTGGGCCTGTATATAAATTCTGAAAGAGATGGGAATACCAGAACACCTGATCTGCCTCTTGAGAAATTTGTATGCAGGTCAGGAAGCAACAGTTAGAACTGGACATGGAACAACAGACTGGTTCCAAATAGGAAAAGGAGTTTGTCAAGGCTGTATATTGTCACCCTGTTTATTTAACTTATATGCAGAGTACATCATGAGAAACGCTGAACTGGAAGAAACACAAGCTGGAATCAAGATTGCCGCGAGAAATATCAATAACCTCAGATATGCAGATGACACCACCCTTATGGCAGAAAGTGAAGAGGAACTCAAAAACCTCTTGATGAAAGTGAAAGAGGAGAGTGAAAAAGTTGGCTTAAAGCTCAACATTCAGAAAACGAAGATCATGGCATCTGGTCCCACCACTTCATGGGAAATACATGGGGAAACAGTGTCAGACTTTATTTTTGGGGGCTCCAAAATCACTACAGAAGGTGACTGCAGTCATGAAATTAAAAGACGCTTACTCCTTGGAAGGAAAGTTATAACCAACCTAGATAGCATATTGAAAAGCAGAGACATTACTTTGCCAACAAAGGTCCATCTAGTCAAGGCTATGGTTTTTCCTGTGGTCATATATGGATGTGAGAGTTGGACTCTGAAGAAGGCTGAGCGCCGAAGAATTGATGCTTTTGAACTGTGGTGTTGGAGAAGACTCTTGAGAGTCCCTTGGACTGCAAGGAGGTCCAACCAGTCCATTCTGAAGGAGATCAGCCCTGGGATTTCTTTGGAAGGAATGATGCTAAAGCTGAAACTCCAGTACTTTGGCCACCTCATGCGAAGAGTTGACTCATTGGAAAAGACTCTGATGCTGGGAGGGATTGGGGGCAGGAGGAGAAGGGGAAGACAGAGGATGAGATGGCTGGATGGCATCACTGACTCGATGGACGTGAGTCTGAGTGAACTCCGGGAGTTGGTGATGGACAGGGAGGCCTGGCGTGCTGCGATTCATGGGGTTGCAGAGTCGGACACGAGTGAGCGACTGATCTGATCTGATGTACATGTAGAACTAAAGAATGCTGTAATTTAGTGTACAGTATATCCGTGAAGGCCACATTCACTGTAGTTTCCGAAAGACCACTTGTACAACACGGTTTCCCTAAAACTGACAATGAGTTTTTTCATTTGTGTGTGTGTGTGTGTGTGTCTGTGTATCTACTGTAGATTTTTGGTTTGCAGTTTCCATGAGGTTTTGATCTAGCTGTCTATATATATGTGTGTGTTATAGTATATGTGTGTGTGTGTGTGTATATATATATATATATATTTACACACAAGATTATTTTAAGTTGCTAGTTTATTTCCACATGTTGCATTTCCAACATCCTGCATTTGTACTCTCCTCTCCTCGCAGTTGCTGGTTATGATATGATATTTTTGTGTGGGTGAGTTCCTACCTTCACCGCATGTGTGCCTTTACCAGTGAGCTTCCCCATTCATAATTTTCTTGCTTCTCATTATGGCCTTTTCTTTTGCATCGAGGGAAATTCCCTTAGCATTTGTTGTAAAGCTGGTTTGGTGGTGCTGCATTCTCTTAGCTTTTGCTTATTTGTAAAGCTTTTGATTTCTCCATCAAATCTGAACACATCCAACACCAGTATCCTTGCCCCCACAGTGAGTCACAGCAGAACCCCACTCTCCCAGGAGACCCTCCAAGACCTGAAGGTAGGCCTGGACTGGGGTCCTGTGGGGTCACTGCTCTGCCCTGGGTCCTAGAGCACCCAAAACCTTTGGTGCGCCCTCCAAGAATGGAGTCTCTGTTTCCCACAGCCCTGTGGGTCTCCTGCAGGTAAACCCACTGTCCTTCAAAACCAAATGCTCTGAGGGCTCTTCCTCCTGATCCAGACTGCCAGGCTGGGAGTGCCTGATGTGGGGCTCAGAACTCTCACTCCTTGAGAGAACCTCTGTGATGTAATTATTTTCCGGTTTGTGGGTCACTCACTCAGTGGGTATGGGATTTGATTATATCTCAGAAGCACCCTTCCTATCATCTTGCTGTGGCTTATCTTTTGTTTTTGGGCATAGAATATCCTTTCTGGTAGGTCCCAGTCTTTTTGGTCAATGGTTGTCCAGTGGCCACTTGTGATTGGTGTTTTCATAACAAGAGGTGAACTCAAATCCTTCTACTCTGCCATCTTGTCTCCTTCCTGACAATGACTTTCATCACAAAAGGAAAAGTAACTTTTTATGCTTTTAAATTATGCATTTGATAAATATGCTTATTTATTACCCAGATTTAAATGCATGTTTTGTTGACTATTGGGATCTCTCCATGTTTAGAAGCTAAGATCAGCAGTGCTTTTTTCTTTTCCATTGTGGTTTACAAAGTAATGCTCAAAATTCTCCAAGCGAGGCTTCAGCAATATGTGAACCAGGAACTTCCAGATGTTCAAGCTGGTTTTAGAAAAGGAAGAGGAACCAGAGATCAATTTGCCAACATCCACTGGATCATCGAAAAAGCAACAGAGTTCCACAAAAAATCTATTTCTGCTTTATTGGCTATTCCAAAGCCTTTGACTGTGTGGATCACAATAAACTGTGGAAAATTCTGAAAGAGATGGGAAGAACAGACCACCCGACCTGCCTCCTGGGAAACCTCAGGTTTGCAGGTCAGGAAGCAACAGTTAGAACTGGACATGGAACAACAGACTGGTTCCAAATAGGAAAAGGAGTAAGTCAAGGCTGTATATTGTCACCCTGCTTATTTAACTTATATGCAGAGTACATCATGAGAAATGCTGAGCTGGAAGAAGCACAAGCTGGAATCAAGATTGCTGGGAGAAATATCAATAACCTCAGATATGCAGATGACACCACCCTTATGGCAGAAAGTGAAGAGGAACTAAATAGCCTCTTGATGAAAGTGAAAGAGGAGAGTGAAAAAGTTGGCCTAAAGCTCAACATTCAGAAAACTAAGATCATGGCATCTGGTCCCATCACTTCATGGGAAATAGATGGGGAAACAGTGGAAACAGTGTCAGACTTTTTTTTTGGGGGGGGGGGCTCCAAAATCACTGCAGATGGTTATTGCAGCCATGAAATTAAGATGCTTACTCCTTGGAAGGAAAGTTATGACCAACCTAGATATCATATTAAAAAACAGAAACATTACTTTGCCAACAAAGGTCCATCTAGTCAAGGCTATGATTTTTCCAGTGGTCATGTATGGATGTGAGAGTTGGACTGTGAAGAAAGCTGAGCGCTGAAGAATTGATGCTTTTGAACTGTGGTGTTGGAGAAGACTCTTGAGAGTCCCTTGAACTGCAAGGAGATCCAACCAGTCCATCCTAAAGGAAATTGGTACTGGGTGTTCATTGGAAGGACTGATGCTAAAGCTGAAACTCCAGTACTTTGGCCACCTCATGCGAAGAGTTGACTCATTGGAAAAGACTCTGATGCTGGGAGGGATTGGGGGCAGGAGGAGAAGGGGACGACAGAGGATGAGATGGCTGGATGACATCACCGACTCGATGGACATGAGTTTGAGTGAACTCCGGGAGATGGTGATGGACAGGGAGGCCTGGCGTGCTGTGATTCATGATCGCAAAGAGTCGGACACGACTGAGCGACTGAACTGACTGACTGACAGGATACTGAATAAGGTTCCCTGTGTTATACATTAAGACTTTGTTGTTTATCCATTCTATAAATAATAGTTTATATCTGCTAGTCCCAAACTCCCAATCCATCCCCCCCCCGCAATGATTTAATTGTATTAATAAGAGATGCCAACATTTCTTTTTGCCCTCTCCCCATCTCCATGTGAAAATATACTCCTTTAGAAGGGTTCAAGCAATGAATATGCCATGGAATAAGTCCCGAGTTATAACTCAGTTCAGTCAGTCAGTTCTGTCCAACTCTTTGCAACCCCATGCACTGCAGCATGCCAGGCTTCCCTGTCCATCACCAACTCCTGGAGCTTGCTCAAACTCATGTCCATCAAGTCGGTGAGGCCATCCAACCATCTCATCCTCTGTCATCCCCTTCTCCTCCTGCCTTCAATCTTTCAGAGCATCAGGGTCATTTCCAATGAGTCAGTTCTTCACATGAGGTGGCCAAAGTATCGGAGTTTCAGCTTCAGCATCAGTCCTTCCAAGGAATATTCAGGACTAATTTCCTTTAGGATTGACCGGTTTGATCTCCTTGTGGTCCAAATGGCTCTCAAGAGCCTTCTCCAACACCACATTCAAAAGCATCAATTCTTCGGTGCTCAGCTTTCTATATGGTCCAACTCTTACATCCATACATGACTACTGGAAAAACCATGTATTTGACTAGATGGACCTTTGTTGGCAAAGTAGTGTCTATGTTTTTTAATATGCTGCCTGGGTTTGTCACAGCTTTTCTTCCAAGGAGCAAGCGCCTTTTAATTCCATTGCTGCAGTCACCATCTGCAGTGATTTTGGAGCCCAAGAAAATAAAGTCTGTCACTTTCCACTGTTTCCCCATCTATTTGACATGAAGTTATGGGACCGGATGCCATGATCTTAGTTTTCTGAATGTTGAGCTTTAAGCCAACTTTTTCACTCTCCTCTTTCACTTTCATCAAGAGGCTCTTTAGTTCTTCTTCACTTTCTGCCATAAGGGTGGTGTCATCTGCATATCTGAGGTTATTGAGGTTATTGATATTTCTCCCGGCAATCTTCTTCCAGCCCAGCATTTCACATGATGTACACTGCAAATAAGTTAAATAAGCAGGGTGACAATATACAGACTTGACCCTTGACATACTCCTTTCCTAATTTGGAACCAGTCTGTTGTTCCATGTCCAGTTCTAACTGTTGCTTCTTGACCTGCATACAGATTTCTCAGGAGGCAGGTCAGGTGGTCTGGTACTCCCATCTCTTTAAGAATTTCCCACAGTTTATTGTGATTCACACAGTCAAAGGCTTTGGTGTGGTCAATAAAGCAGAAATAGATGTTTTTCTGGAACTCTCTTGCTTTTTCAATGATCCAATGGATGTTGGCGATTTGATGTCTGGTTCCTCTGCCTTCTCTAAATCCAGTTTTAACATCTGGAAGTTCACGTTTCACATACTGTTGAAGCCTGGCTTGGAGAATTTTGAGCATTACTTGGCTAGCCTGTGAGATGAGTGCAATTGTGCAGTAGTTTGAACATTCTCTGGCATTGCCTTTCTTTGGGATTGGAATGAAAACTGACCTTTTCCAGTCCTGTGGCCACTGCTGAGTTTTCCAATTTGCTGGCATATTGAGTGCAGCACTTTCACAGCATTATCTTTTAGGTTTGAAATAGCTCAGCTGGAATTCCATCACCTCCACTAGCTTTGTTCACAGTGATGTTTCCTAAAGCCCATTTGACTTCACATTCCAGTATGTCTGGCTGTAGGTGAGTGATCACACCATCATGGTTATCTGGGTCATGAAGATCTTTTTTGTATAGTTCTTCTGTGTATTCTTGCCATCTCTTCTTAATATCTTCTGCTTCTGTAGGTCCATACCATTTCTGTCGTTTATTGTGCCCATCTTTGCGTGAAATATTCTCTTCATATCTCTAATTTTCTTGAAGAGATCTCTAGTTTTTCCAGTTCTATATTTTTCTTCTATTTCTTTGCATTGATCACTGAGGAAGGCTATCTTATCTCTCCTTGCTATTTTTTGGAACTCTACATTCATTATTGACAAGATGGCAGAGTAGAAGGATGTGCACTCATCTTCTCCTGCGAGAACTCCAAAATTACAACTTGATGCTGAACAACCATTGACAGGAGAATGTTGAAGCCCACCAAAAAAAGATACCCCACATCCCAGGGCAAAGGAGAAGCCCCAGCAAGATGGTAGGAGGGGTGAAATCACGTTTAGCATCAACCCCATACCCACCAGAGACCCTCGGACGGTTCAAACAAACCTTTTTTGCACCAGGACCCAGAGACCCCACAGAGACTGAGCCAGAACTGTGCTTCAGTCTCTCCTGTGGAGGTATGGGTGAGCAGTGGGCTGCTGCGGGGGCAGGGGCTCTGGATGCAGTGGACCTGGGTGTGGCATAAGCCCTCTTGGAGGAGGTCGCCATTAACCCCACCATAGAGCCACCAGAACTTACACAGGACTGGGAAAGAGACTCTTGGAGGGCAGAACCTTTGTGCACCAGGACCCAAAAGAAAGGAGCAGTGACACCAAAGGAGACTGATTCAGACTTTCCCGTGAGTGTTCAGGACTCTCAGTGGAGGTGTGGGTCAGCAGTGGTCTGCTGCAGGGTTGGTAGCACTGAGTGCAGCAGTTCTGCATGGGCCCTTTCGAAGGAGGTCGCCATTATCTTCATTACCTGCACCATAGTTTGGCCTCAGGTCAAACAACAGGGAGGGAACACAGCCCCACCCATCAACAGAAAATTGGATTAAAGATTTACTGAGCACGGCCCCGCCCATCAGAACAAGACCCAGTTTTTCCCTCAGTCAGTCTCTCCCATTAGGAGTCTTGTGAAAACCAGAATCACAGAAAACTAACCAAACTGATCACATGGACCACAGCCTTGTCTAACTCAATGAAACCATGAGCCATGCCGTGTAGGGCCACCCAAGACGGACGGGTCACGGTGGAGAGTTCTGACAAAACATGGTCCACTGGAGAAGGGAATGGCAAACCAGTATTCTTGCTGTGAGAACCCCATGAACAGTATATGAAAAGGCAAAAGAGTACATTGAAAGATTAACTCCCCAGGTCAGTAGGTGCCCCATATGTTACTGGAGATCAGTGGAGAAATAACTCCAGAAAAAAATGAAGAGATGGAGCTAAAGAAAAAACAACACCCAGTTGTGGATGTGATTGGTGATGGAAGTAAAGTCGGATACTGTAAAGAGCAATATTGCATAGGAACCTGGAATGTTAGGTCCATGAATCAAGGAAAATTGAAAGTGGTCAAACGGGAGATGGTAAGAGTGAATATTGACATTTTAGGAATCAGTGAACTAAAATGGATTGGAATGGGTGAATTTAACTCAGATGACCATTTTATCTACTACTGTGGGCAAGAATCCCTTAGATGAAATGGAGTAGCCATCATAGTCAACAAAAGAGTCCAAAATGCATTGCTGCTTGCTGCTGCTAAGTCGCTTCAGTCGTGTCCGACTCTGTGCGATCCCATAGACGGCAGCCCACCAGGCTCCCCCGTCCCTGGGATTCTCCAGGCAAGAACACTGGAGTGGGTTGCCATTTCCTTCTCCAATGCATGAAAGTGAAAAGTGAAAGTGAAGTCATTCAGTCGTGTCCAACTCTTGGCAACCCCATGGACTGCAGCCTACCAGGCTCCTCCGTCCATGGGATTTTCCAGGCAAGAGTACTGGAGTGGGTTGCCATTGCCTTCTCTGTCAAAATGCATTACTTGGATGCAATCTCAAAAATGACAGAATGATCTGTTTCCAAGGCAAACCCGATTCAATATCACAGTAATCCAAGTCTATGTCTCAACCAGTAATGTGGAAGAAGCTGAAGTTGAATGGTTCTATGAAGACCTATAAGACCTTCTGGAACTAACACCCAAAAAAGATGTCCTTTTCATTATAGGGGACTGGAATGCAAAAGTGGGAAGTCAAGAGATACCTGGAGTAACAGGAAAATTTGGCCTTGGAGTACAAAATAAAGCAGGTCAAATCTAACAGAGTTTTGCCAAGAGAACACACTGGTCATAGCAAACACCCTCTTCCAACAACACGAGAGAAAACTCTACACATGGATATCACCAGATGGTCAATATCGAAATCAGATTGATTATATGTTTTGCAGCCAAAGATGGATGCAGCTCTATACAGTCAGCAAAAACAAGAGCAGGAGCTGACTGTGGCTCAGCTCATGAACTCCTTATTGCCAAATTCAGACTTAAATTGGAGAAAGTAGGGAAAACCACCAGGCCATTCAGGTACAACCTAAATCAAATCCCTTACGATTATACAAAGGAAGTGACAAATAGATTCAGGGATTAGATCTGATAGAGTGCCTGAAGAACTATGGATGGATGTTGTGACATTGTACAGCAGGTGGTTATCAAGACCATCCCCAAGAAAAAGAAATGCAAAGGCAAAATGGTTGTCTGAGGAGGCCTTACAAATAGCTGAGAAAAGAAGAGAAGCTAAAGTCAAAGGAGAAAAGGAAAGATATACCTATTTGAATGCAGTTATAACTAAATATGACAGTTTTTCCAAATGAAAACAAATGTCTTCAGTTCTTTATCAAAGGCTAACATGAACTAGATATATCCAGATGCAAAACAATTTGAATCCCTCAAGAAGAACACACTTTAGTGTAATTCTTGAATAGTGTGCTTTTTATGGGAAAGGTTATTTCTATGATGTAGAATAATTTATCTACCTCATTTCCTATATCACTGGGTAACACCCTTCTCATTACCTTAGAACTTTACTTCCTCAGGAACCCTCCCACTTTAGTCTTTGTTGAATTCCTTTGCCCTCAGCATTTTTGGATTGATGTGTTTTATTTTCCTTCCCTATACTAATCTCAAGTAAGATGGGTGTATACTCATGCTCAGTCGTGGCCAACTGTGTGCAACCCCATGGACTGCAGCCCACCAGCCTCCTCTGTCCATGGAATTTTCCAGGCAAGAATACTGGAGTGGGTTGCCATTTCCTCTTCCACGGAATCTTCCCCTCCCAGGGATCGAACATGTGTCTCCTGTATCTCCTGCATTGGCAGGCTGATTCTTTACCACTGAGCCACCTGGGAACTTGTGAGTGAATTTTATTAAAGCACCTCTCTTTCACCAGATAGAAGGCTTTGAGAAAGCAGAGAGTAATGTCTGTTTCTCTTTAGCCATGTACATCTGGTACTTAGCAGTGCCTGGCACATAGTAGCCCTCAATATAGATTTGATGAATACATGTTTTACTCAGTGAAACAGGCAGATTCTGAAGTGAAGGGAATGAGGAGAAAAGCTACTTTAAAGCAACTCTAGAGCCTTTGCTTATGCTTAGCTCTGGCTCTCCACATAGCCTACACCACAGCATTGTGGACCAACGTGACCAGTATAGGATGGCTTTCTCATCAGATGTGATAAATCTTGTCCATATCAAGCCAGATGAAGTGGGATTCAAGAGTGAATTCAAAGGAGAAGAAGGCATATTTGACTTAATAGAGGGCTGCTTTAAATTATATCTGTTCTCTTGACCTTTTTAAATTTAGTTCCTTAAAGAAATTATTCACATCCAAGATAAACAGATAAGAAGACCACAAAATGCAGCCCTTTTCCTCTCACCAACAAAGCACCTGAAAGGTTCAGTAGACAGTGGTTAGAGACAGCCTCCCTAGAGGCCATACCCTTCTCACCCCCAGCCACATTTACCACTGCCTCAGGACACGCCAGGAAGGTAGGTAGACTGTTACCTGCATAGCACAACTGCAGCAGAGCATGCTGCCCCAGTCTCCATCCAAAATGCACCTCCCTCAGACTTTACTCATCTCTGAATGTGAACATCAAGCACTCGTTCCTGTTTATTTGTGCCCTGTGACTTTGCAAGCACTCCTAGTAGGGCATCAGATTAAGCATTTCTCTTACGTTCTGAAGAAGCATGAACTCATGGATATTTATCAACAGTAGGCATGGCCCAGGAAAGAGCATAATCATGCTGAGAACACCTGCAGGGACTTGGAAAGGTGTCACCAATGGCTAGAAAACAAGGGAATATAAAGGGTTGGTGGGGAACACAGAAGACACCTGGGTCTAATTTATAATCTTGGCAATATTGACTGTAACCTGCCTCATCAAATTAAACAGTTTTCAAGGAAAAGTTGTGTAGAGGCTCATATAGTTATCCATGGAGAGTGGAGAGTTTGTCTCATATCAGACAGCTGTGGGTATCTGACCTCATAGCTTCTCACCATATGCTGGGATCGCAGGGGTGGCCAGTTCTCTTTGAGATGGCTCTTGGCATTCACACCTCTCCCTCAGATGCTTTTCTGTCCCTCTTTTACTTCCTGAACAAGCTTGCTTGCCTAGGGAGATGAGTCAGAGGATGAGTGATGAAAGACTCTCAAGCTAACAGACCATCTCACAAAGGAGAAAATACCTCACGAGAGGAAAATAGACTGAAGTGTGTATTCATAACCTGGGAAGTTGTTTTAAAAATCTGGTCCCATTACAAGAAGATTCTTTATTATAACATCATTGTCTGCAAAATGTCTAGGCTTCTCTGGTGGCTAAGATGGTAAAGAATCCGCCTGCCATGTGCAGACCTGGGTTTGATCCCTGGGTTGGGAAGATGCCCTGGAGAAGGGAACAGCTACCCACTCCAGTATTCTGGCCTGGATAATCCCACGGCCTGTGTAGTCCATGGAGTCACAAAGAGTTGGACATGACTGAGTGACTTTCACACTAGGCACATTTGTGTAATTTAGGCATGCATTTGTGTGTTTATTTACTTGTTTATTTGTTATTAGAACCTAACCTCATAATCAGATTGTCCTATTTGGGCTCCAAAAGTGGCTTGTCACTGAGGGAAAGTAATTTCCCATGGCAGGTGCTCCCAGCAGGTGGCTGCTCATGGTACCTGCATCAGAAAGGTAGGTTTAGTTAGAGATTTTATTTTAATATGAAATCTGTATTGCAGCCTGAGCTTCTACTGGGTGATGTGCCAAAATTCATGTCTGCAGCATGATTTATTATGTGAAAATACCACAGAACTAATCAGTGGAGTTACTAATTAATACAAATCTGCATTTTTTGCATAAGCAATTAGTGCAAGGAGAGAGCAGTGAAAGAGGAAGTTCAACTCCTTTAATCTCAGTGCCTACTCAAGCGGAAAGACCCACCAGGGCCAAACTCTGAGATCTACATTTGGAATTTTCCCCCTTTGATTAGTTAAAGACATAAAAGGTCAAATTATCAATATTTAATTTATGTGAAAATGTATTTGTTGAAGAGGAAAAACATGTTATTTTAAAAAGATGAGCCTCTAGGGATAAATTCTTGAATTAAAAATAGTTATATTTTCCATTTCAACAAAGTCTGAATAATATTTAATAAGGATTATGGTTGCTCATAACATTTGAAAATTACATCCATAATTGGGAGAGGTGTATGGTATACATTTCTAAGGTATTTGAATTACCAAAGGTGCTTGCTCTTTTCTACAGGACTTGTTCCAGTTATTTTGGATGTGGTGTATTCGTGCAATATTCTAAGTCTGGTATGATTTAGATAATTGTGTGGCTCACCAAATCTGAGCAAATATTCCATTTAGCTTCGGTTTATTTCCCCACTAATTTAATAGAAATGTTTATAGTATGAAATAACTGGACAGTTGATATGATGATGGGGATGGAGAGAGATTTCTATTACCAATGAAATGTATACTCAATAAAACAAAAGTAAAATCATTTTTACATTTTTTTGTTTCTGTGGGCAAAAAATGAATTCATTTTGGTTTAGATGTGATGTGCCAGATAAGTGCAAATATTAGAACAATAACTATCTTTCTGAAAGTTATTCAATGTACAGTTTCTTTGTTTCAGACTCACTAGTTCAAATTATAATTTAAACTTCCCTCTCCCCTAAACCTGGATATCTAGTTTTCCTGGAAACATCCTGAAAAGGAGGTTGCTAATTAAATTCAGATTAAGAGGGCTCTCTGATTAAAATTTCGGGATGTGGGAGTCAGTGGTTTTGTGAAAGAAAGCAAACAGGAAAAAGCGAAAGCCACTGGAAGGGGAGTCCTTTTGCTGAACCTTAATACTGGGAGTTTCATAAGTAGGAATTGTCCACGGTGCTGATACCCTGAGGAAGCCACTTTTCCTACAAGCTGTCTGGGGCTCTAAACCAGGCTTGCCAGGCTTGTCCTGGTGTGGGGAACTTGTCAGATCGCCCCCAAACCCCTGCAGCAGCATTGTTCAAGAGGAGCTCAAGTGCCATCGGTGTGCTCTGCTGTCCACTCAAGCAGCAACACCAGCTACCGGGTATTTGCGTTGGCCTGTTGCTCTCTGTTAAGGCAAAGGTTGGCAATCAACCCTCCGTTTGTCGGTTATCCAGCCCGTTGCGGTCCCCTTTAGACAGCATGCTGTTTCTCAATCCAGCTGAAACAGGTGTGAGTCCCCTCTGTTTATGGTCCTCACCTGAGAGCAGGAGCACCCACGAACACACACTCGTGCACACTCACCCCCTCACATAACTTACACATTCACACTGACAAATTACACAGATATTAACGATCACATAGGCTCATATGCACATTCACACATATTCTTTTGTACACTCAGTCACATACACTGTACACTTAAGCACACTCACACAGGCACACATAGCCCATCTGACACACCAGGCCTTGGGCAATTGTGTCAGTAACCTGCTCCAGCCAGTACTTGGAGCTGAGTTGATTTTGCGTTGGTGATATGGGTGTTGGATGGATGGTTTAAGGAAAGCCCCTTACTCCTGCCTGGGAATCGAAGATGAAGTCCCTCGGGGTCTGTAGGCGCCATGAGGGGAGCTGCCCACGCCCTGGAGGGATTAGGAGCTCGTAAATAATAAATAAAAGAGCCCAGGCGGGCCGAGTTGGGGAAGTCTGGTGCTAAATCACTCCCCAAATCACAGCCGCGTCGAGCTCCATCCAATAGCTCTAAGCGATTTGTGGGGTTGGGGGTTGGAATCAATTTTCCCCCCCGTTCTCGCAGGTGCAATATGAATCAATTATCTTAATTAAGATTATGCCTCAAGCCCAGGAGATTTGGGGAGGACGGGTTTTGCGCTCGGGGCGACGGCGAGGCATTTTAATAGCAACTCTCTTGCTCCCGGCTCTCCCCCGCCGCCCGCCTGTCGAGCCCGGGCAGCTCCAGCCTCTGACCAGGATCTGGGCGCACAGTGGCCTCCCTGGAGGCGAAGGCGCAAACCCCGCGCTGAGCCCGCGATCTGGGCAGAACCCCCAAGGCCTCCCAAGGGCTTCTGAGCCACGCGGCCTATGAGGACCTGCAGCTCTCAGTCTTCCAGCGGACCCTGCACCCTACGGTCTCGCTCGCCGCTCACCACCTCTCGCGCCTCGAACGTGCCCAGGCCGGCACACCCCTCTCCTGGGAGGGGTGGGGAGAGGGCGCGGGCGCCGCTGGAGGTCGGTGGGGCCGCCCGGGTCGTACGTAATACTTGCATTGAACGCAGACGTCCCTTTGCTAGAGCGAGCATCTGTTTCCCCGAGAAACAGGTCACCGCCGGGGACGCCAGCCCGGCCCCAGCTCTTTATCTTAGCCCTGTGAATGCGCCGCACCACCCCCTTCCCCCGCCAGCTACACGCTTCCCAGCCCCTAAGTCCCGGCCTCCCGCCTCCATCCCCCCGTCTCCTCCCCCAACACCTCCACACTCGGTGCCTCACGCCTCCCCCCGCCCCAGCCTCCCCGCCCAGGCCACACTCCCCTCGCCGCCTCGCGCTCCCTTCCCGCCGGCGCTCTGGCAGCCGCTGTAACGGCCGGGACCGCCCGGGCCGCGCCGCGCGCTCCAAGCGAGGGCCCGGGGCTGGGGGTGGGGGGCGACAGATTCGGGGCATTGCTCGAGGGCAGTGAGTCATGAAAGCGGCTTTTGTTGCCCGCGCGTGCGGTTCGCGTGCCGCTCGGCGGCCCGCAGCGCCCAGTGGGGACGGGAGCTGGAAGGTCTACCGCTAACGGGCTGTGGGGACAGAGGGACAAGGAGAGGATTTAGAGACTCGGGAGGGGTACAGTGTGCAACCGTCGAAAGAAAGTTCAAAAGAGGGAGAAGAAAATACGGAGGCAGGACGGGACCGCGACTATTCCACGGTACTAAGCCAGCCATGCCGGCAGTCAATCCTCCCTGAGCGTTGCGGCTGCCACTGTCCTCTGGCCCCAATTTCTTCCCCCCGACCCCCAACCCCTTCCCCTCCCAACAAAAGGCAACTCAATCCAGGCCTCTTCCCTTCCAGATCTGACTACTGGCCTGCAGTCTCCCGGGGCGGGGGTGGGGGTCGGGGTGAGCGGGTAGGGGGACGGAGTGGGGGTAAGGGGGTGGGCAATCTCCACCGCGAGGCGCACCGTGGGTAGACGTTCCCCGCGCCCAGGCGGGTCGGCCCAGGGCGCCCGGAGGCTCACTGAGAGCGGGATTAAGGGTGAATCTATCAAGAGTAGAAGGAGGGAAGTTTAGTTAATTCCCGCACCGGAGTCTCTCGGCTGGCGACATACCCACATTTCCCTTTCTTGCCTGCCCAGGAACATCTGACTCTACCAAGAATCTCCTGTACTCCACCGGGTGTCCCAAACTGAGGAAGTTGCCTTCTGAGTGGGGGACCCCCTAGGCCATCCGCAGGCCTTCGGGGTAGCTGAAGCCCTCTTCCCTCTCGCCCCCAGCACCCCCTCTGAAGCTCCCCTAAGACTGAGAAATGAGGGCCAGGGCACATCCCCGCGGGCACGGTGGGCTAGGCTGTCGGGGCAACTGCTGGGAGAATGGCAACACTTGGTCGCCCGCGCGTGTCCTGGGACCTCCAAGTTGGGGACCGGCCCCTGCAGGCTGTTACTCAGATGGCCCTCAGGTTTTAACCCATCACTTAAGATAAAGACTGTACAGGGTAAATACCAAGACTAGGCTCCTGGGTGAATTCTTCTGTCCTCTTCTGCGATCCTGGTATACTTATGAGTAAAGGCAAAAGCCAAAACTCTGTACAGTTTTGTACATGTACTGGAAGCTCAGCATGGGTCATGCTACGCTTTAGGCAAGGGGATCTCCCGTCCCTTTATTCCTCTTTCAGGTTGCATGGCAGACTTCTAGACACCAGCGATAATGTTAGGACCCTCTGCCCCTCCCCACCACATCCCTTCTTTTGTCCTCAGATGCACCCAACCCCAGCGGCTCAGCCTGACACTGTTTGCAAACTCAAGGGGCTTTTAGAGCAATTGCCTTTAAATAAGCAATTCAAGTTCACAGCATTCATTGTAAGGGGACACGGGTCTGGGAGGGGATAAGGGGTTAGTTAATGGAGGATTAGAGGAGAGTCTGGTGGAGAAAGAGTGGACAGGGAAGAGATACAGCCAACTTAATTCTGAAACATGCCTTGGTGGAAACAGGTGAATAAAGAATCACCATTTAACACAAATATGGCTCCTTTAGAATTAGGAAGCTCTGGTTTTTGCTTGACCTGCAAGGTAGAGGGTCACATCAGAGTCTTTAAGGTCTGGAAAAGTAGCCATCAGCCCTTCCTAGAGTTGTACTAATGCCCTTTCTAGGAAGAGGAGTGAAAAAGACCCCCTTTAGAAGAGGCTCTTTGCATCCTCCCTTTGAGAAGTCTTGTCTCAACCAAGTTCCTATTTGCAAGCTTGAAAGTGGGGACCAAGGGGGACAAGGCAGCTGCGGCAGGGAGCCAGGGCGAGGGCACACTTTACATCCATCCAATGACCTTGGTTAAACGGCAGAATCTTAGCGTCAGAGAAGTCCTCTAGCTTTCATGCAAGAGAGCTCCGGAGGCCACTGAAGCCAAGGACTAGCGCGATCTGAGGACAAGGACTACAGGCAAGAGGGGTATATGGACAGAGTGAGGAGTCTCCAGGGACAAGGGTAGGCGAGGGCCACGAGGGCCGGGTTGCACGGATGGTGAAGTAGAGTGACCAGTACCAAATTTTCTCTACTGTTGAGGTTGGGCGTGGGCGACCCAGTTAAGGAGGCTAGGGACTAGTCTCACAGCTGCGTTTACAGATAAAGCTGTTTTAATACAGAATAAATGTTGCTTAAGGGGCTGGTGGAGACTGGGAGAAGCCACTCTTTGGTGCCAACGAACAAAGCGTCTACTAAGAGGGAGAAACCAAGAGATTGACACCTTAGAGAGGGTAGGGAGTGCCCGGGAAGCCAGTGCCTGGGCGAGGAGTCCAAAGGAGTCTCGGCTTCTGCTTCTTTCACCTTTGCCCTACTTACCGCCCCAACGCGGGCCACTCACTCTGATCTAAAGCCAGTCGGTGTTCGCTTTCCCGCTCTCTTCTCTCCAACTCCTTCCCCCCCGTCTCTCCCCCCACCGCGCGCCCCTTCTCCCTTCTGCCGCCTGAAAGGGTTAATCTCTCCTGCGGGTAAAAACAGGTCCGCGGAGTCTCTAACTGGCGACAGATGGGCCACTTTCTTCTGGCCACAAAGGGGCCGGAATGGAGCGCTCCGCGGCATACAAATGGGCAGGTCACGTGGTCCCCGGCTCTTGGCTGGACTGGGAGGACCATATGGCGCATGCCGGGGAGGAAGGAGATGGGGCGGGGGTAGGGGTAGGGGAGAGGGGAGCTGGAGTCGGATGCGGGCGGGAGAGGAGCAAGGCTGAAGGGGCGGGGGCGGGAGGAGGAGGGCGGAAGGGAAGGGAGCGCGGAACCCCGGCGCGTGCGCAGGCGCGGGCCGCTGGAACCTGCTCGCCCGCTAGGCTCCTGGCCCCGCCCGCGCTCAGCATCACCAACTCGGCTATATAACCTGAGCGCCCGCGCTGCCGGGACACGAGGAATTCGCCCCACGCAGAAGGCACGGCGCCCAGAGGCCCCAGGGTTATGAGACCATCACTGCTCAGGACTTACTAACAACTGCAGGTAATTAAATCCTTTAATTTTTATTAGGAATAAAAGCAATTGAAGATGTACCTACATATTCTGTATGTGTGCGTCTATAAGCGCGTTTATGCGTTGAGACAGGCATTCCTTTTCATAATTGCAAGGCGAATACGCACACAGTTTGAGTCGCATCACTCAAATACCCGCTGCAGGCCTAATCATTTTAAAAAATGTTTTACTTTTTTTTGTTGTTGTTTGTTTTTTGGAGGGGAAAAAGTATAGGATCGTCTTTGGATTTTTTAAAAATATAATGTCCTATAGCTCTATGATTATTTCCTAGTGGTGATTTCAAAGTTCTGAAAGCAGATAACTACTTCAGTATTTCACTTCTATCAATAAGGGTGAAAAAAAAAAAAAAAGCCCACGTTACCAAGATTTATTTTGTAGATATGTATTTTATGCACGTTGGGAATAGCAAATTATTTTTTCATTGAATGAAAGGGGTATTGATACTTTGAATATACACACCCTAGAAAATAAACCGAGTTGAGAGGTACTTTAGTTGAGAGGGGATAAAATGTGGAGAAAGAGAGAGGGACCCACTCCTGCTACCTGTTACTGTCCCAGAGTCGGCCAAGTCCCCAGCACCCACTGCAGGAGCCAGAAATTCAGTTGTCTAACTAAAGGCTTTTTATTTTCCTTATAAGAAGCAGCAACTTCGCCATTGCCATTCGCTGACCATTATAATTACTCAATCTTTTAAAAGGAGGTTTGAGGCGAACTTTGAAAAGCCCCAATAAAGAGCGGGCGGCCCTTTCAATGGGCTGTTTATTAGAGAGGAGCCTTTCGCACCTGATCCCCGGCGCGCGGAGGAACCCTCTGCGCCGCGCCCCGGGTTCTGGCCCGGTAGTAAGCGCTTTTATACAAGGTGGAAATTCAGCAGAGGGTCAGCGGGATGGGAGGTGAGAAAAGAAAGGCAAGGGTGGGATGGAAACCCCCCGCCCACTTTTGTTACCAGATGTTTCGTTGATGGTGAAATAATTTTGTGGAAAATACTTTTTCTCCACCATGCATTTGCTTTTCAATCTCCACTCCGTATAATCTTCTTAAAAATCACTGCCAGCGTTAGTAAATTACATAAGGGATCTTCAACTTTAATCGCCGAGTGCGGGGAGGCCAGAACCGAGATGGAAACATAATTGTAATTTTCAAACTCGTCTTTTTTTGTGGAGTTGTGACTTTGAACTCATGCAAATAAACATGAAGTCGCCGAAATTCACACTTATTTTCACACACATTATCCTACCGGATAATCACTATAAACACACTTAATCACAAGGAAACATACACCAGAAGTATACTTATGACACTTATTCTAGCTCCTATTCGCACGCAGCCCTGTCCTGTCTCCTACGTACCAGCCGGGCACACACAGGCCATTATAAAACTGCATTTAACTTTTCCTCGGGGGCATTCATTTTGTAATCCGCTGGTAGTTCTTTTCATATGCATTTCTCTAGGGCTAGTGAGAGCTGAAGGCCTTTGTAGTTTTTGAATGTAGCGTTTTTCTCCTTTTCTGTTTTCCCCTCTCCCCTGTTGAATGTAGGAAACCTAACCATGACCAAATCGTACAGCGAGAGTGGGCTGATGGGAGAGCCTCAGCCTCAGGGTCCTCCAAGCTGGACAGATGAGTGTCTTAGTTCTCAGGACGAGGAGCACGAGACAGACAAAAAGGAGGATGACCTCGAAGCCATGAACGCGGAAGAGGACTCACTGAGGAACGGGGGAGAGGAGGAAGAGGAAGATGAGGACCTGGAAGAGGAGGAAGAAGAGGAAGAGGAGGACGACGATCAAAAGCCTAAGAGACGCGGCCCCAAAAAGAAGAAGATGACGAAGGCGCGCCTCGAGCGTTTTAAGCTGAGACGCATGAAAGCCAACGCCCGGGAGCGGAACCGCATGCACGGGCTGAACGCAGCGCTGGACAACCTGCGCAAGGTGGTGCCCTGCTACTCTAAGACGCAGAAGCTGTCCAAAATCGAGACACTGCGCTTGGCCAAAAACTACATCTGGGCTCTGTCGGAAATCTTGCGTTCAGGGAAAAGCCCTGACCTGGTCTCCTTTGTACAGACGCTCTGCAAGGGTTTATCCCAGCCCACCACCAACCTGGTTGCTGGCTGCCTGCAGCTCAATCCTCGAACTTTTCTGCCTGAGCAGAACCAGGACATGCCTGCTCACCTGCCGACCGCCAGCGCTTCTTTCCCTGTGCACCCCTATTCCTACCAGTCTCCGGGGCTGCCCAGCCCGCCCTACGGCACCATGGACAGCTCCCATGTCTTCCACGTCAAGCCGCCGCCTCACGCCTACAGCGCAGCGCTGGAACCTTTCTTTGAGAGCCCTCTGACTGATTGCACCAGTCCTTCCTTTGACGGACCCCTCAGCCCGCCGCTCAGCATCAATGGCAACTTCTCTTTCAAACACGAACCGTCCGCCGAGTTTGAGAAAAATTATGCCTTTACCATGCACTATCCTGCAGCGACCCTGGCAGGGGCCCAAAGCCACGGATCAGTCTTCTCGGGCGCCTCTGCCCCTCGCTGTGAGATCCCTATAGACAATATTATGTCCTTCGATAGCCATTCACATCATGAGCGAGTCATGAGTGCCCAGCTCAATGCCATCTTTCACGATTAGAGGCACGTCAGTTTCACCGTCCCTGGGAAACGAACCCACTGTGCTTAAACAGTGACTGTCGTGTTTACAAAAGGCAGCCCTTTGAGTATTACTGCTGCAAAGTGCAAATACTCCAAGCTTCAAGTGATATATGTATTTATTGTCGTTACTGCCTTTGGTAGAAACAGGGGATCAAAGTTCCTGTTCACTTTATGTATTATTTTCTATAGCTCTTCTATTTTAAAAAAATAATACAGTAAAGTTAAAAAAAATGCACCACAAATTTGGTGCAGCTGTATTCAGATCATATTAATTATCTGATCGGGATAACAAAATCACAAGCAATAATTAGGATCTATGCAATTTTTAAACTAGTAATGGGCCAATTAAAATATATATAAATATATATTTTTCAACCAGCATTTTACTACTTGTTACCTTTCCCATGCTGAATTATTTTGTTGTGATTTTGTACAGAATTTTTAATGACTTTTTATAATGTGGATTTCCTATTTTAAAACCATGCAGCTTCATCAATTTTTATACATATCAGAAAAGTAGAAATTATATCTAATTTATACAAAATAATTTAACTAATTTAAACCAGCAGAAAAGTGCTTAGAAAGTTGTTGTGTTGCCTTAGCACTTCTTTCTTCTCTAATTGTTAAAGAAAATTGCACAATTTGAGCAGTTCATTTCACTTTAATGTCATTCTCTCTCCTTAAAATGAAAACCAGATCCATAATTCTTAAGAGAATGAATAAAAACAAGAGATGTATTCCCTATCAAAACATATCAATTCAGTACTTGCTCAAGCTTGTATATACATATTATAAACAAATGCCAACATACCCTTCTTCAAATCAAAAGCTGCTTGACTATCACATACAATTTGCACTGTTTCTTTTTAGTCTTTTACTCCTTTGCATCCCATGATTCTACAGAGAATCTGAAGCTATTGATGTTTCCAGAAAATATAAATGCATGATTTTATACATAGTCACACAAATGGTGGTTTGTCATATATTCATGTAATGAATCTGAGCCTAAATCTAATCAGGTTGTTAATGTTGGGATTTTATACCTATTGTAGTCAATTAGTACAGTAGCTTAAATAAATTCAAACCATTTAATTCATAATTAGAACAATAGCTTTTGCATGTAAAATGCAGTCCAGAATAAGTGCTGTTTGAGATGTGATACTGGTACCACTGGAATCAATATGTACTGTAATCTTGTTTGTAATCCTGTATATTATGGTGTAATGCACAACTTAGAAAACACTCATCCAGTTGCAATAAAATAGTATTGAAAAATCTGAACAATTGTTGCATTTCTTCTTAAAGTGATTTTAAAAAAATAATTCCTGAGGAGAACAATTGCTTAACTTGCTGAGTTAAAAAAAATACTAAGTTCTATTTGTAGAAAAAAATTAAAAAGTTTAGTTTAACACAAACTCTCTAGTCTGTTTATCTTGCTTAGGGAGTGACCAACTCTTTGTAGTTAGAGAATGAACCTAACTGATATTTCATTACTTGGACTATGAGGCTGGGGTTGGGTGAGGTTTGTGAAGAGACCAACAGTTGTGTTTTTGGTTTTGGTTTCCATCCCTTTATATGAGTTTGTGTTTTCTTCGATTTTTTTTTAGAGGGGATTTAGTTAATTCTTAACAAACAAGACCCAAACAAGTATCCTAGCTTAGTTTATCTACATATCTAAGAACATACTAATTTTTTTTTTTACCTTTTTCTTAGTCCTTTTCTATCTGTACCTGAACTGAAACATTCTGTACTGCAAAATAGTCATATCCTGAAGAGAAAGTGATATACCTTTAGAATATGAGAGAAATGATTTGATTAAAGAATCCAAGAAGTGGCATTTTATCATTGTTATGTAATTGTGATGATTTAAGTAATTCTTCAGCAAAAAGTAGTAATGAACTACTTGTACTCAAGAACATGCTATTTGTACTGTGATATGTTTTGGATGGTCTAATTGTTTCCTCACCCCCTTTGGTGTACTATTTTCCTGTTTCATAAAAGGAACTCACTGAAAAAAACGTAGAGATGATTCTGTCCATTGGTAAGGCCACTAAAAAAGTTTGGCATTTCTCTCCCTCTGGATGTGTTGACTGACAGGAGCAATTTCTAGGGAATAGCATGTTGGCACTTGTGCCCTGGCTCTACTGTGGTGCTCTGATTACTGTCATTAGTGACTCCATTGTTCTTCCTCTGATTCGGATGCCACATTGGATGACTACCTCCCTTCCCAAGCTTGTTCCTTTAATCCCGTTCTCATTGGTGATTTAGGGGTTCCAGAGAGCTGACCTCATTTAGCAAGCGGCTCCAGAAAAATGTGAGTAATCTAATGGACAGGAACAATTAGCCATACTAATAACGTTGCCAATGGGGCTACGTCAAGCGGTGACAGTAGCAGTAAGGAATATTTCAACATTAAAAAAATGTTTGAGTGCAATTTAAAATATATCATTTTAGCATGTTTTCCATCAGCCTTCATCACATGGCAGAAATACTTTTAAGTTAGTCCCAACTTTATCCAAAATGCAATCATCTCATTCCAAGTGAAACAGAGTTGTTATTTTGGAATCAAGCTGTTGCTTCCTATATCCAAGATTGCTTTCACTGTTCTTTCTTTAAGAGACATAATACTGAGATGATATCTGAACACTGCCAGCCTTCCAGCCTAGGAGACCATAAAGTGAACATTCAGATCTTATGTGATCTATTCAGCAGCTCAGTTTCACCTATAATGAAAATTAAACTTCTTCATGCAAACTAAAAACTGTTGCTGTAATGAACAGAAGAAATAAGAGGATGCCATTTTAAGAATTCCAGCTTTTAAAACAGCAAGCAGCGAAATCTGTGGATTATTTTTTGTAAGGTAGGAATGAATACTCCAAATTAGGTTTGATATTGACCCCCCCCCATTTTACATGTATAACTTCATTCTAAGCTTAGAGATTCTTTCAGTCAGTCAAGGAGTAACTCACATGCCACCATCTTTTATTCAAAGGCAGGCACAGATGTTCCTTCTGCAGGGGAGGTTTTAATTTATGAAAATGATATTGTTTATGCATGAATGAACTGAATGCACTCTGCATATACACAGCACTTCCATCTGATCAGAGAAATACCACAGAACCAGTGCCAATGTCAGAAACATATTCTACAAATTTACTCACTTAAATGTTTAATGAATATTTGGAAGGCATTTTCAAACCACAAGAAACCTTTTCAATCATTTTTTTCTTTTCTTTTGAAATTGCTCGGCATATTTAAAAGAGACTCTTACAGTTTTCATAATTGGCCAATGCCTATATCTAGAATAGAAAATGTTCTACTAAGTGAAAAGCGACCAAAAGGAAGAAACATCGGCAACTATAGCTTCATTGGGGAAAACATTTCTTTTAGTGTTGTTATATATGTCTGCTTACCAGTAGTATTTAGGGTTCTGGGTGTTCCTTCATCTTGAATAATTACTATTCCCATCAAATAAGATGTTTAGATCTACTTATTTAACGTGAAAATGCTCTGATGAGTTATTTCCAGAATAAGGTGGTGTTTAAAATCAGTAGACAATTTTATAGTTGGAGATGAAATATTTTAACTAAATATTTTAACTGGTACAGAATTCCTTTTGAATTCTGTATAACTTAGATTTCATTTGCGTCATCAATGACAAATACAGTATGATCTATCTACTTTTACTCTTAAAAAGACAACAAAACGTAAATTAAAACAGAAGCTTATATCTTAGGAATGTCCTACCAAGTTTAGGTTTATAATATGTTATAGAAAATAATATTAAAGTAAATCATAAGCTTTATAATTTATTAATCTTAAAAAAACTGTTTTCACATTTGAAAGTCTATAATTCTTACAAAATTAATGCATTTCTGAAAGAAGCTAGCAGTTACTAAAATGATACATGGATCATTAGCTAACAGTTTGAACCAAGCTGTTTTACTTCTATAATTAAACAAGAGCTTTAAAGTGAAAATATCTATTAAACAATTAATAAAACTAGGTTTCAAAACATAGGCTGATTTCATCCTAATGGGAATCATATAATAACAGAGCTGTTTCTTAAACTACACTAAAATCTCCTCTTTTCCTTTTCTACCACCATTGCTTGTTTCCTGAAAGCCATCTAAATAAAATCTTTAATTCCAGGATCTGATAAAGAATAAAAGAGCCAACGCAACATCTTGTGGAACACCAGGACTGAGAACTCTTGTTGTTACCATGCACAGAGGCGTTCTGGCATCAGATGCATGGTGATTTGTATGGTGGCATAATCACTGGCTCCTGGCCAGGCATTATGTTTCAGAGGACACTATTGTCAAGAGCCATTCAACTAGAAATCTGCACTGTATGCACTCTGAAGTTGAGATCATCTGCCTTTCTATGTCAGGAAGAATTCTGTGCTGGCAGTTGACTCATGGACTCTCTTCACACACACGAACATTTGGTTCAGTGGCTCTGATGGAATTAGCTGTGTAACCAAACTAGTGGCATCAACGAGACAAGGCAGCGGCCTCTGGGGACTTCTGTGTAAATTGCTAATCTTAAAATATCTTAAAAGGCAGAGTATCATGTTAATCCTGGACTAAATCTTCAGATACACTAAATGTGATTTGGCTATCTCAACAGTATTGTGCTAACTGCCCAGCTAACTTAGAGATAGGCGGATGGTGACAGTAACCATCTTTATGAATCCCCAGGTATGGAGTAATCTAGAGCTCCTGGATTGTGAAATGACATCTAGAGATGAGAGAGTAAATTTAATTTCTCATTCTTGAGCTAACTTGGTAACTTTGTTGTTATTTAGTTGCTAAGTCCAGTCCAACTCTTTTGCAACCCCATGGACTGTAGCCCACTAGGCTCCTCTATCTATGGATTTCCCAGGCAAGAATATGGGATTGGGTTGCCATTTCCTTTGCCAGGGGATCTTCCCAACCCAGGGATCAAACCTGCATCTCCTGCATTGGCAGGCGGATTCTCTACCGCTGAGCCATCTGGGAAGCTCTAATTTGGTGACTTACTTTACTGTTAATAAGATTAAAAGCTAACTCTACTTTGTGCTTTGATGTCATAAGGAGCAGGCAGTCACAAGAAAGCCTTCCCACACTTATTAGGTAAGTGCTAAGTGTTTTCCATTCATTCCCATATTTAATCATCAGAGTAGCCCTGTATCTTATTTCACAGATGGAGAAACGTTGAGAAGCTGGGATATGTAGATATTTCATTACTGATTTCCTTCCTTCAGGTTCTAACTCAGAAGCAACTTTCCTCAAGTTCTTCCTGATTCCAATTTAAAGTAGCAACCAACCAAACCAAAATCATTGTTTTCAGCTTAATCAAAATCACTACTATATGGCCCCTTTATCCATCTGATGTTATCTTGCTTATTTTTAAATTATCTACCTCTCTCAATAGAATGTGGGCTTCACAAGAAAATGAACCTTATCTGATTTGCTTGTTGCTGTTTCTCTGGTGCTCAGAAGACCCACAGGTCCTCAATAAATATGAACAAATCAAATTACACTAATCTGATGCCAAAACCTTAACCACTATGCTACAAATTAAGTCAGTTGAGAATGGAGAGCGCTACAGATGATTCTCATCCCAGTGAAAGTTATAAGCATTAATTCTATAAAAAGAGAACAACTGAAATTAATTTTCTGTGACACCATGGCACCAAACTCCCCCCCACCCCACCCCTTCTGAGCATTAGTAATCATGAGTTACCAGGAATCTTTTCTTTTTATTGATATTGATTGGTTAAATATAATTTCTAATTGGAATAAAAGGAGACCTAAAATGTTACAAGGTCTGTCCAGATCATGCCATTTTTTTTTTTAAACGGTTAAGAACTCAAAAGCATGCTACTTTCCCCCTTTCTGTTCATCATTCTTTCAGCAATAGTTCTTGATTTATTACTGGTGTTATGTAAAATTGCCCCAAACTTCTGTATCATCACTGAAGAGTTTAGATTACAGTAGATCAGAATCTAATCCATCATGAGTATGTACCCCAACAATGAGTTTGAGAAGCTGAGTAGCATTTGACAAATTAAAAATAAGCTACACAGAGGCAGATGATGGGACAGAAATAGAAATCCACAATGAAAAGGAGTGCTTTATAGTCACAATAGTTGTTGGTTAAATCCATCTTTCTCTAATGTATCAAATAGATTAGAAATGCCTTTAAGTTTATGGGGAATATGATTTTCCTTGTCAATACAACACAATTAAGGGAAAACATAGAGTCATTATTTTCAGTGACATTGGGTGGTTTTAATAGTACAGGTGAATTATTAGGAGAGCTGTTTGCTGCTGCTAAGTCACTTCAGAACACCGGAGTGGGTTGCCATTTCCTTCTTCAATGCATGAAAGTGAAAAATGAAAGTGAAGTCGCTCAGTCATGTCCAACTCAGCGACCCCATGGACTGCAGCCTACCAGGCTCCTCCATCCATGGGATTTTCCAGGCAAGAGTACTGGAGTGGGGTGCCATTGCCTTCTCTGAGGAGAGCTGTTTAGGATGCAGAAAAAAAAAATGGAAGAATCAGTATTCTTGAAAGGTGATTTAGTATAAAATCATTGAAAACTGAAGAATAACTAGTGTTCTTTAAAATAATCATATACAGAATGCTCTATTGATTGAGATAAATATTGCTGAATTATCTAAACTATAATATCTACTTCAAAATGTTTATTGTATAAACTTAGCACATCAATAAGATTTCTTTAGTGTTTTCTCTGGATGATGTCAGTTATGACCATGAATAAAAAAAAGGTTAATTCCTTACCCCTAATACTTTGGCCACCTCATGTAAAGAGTTGACTCATTGGAAAAGACTCTGATACTGGGAGGGATTGGGGGCAGGAAGAGAAGGGGATGACAGAGAATGAGATGGCTGGATGGCATCACTGACTCGATGGACGTGAGTTTGAGTGAACTCCGGGAGATGGTGATGGACAGGGAGGCCTGGCGTGCTGCGATTCATGGGGTCGCAAAGAGTTGGACACGACTGAGCGACTGAACTGAACTGAACTGAACTGAATGTCACCATGGAGAAGGCAATTGCACCCCACTCTAGTACTCTTGCCTGGAAAATCTCATGGATGGAGGAGCCTGGTAGGCTGCAGTCCATGGGGTCGCTAAGAATGGGACATGACTGAGTGACTTCACTTTCACTTTTCACTTTCATGCATTGGAGAAGGAAATGGCAACCCACTCCAGTGTTCTTGCCTGGAGAATCCCAGGGGCGGGGGAGCCTGGTGGGCTGCCGTCTAGAGGGTCGCACAGAGTTGGAAGCGACTGAAGCGACTTAGCAGCAGCAGCAGCAGCAGCTGTGTCACTAATGATTGCAGTCCTTGTCTACTCATGGCAGGGAATTATACATTTATAATCTGTGGTAGGTTGAAAGTATGGGCCCAAGAAATGTTCATATCCAAGAACTGAGCGGAAAATATACTAGAATTCTAAAAGGAGACTTGGGATAATCTCACTTGCCATTGCTAGATAACTGAATAATTTTCAGCAAATGATTAAATACACAATAAATAGTAGTAAAATGCACACAAGATACAACTAGAATCTGAGTATGGATATTTACTTAAATTATTTTCACTGAAAGAATTCCTTAGTTAACGCAGGCAAGCCTACTTATTTAGATATTTTGAAATCCCAACATACGATTTTTGGATAAAGAAACTCTATTTTAGTGTTCATTTGATTCTGATGAACATATTAAAAATATTGAGTAAAGAGATATTTTTTTCCTAAATGTTTCATGTTTAATTAACTAAAAATGCATTTATCTTACTTAAAAATATATTGTTAAGGAAAGAAATATATGCTGTACTGAGTTTAGTAATACTCTCCTTCTAGTCCCCAAAATTCATGCCCAGCCAGAACCTCATAATGTGATCCTACCTGGATAGGGTTCAAATAATGCATCTTAAGATGTAGTTAAGATGAAGTCATACTGGATTAGAGTAATCCTTATAAGAAGGGGACTGTTGTCCTTATCAGGAGAGACAGAACATGCAGACAACACAAGGGGAGAACAGAGATGTAGGCAGAGATTAGAGTGACAGGTCTCTATGCCAAGGGAGAATTGTTAGATTTGCCAGCAACCACCAGAATCTATGATAAAGGCACGGAACATTCGATTTTCCCTCTGAGACACCAGGAAGGAACCAAGCCCGCAGACACCTTGATTTGGGACTTCTGGTCTCCAGAATTGTGCACGATACATTTCTGTTGTTTCAAGCCCCCCCAGTTGGTCATAATTTGCTATGGTGCTTCTAGGAAACTAATAGATAAGTCTACAATGAATTGATATGTTAACTATACATAAATACAGAAGAATTCATTTAAAATCTTATAAAATTTTACCATGAAATTTTAACGACACAATATATAACTACCAGCATATTTTAGTTAGTACCAGGTTTGATATTTAAACAAGCTGACAAATAGTAGCTATTTAATAAGCATCTGAATTATGTAAAAGTTTTATTGGGTTTTATTCATTTGAATTAACTTAAGCTGACATCCAGATTTAGTGAAGTGTGAACAGACACATCCAATAAACTAAGAGGGATTTTGTTTAAAAGCCTTATTGTAGAATGCATAAAAAGTATAGACTGTAAACTTATTAATTCTTCATGTGAAAAATGCCATATTTATTCTCTAGGCAGGGCAGTATGTATACTAAGAAATAGACATCTGAAAAAACAAACATAACATTTTCCTTGGGTTCATCAATATGCATTCAACACACAATTTTATGACCTGTAAAATTACATAATTAAAGAAAATGACTGTGGTCCAAGTGAATGTAAGAACCATGACTTCTAAAAGCTCTCTCTCTTCTAGGTTATATAGGGCCTTGGGCCATGACTCTTTTGGGGGAACTTAAAACCCAGCAACTAAGATGCCAACCTTAGTTATACAGGACTATACATCTCGTTATCTGACTGATTTCTCAAAATACCAGTTAGTGATGGTTTCTTCTGAAGGTACTCAATTAATCAGAAGTGTTAGTTTACACAGATCTGGGACACTACCTTGTTTTTAGCGTTTTTTGTTTTTGGACTGTTGGTACTTGTGTCTCTTATGCTTAATTCTTGTTTCAGTTCCCTGCTCGCCCTCATGCGGACATGAGTAAGAAATAAACCTTCATTGTTTTAAGCCTCAAAATCCTTTCAAACCACATTGCAACCCTGCTCCTGCTGACTGATAAAGATGTTAACTTCTTAAGGTAAAATGACATGCAAGACAAGTTTACTGTGACTGGAGAAGAGAAACTTCCCTGGTTTACATGGGAAGTAGCAACGGAGATAGGCGCTCCTCTTCTGACAAATGTGGTATTTGGATTAGAGGTCTGGAGCAGCCGTTTGGCTGTTTGGAAGAGGAGAGTGGGGTAGATGGACTCACATGGAGCAGAGAATGATACATTACAGAAGGCAGAGGGAAGAAGAGAAGAGGAACTGGTTTCTGCATTGTATGATTTGAGCCACTGGATCAGTTCTCTTCATAATCTATCCCCACCTTTCTAATTAGGCTTTATTTATTTATTTTTTAAACCAGTTTGAATTGGGAGAACTGCTTGATACCAAAGAGACTGCGATACCAAAGAGACTGCGATTTTGTTGTTGCTTGGTCTTTTTTATACATAAAGATGGAGAAAACTGTATATAGTAAAGATGAAATTGAATAATTTGTGAGATGTGGGTGTGTCTGATGGAGGAAGTTGCTGGGCAGACTGGAGCAAAGAAGGTCTGGAACACAAACAATTCCTTTGGACCATAGAGATACCTTTTATAGAGACAAGTCAGGGTGGAGAAAGAGAATTTCAGGACTCAGGGTTAGAGCGTATGGGAGTTTATTCTTACCAGGTTCTTTCATGTGAAGATGGAGGCATGATTACATGCTAACTGAGAGGGAGTTGAACGAGAAAACTGAAGGTTTTAGAGCAGCCTCTCCAGGAGTAAGGAGAACGAGTTCCATGAGCACTGGTCAATCATAGCATAGCAGGGCTTAGAGCCAAGCACAGTTTGAGGTCTGTAATACTGAAGTAGTTTGAGGTGGCCTCAACCCACATGTTCAGGGGAAATCTCTCAATAGCCCATACTTCAGAGCAGAAGCAGAAGATAGTTGCAGGTTTTCATGCATTTGGATAAAAGAGGTGGAGGTGCTGTTAGGGAGAAGTTGACATGATGTGCCATGGAGCCCAGGAGAGCAAAGACTGACTCCATTGGGTAGATGGGCAAAGACAGCCCTGACACCCCTGCAACGGCTTGGAAGTAGGAAGACCACCAGGTGAATTTGTGGATATGGCTAAGGAGATTTTTGGCATAATATTGTAAGTACCAACTGGCTTCTTTTAAGGTTTTACAAGGGAGTAAATAGGTCAGTGTAATTTAGAGGAATTAAAGAAGGTGCAGGGCAGATACTCTGGCTAAAAAAAAAAAAAAAAAGGCAAAAAATGTCCTCAAAGCAAAGATAAAATGTAGGCTGCTTGCAGTTAAACATGCTCTCAGGTCAAGCTGCAATCAAGCCTGTAGCTAGAAGACAGTTTACTTGAACAAAAATACTTCTAAGAACATTAAGTATTATACCCTAATCCCCTGAATTGGTGTCCAAAGTACAGAGGGGCTGATCTTGAAGAGACTTCTGGGAATGGCTTTTGTATAATATGACCTAATATATATATGAACCACATAAACTTTACAAGTTTTTTTTTTTTTTTTTGCATAAAAGAAATAGTTTGTGTCAAAGTATAACTAAAGCAGTTCTAGCCACTTGGACTAAGACAGAGTTCAAAATTAAAAGAAGCCTCTGGACCTCCAAATTTTAATGGATAGTAAAAGGCTGAAAAACTATTCTGCTGTCACCATGGGCCATTTTTTTTGTTGAAAAGTAGGGAGGGCAGAACCAAAAGCCCAGAGGCTGGAGCTAAGAGCTATTCATTAGGGGGACTATTTATTAGGGGATCACTCCTAGGGAGCAGTACTAGATGCAAGATAAGGAATGTTCTCTTTCTCAGAGAGTTGGGAACTAATGACCCATACCTGCTTGGAATTCAGAATTGCTGTGGACCAGAGACTGTGATGTGCTTTCTGGATTTCCCGCCCCCCACCCTTTTTGAGCATCTATTGTAGTTATCCTCTGCCTGTCTCATCATTGTATGTTGACATGTGTGGGAAGATAACATATTTTTAGTTTCCAGGTTCCCAGAATAAGAGAAGCACATCCAAAGAACCTCATCTATGAGATCCGGGACTTTGCATCTGATTTTGTAGTAAGGTGAGATTTTGAGGGGTCTTGCAAGGGAGTGTGGAGAAGGCAATGGCATCCGACTCTAGTACTTTTGCCTGGAAAATCCCATGGGCGGAGGAGCCTGGTAGGCTGCAGTCCATGGGGTCGCGAAACATTGGACACGACTGAGTGACTTCACTTTCACTTTTCACTTTCATGCATTGGAGAAGGCAATGGCACCCCACTCCAGTGTTCTTGCCTGGAAAATCCCATGGGTGGAGGAGCCTGGTGGGCTGCCATCTATGGGGTCGCACAGAGTCGGACACGACTGAAGCGACTTAGCAGCAGCAGCAGCAGAAAGGGAGTGAGTGCATTTTACACACAGAAGGGGTGTTAACCACTGTGGCCAGAGGGACGACTGTGTTGAGCTGTCTGCTAAGTTAATTTCTGCCCCAATATACATGCTCTTTTAAATATAACTCCCATCAAATGGCATGCTCCATTTCCCTTTCTCTTTATGACTACCTTTGACTGACAGCAAGTGGCAAAACTGATGCTATGTCATTCCAGGTCTAGGCCTTAAAAGACCTGGAAGCTTCTGATTTTGCTCTTTTGGGATACAGCCTCATTTCAGAAAGCTCAGGCAACATGACTGAATGACAAGAAACCAAATGTAAAGGGATAGGTCCAGGAAGGCTCCGGCCCTTCCAGCCGTCTCATCTGAGATGTCAGAAAGGCGACTGAAGCCATCTTGGGTGTTTCAGCCTCAGCTGAACTTCCAGTGAAATGCAGGTGCATCCAGTTGATACTCCACAGAGGAGCAGGCCTACCTAGCAGCCAACTCACAGTCACAAGAAAAAATAATCAATCATTGCTTTAAGTCAGTAAGTTGTGTGGGGTGGGTTGTCTTGTTAGGCATAAATGGAAGAAAAAGGAAGATATGACACTGTTAGTTGCCAAGCCAATAGTCATCCACAGCTTCTTCTAGGCTGTAAACACTTTCCCCAGTCTCTCCGGAAGCTACAGCACAGGCATACTGCCCAGTTCTAGTCAATGGTATTGATGGGAAATTTATTGGGTGGGCTTTTGGAAAACATTTTCTTCCCTAATAGAAATATGCTATGCTATGCTAAGTCACTTCAGTCGTGTCCGACTCTGTGCGACCCCATGGACGGCAGCCCACCAGGCTTCCCCGTCCCTGGGATTCTCCAGGCAAGAACACTGGAGTGGGTTGCCATTTCCTTCTCCAATGCATGAAAGTGAAAAGTGAAAGTGAAGTCGCTCAGTCGTGTCCGACTCTTAGCGATCCCATGGGCTGCAGCCCACCAGGCTCCTCCGTCCGTGGGATTTTCCAGGCAAGAGTACTGGAATGGGGTGCCATTAGGACTGCACAAAAAGAAACTGCCCTTGCCCCTTCTACATTTTGGGGAGATAAAATGATGCAGCCATCCTGGAGCCACCAGTGAAGTCCTTGTTGATACCTGGGCATAGCAAAATAGAGAGTTGAAAAGCCCCTGGTTTCTTTTTTGTTGTTGCTTTTTAATGGACAATAGTTGATTTGTAACACTGTGGCAGTTTCAGGTGGACAGGAATCTTTTTCAGATTCTTTTCCATTACAGGTTATTACAAGATATTGATATAGGTCCCTGTGCTATACAATAAATATTTGTTGTTTATCTATTTTATATATAGTAGTAAAGTGAAGAGGAACTGAAGAGCCTCTTGATGAAAGTGAAAGAGGAGAGTGAAAAATCTGGCTTAAAACTCAACACTCAAAAAACTAATATCATGGCATCCAGTCCCATCACTTCATGGCAAATAGATGGGGAAAGAATGGAAACAGTGACCGACTTTATTTTCTTGGGCTCCCAAATCACTGCAGATGGTGACTGCAGACATGAAATTAAAAGACTCCTTGGAAGAAAAGCTATGAAAAACCTAGACAGCATATTCAAAAACAGAGACATTATTTTGCTGACAAAGGTCAGCATAGTCAAAGCTATGGTTTTTCCAGTGGTCATGTATGGGTGTGAAGGGTGGACTATAAAGAAAGCTGAGTGCCAAAGAATTGATGCTTTTGAACTGTGGTGTTGGAGAAGACTCTACAGAGTCCCTTCGACTGCAAGAAGATCCAACCAGTCAGTCCTAAAGGAAATCAGTCCTGAATATTCATTGGAAGGACTGATGCTGAAGCTGAAACTCTAATACTTTGGCCACCTGATGCAAAGAACTGACTCATTGGAAAAGACCTTGATGCTGGGAAAGATTGAAGGCAGGAGGAGAAGGGGACGACAGAGGATGACATGGTTGGATGGCATCACCCGCTCGATGGACATGAATTTAAGCAAGTCTGGGAGTTGGTGATGGACAGGGAAGTCTGGTGTGCTGCAGTCCACGGGGTCACAAAGAGTTGGACACGACTGAGTGACTGAACTGAACTGATGTAGCTATTAATCTCATATTCATATTCCTCATTTATCCCTCCCATTTCCCCCTGGTAACCATAAGTTTGTTTTCTATGTCTGTGAGTCTGTTTCTGTTTTATAATAAGTTCATTCATATTATTCTTTTTAGAGTACATACATAAGTGCTGTACTACCTGACTTTTTACTTAATATGATAATCTGTGGGTTCATCATTGCTGCTACAAATGGCATTATTTCATTCTTTTTTAAGGCTGAATAATATTCCATTGTGTGTATATGCCACATCTTCCTTATCCATTCATCTGTCCATGAACATCTAGGTTGCTTCTGTGTGTTGGCTATTTTTAGGACATTGGGGTCCATGTATGTTTTCAAATTAGAGTTTTTGCCCTTCCTGGATATATGCCCAGGAGTGGGATTGCAGGATCATATGTCAAGTCTATTTTTAGTTTTTTAAGGAATCTCCATACTGTTCTTCATAATGGCTGCACCAGTTTACATTCCCTTCAACAGTGTAGGAGGGTTCCTTTTCTACATGCCTTCCCAAGTATTTATTATTTGTAGACTTTTTGATGATGGCTATTCTGACCCATGTGAGGTGATACTTCATTGTGGTTTTAATTTGCATTTCTATGATAATTAGTGATGTTGAGCATCTTTTCATATGCCTGTTGGGCATCTATGTGTCTTTGAAGAAATGTCTATTTAGGTCTGCCCATTTTTTGATTGGGTTGTCACTATTATTATTGATTTTGAGTTGTATGAACTATTTGTATATTTTGGAGATTAAGTCCTTATAAACGGCATCATTTATAAATATTTTGTCATATTCTATGGGCTGTCTTTTCATTTTGTTTATGGTTTCCTTTGCTGTGCAAAAGTTTATAAATTTGCCTAGGTCTCATTTGTTAAAAAGCCCTCAATTTCCTTTTCTTTGCCACTTGATTTTTTAATTAAAGGATAACTGCTTTGCAGAATTTTGGTGTTTTCTGTCAAATATCAACAAGGACACCCATGTCCCCTCCCTCCCAAGCCTCCCTCCCATCTCCCTCCCCATCCCACCCTTCTAGATGGTCACAGAGCCCCTGTTTGAGTTCCCTGAGTCGTACAGCAAGTTTCATTGGCTATCTATTTTACATATGGTATTGTAAGTTTCCACGTCACTCTCTCCATGCATCTCACCCTCTCCCTCCTCCCCTCCCACTGTGTCCGTAGGTCTGTTCTCTATGTCTGTTTCTCCACTGCTGCCCTGCAAATAAATTCATCAGTACCATCTTTCTAGATTCCATATATATGTGTCACTATATGATATTTATCTTTCTCTTCCTGACTTACTTCACTCTGTGCAATAGGCTCTAGGTTCATCCATCTCCTTAGAACTGACTCAAATGCATTCATTCCTTTTTATGGCTGAGTAGTATTCCATTGTATATATGTATCACAGCTTCTTTATCCATTCATCTGTCGATGGACATTTAGGTTGCCTCCATGTTCTAGCTATTATAAACAGTGCTGCAACAAACAATGGGATACATGTGTCTTTTTCAGTTTTGGTTTCCTCAGTGTATATACCTCAGAGTGGGATTGCTGTGTCATATGGTGGTTTTATGCCTAGTTTTTAAGGAATCTCCATACTGTCTTCCATAGTGGCTGTATCAGTTTACATTCCTACCACCAATGCAAGAGGGTTCCCTTGTCCACACACTCTCTCTAGCATTTATTTTTTGTAGACTTTTTAATGATTGCCATTCTAACTGGTGTGAGATGGTATCTCATTGTGGTTTTGATTTGCATTTCTCTAATAATAAGCCACCTTGAGCATCTTTTCATATATTTGTTAGCCATGTATGTCTTCTTTGGAGAAATGTCTGTTTAGGTCTTTTTCCCACTTTTTGATTGGGTTGTTTGTTTTTCTTGTTGTTGTATAAGCTGCTTGTATATTTTGGAAATTAATTCTTAGTTGTTTCCTTTGCTATTATCTCCAGCCACTCTGAGGGTTGTTTTTCACATTGTTTGTAGTTTCCTTTGCTGTGTAAAAGCTTTTAAGTTTAATTAGGCCCCACTTATTTATTTTTGTTTTTATTTCCATTACTCTAGGAGGTAGGTAATAGAAGATCTTGCTTTGATTTATGTCATCAAGTGTTCTGCCTATATTTTCCTCTGAGAATTTTATATTTTCTTACATTTAGGTCTTTAATCCATTTTGAGTTTATCTTTCTGTGTGGCATTAGGAAGTATTCTGACTTCATTCTTTTCTGTGTAGCTGTCCAGTTTTCCCAGCACCATTTATTGAAGAGGCTGTCTTTGCCCCTTCATATATTCTTGCCTCCTTTCTCAGAAATAAGGTTCCCATAGGTGTGTGGGTTTATCTCTGAGCTCTTTATCTTGTTCTGTTGGTCTATATTTCTGTTTTTGTGCCAGTACCATACTGTCTTGATGACTGTAGCTTTGTAGTATAGTCTGAAGTCAGGAAGGTTGATTCCTCCAGCTCCGTTCTTCTTTCTCAAGACTGAAAAAGCCCTTGATTTCTTAATAGGCAACCTAGAACAGCTTGACTCTGGACCTTTGTTTATATGATATGTAAGATTGTATTTTGAAAACAATTTTAGCTGGATGTTCCATTACTTGTAAATGATAGACAAATGGACAAACCCTGTGGTAAAAAGAGTAGGAGTGAAGAGCAGGACAAGCAAGAAGAACTCACTGATTATCAAAGCATTGTCCATGTGTCAAAACCACACAGAATCACTTGTTGTGTCTGTTTAAAACACATGTTTCTGGGAATAGTTCAGTTACAGATTCAAAAATCTCAGAGCATCAGTAGGGGGTACAGACTGAGAGTTTTCATTTAAAACAAACCAAAGATTGTTAGCTTCCTTGGTGGCTCAGTGGTAAAGAACCTACCTGCCAATGCAGGAGACATGGGTTTGATCCCTGGGCCAGAAAGATTCCCCTGGACCCTGGAGAAGGAAATGGCAACCCTCTCCAGTATCCTTGCCTGGGAAATCCCATGGATAGAGGCGCCTGGTGGGCTACAGTCTATGGGGTTGCAGAAGAGTCGAACATGACTTAGCAACTAAACAACAAAGATTCTTAAGCATATCCAAGTTTGAAAAGAACAAGAGTCTGTGTTCCAAAAGAGTGCTTTTTGAGTTCAAGTATTCAAGAAGTTCCACAAGGTTCAGAGTTTGTTCTTAGAATGAGAATGTTTAAGAACGTCCTGGGCAACAGAGGACACCATATGCTGTTGGGATGAGGCTGTCATGGAAATGTATTAAAAATGGTGATGGAAAATGGTGTAAAAATCAAAGGCAGTGAACCCAGTACCAAACTCTTTGATACCTATGGGTAAGCGGTCTGAAAGCAGTGGGCTATTTTCAATAGTGAGAAGGGATGTTGCTGCCTCTGTATCATGTCTTTTTCACAGTTGTAAATATAGTGTGAGTTCTAGAGAGTGAGGGTAGATTTCTGATTTAAATTGTCTGTTTTATTTGTGTATCTGGTTATATCTAATTTAAGATCGATTCTGCTGCAGAATCGCCAGCAGTTACTGTGAGAATGTTACAAGTTTTCTATTTGGTGGAAGTCCAGGTGGCACTAGTGGTATAGAAGCCGTCTGCCAGTGTAGGGCTTAGGAGACGTAGGTTCAATCCCTGGGTCGGGAAGATCCCCTGGAGAAGGAAATGGCAACCCACTCCAGTATTCTTGCCTGGAGAACCCCATAGACAGAGGAGCCAGGTGGGCTACATTCCATTGCATCACAAAAAGTTGGATACGACTGAAATGACTTAGCACATTTCAGATTGCTCCAAGTGTATGAATATTCGAACCAACCTGTTAATTCAGTCACTCAGTTGTGTCTGACTCTTTGTGACCCTATGGACTGCAGCACACCAGACTTCCCTGTCCATCACCATGTCCATTCAGTCAGTGATGCCATCCAACCATCTCATCCTCTGTCATCCCTTTCTCCTCCTGCCTTCAAGCTTTCCCAGCATCAGGGTCTTTTCCAATGAGTCAGTTCTTTGCATCAGGTGGCCAAAGTATTAGAGTTTCAGCTTCAGCATCAGTCCTCCCAATGAATATTCAGGACTGATTTCCTTTAGGACTGACTGGTTGGATCTTCTTGCAATCCAAGGGACTCTCTAGTCTTCTCCAACACCACAGTTCAAAAGCATCAGTTCTTCAGTGCTCAGCTTTGTTGAGGGGTATACAAAACATGAGGAAAAGGGAAGACAGGGCTATTCTTTTTTGTGTTATTTATTACCAAGAAGCTAGAGATAACATGGTCATTGTCATCCTATAATTGTTTGAGATGGGTTCTAAAACACAGCTGAGCAATTCATTTTAAGCAGAATTTCAATGTGAGTTAAAAAAACTGGCACATGAAGAAAATGTGATAGTCTGACTTGGTGGGATTATACAAGTTTTTCTGTTTTCTGTGTACTTCTTGCAGGGACACATGGCTCTCTACCTTTTAGGCAGCAGGAGCCCGAGTAGCAGGAACATTCTGACAAAATCTCCACTCAGTATGAGAGGGAAGCAGTCCCCTTGACAGTTTGACAATGTGCTCATTTAGCTCAGAAATGAATGAGAGATGGACACAACTGAAGCTCACTTCATCCAAAATATATGTTGGCTCAAAGAAATGAAATATACCTTAAAGTTTTCTTTTTCTCACCACGGAGGAAACATGGATGAAGTCAAGGATATTGATGACAGTATTTGCTGAGATTTGGAACATTTTGGGAGAAACAGGTTTGTGATAGAAAATCATGTTTGGTTTTAGACATTATACTTCAGATGCTCGTTCAACAGCCAACTAGCAAAGATAGGCAGTTGAACATGGCATCTGAAGTTCAGGGGACTGGTTGGGGGTGACCACATCAGTCGAGGAGCCTGAATAGTATGTAAAGCCATGGTATTGACGCTGGTGTAGATGGATCCTGGGAGAGAACAGTCCATCAGAGGAAGAGAATTGGACATAACCAGTACCTTCATCCTCAAAAAAGGCAAAGCCAATGTTTTTGGCTGTCTTGCCCAACAGAAGCTTGAAAAATGGCAACTTGCCTCTTGCAAAGGTCCTAAGAAGTAGCCACTGCCTTCAGTGAGCTTTTAAAATGCCAAGGAGTTCTAATTGTGTTGATTTTCTGACAGCTGTGAATATAAGATGCTGACCGCGGAATTGCAACTCACCCTATTGAAGGCTGCCGTCTATGGGGTCGCACAGAGTTGGACACGACTGAAGCGACTTAGCAGCAGCAGCAGCTATTGAAGGCATTAGCCTTCCCCACTAATGAGTGCTGAGCTAAGCCACCTGAAGGCTGCGTGGGGTTAAGCAGCACCTGCACTTCTCCTCCAAGAAACAGCTCGCTGCCATTAGATCAAACCAAGGCTCTTCCCCGCTTTGCCTGGAAGCTTGGGTATTTGTTTTCAGGGCATTAAACAGTAAGAGTCCTAGCTTAACTGGCACACAGGGGCTTTGTGTCCGAAAGGGATTTGGCTAGGTCTATGGGCTCCATCCTCCTGTTTTTGAAATCTAAGTTTGAGCAGGGAACTTTGAGACGCTCCTCCTGCTATCATTAGCTTCTGTCTGACTTTGCTGCCTGCTGAGGCCCAAGGGGAAAATGAGAAGCAGGTGCCTTTCAGAAGTCACCGGTGCTAGGCACCAGCACCGTGGAGCTAGATTCACCACTCAATGAATTTAACTTTCTCTCCCCAGCGTTTCCTCAATACAATTATTCTGATGGTATCTATTTATCTGTGTGTATCTCTATATATCTCTATATATCTATATTGGCCTGCTGATTTACTTTCCACTCTGCTCCTCTTGCGGAGGACTCGCTTTCCCCCTGTCTCACCATCACAAGTTGTCAGTTTCCTATTAATACACTGCTTAAAGTACTGACACTAAGCTCTGACTGAACACGGCAATCATCTAGAGAGCTTTAAAAACTCCGGAAGTCTTGTCCCATCTCCAGAGATTACAATTTCATTGTCTTTGAGTGTAGCCTGGCTATCTGGACTTTAAAAAACTCCCCAGGTAACTCTCAAGTGCAGTCATGATTGAGAACCACGGGCCAGCAGCCTCTGTGCTTTCCAAATTAACAGCAAATTCATGAATCTCAGTTATCGTGAAATAGTGCCCCCCTCATTTCCAGGTAACGCTGTATTACAGCAGTAGCCTTTAGGAGAACAAGCCCTGATGCTTGTCATCTCTCTTCGGGGAGGATTAGGTCCAGGCAGAGACAAGGCTGCAGAGATATCTTGGGGGAAAATGGGACCCTTAATACTTACCTTTATAGAGGCATCTTCCTTTAACCTGCAATGTGGGAGACCTGGGTTCGATCCCTGGGTCGGGAAGATCCCCCCTGGAGAAGGAAATGACAACCCACTCCAGTATTCTTGCCTGGAAAATCCCATGGACTGAGAAGCCTGGTAGGCTACAGTCCATGGGGTCGCAAAGAGCCGGACACGACTGAGCGACTTCACTTTCTGTCTTTCCCTTTCTCCTTTAACGTTAAATTTGTTAGAACGCAATTTTGTCTATTTGAACCAGGGACTGACTGATCTTTGGCTTTCTCTCAGGGTTTTGGGGATTGAGTTTTCTGTTACGAGCTGCATATAGATCAGCTAACTCCTGAGGGCATGCAAGCCTGGTTATAAAGCACGACCTCTGCATTCCCGGGGAGCCCGCGGGAAACCAGGTGAAAAAACAGAGGGCTATGTCCTTGCAATTCAAAGTGTGTTCCGAGGGTCAGCAGCATCACCTGGGAGCTTCCTAAAAACGGCGTCGGGGACATAGACCCAGACCAATTCACTAAGAATCTGCATTTTAACAAGATGCCGGGGGTGGGGGCCGGGAGTACGCCAAGTCCACGTTTGAGAAGCGCCGGCCTATATACTTCGGCGGGTAATGTATGAGCAAAATCTCAAGGAACTACAGAGACTAGGCGGAGGGAGCCACTTATTCCTCTTCCAGGACTGGGGTCCTTTCATAGAGAGTCGCAGCGGCGGGAGGCTGGCGGGCCCAGGTGCCGGACTAGGTCACGGCAGCCCCGCCTGCCCGCCCCGCCTCCCTCCCGGGTTTCTGCCCGGCGCTCGGTTGCTGTGGCAGCGCGGGACGCCGCCAGAACCCCGGCGGCCGCGGTCTCCACCTCCTTCCTCGGAGGCCTCCGCGGGACCCCGGCTCGGGCTCAGCCCGCGCTCCGCCATGCCCCGGGGGAGGCGCGGGGGCCGGGTGGGCGCCCTGGAGGGCGGCCGGGAGGAGGAGGCGCCCCCGGCGGCGGTTGCCGTGCGGTCGGCGCAGTGGGCGTCCGGGCAGCAGCCCGAGGCGGCGGCCGAGCTGATTCTGCTCCGGGGCATCTTCGAGATCGGGAGGGACAGCTGCGACGTGGTGCTGAGCGAGCGGGCCCTGAGGTGGCAGCCCATCCGACCCGAGCGTCTCACAGGTGCGTGGTCCTGGTCAGAAGGTCCCCGCGCCTTCTCCTCCTTCTCCCGGCCTCACACCCTCCCCCGGCGCCGTCCCTCCGCCTCCCGCAAGCTCCTCCTCTGTCCCAGCGGGCGACCGCGTACCCAAGCCGCCACCTCCTCCCTCCAGACCCGGGGAGCCCGAGCCGCCCCCCGGGGCCTCGGCCTGCCCGCTCCTGCCGCCTGGGTTGCCGTCCCGGGACCCACGTCACACTCCGTCCCCCTCCCCCAACTCCCCCCCCCCCCCAAAGGGCTGCTGCTGCTAAGTCGCTTCAGTCGTGTCTGACTCTGTGCGACCCCGTAGACAGCAGCCCAACCAGGCTCCCCCGTCTCTGGGATTCTCCAGGCTAGAATACTGGAGTGCTGTTTTCCAAATGTGGGAAGGTAACCCACTCCTCCCCTCCATGTCCGAGTTTGGCTCAACTGCTTCCGGCGACGCTGCAAGTATAAGCGATTTAAAGTATACCTACACGTGGGTTCCGAATCCAACTTTCGTTTTGCTTACTTCTGAACATTTCACCTGAGCTTTTGGTCCCTCTGGACTTTTCCATCCCTCACATTCCTTGCCATTGTCTCGAATCAAGTCCAAGTTCTAGAAGTTTTTGTTGTTTAATACGGGCTTTAGAATCATCGTGTTGTTTAGGAGTATTTGCCTTTTGACCTAAACTATTTAGAGAGTGTTGTAATTCTGTACAATAGAAGTGTTTCAAGACTTAGTCTGGAGATGATGTAGGGGAAGCCTTGGGATGTAGTAAACATTTCTTCTAAATGATAACTTCGGAAATTAAAAAAAAATATGCCTTCCCCTTGCTGTTTCCCTTGTTGGAAAACAAGACACAATGTGCTTTTTACCTTAAAGACTAGAGAAACGTCACTATTTTACAGTTTCTTGTACAAAAACCTAGCAAAACGGACTAGTCAGGGACTCAGAGCTCATTCTGATAGGCAGTTTCTGCTGCACTTGATGTGCTCGCCTCAGTTCAGTTCAGTCACTCAGTCGTGCCCGACTCCTTGTGACCCCATGGACTGCAGCACGCTGGCCTCCCTGTCCATTGCCAACTCCCAGAGTTTACTCAAACTAATGTCCATTGAGTCAGTGAGGCCATCCAACCATCTCATCCTCTGTCGTCCCCTTCTCCTCCTGTCTTCAATCTTTCCCAGCCTCAGGGTCGTTTCCAGTGAGTCAGTTCTTTGCATCAGGTGGCCAAAGGATTGGAGTTTCAACTTCAGCATTAGTCCTTCCAATGAACATTCAGGACTGATCTCCTTTAGGATGGACTGGCTGGATCTCCTTGCAGTCAAAGGGACTCTCAAGAGTCTTCTCCAACACCACAGTTCAAAAGCATCAATTCTTTGGTGCTCAGCTTTCTTTATAGTCCAACTCTCACATCCATACATGACTACTGGAAAAACCATAGCTTTGACTAGTTGGACCTTTGTTGGCAAAGTAATATCTCTGCTTTTTAATATGCTGTCTAGGTTGGTCATAATTTTTCTTCCAAGGAGCAAGTGTCTTTTAATTTCATGGCTGCAGTCACCATCTGCAGTGATTTTGGAGCCACCAAAAAGAAAGTCTGCCACTGTTTCCCCATTTATTTGCCATGAAGTGATGGGACCAGATGCCATCATCTTACTTAACTGAAACTACCTTTGACTTTAATTTAAAATGTTTTCAGGTGTGTTGAAAAGCACGGTGGGGTATTTTCTACATCTTTGAGTTAAAAACTAGGGATATGGGCATAGAATTCTATTTAAGTCTGTTCGAATTTGGGGGACATAGAAGTTTACCATTAGAGCTTAAATTGGCCTACATGGATCTTTTTAATCAACAATGAAGCTGAAATACTATAGGAATAAAGTGAGACATTGTGAAATGGGGTATTCAAATCTGTGTTGCAATAGTGGTATGTATGAAGCAGTAAAATGCTCTTTTATATACTGAGAGCTGGTGGAGGAAAAGTAGGCTGAATTAGTATTCCTGGCTGTTTAAAAGACATCCGGACAGTTATAACTCTAAAGGTTGCAAGTGTTGATCTTTGATTTTGACCTAAAACATGTTGGTTTTCTTTGCCTTCATTTAGATGCACCACCTTTTCTTTGTAACTAACACCTAGTTTGCAAATATCACTTGGGGCCCCTGAATATTGGAGGTCCAAAAGCTTAGCACCTTAGCAGTTATATTTTAGGAGAAACTAATTATTAAACCATTGTTTTACTTAATAAAATAAGAGTGGGAAAAGTAAAATAAGAGATATGTTTAAATGTGAGAAATATTCTCTGTCGTGGAATTAGCCTAGTTGAGTGTGATGGAAGACAAGTGAAATTGGTTGAGGAAATGGAGGAAAACTGCAGCCATACCTGGAAGGAGGTGGTGTGGGAGGACATTGGGGGCAGAGTATGTCCCTTGCTGGCCAGTGCCTGGCTGTTCCCGGAAAGGGTGGGGGTGGGGTTGGATCTCTGCTGGGCATTATCAGAGGAGATGTTTGCAAGGCCTTTCAGTTTTTAAAACTCGTGGTGCCTTAGTGGTTGTTTTTTTTTTTTAAATAAACTTTATTTTTAGAGCAGTTTTAGGTTCAGGGCAAAATTAAGCAGAAGGTGTATATATCCTCTGCTCCCCACAATGCATAGCCTCCCTGATTATAAGTATTTCCCACCAAGGTCGTACCTTTTCCCACCAAGGTTGTATCTTTGCTAAATCTGATGACCCTACATTGACATCATTATCATCCAGAGTCCATAGTTTACATTAAGGTTCACTCTTAGAGTTCTGCATTCTCTGGGTTTTGCCTTATTTATAATGACATGTAGTAGGATTCTTCAGAGAATGAGAACTGTGAAAATATATATATGTGTGTATGTGTTTATATACACACAGACAATACAATGCGTGTGTATATTTATATTATTTGAGATTTATTATGGGAAAATATGAAATTGATTATGGCTTCCCTGGTGGTTCAGACAGTAAAGAATCCACCTGCAATATAGGAGACCAGGGTTCAATCCCTGGGCCAGAAAGATCCCCTGGAGAAGGGAATGGCTACCCACTCCAGTATTCTTGCCTGGAGAATTCCATGGATAGAGGAGCCTGGTGGGCTATAGTCCATGGGGTTGCAAAAAATTGAGCATGATTGATTGACTAACACACGCATTATAGGAATTGGAGATTATGGAGGCTGAGATATGCCGTTCTTTGCCATTTGCAAAGTTCAGAACCAGGAAAACTGGTTATATAATTCAGACCAAACTGGAATCCCTGAGGACCCAGGGAGCTGATGGTGTAGCCCCTAGAGATGGGATCTACCTGGAGAAGAGGGAGGATGATCAGAAAATCTGTTTTGTTTACACTCAGCACTTTGAAGAGTGCCTGGCATATGAACATTTGTTCCATGAATGAATTTGTTAACTAGTCTCATGGACTTTAGCTTTGCCCATTGCTTTGTAATCTGATTACTACATTGCTACTTAATAGCTTTTCATCACCTGTAGCAACATCCCCCAGCCCTTTTGTTAAAGCATTGGAACTCTTTTTACAAAAACATTCTTCAGCTAATGTGGGCCCACTTCTCCACTGTGAGCATTGTGGTCAGATGCTCAGCTGTAGGATGGAAAAGAAAGCAATCTATGACTAGGGCATGGATTGACCAGGCTGTCACATCTGTAATACAAACTGTATACACAAAAGGGCATCATCTGCTCAGAAAACTTCATTATTGCTTGCAGTGGTGCCTAAATGATCTTTCTATCGGAATCTCTAATTATGGTCATTCTATTTGTGGAATCATGCGTTTATTCATGTTAATTACCAAAATAGCTGTCTGTGCCCTAGGGTAGTGTGAAATCCTGAAGAAATGCAAGAGGGGTCAGATGAGGATTTTCAGGTCAAATGAGAAAGGTCAGGCATGTCTGGGTCACAAGACCCTATAGGCGGAGCAGGCCTCAGTGTTAGCCCCCAGCATGGTGCCTGGGACCAGGCGTAATGTGTCAAAAATTGAGAGCTCAGAAAGGGAATGTGGGCAAATGCCGCGGACCAATATGTGTGCTTTGTCATTTAGTCCTTAGCTTATCTTGTGACTGGATCAGATGTTTTCAGAGTTCAACATTTTCAAAATGATTGCTGATGGCCTGTGGGCATGATTCTAGATCTCAATCAGGGACAAACTTCTAGCAATATGTGCTTAACAAGTGGTAAACTCCTATTTGAAATGTTAGAAGGAAGCAGAAAGTACACGCATTTTTGTGCATCCTCAATGCAGGATCTGCTTACTGAACTGTAAGATTTGGTTATGAGGTTTTCTCATAAAGGAAAATCTACTCCTAGGGAGCGTTAGCAATTAGTAGGATTAGACTATATGAAGCTTATATATATATATATGTATACACACACACACACACACACACACATATATATATATGAAGTACATATATATGAAGCTGATATGAAGTACACTTCAGAATGATCAATTTAGGGATCTCTATGACCAGAATGCCAAATGCCCACAAGTCTTTCTCTGCTGTCTCACATTGGGCACCTTTGTCATTTACTAATGAATAGCACCTTGAAGTATGGAAAACACGACAGGATATTCTACAGGCTCTCTACTCCAGCTGTCTGCAGTTTCCCATCTGGTGAAGGACAGGTTTCAGGAGTGGGCACCAAGAGACCTGAGGTCCTGTCTGCACCTAAGGGTGTAACTGACTCAAGGCAAGTTATTTAATCCCTTTAAATGACAGTTTATTCATCTGCAAAATGAAGCATTTGCATTATATGATCTCTAAGAATTATCAACTCTGAAGTTGCATTTTATAGAAAATACCTGTTTTTATAGGCTTTCGATGTTAGGGCATCGTAATAAATCTGAATAAGGTTTCAATGATCAACTTCCTGGCATGTGTGGAAGTTGTATTTTACAACAAAGCTTCATAGCCCTAATGAATTTCTAATTGAAATAACTACGTGGAAAATATGGGCCAAGTTTTTTGCTCCCCTTCCCTGGCTTCAAGGCCAGATAAGGAGAGGTGGACTGTTACCTCAGCACAGATTCTGTCTTTGGAAAGAAAGAAACCATTTTCTGATAGAAAATCATGGGTCAAGGCTAGTCTTAAGCAGATTTTTCATGATGGACAAAAGGACTAGCTTAGCCTTTCTTCAACTTCATTTCCTGTACCCTCTTACTAAATTCCTGGGCAAGGATCTTACAATATGCTTGATTATCATGAAAATATTATGTTTTAAATATTTTAAAAAAGTCAATGGAGGCTTCAAATCTTAATTATGGTTTACAATTCTCTTGTTATTCTTAGACTTCCTACCTCACATTACACCATTTCATGTTGTGTTTTTCAAAGGGTTATTCCTTCCATGCCCTTGAGCTCAGCTGAATTAGAGAAATAACCAGAAAATCTGAAAAGGGTGGGCTTCATAATAAGATCTTGGAAGTGTTTCTTTTTTTGAGGGAGCTAATGATTTTCTCATGCTTTAAGTTTACATAAACATTTATTTGTTAGGAACTTTTCAAGATGACAGGTAATGTGGAAAAATGTGAAAATGAGAAAAACCCAATCAATTTTAAAACAACAAGAGTTAGTGATTACTGGGACTTAGCAGAGCTGGGTCCATTCTAAGTATTAATCTGCCTAAGCCGTTTGGGAACAGATGTACGTGAAACAGATCCTGGGCTCTGTTGTGTACATCCAAAGTGAGACATCTGTTGGTGAACCGTTGGTCAGGAATAATGGAAGTAGGGGTTAAACCCCAAAATGACCCATTACTCACGTAAATTATTAAAGGACTAATTACTCAGTAAAACACAGTGCTTTGATTCATCAGTCTACATATGAAGAAGAAAAAAAAAATCTTCTTTAAAAAAATTAGTGTGTTCCTAAGCTGTCAAAATTGAAGGAATTTTTAAAAGATGGGTGTGAAAAATCAAGCTTAGCAAGGAACTGCATATAATGTTTATGAAATTTTTAAATGCTTTGACAGTCCTGTTAACCTATTGTGTAAATACTGTATAAAGCACATGTTGTGAAAATACTTAGCTTTTTCTTAATGTACATTAGTCCACATAGAAAAACAAAATATAGAATGAATCTCTAAGTATGGCTGTTCTGTTAAAATTTCTGTGCTGATCTAATGCTCTGTATCTAATATGGTCACCACCAGCCCCCGTGACTGCTGAGCACTCAAAATATGGCTACTGTGACTGAGGAACTGAATTTTAAATTTTATTTAATTTTAATAAATTTAATAGCCACATGCAGCTAGTGGCGATCAGATTTTAAAACACAGTTCTAACACACAGACATACGAAGAGTTGAAAACATTTATTACTTTGATTCCCAGGCATGGGTTTTCATCTTTATTTCTATAGTAAGGTATAGTTTTCAAATAGTTAATCTCAACATAGGACTGAATTACCATCCAATCTGAGCTGCTAATTTAAAGATAGATCTCTGAGTCCAGAGATTCCCAAGTGGCAGAACCTTTTAACATATTTTGTGACCCCCAAAACATGCTTTTATTTGTTATTATGAATTAATTGGCTGATAACGTTTTGTCTGTAAAAACCATTGTTTTATTGCTCATGTCATGGTTTACTTAAATCAACTGGTTTCTTACTATAATGATTGTGGGTTTGAAACAGCCATCCTCGCCTGTGTACACTGACCCCATGAAAGTCTGCATCCTGGTGTTGTTCCTAAATACACCACAGCCATGTGACACCATATGAAGACAAGCACTTAAAAGAAACTTCTCTACTTTTGTGTCCCCTTCCTCTCGCTCCTCCTCCATGAGGGGGTATTTAGGGTCACCACTGACACAGAAATATGCTCCTAGAAGTGGTACTTGCATTGAAGGCAAGGGATGTACAAACTCAACATGGGGATGGACTGGATCAAGGTTGGTAAACCAGAGAGGCTGATTCATGTGGGATCTGCCGGAGTGGGAGGACCTACAGTGAATTGCAGGAGTATGAACCTGATGGAGCTAAAGAATCAAAGAGCCATGGCAGTAAATAATTGGGATCGACAGATAGCTTGGGTACACAGGAAGATGCTATTGCCTAGACTGGGCATTTCTGTGCTCTCTGTAATTTGGGAAGGTGAACCATCTTTGTTCAAAGGGCCAGGGATATAGAAGACATAATTCACTGTGATCTAAATACTAGAATACTCATTCTGAGTCTTATCCCTAATCCCCTGGTTCATTACTTGACTAGGTTATTTGATTACATTTCAAATATTGACAAGTCTATAAGCATCATCAAAGTCCTCAACAAAGTCCTTGCCAATGCCTTCCATGTGACTGTATTCCTGCTGAATTTTAAAAGTACTGTGCCTGTGATGGGGTAGTGTGTGCTGGGCAAGTGAGTTCTGGTCATGTATGTGCTGAGCAAAGGGAAGGCACTCTTGGTAGCCATGGCTGTTTATATGCTCTTATGTTTTCCAAAGTCAGTATGTATTGAGATAAGAGGGAAAGGAGGGAGGAAAGTGAAGTTTGAGGGAAATTAAACCTTCTGCTGACTTTTAGCCTGTAAACCAGAAGCTGAAGACCCTCAGGGTAATGGGTAACAGAATCCAGAGACAGGGAGGCAGACAAACAGGTGGACAGGTATGGATATATTAAAAACAGCTGACATAGTGCTATGGACTTACGCTAAGCCTACAGGTAAGTCTTAAATAATGTACCAGCTGACATTAGGGAGTTCCTATATACATTCCAAGATTTTCATCAGGAACAATGTTCTGGAAACTATCGCTGTTGCTCTGGATCCATGTCCAGTGTTTGATTGAAAATCCGTGCATGCTCGGTCACGTCTGGCTCTTTGTGACCTATGGACTGTAGCCTGCCAGGCTTCTCTGTCCATGGGTTTCTCCAGGCAAGAATACTGGAATGGGTAGCCGTTTCCTCCTCCAGGGGATCTTCCCAACCAAGGGTTCAAACCCACATCTCCTGCATTGCAGGAGGACTCTTTACTGCTGAAAATAGTGAATGTTTAGTCCTGTATGAAGTGTATTGTCTTGTTTAATCTTCCCAACAAGACTGCGTAGTTCAGATAGGGTTTTTATTTCTGGGACCCAGAGATGACCTTTCTTGCCCAAGGACATGCTGGTGATGGAGTTGTTGGGATTCCAGGCCAGGCAGCCTGACTCCAGAGTCCACACTGTACCCAGGAGGTTATGCTGCTTCCTCAGTTCAGTAGGAAAGAGTTCTCCCTAACATCTTCAAGAGTCTATGTAATGTCTGAGTAAGTGGGTAGCATCATGGTTCAAACCAAAGTAACAAGCCTTACTACGACAAGAGTGTCTGATTTTTTCAGGCCTTCATGACAGTTCTTCCGTAGAGAGCATATTCTGTTGCTCTCACCACTTATAATTCCTGAGTAAATGACCAAATGAAAGTTTTTAAAGCCCAATATTTTTATTATAGAAAACATCAAACATAGCCAGATGTAGAAAGAATAATATAATAAGCCTTCATGTTCAATCCAGTGAGGATGAGGCTCAATGTGACATGTTCTTGAGTTTGAATGGTTTTCAAGGTCAGTCTTGTTCCATTCATGCCCTAACCACTTCCCTCCTTTGTTTGGAATAGTTGGGAGCAATTCCTAGATATCATATAATTGCTTCTATAGATATCTTACATGTATCTCTAGAAGATTAGGATTAAAAAAGCATAGGACATAATATAATACACAGTATAGTCACTATTCCAATATAAAATAATCCTGTGTCCTTAAATATACAGTTAGTGTTCATTGTCTTCTATTGTTTCTCTTTCCCTTTTCTAAATCTAAATCAACATTTAAATAAGATCCATGTTGCAGTTGGTTGCTGTGTCTTTATATCTTTGATTCCACAGATTCCTCTCCCTTTAAAATTTTTTTCCTTGTTAGTTATTTTCTGGGCAAACTAGGTTGTTTGGACTGCAGTTTTTCACAGGAAAATGAAAGGTTCGTTGTAGGGGCAACTGTCTGTGAAAGATGAAAGGGGCAGGAAGCATGTTGGGAGGGATAACCTCCAGGCTGTGATACTAGTTTGACGCCTGTAAAGAGGGCTGAAGCAGGCACGGGCAGGGAGAACCTCAGCCTATGGTGCTTATCTGAAAAGACTGCTCCTTAGGAGTCCTGCCTTAGGTGGTGCTGGGATTTAGTTGCCCAGTCCTGCCCAACTCATTGTGACCTCATGGACTGCAGCTCTCCAGGCCTCCCTGTCTCTCACCGTCTCCAGAAGTTTGCCCAAGTTCGTGTCCATTGCACTGGTGATGTCTTCTAGCCATCTCATCCTCTGACGTCTCCTTCTCCTCCTGCCTTCAATATTTCCTAGCGTCACAGACTTTTCCAGTGAGTCAACTATTAGCATCAGATGACCAAAATACTAAAGCTTCAGCTTCAGCATCTGTCCTTCCAGTGAATATTCAGGGTTGATCTCTGTAAAGATTGACTGGTTTGATCTTGCTGTCCAAGGGACTCTCAGGAGTCTTCTCCAGCACCACAGTTTGAAGGCATCAATTCTTTGGCACTCTGCCTTCTTTACAGTCCAGCTCTCACAACCATACGTGACCACTGAGAAGACCATTAGCCTTGACTATATGGACCTTTGTTGGCAGAGTAATGTCTCTGCTTTTCAATACACTGTCTAGGTTTGTCATAACTTTCCTGCCAAGAAGCAAATGTCTTCTATTTCATGGCTGCAGTCACCATACACAGTGATTTTAGAGTGCAAGAAGAGGAAATCTGACACTGCTTCCACCTTTTCCCCCTCTATTTGCCATGCAGTAATGGGACTGGATGCCATGATCTTAGTTTTTTTTTTTAATAGTTTTAAGTCAGCTCCTTCACTCTCCTCCTCATTGAGAGGCCCTTTAGTTCCTATGCGCTTTCTGCCATTAGGTGGTAACATCTGTGTATCTGAGGTTGTTGATATTTCTCCCTTCTGTCTTGACTCCAGCTTCTAACTTATTCAGCCTGGCATTTCTCATGATGTGCTCAGCATATAGGTTAAACAGGAAGACAGCAGACTGTCCAGTTGTGCCCCTTCTCAATCTTGAACCAATCAGTTGTTCCATGCCTGCCTTAGGTAGAAGTGGCCAAATCTATGTGTTCAGTCATAGGCTGGGGGCTGCCTGAGAAGAGTGAAGTTAAGGTGGGTCCTAAAGGTACCAATAGCTGGGGGTTGTTGCCTAACTGCATTCGTTGCAGCAGAAAAGCAAGTTTTTCCTTAAAGGGAAAAATCACAGCAGCCACTGTGACCAATTAGGTTTATTATTATCATTATGAACTCAGTTATTTAAATATATTTCAATTCATAGCAGCGACGCTTCTTGCTGCTACTGCTGCTGCTAAGTCGCTTCAGTTGTGTCTGACTCTGTGCGACCCCATAGACAGCAGCCCACCAGGCTCCGCCGTCCCTGGGATTCTCCAGGCAAGAACACTGGAGTGGGTTGCCATTTCCTTTTCCAGTGCATGAAAGTGAAAAGTGAAAGTGAAGTCGCCCAGTCATGTCCAACTCTTAGCGACCCCATGGACTGCAGCCTACCAGGCTCCTCCATCCATGGGATTTTCCAGGCAAGAGTACTGGAGTGGGGTGCCATTGCCTTCTCCAGTGATGCTTCTTACTAATGCTCAAATTGCCCCGATTCTGTATTTTTGGACCAATGGGAACCACTTCACACTGATTTCTGAGGCCTTTTGACATTTTTCTTAGATGTCTCTGTTCGCTTCCTTGCTTTCTGAAATGGCAATATATTCTAGGCCTGTTTTGAACATTTCATGCCTATCATCAAGGGTGCCTGATTTCTTAAACTGAGTTATGGTATTTAGAGATCACAATTTGAGCCCCAGGTGTGCTCATTGCTAGTACTTTCCTTATATAGTCCTATTTCCTAGGTTTTTCTGAAAGCAGAGCTAGGAAGCATGATTTTTTTTTTTCCCTGAAGAATAGATGCACTATGGAATTATGCTGGTATCTCCAGTAAAAGTTCAAGACTAAAGGTTTTTATTTATTTGTTCCTACCCTTAAAATTCAGTGTTCCAACTGCAATAATATCATTACTGCTTTGCAATAAATGTACATCACAGAATAATAACACCAGTGCTACCGCCAACAATGTAATTAATGAGAGCCAGCCATTTAAGATCATTCTGTAATAATTTTGTTTTTGTTGCTTTTAGGGATGTACCACTTAGAGTATGTGCTGTGCTTAGTCGCTCAGTTGTGTCCGACTTGTTGCGACCCCATGGACTGTAGCCCACGAGGTATCACTGTCCTTGGGGATTCTCCAGGCCAGAATACTGGAATGGGTTGCCATGTCCTCCTCCAGGGGATCTGCCTAACCTGGGGATTGAACCCAGGCCTCCCACATTGCAGATGAATTCTTTACCATCTGAGCCACCAGGGAAGCCCAAGAATACTGGAGCGGGTAGCCTATCCCTTCTCCAGGGGAGCTTCCTGATCCAGGAATTGAACCAGGGTGTCATGCATTGTAGGCAGATTCTTTACCAGCTGAACTACCAGGGAAGCCCAGAGTATGTGCTATGTGTAATGAGATTATTATTATTATTATTTTTAATGGGTCTATATTTTATCATCTTATTTATTTTTGGCTGTGCTGGGTCTTTGTTGCTGCATGCAGATTTTCTGTTGTTGCAGTGAATGGGGGCTACTCTCTAATTGCGATGTGCGGGCTTCTCATTGAAGTGGTTTCTCTTGTTGTGGAGCATGGGCGTTAGGGCACGTGGGCTTCAGTCATTGCCTCATGATATGTGGGATTTTCCTAGACCAGGGATTGAACCTGTGTCCCCATTGGCAGGCAGATTTTTAACTACTGGACCACGAGGGAAATCCCCAAATGACTGTGTTCTAAAGACAGTTGGAATCAGTCCTATCTGTGATGTTATACTTCCAACTCAATATGCAAAATTATTTGTTTCACTTTTGCTTTTATTTTTGGGCATTGCTCTTTTTAATCCTATTTTGTAATTATGTAAAATACATGGTTCCAAAATCAAATCCACTAAGCAAGCTATACTCTGGGAAGCACAGTTTTTGTCTGTGTCCCTTCTACCCTTTTCCTTCCTTCCCATTATTGGTAAGCCTTTTAAATTTTTTGGTTTATTCCTAGATAAGCAAACATGTACATATATTCTTTTACTTACCTCACCCTACCCATCTTCTTAAGTGCATGGGACTGTACCATATATGCTTTTTTTCCACTTCAATTTCTTTTTGAATTAACAGTATTCCCAATATATCACTTGATAGAGGTATGTAGTGAGAGTCCTCATTTCCTTTTGTATCTGCACAAATGGCAACCCACTCCAGTGTTCTTGCCTGGAGAATCCCAGGGACGGCGGAGCCTGGTGGGCTGCCGTCTATGGGGTCGCACAGAGTCGGACACGACTGAAGCGACTTAGCATAGCATAGCATAACAATAATCTGTTGTGTGCTTTAGTTTACTAATTCTTCTCTCTGTTGAAGGACTTGGGTGGTTTCCAGTCATTTTTGCTGTTGTGAATAGTGGTGTAATTAAAAACTTATCATGTCTGTTTAAAATGTATTTTTGGAATAGATTCCTACAAGTGGGACTGTTGACTCAAAGAATAAATACCTTATATAATTTTTTAATGTATGTTAAGTTGCTTCAGTCATGTCTGACTCTTTGTGATGCTATGGACTCCAGGTTCCTCTGTCCACGGGATCCTCCAGGCAGGAATACTGGATTGGGTTGCCATGCCCTCCTCCAGGGGATCATCCTCACTCAGGGATTGAACCCATGGGTTTCTTATGTCTCCTGGATTGGCAAGTCGGTTCTTTACCACTAGCGCCACCTGAGAAGTCTATTTTTTTTTTTTTAAATAACCTGACTTTTTAGAGCAGTTTTCATTTCACAGCAAAATTAGTGAAACATACAGAGGTTTCCCATCTACTTCCTGCCTACATAATTTTGCCAAATATTTCCAAGTCCCCTGAGAAAGATTGTGTTATTTTGCTTTTCTGTCATCATCGTAGGAGGGCACCTGTTTCTGTGTCATTTCTTCAAAAGATATATTGTCAGACATTGTTTTAAAAAAACAATCTGAGATAAGAAATGGTATCTCATCATACTTTTAATTTTTATTTTTCTCATAAATCATTCATATTTTTAGCTTATTTCTCCTAATATTAGGGAGCAACAATCATGTGCTAGGCGTCTGATAGGTATCAGGGATGCTACAATCAATTTGTCACAATTTTTGCTTTAAAATATTCACAATCTGCAAGGAGGCTTATCAGCAAAATAACTAGGTGATCTGTTTTATGTGCACTTGACGTATCACTTACAGGGAATTATAAAGAACCACGGAAGTGTAGCTAAAGGGGAAAATCATTTCGTTTGAGTGGCAGAGGAGGACGTAGGGGAAAGCTACAGAGAGGTGTAAAGACCTTTAAACATGGCTAGGAGTTGGCAGTACAAAAGAATAAGCAAACCATTATAGGAAAATAACATTTTGGAAACATTTGGCAAGAATGCTTTGACCTCCATGGAAAATAAAGCCATAGCCTGTAGGGAGAGTGCTTTGTGTAAGTCAGTAGTTTGCATAGCACCTTGAGTGTCATGCCAGGAAATTGGTGTTTTACCCTGAAGGTTGAGTAAGGGGCGGCAAAGACAAAGAGTCAGAGGATTTCAAGTTTTTGTTTTTTAAAGTAGGTGAAATTGGGTTTTAGGAAGACAGCCACGGGGGTAGGTTGGATTATAAATGGGGGTAGGTTAGACTGAGGAGCCCATTTCAGTGGCTAGTCCACCAGCAGATCCAGGAGGAGGTGTGTATGTGGCAGGGAGGATGGAGAGGTAAGGTCAGGTGCAAAGGGATATCGGCAGAGATAGAATGTAGAGAATGTGGGGTTTGAGGGGAAAGGAAGGCACAGGGGTGATGCTGAGATTTTTAGCTTGGACGGTGGAATGCATCTTGGACACAGCTAAAATTGCTTTTTGTTTTGCTGGTCTAAGAATTATGCCACTCGAAATGTATTCTACCAAGCATCAGATATGCTAGGGACTAGCAAAATGTCCAAACAGAAGGGAAACAGAAAGCTTGAGCAAAGACATAGACTGGAGAAATTGCTCCTGAAGGATTATAGATTGAACTCTGGTAAGTTTAAAATCTGTGTTTTCCATGAGCCATTGGGCTCTCTTCTTCTGTGCCATTTCTTATTAGGTTGGGGCTACTTGGAAAAAAATAGTTGAAAGCTATTTTCAGAAAACATTTTTCATTAAATATTGGTAAATAAAGTTATGATCTTTGTATAACTGTAATGTTTGGTATTATTGAAATATTAAAAAAATCAGTGAAATAATTTTGTCAATTTTTATATGTATAAAAACTGTTTATCATTTTAAACTAAAAAAATCCATTTATATCATGAAATCTTTTGTTTAATACAAATAATATTTGTTCCAAATTAAACTTCTAAGCTTGGTAAATGTTCCAGGCACATAATTCAAAGTAGTTTCTAGTGCCCATCTGTGCAGGAAGAATAAGATCAATAAAATTGAGCGTGTGTTGGTTTCCTGATATTCTAGGCGTGTTTTTATGTATTGAAAGTGTAAAGGCAAGGTAGTATATATTTTGTTCTGGTTTTCATTATACAGAGGAAAACTTGTTACAGTTAAAATCTTGGTGACTATAATGCCTTTTTGAAATCCCATTCACAGCCCACTTATTTTAGACAATATTTAAATACTTTAGGGTTTCCCAAGTGGCTCAAAAGGTAAAGAATCTGCCTGCAATGCAGGAGACCTGGGTTTGATCCCTGGATTGGAAAGACCCCCTGCAGAAGGGAATGGCAATCCACTCCAGTATTCTTGCCTGGAAAATTTCACTGACAGAGGTGCCTGGCAGGCTGCAGTCCATGGGGTTGCAAAGAGTCAGACATAAGTGAGTGGCTAATATGCACACACACACACCAAATACTTTAAATAATTTGGATACATTTTTATCATGAAATGTGATTTATAATATGTTTTTATTTTAAAAGTAGAAATATATTCTTCTCAAAAATCACTATTTCCATTTCTTTGAATTAGCATTTTTCATATTTGGGGGAAAAAAGTCTTGATACCCTAGCTTCTGAAAGGAAGACAAATCTGTCGTTTTCCAAGTTGTTTGTTTTACACTGGGAGCAAACCTACTCTTTTAATGAATTTCATGTCATGGAAACATCTTCTGGGGGAACCTGTGCATGGGGGCTAAATCACTTCAGTCCTGTCTGATTCTTTGTGATCCCTTGGAGTCCTGCCAGGCTCCTCTGTCCATGGGGTACTAAGCAAGTATTACTATTAGCTTCTAAAGTAACTATCTTCATTATTCTAGGGTAAACTGAAGAAAACTCATGTTAGAGACTTGTATAAAGACTTTCGTCTTCTTCTTTGGTTAATATTCTGTCTTTATGTGAATCTCAACAAAATCAGTTAAATGGAAACTGAAAATTCAAAATGATGTGTATATGTTCAATTTACTGTTAAACGATATTATGCCCTGGATGTAAACTTCTAATTTTATTTTTTCACCTTAATGAAAGCGCTGGTCATTGTTGCTGCCACTGATGCTCTTTTGTCTGCACATACTGTTGCAACATAATGTGTTGTGCATTTGATACGGATATTACCATATTGCCATAAGGAGCTGCTATTATCGTAGACACCAACTGATTCCATGATAGTGTCAGATTTCTTTAACATATGCTTATGTTTTTGTACAAATGACCCCAAGAAACATCTGCTAGTTTTGTGGTGGTATCTACTGTTTCTTTTTCAGAAGTTGACCCGTCAGTCACTTTCTAACGTGAAATCTCCAGTATTTCATTAGAGTAGGCTCACTTTCTGGTGATGTTAATTAAAAAACATTTGGACTCAGCTTTATGACATAATTCAGAAATAAATTGAACTGCCTGTGTACATTATTTTAAAACTCTCTTTTCATGATTGTGTCATTGATACTTTAAAGATGTGCCCTTTTAGTGGGTCTTTTAGCATCCAAAATGTGAGGTCCCAAATTGCTTTCTAATGGTTCTGAAATACATCTTCTAATTTTACAAAAGTGTGTAGTAGTTGTGGTGTATCATTGGTCAATTCATATCCTTTGCTAATTGCTAATTTTCAATGAATGTGTAAGGGCAGACAAAGGCAAAGGAAGTGAAGATTCATTATGGTTGTGAAATCTTTCCTCTAGGAGACTGCAAAACTTCAGAGAACATAAGCCATCGATTCTGTTACAGGTGGGACCCTTTCTTCTACTTGCCTTGGTATGACCTTGACTAAGAAACAATGGTCACAGATTCTCATTGTCTGGCATTTTCTTTCCTGCTTTCTTCTCTGTTTTCTCAAGTGTCTTTCTCAAGGCATCTTATTCAAAGAAAGCAATATGACCATGTATTTATGATAAACTTGGAACACAACAAAATGAAAAACAAAATTATCTTTTAATAGCAATATTTGTCCATGTTTCCCAGTGGAAAATATATAGATTTTCCAAACTCTATTGTATTAGAGGACATGATCTATAAAATGTTGTATTACCTACATATTTGACCCCAACTCTAAACCTAATAAAATAAATATACATGAGGTTTAGTCCTTAATCTTGCTTATGTCAAGATAGTAGCACAAGCTTATTTTATTTTCTACTTGTCTGCTTTCTGTGCATCAGCTGCTGGACTCCTTTAGACTCTAAACATGTCATCATTTACATCTCCGTGCTCATTCAGCAGCCCTTGCCGCTCTTCAGTTCTTTCCTTATCCCTTGGGTGACTTACATCATTGGATAACCTTCTGTCCCCTGCTTGTCAGCTCTTGGCTAAAACTGAGCTGAGGCCCTTGCCAGGTACCTTTGGTGCTCGACCTGCTGGGATTCAGCTTTGGACTCGAAGCTGTCTGTGTGCCTTCCATGCCAAAACTCGATTCTGGGAGGGGTGACAGGACGACTGCAGGCTTTAGTTTCAATGATAAAACCTGAATGAGGTTGTACTGAGTGCCTAAACAGCTTTCTCTTAGGTCTGAAATAGGAGAGCTAGGAGCCTCCATGTCCCTTGAGAAAGAAAGATTTCCCTCAGCCTTCTGGGCTCAACACTGAACCATTTAAGTGGGATTGTGGGCTGGACCCAACGAGTGTAATTTCCTCGAATGGTGGTTTAGTTTTCTTCTGTGTGTGATGGGAGTAGGACCAACTAAGGGAAGTCCCCAGTGGCTTTTCTTGCCTCTTGGGGGGCAGCCCATTTTCTTTCAGTCAGGGCTTCCTACCCTTCTACCCCTCTACCCTGTGCGAGGCACTGAGGAGCCATAGGGATGGGGGAAGATATTCATGAAAAGAGTTTCCAGGTACTGGGTATGTCGGGAGTCCTGTTTAAGGGACAAAGACTATATAGCAATTGTCATTTTAGTACTTATCACTGCCTATCCTTTTTGTTGTTAGTTTTTAATACAGAAAATTGTGCCTGTACTGTCTTGGTGGAGTGGAGCAGGAAACGAAATCTATTTTCATTAACTTTGTATGGTGCCTGGTGTGATATCATGAACAGGTGGGCTCATAATTGTTTACTTGATGCTCTTTTTAAGAAGTCAATTATGTCATGGGAAATTGAAGAATAGCAAAATTAATTTGTTGAAGCCTTCTATAGGAAATCTTGCGTGCATGCATGTTCACTGGAGAAACATGGGGCTTCTCCCATAAAGGACAGGCTTTGTTTTGTTTTTAATAAGACACACTCTTTATAATTAAAACAAAATCCCAGTGTTAAGGGATTACTGTTTTAAATAATTGGATTTCTTTCCTTTGTTTCCCTGATCCCTATATATGAGAATAAATCTAATGGTGTCTTCGGCTAATACATATTTCCAGATTAAATAGTTCTGTTAACTACTGAATTTTAATAATGCCTCAAAGTTTACAGATGATAATATAGAAAACCATATAGCATCAGGAACTTATTTTAGATTTGAAAAAGGCAAAGATACAGAAACTAAGAACAACAGAAGCTGTGGAAACTTTAAATGATATATTGATATTCACTGTAATAAACAAAAATAAGCTGTTTGCATAATTTTCTATAACTCTGCCCTCAAAATACTAAATTTAGTATCACATATTGTTCCCTGGTGGCTCAGATGGTAAAAGAATCTGCCTGAAATCTGCCAGGAAACCCGGGGTTCGATCCCTGGGTTGGGAAGACCCCTGGAGAAGGGAATGGTTGCCTACTCCAGTATTCTTGCCTGGAAAATTCCATGGACAGAGGAGCCTGGCCAGCTACAGTCCGTGGGGCTGCCAAGAGTCCGACAAGACTGAGCAATGAACACTTCACTTCATTTTTAATCTCAGACACATGATTTCCTGAAATGGTATTTTAATGCCTGAAGATGTTTTAGCTTAAAAAATGTTTAGGGTTAAAATGATACAGAAGAAAATAAAAATCTAAATGTCTAGTTGGTACTTTTAGAAAAATTCCTTAGATAAGCTCTGCCGCCTTTCTTTCTCTTCTCTTTTTTGATTGCCACACTCCAGAGCTTTCTTCTGAGACTCTTTAAGTCATGTGTGAGTATAGGAGAGGACAGGCATTAGGGTGAGTGGTAAGAAGGGAGGACATTTTGCCTAAGGCAAAAATCTTTCTCCATATGGGGCCTTCTTAATACCCTCCCTCAGCCCCTTACATGAGAACTTGAGCTCCCAGGCCAGAGGCTGATTTGGGAGCAGCATTAGCAGATGGGGGTGGTAGTGGGGAGGTGAGGAGGTAGATGAAGGGCTGTTTTTCTGGTTGATCACTTCTGGACTTTGGTGAACCTTTTCTTTTTTCTTTAATTTTGGCTATACCACACAGCATGCAGAACTTCCCAGACCAGGGATCAAACCTGTGTCCCCTGTATTAGAAGCACAGAGTCTTAACCACTGGACCACCAGAGAAGTCCAGAACCTTTTCAAACTGACCTGTTTCTCTACTTAATCCTGAGTCAGTCTTGACCCTTAACTTTCCAAGTATGGCCATATGGGTCCTCCTCAGTTTAGAAGCTCAAGGAAGCAGTGTTTCTAGTTCCAGTACAGAGTTTTAAAGAACCAGTAGGAACAAAAATATCAAGAACTTTTGAGAGATTTTCTATTTGATCCCGCAGGAAGGCAGAAGGCAAAATGAAACGTATTGTAAATGATACTTTCAGATCTTGCACACGTTTCTCAGTTACCCCCATCTGTCATTTCTGGGTTGGGTTGCATCCCTTGCTTATCCTGATTGGTGGTTTAGTTGCTAGGTGGTGTTGGACTCTTTGCGATCCCAAGGACTGTAGCCTGCCAGGCTCTTCAGTCCATGGGATTTTCCAGGCAAGTATACTGGAGTGGGTTGCCATTTCCTTCTCCAGGGGATCTTCCCAACCCATGGATTGAACCTGGGTCTCCTGCATTGTGTGTGGACTCTTTACCAACTGAGCCATCAGTGAAGCTATTCTGATTAATTCCCACCTAAAATAGTTTAGTTCTCCTTATATAACTCTTGCTTTCAAATTAATGACAACCTAAGCAGTTATTTAAAGTGTTTTCTCCCTTGGCATTCAGTATTCTTCAGTGTTCACATTTGGAAATATTGGAACATAGAAGGAAAAAAGGAAAATGATTCATTTCTTTTGTTTGGTATATTTTGCTTGATGTTGTGGTGAGATACAAGGTCACATGGTGTAGAAAATTTGGAGACTCTAAAGAAGAAATTAAAACTTAAGTTAAAGAAGGATGATATGTTAGTCTGTCAGGGCTGTCATAACACAACACCATAGATGAAGCGGTTTAAACAACAGAAATTGACTTTTTTCTTATGGTTCTGGGGGCTGGAAGTCCAAGATCAAGGTGTTGTCAGAGCTGATTTCTGGTGAGGCCTCGCTCCCTTAGCTCATGGATGGCCACCTTCTCACTGTGCCCTCGTGTGGTCGTTCCTTTGTGCGCATATGGAGACAGAGATCGCTAATGTTTCTCTTCTTTTTTTTTATAATTAAGATTTTTTTAAATTTTTAATTGAAGGATGATTAACAATATAGTGTTGGTTTCTGCCATACATCAACATGGATCAGCCATGGGTACACATATGTCCCCTCTCTCTTGAGCCTCCTGTCTCCCATCTCAGTCCGCCCCTCTTGGTTGCCATGGAGCCCTGGTGTGAGTTCCCTGAGTCATACAGCAAATTTCCACTGGCTGTCTATTATTTTACATATGTTAGTGTATATGTTCGGAGAAGGCAATGGCACCCCACTCCAGTACTCTTCCTGGAAAATCCCATAGATGGAGGAGTCTGGTGGGCTGCAGTCCATGGGGTCGCTAAGAGTCCGATGCGACTGAGCGACTTCACTTTCACTTTTCACTTTCATGCATTGGAGAAGGAAATGGCAACCCACTCCAGTGTTCTTGCCTGGAGAATCCCAGGGATGGGGGAGCCTGGTGGGCTGCCGTCCATGGGGTCGCACAGAGTCGGACACGACTGAAGCGACTTAGCGTAGCATAGCATAGCATAGTGTATATGTTTTCATGCTACTCTTCCCATTCATCCCACCCTCTCCTTCCTACACTGTCCCCCACCGTGTCCATAAGTTCTGTTCTCTATGTCTGCATCTCCATTGCTACCCTGCAAATAGGTTCATCAGTACTATCTTTCTAAATTCCATATATATGGATTAAAATACAGTATTTTTTCCACTTTCTGACTTACTTTACTTTGTATAATAGGCTCTGTGTTCATCCACCTCATTAGCACTGACTCAAATGTGTTCCATTTTATGACTAATACTCCAGTGTATATATGTACCACAACTTTTTTATCCACTGTTGATGGCCATCTAGGTTGCTTCTTTGTGCTAGTTATTGTAAATAGTGCTGCATCAAACATTGTGGTGCCTGTGTCTTTTTCAGTTATGGCTTTCTTAGGGTATATGCCCAGTATTGGGATTGCTGGGTCACATGGTAGTTTTTTTCCTAGTTTTTAAGGCATCTCCATCCTGTCTTACACAGAAAATAATGCAAGCAGCTTATGCAACTCAATAACAGAAAAACAACCCAATCGAAAAGCGCGCAAAAGACCTAAACAGACGTTTCTCCAAAGAAGACATACAGATGGCTAATAAATACATGAAAAGAGGCTCAACATTGGTCATTATTAGAGAAATGCAAATCAAAATTACAATGAGATATCACCTCACACCAGTTAGAATCAGTTCAGTGGCTCAGTCATGTCCAGCTCTTTGTGACCCCATGGACTGCAACACTCCAGGCTTCCCTGTCCATCACCAACTCCCAGAGCTTGCTCAAACTCATGTCCATCGAGTTGGTGATGCCATCCAATCATCTCATCCTCTGTCGTCCCCTTCTCCTCCTGTCTTCAGTCTTTCCCAGCATCAGGATCTTTTCCAGTGAGTCAGTTCTTCGCATCAGGTGGCCAAAGTATTGGAGCTTCAGCTTCAGCTCAGTCCTTCCAATGAATATTCAGGACTGATTTCCTTTAGGATGGACTGGTTTGATATTCTTGCTGTAAGGGACTCTCAAGAGTCTTCTCCAACACCATAGTTCAGAAGCATCAATTCTTCATCACTCAGCTTTCTTTATGGTCCAGCTCTCACATCCATACATGACTACTGGAAAAATCAGAATGGCCATCATCAAAAAATCCCAAAATAGTTAATGCTGGAGAGGGTGTAGGAAAAAGGGAACCCTCTTGCACTGTTGGTGGGAATGTAAGTCTTCCTTTTAAGGACACAAGTCCCATCAGACTAGAGACCACTTGCTCCTGTGCTCAATCGCTCAATTGTTTCTAACGCTTTGTGACCCCGTGGACTGTAGCCTGCCATGCTTCTCTGTCCATGGAATTTTCCAGGCAAGAATACTGGAATGAGTTGCCATTTCCTACTTTAGGGGATCTTCCTGACCCAGGAATTGAACCCATGTCTCTTGTGTCTCCTGCATTGGCAGGCAGACTCTTTACCATTACCGCCATCTGGGAAGCCCCTAGAGAGCACCCTTATGACTTAATTTAAAGTTAATTACTCCTTAAAGGCCCAAATATAGTCACACTGGGGGGTTAGAACTTCTGCATATGAATTTTGGAGAGACAGAATTCAATCCCAAACAAGTGGATTTACTATATTACTCCTTTAGCTAAATCTTCTCCAATCCTGAAAGTGGGTTTTACCTCCTCCCCCCAAATTCCTATTAATGGCGAGGTGAGGTTTTTTGGTTTGTTTCTTTTTTATTTTTAATATAATGGTTGGCTACATCAAATGATATATAACACTAAGAAATAAGAATTGTTAGAAGAATCGAGTGAGCTGAAACATATTAAAATGGTTTGGAATGATTTCTTTTTTTAATTTAAGTAGGTTTCCTCAAGTCTAAATCTGTGTGACTGATATCAGTCTAAATGAAGCCCAAATAACAATCTTAGTTATATAATAACAAGCTCAGATCTCAAAGATTGTGAACTACATTTGAGTACACTGAGACTCATGTATTTGCTTGTCCTAAAATTTTCTGAAAACACGATGAACTTAGAACTTCAATTTTTTTGTCTATGACTATGAATGGTGAGATATAACTGTGTCTGATTCCCCCCCACCCCTTCCCATTTATTAGGGCTTATTTCGGGTTTTAGTACTGAAATCAGTGTTCACTTTTTATCTTTCTGGTAAACCTTGCCAATAAATATTTGCATATTTGGAAGTTCTCAGGACCATCAGATTGTTGGGCAACCTTAAAAGGTCACACAGAGAAGTGATTTGGGTCGGTTCTCCTCTGCTTTATTTAAGTCTGAACAATTCATTTCTGTGGTACGACCAGAATACTGACCTACATTTGAAAGTGCAGTGCTGTTTTATCTGTTATCTAAATCTGCTGTGCTATAAAAGGGTGAAGCACAGAAAAGAGGTCACCATTATTAATTTCTTTGTTGTCCTGGAGTAAAGGGATTTGTTTTTGGTTTTCATTTGTTTTTGGCTAGATAGTCTGCTTCTGAGAGATAACTGAAGTAGAAACTTCAGTAGAATTCCTATATGAATTTATAGGAAACATAAATCTCAGGATTATTAAGTGATGATATTTAAAAATGATATAACTTTGGGGCTAACATTTCTCTAAGGGCTAAAATGAGTTAATTCTATTTGGAAATATTTAAATTAGAATTAGCTTTTACTTTTGATAAATACTGCTTTAAAAAATTTCTACTGAATCTTTAAGCTTTTAATATTTTAGCCATTCTCCTGAAGTAGGCATAGAAGCGTGTTTGTACCTTGGTTTAGTAAGCCTCTGAACATGCAAAGCAACAGATGTTATACCCAGCATAATTATATGTATCCTGGAAACACATCTTTATAGAGTGGGATTGGTCCTTGGGAAAACAAAAATTTGGCAACCAAAGGGCGTTAAACTGCTGATCTCAGCAGTAATTGCCTGAGAGAGACTATAATAATCTTGTATAGGTAGCAACTACATACATGTATTGGAAAAATAATGTAATTCTAAAATACATTAAAAGGAAAATGAACTTGTATCAATTTTAGCTCATCTATCCCCTTGTAGAGCAGAAATAGCCCTCATTATTTTTTAGAAAGTTCTTTAAACAACTTTTTGGAAAGTATTTCCAGAATTCCAAGTCCTAATATACTAAGGCTTTTGAGAATCTGTCTTTTTAAAATATAATGTGCATTAAAAATAGAGCATTTTAAACAAACGAACTGATCCCTGATCTTCAAGTATCCTAGTAACTCTGGATAAATTGGGTGCTATGAGAGCACAGTTACTGAACGAATAGCCATACCAAAGCCACGGTTTTTGTAATTGTGATCTCTTCATTCCAAGGGCATCTTAAAGCACCAATAGATAAGACAAATAGATAAAAGTAATCAGAGCTCATTTAGTTTCTGTCTCAGAAGGTCTAGAATCATCTGGAAGCCAGTGTGAGAAGCACTGTGTTAACGATTTCTTAAATAGTTAGTTACAAGGTTGTGAAGGTCCTTAAAAAAAATTGCTGAAGTTGATGGTGTCGGTTTTTGAGGTTTGAAGTTTTAAAATAAGAGTTTGTCAATAGTCGTAGTCCAAACAGCAAGTTATCACCGAGATCATCGTTAGTCTTTGTCAAAACCATTGTTTGCCATTGGTGGGGTAGAACTGATGAAGAACTTGCATTGTGAGTGGAGCACATAAACCCTTTCAGGATGAATACAAATTGAACTTGATAGATTTCCCACAATATTTGTGCCTAGAATTAGAGTAGTAGTGACATGTGACTCAGCTGCTGGTAATTTTTTCCTTGTACTATTATTTCTTTTTTCTTCCTTTTTTTCTTAATTTAAAAGATTTTTAAGTTAAATAATGGGAACAGATCTTATTTTTCAATGGCTAAAGCCACAGAAAACAGCATTTCATTTAGGGCCCCTGTAGATGCATAATTAATTTAAAATGTTCTGTCTTGATTATGTGATGAAAGTCTAGGTAAGTCTTATTGTTATTTCTAATTTATCTTCCTAATATTGTCTTTATACTCTCAGTTTCTGCTTTTCTCCTAATCTATTCCATAAATTTCTTAGTAGATCCTTTGTAACAGGGGAGGTGTTTCCAAGTCTGCTTTAGGGAAGGCAGTCAGGATACCCACTGATTTTAGGAGCTACTTTATAAATTCAAAACAAAGCCAGAGCATTTTTGTACTCTAAGTGAGGGAAGAGGCCTACTTTAATCATTCTTTCCTAGTACCATTCTGTTGTACATGCTAGTTTCATGGTTTATCTGGTGCAGGTATTTTGTGTGGTGACTGCAAGATTTGCTGAATTTGTTCAGGTAATAATAAAATAATAGTTGTAAACACTTGTATGGCACATTGTATGTACCAGGAACTGTTACCAGAATTTTACATATTAACTCATTAACTCTTCACAACAATCCTCAGAAGTAGAGGCTATTCTAATCCCCATTTTATAGATGAGAAAATTGAAAAGAAAGAATTCAAGTAACTTCTCCAAGGTCACACAGGGTAGTAAGAGGCAGAGCCGGGATTCCAGCCACTTTGCTAAGAGGCCATAGCTTTTAATTGCTTGTCTCTGCTGCTTGTCTTTGGGACCTTTTTCTTAAGAGAACCTCAAGTGCTGCTTTTAACTTGGGTTTTCAGAAAGACAGCACAAAATCTGCTGAAGTGTGAACCCATTCTATGAGAGGAACCATATCTTCTCAAAGCCTAATTATAAAGCATTTAGTAATACAACTTTAGTAAAAAGGTTATTACTTTGTAAGCCCTTCTGGTCTGTAGAACAGAGGAAAAAGATTGTGAGCTTTATAGTCCAGTCTTCTGTGGTTGACACCTGTCTTTGATAAGCCCTTCACCTCTCTGAGGATCTGCTTGGTCTTTGTACCAAGGATGCTGTCTCGTTTAACTATCACCATAAGCTGAAGATAACTTAGAATTAGGTGAGATAGTGGAGAAGGCAATGGCACCCCACTCCAGTACTCTTGCCTGGAAAATCCCATGGACTGGTGGGCTGCAGTCCATGGGATCGCTAAGAGTCGGACATGACTGAGTGACTTCAGTTTCACTTTTCACTTTCATGCATTGGAGAAGGAAATGGCAGCACACTCCAGTGTTCTTCTCTGGAGAATCCCAGGGACGGGGGAGCCTGGTGGACTCCCGTCTATGGTGTCACACAGAGTCGGACACGGCTGAAGCGACTTAGCAGCAGCAGCAGCAGCAGCAGGTGAGATGGAGTATCTGATTTAGTTCCTAGCTTGGCAGGCATGTCATCTCGCTTTCCATTCCCTGTGTTTCTGTACTATACTGCTTTCAGGAAAAACTGGCTGCTTTCTTGCATGGTGGGTGGCATGTTAATGGAATAAATGTATAGTAAAGTAATTTAGCAAATATGTAAAGAAAAGTTTCACTGCTTAGTATTAGCTTCATACTTGCTGATAGTTGGGAGGGAGCTGAGCTTCTGAGTACAATAGTTCCTATCTAGTCAGTCATTCTTAGATGCTTAATAGAAATTAACGAAGGAAACAGTTGGGATAGAGAACTAATTCCAGGCAAATAAAAGCTACAGCTTTAAAATGTTTTTTTTTTTTTTTTTCCTGACCATACTTGTAGAAATTCAGCTAATAAAGAAGAATATTTAAAAGAAAATAAAAGCACATTTTTTTCAGAGGGAAATTTAGTTGTAATCTCACCTTTTAATGCAGGACTGTTTTTTAAAAGAGGCCTGTGGAACATGTGAATGAATCTGAATCTATGTTGAGAAGGTGCTCTGAGTAGAAATCAGAATGACAAAACAGATGGAGTGGTTGTTTCTTAAAATCTCCGATGGGTCCCAATATCCTTTTGTAAAGGAATAATTTGGAAATAAGACTCTGGTGAAGTCCCACAAGATGACTATCTACCTACTATGCTTCTGTTCCCCAGTGTACTGACCCTCGATGGGGAAAGACCATATCCTGTCATCCTTAAATCTGCAACAGTTAGGTCAGAAAGCACCTGGCATATAGTAAGCGCTTAGATTTTGGGGCTAGATAGATTACTAGTGGGAGATACATTTCTTGTCTCCACAATTTATAAAGATTATCTCTAAATAATCTTTAGAATACTAGGGGAAAATGCCAGCTATAAGAATTGTTTCTTGAAAAAATCCAATTATTCTCATATCATTATTCTATGTGGAAAGCTCAGGGCTTCCCAGTGGTGCAGGGGTACAGAATTGGTCTGCCAATGCAGGAGACACTGGAGATGCAGGTTTGATCGCTGGGTTGGGAAGATCCCCTGGAGTAGATCTTCCCACTGTAGTATTCTTGCCTGAAGAATCCCACGGACCAAGGAACCTGATAGGCTACAGTCCATAGGGTCATAAAGAGGTGGACACAACTGAGCTACTCAGGCTTGATGGGTAAAGCTTGGGAAGATAAAATAGCTCCCAGCCAGTGAGGGTCCCTGTGTGCCTGGTCCTGGCTGGACATCCCTGATATGAAGAGTGGAGACAGATGCTAGCTGTCTACTGAAATTCAGAGGGCAGCCTCGATGGTAGTATGATCAGGCAGCTCATCTCTGTCTCCTTTGTCCTTCTCAGACCTCTGTAATGGTTTCACCTCTGAATTCTAACGAATGCTTTCCTTGTTACCATGGTTGTACCAGAAAGTGTGAGCAAGTATCTAGAGCTCCTTTCTGAAGTACTTTATAGACCATATTTACTTCATTAGGCTCATTAGAAGTGTTGATTCTCAGTAGCATTGATAAGCCAGCAGTGTGTTTGAGAGAATGGGAGAACCCAGGCCCTTCAGAGGAGCCCTTGTTCACCAGACCTGTGCATTGTTCTCTACTGAAGCCACGTGGCACCTGGTGGGTCACTGACCTGAGCCAGACCTCAAGGGCTGCTGCTTCGCTCTCCTTCATGTGCTTCTCAAATCTCTTTTTTTGTTCATGTTACTCTGCTTTGGTTTTCTTGATTTTTGTCTTTACATCAATGTTCATTTCTGCTTCTGCAATTTGTCTTTCATTGTCTTTTTTTTTTTCCCTCTCTTATGCCTTGCTGTTTCCCATTTTGAACAGAGACCCATCAAGAAAAACAAGAGGGAAGAGTTAAACAACAGTAAAATGAGCTGTTATTAACTTACTGTGCTAAAATATTAACTTACTGTGCTATTGAGAGTGATGGAAAGATGGGTTTTTGGAGTCATACTGTCTGTTAGAATTTGAGCTTTGTCCCTTCCTATGTAACTGTGGGGCAAGCTATTTCAGCTCTAAGCTTATGTCTCCTTGTCCCCCACCAGTCTATAAAACGGGATATAGTATAATAATAGTACCCAGCTTACAGTGCTGTGAGTTTTCAGTGATTTAATAAATCTGAACCTCTTTGCACTAGCCTGGAATGGGATTTTTGTCTATTATTAATATTTAACAACTGTGGTAGCATTTTAGCGTCGAAAGAAGCTTTCAATTGTATTAAATATTTGTCATCTTCCTCTCTACAGGGTAAGTTCCTACATTTTCACCTTTGTTTCTTTCACAACTAGACTTGTGTCCAGCAAATTAGTAATCAGTACAAATTGACTGACTGAATAAGTGAATAAATCTGTTCCAATACCCTTATTTTAGGAATGAGCTATCAAGTTCAAAAGGTACTTCATTTTCCTCAAGATTGGTGACAAAACCAGAGCTAAAACAGAGGTCTCCTAACTCCCACACCAATGCCCTTTCTGAGAAGACTGTCACTTTCTCAATATTTATTTTGTATGGTTATTTCCTAAGAAGCTGTATAGTAGTATAAGAGAATGTGCTTTAATAATCAAACAACTGCTTAGATAAAACTGCAGCATTCTTATGAAGATCATTGGCACCTGCATATCTTCTATATCCTCATCTGTAAAGTAAGAAAATTTCTACTTTGTAGAACCATTATAAAGGTGAATTGCGATAATCCACGTAGAATGCTTAGTACTATTTCTTTGGTGCTCCCCACCACCAACATTTTAGTTTAATTAGACTTGTTATACATTCAGTCTTACCTTGTTTCGCATTCTTTCTTGAATCTTCTATGATCTTGAATCTTCTGTGATCAGGCTTTTGACTCTCAGCACTCCACAGCTCACGTAGCCCTCATCTGACTTCACCTATGAACAGAGTTTGACCACTAGTCATGCAGTGCTCCTTGATACAACTTTATCTCCTGTGAGGTCACTCTTTGGGTTCTCCTTCTACCCCACTGGCCTGCTCCTTCTCAGACACTTCTCTTGGCTCTTCTCCTTTTCCCATCACTATCTTCTGACCTCATTGCCCGTTTTCATTCTCTCTGGTTCAGCCTCCTCTAGTTTCTGGTTTCAGATATTATCTAAATCCCCTTGACCTTCAAATGTATATCTCTAGCTTAAACCTCTCTTCAGAATTCCTGATTTATGAACCTAACTGCCTACTTAAATTTCAACTTAGAGGTCTAATAGATTTCTCAAACTTATCTTGTTCTAAAATAACCTCCACATGCTTTCCTACAGCCTCCAATCATGTACCTCCTATAGATCTTTGCATCTCAGTACATGAAGATTTCCTCCTTCTAATTGTCCATGCCGAATGCTTTGGAATATGCTAGAGCCCAGTCTCACTCTATATCCTATCCACTAGCACATCCGGTTGCCTCTTTCTTTGAAATGTATCTGAAACTGAACGGGGTTGCTGCCACCATCTCAGTATGAGATGCTGTCATTTCTCACCTGGAGTATTTTTTAAGCTTCCTTAAACAATCTCTCTTCCTTAAACAAGTCTATCTCTCACCATGTCCTCTGTCAGTCTATTCTGTATATATCAGGTAGAATTTTACTTTTAAAATATATATCAGATTACTTCTTTCTTCTGCTCAAAAACTTCCAATGACTTCACATCTTTTTCAGGCTAAAATCCAGAGTTCTTTCTATAGCCTACATACATCTGCATGGTCTGTCTGCTTCCAACCTTTATATTCTTGTGTTTTACCCTCCCCGTTTTCTTACTAACTCCAGCCACATCTTGCTGTTTCTGGAATATACCAAGTATGCTCTTGCCACTGGGCCTTTATACTTTTTTCTCTTGCTCAGCAACCCTGGGAAGCAGCTATGTGAAAATTCAGCTATTAACCGATTTTAGAAAGCTAAGAAGCGGCATAAGTTTATGTGTATATAACACTCACAACCAGCCTCAGGTAGCATTGAATATTCAAACATTGATATTTTTGAGTGAAACATTAAGAATATCTATGCCAAGTGGTATAAATAAAGACTTAAAATCTCATTGTCAGTTCAGGTCCAATTTTGGGACAAAATGAGGTCAGTTCAGGTTTTGTTGCCAAATGATTTACAAAAAAATAATCTTCAGAGCTTTGGGGATTTTAGAATTGCAGATGAGAGACTTTGGATCAGTAACAATACATGGCTTGCTCCCTTCTTTCTTTCTTTTTTTTTTTCAATCTTTATTCAATGATCATTGGGTAGTCAGGGGAGATCTCTATCTAATAGGCTTTTCTCTTTTAGAGCAAGTTTGGCGTGTGGAAAGTGTCCAGTTAAAAATTACTGAAAGAATAAATGAATTTCAAATCATTTTTCACTCAAATATGTATTGTTTAGGAGACAGTGTGACTAGTTTAAGAATAGCTGGCCATTATCAAAAACAAAGCACTGTTTGATTAGTGATAGTTAAACACAGATTAGTATTTGAAATATCAGAAATACTTAATGACTGAGTCATCTGCTGACACAAAACCCATTATCTACTTTAGTGCCTGGCAGCCTAATCAGTTGGACTCTGTTTCATTGACCTGTTATTGACTTGTCATATAACTTTGTCGGTTTTTAGTATAACTTCATCTTCTTTTGATCATCGCCCTGTGTCTTAGAGCGTTTTCATGCAGTTGATCAAGGATATTGCCACTAATTAAATGTAAATAAAATAAAAAATTTTGATACTGATAATATATTTAAAGTATCATGTATGAAATTAATTGAAAAGTCCAAAACTTCCATTAAAATCACTTGAAACTCTAACACTCATTTATAACCCTTATATGAATGAAATCACTTCTCTCTAAAGAGAATGTGAGTAGTAAAGTGCTGTAATGGTGTTTGTCTTAGTTTTGGTTGAGTATCCACAGAAGAAAGTTAGGTGTTAGTAGGAATTATTGTAGTACCACTTTTCCTAGTGTTTCTCCGACAAGAAGATTTTATGTCCTTTCAGAAATTAATCATTTTTCTCTTCTTTCAAGCTTTGAGACCATAATTGTATTTAAATTGCTAATCTGTTTTGAAGGATACATAATAAATTGCTTAACATTTATATCCAGTCAAATTTGTAATTTGTATAACACTTGCAGAACATTTGGAAAATTGAATATAAGAAAATGGAAGTGTTATTAGAATTATACTGTATTTTAAAAAGTTGGCTCCCAACCTCCAGACTGAAATCCTTCTTCAGTCATGAATTTTTATTGCTTTTCTCTCATAGACTAGATAGAGCAGATGTGGTTTTATTTTTTAATCCACATTACAGAGAGAGCTTTTTCGTTTGGGTTTTATGAAAAGGATTTTATTTTTTATGGTAGTCATACTTCGGTTGCTTAAGAAAATGCTATTTTAAATAGAAGTAGTGACTTATTTGCATCCTTAAACTTAGCAAACATGCCTTAAGTAGTTAATGTTTTTGAAGGCCTTTATATCTGATCACCATGGCTGATATTCAACAGTGCTATTAAACGAAATAAACATAGATGCCTCTTCTGCCACAGAGGCACAGGTGGACGTCTTGGTGGCAAGCCTCACGCAGTGCGACACATGGCACAGCCCGACATGGGGGCAGAGAGCATGCGGCTGAAGCAAGAGTCGTCTTATGTATACCACGCTGTGGATCTGCGTTTTTCTGTGGAACAGGCATCATTCAAGATGTTTACATAGTATGGTATTTGTTTTTTTATTAAATGTTTCTTATAATTTCTTAAAAATGGTCAAAACCCGATCAGCACAGTCTATTTACAAGCCAGAGTTCCTCCACCCTGCCCCTTGCTATCTATATAAATGATATTTTTGACTCTGTCCTTTATAATGTTGGCACCCTGTGCATATTGGATGTAATCAGGGCTGAAAGGAAACTTGAATCCATCTGGAAGCAATAAACTTTTCTAAAAGACTGCACAGTGTTATTTAATCCTGTGACTTCTTACTGTGAGTGAAATTAAGGTTTGATGCGGTTGTGTCACATCGTATTGATATCAAATTTATCTTTCTAAAAAAATTACTGACTGTAGTATTATAGTGCAGTGGAGAAGATGGCTTGCTTTAATCCTACAGGCTGTTTTGCTTCAATTACACGTTATATGGTGTAACTAAATACATACTTGATCAAAAATGCTGTTTTCTCTGAAAGTTTCACATTATCAAGTCATACATTTTTACCTTTACCTTTGACCTTTTATCATAGTACTACTTGTAGTACCTTTTATCACAGTACTAATCATGTAGTACATAATAAGAATTATTATGACGAAAGGCATGGAGAAGAGACTATTATTTTAAATTTCTTTAATTGAGAGCATAGCTGAATAAATATCATATATGTAGAGTGTATATATAGAACACTAAGGTCAAACATTGAGCTTATTTTCATATTAGACTCTTTGAATCGATTTCAGGCTTTTTCAGAAAAAATGTAACTTCTAACTTCTACTCCAAAATAGCTTTTAAAATTTCATTTCAAATAGGTAGTACAAGACCATATTTTGTGTGTGTAGGAGCCTATATGGTATCAACTATCTAGCATAATTTGTAGTTTTTGTATGTGTGTTTATTAAAACGTAGTTTTGTTTTTTATTTTTACATTTTGCCTAAGTCCAACTGAAAATAAATGTAAAAGGATATTAGACTACATTATATTGGTAACTTCATTTTAATATTTCTTTTGTGAATCGATTCCCACTGAATTTGCTCATATAGAGTTTTTGAATGCCAAAAATAAAGCAGAAACCTAACAATGTTTGTCAAGTATATGCTTTTAATGGTGGAAATGAAATAAAGCCCCACATCACCCATGTGCCTAGCATATTAAAAATAAACATGAACTTTGTCTTGAAAGTTATTAAGTTGGATTTTTAATAAAACTAATCAGCTACATTAAAATATTTCACTTTTCCTTTGTCTCCACTAAGTCTAGGCCTGCAAATATTTTTAGAATATGTCAATGTGTATTTTTTGAGATGTAATTAACATGTAACATATATTAGATTTAGATGTTTAACACAATTCAATATATATTTGATATGATCACCACAATGTTTAATTAATGTCCATAACCAAACATAGTTACACAATTTTAATTTTTGTGATGAGAACTTTTAAGATCCACCTTTCAAATATGCAATAGAATATTATTAATTATAGTCACCATGCTGAGTGACTGTATCACCATCCCCATGACGTATTTTAAAACTGGACATTTTTACCTTTTGACCTTCTTTACCCATTCTGCTACCCCTTTTGCCTTGCCTCTGGTAACCACCAGTCCATTCTCTGAGCTTATGGGTGTTTTTTTTTTTTTTAAGATTTTTAAAGATTCCACATACAAGTGAGATCATACAGTATTTGTCTTTCTTTGACATTTCACTTAGCATAATGCCCTCAAGATCCGTCCAAGCTATCCCAAAGGCAAGGTCTCCTTTTTAATGGCTGAATAATATCCCACTGTCTGTGTCTGTATGAGAAACATTTTCTGTATCCATTTATCCATCAATGGACACTTAGATTGTTTCCATATTTTGTCTATTGTGAATATACTTGTATTTAAGTTTACTTTTGTCTGTTCAATACAAGTAGCTTCTGGCAATTTCTTTTTATTTTCTCCCCTTGTTTCCTTCACATACACAGTGGTTCCTTGACCACAGGTGTGCCATTTCTATCATCCAGAAGGTAGACTAATGATAAGTTCAAGTGTCCTGAGGCTGGTTGGGTGAATTTCTTCCAGTTCATTTTGGATGATCAGGATGGTGGCGTTCTGTTCCTAGCTGTCTTGGTTCCTCAGATGAACTTTCCTTTCCTGGTACTAAGATCAATCTTTATCAAGTGAAAATTATTACTTCAGTCTCTCATGCAGTGGTTCTACTTCCTTCCAGCAATACAAATCTGCATGTGCTAATTTCAGATAGCCTGGATTTAGATGGGTTATTCTGAATACTTTTTTTGGCTTCTTAGGATCAAATAATGACAGTCTTAAAGGTAAAACTGAATGGGAGTGGTATTAAAGTGAGCCTTTTAGCGTCTCTCAGTAGTCAAACCCTTTAGGTTATTTGGAGGGTTGAGGGGAACTTCACCATGACTACTATGAGATGATGGGGGGTGGGACCTGCATAGGTAGGGCATTGATTGCTGCTAATGGTGGAGGTGAAAACCAACGCATTATGACTGTCTTTGAGGCCTCAGAAGAAAAGAGTATCAGTGAGTCAGCTTGGACTGTGAAATATAAGGGCATTTACCAGGCAGGAAACCCATACACAGGCGTTGTCTTTAGATGCTGACAATAGAAGCCATCATTGTGGCTTAGTCCTGTTTCCACAGTCCAGCAAGTTCCAGGCCAAGAAAGATGAAGAACTCCTTAACCTTTATTTCTCTTAGAAACAGTTGTCCATGGAGATTGCTCTATTAATATTAGCATTTTAATATCCACACAGAAGGGCCTGGAATGTTAGTGTTCAATCATGTTAATGAAATAAACTTTTGAATTTATTCTAAACTATTATAGTCTGATCTTTCTCTAATCCCTCCCCTGTTGCTATTTTTTAAAACCACCATTTAACTTATGTGGGAAACAATATATGTAACTTAAATTCTCAAAAAGCTTTGAAGGACCTTTGTGCCTTCACCTCTGTGAAGTTAGGCACCTCTGATACGTGACTAGACTTCAACTGAGTAGTACTGGGCAGTAGGAGTTCAGAGGGACTGGAAAATGAGGGATGTTTCTTGGAGGAGGGGCTCCATGAGCTCTGACAGATGGTTAATGTTTGAAAAGACTAGAGTCAAGAAGGCCTTCCATTTGCTGGGAAATGAAGGAGCAAAGGTTCAGAGGTTGAAATGCATACACCATCATTAAGATATTATCTGAGTGATGGTAAATACAGTCAGTAGCAAACTTTTATAGGACACCTAGCCTTGTTTGAAGCATTGAGCTGGGGTTGGACTCAGAGATTAGAGATGAGGAGGGCAGTGAAGATATTGTTGAAATGAATTACTGAGAATTAGAAAAAGGAGGACTGATCACCATACTTCTGGAGTTCATGGGGAATCTGCACAAAGATCATTTAGTAGCATATATATGAACTATAATCCTATATGAATTGATATACATAACTGAACTGGTAATGCCAAAAAAGAGTAGATTATAAGATTAAGATGAATTAATTTTTTTATTGTTATTTTTAAAATTTCTTTATTTTAATTGGAGGCTAATTACTTTACAGTATTGTAGTGGGTTTTGCCATACATTGACATGAATCAGCCATGGGTGTACATGTATTTCCGATCCTGAAACCCCTCCCACCTCCCTCCCCATCCCATCCCTCTGGGTCATCCCAATGCACCAGCCCTGAGCACCTTGTCTCATGCATCGAACCTGGACTGGCTATCTGTTTCATATATGATAATATACATGTTTCAATGCTATTCTCTCGGATCACCCCCCACTCTTACCTTCTCCCACAGAGCCCAATAGACTGTTCTATACATCTGTGTCTCTTTTGCTGTCTTACATACAGGGTTATTGTTACCATCTTTCTAAATTCCATATATATGCGTTAGTATACTGTATTGGTGTTTTTCATTCGGACTTACTTCACTCTGTATAATAGGCTCCAGTTTCATCCACCTCATCAGAACTGATTCAAATGTATTCTTTTTAATGGCTGAGTAATACTCCATTGTGTATATGTACCACAGCTTTCTTTTCCATTCATCTGCTGATGGGCATCTAGGTTGCTTCCATGTCCTGGCTATTATAAACAGTGCTGCAATGAACATTGGGGTACACGTGTCTCTTTCAATTCTGGTTTCCTTGGTGTGTATGCCCAGCAGTGGGATTTGGGTCATATGGCAGTCCTATTTCCAGTTGTTTAAGGAATCTCCACACTGTTCTCCACAGTGGCTGTACTAGTTTGCATTCCCACCAACATTGTAAGAGGGTTCCCTTTTCTCCACACCCTCTCCAGCATTCATTGCTTGTAGACTTTTGGATCGCAGCCGTTCTGACTGGCGTGAAATGGTAACTCATAGTGGTTTTGATTTTCATTTCTCTGATAATGAGTGATGTTGAGCATCTTTTCATGTGTTTGTTAGCCATAAGATGAATTAAGCTCATATTTTCTATTGGTCTCTAGAATAGTATTTATGTTGGTGCAAAAGTAATTGCGGTTTCAGACTCTGAATTTTAAGTCACTATAACTGGGTTCAAGCACATCTTTATTAATCAAAATAGGAACCACTACAATCAGCACATTTTTGCCAATGAGAAATAACTTTACTCCTGTAGCAAAAAAATCCATGCTTTGGGATTTGATGAACTCTTGGAAAGCATTTTCTGTGTTGTCCTGGTTATGAAAGCATTTTTACTGCAAAAAGTTATCAAGATGCTTGAAGAAGTGGTAGTCGGTTGGCAAGAGGTCAGGTAAATATGGCAGATGAGGCCAAACTTCGTAGCCCATTCATTCAGCTTTTGAAGCGTTCAACTTTTGAAGCGTTGGTTGTGTGACATGCGGTCAGGAGTTGTCACAGAGAAGAACTGGGCCCTTTCTGTTGACCAGTGCTGGCTGCAGGTGTTGGAGTTTTTGGTGCATCTCATCCATTTGCTGAGCATACTTCTCAGATGTAATGGTTTAGCCGGAATTCAGAAAGCTGTGGTGGATGAATTTGGCCTCAGACCATCAAACAGTGACCGTGACATTTTTCTGGTGCAAGTTTGGCTTTGGGAAGTGCTTGGGAACTTCTCCGTGCGACCACTGAGCTGGTTGTCACTGGTTGTTGTGTAAAATCCACTTTTTGTCATATGTCAAAATCTGGTCAAGAAATGTTTCATTGCTGTTGTGTAGAATAAGAAAAGACGGCACTTCAAAATGATGATGATATTTTTGATTTTTGGTCAGCTCATGAGGCACCCACTTATCAAGCTTTTCACCTTGCCAGTTTGCTTCCAGTGCCAAACAGCCATAGAATGGTCAAGGTTGAGTTCTTGGGCAACTTCTCTTGCAGTTGTAAGAGGATCTCTCAGTTAGTCGCTGTCAACTTCTGATGGCCGGCCACTACGCTCCTCATCTTCAAGGCTCTCGTCTCCTTTGCAAAACTTATTGAACCCTGCCGCACTGCACATTCATTAGCAGTTCCTGGGCCAAGTGCGTTGTTGATATTGCTAGTTGTCTCTGCTGCTTTATGACCCATTTTGAACTCAAATAAGAAAATCACACAAATTTGCTTCTTGTCTAACATCAAGTCATTAGCAAAAGACATAAATCAAGGAATGCACCTTAAAATGATGTGTACGTAACCACATTTATTTAAGAATGTATTCCGATATCAAATGGCAAAGTTCAACAGTGCAAAACTGCAGTTGCTTTTGCACTAGCCTAAATACCATTCTCAGAGACTGCCAATTTATGAATGTTTTCCCTAAGGAGTAGAAATGTAAGTAGATGTGTAAAATGACAGGGACAAATGTATAACTAGATAATACAATCAGGTAATACACAATTCCAAGAGATGCACATGAGTGCTCTTACTGAAGTGAAAATGACAAAACCCAAACAATTGCATGATAAACTCCTGCTATAGAATATGAAATTATGAATTGCTCTTTTAGTGCACTAGGTTTCATATATAGTAGGGACTTGTTGCACAGTCTAAAAAAATTAATGATAAAATCTTAAACTGATACAAAATGATGAAAGATAAAAATGCATAAATCATGACGTTTTAAGGCTGCATTTTCTTAAGCTTAGGCCTGTCTTCATAATAGTATAGATAGGTCCAGAGTTTCTTGAGTGTTTTTAGTCTTGGAAGCCCTTTACACTCTTAAATTGTTGAAAACCACAAAGAGCCTTTGTGTATATATAATACCCCTGATATTTACCATGTTAGAAGTTAAACATTTAAAATATTCATTAAAAATAACAGTAATAAGTCCATTGCATTTTAACATAAATAATGTTTGGACTAAAAATAACTATTCTCCAAAACAATTAAAAAATCAGTGTCATCTTCTTGACTACAGTTTGCAAATCTTTTTTATAGAAGACACAGTGTTCCTTAATAGAAAGATTTAATAAAAGATAGCTGAGTTTTCAAGATTGCTTCTGCCTTCAGTTTGTTGTGAATGTATTTGTTTTTGTTAAAGTGTATAAGAAAAATACAGTTTCATACAGATATTTGTTTAGAACAGGAAAAGTATTTTAATAATGTTTTCAGGTAATTGTGGATATTCTTTGATACTACAGTAAAACTTGGTAAGTGCTAATTTCTTAAATGTTAGTTACAAAGCAGAATCTGTAAACATATCAATTAACCTTCTGTAGTTTGCTATTTGAAAATTTGTTGGTCTGTCTTGCACTTTGAATCTTTAGTTATGCATAATTTTATAATATCCTACATTGAGTATTTGGAAAAATTGGTCTACTGAGCTATATAGAGCTTCCAAATGTTGACACATTGAATTATATAAATCTTTAAACTATCAGATATATTAACATCACTGCCAATATCAGCATAAGATTCTTTAAATACTGGGAAGCTGTCAAGCTCACCGTGGCAGATACAGGTTTTACAAAATTCTGATTTTGCTTGAAAGTTAGAATTTTGTCATTGACAGCATTCTTAGTTGTTTTGCTTGAGTGACTGGCTCACTTTGCTCAATTCCCAGAAAACATTTACCAAATACTCATACTTGCATATAATAGTTTTTTAGTCCCATCTTTCGAGCAAAAATGGTTTTCTGAACAAAATCGAGCTAGTCACAGTGTGAATGGTATGAGTTCTTTTCCTGAAGAGAACTTTCATTTGTAGCTGAAATGCTTTTTTGTACAGTTCCCATATCACACATAATACATATAAAAAAGAAATTACTAAAGGGTAAAGGGTAGAGATTTTTAAAAATTAGAGTGTTACTGCTTCATCAAGGACAGTTAAGTGATATATATTTTTTTAAACTGTGAGTTTGAAGTGATGAAGAATGCAACAATTATTAGTGAAATTTAGTGTCACTTCCTTGATTTATGGTGACACCAGATGTTTTAACCACTATTTCCTTTTCTTTCTTTTTTTTTTTTTTTGTGATAGCCATAAGATTTTATTTTTATTTGGCTACAATAAATTACAAGGACATTTTTTTGGAAGAAACACTTCAATAGGAGGGCTGTAACGTGGGCTCCAGAGAAGGCAATGGCACGCCACTCCAGTACTCTTGCCTGGAAAATCCGACGGACAGAGGAGCCTTGTACGCTGCAGTCCATGGGGTCGCTAAGAGTCGGACACAACTGAGCGACTTCACTTTCATTTTTCACTTTCATGCACTGGAGAAGGAAATGGCAACCCACTCTAGTGTTCTTGCCTGGAGAATCCCAGGGACAGGGGAGCCTGGTGGGCTGCCGTCTATGGGGTTGCACAGAGTCGGACACGACTGAAGTGACTTAGCAGCAGCAGCAGCAGCAGCAGCAACCTGGGCTCTAATATTAGGTCCTCCACTTAACTCTGTGACCTTGTATGAGCCACTTAATTTCTGTAGTCCTCCGTTGCCCATCTCTAAGATAAGATATTGTGGGACAATATCTTACTTGAGTATGGAAGGAGATTGCATAAACATAAATTTATTCCCTTTTAGCTTCAGTGTCCCATGGCTTTGAATTTTCTGAATAAAGTCAGTAAACGTATTCAGTTCAGTTTAGTTGCTCAGTCCTGTCCGAATCTTTGTGACCCCATGGACTGTAGCACACCAGGCCTCCCTGTCCATCACCAACTCCCGGAGTCCACCCAAACTCATGTCCCTTGAGTTGGTGATGCCATCCAACCATCTCATCCTGTCATTCCCTTCTCTGCCTGCCCTCAATCTTTCCCAGCATCAGGGTCTTTTTCAAATGTCAGCACAGTGAAAAAGGCAAATGACATCTTTAGTATTATTATAAAAATCATTTTGATCCTCTATACCTTCTGAGAAGACATGCTGAGGATATTTAAATGGTTGCCCTAATTTGCCAATTTTGCCATTATTTGTATAAAACAACATTATAAGTATGAACATTTTTATTAATGGTATAGATTTAGGGAAAAAATTGATTTCTAAGAGTTTGCTATTTGAAACATGAGTTCCAAGAATAGAGCTTAGAATAGAAATTTGTCAATGACTGAAAGTTTCAATTATACTATTATACTGTAGTATAATATATTATACTATATAATATATATGTTATATTATATATAATATATATTATATATATTCATTTATACTATACTAAATTTTCAATTATACTATTTTTAAATATACTGAATTTGTGTGGTATTTGTGATTAAACATAGACTATGTAATTTAAAATTGTTATTGTCACTTTGTAGCATAGACATTCAATGTTCTGAATAAATAATTATATATTTATTGTCTATATTTCAAATAATCAAAGAATGATATTTAAATTATTCGACTAATCAGTTCATTTTGGACTTTATGCAAAAGTACTTATGTATCTTTGGGCGCTTAAGTTCTTAAGAGAAGTCCCTAAGCTGTTTATACGTGATAGAAATAACTAGAAATAAGTGGGGAAAACTTGCAGATGGAAATTGAGCATTAATTTTTTAATTTGGTATGACAAAAATGTGACTTTTTGGTATTCTTTTACAAGATAATTCTATTTCTTGTCATTCTTGATAAGTGTTTATATTTAGGAACTTAAGCCTTTATGCTAACAAATGTTAAGTTAGAATTCTTGAGGATTGTAATGCACTGTGATGGTTTTTCAGTAAATTACTGGAGCAGCCCTATTTATTTAAACCCTGGTTTAACCTGATTATTAACAATTAAATTGTGTTTTCTTCTTACAATTAAAGTGTATTCAAATTTATTGGTCCCTTGCTTCACAGATTTATCTCAGTATGTGGTGTATTCAAACAGAATTTTGTATTTTTAATTAGGGGATTAGATAAGTAATTCTGAAGAGCCAAAAAAAAAAAATTGTTAGACATCACATTGCTTAACCATCTAATATACCATAAGTGTGTGTCTGCACTCTGTTGTGGGAGCTGTCTATCAGGCAGGCTTGTTTTTCGGGCAGTATTTTAAAGAGTGGACATGTGCAGGAACTGTGAGCACAATTAGCGCCAAGCAGATAAATCCAGCTCTAATCCTGTTTACGGTCTGCATCAGACAGATGTGCCAAGATTGATTTAGACAAGCCCTGGGCTTACAGTAATATTTTTAAAAGTGCCATTCACTGTTCTATTTCTGTTAAACCTTTGCTAAATATTCTTAAGTGTTGTTGGTTTTACTGTTCTTGTAGCCACCCTAACCTACTTTAAGCAGGTCCTGCTTTGATCTCATGGTGACAGGGTAACCTGCCAGGAGAGGTTATCTTTATTCCCTGTAATTAAATTGACTTTTCCCCCCAAGAAAATACAACAATAGGAAGTGGGTCCTGAATTAAATAAATAGCATGATATCCAATAGACATATACTTAAATCCCATGCTGGAACAGATGGTCCCCAGCATCTCTGTAAGTAATGTGAGAGGACAGTTAATGTTCTGAAACAACTAGCTATCACCAATATGATCCTAATGAACCAATAGATTTCAAATAATAAACCACATGCCACAAAGAAAAATTGCATATCATCTGTAAGGTTTTAATGCTCCTAAACTGGAAAAAAAGTCTAGAGATGATTTTCATGTTTTTCTAATGTTATCAAATATCAATTTATAGATAAAGTTTGACTTCATATTTTTTACCAATAAAGGTATGTTTTAGCATTAAAGAAAATTAAAATTACATTTAAATTATATCCCCCCAAGTATGTTTAAAAAAATTTTTTAGCTCCTCTTTTACATACTTAGGTTGTGCATGGAAATGTGGCTTTTGCATACAATTATGAAAGCATTTGCTTTTATTCATGGCAGAAACTGGTTATCCTGTTAACAGAGGTTGCTGTATGGTGCTGGAAGTGGCTGTCTTACAGATGAATGATTAGGCAGAGATTTCAGCATTTATAAATAAAATAGTTTATAAACCAAAAGCAGTATTTTTCTGATTCACATAGAGAATAAGAGTCTGAGTCTTTCTTAAGCTTTTATTTATAAAGAGGTATAGGTAAGTTGTTGATTTTAATAGACCCCAAAATAATAGTCTTCACTCTGAATATGGTTTCTTTTTTTCTCTTTAATCATATTTCTCATCAATATTTGTATTTTCTAACTGTGTTTCCAAGAGTTAAGTGTTTTGGTGTGGGGGTAGAGAGGAGACAATGACCTTCTTAGATTTTCAGCTTATCCTCTCGACATCTCTAGAACCTTCAGCTCACTGGGGGTTAGCTTGAGGGCTCTCCACCTAGAAACCTGAGGCCCCTTTGGCCTTAGCTCTCTTTCAAGTCTTGGAAGCCAGTGTCCTGCTACCCCACAGAGCCAGCTGGTCCACTGCTTATATCTTAAGAACTTAAAAAACAAAACAAAGACACAGACAAGCACCATCTAATCTGATAATGGGTAAACAATGTTTAGACAATTCCAAGCCACTCCCGTGTTCTTGCCTGGAGAATCCCAGGGACAAGGGAGCGTGGTGGGCTGCCCTCTATGGGGTCGCACAGAGTCGGACACAACTGACGTGACTTAACAGCAGCAGCAAGCCATTAAATAAAACCATTTTAAATTCAAGTTCACACAATTCTAATGAGTTTTATTCCTAAAGACTATATTCAGAAGAAAACAATTTTCTATAAAACTAGTTATATACACGTCTTCGCATATGTTAGGAAACAGTTTTGTTTAAAATCAGGTGTATCCTGTGATTAGAGAGAACTGGGCTGATTTACTCATGTTGTGTAAATGACTGACGTTGCAGAAATGAATAATAGACCAGAATTTCTATGTAGGAAATTGGCACCTGAGAGATTCCTATAGCTGCTGAGGAAAATAGAGTGCTGAAGAACATTTGTCTATTGTTAGAAATTTGAAAAGCAAGCAAAAACTATTTTATTCACAAATCAATTATCTTTATTTTCATTTCAAATGAAAACAAAATGTTTTTGTAGTGCTTCCTCTTAGCTTCTTCTTGTCACACTGGCGAAGAGATCAGGCACGTGAAAACCCCAAATGTGAATCTGTGGGCAAATGTGGGAAGAGGTTAGAAGTCTGAGCAGGGAAAGCAGGAAATACCATTCAGAGAGTTACAGGCCTTTTCAGAGTTTTCAATTCTGTCAGCTCCTGGTTGCTAGAGTCTAACCTTCCATTTCCTTGAAGCTCACCATGAAGTTTTGAATGAAGTACAGTTGACGCTTGAACAACATGTTTGAACCACGTTTGTCCACATATATGCAAATTTTTATCAGTAGTAAATGGTGCTTGTTTGCATTCTTGGACATGGAACCACGGATGAGAGGAACTGTGAATATGGAGGGATGGCTATAAATTATATATGGATTTTTGATGAGACTTGAGGATGTACCTTTAAACAACCCTGGGTTGTTTAAGGATCAAGTCTACTACTCAGTTAAGACACATGAGTGGTTTTGCTGTTTTCCTAGGATCTAGTTAGAGGCAATGGCACCCCACTCCAGTACTCTTGCCTGGAAAATCCCATGGACGGAGGAGCCTGGTAGGCTGCAGTCCATGGGGTTGCTAAGAGTCAGACACGACTGAGTGACTTCACTTTCACTTTTCACTTACATGCACTGGAGAAGGAAATGGCAACCCACTCCAGTGTTGTGGGCTGCCGTCTATGGGGTCGCACAGAGTCAGACACAACTAAAGCGACTTAGCAGCAGCAGCAGCAGCAGCAGCAGAATAAGAAACAGATCCAGAAGGTCAGATGGGTGTGTGTTTACTTCAGGAAGGTCCTTACTTCTGTACATTGTTGGTAAGGACCAGTCAAAGTACTTGGATTTAGATCTTGGATCTGGCTCCTACCAGACGTATGACCATGGACAAGTTACTTAAATGCTGTGGCCTGAATTCCTCCTTTTTAGGAAAAAGCGTCTGCCATGGGTAGTGTAAGGATTAAATGAGATAATAGATGTTAAGTGCTGAGGGCAATGTCTGGCATATAGCACATGCTAATTAAATATTAGCTTCCCTTACATTTTAGAAAACGGGATTTTAAAAATTAAAATGAATAATATGATCAGGAACTATTTTAGGATGAGCAAGAAAACCATCTTTTTCAGTTGATTACAGAAATATTTCCATTGTAGGAAAATTAGAAATTCATATACGCAAACTAATTCACAATCTCACTCTCCTTCCAAGTTTTCATATGCATCGTCATACATATGTGCATATGGAAATACATTCCACATACATTATGCATTCAATAAATATATACAAAACAGTAATGGAAATATGGTACACTGTTTTAGATACTTTTCTAGTCAGATTGCTACATTTTAATGGCTGAATAGCATTATAGTATATGAATATGCTTCATATTCCAAAACCAATAGTCTGTTAGGTCACATTTAGGTTATTTCCAAATTTCACTCAAATAATGCTTGGGTAAGCATTCTTTTAGCTAAATTGTGCATATTATCCATTCCCTTAGGGTAAATTCCTGGAAGTAAATTGCTCGATCAAAAATATGCATATTTTAAAGCATTTTCCCTTTTCTCATTTTTAAAAACTGATAAAATGCTGATTACAGAAAGGAAGGTTTATAAGTAAAAATTAATCTTATACTCCTTTATATCTCTGTTTTCATTGATAACTACTATTTATTGTATGTTTTCTGTATGGATTATTTTCTCCTTTTAATGAAACTGAGATCAGACTCTCAGATTATTGTCATTTGCTTTTTATTCCACTTACTCATACCTCAATATGGATGTCTTTCCACATCAAAACACAAAGATCTAATTTTCTCATTGTGAGTTACAGATTATGATTAAGCAATTCTCCTATTGAAGAACATGAATACTGCTTCAAATAGTTTTGCTTGTATAAATACTGCTGCAATTAACATTTTTAAATCTTTTGATAAGTATTCCCAACTTGTTCTCCAGCAGTTACCATTTTTGCATTCCCACCGGTGCTGGGACTGGTTCCCTTTGCCCACATCATCAGTGAGCGTTATTTTTGATCTTGTGCCAATCTAAAAGGCAAAAAGTGGTATCTTGTTGTTTTAATTTGCATTTCTTTGATTACTAATTAGATTGAACTTTCTCATATGTTCATTGGTCAATTTGCATTTCTTCTTTTGTGAAATGCCTGCCTGTGTCTTTAATGTACTCTTCCACTGAAGTGTTTCTTTTCTTGATTAAATAGATTGTTTAACTGTTGTTATGTTGCAAATATTTCTTCCCAGTTGGATTTTGTTTATGACTTCTATTTATGGGTCTTTAGGACCTTATTGGCATTAAATAACCTTTATGTTATGCATCTCAGTCTCTGTCTGCCTTTATTGCCGTACTATGACTTTACTAGTTTATGGTTATATAAAGTTCTTTGTAATCTAGGAATATTGGTGTATATCATGAAACAGAGATCTAGTTTTTCTTTTCTTTTTTAAAGATGAACCAGTTCTAAATCATCTTTTACTAAATATTCCTCACTGATTTTGGATACTACCATTATCACATTTGTGACTTTTAAAATATATGCAAATATTTCTTTGGACCATTCATTTATCTATTTCTAGATGTTTTAATTATTATAACTTTACAAGATATTATCTGGCTGGTATGTACTTCTCCTCATTACTATTAAAACATTTTTCTTGATTATTTATTCCAAGGAAATTTACAAATCATTTGATAAGGTTCCTTGCTCCTTACATCAAAGAAAATACCATTTAGATTTTGCCTGGAATTGCATTATAAGTAGTAATTAATAATGAGAATACTAGCATAAAAATAATGTAATCTTGGAACTTGATATGCCTTCATTTGTCTCTCAAGTTATTTTGTATAGCCTTTTCTACCCAAACAAGTCCAGGATCATTTTGATAAATTTGTTCCTGGATAATAATTTGCATAGGGTCTCTTTATCCCCAATATTCTTTCTTTCTAGGATATTGATATATTTGTAACCAGCTTCCTTATTGGCTATTCTTATTAGTTCTAATGATTTCAAATAGATTCTTTGGGGTTTTATGAATATATTGTGATACTGTCTATAAATAGCTACAGTTTCATCTCTCCCTCTAGCCCTTCCACCATCAGTTGTTTTTATTTAATTTTCCTTGTGTATGATAGTAACCAGAATGTTGAGAATAGTAAGAGTAATATTAGGTATTCTTGCCCTGTTTCCATAAATTCTACTAAGTTGGATCTTGGTTGTTGTTTCAGTATCTTTAAATTTGCAATTACAAGAGATTTTAAATAGGAATAGTCATTGAATTGTTTACTGCCAAAGTAAAGTACACATGGCAAGGAATTCAGACTATAATATAGGACTTGTGAAAAAATATATATTTCATCCTTTTCATTTTTTCCCCTCAGTGATCCTTCCCTCCCTTCCAACCTGACCCCTTTGGAGGTCTTATTTGTTGTATGTTTGATTACATAAAAATTAATGTGAGACACAAGCTTATAATTGCCGGGGTCCAGCCCTGGCTGATCCAGGGTATTCGAAGGAGAGACAGCATAGGCGAGGGTCAGGAAACAACTGCTTAATTACACTTTAATTAAGGATACAAAGAGTAATAGAATGAGGATAGCTCAGTAGGAAAATTCAGTGGAGAAAAGAGGCTGAGTAGCTTGGTTTACGCGGGAGACCAATAAAACTTCAAGACAAGAAGTTTGCACCACTTACGTAGGCCGCAGGCGTCCTTCCGTTCTCCCGAAGGAGAGGAGACACTGAGGCCTCCCCGGTCGGATCTTAGAAGCCCAGGCATAATTAGCAAGCATGGCGGGTTCTGTGCTCCAGATGGAGACTCAGCCAGAATTTGAAAGAGAGAGCGACATGGGGAGACCAAGTTTCAGTGAACAAGGCCCGTACTTTATTTTCCAAAGTAGTTTTTATACCTTAAGTTGTGCATAGAGGATAATGGGGGAAGGGGTGGAGTCATGCAAGGACAGCAGTTCCTGGTCCTAATCAAAGCCAGGCTTTCAAACTTATCATATGCAAAAGTTCAGGTGAATTACATCATCTTCTGGCCAGGAGGCCTGTTAACATTTTAAGAAACTTATTTTTCTCTAAAGGTGATTATTCCAAAGTCAGGCACCAGCCTCCAAAAAAGCATTGGACAAAGCTGCATTTTACATTTCTATACACCCATTATATCAATCAATACACTGCCAAGGACACAGTAGGTAAGGAGTATGGAGACTTAGCAGCAAACATTGGCTCAATAAGTGAAAAACCCTTCACCAATACAATTTCTAATCAACCTTTTAACTACTCAAAAGAATCTGTGTTTAGACAGTTTAGAACATTTCCTGCCTCTCACAGTTGGGAGGCTCTGAACAATCACATGTGGCCGGAAAAACCTATTCAGGCAGGCTAGAGGATTTCCAAAGGAGTTTGTAGGTTAAACACTGTCACACCCAGGAATTATTAACTGGAGCTGTAAGCTAACTCTTTTTTCAGAGAGAGGTAGTGGGGGACAGCCCCCTGTAAAGTCAGAGGTGTAGGTGAAAGCACAAAGCAGAAAGTAGGCAGACTCTGGTTTTGGGGGTAGATGCTCGAGAATTTCCAGGGGAACTCCTGAGGCTCGATCCCGCCTTTGCGTATGCCGAGCCTCCTTCCTCATGACCTTTGCCATGGGCGGAGTGCCTCACGCTGGCTCCCGGCAGTGATAGAATTCTAGTTGAGCTATTCCAGATCCTGAAAGATGATGCTGTGGAAAGTGCTGCACTCAATATGCAATATGCACTCAATATGCAATATGCCAGCTCCTGGCATATAATGAATATTATAAGATTGTTCTCAGTTGCTCAGCTGTATCTGACTCTTTGCTACCCCATGGACTATAGTCCACCAGGCTCCTCTGTCCATGGGATTTCCCAGGCAAGAATACTGGAGTGGGTTGCTATACCCTTCTCCAGGGGATCTTTTGAACCCAGGGACTGAACCCTTGTCTCTTGCATAGCAGGCAGATTCTTTACCATCTGAGCCACCAGGGAAGCAAGTTTAGGCAATATACATACCAAAATTGGAATACCAGACCATCTTACCTGCCTCCTGAGAAACATGTATGCAGGTCAATAAGCAATGTTTAGAACCGAATATGGAACAACAGACAGGTTCCAAATTGGAAAAGGAATATGTCAAGGCTGTATATTGTCAGCCTGCTTATTTAACTTATATCAGAGTATATCATGCAGAATACCAGGCTAGATGAAGCATAGGCTGGAATCAAGATTGCTGGAAGAAATATCAATAACCTCAGATATGCAGTTGATGCCACCCTAATGGCAGAAAGCGAAGAGGAATGAAAGAGCCTTTTGATGAAGGTAAAAGAGGAGAGTGAAAAAGCTGGCTTAAAACTCAAGATTCACAAAACAAAGATCATGGCATCTGGTCCCATCACTTCAAGGCAAATAGATGGGGAAATAATGGAAACAGTGACAGACTACTTTTGGGGGCTCCAAAATCATTTCAGATGGTGACTGAAGCTATGAAATTAAAAGACACTTGCTTCTTGGAAGAAAAGCTATGATCAACATAGACAGCATATTAAAAAGCAGAGATATTACTTTGCCAACAAAGGTCTGTCTAGTCAAGGCTATGGTTTTTCCAGTAGTCATGTATGGATGTAAGAATTGGACCATAAAGAAAGCTGAGCACCAAAGAATTGATGCTCTTGAACTGTGGTATTGGAGAAGACTCTTAACCATTTGGACTGCAAGGAGATCCAACCAGTCAGTCCTAAAGGAAATCAGTTCTGGATATTCATTGGAAGGACTAATGCTGAAGCTCCAATACTTTGGCCACCTGATGTGAAGAACTGACTCATTGGAAAAGACCCTGATGATGGGAAAGATTGAAGGCAGGAGGAGAAGGGGACAACAGAGGATGAGATGGTTGGATGGCATCACAGACTCGATGCACATGAGTTTGAGCAAGCTCTGGGAATTGGTGATGGACAGGGAATCCTGTCGTGCTGCAGTCAATGGGGGTCACAAAGAGTGGGACACAACTGAGTGACTGAACTGAAGCAGAAGATGGAATTTTATATTTTGCCTGTAGGAGGAATGTTAGGCAGCTAATAATTATCCATTCTGCACAAATATATAAATAAATTCTAAATTTGCATTTATGTAATATTCTAATTTTATGTTAAATGTAATATTCAATAAGATCTAAATTTTAGGGGAAAAAACTTCTAAACATAATATTTTTCTTTCCAGTGCAATTATTAAAAAGGAAAGCACATTCCTATTATTTCCTCTACCTTAGTTCAAGCCTCGTAGACTGGTTTCCACTCCTCCAATATCTCATTCGTGTTTTCTAATCTTTATCCTGATAATCATCTTTGCTAAACTAAATTGCAGGGTTATGGTGAAAAATGTACAGCACCTTGGGATCAATGCACAATGAGCAAACTCCCGAGTGTAGCATGAAGATTTATCATGGACTCCTGATAAATCTGGACTCAGACTTCCTCTTGTGCACCTTGTTGGGAGCCTTCCCAACTTCATTTCAGGTGTCCTCAGCCTTTAGGAGAAGGGGGTCCCACCGCATCCCCTGGGAAGGGTCTTGATTAAGAGAGTAAGTGTTCCAGGCGAAGCATAACATTAGGACAGTGAATAGCAAAAAGTTTTCATCTTTGTTCAGGATTAAAACATGTTGAATCTCTCATATATGCACACCTCTTCCTCTCCCACTAGATTTGAATAAACAACCAAGTTCAAATTCACTGGCAACCATTGTACAATGATGGAAAGGACCATATTTAAGATGAAGCCAGGGTTCATGAAAGAAATACCAAAATACGATGGGCACAGCACACACTGACACGTGTGCTTGCATGTGCTGCTAGCATGCCTGTCTGCTCTCACTCTTCCGCTGCACACAGAAATTCATTATTTGCCTTCTCATCACCGACTCGATGGACATGAATCTGAGTGAACTCTGAGAGTTGGTGATGGACAGGGAGGCCTGGTGTGCTGCAATTCATGGGGTCGCAAAGAGTTGGACACCACTGAGCGACTGAACTGAACTGAACTGAACTCTAAAACTGTCCAGTCAAATTCTTTTCTTGGGTTTTCTGATAAAAATTAATATGACCCTCTGAGACACCAGAATTCTTTTATGTATATCCCAATTATATCTACTTTAATATCTATTTTAATCTCAAAAATTATGGCCACTCAGGATCAGGTAGTAGAACTTCTCTCTCTTGCATTCTGCATAGTGTTTAACACAAAGCTTTCAACAGAAGTTTCTTGAACTGAATGATATATAGTAATAGCCATGTTAAACTGTTTTGGATACTAAATCAATGAAACAAAATAATTCAGTGTATTTATCTCACTTTTCATTGACTCCTAACGTGAATTTCAAACTTTTCCTTCTGCTAATCCTTAAAAATCTTCAGGGAAAGAAACACGAGGTCTGAATAATTTCTTTTTCTTATAAACCACCTTCAAGGAAGCCAGAAGCCACAAAGATCAAAGATTAATTCCTTCACTATAATTTTGTTTTGATTCAGAAGCTTCATTGCAGTAGATGCCTTTTCGGGTGGATGACTTTCCCACAAAGATTATTGTTATTCTTCTTTAATTTCCTTCTATTCCATCCATCAAGTCATGAGATATAGGTTTGTAAAAAACAACAACAACATAGTGAGATTCAGGTGGATCTTTCTTTTTAGATTGGCAGGAATTCATTGTTTTCTACTCACAGTAATCTCACCATTTCCTTTTTGCACATGCATCTCTACCAAAAATGTACATTTTTTTTCCCTTTCATTTTGCCTTCAACAGCCTGTCTTAAACTCACTTCTGTTAGTGAATCCTTTTCTTTCCATTACTTTTCTCTGTCCCTGTAAGTAACAGGAAGCCTCTTGCATGATACTAATTTATTATTACTGAAATGTTGCTTTGTTTTTGTTCCTGGAATTCTTCATGCATTGAATATTCTCAGATTCTGAATGTCCTAGGCCTTGTGTGGCAGGGACTCTCTTCCATTTTTTTCTATGTATGGGATACAGGACCTAATTTTTCTTTTTTTCCCTCCTCATCTCATATAGGACTTGACATAAAGCATAATCAGTAAAATTACAGATGATAAATATTTTTGAGTTTTTTTCAATATTTATTATTCATACATACAAGAATATAAACACAATGGTTTTGACTCTAAATTTTAATTTCTTTTCAGGTGATTCCAAGTATGATTTTCTACATAAAGAAGAATTTGTTGAACTCAAGGACATATTCTCTGTCAAACTGAAACGGCGTTGTTCAATTAAACAGCAGAGAAGTGGTACTTTATTAGGAATCACTCTCTTCATATGTTTGAAAAAGGAACAAAATAAATTAAAGGATTCTACACTTGATCTTATTAATTTAAGTGAAGACCACTGTGACATATGGTTTAGACAGTTCAAGAAAATTTTGGCAGGTAAGTACTCCTTATGGAAATTTTTATGAGTCTCATTTCCTTGATGTAGGTTATTAATCTAAACATGGTATCATATTTATCAATAACCCTTAATTATATTGAGGTTGTTTGTTTATATTTTGGACTTCCCTGGTGGCTCAGACGGTAAAGTGTCTTTCTACAATGCGGGAGACCTGAGTTCAATCCCTGGGTCAGAAAGATTCCCTGGAGAAGGCAATGGCAACCCACTCCAGTACTCTTGCCTGGAAAATCCCATGGACGGAGGAGCTTGGTGCAGGCTACTATCTATTTCTAGTCTGTTAAATGTTCTTAGCATGAAAGGTGTTGAATTTGGTCACATGCTTTTTCTACATTAATTGAAACAATCATATAACTTTTTCTTTTCATTCTGTTAATGTGGTGTTCTACACTGATTTTTAATAGGTTGAATCATCCTTGCATTCCAGCAATAAATCCCAAATAGTCATAGTATATAATTCTTTTCATATTTTACTGAATTTGGCCTGCTAGTATTTTAACATTACTATTCATTAGGGATATTTGTGTGTAGTTTTTATTTTTCTACTTTTAGTATCTTTCTGACTTTAATATCAAGGTGGTACTGACCTTATAGAATGACTTAGGAAGTAAGCGTTGAATGACTGCTTCCATGAAGAAGCTTTGATAATCTGAAGTAAAACAGTTCTTAAATAATATTGTTCTCTTGGAAGCTGCTTTTAAAATGATATTTGTTTTTCTATTGGTGTTTCTTTTGAGCTTATATTAGAATTTATTTTTCTTGTACCTACACATTGATAGCAAGAGAATATATATACTGGATGACTTGAGAGTAACAGTTTTTATTAATTGAAATATAATTGATTTACAATATTGTGTTTCAGGTATACAGCAAAGTGATTTAGTTTTATATGTGTGTGTGTGTGTGTATTTTCTTATTGTTTTCCATTGTTGGTTATTACAAGATCCTGAATATAGTTCCCTGTGAAATATAATAAATTACTGTTTAGTTTATATATATATTAGTGTGCATCTATTAATCCCATACTCCTGATTTATCCCTCCCCCTTCCCCTTTGGACCCTGTGTTTCTATTTTTTAAGTAAGTTCATTTGTCCACTTTTTAGATTCCATATAATAAGTAATATCATATGGTATTTGTTTTTCTCTTCACTTAGTATGACAATCTCTAGGTCTATTCATGATGCTGCAAGTGGCATTATTTCATTCTTTTTTAATGGCTGAATAGTATTCCATTACAAACATATACATATATAAATATACACACATTTACATAAATGTGTCTGTGTATATATACATATATATATGTATGTATATACACCCAGGTGGCACTAGTAATAAACAATCTGCCTGTCAGTGCAGGAAACTTAAGAGACTCAGATTTGATCCCTGGGTTAGGAAGATCCCCTGGAGGTGGGCATGGCAACCCACTCCAATATTCTTGCCTGGAGAATCCCATGGACAGAGGAGCCTGGTGGGCTACAGTCCATAGCATCACAAAGAGTTGGACATGACTGAAGTTAGGATGCACGCATACACACACACACACACATCCCCACACAACCCATGTCTTCTTTATTCCTTCATCTGTTGATGGACCCTGAGGTTGCTTCTGTGTCTTGGCTATTGTATATAGTGCCACCGTGAACATTGGGGTGCATGTACCTGTTTGAATTAGAGCAGTTAGTTTTTCTGGATGTATGCCCAGGAGTGGGATTGCTGGATTAGACAGTAACTCTGTGTTTAGTTTTTTTAATGAACTTCTATATTGTTCTTCATAATGGCTGCACCAATTTACATTCCCACCAACAGTATAGGAGGGTTCTTGTTTCAATACATCCTCTCCAGCATATATTTGTAGAGTTTTTGATGATGGCCATTCTGACCTGTGTGAGGTGATACCTCATTGTAGTTTTGATTTGTATTTCTCAAGTAATTAATGATATTGAGCATCTTTTCATTTGCCTGTTGGCTACCTGTATGTCTTCTCTGGAGAAAAGTCTGTTCAGGTCTCTTGCCTATTTTTTGAAAGTATTGTTTTTTGAAATTGAGTTGTATGGGCTGTTTGTACATCTTTTGCAACTCTCTCCCAGTCTGTAGTTTGTCTTTTTGTTTTGTTTATGGTTTCCTTTGGTGTGCAAAATCTCATAAGTTTCAGTAGGTCCCATTGTTTATTTTTGCTTTTATTTATTTTGCCTTGAGAGACTGACTTTAGAAAACAGTGCAATTTATGTCACAGAATGTTTTGCTTATCTGCTATTCTAGGAGTTTTGTGGTGTTGTGTCTTTTTTTGTGTGTGTGTGTGTCTTATATTTAAGTCTTTAAGCCATTTTGAACTGAATTAAATTTTTATATATGGTGTAAGGGAGTGTTCTAACTTCATTGATTTATATGCAGTAGTCTAATGAGAATAACATTTTTTTTGAAGATAATTTAAATTGTCTATACTTCAGGGTAGCTTTTCCTAAAGGTAATATCCAGAGAAAAGAGAATATTTTCTAGAATATTATGTCCTTATGAATTCAGTGTATCTTAAATTTTTGAATGATATTTATACTTTATATATTAAATAAAGTATACATGAATATACATATGAAGTTGGACTATAAAGAAAGCTAAGCGCCAAATAATTGATGCTTTTGAACTGTGGTATTGGAGAAGTCTCTTGAGAGTCCCTTGGACTGCAAAGAGATCCAACCAGTCCATCCTGAAGGAAATCAGTCCTGAATATTCATTGGAAGGACTTATGCTGAAACTGAAACTCCAAAACTTTGGCCACCTGATGCGAAGAACTGACTCATTAGAAAAGACCCTGATGCTGGGAAAGATTGAGGGCAGGAGGAGAAGGGGATGACAGAGGATGAGTTCGTTGGATGGCATCACTGACTCAATGGACATGAGTTTGAGTAAACTCCGGGAGTAGATGATGGACAGGGAAGCCTGGCGTGTTGCAGTCCATGGGGTCACAAAGAGTCAGACACGACTGACCGACTGAACTGTACTGAACTGAACGTATAAAGCACATTAGATTTCTGAAAGTATCTAGTCAAACTGAGTTTTAGGATTTTTTTCTCACAGACTTATAAATCTTATTTTCTTCTTTTTTTGGCCATTTTTTCCTGTTTCCCAGGTTGACTAGGGTAGAGGCAGCTGTTTTTGATGCACAGCTTGGGGTAGAGATGATTCAGGATAGATCTGGGTGCCACAGAGCAGGCACATGGTGATGTTAAGTTTTCAGGCCAGAAATCATTGATCGAGAAGACTGAGGACCCAAGTTGGTCAAGTGCGTCCAGCTGACATGGTTGTACGTATAGAAGATGGGTTGAAGTGACCTATTAAAACTACGAGACCTGTTACTAAATGGTCCGTTCAAGTGTAAAGAAACCTGATTAAGAAAACAGGAAACTACAGAGGCCAAAGTTTGGTCCATCTCTCTAGAAACATAAAGAATGTATATATATACATATCTGTTTATATATAGAGAGACTGAGGGACATTGTGTGTGTATGTATTCAGTTCAGTTCAGTCACTCAGTCGTGTCTGACTCTTTGTGACCCCATGAATCGCAGCACACCAGGCCCCCCTGTCCATCACCAACTCCTGGGGTTCACTCAAACTCACATCCATCGAGTTGGTGATGCCATTCAGCCATCTCATCCTCTGTCGTCCCCTTCTCCTCCTGCCCCTAATCCCTCCCAGCATCAGGGTCTTTTCCAATGAGTCAACTCTTCGCATGAAGTGGCCAAAGTATTGGAGTTTCAGCTTTAGCATCAGTCCTTCCAAAGAACACCCAGGACTGATCTCCTTTAGAATGGACTGGTTGGATTTCCTTGCAGTCTAAGGGACTCTCAAGAGTCTTCTCCAATACCACAGTTCAAAAGCATCAATTCTTCAGCTTTCAGCTTTCTTTATAGTCCAACTCTTGCATCCATACATGACCACTGGAAAAACTATAGCCTTGACTAGACGAACCTTTGTTGGCAAAGTAATGTCTCTGCTTTTGAATATGCTATCTAGGTTGGTCATAACTTTCCTTCCAAGGAGTAAGCGTCTTTTAATTTCATGGCTGCAATCACCATCTGCAGTGATTTTGGAGCCCCCCAAAATAAAATCTGACACTGTTTCCACTGTTTTCCCATCTATTTCCCATGATGTGATGGGACCGGATGCCATGATCTTCGTTTTCGGAATGTTGAGCTTTAAGCCAACTTTTTCACTCTCCTCTTTCACTTTCATCAAGAGGCTTTTGAGTTCCTCTTCACTTTCTGCCATAAGGGTGGTGTCTTCTGCATATCTGAGGTTATTGGTATTTCTCTGGTCAATCTTGATTCCAGCTTGTGTTTCTTCCAGCCCAGGGTTCCTCATGATGTGCTCTGCATATAAGTTAAATAAGCAGGGTGACAATATACAGCCTTGACATGCTCCTTTTCCTATTTGGAACCAGTCTGTGGTTCGATGTCCAGTTCTAACTGTTGCTTCCTGACCTGCATACAGGTTTCTCAAGAGGCAGGTCAGGTGGTCTGGTATTCCCTTCTCTTTCAGAATTTTCCACAGTTTATTGTGATCCACACAGTCAAAGGCTTTGGCATAGTCAATATAGAAGAAATAGATGTTTTTCTGGAACTCTCTTCCTTTTTCCATGATCCAGTGGATGTTGGCAATTTGATCTCTGGTTCCTCTGCCTTTTCTAAAACCAGCTTGAACATCTGGAAGTTCATGCTTCACGATTTGCTGAAGCCTGGCTTGGAGAATTTTGAGCATTACTTTACTAGTGTGTGAGATGAGTGCAATTGTGTGGTAGTTTAAGCATTCTTTGGCATTGCCTTTCTTTGGGATTGGAATGAAAACTGACCTTTTTCAGTCCTGTGGCCACTGCTGAGTTTTCCAAATTTGCTGGCGTATTGAGTGTAGCACTTTCACAGCATCATCTTTCAGGATTTGGAATAGCTCAACTGGAATTCCATCACTTGCACTAGCGTTGTTCCAAGTGATGCTTCGTAAGACCCACTTGACTTCACCAGGATGTCTGGCTCTAGGTGAGTGATCACACCATCGCGATTATCTTGGCCGTGAACATCTTTTTTGTATAGTTATTCTGTGTATTCTTGCCACCTCTTCTTAATATCTTCTGCTTCTGTTAGGTCCATACCATTTCTGTCCTTTATCGAACCCATCTTTGCATGAAATGTTCCCTTGGTATCTCTAATTTTCTTGAAGAGATCTCTAGTCTTTCCCGTTCTGTTGTTTTCCTTTATTTCTTTGCATTGATCGCTGAGGAAGGCTTTGTTATCTCTCCTTGCTATTCTTCGAAACTCTGCATTCAGATGCTTATATCTTTCCTTTTCTCCTTTGCTTTTTGCTTCTCTTCTTTTCACAGCTATTTGTAAGGCCTCCCCAGACAGCCATTTTGCTTTTTTGCATTTCTTTTCTATGGGGATGGTCTTGATCTCTGTCTCCTGTACAATGTTATGAACCTCTGTCCATAGTTCATCAGGCACTCTATCTATCAGATCTAGTCCCTTAAATCTATTTCTCACTTCCACTGTATAATCATAAGGGATTTGATTTAGGTCATACCTGAATGGTCTAGTGGTTTTCCCTACTTTCTTCAATTTCAGTCTGAATTTGGCAATAAGGAGTTCATGATCTGAGCCACAGTCAGCTCCCATTCAATATCATGGTAATCCAAGTCTATGCCCCAACCAGTAACGCTGAAGAAGCTGAAGTTGAACAGTTCTATGAAGACCTACAAGACCTTTTAGAACTAACACCCAAAAAAGATGTCCTTTGCATTATAGGGGACTGGAATGCAAAAGTAGGAAGTCAAGAAACACCTTGGGTAACAGGCAAATTTGGCCTTGGAATACAGAATATAGCAAGGCAAAGGCTAATAGAGTTTTGCCAAGAGAATGCACTGGTCATAGCAAACACCCCCTTCCAACAACACAAGAGAAGACTCTACACATGGACATCACCAGATGGTCAACACCGAAATCAGACTGATTATATTCTTTGCAGCCAAAGATGGAGAAGCTCTATACAGTCAACAAAAACAAGACCCGGAGCGGACTGTGGCTCAGATCATAAACTCCTTATTGCCAAATTCAGACTTACATGCATTTAACTAAAAGCATTCCACTTTAACAGTGGGTCTTTTACAGCATTCTTATTTTAAATTCATTTGAGAAGAGATAAAAAGAAGTTAAATTGAAAATGAGAACTTAATTGAATTAAATTTCCCTTACATGGGCAGGTGTTCATGGAACTTGCATAGTCTATAAAATAGGAATGGGTCATTTGTTCAGGAGAGTCAAAGCTCTTCCTTGAACTGAAGGTCTTGAAGAAATCTTCTTCCTTGGGGCTTGCGAAAGGTGGCTGAGTGATATGAGAGACAACTTCCACAATATATCTCATCCATAAAAACCAGCAGCAAGCAAGCAGGGGGCATCCCAACAAAGCTCAATTTAGTAAAAGCAATTTTATTAAAGAAAAGGAACTTGTCCAAACACACACACCCCACAGAAATACTATCCAAATATTTGTTCAGCTTAATGAGTAATGTTTTGGTTTGATCCAGGATTAAAATCTAAGCTAATTAGAGAGATGAATAAACTACATATTTCTTAGGCTATCATCCTTTGAAAATGTTACTTTTTGTATCATCGACTTTGATAACTTTTGGAGTTAGTGAAATACATGAGATCATATTCTTTGGCATTATCCTGGAGAACAGAGCAATTTTGCTGATGAGCAAATAGATTGACTTTTGAAATCAACCAGTGCAAACACAACAGAGTTGAAATCATCTAGTAAAAATAAAGGAACTGAATCAAGGTGCTTTGAATGAATGACTGTTAACCATTTCTGCCCCTGAGTCATCTCAGTAGCTTCTTTAGGAGAAGCCAGCTACTATCTCCAAGCCCCTGGAAGACAGTCCTGGGTCAGCTTCGTTATGCAACAGATGCACTCTTAAGGCTCCAAAGCTCTCTACCAAATGCTGCATGATACTGATACTTCCTTTTTTAAGGTCGCAGTCTTAAGACATTTTTCTTGATATTTTCTTCACTTTCAAAGCCATGCAATCCAGGTGTTCATTGAAGTGCCTATTGCCTGAGAGTCAAATATTTACAATTGGATCAGGACTCTTTCTGTAAGTGGAGGTGGTCTGTGTCTTTCCTGGTCTTTCTGGGTTCAGGGTGATTGTTTATGTCTTCCTGGTCCTCTTTGGTTCTGATTTCCCCAGAGTTGGGTTTATTTGTGGATTATCTCTCTGTCTCCCATCCATTGTCCCTATGGTCTACTACATATACTGTGTCAGGTCTGGCAGATAGTGGTTGTTGGTTTCCAAAAAAAATTAAAAAAAAGAAAAAAAGTCACCAATTAAGAAATTGTGTTTGAAACGGACCTAACTTAAGTTTGGTGGGTGATAGAACTTTGCATCAAAAAAATATAAATGACTTGAATTTTATATATTACTATTTTAAGTCCAAAAACTGTTTTAAACTAGTTCTGTGCAAAACAGTGGATTTAAATAAAATGCATATTTTGTTTTATTTATTTTGAATGTTGTCTTTAATCACCAAATGATTTTTCCTGTCAGTCTTCCCCCCGACCCCCTGCCCCAGCTTATTCTTCTACTGAGATAAACACGAAGAAGGTATTAAAACCTAAACTCATTGACTTTTTAGTCTAATAGTTATAATCTTTAGGGTATTTGGATATCAAATGTTATTTTCAAGTGTGCAAATTTATATTTTGAACTGGAGCAATGGATAGGATGTAATGAATTTTTGAAGAAAGAACAAATTGCCAGCACTAAAAAGAGGACTAAACGAACTCTCAATTGCTTGAAGTTTTAAGATTTTGACAAAGAGTGACTAGGTTAAAAACCAATACAATATTGTAAAGTAATTAACCTCCAATTAAATAAATTTATTTTAAAAAATTAAAAAAAGGATTTCTAAATACAAAAAATGTCTTAGAACTGTTTCTGTTTTTCTATTTTTATGTGAAAGAATTAAGATCTTTTACATTTCAATTCTGTACACAATTGAGCACAGTATCTTTTTTTATTAATATAGCGAAGTCACCATAACTTTATTGACTACTAGTAAATATAAGTTAATTCATCCAGCTCATGTTTGGGATCAGGCACTGTGTTCAGTAATGGAAATACAAAAAAGAATGAGATGTAATCCTGTATAGAACACTCTTGCCCTAGGAGACAAACAGGAAAGCTTGTATTGTAATAAACGTGTTAAGGACCACAGTGAAGATATGAAAAAATTAATAGGGATCATAAGCATTGATCATTGATTTAGAAGTTTAAATCTTAAAAACATTAAGGCTGAAATGCAGTCACCAATAAATCTAATATGTAGTCATTGTGGTGAAAGTCCCTTAACAGTCTTTTCTGCTTTATTTATAGCCATGATGTGAAGATAAACAGGCACATCTAGTATAGCATGTGTGTACACTAGATACATCAATTTTTATCCAATTAGGGTGTGATCCAGTCTCTGCATATGTGGGTTTCCTGCTGTTGCTGCTCCTAGAAATGATGAATTGCAAGCTTCTCTAAACCATGAGCCAACCTTTCCTCTAGCTACTATAATCTGCACTTTAAAGTGTATTCATAGGCTTTCTGACAGGTTATCATCCCATACAGGAAGACAAAACTAAGTGCCCCTCTGATGATATTTAGGACTCCTTGAAACTGAAAGAGTTTCAGCAGTTGCATTGGTTGATCTTCAGTGGAGGACTTAGAATGGTGTGAAAATGAAGTAAAATATTTTTTAAAAAATCTAAAGCTTTATGCTCAAGTAAGTTGGAGAATGCTAATATCATAAACAGTGAAATTGGGACACTGGTTGATTTGAGGGAAAGACATTCTGTTTGACACATTTGGCATATATGACATCTGTTGGAGATGTTCAACAGGCTGGCAGTTTGTGAGGGATGCATGAAGAGGTGAAGAAGAGCTGATGTGATGGGAATAGATGAAATATGGTAAAGAAGTAGTACAGAATGTTGGGTAATACTTGTGTATTAAAATAGGCAGAGAAGATAAAAGCCAGAACTACAAAATAAAAGGAATGGTTAAAAAATAATGAATAGCTCTTTTATCATAGGACTATTAAATTTTATTGTTAGACTGCTAATTTACTTGTAATGGTTTTGGTTTTGCTAATTTATTTGTAATGTTTATTACTCTGAGACAATTGACAAAGGTAATTTTAGCCCACATTTGATTGAGTTAGTTCCAATATCATATTTTTCTATTTCATTTCTAAATGCTAATTTCATGAAGTAGGCAAATATGAATGATCCGCTTTGATTAAGAATACTTTGTCCTTGTAATGTAGTCTGCTATTAGCTTCTATTTCAATAGCCATCCTCAATTCTTAGGTATGAAAAATGAAGAAAATAGCAAAATTACTTAAATATTTGGCTTTTATTTCTAAGAGCAATTTTTCCCAGTTTCCCAAAGATGTCAAATCTGTTTTCCATATGATAATAATTTTGATTTTCAGAGGATTCTTTCCATAATAGTAAAAACTGGGGCTTCTAAACAATAGTTTGTTTAATATTTATTTTGTCTTGTGCAAGAAATTAAGGGTGAAACAAATTTTGGGGTTTAAAAAAAAATCCAAACTATATTGCCAATTATATTATCATGAACCAGGTAGAATTATTGTTATCAGGAGAACAGAATGATGTGAAGTTTTATTTGGTTATGCTGCCAAATGATATAAGGAAAAATAAATTGAAATTAAGAATATAACAGTTGCGTTGAAATGAATATTTGTTATATGTCAAAAGTATGAACTTCAGACATTTCGTTGTGAACTGTTTGAGCTGACAACACTTGTTTCCTTAGGGACAAATTATTTTCTGCAGATCTTATGTCTGAAGTATGGGTATTTTTCTTTGAAACACCTAAAAAAAAAAAAAGATTTAAGATTTTGGTTTATTAGCAGTTGAGTTGGACATTAAAATTATGCATGTCACTTAAAAAAGTTTTTTTTATATTTTTGACTTAAAAAAATTTTTTTGACTATTTTTATTGAAAGGTAATTGATTTACAAAGTTGTGTTACTTTCAGGTGTACAGCAAAGTGATTTATATATATATGTATATATTCTTTTTTTTTACAGTCTCTTCCATTGTATGTTATTACAAGATATTTAGTGTAGTTCCCTGTGCTAGACAGTAGATCCTTTTTGCTTATCTATTTTTGTATATAGTAGTATGTATATTTTAATCCCTTAATCCTAATTTATCCCTATACTCCTTTAGTAAGCATAAATTTGTTCTCTATATCTGTAAATCTATTTCTGTTTGTAAATACGTTCATTTGTATCTTTTTTTTTTTAGATTCCATGTGTAAATGATATATTTGTTGTTTTCTGTCTAGCTTACTTCAGATCAGATCAGATCAGTCGCTCAGTAATGTCCGACTCGTTGCGACCCCATGAATCGCAGGACGCCAGGCCTCCCTGTCCATCACCAACTCCCGGAGTTCACTTAGACTCACGTCCATTGAGTCAGTGATGCCATCCAGCCGTCTCATCCTCTGTCATCCCCTTCTCCTCTTGCCCCCAATCCCTCCCAGCATCAGAGTCTTTTCCAATGAGTCAACTCTTCGCATGAGGTGGCCAAAGTACTGGAGTTTCAGCTTTAGCATCATTCCTTCCAAAAAATCCCAGGGCTGATCTCCTTCAGAATGGACTGGTTGGATCTCCTTGCAGTCCAAGGGACTCTCAAGAGTCTTTTCCAACACCACAGTTCAAAAGCATCAATTCTTCGGCGCTCAGCCTTCTTCAGAGTCCAACTCTCACATCCATACATGACCACAGGAAAAACCATAGCGTTGCCTAGACGAACCTTTGTTGGCAAAGTAATGTTTCTGCTTTTGAATATGCTGTTGAGGTTGGTCATAACTTTTCTTCCAAGGAGTAAGTGTCTTTTAATTTCATGGCTGCAGTCACCATCTGTAGTGATTTTGGAGCCCAGAAAAATAAAGTCTGACACTGTTTCCACTGTTTCCCCATCTATTTCCCATGAAGTGGTGGGACTGGATGCCATGATCTTCGTTTTCTGAATGTTGAGCTTTAGCCAACTTTTTCCCTCTCCTCTTTCACTTTGATCAAGAGGCTTTTGAGTTCCTCTTCACTTTCTGCCATAAGGGTGGTGTCATCTGCATATCTGAGGTTATTGATATTTCTCCTGGCAATCTTGATTCCAGTTTGTGTTTCTTCCAGTCCAGCGTTTCTCATGATGTACTCTGCATATAAGTTAAATACACAGGGTGACAATATACAGCCTTGACAAACTCCTTTTCCTATTTGGAACCAGTCTGTTGTTCCATGTCCAGTTCTAACTGTTGCTTCCTGACCTGCATACAAATTTCTCAAGAGGCAGATCAGGTGGTCTGGTATTTCCATCTCGTTCAGAATTTTCCACAATGATCCACACAGTCAAAGGCTTTGGCATAGTCAATAAAGCAGAAATAGATGTTTTTTTGGAACTCTCTTGCTTTTTCAATGATCCAGCGGATGTTGGCAATTTGATCTCTGGTTCCTCTGCCTTCTCTAAAACCAGCTTGAACATCAAGAAGTTCATGGTTTACATATTGCTGAAGCCTGACTTGGAGAATTTTGAGCATTACTTTACTAGCATGTGAGATGAGTGCAATTGTGCGGTAGTTTGAGCATGCTTTGGCATTGCCTTTCTTTGGGATTGGAATGAAAACTGACCTTTTCCAGTCCTGTGGCCACTGCTGAGTTTTCCAAATTTGCTGGCGTATTGAGTGCAGCACTTTCACAACATCATCTTTCAGGATTTGGAATAGCTCAACTGGAATTCCATCACCTCCACTAGCTTTGTTTGTAGTGATGCTTTCTAAGGCTTACTTGACTTCACATTCCAGGATGTCTGGCTCTAAGTCAGTGATCACACAATTGTGATTATCTGGGTTGTGAAGATCTTTTTTGTACAGTTCTTCTGTCTATTCTTGCCACCTCTTCTTAATATCTTCTACTTCTGTTAGGTCCATACCATTTCTGTCCTTTGTCGAGCTCATCTTTGCATGAAATGTTCCTTTGGTATCTCTGATTTTCTTGAAGAGATCCCTAGTCTTTCCCATTCTGTTGTTTTCCTCTATTTCTTTGTATTGATTGCTGAAGAAGGCTTTCTTATCTCTTCTTGCTATTCTTTGGAACTCTGCATTCAGATGTTTAAATCTTTCCTTTTCTCCTTTGCTTTTCACTTCTCTTCTTTTCACAGCTATTTGTAAGGCCTCCCCAGATAGCCATTTTGCTTTTTTGCATTTCTTTTCTATGGGGATGGTCTTGATCTCTGTCTCCTGTACAATGTCACGAACCTCATTCCATAGTTCATCAGGCCCTCTATCTATCAGATCTAGGCCCTTAAATCTATTTCTCACTTCCACTGTATAATCATAAGGGATTTGATTTAGGTCATACCTGAATGGTCTAGTGGTTTTCCCTACTTTCTTCAATTTCAGTCTGAATTTGGCAATAAGGAGTTCATGGTCTGAGCCACAGTCAGCTCCTGGTCTTGTTTTTGCTGACTGTATAGAGTTTCTCCATCTTTGGCTGCAAAGAATATAATCAATCTGATTTCGGTAATCTCTAGATCCATCCATGTTGCTGCAGATACCATTATTTCATTCTTTTTATGTCTGAATATATTCCATTCTATATATATATACACCACATCTTCTTTATCCATCCATCTGTTGATGTATGTTGAGGTTGCTCTCATGTCTTGGCTATTACAAATAGTGCTGCTATGAACATTGGGGTGTGCATATCTTTTTCAATTATGGTTTTCTCTAGATATATGTCCAGGAGTAAAGTTTCTGTATCGTATTGCCTATTTTTTCAGTTTTTTTCAGGAACCTCATGCTGTTTTTCATAGTGGCTATACCAATTTACATTTCTACCAACAGTGTAGGTAGGAGGGTTCCTTTATCTCCACACTCTGCCAGCCTTTGTTATTTGTACACATTTTGATTTTGGCCATTCTGACCAGTTTGATACTTTTTCTGATACTTTATTGTAGTTTTTATTAGCATTTCTCTAATAATTAGTGATATTGAGCATAGTTTCATGTGCTTTTTGACCATAGGTATATCTTTTTTGGAGAAATGTCTTTTTAGATGTACCCATTTTTTTAATGTATTTATTTTTTATTGAAGGATAATTGCTTTAGAGAATTTTGCTGTTTTCTGTCAAACCTTAACATGAATCAGCCATATCCCCACCCTTTTGAAACTCCCTCCCATCTCCGGCCATACCACCCTGAACGCGCCCGATCTCATCTGAAATTCCTTCCCCTGTTCCTCCCCATCCCACCCCTTTAGGTTGGTCCAGAACACCTGTTTGAGTTTCCTGAGCCATAGAGAAAATTCCTGTTGGCTATCTATTTTACATATGGTAATATAAATTTCCGTGTTACTCTTTCCATGCATCTCACCCTCTCCTCCCCTCTCCATGTCCATAAGTCTATTCTCTATGTCTGTTTCTCCATCATTGCCATGTAAATTCTTCAGTACCATTTTCTAGATTCCATGTGTAAGTGTTAGAATACAGTATCTTTCTCTTTCTGACTCACTTCACTTGTTCATCCACCTCATTAGAATTGACTCAAATGAGATCCTTTTATGGCTAAGTAATATTCCATTGTGTATTTGTACCACAAGTTCTTTATCCATTCATTTGTCGATGGACATCTAGGTTGCTTCCATGTTCCAGCTATGGAAAATAGTGCTGCAGTGAACAATGGGTTGCATGTGTCTCTTTCAGTTTTGGTTTCCTCAGGGTATATGCCTAGGAGTGGGATTGCTGGGTCATATGGTGGTTTTATTCCTCGTTTTTTAAGGAATCTCCATAACATTTTCCATAATGGCTGTATAAATTTACATTCCCACCAACAGTGTAAGAGCGTTACCTTTTCTCCACACCCTCTCCAGCATTTGTTGTTTGTAGACTATTTGATGATGGCCATTCTGACTGGTATGAGGTGATATCTCCTTGTAGTTTTGCTTTCCATTTTTCTAATAATGAGCAATGTTGAGCATCTTTTCATGTGTTTGTTAACCATCTGTATGTCTTCTTTGGAGAAATGTCTGTTTAGGTCTTTTTCCCACTTTTTGATTGGGTTGTTTGTTTTTCTGGTATTGAGTTGTATATGCTGCTTATATATTTTGGAAATTAATGCTTTGTCAGTTGTTTCATCTGCTATTATTTTCTCCCATTCTAAGGGTTGTCTTTTCACCTTGCTTTTAGTTTCCTTTGCTGTGCAAAAGCTTTTAAGTTTAATCAGGTCTCACTTGTTTACTTTTGTTTTTATTTCTCTTACTCTAGGAGGTGGGTCATAGACGATCTTGCTTTGATTTATGTCATCGAGTGTTCTGCCTATGTTTTCCTCTAAGAGTTTGATAGTTTCGGATCTTACATTTAGGTCTTTAATCCATTTTGAGTTTATCTTTGTGTATGGTGTTAGGAAGTGTTCTAATTTCATTCTTTTACATGTAGCTGTTCAGTTTTCCCAGCACCATTTATTGAAGAGGCTGTCTTTGCCCCATTGTATGTTCTTGCCTCCTTTGTCAAAAATAAAGCACCCATAGGTGCATGGGTTTATTTCTGGGCTTTCTATCTTGTTCCATTGCTCTATATTTCTGTTTTTGTGCCAGTACCATACTGTCTTGATGACTGTAGCTTTGTAGTCTAACCTGAAATCAGGAAGGTTGATTCCTCCAGCTCCATTCTTCTTTCTCAAGACTGCTTTAGCTGTTTAGGGTCTTTTATTTTCATATGAATTGTGAAATTTTTTGTTCTGGTTCTGTGAAAAATGCTATTGGTAAATTGATAGGGATCGCATTGAATCTGTAGATTGCATTTGGTAGTATAGTCATTTTCACAATATTGATTCTTCCTACCCAGGAACATGGAATATCTCTCCATCTGTTTATGTCATCTTTGATTTCTTTCATCAGTGTCTTATAATTTTCTGTGTACAGTTCTTTTGTCTCCTTAGGTAGGTTTACTCCTAGATATTTAATTCTTTTGGTTGCAAATGGTGAATGGGATTGATTCCTTAATTTCTCTTGCTGATTTTTCATCATTAGTATATAGACATGCAAGTGATTTCTGTATATTGATTTTGTATCCTGCAACTTTGCTAAATTCACTGGTTAGCGCTAGTAATTTTCTGATACTATTTTAGGTTTTTCTACGTACAGTATCATGTCATCTGCAAACTGTGAGAGCTTTACTTCTTTTCCAATCTGGATTCCTTTTATTTCTTTTTCTTTTCTGATTGCTGTAACTAGGACTTTCAGAATTATGTTGAATAATAGTGGCAAAAGTGGACACCCTTGTCTTGTTCCTGATATTAGGGGGAATGCTTTCAGTTTTTCACCGTCGAGAATAATGCTTGCTGTAGGCTTATCATATATGGCCTTTACTATGTTGAGGTAGGTTCCTTCTATGCCCATTTTTTGAAGAGTTTTAATCATAAAACGGACTGCCTCCTCTGCAGAAGTTATGGCCCTATCAGAGTCTTTTTAGAGCCTCTGGTAACTGGCAATCAGAAGGCCTCTTTGGCCAGTCTTTTTCCATAGCTCTGCCTCTTCAGGCACTTAGAGGGCTCCCTTGCCTGGGGTCCTTCTCTGTTGTGCAGTGCATCAGACACATAGACGGGCCCCCTGGCTGGGGTCCTACTCTGTAGATCAGCGCATCAGACACTTAAAGGAGCACCCTGGGTGGGGTCCTTCTATGTAGTTCAGTGCGTCAGGCATTTGATGGGCCAGCCTCTCTATTGTTCAGCTGCTGATGCTGGAGTGTGGGGAGAGGCAGGCTATGGTGATGCCTCCACCCCCAAAGTGTGACTCAGTGGTACCGCCTTGCTTCCATGGCTGCCTGGCTATGCTCCACTGGCATTTCCCACCATGATCTCCCCCTTTACATCCCCTCAGTCCGTCTCTCTCAAGTCAACAGCAGCCCCCGCCCTGGGATTGCTCCACAATCTCTAAACGTCAATTCCCAGCTGCTGCCCCTTCCAGCAGACCAGCGTTCCTTTCCGGGGTATGTATGGCTGTGGCAAGGACCGTCTGATTCTCATTCCATTTAGGCTGCCACAGATCAGCTGTTTCACTCGCAGCATTAAATATTTCTCCTCTGACTCAGACAGTTGCCTTGCTGTGGGGATCGGACCCCTGCATCAGTTCCCCCACCCACTGAGGGCAGGTCCAGTCCTACTAACTCTCCTGTTTTTCCCCCTAGTTCCTTTGTCCTACTGAGTTTTGTGTGGTTCTATATATTCTTTTCCACTGGTCAGGTACTCCTGTTCACTCTCAGCTGGTGTGCTGCATGCATTTCTTTGTTTGAAGGTGTATTCCTGATATATATGTGGAGAGAGATGTACTCCACGTCCACCTACTCCTCCGCCATCTTGTTCTCTCTTAGATGTACCCATTTTTGATTGGATTATTATTATTTTTTTTTTTTTGATACTAAGCTGATTGTAGATTTTGGAGACTAATCCCTTGTTTTGCATCAATTGCAAATATTTTCTGCTATCCTGTAGGCTGTCTTTTTTTTTTTTTTTTATGGTGTCCTTTGCCATGCTAAAGCTTTGACGTTTAATTAGGTCCCATTTGTGTGGTTTTTTTTTTTTTTTTTTCCATTACTCTTGGAGATAGGCTGAAAAGGATTATTATTGCTATGGTTTATGTCAAAGAATGTTCTGCCTGTGTTTTCCTCTAGAAGTTTTATAGTATCCAGTCTTACATTTAGGTCTTTAATCTATTTTGAGTTTGTTCTTGTGTATGATGTTAGAGAATGTTCTAAAATCATTCATTTGCATATAGCTGTCCAATTTTCCCAGCACTGTTTATTGAAGAGACTGTGTTTTCTCCATTTTATGTTCTTCCTTCCTTTGTCATATATAGATTAACTGGTCATATGTGCATGGGTTTATTTCTGGGCTGTCTGTTTTCTTCATAGATTTTCTATATTTCTGTTTTTGTGCCAGTACCACACTGTTTTGATTTCTGTAGCTTTGTATTGTAATCTGAAGTCAGGAAACCTGATTCCTCTATCTCTGTTTTTTCTCAAGATTGCTTTGGCCATTCACTGTCTTCCATGTTTCCATACAAATTTAGTTTTTTGTTCGAGTTCCGTGAATAATGCCTGTGGTAATTTGATAGAAATTGCAATAAATCTGTAGATTGCCTTGGGTCATATAGTCACTTTGACAATATTGATTCTTCCAATCTAAGAATACAGTATATCTTTCCATTTGTTTTTGTCATCTTCCATTTCTTTCACCAGCATCTTATTGTTTTCTGATTACAAGTCTTTGCTTCCTTGGGTAGGTTTATTCCTAGGTATTTTATTCTTTTTGATGCCATGGTAAATCAGATTATTTCCTTATTTCTCTTTCTGACCTTTGGTTAGTGATAGGAACACAACAGATTTCTATGTATTAATTTTATATCCTCCAAGTTTACCAAATTCATTGAGTTTTAGTATCTCCAGGATTTTCTGTGTATAGTATCATGTAATCTGCAAACAATGACAGTTTTGCTACTTCTTTTCCAATTTTATTTCCTTTCATTTCTATTTCTTTTATGGCTGCTTGTATTTGTCTTATGTATTGAGGTGCTCCTATGTTGGGTGCATATATATTACAGTTATATCTTCTTGGGTTGATTCTTTGATCATTATGTAGTATCCTTCTTTCTCTCTTGTAACAATCTTTATTTTACAGTATTCATGTCAGACAAATTTTATTTTGTCTGACATGAATATTGCTACTCCAGATTTCTTTTGACTTCTACTTGCATGGAATACCTTTTTCCATCCCCTCACTTTCAGTCTGTGTGTCTCTCTAGATCTGAAATGGGTCTCTTGTAGACAGCATGTATATGGGTCTTGTTTTTGTATCCATTCAGCCTAAGTATTTTGATTGGAGCATTTAATCTTTTTACATTTAAGGTAATTAGTGATGTTTGTTTTTATTGCCATTTGTTCATTATTTTGGGTTTGTTTTTGCATTTTTTTCCCTTCCCTTGCTCTTTCAATGTCTTGTGATTGTATGACTATCTATAGTATTGTGTTTGGATTCTGTTTTCTTCATGTGTATATCTACCATAGGTTTTTGGTTTGTGGTTACTGTGAGTTTTTGGTATAGAATTCTCTGTATATATACATAATTATTTTAAGTTGCTGATCTATTAATATCAAATGCATTTTAAATATCCTGCATTTGTATGTTCCTCTCACAGGTATTAGTTTAAATATCATATTTGTGTGTGAATGATTTCCTACTTTGTGTATGTTTGCCTTTACTAGTGAGTTTTCCCATTCATATTTTCTTTGTTTCTAGTTGTGGGCTTTTCTTTTCTGCCCAAAGAAATTCTTATAGCATTCGTTATAAAGCAGATTCGGTGGTGCTGAATACTCTGAGCTTTTGCTCATCTGTAAAGCTTTTGATTTCTCCATCATATCTGAATGAAAACCTTGCTGGGTAGAGTATTCTTGGTTGTAGGTTTTCTGCTTTCATCACTTTAAATATATCATGCCACTGTCTTCTGGCCTGCAGAATTTATGCTGAAAAACCAGCTAAGAACCTTATGGGGATTCCCTTGTTTGTTTTTTGTTGCTTCATTCTTGTTGCTTTTAATATTTTCTCTTTGTCTTTAATTTTTGTCTTTTTTATTAATATGTGTCTTGGCATGTTTCTCCTTGGGTTTATCCTGTGTGGAACTCTGTGCTTCCTGGACTTGGGTGACTATTTCCTTTCCCATGTTAGAGACGTTTTCAGCTATTATCTCTTCAAATATTGTCTTTGGTCCTTTATCTCTCTTTCTCTTTCTGAGACCCCTATAATGCAAATGTAGCATTTGATGTTGTCCCAGAGGTCTCAAATTTCATTGTTTATTTTTATTCTTTATTCTGTTCCACGTCAGCAGTATTACCATTCTGTTTTCTAGCTCAGTCATCTGTTTTTCTGCCTCATTTATTCTGCTATTGATTCCTTCTAGTGTATTTTTCGTTTCTGTTATTGTATTCTTCAACTCTCATTGGTCTTTATTTTTCTAATTCTTTGTTAAAACTTCTTGTAACTTCTCTGTGCATCCATTCTTTTCCTGAGCTCTTGAATCATATTTACAATCATTACTCTGAACTCTTTCTCAGGTAAATTGCCTATCTCCACATCACTGGTTGTTCTGGGGTTTTATCTTATTCCTTCATCTGGAACATATCCTTCTGCTGGCTCATTTTCTAAACTCATGTCTATACTTCTATTTGTATTTTTATGTATGTGGAAGTTTAGGTATGTTTCTAAACCTTGGAGAAGTCTCCCTCTTTAGGGAATGTTCTTTGTGTCATCAAATGGTGAGGGACCAGCTCTGGTCCAGGGTAGGTTCTGACCTGTTTGCAGACTCAGTTATGGGACTGTTAGACTATGTTATGTTAGACTGTTAGACTAGCTATGGGACTACAGACAATGGGACTATTATTTCTTACTTCTGATTTCTGACCCCTGGTGGTTGAGTCTGGTCTAGAGGCTTGTGCAGACTTTCTGTGGGAGGGGTTGGTGACTTCTCACTGGTGGATGCAGTAGGGTCTGGTGGGCAGGGCCATGTCAAGGGGTATGTCCAGAGGTGACTGTGGGCTCAGGAAGTCTTTAGGCAGCCTGTCTGAAGGGTGCAACTGTGTTCTTACCTTTTTTTTGTTTGTCCTGAGTGGTCCCAGTACTGGAGCCTGCAGGTTATTGGGTGGGGCCAGGTCTTGGTGCTGATGTCCCTAGCAACCCATCAAGCTTCACAAAAGCCCAGTAAGGACTGACAGAGGCATGCCAAGGTTTTTCTTGTTCCTTTGCTTATTAGCATCAACTCTGACTCATAGCCATGACTTCTTCAGCTGAAGGCAAGCTTGAGTTAGTTCTGTAAAAACTATTGATGCTGTTTATACTTGGGATGAGTGACAAAAGGCCGTCTTCCCAAGGGCTTCTCACAGGCTTCTGTAACATATGTATCCTAAGGGAGGGATATATTTTGCATATAATTGATAATAATGTTTAAAAAACAAGCAGTTAATGTCTTATAGAAGAAAATTATATTCCTGCTTCAGTCACTACAGATTACCTTGAGAAAAGAAATTTGGAGATATATTTATTCTCAAGTTTTTTCTAATATGTTTCTAATTCTTATGCTATATAATAGTTCTTTTAAACATGTCCTTTGTGTTAAATTTCTTCTCTGGAAAAAAAAAATTAGATATGTTTTATTACATTTTATCATGTGATTACATCAAAGGCTAAATAAGGTCTAAATATTTTTAGAGTAATACTTCCAGTAAAATGTTGAATTGTTTTCATGCTGTTAAATGAATTAGTTAATATTTTTCCCTTGACTGAATTATAGAGAAGTCATTATTTTAAAAAGTTAAGTCTTAATGATAATAGCTGACATTTATTAAGCATTTACTATGTACCACTTTTGTAAGCAATTTTTATTAATTATCTCATTAAATCCTTATAATAACATCAAGCTATAAATATTTTCTCATGTGAAAAGGGGAATGGGAATGATATTGCTTATTTTATAAGCTTAGTTTTGAGGTTTGAAGGGTTAAAATAATGCATGATTTAGCAGATAGTAGAATTAAGTAAATTATTTTTATTAATTTTTATTAGTTTATACATGAGAAAACTAAGGCTTAAATAGTTTAATATTTTGCTAATTTGAAGTTACACAGCTAGTATGTGGTAGAGGAGCTGGAAACAAATTTGTATCTGCATGAATCTGGAAAATGAGTCCTTAGCTGATATGCTATTCCCTATCAGATCTGTTGCATGCGTACTCCCCAACTCTTAAAGTATGATATATTTATTGTACATGTTTAGACTCTTTCCTGTAAAAGGGACTTCAAACACTAGTTAGGAAGGAGCTACATTATCTTATTTAAAGATTATACCTTTCTAGACTTCTTTTCCAAATATGATGATTTGGAACTCTGGATCCTTGGAGTCTGAAGCTTGCGCTTAGCACACAGGGTGAACAGTAATATTGTACCACATTTCTGAGTCCTTAAAAAAAAATTCATCTTCATAACTGTCACCATTATTAATTGAGGTCTTCCAGTGCCTTGGAATGGATTGGGAATGAAGTATGAAAAAGATAACAAACAGTTCTTTTTATTAGCCTAAAGGAATTTTAAAAACGCATAGAAACACACTGGTTTGTGACTGATTTCCAGGTTTTATGTTTATCAAAATTTCCTAAGCAAATCACAAATGTTATAAGCCTATAGAAAATATTAAAAGTTGAATCAGTCCTTCAATGAGAGTATAATGAATTGTCATTTAACAATTTTTTCACTGGAAAGAAATGAAGTAAAATGTAATAAAGCAGCATTCTCACAGTATGCATAACTAGGAAATACACAATATTTCATATTGTGACAAATTATTATTAAGCCCCCTGGTATTCATTAGAATAACTATTAATGGTAATGAAATTGTATGGTGTTTATGTAGATATTATATGTAACTCCAGGAATTTTATTATAATCAAATATGATTATATTTGTTGCTATTTGAGACAGGTACGTGGAGTTCGCAATTTCTACATGCTGAAGCCTTGAGCATTTCAGATCAACCATTTTTTTCTTATTATTATCATTATTAAAGAAAACATCTTAAAAACTTTTATTCTTTGAAAATACATTAAGTGTAATATTATGTAACTTGGGGAGGAGTATTTTCTGTTTCTACTAATTATACACTTTACTTTTTATGAAAAGAGAAGAGATGGGCAAAGATAAAGCTGCTTGCATGACTTGGTTCTTGGGCTCTCTGCAGCACCTAAGCTGGGCCCTGTTCTCTCATCCCTCATTTCCTGCCCACTTGCAAAGTGACAGAGTTAGGAAATGCTAACCGTTTGGACTGCTCCTCATGTCCTGTTTGCTCTGAGAGGTCTATTTTGTAATTCAAGGCCTGATGATACCACCAAACTCTCTGCAAAGCTGACTGGCACAGCAAAATCAGGCTTTTAGGTTTTGTAGCAATTCTCATGGGCTTCCCTGGTGGCTCAGACAGTAGAGATCTGCCTGCAGTGACCTAGATTTGATCCCTGGATCAGGAAGATACCCTGGAGAAGGGAATGGCTACCCACTCCAGTATTCTTTTCTGGAGAATCCCATGGACAGAGGAGCGATTCTCATGCCTCTGATAAAACACAGTCACTTACATGTTCTAAGTGTTGGCTAATGTAGATGATACCTTATTAGACTGAGAGTTCACTTGAGCTCAGAGATTTCAAAAGCATATAGAATGGAATTTCATGTATAGTAAGTACTCTATAAATGTTTATTATTATTATTATTTTTATTTCTAATAGTACCTGGTTCAGTCAGTTCTGGTGAACTGAACTGAATATATTGCTTAGCTAGTATGTGTTAGGCATTGTCTTAGTGGTTTTTAACATAAATCAACTCACTGAATTTTTATCACAACACTTTGATTGTGGTCAAGATTTTTTTTAATCTTCACAATTAAATACAAAGAAAAAATATTAAAAGCAGCAAGGCAAAAGCAAAAAGCAACATACAAGGGAATCCCCATAAGGCTATCAGCTGATTTTTCAGTAGAGACTCTGAACAACAGAAGGGAGTGGCAGGATATATTTAAAGTGATGAAAAGGAAAAACCTACAACCAAGATTACTGTACCCAGCAAGAATCTCATTCAGATTCAATGGAGAAATCAAAAGCTTTACAAATAAGCCAAAACTAAGAGAGTTCAGCACCACCAAACCAGCTTTATGATAAATGCTAAAGGAGTTTCTCTAGGCAAGAAACACAAGAGAAGAAAAAGAACCACAAAAACAAACTCAAAACAAGAAAATGATAATAGGAACATGCATATTGATAATTACCTTAAATGAAGATGAATTAAATGCTCCAACCAAAAGACACAGACTATCTGGATGGATCAAAAATAAGACCTGTGTATATGCTGCCTACAAGAGACCCACTTCAGAGCTAGGGAAACCTGCAGTCTGGATAGTCCTATGTAGGGCTCAGGAATTTTACTCCCGTGGTTGAGCTTCTGTGATGTAATTTTTTTCCAGTTTGTGATTTGCCCACCCGCTATTTATGGGATTTGATTTTATCATAACTGCACCCCTCCTACCATCTCATTGTGGCTTCTTCTTTGTCTTTGGACACAGGATATAGTTTTTAGTAGGTCCCAGCATTTTTTTATCTATAGTTTTTCAGTAGTTGTGTTTTGGGGGCTTTTGTAAGAAGAGGTGAACTCAAGTCCTTGTATGCCTCCAGCCTGTCATAGTCCCTGTTACATCCTCTGTCTTCCTGCAGTAGCTGGGGGATGAGCCGGGGAGATGGAGTGCAAGCCAAGGGTGCTGCAGGTTGGTGCGGTGCCGGGCGGGTGGGGAGTGCAGCAAGGGAAGGAACTTGGAGCTCTTTGGGGCTGGGAGTCAGCAGCCGGCCTCGAGGGTGAGTGGCACTGTGACAGGTGGATGCAGGGGGCCAAAGCAGGAAACCAGGGGCTTTCCAGCCCTGCAGGCAACACAGCTGGCAGAGGAACAGCTGGGCTGGTAGGCAGTTGTGATTTTGGTGTTTTTTGTAAAAAGAGGTGAACTCACTTCTACTCCACCATTTTATCTCTGGACTTTTATGTGTGTGTTTAAATTTCCTTTTTTACACAAAAAGTAACATACAGTGTGAACTCTTCTGCATTTTGCTTTTTTCACTTTAACTGCATACACTAAAAACCACTGTATATTGCTTCATAGAATATCATTAGTATTTTTTAACCTGTATAAAACTTTATTGTATGGCCTGTACTTTTGTATTTTGACTGTTTCTAATATTTGTAATTACAAATAATGCTGAAGTAAATAATTTTGTATATATTGTGTCTTGAGCAGTTTTCTGGATTAAAGGATAAGTGGATGTGTAGATTACTTAGATATTGTCAAGTTCCCTTCCATAGGATTTGTTCCATTTTTCATGTTTACCAGCAATGTATAAAAGTGTCTGTTTCCACACACTCATCAACACTTTACTTACGTGCTTTAGAAATTTTCCAGTGAGATAGGTGAGAAATAGTATGTCAGTATAGTTTTAATTTGTGTTTTAAAAAAAATTATGAGTAAAGTTGATCATCTTTTCGTATGTCTGAGGGCCGTTTTAGTGTCTTGTGAATTATCTTTATATCATTTGCCCATTTTTCTATAATACTTTTGGCCTTTTTTACCCTATATTTGTTAAAGTATTTTATATAGTAGATATATTAGCCTTTTGCTGTGATATATGTTGCAAATATTTTTCTCCCGATATACTATTTTTCTCTTGACTTTTAGTGATTTTGCCATCCAGAGTTTTTATTTTAAAATTTTTATATTGTTTAACTTGTCACTTTTTTTCCTTATTGCATCTGGTATTTGTCTCATAGCAGAAAGCCTTTCTTTATACACAGGTTATAGATAAAATCATCTATGTTTTCTTCTCATATTTGCATGGTTTAATTTTAGATCTCTAATCAATTTGGCATTTGTTTTGTGTGGTATACATTGGATTTTATCTTTTTTTCCAAATAGTTATTCAATTGTCCTAGTACCATGTACTTAAAAGTCTATTTTTGTCCCAGAGTTTTGAGATATCAGTTTTATCATACACTACATTCCCATATGAACTCAGGTCTATTTCTGGGCTTTCTGTTCTATTCCATTGCTTGGTCTTTCCATTCATATGCCAGTGGTTTATTTAAAGAGGCTTTGTAGTATGTTTCAGTATTTGTTGGGACTAGTTCTTCTCTTAGATCTTTTTATTTCATTGTTTCTCACCTATTTTTGAAAGTTAATTTCAGATATATATTTCAGTTTCAGCCTATCTAGTTCTAGAAAAAAAAATGGTGTTTTTATTGACAGCATACTGCATTTGTAAATAAACTTGGTTTTGCATCTAAATTCAGTTTCAGGTAGCTACTATAGTGTTCCAAAATGGTAATGCCAAAGCAGTATCATTTTGTTGAAGAGTATCCCTCAGAATTGTTAGTGTTCTTAGATTGAAGTGTTACACTTTTGGAAACAAATTATTATTATCATTTATAATGTGGGGCTAATTTTATATGGGTTTCAGTTTCCTGAAACTTTTCCTAGGCCCATCTGTGCAATTTCTCATGAAATCCATTTTTAGCAAGATCCTGCTAACTAAAAGATCCCCACCCTCTATATCTGATCACTCTCAACAACTGATTAGAGTTCTCATTCTCTACCATCCTCCTGGTGACACCTGATCACCTTGTCTTGTCGTCAGCAAAGAATCCTGTTAGGTGGCTTTAGCCATATTACGCTTTACCTCTGACATTTCCTCATTAGTAATTTTCTATTCACTGATCCATATCTTACTCCTTGGATATAAACTCCCAATTTCTCATGCTGTATAGTGAAATAAGACCAGTTCTGTACTGAGGTCTCTTTCCTCCTATTTCAGTAATTCTGAATAAAATCTGTTTTTATTACTTCCACTACTGTTCAGCTCAGGTTTTTTTTTGACAACATACATTAAAGCACATAAACTTTTCCAGGAATCTTCATTTTACCAAGGTACCTATGTTCTTAGAATACAGATCTTCCTGAACCAATGATGGGGGTGTATCCCAATAAATCCATTACAAGTTGAAAATATCATTAAGTCAAAAATGTATTTAATGCATCTAACCTACTGAACATCATAGCTTAGCCTAGCCTACCTTAAACATGCTCAGAATAATTACATTAGCCTGAAAAATGGAAGTCATTCAGTTGTGCCTGACTCTTTACAACCCCGTAGACTGTAGCCTGCCAGGCTCCTCTGTTCATGGAATTCTTCAGGCCTGAATACTGGAGTAGGTAGCTGTTCCCTTCTCCAGAATCTTCCCAATCCAGGGATTGAACCCAGGTCTCTCGCACTGCAGGCAAATTCTTTGCATCAGCCTACAACCAGGCAAAATTATCTAACACAAGGTGTTGGAAGTGAAAGTGCTAGTTGCTCAGTCATGTCTGATACTTTGCAACCCCGTGGACTATAGCTTGTCAGGCTTCTCTGTCCATGGGATTCTCCAGGCAAGAATATAGGAGTGGGTTGTCATGCTCTTCTCTAGGGGATCTTCCCGACCCAGAGATCGAACCCAGGTCCCCTGCATTGTGGACAGATTCTTTTACCATTTGAGCTACCTGGGAAGACCAACACAAGGTGTTAGTGTTGAGTAATTCATGTCATGCATTTAATACTGTGCAGACAGTGAAAGACAGAGTTATGTGCTTTGATTACCCTTGTAATCATGTGGCTGCCTGGGAGATGCTACTGTGCAGTGTCATGAGAGAGTATTTTACCACACACTGGTAGCCTTGGAAAAGATAAAACTTCAAAACTCACCGTATAATTGCTACTGAACGTGTATCACTTTTGTACCATCATAAAGACAAAAACCATAAGCTGAACCATTGTAGTCAAGGATGGTATTAACACTGTGTGATTTTTTGTAGCCTTGAAGATAGCTGAAAGCTCTCTTAAAAGTCATACCTATTTACTTATATGTGACCCAGAGATGATACTTTGAAAAAGCTTTTTAACTGATAAAATCATTGAATTAAAAAATGTTCATGAGGAGGCAGTTCAGGGTAGCAGCCTAAGAAGATCTTGACCTTGCCTCTGCTTCTGGATAAAAAAAACCTGTACCTGCCTGTGGAATAATTTCCTCTGAAAAAGCCCTGAAAGCTAGAGGAATAGTAGCTCCATAGCAGAGGGTAAAAGGGGTACATTGAGGCAGAAGAGGCAGAGATAGTCTTGCCAAAATATGAACCCAGGTGCAGCAACCCACATTTGGGAGGGATATAAAAACTCTGGAGCTTTTTCCCATGGAGCGAGGGGTTTGTGCCCCACATTAAGGTCACAGAGCTGGAGAGATGGGGCACCAAAACACCTTGCCTGGGAAGCCACTGGGGGGTGTGTCCAGGAGAACCATAGAATGGGGAGTGGAGAACCTGCTCTCAGGGCTTGCATGCAGGCTCAGAGACCCCAGTGCAAAAGCATCAGTTTGAAAAGTGCTTAAACCACATGTGAATACTAATCTTAAAGCGTCTCCTGGAAAGGCAGGAGTCTGCTGGGACTCTCTCCACTGCACTTGTTGAGTTCATGCAGCCCACACTGAAGATGCCCCTAGACCACCTGGCTTGGTGGCCAGGGGTGTGGGGTTGTACTTCTGGGCCCTAGGGACTATGTTGTTCACAAGGTCACTCCTTCAAGTCTGGGAGAAGTAGCTGTTTTGCCTAGCTCATGGAAACAAACACAAAGAGTTAGGCAAAATGAAGAGACAGAGGAATATGTTCCAAGTGAAAGAATAAGACAAAAACCTCAGAAAAAGATCTTAATGAACTGGAGATATCAGGAATCTACCTGATAACAGAGTTCAAAGTAATGACTGAAAAGATACTCACCGAATTCAAGAAAAGAATAGATGAACACAGTGAGAACTTCAACAAAGAGGTAGAAAACATAAAGTCCATAAGAACATACCAAACAGAAATGGCAGAATTGAACATAATATTTGAACTGGAAAAAAAATGCACTAGAGAGATTCAACAGCAGACTGGATAAAGCAGAAGAGCAGATCAGCAAATTGAAAGACAAAGCAATGGGACTCACCCAGAAAGAGCATGTGTGTGTACATACACACACACACACGCACACATGCACGCACATGCACATACCTTCTGGGGCAACATCAAGTGGAATAACATTTGTATTATATGGGTCCCTGAAGGAGAAGAGAGAGGGAAAGGAGCAGAAAACTTGCTTGAAGAAATATGACAAAACACTCCAAATCTAGAGAAGAAAACAGACATCAAGGTCCAAGAAGCCCAGAGAATTCCAAATAAGATGAACCTAAAGAATTCCACAGTAAGACACAATATAATTAAAATATCAAAAGTTAAAGTGTCTTAAAATCAGCAAGAAAACAATTTTTAACATACAAGGGAAACTGCACAAGTCTATCAGCATATTTTCAACAGAAACTTTGCAGCTAGAAGGGTATAACTGCAAAGCTATGGTAATTAAAATAGTATAGTGTTGACGTAACAAAAGACACATAAATCAGTGGGACAGAATAGAGAGCCTAGAAGTAAACCCACTCATAATATGGTCAATTAATTTATGACAAAGGAGGCAAGAATATGCAGTGGGGAAGGGACAGTCTCTTTAATAAATGGTGTTGAGCAACTCGGACAGCTACACACCAAAGAATGAAACTGGATCACCATTTATACCATATACAAATATTTACTCAAAATGGAGTAAAGATTTGAAAGGAAGACCTGAAACTATAAGTATCCTAGAAGAAAACATATGCAATAAGCTCCTGGACATTGGTCTTAGTGATTGGTTTTTTTTTGTTTTTTTTTTTTTTTTGGATCTGACTCCAAAGGCAAGGGCAACAAAAACAAAAATAGATAGGGCTACATCAAAAAAACAAGTTTCTGTACAGTGAAGGAAACCATCAACAAATACAAAGACAGCCTACTGAATGGGAGAAGATATTTGCAAGTCATATATTCAATAAGGGGTTAATATCCAAAATATATAAGGAACTCACACTACTTTATAACAACAGCAGCAACAAAAACCACTCGGATTAAAAAATGGGCAGAGTATCTGAATAGACTTTTATTTTTTTTAAAGATGACATTAACCTCCAATTAAAATAAATAAATTTATATTAAAATAAAAAAATAAAGAAGACATACAGAGGGCCAAAAGACATGTGAGAAGATGCTCAAGATCATTAATAATCAGGAAAATGCAAATCAAAACAATGAGATATCACTTCATGCCCACCAGAATGGCTATTGTCAAAGAACTCTCCTGCAACACTCATCCACTGTTAGTGGGACTGTAAGTGTTACCACCACTGTGGGCAACAGTGTGAAGGTACCTCAAAAATCAAGAATGGAACTGTCACATGAACTAGTAACTCCATTTCTGGATATCTAGCCAAAGAAAACAAAGACAGTCATTTGAAAAGGTGTATGCCCCCTCCCCGTGTTCATTGTGGCATTATTTATAATAGTTAAGTTTGGAAACATCCTAAGTATCCATTTATGAATGTATGGATAAAGAAGATATGGTACATATATATGATAGAATACCACTCAGTCATACAAACAGAATGAAATCTAGCCATTTGCAAAAGCATGGATGGACCTTGAGGGTATTGTGCTGTGTGATTTACTTATATGTGGAATCTTAGAAGTCAAACAAAACCAAACGTAGATTCATAGACACAAAGAACAGGTTGGTAACATTTTATTAACTCTGTCTGCTAAATATGAAAACTAAACATATTGCAGTTAATATTTCACAGTATATGCAAATGTTGCATCTCTGTGTTCTAGACATGAAACTATAAAATTTCATGCTATAGTTAAATGAAAATTTTAAGTTTATAAAATCATTCTCTAACATTTTCATATTTTCATGGCTTGTGAAGGATTAAATGTACGGTTACTTCATCAAATTGGATTTTCATCGAGTTAGTCATATTTCAATGCTAATTATTTAAATTAATTCTTGGTCAAGTTTTAAGCAGAACAAGGGAATAAAAAAAACTTTCCTGAAGCCAGTAACATGTACTTCTTTCAGTCTGGGTTTTGTACTGGGGAAAGTGGTATAGTGACCAGAGTAAATAAAAATTTATTTTATCAGGATTATTATAAAAGTCTAGTAAAAGTAAATGGATGATATATTTCATTGAATTTTCTTGCTTCTCTTCCTGTTTCTTCTGGCTCTTTCTGTGTAGTCTTAACTCCTTTATTATTTAAATATGAAATATTGAGGTGATTACTCCTGGCAGCAGGTGATTCTTTCTGCTAATTGCTGCTCAGTCCATTTCAGTTATTGGAAATAACTGGAAATACGTCACACTGGTGGGCTGCATGTGTATTCACAAGTTACTGAGCTTGTTTGTTACTTTAAGTAGATTATAGTATTTAGATTGTTTTCACTGGTATGTGTAAAGATGCGCATCAGTAAGCTTTGTTTGATAATAAAGTGAAATTGATGCATTTTCATATATATCACCGAATATAAAATATTATCAACTCTGAGTGCTGCTGGGAAGTTGTCAGATCTTATGTGTGAAAGGTTTTTACCATCACCGTTACACATTAACTGGGCAAAGTTTAATATTAATAGCTCCTGAGAATTGTGGCTTTATTGCCTGTGTGGGGATTTTGTTTGCAACAGTTTGGTTGCTTTTCTGGGTACAGTGGTTGTGAGTATGGGCAAGACTGTGACAGGGTTCTGGGCTCTTAACTTTGATGAACACCATGACATTTCCATCATGCTCCACTCAAAACAGCACAGATGTGAGTCTGGGAGTGGCATCCCCACTGCTCTCATGAGCCTTTGTTTGGAGAACACCCTGATTAACCCCCACCCTTCATGGTTCATTGACTCACTGATAGATCAAGTTTAAACTAGCACATATTAGCACATTTGCTACTAACAGAGGAACAGTTGGCCATTCTGTTTTACATCGCTGGTTCATTGAAAACTGGCATGCTCAAAAGGTCTACCAACTATGAATTCAGAGTTTACCAAAGGATTGAGAACCAAGTCAGTTGCATATTAATTTTGAATCATATCTATATTTTAATCTTAGATTATCTTTTGGGGGGATGCTTATTATTGTAAAGATTATGAATAAATGATTTATCGCTTTCAGATTCATTTTTTCAAGGAGTTCAGGGGATTTACGTGTCTCAATACAGCTTTCAGAGTAAGCAGTTTGTCATAATTGAGTGAAAGAAGAGCAAGGTTGTGACTGTCTGATGCTTCCCATCATCTCATTCTAAAAATGTCTTCTGTAGAGTTCTTTGCAGCCAATAAGTTACAGAAATTTTTGCAGTGAACTATATTTCTGTACATAGGGCTTCCTAGATGGCTCAGTGATAAACTGCCGGCCAGTGCAGGAGATGTGAGTTTGATCCCTGGGTGGGAGCAATCCCCTGGAGAAGGAAATGGCAACCCAGGCCAGTATTCTTGCCTAGAGAATCCCATGGACAGAGGAACCTGGCGGGTCTTCATGGCGGGGGGGAGCAGGTTCATGGGGTTGCAAAGAGCTGGACACAACTGAGCGACTGAGCACAGTAGCACACACATACTGATGTTTCTGTATCACGTGAAAATGTTTACTGATCTCTTGTTTGGGCAAGAGATCCAGAATGCATGTCTATTTTCTCACAAACACATTTTAAAATCGTCTCCTTTGTCTTTATTTGTTGTTACTGCTGTTATCAATAAATCAATCACATTTCATAGAACAGAGACCTTCTTCCTCTTTCCTACCTTCTTAACCTAGTCTTCAAAGTCTCCAATTTCTTTCCTTACTGTGCTTTTTATGGAAGATAGATTTACCAGATCATTTGGCAATGTCAGCTGGTGAATGCTTTCTTGGCTTCATTGTTAACACACTGGTGCCATCCTTGGCTTCCTGCTTCTTTGCTTTGTCCTTTCTCTTGTGAGATGCTAGAGCACAAGTGCTCTGCTGTGCTGAGGATGGCACTCCCAGTCTAAGCCTAAGATGGAACAACTGATATTGTTTTCAAAACTGGCTAGTGCCATGGGGACTAAAGGCAGTTTCTTCCTGGCCTGATTTCTGATCATTTAATAACTGATGAGTTGTTTTAGAAGGCAAACTGATTAATTTTCAGTTCTAAGCAAAAGGGTTAAGTATTTGTTTTCATTATTGTTATAGATTTAATTTAGAAAAGATTTTACCTGGTTCTTAAATATAATTCTTCTGCTGGGTTTAAGTTCATATATATAGGAAGTAAATATGAGATAGGGATTGAATTATTTTTAAAAAGCTTAACAGCAATAGGAGGTTGTTAGATTTTTCATGCTAAATGTTTCTTTCAAAGGATATAAGTGTCCATTGCAAAACCTACTTCTGATAAATCTTCAGTTCTCAGTGAAGTATTTGTCTCAGTCTTTTATTTTAGGAATTAATATAAGTGGTTACATTGCTGAACTTATTTTATATCACAGCAATTTTAAAAGAAAGGCTTTTTGCTTGCATGATTGTTTTTTGCAGTGTTGATCTTTTCTTTAATACAATTGGAATTACAGTTTTATAATTTATTTTTAGCTTTTGGTTTATTTTTTAAAAGAATACACACACACACACACACAAACACACACACACACAATATGGCATCTATTGTGTGCCAGATACTATTCCAAGGGCTAGTAATATAGCAAAGCACAGAACCACGAAGTCTTTGAACTCAAGTAGCTTATTATTAACTATTATCAAGTAGCTTATTATAACACTGGGCTTCCCCAGTGGTAAAGAATCTGCCTGCAATACAGGAGATGCAGGAGACTCGGATTCAGTCCCTGAGTTGAAAAGATCCCCTGAAGGAGAAAATGGCAAACCACTCCAGTATTCTTGCCTTAAAAATTCCATGGACAGAGAAACCTGGCAGGCTACAGTCCATAGGGTTGCAGTGTCAGACATGGCTAAGCGCCTGAACACACACACACAACTTATTTTAGTGTTAGTGGAGTGTCTTAGTCTGTTTGGGATGGTATAACAAAGTACCATAGAGAGGGTGGCTTATAAATAACAGAAATTTACTTCTCACAATATTGGAGGCCTGAAGTCTGAGCTCAGGGTGCCAGCATATTCAGGGTCTGGTGAGAGCTCTCGTGTCTTCACAGGGCAGAAAGAAAGCTGGAGCCCTCTGGGGTCTCTTTTATAAAAGCACTGATCCCATTCATAAGGGCTCAATCCTTATCACCTAATTACCTCCCAAAGGCCTCACATCCTAATACTTCACATTGGGGATTAGGATATCAACATATAAATTTTGGGGGGACCCAAATAAGTAATTCCTAAGAAGAAGGAATTGAAAAAATCAAATAAGTGTATTTCTGTGATGTCAAATGGGATGAAAGTAGTTGCAATACAATATTGTAAAGTTTAAAAATAAAATAAAATTTATAAGAATTTATTTGTAAATTAAAAACATATAGTAAAATATTTTCTTCATAAAAATATTGTGTAAATAAAAAAATATATATATATAAAAAGTAGTTGCTGTTGCACACAGGTGGTTAAGGGAGACTTCATGGGCTATGAAGTTTTGGAAGAAAGCTGAAAGTCATGGGAGCCATTTGGATATAGAAGTAATTCTAAGCAGAGGAAATAGTAAGGGCAAAATGCTGAGCAAGAATGTCATTTGCAGAGTAGAGTCGGGGAGCAGAGTAATTGGAAATGAAGTCACAGAGGTGGCTGGAGGTAATGCATGAAGAACCTTGTAAGGTTTGTATGGTTTTCGACTTTTCTCCTTAGAAAAATAGGGGCCATCTGGGAGTTTTAAGCAGAGGAGTGACATGATCTGACTTACTTTCAAAATATATATTCTGGCTGCCAAGTAGATAGTAGATTGTGTGAGTGGGTGAAAGGATTGCAGCAGGAGACCAGTTAAGTAGGAATTGGTGTAATCCAGGCAAGAGATGATGGCTTAAATCAGGTTAGGGGCGGGAGAAGTGGTTTGAAGTGGTCAGCCTTTTGATTTATTTTTGAAGATAGAGCCGGCTGGAGTTACTGACTTGGTGGATACTGAAAAAAGTTGAAGATGATGCTAAGATCTACTTTTTACTCTTATGAAAAAATGTCTAACAGGTGCGTGTTATGATGTTTTTATATTTTCTATATTTTTGTTACCTGGATTCTGTACTTAACATTTTCCTATAGTGGCTTCCAACGTTTTATTCTGTCAGGTTTTTTTTTATTTTTGTTTTCTATTGGAGCATAGTTTTTTCTTTTTAATTGGTGTGTAGTCGCTTTACCATGTTGTATTTGTTTCTGCTGTATTGCAGAGTGAATCCGGTATATATATATATGCATCTGCTCCTTTTTGGATTTTCCATTTAGGTCACCACAGAGCATTGAGTAGAGTGCCCTGTGCTAAACAGTAGGTTCTCATTAGCTATCTATTTAATACATAGTAGTGTATATCTGGAGAAGGCAATGGCACCCCACTCCAGTACTCTTGCCTGGAAAATCCCATGGATGGAGGAGCCTGGTAGGCTGCAGTCCATGGGGTCGCTAAGAGTCGGACACGGCTGAGCGACTTCACTTTCACGCATTGGAGAAGGAAATGGCACCCCACTCCAGTACTCTTGCCTGGAAAATCCCATGGATGGAGGAGCCTGGTAGGCTGCCGTCTACGGGGTCGCACAGAGTCGGACACGAGTGAAGCGACTTAGCAGCAACAGCAGTGTATGTATGTCAATCCCAATCTCCCTGTCCATTCCCCTCTCTCACTTCCCCACCTTGGTATCCATTCATTTATTTTCTACGACTGTCTATGTGTTTTAAAGTAAATTATAAATATCATGGGTAATTTTGATTGTTGTTCATTTGCCAAGTCGTGTCTGACTGGGTTTTCCTAATTTGCTGACATATTGAATGCAGGACTTTAGTGGCATCATCTTTTAGGATTTTACATAGCCCTGCTGGAATTCCATCACCTCCACTGCCTTTATTGGCAGCAGTGCTTCGTAAGGTCCGTTTGATTTCATGCTCCAGAATGTCTGACTTGGGATGGGAGGTGCCACCATCATGGTTATCCAGATCACTGAGATCTTTTGTGTACAGTTCTTCCATGGTAATTACATGGGGGGTATTTCCCCCAGAGTTCAGTAAGCATCTCTAACAAAAATTCTAGAAATAGCAAAATATCATTATCCTACCAAATGAATGAGCAATAGTTGTGTTTATTATCATCTAATGCTCATTGGAAAAGACCCTGATGCTGGGAAAGATTGAGGGCATGAGGAGAAGGGGACGACAGAGGATGAGATGGCTGGATGGCATCATCGACTCGAAGGACATGGGTTTGGGTGAACTCCGGGAGTTGGTGATGGACAGGGAGGCCTGGTGTGCTACAGTTCATGGGGTCGCAAAGAATCAGACATGACTGCAACTGAACTGAACTGAACTGAAATTCCTGGTTCACGTTGAAATTTCCGCCACTTTCCAAAATGCCTTTTATAGCTGATTTGTACCAATCAGTGTCCAATCTATTAAATACATTTAAACTGTAACACTACAACATGCCCTTCCTCATCTTTTTTATTCTCTTAGAAACTCTTAGCCCATTTAAATACAGGTGATTGGTCCTTATTCTCAGAAATTCTGGTTCAGTGGTTCTGGTGTGGGCCTTTCTAATGAGCTGTTGCGGGATGCCGGGCTGTCATTTTGGAGATCACAGACTTTGAGTAGTACTGCTAGGCCCCATCTGATTGTTTTGGGGGGCATCATTTAACTTGTTCTTTTATTCCCTGTATTTACTATAATCTGGATTTTCAATCTAAAGACTTAACTAGATTTATGTTGTAAATTTGGGGCAAGAATACTTCATAAATGAAATGTGTACTTCATATTTTATCATCTCGGGTGGTACATAATGTCTGTACATATTAATGAGGCCAAGGTGACTTCCCAAGGCTAAGATTGATCCCTGAATCAAGGAGGTGAAAGCTTGATCCTTCTGTTGTAAGTCTCTATTTGAAACTAGTGGATAATTTGTTGAGTGATACTCAGGGACCAAGGGAATGTCTAGTCTTCAAGTAAGTGTTTCATCTAATGATTTTAACATGTGTTGATTATCCTTGCCTGAACTGATTATTTAACTAGGAGTAGATCATAGAGATTTTCTAATTAAATCATTCTTCCTAAATGAATGCTATTCTTTTTTAAAAACGATGTTGCTTCTCCCAGCTGGTACTATTTGGTTAATGGGAAGTATAGTGCGTATTGGGCTTCCCGAGTAGCTCAACTGGTGAATGAACTGCCTGCAATGCAGGAGACCTCAGTTTGATTCCTGGATTGGGAAGTTCTCCTGGAGAAGGGATAGGCTACCCACTCCAGTATTCTTGGGCTTCCCTGGTAGCTCAGATGGTAAAGAATCCGCCTGTAATGCAGGAGACCTGGGTTGGGAAAATCCACTGGAGGAGGACATGGCAACCCACTCCAGGATTCTTGCCTGGAGAACCCCCACGGACAGAGGAGCCTGGTGGGCCGCAGTTCATGGGGTCGCACAGAGTCGGACACAACTGAGCGACTAAGCACAACACAGCACAGCACGTAGTGCGTGTTAGAAAGGTGGGATAAATCCTTAAGTAGTTATTCAAAGTAAAGTGAAGTTTCTGACTGGAGCAAGAGGAAGGATGAAGTTGTCATTTAGTCAGAAGGTGAAGATGGTGGGTGGAAAGACCAGGTTTGATGGGGGAAAAGCAGAATTTTAGTTTTGAAAGCGTTAACCTTGAGATGTCTAGTAAACGTTTGTATTGATCAAAGTTCGGTTAATTCAAAACAAAAATACTCTAGCTATTTTAAATAGAAAGCTGTTTTGTACAGATAATGTTATTAAAAGGCTAGAGGAGAAGGTTCTAGTGCATCAACTATACTGGTGGCCTACAGCTGCTGCTGCTTTGCTTTCCTCATTCCTCCTCCACCCCACATATTTGGTCTCGTGAGATGTTTGCTCTGACCAGTTGACTAAGGGAAATAAATGTTCAGAGACAGCTCTGCATGGTATGATAGACGTGACCTCCTGAAGTGTTACAGCCCCACCTGAAAGTGTTCTTAAAAGACAGTAGGGAAGGGAGATCCTTCTGGTGGTCAGAACTTTGGTTGATATAAGTTGTTATGGAGTGATGGCCAGAGAGATTAACATGTCTCAATGCATGATCAGTGGTTAAGAGCTTGGCCAAATAGTTGGAAGTTAAAATTTGCAAGGTTGGTGACAGATGTATAAAGCAAAAGTATATGAATGACTTTCACAGAATAAAAACAGATATGAGATTTATGTTTTATATAAATACTTTACCAAGGAAAATTTATTCTAGAGGAGGAAATAACCAGATAGGCAAGATGCTCCATTCTATAGATGTTTGTCAGCATCTTTTCAGAGCACATCTAGGCTTGCACAATGAACATAGAAACAAAGTGGCCTTAAGGCAGGAAGGGGAAAAATATAGGGATTTAGCAATAAGCATGTATATTCACTAAGGCTGAGTTGATTATCACCATTTTGTTGAGTACTCTACTTGCAGACAGATCAGCCTTGAGCCCTGGGCATTCCAGAGCAACCAGTCAACCACTCGATGGGAGACTGATACATTGAATCCTCTCTTTTGTGAAAGGTCAGTGTCTTGGCCTCATTGCTACCAGTGCTTACATTTTGTATGGATTTGGATTTATTGTCCACCATGCTTCTGCCAGGACTACCATTGATGACTCTCCTAAATACCTTGTTCAGTGATTTATACCTTATACAATACTGCTTTTGATCACGGGACTCATTCGCATCAAGAAAAGTAAGTCAATTGGCTAAACAGTATGGGATTCACTAGTCTTACCACATTTCCTATTTTATTATATTGTCTTCCACTTGGGAGACTAAATCTTGCAATAGTAAAGCAGTTTTTAGTTCCATAAACAGAATACCTAGGTCTGTGGACCAGTGTGTGAGCGAAGGTAAGTGCCATCTCTCTTCTTCACCTTGTTTCCCACTGATAGTATTTTTTGCTTCCAGTCTCTATGACTTTGAACTCTGCTGATTCAGAGTTTTTAGTTTAGAAGCATACTTCCATATGGGAAAATGATAATGGTTCAATTGAACTGGACATTAAAACTACCTGGTCACATTATTGAACCATATGACTGAACCAGCAAATGAAAAAATAATAATAATGCAGTTGCTTTGCTGGCAAAGGTGATCAGTTCCAATGATCAGGGGAGATAGTGTTGTTTCTGCTACTCAGTAGGAGGAGCACATCTGGAAACTGGCAGGCAACCTGGACTGCCACTTAGGACCAGGATGAAGTGAATAAACACATAGTCCAGGAAAATAAAAATGGCCAAACTGACTCCAGGAGGTATAGAAAATGTAAACAGATGAATTACAACCAAAAAAGTAGAAATTTTTTTGTTACTTCTAAAAAAAACAAAAACAAAAAAACCCCACCAACTCTGACATTTTCAGATGAATGTGCACCATACCTTTAAGAAACAAGAAACTTCAATATTATTTAAATTAAACAAGAAACTTCAATATTATTTCCTGGAGCACAGGAAAAGAATGAAAACTCCCAGATTTTATTTATAGAGCTTGCATGGAATTAATACCAACATCTGACAATGAAGTCCAAAACAGGAAAAATATAGATTGCTTTTACTTATGAGTGTCAAGCAACCCTTAATAAAATAAGGAGAGATGGCTATGTTATGAGTGTGATAAATATGTGTGCTTAATTGCTCAGTTGTGTCCGACTCTTTGCGACCCCATGGACTGTAGCCCGCCAGACTCCTCTGTCCCTGGCATTCTCTAGGCAAGAACACTGGAGTGGGTTGCCATGTTCTCCTCTCAGGGATCCTCCCCATCCAGGGATCGAGCCCAGGTCTCCTTCATTACAGGTGGATTCTTTACCATCTGAGCCATATACATCTCATTTTATTTTAAATTAATTTATTTTAATTGAAGGATAATTACTTTACAATATTTTGATGATTTTTGCCATGCATCAGCATGAATCAGCTATAGCTATACATGTGTCCCATCCATCCTGAGCCCTATCCTATCTCCCTCCCCATCTTATCCCTCCAGGTTATCACAGAACACTGGTTTTGGGTGCCTTGCATCATACATCAAACTCACGCTGGTTATCTATTTTACATATGGTAATGTATAGGTTTCAATGCTATTCACTCAAATCATCCCACCCTCGCCTTCTCCCACAGAGTCCAAAAGTCTGTTCTTTACATCTGTGTCTCCTTTGCTGCCCTGCATGTAGGATCAGTTACCATCTTTCCAAATTCTATGTATATGCGTTAATATATAGCATTTGTCTTTCTGAGTTACTTTACTCTGTATAATAGGCTCCAGTTTCAGCCACCTCATTAGAACTGATTCAAATATATTCTTTTTAATGGCTGAGTAATACTCCATTGTGTATATGTACCACAGCTTTCTTATCCATTCGTCTGCTGATGGACATCTAGGTTGCTTCCATATCCTGGCTATTATAAACAGTGCTGTAATGAACTTTGGTATACATGTGTCTCTTTCAATTCTAGTTTCCTTGGTGTGTATGCCCAGCAGTGGAATTGCTGGGTCGTATGGCAGTTCTAGTCCCAGTTTTTAAAGGAATCTCCACGCTGTTCTCCATAGTGACTGTACCAGTTTGCATTCCCACCAACAGTGTAAGAGGGTTCCCTTTTCTCCACACCCTCCCCAGCATTTACTGCTTGTAGACTTTTTGATGGCAGCTCTTCTGACTGGCGTGAGATAATACCTCATTGTGGTTTTGATTTGCATTTCTCTGATAATGAGTGTACATCTCATTTTAAAGCCTACATGAAGAAATATGTGAAGGAGTCCCATTGAGCTCTGGAACTAACAAAAATATTCTTCATCAACGCTCTTAGTCACAATCTTCTGGTGAAACCAACCAATGCAAGTAAAGTAGAGAAAAAACATAAATTTGTATGCCAGTTGGAAAGGGAAAAGTGAAATTACCATCATTTGAAGGTGAAATAACTATTAGCCTGGAATATCCAAGAGAATAAAAGGAAATCTATGATGAACAATGAGAAAATTAAGTGCTAGGTGTAGAAATAAAGTTTTGATATTTGCTGTTAATATTCAGTGAGGAGATGGAGTTGGAAACATATTGATGGTAGTAACAAAAAAGATGAAAAACGTAGACTTGTTCAGCATTCATCTGACAAACATTTAACATGGTACTGAGGGACACGGAAAACTTAAAATGGAAAAGCATACCTTGTTTCTGTAAACAAAGACTGGATCTCATAAAAGTGTTATTGTCCTTAAGATAATTTATATTTAATGTAATCACAATAAAATGCCAGTAGAATTTTTCATACTAGACAAACTGATTTTAAAGATCATATGTAAAAATAGACATGGAAATTCTTAAAAGTAGTAAAGAGAGACCAACTGTACCAGCTATTAGGTCATGTTATAAAACTATGACATTTAAAATGTTGTGATGCTGACATGAATAAGTCAGTAGACCTCAGAAAAGGCACGTAGATTCAAACACATCCAGAAACCTAATATATAAAAAAGTGGCATTTGAAATTTGTGGGAGAAAGATGGATTATGTCATGAATGATGTTGGGAATAGATAGATAGATAGCAATCTGGAAAAAAGTTAAGGTCAGCTTTCATAAAATATGAAATTGAGACCATCAAATTATTAGAAAAATGCAGGTTTTTTTTTTTTTTGTCACAAAGGGAGTTTTAAAATATGACACAAATCCCAGAAGCCATAAAAGAAGTGATATATTCAACTATAAGAACATAAAAATGAAAACTTTTAATAGAGAAAACAGCATAAATAAAATGAAAATCATTAAATGACACACTGGGGAAAATATTTGTAATTCATCTAATGAAAGGTTGATTTTTCTTACTGTATGGAGCACTACTATAATTAACATGACAAAGAATACAAAGATTCTTTTTAAAGATTGGCTGATGATATAAACTGATAGCTCATGGAAAAATAAAAGCGGGTGTTAAACATTTTCAATGTTTCTCAACCCCCCCCCCCCATAATAAGTTGAAATTAGAGAGATATGCAGTTTTTTATCCTTCATATTATCAAAGATCAAAAACTTTGAAAATATGCAAGGTTTACAAGGATGTAAGAGAACAGACACTCTAAGTTCCTGGTGGTGTAAATTGGTAGTAAAAATAAAGGTAAATTGAGTACTGTGTGTCATGCACTTTCCTAAGTACTTTATATTCACTTATTTAATCGTCACATGTACCTTTTGTGAATGGTATCTTATTACCCCCATTACAGATGAAGAAACTGAAGAACAGAGAAGTTAGACAATAACCCAAAGTCACATAGTTTGGCAAATGGAGGAGCCAAGATTTAAGATCAATTACTTTTACTCTAGCATTTACTTTTTTTTTGGTCACAACTCTGAATTGTTTCTATGGCATGTAATTTGGCAGTATAAACTCTCAAGGGTACATATACTTTGATCTAGTGATTGTCCTTCTAGAAGTTTGATCTATAGTTTTCTGTAAATAGATGCAAAATGGCATTTATTGCAGCATTATTTGCAGTAAAGGAAGATTGGAAACAACCTGAATACCTATCCCCAGGCAACTAGTTAATTAAATTGAGTTTCATACGAAGAAAACTAGGCAGCTCTAGATAAACTAAGATGGCACTCTGTAGTGATATGGAATCATCTCCACAATATTGTAAAAGGAAAAGCAAGGCACAGAATAATAGGTTGGGGTGCTGCCATCTATGTAAAAAGTCACTGAACATATACATACATTTTCATATGTGCACAGAATAGATTCTCAGTGATGCCAGTAGTTGTCTCTCAGGAAGGGAACTGGGTATTGGAATGAGCTGATTGATGAGGTTTTGAATTATCAGAGTACAGTGTGTGTATTTTAATCTGTACGGAAAACTGTGTGTGTGGTTTTCAAATACAGAGACATTTGTATTGAGGTCACTTGGTGAAGAGTGTAACCAAGTGCCTTAGACCTGGATTCAGACTCCAACACTGGATGATTAATTCAGCAGGAAAGAGGCTTGGAACACCTGTAGTGACTTTCTTCTTCCCTGACTTTGACTTTGACTGGAGGAAGGACAAAATCCATAGAGCTCTATGTGCTTGGGGTAAGATTCCTCTCAACACCACTCTGCTCTCCAGTCTTAACTGCTGTACACAGCTTTTATCTTTTACACATGGTATTGCTGCCTGAAGTCCTTCATCAGCTAGACTTTCATCCCTCTAAGGCCCTCTCTGTGTACCTGCTGGCCTGACACCATCCCCCACTCTCTTCAACTCCAGACACCATTTTATTTTGCCCTGTGGAATGATTCTTCATGAGCAAAATCTTGGAGAAAAACCAAGAGAGTTTACAGTCTAATATGGAAGATTAACTAATAGATGTAAAGTTACAATGGTGTATAGCAATCAAGATTGGGAAGTACATGGATTTGTGAGAATAAATGATAAGGGGGAAATGACCTAGCTGAAGTCACAAAGCCAAGGAGGTCATGATAGGCTTTCCTTCTTTCCCCAGAAAGTGATCACTGAGGCAAGATCAAAACAAAGAAGAGGAGGTTTACTGGGCAAAGTGGCTGCAGAGGCAGATGGTGCAGGTGGGCAGCTCGTGGGGAGAGCAGATGCAAGGGCACTGTGGCAGAAGGCACATAGCAATTCAAGAGAATGAATGGAATAGGAGGAGGCTTGAGGAGGGAGCTTGCATGGAGAGATGGTTGGGACCTTTTCAGTTAGATCTCTTAAGGACATTAAAAAGTCCTACTTTATTGGGTAGAAATCTCCATTCTGATTTCTAAATTTTGATATCAACTTGCTACCTAATTCATGTATACTTAGACTTTAGCTTCATAGTCATGTTAAGTTCATCTAAAAGAAAGAAATGAGAAAACAAATACATGCTCCTGTTTAAAAAATAAAAATCGGCTTTGTTGACATATATTTAAAAACACCTTAAAGCTCAACATTCAGAAAACGAAGATCATGGCATCTGGTCCCATCACTTCATGGGAAATAGATGGGGAAACGGTGGAAACAGTGTCAGACTTTATTTTTGGGGGCTCCAAAATCACTGCAGATGGTGATTACAGCTATGAAATTAAAAGACGCTTACTCCTTGGAAGAAAAGTTATGACCAACCTAGATAGCATATTCAAAAGCAGAGACATTACTTTGCCAACAAAGGTTCGTCTAGTCAAGGCTATGTTTTTTCCAGTAGTCATGTATGGATGTGAGAGTTGGACTGTGAAGAAAGCTGAGCGCCGAAGAATTGATGCTTTTGAACTGTGGTGTTGGAGAAGACTCTTGAGAGTCCCTTGGACTGCAAGGAGATCCAATCAGTCCGTTCTAAAGGAGATTGGTCTTGGGTGTTCTTTGGAAGGAATGATGCTAAAGCTGAAACTCCAGTACTTTGGCCACCTCATGCGAAGAGTTGACTCATTGGAAAAGACTCTGATGCTGGGAGGGATTGGGGGCAGGAGGAGAGGGGGACGACAGAGGATGAGATAGCTGGATGGCATCACCGACTCAATGGACATGAGTTTGAGTGATCTCCGGGAGTTGGTGATGGACAGAGAGGCCTGGCGTGCTGCGATTCATGGGGTTGCAAAGAGTTGGACATGACTGAGCGACTGAACTGACTGAACTAACTGACTGATTGACCAGAATGCCTAAGGACATTTCTGATTAATTTAGTTTTCATTACTATTATTAACTGAGGCTTAAAATAAACTTATTTTGGTTAAATCCTTTTAGAAAGTCTTTTAAAAAATATTAGTTCCTTTCCTGCCTTAGGTTTGTGTCACAAAGATTGGATGGGCTGTAGAGCATGTACTTTTATACACTTACATTTAAAGTCTACAAGCCTTCAGCTAGAATGTGCTTATCCTCACAAGCTGAAATGACTGTTTTTCATTTCTATGAATGTTTATTCCTTCACAGTCATGATATAGGAAGAGGAGGGAATAAAGTTGGTTTGTATGACAGCATTTGGGGATTCCCATCTTGTGATTAGACAGCTTTCTTACTGGGTCTGTTACTGCTGGAGAAATGAGAATATTCTAACAAAAATACCAGGTAAGGGAAAATTTAACTAGATCTTAGTCTGGACTGTCTGGAGTTGAGAACAAGTTTCTAGTCCTTGTCATGTTTTAATAAAGTGAACCTTAGATTAATCTGCTTAGCCTTGCCTCATTAAAGGACACTAATACTGTCCATGGCAGTTTTGTTTTGTTTTGACCTGATCCGGAATCACATACTTCATTTTGTTGTTGTCTCTTCAGTCTCCTTTAATCTGGAACAGTTCCTCAGCTTTTGTCTTTCATAGTCTTGATGGCGTTGAGAAGTCTAAGGCAGGTGTTTTGAGAATACCCTTCCACTTGGGTTTGAGTGTTTCATCATATCAGGTCCACGTTATGCACTCGGGGCAGGAGTCCCACAGAAGTTGCATGTCTGAGTGCTGTGCATGGCATACATGAGGCACGTGTGTCTGTCTGTATCACTCAGAGTGTGGTTAACTTTGATTGCTTGACTGAGGAGGCGTCTGCCAGCTTTCCCTACTGTAAATATCCTTTTTATATACTGTAAATAGAAGAATAGGGAGGGACAGAGTTTAAGAATAAGTAAATATATTAATCCCCAACTGACTGTCATCACTTATGGTTTTCGCATCCATTGCCGATTCTTGCTTAGATCCATCATTATTATAATGGTCAAAAATATTGATTTTCTAACTCTTCAATTTTTCTATATTTATTGTTTTTCTTCTATAAGACAGTTTTTCCTTCTTCTTTCTTTGTGTGTGTATTTAGTGTTGTTTTTTTAAAGAAACATGGTTCCTGGAGTTTTTTAAATTTATTTATTTTTTTAATTGAAGGATGATTCCTTTTAAGAATTTCATTGTTTTCTGTCAAACCTCAACATGAATCAGCTATAGGTATACATTTATCCTCTCCCACTTGAACCTCCGTCCTGTCTTCCTCCCCACCCCACCTCTCTAGGTTAATACAGAGCCCTTGTTTGAGTTTCCTGAGAGATACAGCAAATTCCTATTGGCTATCTATTTTACATATGGTAATATGAGTTTCCATGTTTATCTCTCCATACATCTCATCCTCTCCTCGTGTCCATAAGTCTGTTCTCTTATGTCTGTTTCTCCACTAATGCCCTGCAAATAAATTCTTTGGTACCATCTTTTTAGATTCTGTATGTATGTGTTAGTATACAACCTTTCTCTTTCTGACTTACTTCACTCTGTATAATAGGCTCTAGGTTCATCCACCTCATTAGAACTGACTCAAATGTGTTCCTTTTTATGGCTGAGTGATATTCCATTGTGTATATGTACCACAACTTCTTTATCCATTCATCCGCCGATGGACATCTAGGTTGCTTCCATGTTCTAGCTATTGTAAATTGTGCCCCATAGTATGTATGGTATGTTACTGTCTTAATTCCATTTTATGTTGCCCCAAGTTTGGCCAGTGGGAATCCTGAGACACTGAGTCTTTTATCAGAGATTTTTGTACAAATGATATAAAAAATAGATAACAGATGGACAGAAGATAGATAACCTAGGAGTAAGAAGCCTGAGAGGTGAATCTGTTGGTGATCAGAAGAGGATTCAGTGGAGAAGTGGTATTTGAAGTGAGCTATGAAAAAGTGGCTGCCTTCTCACAGGATTGGAGATGCGGCAGAGTGGAAAGTGAGCCTGAATGGAGGAAGACTGGACAGACCTGGTGTTCTGCAAGTGATACATTGGGTCGAGATCATGAAGGGGAAGCTGGACTGAAACAGAAAACCCTCTGTGCTTAGTTTGCTTCTAGCATTTTCTGTGCAGGTCTCACAGCCTGGTATTTTCTTCCTGGCCCTGCTTTTGCTGTTTGGGGGAAGGGAGAGGATGAGGTGTGAGGCAGGAGGGAATTGCAAGTGGTGGAAAACAGCAGTGTGAGCCCGGAGCCTTACTCAGATGCTACCTTCTCCGGAAGCCCTTTTACAGATCCCTAATAAGACCCTCCTCTCTGCACTCCCAGAGCACTCTGTGCCTCTGTGTTAACAGATCTATTCTGTCTTGTACTGTTTCTGTTTGTGGATACGTCTTTCCCCTTTGAGGCATGAGCCAAATATGAATCACCGCCCCTCTTCCCAGTACTCAGTACAAATGCTCAATAAGTATTTCTTGAATCTGTGTGAAAGGAAGGAGCGAGGATAGGTTGGAGTTGGTTGGGGGAAGGTTCTGGATGTCATTTTCAGGGGTTCAGGCTTGCTCCTCAGGCAGAGATAGGCCCTGGAGCTTTGAACCAGTGCAGGGCTGCTGGGAACTAGAAGATCTGAGGATGCAGTGGAAGGGGGATGCTACAAGACACCTGTGAGTAGCCAGAGAGAGATGGCCAGGAAGGGCAGAGGCATGGAAGCAAATAGTTATCACCACACAAATCTGGGCACTCATTTGAATGTAGGACTTGATGGAAAGGGGGAAAAAAGGAGTTGAGCATGGCTTTGAGGTTTCAAGACTGGATAGTTAGCAGATTGGCAGAGACCTCTCACCAAAAAAGGAGCCCAGAGCCAATTACAGAAGAACAAGGGGTTCAGCATCGTCCTGTCCAGTCCTCAGCCAAGACACTGCCTGAATTCAAACAATATGATTCATTGAACATTTTTTATTACATCAATTATGGTAAGAAAATATTGTCTCTGCTGGAGGCACAAAAACTGACATGAGCGTAATGGGCATTTTTCTTTTGGCTTTTGTAACAGTTTCATTAAAAATGGATGCTAGTAACTGCTTTTCTAACCTTGAAGCATGGCCCAGTGAGAGCAGCTTACCACGAAAGAAATAGTCGTCAGCTTTCCTCTGGCTCCTCTGTCCCCTCTTGCCCCTTCCTAACAACAGAAAATTTGCTTTGCACCTGCTCCAACTGGGCTCTAAGTGATAAGCATCTTGCAAGCCCAGAAAATTGTAGTATCAAATCTCAGCTCCAACTGTGAGGCAGCACCATATCCCCCGATCCCGCTGAGAGACGTTGCTTTTCCAGTTCCCCAGGGAAGAGTTCTTTCTCTCCGGCCCCCTTTCAGGTTTGAACTCTGACCTAAGCCCTCTTTTTAGCTCCCAGCATGCATTGCTCTGGAGCTGGCCCTGACCTAGCCCCGAATCCTCCACCCTGAGCTCACCAGCAGGTCAGCCCTGGGTAGCCCTAGGGTCAACCGAATACCCAATTCCAATAATGAGCATATTTATCCAAGGAGAGGAAATGGACTTTCTTATTTGTTACAGTCGATTGCTTTCCCTGCACCCCCGCCCAGAAACAGGTGCTTAAGAAACATTGGATATATTCACTATTATTGGTGATTTGATAAATATACATAAAAATCATCTAATATTCACAAAGTTGTTTTCATTCACACCTTCCTTCATAGGTTGAAAATGCTTTGTTATAACTCAGGACTTAACTTTAAGAGAGAGATTCCTATTTCATTGCTAGGGAATGTGAAATGTTTGAAAATAATGCTGTTATTAATAATGCTGTCAAATAAAAATAGCAAATACTAATTAAATAGGTGTATAACATTCTAACTGGCTTTAGTGTGTGGTTTAAAGGGAAAGAAAAAAGTGCTGACAGAAAGTTTATGATTTCTGTATTCATATTTTCCTCTTAGGTTTTTCAAACAGACCAAAGTCATTAAAAATACTCCTTAACCCCCAAAGCCACAAAAAAGAAGCTACTCAGGTCTATTATGAAAAGGTTGAACCACTGTTGAAGATTGCAGGAATAAAGACTGACGTAACAAGTAAGTATTTTCAGGACATAATTTTGCCTTTAAAAAAAATCATACTTGAGGAAGCAAGATAACCTTGAGTTTGTACTTGAGTCAAATTTAGGAAACTACTTGTAATATCTAAAACTTGTTTATGTGCTTTGATAACTTACTGCAGCCAGCTACAGGATTATAATTCAATTATTTTGTTTCAATTGTATTATTTTTTATTGGCGTATCACTATTATCTCTTTAGACCTTTTTCAGACTTTAAAATTTATTAGATATCATATTTAAGAGGGCTGCACATGTTTCAGTATCTTCACTGAGATGCTGGCTATTTGCATATTATCTCTGCAGTTCAGCAGTGATTGATTTTTGCTCACTTAAATGTTAGATGTCTTTCATGAAATCCTTCATTAAGTGGTTTTTGTTCTGACTCTGACCCCTGCTGGTTGGGTCAAAACTCAGCACTTAACTGCTGGTTTTAGATGAATTTGGAGAAGCCAGCAGCTTAAAATCATTGTCTAAAACAAGAGAGGTGCTTAGGTTTGTGCGCAGGAAAACAGAAATTTGGTAATGCTGAAGTTCATAGAAAAAAGACAGTAAAATTCTTCCAGCTGTTAAAATTTGGTGACCAACTTTCTTTGATTGCTTGGCGGTGGTGGTTTAGTCACTAAGTTATGTCCAACTTTTATGATCCCATGGACTATAGCCTGCTAGGCTCCTCATCCATGGGATTCTCCAGGTGAGAATACTGGAGTGGGTTGCCATTTCCTTCTCCAGAGGATCTTCCCAACCCAGGAATCTAACCTGGGTCTCTTGCATTGCAGGCAGATTCTTTACCAACTATGAGCTATGAGGGAAGCCCAGTGATTTCCCTAACGGGGAACTGAACCCCAGCCGCAGCAGTGAAAGCACTGAATCCTAGCCACTAGACCACCAGGGAGCTGCTTTGATTTCTTAGAGACTCTTATTTTTCCCAAGGGGACGAGGTGAGGAGGGTTGATGCTGTTGTGAATCACACCCTCAGTTTTGCTGGTTTTACTTCTAGGTAGCTTCTATTTACACTTAACAGATAATATAAATGTGTGGTGAATTGTAATTGATGAAGACTGTTGCATAAGCCTACTCAGGATACAAGGCCAGAATGCACTTGGAATCTCCTAGTCCCAGTTATAAGTTCCCGAGGAAGGTGCCCAGAGTGACCTGGCTTTGCTCAGCTGCAACCAAGGGAGATGGGTCTCACAATGTAAATAAGGTTTAAAACCTACATCTCATGACTTGATGGATGGGTATGCCTGTGTGCACTGTGCCCTTAGTATTTTGGTATTTCTTTCATTAACCTTGGCTTCATCTTAAATATGGTCCTTTCCATCACTGTAAAATGGTTGCCAATTAATTTGGTTCTTCTTCATTCAAATCTAGTGGGATGGGAAGAGGTGTGCATATGTGAGAGATTCAACATGTTTTAATCCTGAATGAGGATTAAAATTTTTTCTTATTAATTTGACTGTCCTAATGTATTAAGTATGCTGCACCTGGAGCACTTTCTTAGGCAGCAAGACCCTTCCTAGGAGATGCAGTGGGACCCCCTTTTCCTAGAGGCTGAGGACACCTGAACTGAAGTTGGGAAGGCTCCCAACAAGGCGCACAAGAGGAAGTCTGAGTCAAGATTAAGGATAAATCTTCATGCTACAATTGGGAGTTTACTGTTTGTGCATTGATCCCGAGGTGCTGTACATTTTTTATCACGGTGTTGTCATTTAGTTTAGCAAAGATGATTACATCATCGGGATAAAGAGCAGAAAACATGAGGGAGACATTGGAGGAAAGAAAACCAGTCTACGAGACTTGAACTAAGGTAGAGGAAATGATAGGAATGTGCTTTCCTTTTTAATAATTGTTTTGGAGAGAAAAATATTGTGTCTAGAAGCTTTTTCCCCTAAAATTTAAATGTTACAAATATTATATTTAGTTTAACATAAAATAAAATTAGAATATTACATAAATGCAAATTTAGAATTTATTTATATATTCGTGCAGAATGGCTAATTATTAGCTGCCTAACACTCCTGCTGCAAGCAAAATTATAAAATTACATCTTTTGCTTATGAAACTACTTGGGTATGTATATTGGCTTAATATTTATATTTTTAAAATGTTTCCTATTTTATGTGAAAGAACAATAAACATGTGGCTATCTGAAAAATTTTATCCTGCCTATCTCACTGTATAATTTTGTAGTTTGAATAAGGTTGTATATTTAAAAGTACCTTGTATATTGTAAAGTGCAATAGAAACATGGTCATAATGTGGCATATTTTAGTTTCATAAATTATGTATTAATAAGATTCAACTCATACTTTTAAAAAGTATCTTTTATGAAAGAGTAAAACAGAAAGAGTACAAATTTTCTGCATGTCCAGTGTGACCATTGTTTTAATATATGTTCTGTGCACCACTGACTCCAAATGGACTATGAATTATGTAACACAGTCTATATGATGATTAATTCATTAACAGAGTGCTGTATAATGAGGCATGATGTAAAACTTGTAACAAGATGTATTCATCATAAGGGCTTCCCTGGTGGCTCAGTGGTAAAGAATCCACCTGCCAATGCAGAAGATGCAGGTTCAATCCCTGGATTGGGAAGATCCCTTGGAGTAGGAAATGACAACCAGCTCCAGTATTCTTGCCTGAAAAATTCCCTGGACAGAGGAGCCTGGTGGGCTACAGTCCATAGGGTCACAACGAGTCAGACACAACTGAACACACACACACACACAGACCATATGCTCCAGCAATTCCACACTTCTGGGTATTTAGCCAAAGGAAACAAAAACACCAACTCAAAAGATATCTGTACTCCCATATGCATTACAGCATTATTTCTTTAAAAAAATTTTATTGGAGTATAGTTGCTTTACAATGTTGTGTTAGCTTCTGCTGTACAGCAAGGTGAATCAGCTATATGGGTACATATAACCCCTCGTTTATGGATTTTCTTCTCGTTTAGGTCACCACAGAGCACTGAATAGAGTTCCCTGTGCTCTACAGTAGGTTCTCATTAGTGTTGGTTTTATACATGCTGCTGCTGCTGCTAAGTCGTTTTAGTCGTGTCCGACTCTGTGCAACCCCATAGACGGCAGCCCACCAGGCTCCCCCGTCCCTGGGATTCTCCAGGCAAGAACACTTTTTATACATAGAAGTGTATATAGGTCAGTCTCCCAGTTTATCCCACTCCCCGTTGCCCCTTGGTGTCCATACATTTGTTCTCGATATTATGTGTCTATTTGTTTTTTTACAAGAAAGTTCATCTGTACCATTTTTGTAGATCCCACATATATGCATTAACATATGATATTTATTCTTATCTTTCTGACTTTCTTCACTCTGTATGATAGTCTCTAGGTCCATCCACATCTCTTCAAATGGCACAATTTTGTTCTTTTTTATGGATAAATAATATTCCATTGTATATATGTACAACATCTTTATCCAGTCCTCTGTTGATGGACATTTAGGTCACTTCCATGTTCTGGCTATTGTAAATAGTGCTTCAGTGACCGCTGGGGCACATGTATCTTTTGGAATTATGGTTTTCTCTGGGTCTAAGCCCAAGAGTGGGATTGCTGGGTCATATGGTAGTTTTATTGTTAGTTTTCTAAGGAACCTCTGTACTGTTCTGCATAGTGGCTATATCAATTTACATTCCTACCAACAATGTGCGAGGGTTCCCTTTTCTCCATACTCTCTCCAGCATTTATTGTTTGTAGATATTTTTATGATGACCAGTGTGAGGTGACACCTCACTATAGTTTTGATGTGCATGGACGGAGGAGCCTGGTGGGCTACAGTCCATGGGGTCGCAAAGAGTTGGACATGACTGAGCAACTTCACTTTCACTTTCTCTAATTAGTGATGCTGAATATCTGTTCATGTGCCTGCTGGCCATCTGTATGTCTTCTTGGAGAAATGTCTGTTTAGGTCTTTTGCCGATTTTTTGACCAAGTTCTTTGTTTTTTGGTATTAAACTGCATGAGCTGCTTGTATATTTTGGAAATTAATCCCTTGTCAGTTGCTTCATTTGCAAATATTTTGTCCCATTCTGATGGTTGACTTTTCATCTTGTTTATAGTTCTCTTTGCTATGAAAAAGCTTTTAGGTTTAATTAGGTTCCCATTTGTTTATATTTGTTTTTATTTTTCATTACATTTTATTTTCATTATAATAGCCAAGATATGTAATCAGCCTAAGTGTTCATTAATTGATGAATGGATACAGAAAATGTGTGTATATGTATGTGTGTGTGTGTGTGTGTGTGTATACACACACATACACATGTACATGCCATACCACAGAATACTTTTCAGCCATAGAAAAGAAGGAAATCTTGCCATTTGGGGAAATATACAAGGACCTAAGGATACTGTGGTAAGTGAAATAAGTCAGAGAAAGACAAAAGCCATATGATCCCACTTATATGTGGAATGTTTTTAAAAATTACCCCAAACAAACAAATCAGAACATGTAGATACAGAGAACAGATTTCCAGAGGTTTGGTGGTGGGGGTGAAAGGGTTGAAGGGTGTCAAAAGGTACAGACTTCCAGTTTTAAAAAAAAGATTCTTACCATATTAATAATAGTGTATTAATTTCATTTTGGTTAGTGCTGAAAATCTAACTCCTTCTAAATATAGATCAGCATCTTTTGAAATAGTTGAGCTAAAGGAGTATCTCCCCTCTGCTGCTACTTTCAATGCAGTATCTTATCTAATAATCATATCAGAAGACCTGAAGAACCTTAAAAAAGAGTTATTTATTCCTAACAACTTGATACATGAATCAAAGAGCAAGAGTGGAAAGCCCATTCTGGCATATGATACCATTTCTTTCTCTTCCTCTCAAAGCAGAGCAGACTTTAAGAATTACGAGGGGAATTCTGGACATCATAGGATAACTCACAGAACAATGAGATTTAAAAAGTCAAGGCAGCAGAGAAATTAAACTGGAAAGAACTGTGGAGGCCATCTAGTTCAATTTCTCTCCTACGGTGGAGTGCAGGAGTGTGGCATTCCTAGTGGAAGAAGTGCCACTCCTGGGGCGCTCCACAGCCTGGGCATCATGTGGTGGACTCAGTGCGTGCTGTTACTGGACAATACTGATGGGCGTTCTCAACTGGAGTTCAGAGTCACTGTGCCCCTGTACATATTAGAAAAAGGCGCCTCCTCTGTCCTCACTTACTAACAGGTGCTTGCTCTTCTGGGCTGATGTAGTCCAAAGTCACCTAGCATGTTGAATAAGAGTATTCGCTGGATTGCAGACCTACTTGACCCTTTGCCAAATGTCTGTGGGAAATGCACACTGCAAGAAGAACTTGTGAGCTGATGTTTGCCTCCTCGTGACTTTCCATGTTGACGTTTATCTTTTGTGCCTGCTAACTTGCTTCAGTTCTGTCCAACTCTTTGCGACCCTGGATGTAGCCTGCCAGGCTCCTCTGTCCATGGGGATTCTCTAGGCAAGAATACTGCAGTGGGTTGCCATGCTCTCCTTCAGAGGAATCTTCCCGACCAAGGATCAAACCCGTGTCTCTTATGTCTGCTGTATTGGCAGGCGGGTTCTTTACCACTAGCGCCACCATAAAAAATAAATGGAATAAGTGTGTCCTGTCTTGTGTGTACAGTCTTTGAGGTATTTGAAAACAGATATCATGTAGTCCCTTGATCTCACTTGTTCAAGACAGGCGATTCCATTTTCTTCAGTCAATCTTTATAGTCACACAGCTCCTAGACCTTGTTATGTTCATCATCATTATCATGGTCAAAGACACTTCTCTGAATGTAGCTTTGATCTCTGCCAGCTCAGGGCCCATGGGAGTACTTTTTCACCAGATAATTTTACCTTCTGTCTGACCCTGGGCAGAGTTGTCAAGATTGTAGGGTTTATTGTCACTTTTTCCCCTCCTTCTGGGATCATGTGTTTAAACTTTTGACACTTTTACCGAATTTCTTTTGATTCTTTCCCTTTGGCTCTTTATGTCTCTGTTTGAAGCCTTCCCTTCCATGGCGATACCTCCAATTGCTCCCGATTTCACCCAGCAGAAAGCTAGGTGATCTGATAAAACTGTTAAAAAGATGCTAGTTGGCTGAGGCGTTATTCCCTCCCAGTTATACCTACATGTTAACAAAAATCTGGATCATAAATGTTCACAAATCAAATCCAGCTAGAGAGAGAGAATTATGGACGAAAAGTTCTTTTTATTATCCCTTGAATAATTATGGATATACATGACCAATCCATTTCTAATACTAGGATATCAGTTAGGGAGTTGGAATTTATCCCTGTGGACAATGAATAGTCATCAATGGAGTTTATGTAGGAAGAGGTGTAATCAAACATATGCTTAAGAAAGATCATTCTGGCTAGAGTGGGTAAATAGAGGGAGACTGGAGGAGAGGCTGATGTAGTTTTCATATTAAAAATTGTGGTGACTGGGTCTCGGGCATTGGCTTGAGGAATGTTGGGATGCAGTGGCATAATTAAAAGGCAGGAACAACTGGCTTTGGGCATAGAGTGGTTGCAGAGAGTGAAAGAAAGGGATACTCTAGAAAGAAGACATTTCCTATCTTGGGTAGTGAGGAATGGATGATGGAACACTAGAAAGAATGATGTAATTGAGAGGCAGTGTATTTGAAGGTGAGAATGATGGCTGCTATTTGAACTTACTAAATTTGAAGTACCTACGAGACAGAAAAGAAAATGACATTTCAGTATCTTACCCCATTACAGACTTTTCTCACATTTCAGTATCTTACCTCGTTACAGATTTTTCTCACCAAACCAAGAAAGGTTTCTTTTATGTTAGAATCAAAACTCATCTGATTTAACTTTAGCCTGTTTCCTTACCACCAATCAATATCAACCTCAGGACATTACTTTTCTCCAATACTGTCTTTCTGAAGAAGTAATATTTAAACTGAAGGTTGAGGTGTATAGGGATGCCAGCAGTGAGAACTGTGTGTTCAAAGAGTTGTAAACAATGAAAACTCCAAATTTCTTATATAAGAGAGGTGTCGGTCAGATTGTCAAAGGAATGTAGCTGAAAGAAGAGGCCAGTAGCTTTCTTGTGACTCTGCAGCTTCCTGGCAGCCCATGTTGTTGTTTATTTGGAGTGATTTGAATCTGGCTCTTTCTGCTTCCAGAGCCCATAATATCCTATATAAATACATGTTTTGATTCCTTCTACTCCTTCTAAATGGGGCTTCCCAGGTGGTTCCGTAGTAAAGAATCTGCCTGCCATTTCAGGAGACATGTGTTCGATCCCTGAGTTGGAAAGATCCCCTGGAGGAGGCCATGGCAACCCACTCCATTATCCTTGCCTGGAGAATCCCATGACAAAGGAACCTGGTGGGCTGCAATTTGTAAGGTCGAATAGAGTCAGACACGACTGAAGCAACTTAGCACACACACACACACACACACACACACACACACACAGTCACATTTCATCTGCAAGATGAAAGGAAGAAATAGACTTATTCCAGATTTTTTTGTAAGTAAAAATATCATTTAACCGGAAGATAATTTTAAGGCTAATTTTGTTTTGGATGTGAAAAGCTTTACCAAAGCAATCTTTGGAATAAAACTGAGACTTGATAAACTGACTCTTAGCATAAATATTTCTTCCCTAATAGCCTTAATTATTCATAATGTGTGTTTGTAAGATGCTTTATTATTTTGCTTTTAAGGTTGCAGCTACTTACTGAAGTTACAGATGAATGATCAGCACACAGTCATGGATGATAACCTGTTTATTAACGTTGATATTTTATATTTTGTTTTCTTGTCACTTTGTGCTAAATAGAATTTAATAGAGAAGTTTTATTCCTGTAAATGTTAACAGCATTTGAATAAGCTGTGGGAAAATTACAATGTAATGCTGCTGGGTACAGAATGATTCTTTTAGACACCAAGATTAATAATTTTTAACAATATCTAAAAACATTGTAGGAAAAGCTTGAACCATGCTGGCACCAGGGACAGACAGGCATGAAAGATTAATGTAATCTCGCATATAATGATGCACATTCTTACACAAAAAATCCATCTGCAGTGTCATGTCGGTCAGCAGAAATCTTTGATGGGTGGATACAGCTGGGCTGTCTCTTCTGGCAGAGCTGCCCCAGAAAATGCTAAATGCGGTTGGACCGCTTGGTGCCATCTGCAGTGTGCCAGTTTATCCTGTCTTCACTGGCATTTGCAGTACTGTATAGGGCATCATGACTGTGGAGACAGCGATCGGGAGTGACAGATTCATTTCCTCGGAGAATCTGGGCTCTGGTGGGCCTGAGCGCCACCCTCCTTGGCGTTGGGTCTGTTATCATTGGTGTTGGCTTGGCTTCACATTTTCACATCCAACTCCTCCTCTTTTTAGTCTAGCAGTTCCAGACACACATTCTTCTAGTATGTAAATCTTACACTAACCTTTCAAGTAATATATTCATGTAAGGTTGCCAAAGCGATTTAACATTGACTATCTGATGCCAGCTAATATGCCTTATTTTCAAAATACTGCTGCTCCTAGGCTTCTGATTTAAAGGAAATGTGTCTTATTTAGGGAACACTAAATGACAGGCACCAAGATAAATGATCTAATGGGATATCCCCAAATGACTTATGTAGTTGGAATAAATATATGACCCTCTTTTACATAAAGCTATAAAACACATCGGGCAAGTAACACTTAATCCTCCTTGCCATGATTAAAATATAAATATTCAACAATATATCTTGCTTTACGACCTGACCATATGTTTAGCATATTATTTTGCCAAACCAAGTTAAAAAGTGTAGATCATTCATTTAAAACTTTTACCTTTTTCTGTTTTTTTTTTCTCTTCTAATATAGTAACAGAATATGAAGGGCATGCCCTGTCACTACTCAAAGAATGTGAACTACAGGGATTTGATGGGTAGGTTGTATTCTTCATCTACATATACCATAGAGCTTATGTTATTAAATATTTTCATTAGTTTTCAGCCATATTTGGAACTTACAGTTTTTAACTATTTGTGATGTATGTAATTGGGCTGTATTTCATGCATATATGTGTAGTAACAGCTAATGATGGTAATGTAATATGACACAGTCATCTACCGCACAGGACTGTGCATAGAAACGGAAGGACGGATGTGAATATAAGTACTGGCAAGTTACCGTGTGCTGCCTCATACTTACCTTATGAACATATATTTGCATCTTGAGTTCTTAATTTTTGGCTTTAACCCTGTGAGTATCTAGAAAAGCATTGATGGAAGATAATATATTGGTCATATGGCATAACTATACTATGATCCTCTTTTGCAAATTTATTGATAGTATTATTAGCTACCCCTGGGTTAATTTGGCTATGAATGAGTGTAAATATTTTATAAAAACAAATGCATTATTTTCAGGATGAAAAAAATGTGCTGATTTTACTTATCTTCTATAATTTAGTGGCTACCAAATAAGTGTGTTATTCAAAATAGGTATTAGAAACTGTTGTTTGCAATACATTGCTGGCATGTGTAGAAATTTTTCACTGGCATGCAAACATTAGAAACAAGGCAAGTGACGTATATTTCAATTGACATTTTAAAAATGTAGGTGAATCAATTTGCTAAAGTGCTGGATTGATGTACAAGACTAAAAGCGTATTCTCTTAGGGAAGGTTTTTTGCAAGGGTGGATGTTTCAGAGTTTTAAAAGGTGGCAGGCATGTGAATTATTCTGTCTCATGGTGACGGCAGTGGGGGTGGGCAGCAATAGACTCAGAATATCAGGAAGGGCATCTGGGTCTTTCGACTGTAATGGAAGGCTTTACTCCTCCTGAAAAATTATTAGAATGTGTTAGAGAGGAAAGTGATGCAATCAGATTGGAGCATTACCAAGGTCAGTTTTCAGAAATACTTAATATTTTGAGGTGAGGAAAAATATTGGATGAAGAAGGAAGTTTGGTAAGTAAGACATAATTTTTCAAAAAGGAATTTAATCGAAGGGAGTGAATCTAGACGGCAATGGTCTATAAATATTGAGCATGAAGAATATGAGGTAGGAGATTACTGCAGAGCCTTATACTTAGTGCTCGACAGATTGATTAATAGGCTACATTTAGGAAATTACCTTGCAAGTATACAATTTAAGAGAAGTAATTGGGGGAATCATGCCTACCAGCTAGCTACCTTAATTTGCTACATGGTCCTGAAACACAACTTGTGAATGTATAAGAAATGTTGCATTGCAAATAAGTCCTTGCTTTTAAAACATGGTTATATGATAAGAATAACAGATATTGTAGGTATTACACCTTGTCTTGCCTATTAACATTATGAAGTGTTCCAGGAAATGTGTTATCTATAAATAACGTCCATTGGTAATTAACTGTGCAAGGATCAAGAAGAATTTTGCAGAATGATGAAAAACTATAGCTTAAGTGCAATAGAATAATGTTTTCTCTTTACATGAACATACTTCTTATTTATTCCACATGACAGGAGGTGTTATTTTGCAGTGTGGCACTACAAGATCTATAGATCCTTTAGTTATTACCTACATTTTTTTTTTCACCAAATAGTTTACCTAGCCATTATGTTCATTGAGTTCCAGTGATTTCACTGTATAGTATGCCAATTAATTTAGGATTCATAACAATTTAAAATTTCTTTTGAAAGTCTTCTAAGATCCTTTAAATAGTTCATTTGGTTTTTTGAGTCCAGTTATTTCAGCAGGAGCTAAAATGGTGGTTGGGATAACTATCTTAATAAAAATGGTCATTTTAAGTCATTCTACTTAGAATTACATAGAAAGGCATATATACGAGGAGAACAGTGGAAACAGATTCTGTAGGCACTTCCAGAGAACAATTCTCTAACAAGTAGAATTGTTTGAAAGTGGAACATGCTACATTCATGAGCACCCTGTTCCTGAATCTGTTTCAGGAGTAGCTGTAGGAGTACTTTTTGAGAAATTGATATAAAAGACTCATCCTGTCTCTACTGGAGCTATTGATAGGGAGTGAGGAGAAATCACCTAAAGGTTTTTAGACATAGACCAGAGATTAAGATCCTAGAGAAATTCTATGATATTATTCAGAAGCAAAATGATTCAGTAAATAACGTTTAAGATTATTAAGATTTTGAAGTTTTTTTTTAATGAGTTGCATATGTTTTTATGAAGACACATCGCGACATATTCCTAATGCCAACAGGAACAGTGTATCAGTCCTCATGACAGCTGGTATACAACTCCAGTGTGTTCCAGCAAACACTCTCAGATCCACTGCTGGAGTTTGCAGGAGCATCCATTTCCATGTATTATGTGTTTTCAGTTCTGTCCGACTCTTTGCGACCCCGTGGACTGTAGCCTGCCAGGCTCCTCTGTCCGTGGAATTCTCCAGGCAAGAATACTGGTGTGGGTAGGCATTCCCTTCTCCAGAGGATCTTCCTGACCCAGGGATTGAACCTAGGTGTCCTGCCTGGCAGGCAGATTCTTTATAATCTGAGCCACTGAGGAAACCCTGTCAGTTTCCACATTGCCTCCTCTATACTGGGCATGAACAGGAAGTTTTGTAAAGGCAAAGAAAAGAGTAATATCGAATGCATAGACTTGAAGCAGAAACAGTTGCATTTGTAAGTGTGAAAAGTGCTAATCTGTAGCTCTTATGCAATTACACATATATTGCGTGTGCTCAGTCTCTCAGTCATGTCTCTTGTGACCCCATGGACTGCAGCCTGCCAGGCTCTTCTGTCCATGGAATTTTCCAGACAAGATACATATACTAATATTTTATCATTTTGTTTCACAGCATTTTAAAACTATATTTTGTTGAATTAGTTTTTTTCCTTCATTTGAATTTAAGGCAATGGCACCCCACTCCAGTACTCTTGCCTGGAAAATCCCATGGACTGAGGAGCCTGGTGGGCTGCAGTCCATGGGGTCGTGAAGAGTTGGACATGACTGAGCAACTTCACTGTCACTTTTCACTTTCATGCATTGGAGAAGGAAATGGCAACCCACTCCAGTGTTCTTGCCTGGAGAATCCCAGGGACAGGGGAGCCTGGTGGGCTGCCGTCTATGGGGTCACACAGAGTCGGACACGACTGAAGTGACTTAGCAGCAGCAGCAGCAGGTATTATTTGGCTTACACTGACATTCTATCACCACTGTGATATCTGTATTAGTAAGTAAGGTTAAAAAGTATCTCTTCTCAAAAAAAAAATTAAGTTGAAAATCCAATAATAAACATTTTAATAATGATGTGTGTTGATAGACAAATACACAAACACCCATTTATATTTTTTATCACTTTTAATAAAGAGAAATGAGATATTAGCTCCCAATTGTGCTTTTCTAGACAGCAAAGGTTTACTTTTGGTCAGGCATGAAAGAGTTTATTCTGAAAACACAAGGGTTTACCCTTTACTTCTAAAGGGTTATGTTTTAGGGTAGCTCTTAAGTGTGATTGAATGAACCCATTTTAAAAGGTTATTTTTTTGCCTTTTCTTTTAATAGCTAGACTCTTTTATGTTTATATTAAGTATATTCCCTAGGTTGGGTAATTATATCTCGAGATGATCTTAATGATCTAGTATTTGTCAACATAAGTTCTTTTCTCTTATTTAATTCCACAGTGATTCTACTGTTAAACTGATTTCCAAAATAATAAAACTCTCCTAAGGCTATTTTCATTGGGTCTTCTATGTAAGAAAGGAGTCTAATATATCAAATAGTAGTGTAGTTTCTAAGACCAACTTGTCTTATTTCAAAATCTCATTCTATAACTTACCATGGTATGACCTTGGAACAGTTGCTTAATCTTTTTATGTCTTATTTTCCAAATCTGTGAATTGGGAGTAAAAGTGTATACTGTGTGTAGTTATTGTTCAAATTAAAAAAATTAATACATGGAGAATGCTGACAACGTCTGATACATAGTAATTGTTCACTAAGTGTTACTTTATTATTGTAATTATCATTTGTTTTAGTTTCAAAATATTTAACACAGAATGCCTTATGACAATATTTCAAAGGTTTTTGTAGTAGAGCATATTCCTATATGTGCTTCTCTGGTGTCTTAGACAGTTAAGAATCTGCCTGTAATGCAGGAGACCTGGATTTGATCCCTGTTTCAGAAAGATCCCCTGGAGAAGGGAATGGCAACCCACTTCAGCATTCTTGTCTGGAGAATTCCACGGACAGAGTAGCCTGGCAGGCCACAGTCCATGGAGTCACAAAGAGTTGGACACGACTGAGCAACTAACTCACACATGTGTCCCAAGCAAGGCTCATTTCTACTAACTCTAGCAGTTAGAGTTAACATGTACACAGTGCTTTAACTGGGTGCAGGATTCCAGGGCTCAGATGTTACCATATGATACGGAAGAGGCAAGTTATTTGTGCTCAGTTAGATATGTTGGATGACTTTACATGAGCTTTTTAGGCCATACACTCTTGGTTGGTAGACAGGCATAGAACTAGAAGTTAAGTCCACAAAATGTTTGAAAATCTATCCGTAGAGGTCTTTGAAATCATACAGATAAGATTCAAATGAAACCTTGGCTTCCCCATATATAAATATGAGGCTAATGCCTATTTTACAGATTTTTAAGAATTTAATAGAAAAGAGCCAATATGTTATATGACCTGAAGTTGGTGCTCCGTAGGCATAATCACTTTTCTCTGAATTAGTGGCTACACTGAGGCTGCTGGAATCAGTTCAGACACAAAATAATATCCCCAGGCAAACATGACCTGGGTCATATCCCGTATCATAGAATTTCTTCTAGTTAGGATGGACCTTGGATTGCCCAGGCTATATGCAGCCTTAGCCCTGAACCCCACCTAAGTGCCGGGGCTGGAAGACTGAGAACACGATGGAGGCAGCTGATGGACACAGTGTTCTCAGCCTCAGGATCCACCAGCTTCTGGAGCTTCCTGAACTTAGGGAACCAGGAACCTCTGCTGATTATGCCTTGTGGGCTGTTCTGTTTGGCAAAAAGAATTTTTAAATATATCGAATGCTAGTTGTTAATGTTTATAAGTTAGGAGACTTACCCCCAAGGCAGGTCCTGTGGCTTCCCTAGAAAAGTCAGAAGATGCGGTCCTCTAAGCCTGCCTCCTGGATGATGCAGTGGGCTAGAGCCAAGAAACTGCTTCTCATTTAAACGAGCAGACTCTTCTGCTGCAGGGCCTGGGAGGTCGTGGGGCATGGCACCTGCTCTCAGTAACACAAACTCTTTCCCTTTGGGTCAATTGATGTGATTTTGATATTTAATGTTATTATTTTTTAAATGTTTGGCTATGCTGGGTTTTTGTTCCTGCGTGTGGGCTTTTCTCTAGTTGTGGCGAGCCAGGGCTACTCTCTAATTGCAGTGTACAGGCTTTTCTTTGTGGTGGCTTCCCTTTTTGCAGAGCACAGGCTCTAGGGCACATGGGCTCAGGAACTGGGGCTCCCCGGCTCTAGAGCAGGCTCAATAGTTGAGGCTCACCGACTTAGTTGCTCCGTGTCGTGTGGTGTGTCCCTGGATCAGGGATCACAGCTGTGTCTCCGGTTGGCAGGTGGGCTCTTCATCACTGAGCTGTCAGGGAAGCCCGTTATTTTACATCTTTTAAATACAAATGACTATGACAAAACCTCTGACACTCTGTATAACTTTCATGGATTCCCACCTCCCCCCTCCTGTAGTGTACTTATGGTGAGGTCCTAAAAAACTTTAGTACTGACTAGAGCCAAAGGTGGAGAAGGCAATGGCACCCCACTCCAGTACTCTTGCTGGAAAATCCCATGGACGGAGGAGCTTGATGGGCTGCCATCTATGGGGTCGCACAGAGTCGGACACGACTGAAGTGACTTAGTAGTAGCAGAGCCAAAGGCTGGAGAAGGCAATGGCAACCCACTCCAGTACTCTTGCCTGGAAAATCCCATGGGTGCAGGAGCCTGGTAGGCTGCAGTCCATGGGGTCGCGAAGAGTTGAACACGACTGAGCGACTTCACTTTCACTTTTCACTTTCCTGCATTGGAGAAGGAAATGGCAACCCACTCCAGTGTACTTGCCTGGAGAATCCCAGGGACGGCGGAGCCTGGTGGACTGCCGTCTATGGGGTTGCACGGAGTTGGACACGACTAAAGCGACTTAGCAGTAGAAGCAGTAGCAGAGCCAAAGGCTAGTAACACTAACTTTACAAGTTCAGTATCACAGTAATATCCAAGAGATGAAAACCAGTTCATGTTTGCAATAGACATTTATAACTAATGATAATTAGTAGTTCCTTAAATTAAAGCTTTATATTTTACATGATTTTTATTGCTTTTCAGAGCTTTTATTGTCTTTTCAGAGCTATATTGAAAATTAGCAGGGTTTTATGCTTTCGCTTGTGTTAGTTAAATGAATTTCATTGACTTATTAACATAAACAAAATAAAAATAATATGCTTTGGGATATTAACAAAGCAAAATTCAGGTCAGATGTGAATTAACATGTTTAAGTGTTTTAATGCCTCTTGAAAGTGAAAAGTGAAGGTGTTAGTTGCTTAATCGTGTCCAACTCTTTGTGACCTTATGCACTGTAGCCCACCAGGCTCCTCTGTCCTTGGAATTCTCCAGACAAGAATATTGGCGTGGGTAGCCAATCCCTACTCCAGGGGATCTTCCTGACCCAGGGATTGAACCTGGGTCACCAGCATTGCAGGCAGATTCTTTACCATCTGAGCCACTCATCTGACTTTTAGACTGTATGTTCGAATATTTTTTGAGTTGAACCATAATAAAGTTCAGCGAATGTCTTCTTGTAAACTTTATCAGTACAGTGCTACTGTCTTCTTATCCATTGACATATATTGAAATATTTGAAGCTATGAGTAATCATGCAAATATAATATGTAAGACTAATATTTTAAAGTCTACATTTCACAAATTATTACCAGTTATTCTGATGTCATTCCTTCTTTGACTTAATTTCTTTTCCAGTGTGGTATGTGTTGGTGGAGATGGATCTGCCAGTGAAGTAGCCCATGCTTTGCTTCTTAGAGCCCAGAAGAATGCGGGCTTGGAAACAGACAGCATCCTGACTCCTGTCAGAGCGCAGCTTCCGCTTGGTGTGATACCAGCAGGCAAGGGAGGGCCCCTGGATTTGCCAAGTGAACCCTCTCCCCCATCTCTTCCTGTATTACTCTCTAACCTAGACTGCATCATACAGACTTAAATGCACAGACTTTGAGTATGAAAGACCCATGCTTGACATCTCTGCTAGCACATGTGAGATGGTGCCCAAGTTATTTAATTTCTTTGAGCCTTATTTCTCTAAATAAGAGAGAGATAACACACATGATGGCCCCTTCATTATGAGGTTATTGTGGTATTAAATTAGAAGTGTATTTGCAGAGTTTAATATAGTTAAGCAAACAACAAAGGGGACTATTATTCTACCTTCCCATATAGAGGTTTAATGATCACGCAGTTCCAGATATGAAATTTCAAAATAGGGCCACTCCAGTCAAGCTGCTTATAATTCCATATGGGATAAAATGTAGTAACTCAATTCCCATAATTGAAGTATAAACAGATAAGTTTGAGAACGCCAAAAGGATTCATCCTGACTGCTGTATCTCCAGCAGCTAGAGCAGAATGTGACACCATGAACGCTTAATAAGGTTTACGTGAATAAATGTAAAGAAATTATAGAGCAAGTGGCACTTGAACGGGACCTAAAAATAGGTAGGATCTGGCCTGAAAGATAAGAATACGTTATTTTCTTGGCTGCAAAAATAACAAGTGGCAAGGCAAAATCCAGGAATGTGAAAGAAAAGACCACAGGCCATTTGTTGGGTGGTACTGGTGTCAGAATGTGTCTAAACTTTGGTGGTTTCTGGATGCCACAGGAAAGGGTCTGAATTGCTGTTAGGGAACAATGGGAGGTTTAGACAAGGGAGCAACCTTCTGGGAACCTGCTCTAGGAATAAGCCTGATTAGGGCAAGGGAGGAAAAGAAAGTTGAAGTGAGTCAGGGAGAACAGCCAGAGCAACACCGGCATCTGGAACAGGCAACAGCATCTTTGGCAGGTTTGTTCCATTAATCGAGTCCTTGGCTTCCCTGGTGGCTCAGACGGTAAAGCGTCTGTCTACAATGAGGGAGACCTGGGTTTGATCCCTGGGTCGGGAAGATCCCCTGGAGAAGGAAATGGCAGTCCACTCCAGTACTATTGCCTGGAAAATCCCATGCACAGAGGAGCCTGGCAGGCTACAGTCCATGGGGTCACAAAGAGTCAGACATGACTGAGCGACTTCACTTTCACTTTTTCCTCCCAAATTATTATTGAAACAAATAATAGTGAAAAAGGTGAGATTTTTTTCATTTTAAAACATCACATATTATCATCTGCATAAGAAGAGTGGAAACAATTACAGTTGATCCTTGATCAGTATATGGTTGGGCCCTTCTTTTCTCTGCATTCTCAAATTCAGCCCACTGGGAATAGGGAATCGGGGTCGATTCCCAGGTTGGGAAGATTCCCTGGAGGAGGGAATGGCAACCCACTCCATTATTCTTGCCTGCAGAATCCAATGGACAGAGGAGCCTGGCAGGCTACAGTTCATGGAGTCAAAAGAGTCAGACACGGCTTAGGGACTACACCACCGCCACCATAGTATTCACTGGGCTTCCCTGGTGGCTCAGCAGTAAAGAATTCTCCTGCAGTGTGGGAGCTGCAGGAGATGTGGGTTCCATCCCTGGGTCAGGAGGATCCCCTGGAGGAAGGCACAGCAACTCACTCCAGTATTCTTGCCTGGAAAATCCCATGAACGGAGGCGCCTGGCAGGCTATAGTCCATAAGGTCACAAAGAGTCAGGCACAGCTGAAGCGACTTAGCACAGCATGGCATAGTATTCACAACGGAAAAATATCCACATCGAAGTGAGTCCACTCCCTTCAAACCCATGTTGTTTAAGGGTCAGTTGTGTTGTTTCCTGTGAAAATAGAAAACAATGCACATGGTTAAAAAAGAAATCAACTTTCTATCCATTCAATAACCAGAGTCATTTAGTATGGATTTTAGTATATTTGTATTATCAATCGACAAAGAACAGACATACCAATGCTCTTTTAGACTAAAAAGTCCTTCATAAAAACAATAATTTAAAAGGAGAGGGTTATAAGGATATATCCTTATGATTATAAAACCCATTAAGAAGAATCTGTGAAAATAAACCTTTTAGGTAGACAATAACAAAATGCATCAATTCAAAAAGATGCTTTGGAAGCACACTTTGACCTTTCCGTGTCATTTTAGGAGTATGTCTATAATGGTGGAACTTTCCCAACCTTTTCCTTTTGGGCAGAGTGGATATGCTTAGTTCACTGTTTCTTTTCCATAGTACTTACAGCCCTGAGGTCACTCATTCAGTGCTGTGCATCAGAAGTGGAAGGATGGGTGTCCCCACAGGTATGCATTTGACATCAAGTGAATAGCGAGCTAGAAACAATTGTGGTTATGTTTACTTTTTAACATGCAACTCAGATTTTATAGAGGAATAGCATTGAGTTTTATTATCATCATACTTTTTAAACATATTTCTGATTTTGAGAGCATTTTCCAGATACAGTGGATATGATTGATAGAAATGGCATTTGAATACTTTTTGTTTAGAAAATACAGCCTGTTGTCAAAACTTTAGTGGTTGTATAGAAGTTCCAGCTTATGGATTGCATCTAATAGGAGGAAATCATGTGTAGGATGTAATTAATATGAGGACTGTATGTCTGGTCAGGGCTTTGTGGAGACTGGGAACAAGAGCTAGGCAGGAAGTTTCTAAGCTGAATGCAGAAGACGGTCTGCCTTTGAAGCCATTTGCCTCCTGGAGAGAGACACCCAGAGGGAGCGTGTTTAGTAAATTACTCCACTGAGCCAACAGACTAAACCACTGAATTATGGTCAGACTCAGATGGATCAGATGTGGGGAAGCCTGTATTTGAACTACTGGCCATTAGCAATGGTGTTTGTTGCTATGGGAACTGGTGCTAAGGAACTATACAGAGAGATTCCGATTAAAGGGATGAGGGGGAGGATAGAGAAAAAAGCCAAAGAGGACATAAAAATAAAAAAGCAATCCAGTTGATGTAAAACAAGGCTCAATCCACATACTGATGACTGGGAACCATATATTCCTATAGAATTCATAAATAAATTCATGCATTCCAATTAATTTAAGGAGAATAAAATATTGCCAAGGGACTGTTAATTTCTATGATATTTTAGGCAAAGAACCGAAGTGTAGGTGCAGTTTTCATGAGAATTTTAGATATGCTTGACTAGGAAGTCATTACATCACATTTATCTGTTTGGATGTGGGAGACATTAATGGCTTTATGAATATTCATGATGTCTGGTTAATTAAGTTAATTGTTCTGCAGAAGTGCTTGCACTTCCAAGGACAATTTTTTTTTCTTTTTGCCTCCGTAGTTTCTGCCTGGTTCTTCCATCAGTCATGCGTTACATGATCTGCTGCTTCTGTCCTTACTCGTTGGATGTGGCACATTTTAGCAGATTTGGGGAGGTGGCAGTGAGTAAAGTTGCTGGTAGTGTTAAGAAAAACAACTTTTCTGGCTAATTAAAATGTTTACCTCGAGGCAGAACATTTATAGCTTTTGTGAGAATGCTAAAATTACATAGTTTTTATTTATGTGAGCAGCATGTTCTTTTGGCATGTAGATATCTTTTTGGATGGAGCACATTTTGTTTCAGGAAATTGTACCCTTTTAGATTATTCAAACAAAAATATGAAGCAATCTACAGTTTTATAATTTTACATCTACTTTCTTCATCAACTTTCCTCTTAAATTCAGAGTGTTAAAAAAAAAGTTCTTCAGGATTAAGGTACAGCTTAAGCAGAGTAGAAGATGATTAAAATGATTTTCTGACTTCTGGTCATATCTGTTATCATTGCCAGGTTCAGTGGAATTAAAGGAAAGTGGCAAAGTTGCAAAGCCTGAGAAGACAAAAAAATAAAAAGCAATCTCTGTCTTTCTAAGAGGATTTGTGTTTGGGCATACTTAACATGCTTCAAACTCAAGGGAATAAATGGTCTTTATTTTTCTTGAGTCATGATATGTGTCATTCTCTACTGCACATGACAACATTACAGTATGTTTTTAAATAGTCTTTCTAGAGGAATGCTTTTATGGCCTGCTCCTAATTAACCATGGTAATGGAGGAAGTGTGTTTCATGGAGTACTGTAATCCATTGATAATCTTAAATATATCACTCTAGTTACGTAGCCTCCTCCAAAACCTTCAACATAATCTGGTTGGGAAGTAAAATGGATTGATTTGTTTTTGCTTCCCCCTACCTCCACCTAGTCCAGATTAATTAGCAATTAGAGGTCCAAAGGCAGCCTATAGAGGGTTAAAGGATTGTTGGAAAGGCCTAGGAAACAGTGTCAGACTTTATTTTTTGGGGCTCTAAAATCACTGCAGATGGTGACTGCAGCCATGAAATTAAAAGACGCTTACTCCTTGGAAGGAAAGTTATGACCAACCTAGATAGCATATTCAAAAGCAGAGACATTACTTTGCCAACAAAGGTCCGTCTAGTCAAGGCTATGGTTTTTCCAGTGGTCATGTATGGATATGAGAGTTGGACTGTGAAGAAAGCTGAGCACTGAAGAATTGATGCTTTTGAACTGTGGTGTTGGAGAAGACTCTTGAGAATCACTTGGACTGCAAGGAGATCCAACCAGTCCATGCTAAAGAAGACCAGTCCTGGGAGTTCATTGGAAGGAATGATGCTAAAGCTGAAACTCCAGTACTTTGGCCACCTTATGCGAAGAGTTGACTCATTGGAAAAGACTCTGATGCTGGGAGGGACTGGGGGCAGGAGGAGAAGGGGATGACAGAGGAGGAGATGGCTGGATGGCATCACTGACTCAATGGATGTGAGTCTGAGTGAACTCCGGGAGTTGGTGATGGACAGGGAGGCCTGGCGTGCTGCGATTCATGGGGTTGCAAAGAGTCGGACACGACTGAGCGACTGAACTGAACTGAGGTGATTGACAGCTGGTAAAGATCCACTGAGGAACAGATTTCTGGACCACTTTTTTCAGACCTTAAAGTGCATAAAAGTTACCTGGAAAACTTGCTAAGACATGGACATCTGGGCCCTACTCCCAGCTACTCCCTTTCCAAAGGTTGAAGGTGGAATCCAGAAATTTCCCTTTTTAATAAGCTCTAGCAGATAATGTTGATGCAGGTGATCCTTGAACCATAAATTCTGGAGATGGACCTCTCCTTATATTATACATAACCTGAAGATCTTATAAAATGCAGACTATGACTTGTTAGGCATGGAGTGGGACCTCACAATCAACATTGTAATAAACATGGAGATGTGGCCATTGCTGTTTGATTATGGGACATATTTTGAGTAACAAGGGTCAGAACATAAACTACCTTTTGATGAGTCAGTTAAAACCAGTTTACCAGTTGGTCACGGTGGACATTTTTTTGCATTGGTATCATTAGAGGTGTGAAAATCTCAATGCTTAGGTAGGTACCTCATGATTATTATTGTATTGTTTGATAATGGCTGCACTGTCTCAACTTCAACTGAGAACCCAAGCATATATCCATTCAAAGTGACAAGTCAAAGGGATTACATATGACCACACAAGAAAGTTCCTCATTAGCAAAGCCAGGGGACTAGTCTTTGCCTCGATAGCTATAGTGTGTATGGGCTTAGTCACTTAGTCGTGTCCAACTCTTTGTGACCTGATGGACCATAGTCCGCCAGGCTCCTCTGTCCATGGGGATTCTCCAGGCTAGAATACTGGAGTGGGTTGCTGTGCTCTCCTCCAGGGGATCTTCCCAACCTGGGGATCGAACCCAGGTCTCCTGCATTGCGGGTGGATTCTTTGCTGTGTGAGCCACCAGGGAAGCCTGAGAGCTGAAGTACACAATACATCCATGCTAGCACAGCTCTTGGTAGTTACTGGACTTAAATCAAGAAAAATGATAACTTCTTAATTTTAAATCCCTTTTACTCCCTGGGAATGGGCTAGCTGGTATTTTCCCCTTTGAAAGCAGACCTTTACCGCAAGATCTCAGACACATAAGTATTACAGGGGTATGACTTGAGAGAGCTCTTTTTCTGTGTAGGCTGGTGGGAAAAATTCATGTGGATCCTAAATTATCCTAGTGATATAGAGAAATCTGTGTCTCAATACAGATTCTTATACTGTGGCAGATACCATGGAAAGAAGTGTTTTCTTCATCTATGATACAATATCTCAGATAATAAAAGAGACCCCCAACTTGGTTAAGAGCTTTGTTGTTTTCAGTTGCTAAGTCATGTCTGACTCTTTGCAACTCCACGAACTGGAGCAGTTCAGGCTTCCCTGTCCTTCACCATCTCCATCTCATCCTCTGTTGCCCCTTTATCCTCTGGCCCTCAATCTTTCCCAGCATCAGGGTCTTTTCCAATGAGTTGGTTTTTTGCATCAGGTGGTCAGAGTATTGAAGCTTCAGCATCAGTCCTTCCAATGATTATTCAGGACTGATTTCCTTTAGGATTGACTGGTTTGATCTCCTTGCTGTTCAAGGGACTCTCAAGAATCTTCTCCAGTACCACAATTTAAAAGCATCAATTCTTTGACTCTCAGCCTTCTTTATGGTCCAGCTCTTACATCCATGCATGACTAACTGGAAAAACCATAGCTTTAACTATACTGACTTTTGTCTACAAAGTGATGTCTCTGCTTTTTAATACACTGCCTAGTTTTATCATAGCTTTTCTTCCAAGGAGTAAGCATGGTTTAATTTCATGGCTGCAGTCACCATCTGCAGTGATTTTTGACTCTTAAGAACATGAAATTTGTCACTGTTTCCACTTTTTATCTGTCTATTTGCCATGATATGATGGGACCAGATGCCATGATCTTAATTTTTGGAAGTCTGAATTTTAAGTCAGCTTTTTCAATCTCTTTTATCCTCATTAAGGGGCTCTTTACTTCCTCGTTGCTTTCTGCCTTAGAGTGGTATCATCTGTATATCTGAAGTTGTTGATATTTTCCCCAGCAATCTTGATTCCAGCTTGTGATTCATCCAGCCCAGCATTTCACATGATGTACTGTGCATAGAAGTTAAATAAGCACGGTGACAATATGCAGCCTTGACGTACTCCTTTCCCAATTTAGAACCAGTTCACCGTTCCATGTCCGGTTCTAACTGTGGCTTCTTGGCCTGCATACAGGTTTTTCAGGAGACAGATCAGGTGGTCTGGTGTTCCCATCTCTTGAAGAATTTTCCACAGTTTATTGTGATCCACACAGTCAAAGGCTTTACCATAGTCAATGAAGCAGAAGTAGGTGGTGTTTTTGGAATGCCCTTGTTTTATCTATGATCCAGCGGATGTTGGCAATTTGATCTCTGGTTCCTCTGCCTTTTCTAAATCCAGCTTGTACATCTGGAATTTCTCAGTTCATGTACTGCTGAAGCTAGTTTGAAGGATTTTGAGCATTACCTTGCACAAAGAGCTTTAGAAAGAATTTAAAGCCTATCTCTTGTACTGTACAGTGATTTTATATTTTTTCTTTTTATTATTTGGCTTTTTTTGTGTGTTTATGTGTTTGTCTCTGCTTTCCAGAGCCATCCTTCTACTGCTGGTGCTCTTTTTGGTAAAGAAGTTAGAAGCCTGTTTATTAAAGTTGGATGGGGCAGATTTTGATATAGCTAACACTCTTTCAGGTAGAATATATACATTCACAATGGAAGAAGCTGTGAGCAAGTAGATACTATAAATTGTTTTCTAATTTTTAAGTTATTTAAAGATTAATAATTCAGTAGCCATCCGGTGTGCATCTATGATGTGAGCAAAAACTTACAAACTTCCATGTAATTTTTCATTTAAACATTACATAGTGACATCTCTATAAAGTAAGAGCAAATGGTTAGTTTAAAATGTTTGCAAGAAATAGATAATTTGGACAGACTGATAATTAGAAGTGAAATAGAATCTGTAATTAAAAAAAAAAAAAACAAAAAAACAACTTCCTACAAACAAAAGTCTGGGACCAGATGGCTTCACAGGCAAATTCTATCAGACATTCAAGGATAACTTATACCAATTCTTCTCAGACTCTTCAAAAAAATTGAAAAGAAAAAGAATACATTCGAATCAGTTCTAATGAGGTGGATGAAACTGGAGCCAATTATACAGAGTGAAGTAAGCCAGAAAGAAAAACACCAATACTGTATACTAATGCATATATATGGAATTTAGAAAGATGGTAACGAGAACCCTGTATGCGAGACAGCAAAAGAGACACAGATGTCTTTTGGACTCTGTGGGAGAGGGAGGTGGGGGATGATTGGGGAGAATGGCATTGAAACATGTATAATATCATATAAGAAATGAATTGGCAGTCCAGGTTCAATGCAGGATACAGGATGCTTGGGGCTGGTGCACTGGGATGACCCAGAGGGATGGTATGGGGAGGGAGGTGGGAGGGGGGTTCAGGATTGGGAACACGTGTACACCCGTGGTGGATTCATGTTGATGTATGGCAAAACCAATACAATATTGTAAAGTAATTAGCCTCTAATTAAAATAAATTTAAATTAAAAACAAAACAAAACAAAATAAAAGCATCCAAAAAAAGAAAGAAAAAAAGAAAAGGAAGGAATACTCTTAAAGACATTCTATGAAGCCACCGTCACTCTCATACCAAAACCAGTCAATGACACCCCTTAAAAAAGATTACAGGCCATTATCTTTGAATTTAGGTGTAAAAATTCCCCACAAAATGTTAGCAAATGGAACTCAACAACACATAAAAAAGATCATATACCACGTTCAAGTGGGATTCATCCCAGGTTCACAAGGATGGTTCATCATACCAAATAAATCAATGTAACATGCCACATTAAGAAAGACAAATAAAAACCACATAAAATGTTTGCTACACTGATCATCCACATTTTACATTTGATTTGGCAGGATCTACTAATGTATTGGCACATTCTCTCCATGGAGTTTCTCATGTGGTAACTGCAACTTTGCACATTATAATGGGTAAGAATTCTTCCAAAGAAGTTCATGTTTTCTAAGGAAGATTATTTTATTTCCTCCAGACTTGCCAAGACAGCGTCTTTATCTCTCAAAGCAGAAAAATGTTTGAATAAAAACTGAAAGTTTTAGTCAAAGTTTCACTATTTTGACTGATGATTTTTCACAATACAGGTGCTCTAAAGAGTAGAAAATATAGTTTTACTGTAATCTGGATAGGAAAAAATACAATGATATTCAAGATCCCAACTTTATAACCAGGTCAAGAAAATCCATGCACAATATCAGAAACTGTTGTTTCACTATCAGAACTCTGACCCTGGTTATTAAAATTAAAAAAAAAAAAAAGCACAAGAAAAAAATCTCCAGCCTGTGTCCTTCCACTAGACCTTTTATTATCTCTACTGATATAAAGCATATAAGTACTAATATATGCAAATCTGTTAAATCTGAGTGTACTTTGCACATGTACTTCAACTTGACTTCCTTAGCAATGTTTCGTTTAAAAGAGCAGTTAACTGCAAAATTTACTGCTTTCTTTTTCTTCGTTTAGCACCTGAAAAAGCTATAAATGGCAGTTGCAGTCATTGTAGGTAAAAAGAGTGGAAGAGAAAGCAGCATATTTATTACAGTGTAAAGTAGCCTGACACTTTCTTATTCCATGAGTAAATGGATATGCTCTTCTGTGTTTGCCGTTTTGACTGTATTTACTGACGCTGATATCCGGCATAACATTCAAGGGTATGTACAGCCGGTCGACGTCTGTACCTTCAGCACCATTGGCAAGTTTCTTCGCTTTGGGTTCTCAGCCATGTTTGGCTTTGGTGGAAGAGCTTTGGCTGTGGCAGAAAATCATCGATGGATGTCCCCTAACCAGCGGATGGATTTTGCTATCATGAAGGCACTGGCAAAACTAAAGTAAGTCTTTTTTCCTTAAACCCCAAATTTCATATCCCAGAGTCAATGACTGCTAAAAACAGATTTCATTATGTTGTAGGCCAGAAGAATGTGAAATATCATTTTTACCATTTAACAGCTCTCAGGATTTAGAAGAAAGGTAAGTTAAAAGCTTCACTCAAAGTAATACAGGAATCTTTATCTATTTTTTTTTTCGTGTGATAAAGTTTTATTAAAGTATAAAGGAGATAAAGAAAGCTTCTGACATAGGCATCAGAAGGGGGCAGAAAGAGTAGCTACTTGCTGGTGTTAGCAATGAAATTATATACTTTATCTATTTTTAAAGCATAAAATTAAAGTGAAAGTGAAGTTGCTCAGTCGTGTCCGACTCTTTGCGACTCCGTGAAGCCTACCAGGCTTCTCTGTCCATGGGATTTTCCAGGCAAGAGTACCGGAGTGGGTTGCCATTTCCTTCTCCAGGGGCTCTTCCTGAACCAGGGATCGAACCCCAGTTTCCCGCGTTGCAGGCAGACGCTTTACCCTCTGAGCCACCAGGGAAGCCCCAAAACATAAAATAGTTTGATATAAACAGTGTATTAGACTTGGGATATTTGGTTGTTATTCTATCATATTAGTGAAGAATATAGAATCATGGAGTGCTACAGATACTATAAGATCATGTAGCTTGGCATTTGCCTTCAGAAGCAACTGTTCACTCCATCCCTCTATCTACCCATCCATTTATCCATCCATCTTTCCATTCAACAGCTGTTTGTTGATTATCTGCTCTATGCCAGACATTTTGGACACAATGAGCCAATGAACAAGCAAACAAAATCCATAGTTTCTGCCCTCATGAGAATTTCTAGTGCAGACTAAAAACATTTTTTGAAGTCACACAAAGGAAGTGGTGTAGCCTTAAAAAAAAAAAAAAAAAAACAAACCAAAATCATTGTTACTGATAAATCAGTGAATCAAATAATGCAGTAATGGAATTGTTCACATATTTTTATGTACTGTCTAATAGCTATAATGTTGAGTTCTACAATCATCTCATGTTTAATAGATGCCATTTTTGTGTGTGATGTGTTTTTGTCTCTTTTGTTTTCTTTTAGGAGGGCACAAGGATATCCCAAATCTGGTGAGTCTGAAATTACCTCCCTGAGAACTGAGCCAGGCTCTGTTGACATTTTGCTGTGGTGAGGGAAAATAACTGATCCCTTCCATTGCCTTTAGATTGTAATGATCAGTGGCAAATGATCCAGGGTCAGTTCTTGAATGTCAGCATTATGGCAATTCCATGCCAGTGTTCAGTGGCACCTAGAGGCTTGGCACCTAATACCAGGTTAGTAAGCATTTTTATTGAATTGTTGATACTTTTCTATAAACCACATTTATCTGTCAGAATAGCCAGCTAACTCTTGGCTAGCTAGAATATGATCAAAAGGAAGTCATCTTTGACTGTATAGTATTAGAGATTCTAAGGCATTTGTCATCAGAGTAGGCTGAGAACAACTGTTATACTGGAAAAATAATAACTCTGATGTTTTAATATCACTGAAGCTAAAATAATATTCTTTGGGTTTTATTGACATGATCTTATTGTGTTATTTATGCCCATTTTGCTCTTTTATTTATGTTATTTACCAGTCACTGAGAACATTGTTTAATTCTGATACTTATTATGGCTGTCCCTGACTTTGAATTTTAGTGCAGATGTAAACATCCTTAGCAAGAATGGCATGTATGTGTGTATGTATGATACTTTAATCAAAGGAAATATTTTAGTTGTATTTAGTATGAATAGTGATGCATCTGAATATTCTGCCCACATTTTCGTGAGACATTTTATATATCATTTTATCCACAAGCGATAGTTATTCCATCTCTTGTACATACTTTTCATGTAGTTGTCCATCATTGGTCTGAAAATATTTCTCTTACATTCCTGTAGAGCATAGAAGAAAGGGTGATGAATGTTGTGTAATATCATCACATCTAAATTTTTCCTTAAAGTAGAATAAAACAATGACTTATGTACGTACTTGGGCAATTCATAACGGAGATCAGCCCTGGGATTTCTTTGGAAGGAATGATGCTAAAGCTGAAACTCCAGTACTTTGGCCACCTCATGCGAAGAGTTGACTCATTGGAAAAGACTCTGATGCTGGGAGGGATTGGGGGCAGGAGGAGAAGGGGATGACAGAGGATGAGATGGCTGGATGGCATCACTGACTCAATGGACGTGAGTCTGAGGAACTCCGGGAGTTGGTGATTGACAGGGAGGCCTGGCGTGGTGCAATTCATGGGGTCGCAAAGAGTCGGACATTACTGAGTGACTGATCTGATCTGATCTGAACATCATTTTAATGATTAGTTTCAACTTCCCTGCAAAATATTTAACCTGAAGGATTAACGCTGGCAAAGGGATGATTTAGAATGTTTTCCTTGACTAATGATAGGAAGGTGAGAAACAGGGAAACATCTAAAGTTAGAAAAGAAGAGAAACTACTTAAAAACCAGATGTCAGGGCCCTCATTAATTCTCTTTAGTGCTGAAGCTTGCCAGGAGTGTTTTGAAGCTTGTATGGTTTAGAAATTGAGCCTGATGTTTCCTCCCCCTACCCTCAGAAACCTTAGCTGACGCCTCCCTAAGGAAGCGTCCCACGAGAAGTGAGGTCCTGGCTGGCTGACCCAAGCTGTGCTCTCCAGGCCATGACAAGGTGCTGCTCTGACCTGCACCATCTCCACGCTCACGTCTGCTCAAGGACCTTTGGGGAGGTAGTCTCACTCTCTGGAAAGGAGTAGGTTCATGCCTCCTTCCAGCTGCTCCAGATATTCTCCAGCTGGCCTGAAAGTCCATGGCTTACTCTCCAGGTTCAGTCAGCATTGATGACTTTTTCAGAGAAGGGTGACTGGTTAGAGATGTCTTCTGTGGATTGTAGTCAAACATGCCATTTTTGCAAGGGCCTTTATGTAGGAGCTTTGGCTGACCAGGATACTCCAAGTTTATCTTCTGAATGATTCAGGGAAATTGCAAAGGAGTTTCATCTTTAGATACATCAGTGCAAGTTGCTGATAGGAACTATTTTTGTATTCGAATTTTGCTAAGATTAAATGCAGTAATATATGGAAATATTGAGAAGGGTGCTAGGCACATAGCATGTGTTTCAACTATTAATAAGTATTGAAAGGTACACACAGGAAAACTAAAGAATTAAAATCAAGAACACACAAAACACTCATGTTTTGGTATCATTGACTATTTATTTCCAGTTGGGAAGAGGTGACATGATGGGTAAAAGGAATTCTGGACCCTGAATGAAGGGCTCTGGTTCCAGTGATCATTTTTGTTTTTCTGTCTTTGAACCAATCACTTAAACTTGGGGACTTCTTTTCATTCTACGTAAGTTGAGTGAATGACTGGATAATCTCCAGTGTCCTTTACAGCTCTAACATGAGGTTCCGTAAGATTTAAAGAACTCTTTTTTATGTCGTTGTTATTCTTGGAATGACTTTATATTTGCACTGAAATTGAGCCTAGGAGTCATTTGCACATATTTCTGCAAACTGCCTTCTAAAGCTAGATGCATCTGTGAGTGTCTTTTGGCACTAAATCACACCTCTAAATTTGCAGCCTCTTATATTGAACCAAACAGTTATGCAAGATTAAAATGTGCAGTCATTTAACTGAACATGTATGGTAGTGTATGTTCACTCCAGTTAATCCATCCAAGGGCCGCTTTGATTTATCTGGTTTCCTGTCACTTAGACCTGCCCTTAAATAAATGTTTAAATCAAACGTTAGATTTTTAAAGCAGTTGAACTAGTTGTTTCACCATTTGTACTGATTAACTATTTTACAACACATCGTTAAAAAACAAAACACTCCCTAAGTAAGTACATTTCAAATTATGTCTTGATATGTGAATAGGATGCATGATGATTCAGTTTTTTTTAAAGCCCTTAATGTCAGTGCTTGGTGAGAAGGAAGTCGGTTGTCTAATAAAACTAATCTGAAAGGCTGTTTCATTTTAAGAAGAATGCAGCAAAATATGGTTTAAGAATTTTAGGTAAATAAAATGTTATTTATCTGACTTGCCTACAACTTCTAGTAAAGATTATTTATTAGAAAGAATGATACAGAGTAATTTCTGATATAATCTCTTAATAAATGTTTTGATGTCAAATACAAATATTTAATTTCAGATTAAATAATGGAAGCATGGCTCTTATAACTGCACGAAACACTTCTCGACCGGAATTTATAAAACACCTGAAAAGATATGCAAGTATTAAAAACCAGGTACACTAAAGCATTTGGATTACTTATGTGCAAAGCAATTAATCATGGGGAGTGAGATGCTGTCAGAATTGACACCAAGTCCTGCCTTGTAGGAAGGCTTTATTTTCTTCTGAATACATTAATCTTTTTTTTTTTTTTCCAGTTTGCACTTTCTTCAAATTTTGAAAAGTATCCACCAGTATTAATACAGATTGGCCTTTTTTGAATTGTGGGTTGGTGGTTATATATATTTTATGTGTGTGTGTGCCAAGAGAAAATAGAAAATGTAGTGTTGTACTGAAATGTGGAGTAAGTTAAGGATAAAATTACACTCAGCTGTTCTTCAGAATGAGGAGAAGTGAAACCTGAGATTTTTAATCTTCTTGATTTTATGACATCAGACTCCCTCTAAGGTTATGACCTTTGGATTTTCCTTTCATTTGTTCAAGATCTGCCTACTTACATTGATTGAAATAAATTTGCAGAAATATACTTTAGAATACACCACTTTTATATAGCTGTTATTTTATTCTAAACTTAGATGTGTGTGGTATTTGTAGAGATAGGGAAAGTTATTATATTTCCACTTAAGAGATTCGTTTCAAAGAGAAGCAGTAACTATTATAAGCCATATTCTTTTGGCAGGTACTTTGAGTCAGTTATTAGGAAACTGATCCATAAATATGTGAATTTCTGAAATTATGAATCTTGAAGTACATAGTAGGCATGTAAAACCATACAGTCTCACACCTTCTTACAGGTATAAAATTGTGCCTGGCTGTAGTTGGGGGAGAACAGGTGGGAGGAGGAGAGTAAATTCAGCTGGTGACCAGCACTAAATCTTGCTTACGTAGGGAGTTACTGCAAGGCTCCCATTTTTGCTTCTTTATAATTTTAAACTTTCTCGAGCAGGCCTCATGAAGTTTTGGTTCTCTTCTGCCTACCACATTATTTGATCAATGTTTGTTGAGCAACCAACTGAATTAAATGTTTAGGAAGTTATAACAATTAGATATAGTCCTATTTTCCTTAAACATAAATCTCTAAGGAGACAAAGTGGACAAAAGCAGATATAATGTAGGTTGTGAGACTAACTAATAACTTTATGGACGTATTTTGGGAAATACTGATTTATTGATTTTTAAAGAAATGTATTCCTTTTCAAATGTTGCTAATTTTGTTTGCAACTTTATTATTTTTCTTAATCCTGAAGCAATACATTTCCATTGCTTTTTTTCTAAATCAGAAAATAGAAGCAAAATAGCGATATAAAAAGCACTCAAAATTCTATATTCCAAGAGATAATGAATGTCATTACCTTGGTATAAACTTTTTCTATTAAATAATTCTGAGAATTTAAAGGAGTAATGACCTTAAGATACTTTCCTTGAGAAGCTGTTATTTATTTTAGGGATGCATGATTGCACAAACTACTTTTGGAAGTTCTCTTTTGGAATGGCTAATGGGCAAATGTCTTAGGTAACTTTTCTTTAATCCTTTTTTTCAATATGAAAGTAGCCTTCTTCTGACTTTAAAAGTAATAGATGCTTACTATAAAAATATGAACACAGTAGTAAATATAATTCTGTATCTATAGTAAAATAACTATTTCGAAAGGAGACCATGTGATGCACAATATAACATTTTTTCTCATGTACTTGACCAGTCATATGTTGCTTGTGATACAAGAAACTGTTGCCTGTGTGTGTGTTTCATTAGATTTAACTCATTGGCTTAGCTCTTTCCAAAAATGCAAGTCCATGCTATTGTCCTGTAATGTTTTGCAAAGAAATTCTAAAATGTTTTGTTTAATGATATATAGTAAGAATAATGTGATTGATTCTCAAGGTGACTGCTTTCATTTGTTAAAAAATTGTAGATGTACATATATACGTATACATGTGTATATAGTCTCTTCATGCTGATATGTTCAAAAATGTAAGTCTATATAAATTATGTAAGATTATAAAGACAAGATAAATATAAAATGATATTATATACTGTCTAGTAGCAGTTCTGGTATCCAGGAAGGGAGATGCAGCACTTCAGCCCAAAGAGAGCAACAGTCTAGGCCTCTGAACCGTCTTTACCAGGTTGGACTGACTGTTCACGTATGCCAACAGTTGTAGAACGTATTGAAAACCGTTATTTGTAGGTGACTCATCTCGCCTTTCCCATCTCTGTGTAAAATAGATAGAAGGTAAAAATTACTCACGTTCTTTCAACTCCACCCTGTAGCTGACCTTTCTCTGGTCATTCAATTCTGCATTCATTTGACCCTCATTTTTGGTACAGAGTTTAAAACCCTTAAGAGCTGGTGCTTCCCCAGGGATTTGTTTGTAGCTTTATCTTTTCATGATACCTTTTCCTGGGTGACCTCATTGCCTTCCACTGCTTGAACCACTATCTGAACTTTGCACACTACCAAGGGTTCTCTCCTCTCTTCTGATCTGCAGGATCACTGTGCCTTTCTGTGTGCTGAGGTTATTGAACTCACAGGCATCTTGAATCGATCACATCCACTGTTTACCTTATTGCCCTCTCCCCTGATGGTGTTCCATGTTTCCCTACACAGGGCAACGGCACCACTCTCTGCCCATCCTGGAGTTACTCTGGACCCCGCTCCCTCATTTCTTACAACCAGTCCACCAGTTAATCCCTTCTTGCTTACAGTAGCCTCCTCCCGGTCTTTCTTTTCTCTGGTCTTATCTTCCACACTTCCTTCTAGACAGATTTTTCTAAAATACAGATATGATTTATCCCTTTTCTAATTCTTAAATCTTACTGTCATCAAGATGACATTGAACGTTCTCATGGAAGAACACGTGGTCCCCTTGTATTCTAGCCCTTCCCTGTGACACAGCCTCACCTATTGCCATCCTCCACCAGATTTCCCATGTTTTGGTTATTGTGTTAGTTTTCTAGGGCTGCCATTAACAGATACCACAGGGAGTGTGGGTGTGGTTTCTCCCAAGGCCTGTCTCTGTGGATTACAGACTTTTCCCTCTTGTATATTCCTGCCTCCTTTGTCAAACATTAACTGTCTATAGGTGTGTGGGCTTATTTCTGGGCGCTCTATTCAGTTCCATTGATCCATATGTCTATTTTGGTGCCAATACCACCACACAGTTTCAATTCTTGTAGCTTTTTCTAGTATTGTCTGAAGTCTGGAGGGTTAGGCCTCCTGCTTTGTTGCTTTTCCTCAAGATTGCTTTGGCAATCCTGAGTCTTTGATGGTTCCATATAAATTTTAGGATCATTTGTTCTAGTTCTGTGAAAAGTGTTGTGTGTAATTTGATAGGGATCACATTAAATTTATAGATTGCTTTGGGTAGTATGGCTAAGAAAGGATGAAATATGAAGCTGACGTCTCATCATTCAAGAGTGGTCAGAAAGCAACCCTAATTATCTTACAACTTGTGTCTATCTTTAAAGTGAGGGTGAGGCAGGCAAACACTGGCAAAAAATAACACAGGATAGACTTACTTTCTCTTTTCACCTTCATAAGTTAAACTTGTCGTAATGAAATCCCAAATGTGAAACTTATTCTAGATTGTGTTTACATCAGCTAAACTAGTTGACAATAATTAATTCAGTGGATTATATAAATCCTTTATAAAAATAGACTAGTATTAAATATTTACTCCTTAATTAGAAATTATTGTATACAGCTTCATAGACATGTACTATTTGTCAGAAAATAATTTTGCCAGCTGCTAGATCTGAATGAACTTGCAAAGCTTCAGAAAAGGCTTCATCCAAAGAGACTGATACTGATAGGTTTCAAAGCTGTAAAAACATCAGCATGAACACTGATGTTTAGTTGCAGGTGAGAGTGCAGTGAACTTTGCTAATTTGCATTACAGTTAGGTATAAAGCAAGTACCAAGGTTATTTGCATTAATTTTTTTTTAGTTCAATTTTCCATTTGTTGATACTTATACTGTTGAAGAAGTAAAAGTTTGCCCAAAGAGTAACAGCAGTGGACACCATCCAGAGGAAGGTCATGGACCACACGAAACTGCTTCAGGAAACTGTTTCCCTTGGAATGTAGATGGTGATTTAATGCAAGTTGCATCAGAGGTCCATGTTAGGTAAGTAAGTATTCACCCCCTTATATGTCTGTCAGACAAGGAACTGATAGTTACAAGGAAGTTTCCATTTATACCACTGAAGCAGGCAGCTGGCTAGATGGTAAATCAGGAACACATAAAAAGACACATGTACAATTTTAATAAAAAGTATAACTTTTTATTTATTCACCAGTTGTTATGTACAACCATTTTCTTTGGTTATGAGTCTCTACGTTGGCATTCCAAATTACCATTTTTCATAAACTATACAGATAATGTATGTCTGAAAATTCCACTTTGAATTTTTAAAAATAGATTAAGATCTTATACCTCATGAAGTCATTTGAACAGCAGATGGTTGCAATTTAAAATTGTAAGCACTTTTTTTGCCTTTTTTTTAATTTAAATTTATTTATTTTAATTAGAGGCTAATTACTTTACAATCAGATCAGATCAGTTGCTCAGTCGTGTCAGACTCTTTGCGACCCCATGAATCGCAGCACGCCAGGCCTCCCTGTCCATCACCAACTCCCGGAGTTCACCCAGACCCATGTCCATCGAGTCAGTGATGCCATCCAGCCATTTAATCCTCTGTCGTCCCCTTCTCCTCCTGCCCCCAGTTCCTCCCAGCATCCGAGTCTTTTCCAATGAGTCAACTCTTCTCATGAGGTGGCCAAAGTACTGGAGTTTCAGCTTTAGCATCATTCCTTCCAAAGAACACCCAGGGCTGATCTCCTTCAGAATGGACTGTTTGGATCTCCTTGCAGTCCAAGGGACTCTCAAGAGTCTTGTCCAACACCACAGTTCAAAAGCATCAATTCTTCGGCGCTCAGCCTTCTTCACAGTCCAACTCTCACATCCATACATGACCACAGGAAAAACCATAGCCTTGGTTTTGCCATACATCAACATGAATCCACCACGGGTGTACACGTGTTCCCCATCCTGAACCCCCCCTCCCACTTCCCTCCCCATACCGTCCCTCTGGGTCATCCCAGTGCACCAGCCCCAAGCATCCTGTAACCACTTTTAAAATTTCCTTTTACCCACAACAAATACTTGTGTTCAGCAGTTTGCTTTTATCATCTTTCCAAAGCATACTTTACATAAGAACAATTTTACATATTATTTATTAGCAAGAGCAACTGGTTATAAACAGGCAAACTCATTTTCCGTAAGTATTATGACTCTGTGAGTGGAAGTGTGCAGGGCTCCCTGAGTGGCCTGCAAGATGTGAGCTTTCTACAGCCACAATTTACTGGGCTTTACAGGATTTAGTGCTACTGATTTATCAGGCCCTGCATTTTTTCTAGATGGCAGCTCTGCCATGAATATATGTTTGTTGGTTATCGTTAGATTTGAATTTGGCAGTATGCACTGCATTCAAGAGGTGTTATGTATGAAAAATAACAGAATGATAGCTTAATGAAATAATCTGTCATGTATATTCTATTCTTTACAGAGTACACCCAAGACTTATCAATCTTTATGGAAGAAGCATGGAAGAAATGAATGATTCCAAAGTAACATGTAGTTGTTTATAAGAGGAATGTGGAAGCTAGAATTTTAATATGAAAGGATATGTTATATTTTAATTAATCAGATATTTTAATAAGGAAAAAAATCTCTATTTTGAAAAGAAATTAAAATTGCTATTTTTTGTTACTAAAATTAGCTTCTAAACTTAAAAATATAAGACATGAAATATATACAAAACAACTGAAATTTTGGTTTTTGGAGAGTATTTATTGGAATGGAAAATAAACATCTCTGGTATTTGAAATTTAAACAAGATATATCAATATTTAACCTAGATTAATTCCAAAGTGAAATAATTTGGATTCTTTCTTCCTGGATTTGAGTCCATCAATTCTGATGTTAAATTTCGATAGCCTGGTGCCAAGAGATCAGAGTTCATTTAAGAATGTTCTGATATCCTGATGAGGTAAGTATTCCAGCAAGATTATATTTCAAAATTACGCATTTAGGAAATCATATAACCAGAAATAGTACTATTTTTTTTCCTCAAAATGTCTAATATGTAGACTACTTGGCAAAAACAAAAAAGATGGATAAAAGTTATAGCACCAATTTTGTGATGGTCTCTGAAAGTTGAAAACTCAAAGTGATTCGAGTTTGAAGTCCATTATACACAAAGTATGCAAAATATACAAGGAGTCATAATGTGGCCCCGTAGGGAACTGTGTTCCTCTCGCTCCTGAAAGCCCTGCTGTCTGATGATTCTAGCATGTTGTTTACACTGAACTCAGTGCAACCTGAAATGCCGTTATTTCTAGTAGGAAAGAACTAGATTTAAATTTCCTCAGGGATCATCCTTGAGAAAGCAGCTCTAAATTTGGATTTAATTTTCTATCAATGAGCCTAGATATTTTCTTGAAAGAACGACTTTAAAAATTTTAATTTCTGTTGGTTACACACCAAGTTAAGAAGGTTTCATGCTCACTGGGTCTCGCTGCTCAAATGCCTTCACCGATTGCTGTGCATTTCTCCTTTTCCAGCCACCAATATGTGAACAGATAACAGAAATGAAGCAGTCTGAGGAAGACAGCTGTTGGCAGGGACCTCATATGAAGAAATCCTTTTCCATAACAGTAAAGACTGGCCCCTAACTTATCACATCCCATAACAGATTTTGAAAATTTGGCCACAACCTTCATATCAAGTTAGATGTAGGAACAAATCAGAAGAAGTTATGTTCTGCAGTTATCAGCATTTAGTTCATATGCAAGAATAAATATTACAAAAAAAGACTCTATTTGCAAATGAAGAGGCATGTAAAGATAAATTATTTTAGACCCAGAAAGAAACTACTTCATTATAAAAGTATGTAAGATCAACAAAAAACATAAAATATTTTGCTTATCACTAAAACATGGAAATTTTCAGGTCATATTTTTATCCAAGCTAAATCTACATTTTTCAATTCACAGTTAAATTTGTGAATTTTGTTTTCTAGTTCCATGCAGAAGAGAATGCCCTTATAGTACTGGTGAAAGCACATTTCATACTTATACTTGAGGAGAAAAGAATAACATCCAAACAAGAATTTACCTATTTGCTGAATTTTAACAGTCTGCATTTTAAACAGTATCTAATTTGTATGAAATATTTGTCCCCAACATCATCTTGGGAAGGCTCTGATTTTTAAAAAATTAGTGAGGTACAGTTTTCATATTTTACATATATCAGTGTATTTATATTTCTAATATCAGCTAAAGTGCAACATTCAATCTGTTTTAGAATATAAATTAGAATTCTAAGTATTGTTTTTTTTTGTTTTTTGTTTTTTTTTTTTTAAATACACAGATGCATTTATTTATTGCTTTTCAACAAATATAAAAGTAGCATTTCAATTCAGAGTGAAAAAGGTGATTCCATAGCTCACACCTTAAATCATATATAATTCTAAGTAGATATGAAAACTTAAATATTTGAAACAAATCTCTAAACGTTATCAGAATAAAGCTCAAACATTGGTCTATTTATATGTGCACACGTGTTGTTATAAACAAAAAATTTGACTAAAGATGGATTTTTAAAATTTACTCTTCAGTACCTTTACCTTGATAAAATTGTGTTACAGAAAGACTTATTGGATTTACACCTATATAAATATATGTTCTTTTAGAAATTTATTATGTATATATATATGTACAGAAAGAAAAAAATACATGGCTGTATAAACAATAATTATCCAGAAATCACCCTTTTAAACTCAAACCAGTGTATAAGTTCAGTCTGAATTTTGTTCATCAGGCCATAATATTCATAGACTGCTTGCTGATCAAAGTTCATAGGAAATAGATGACAAATCAGTGTCTTTAAAGATATCTGTTTCAAAATGATAGTGGTTCTTTTCTATTCATTAGAAAATTTGGTGACAGCTTGTTGAAAACTTCTGCTAAATATTTCTAGAGAACATATTCCAAACAATTCTCAAAGAGCTATTAGGAATGAGTCATTGCCTACTGGGTGGAATTAATTTTACCAAAGCAAACACATATGGTGAATAGTATTTCTTTTAAAGGAATGATACTAAAAGTCTAAGTCTTCTCCAGATGAGTTGTTTACTTCCTCCACATAATTTTAATTCAGAAGCACTTTCAAGATATCTTCTAGGGATTACTTCTCTTGATGCTTTAGTGTTTTTATATCCATTTAAGAGCTGCAAGATTATTGTCTGAGAGAAAATAACTCCAAAGGTAATGCTGTAATATATCCAAAGATAATGGAGTTGAAAAGTCCAAGCAATGCTGAAGACATAATATGTCACATGGTCATTATTAAAAGAAGTACATGAAGTCTGTAAGTCTTTAAGTCTGTTTACAAGTTTCTTGTAAACAATATCTAAAATGTTTTTTTTTAATATATTGTAACCTGAGTTGTTCTGTTAACTTGACATAAGTCTTCAATCGTCTTTATCACTTTTACTGTTAATGTAACTCCAACTGTCTCTTCTGTTTTCTTCTTGTAGGATAGATTGGTACTGTCTTTTGAAGAAGCCAAGCTGAAAATAACATTGTATGATCACTGCTGTATAGTTATGAACATATTAAATGTCTAAACAGTCAATGACAATTGTAGTCAGTAAAAATTAGTTTGGGAGATACAGCCTTGTATTGTTGTTACTATAGGGTTTCTGAAATTCAGCATATAAATGTGCAGTGCTTTCCAAGTGCTTTTTTAGAAAGTCTGTCAAAACTTCTGTTATATTGAATATTCATTGAAAATCAGTTATCTTTAAGAAAGCATATTTTTCTAGAAAGACTTTGGTACTGAAGTTACGAGAAACATGTGATCAGTACTGTTAAATATCAGTCCACTTAGGAATTTAAAGTTAACATTAAAAATACTGAAATACTTAAATCTAGTAATGTGGGAGTCACAAGTTGGCTTTGAGAAAACTCAAGAATAGAATTTTGAGTGGTTCAACATTGGTAATTATTAAAGGCTTACCTTCCACATAACATAAGACATGAAGAAAAGTAAAATAAGTCCAAGTAGCAAGCTACTTGAAATAATCATTATAGTGAAATGGCGTCTGGGTCTTTGATGATGTAGTCCTTCAAGGAGAACCTACATAAATTAACCAAAAGAAAGAACCACCATTTAAAAAACTGGCCTCTATTTCCTCTGAAGCCCCTCTATTTTCCCCAACAGTATTTAAAATATTCTTTCCCATTCTCTCTCTGTTCTAACACTACCATAGGAAACATTGGTAAATGTTTACCAGAAACAGGGAGTGTAATGTGCCGTGTCTGTGGTTCTTCCTCTAATTCATTCTACCAAAATCACCTTCTGAAAGAGCTGTGTCATTCCTTCCTGCCAGTTGTAGAAAATACCGCTCCCCAGTTAAGTATTTTAGGTTCTCTGTGGTTTTCCTGACCAAACACCCTAGCAATATTTTTTTCCCATAATTTTTATGTTTCAGTTAAAAAGGTAATCTTACATGTGCAACATTCTCATCCTTCTTTAGTTCAATAACTTTGGGATTTGGCTCCGGAAAAGCTGTTGCTCTTATTTCAAACTTCAGTGCTTTAGTCTCATCCTGTTTAAAGAAAAGAGACATAGTTTTATTTCATGAAAACATATAGCAGGTAATGATCATGAGAAACTAAAAGTTTTCACAATTTATCTTCTCCAACTTATTTCACCATTTGTATTTAATTGCAATGCAATGCTTCCTTTAGTTCCAAAGGCATGTCCTTTGTATTAATTAATATTTAAATATTATTTGATAGTTATTAGTATATTTTTTCATTAGGGAAGACTTTCTTTGTTTGGTAAACATTTCCTCAAATTAATTTTATTTGGGCTTTTCTTATAGCATTTGGTATACTAATACAGATAGTATACCAAATGCTATAATGAAAAAATCTGGTACAAATATTTATAGCATTCAAAAATAAAATCACTGGATGAACTCAGTTTTACTATCTAACAGAGAGAGGGACTTCATAACCAAGAATTCAGGGCTTAGACATCTGTAGATGGCCTTCACAAACTCTAAGGCCCTTTGAAATTTTATTCAAAATTGAGATTTTTTTTTTCATATGTGCGTTTATTAGGGTAGATGAGACTATATTCTTTGATCAAATTCTTATAGAAGTCTATGACCTGCAAAAGTTAAAACTACTGTGTAAAGGTTATTTAACATTTTGGAGAGAACATGCAGAATTTTAGAGCTAAAAATAAATTATGTACTTAAGCTGGAGCAGTGCTTTTCACCAGGGATGATTCTGTACCCTGGAGGATGGTCATTTATGTCTGGAGCCATTTCCGTCTGGCAGGCATGGGGAGGGGGTGCTTAGCATTTAGCGGGTAGAGGCCAGCTATTCTGATAAGCATCCTACTAGCACAGGACGGCCCCTGGCAACAAAGAAGTATTTGGTCCAAAATGCCACTGGCGCCCACTGGTGAGAACACTGAACTTGGAGAGTAAGAAGGCAGACTGCAAAAGTCTAAATAACTTACAACTAAAATGGAGTGCTCATATTTCCCTGTCTGATGTGTCTTCCTCTTAACCACCTTGTGGTAATTTCAACTTCTCCTCTTAACAGAACATGATCGCTGTCCTTTCCTTTGGCTTATTATGTGCTATGTACTAAGTTCTTTATAAAGATCATCTCATCTGAACAACTCTGAAAAAGATCTATTACCCATATTGATCAGATAAGAAAATTGTATCTCAAAGTACTTCTCATAAATATACACACTCCTTTCCAGGAAGAAGTCTAACATGTATTTAGGTAATTTTTAATTCAAGCCTTCAAAGTTCATGTCCTTAAAAGTGTGTTTGTGTTCTTGTATGTGTTTTGTTAAATTTTGATGTTTTAGATTTTATGGAAGTCTTAATTTTTAGTAAATGTATACTATATACAATAGTAGGTCTTTTAGCATAATTTGTAAATAACTTTAAGGATATATGAAATGTTAAGGCAGCTAACTGATTTGAGTGACAGTCATAAATAGTTGGACATGCTTTCTAAAATCTCTTAATTATAGTCTATTTTATAGTCTACGTTATCTGTTTAGTTACTAAAACCATGTCATTTAGACAGTGTATTTTGAAGTGATAAATGGGAACAGTTTTAGAATTTCATTCCAGATTTTACAGTCGATTGAATCATACCTTCTTAATTTGTTGAATGCCTCCTTACTTACCATCCTACCTGTATAAGATGGTTGTGTTTGTAAGGTCTGTCTGAAATCTTATCCACAAAGTTGCCACTGTATCATAGACTTACCATTTCTAAAATGGATGGCCGACCTTCCAACTGAATGTGAACACTGGCTTCTTTTCCACTGTCCATTTTCCCAAAATGGCATGAGATATTTAAGCAATATGGATCAGCTTTCATGCAGTACTTAAAAAGAATACAAAAGAGCTATGTTAAAATTTCAACATTTTAGAAAAGATGGCTAAAATATTTTACATGGAATTCAAGATCTGCTCTCATTTCTGGCTTTTGCAAAAATTTATCTTGCTATAAACATGGAATTAAGGATATGCTTTCATTAGTGGCACTTAAAAATGATCTTGCTTCAAAGAAAACACAAATATTTATAGTAAATTATAACAAAAACAAGTATTCGAACTGTATTATATGTTTCATTATTTTTATGAAAATATTCTGGGATAGAAAAAGACACATGAGAGTATTTGCTTAGTTACATGTTCTATGATCAAACTTGGATCCTTTGGAGGGTTTCCTTGTCCGCCCCCCCCCCCCCCCGCCCCCATATAGTCACTAAAATGAAAAAGAGTGGAAATTTCATGCAACCAGAGTTTGTTCAGCTGAGAACAACATCTTGACCAACCACCTAAAGGGTCTGGCACAAATGTCTGGTTAGCATGAATTGGGCACTTAAATAAATAATGACTAGTATGGTATAGGAGAAGGCAATGGCACCCCACTCCAGTACTCTCGCCTGGAAAATCCCATGGATGGAGGAGCCTGGTGGGCTGCAGTCCATGGGGTCGCTAAGAGTTGGACATGACTGAGCAACTTCACTTTCACTTTTCACTTTCATGCATTGGAGAAGGAAACGGCAACCCACTCCAGTGTTCTTGCCTGGAGAATCCCAGGGACGGAGGAGCCTGGTGGGCTGCCGTCTATGGGGTTGCACAGAGTTGGACACGACTGAAGCAACTTAGCTGCAGCAGCAGCAGTATATAGTATGTATTTAACCCTGGGTGTATCTCAGCTCTCCAATCATGCCTGCTCCTCACAACACAAGAACATTGCCTGACCTGGCTTCTCTCCTATACTCAGCTGATAGTTCAAACCTCTTGGTCCATGATTTTAAGTGTTTCAGTCCTGGACGTTGGAAAGCAAAACACTTAAACTTACCAGGAGCCTCTTATCAGTCTTTGACAGAAATCTGAATATATCTTTGAGGGTCTCCATTGTGCCTTTTTTCTGGTCCAATGCACACTTTCTTTGATAATTCTTAAAATGGCATTCTCCAGCAGTAGTCTACAAAGACAGAAAGCAAGAAAACTCTTACCCAGTATATTGGCAAGAACAACAGCTACATGGCTTTAAAACGTACCTTTCACAGCTTACCTTTTCAGAAATATATAAAATACTTCTAAAATAATGTGAAAATATTTTTGACAGATTTGGGAGAGGTTAAATCTTTGTGGTTAAAAAAATGCAATAAAACTGAGAAAAATTTTAGAGGCTTGATATAGTCCTAAATTGATCAAAGGGCCTTAACCTTAAAAAAATTAGGGCAGTATGAAAACTGAACATTAGCATGAAACTGAACATGTCTTTGGCTCTAGACCCACAGTAAGGTGTTACAGCAGCCTGCCCTTCCATCTCAATCTGGAATTCAAGTAGGATTTTTAAGGATTACCTCTCAAATCTACTGAGTGGATTTATTTGCTGATTGCTTGTCTTAAAACTGGGAAGGTAAAAATAATTCAGATAGAATCAACATAAGAATATTGATTCTTAGTAGTTATTTGATAATAAAAGGCTGAAGTACTGATTTTTCAACATTGGTCCCAAGCTTTATGGAGAATCCGATCAAAGAACATCTACCAAAAGATAGAGCATAATTTTGTTATCTTCACATGTAGAGATTCCACTGTAATCACACAGTTGTAATGCAATAATCAAAGTGTACAAAACAAATGCATGGTGAATTCATAGCTGAGACCAAGTGTGACTGAAGTAAGGTAACAAACCTCCATTTTAGCAATATGACTTAGAAGAAAGGATGGAACACCATTTTTACCTGGACATCCAAAACGTTGAACAACTTATCAGTTCGGGGACTAAAAGAATTTGGTATCATTATTTCTACACCAATATTTGGAGCCATGCTTTGGCCGGTGTTGATGACCTGATAAGGAAAAAGTTTTAAACACTCAAAAAACACGTTTTATAAAAGTACAGATACCAATGAGCTTCTCAGGTGAACCCGCGTATTTCATGCAACATTTATAAGGGTGGGGGTTTGTAGCTGGCACCTGCACAGCAAAGGGAGATAGAATATCCACTATCAGAACTTTAAAATGTTTGCTAATAATATAACTGGTTATTATTCCTAGCCCTTTCCTTTTGGTGATTAGAACAAAACGTTTGCACTGATGGTTTATTGCAGAAATAGTCTGAAGAAAAAGACATTGATAATATACAGTTCAGGGGGTTAGGGTCACTGAGCCTCAGTGCAGTTGAAACTCCAAGTATAAATTATAGTCAGCCCTCTGTATACATGATTTCTCTGTAGTCATAGATTCAACCAACCAACGGTTGGTTCTAAACTATAGAATTTACTATTGAAAAAAATCCACATTTAAGTGGACCAGTGCAGTTCAAATCTCTGTTGTTCAAGACTGTACCTGGCACATTACTGATCTAAAAAAATGTGATCAATTCTCCTTATAACTACTTCATGAGGTGGGCTAACACTTCCAACTCAGGAAGATGCTAAGAGGGATTATTGTTGTATCCAAGATGACAGTCAAAAAATGGCAAGAAGTGGGACCAAAACCTAGGTATTCTAATTCTAAATAATATGTTGTTTTCATAAAGTCACTCTGTGCTGAGAGAATAATCATCAGCAATGAGTAAAAATATATTTAAGTTCAGGGTAATTATAATGCGGGAGAACTCAGAAAATTAGAAAAGAGTAGGTTTAATTAGGTTTTAGAAAAAATAAAACAGGTATTTAATAATATGCATAAAGGGAAGATATTTCTTGATAAATGATAAATGTCATGGTTCTTGACCATGTTAAATATAAATATCAAATATCAAATATATATATATCTTAGTTATTTGATAATATTTGATAACATGATATATAAATATCATATAATATAAATACAAATATCAAATTCTTGATAAAACAATTTATCATTGACATTGATAAATCTGGGGATTGCAGAACCCTGAAGAAGAAAATTGAGCCAAAATAGTGATCAATGCAAAGAAATAGAGGAAAATAATAGAACGGGAAAGATTACAGATCTCTTTAAGAAAATTAGAGATAACAAGGGAACATTTCATGCAAAGATGGGCACAATAAAGGACAGAAACAGTATGGACCTAACAGAAGCAAAAGATATTAAGAAGAGGTGGCAAGAATACACAGAAAAACTATACAAAAAAGATCTTCACGACCCAGATAACCACGATGGTGTGATCATTCACCTAGAGCCAGACATCCTGGTGAAGTCAAGTGGGCCTTAGGAATCATCACTACGAACAAAGCTAGTGGAGGTGATGGAATTCCAGTTGAGCTATATCAAAACCTAAAAGATGATGCTGTGAAAGTGCTGCCCTCAATATGCCAGCAGATTTGGAAAACTCAGCAGTGGCCACAGGACTGGAAAAGGTCAGTTTTCATTCCAAGCCCAAAGAAAGGCAATACCAAAGAATGTTCATACTACCACACAATTGCACTCATTTCACATGCTAGTAAAGTAATGCTCAAAATTCTCCAAGCCAGGCTTCAACAGTATGTAAACCATGAACTTCCAGATGTTTAAGTTGGATTTGGAAAAGTCAGAGGAACCAGAGATCAAATTTCCAACATCCATTGGAACATCAAAAAACAAGAGACTTCCAGAAAAACATCTGCTTTATTGACTATGACATGGAACAACAGACTGGTTCCAAATAGGAAAAGGAGTACATCAAGGCTGTATATTGTCATCCTGCTTATTTAACTTATATGCAGAGCACATCATGAGAAATGCTGGGCTGGAGGAAGCACAAGCTGAATCAAGATTGCTGGGAGAAATATCAATAACCTCAGATATGCAGATGACACCACCCTTATGGCAGAAAGTGAAGAAGAACTAAAGAGCCTCTTGATGAAAATGAAAGAGGAGAGTGAAAAGTTGGCTTAAAGCTCAACATTCAGAAAACTAAGATCATGGCATATGGTCCCATCACTTCACTTCCCAAATAGATGGGCAAACAGTGGCTGACTTTATTTGGGGGGGGCTCCAAAATCACTGCAGATGGTGATTGCAGGCATGAAATTAAAAGACGCTTACTCCTTGGAAGGAAAGTTATGACCAACCTAGACAGCATATTAAAAAGCAGAGACATTACTTTATCAACAAAGGTCCATCTAGTCAAGGCTATGGTTTTTCCAGTAGTCATGTATGGATATGAGAATTGGACTATAAAGAAAGCTGAGTACCAAAGAATTGATGCTTTTGAACTATGGTGTTGGAGAAGACTCTTGAGAGTCCCTTGGACTGAAGATCCAACCAGTCCACCCTAAAGGAGATCAGTCCTGTGTGTTCATTGGAAGGACTGATGTTAAAGCTGAAACTCCAATATTTTGGCCACCTAATGCGAACAGCTGACTCATTTGAAAAGACCTTGATGTTGGGAAAGATTGAAGGCAGGAGGAGAAGGGAACAACAGAGGATGAGATGGTTAGATGGCATCACTGACTCAATGGACATGAGTTTGGGTAAACTCCGGGAGCTGGTGATGGACAGAGAGGCCTGGTGTGCTGCAGTTCATGGGGTCGCAGAGTTGGACATGACTGAGCAACTGAACTGAACTGAAAGCCTTTGACTGTGTGGATCACAACAAACTGTGGAAAATTCTGAAAGAGATGGGAATAGTAGACCACCTGACCTACCTCCTGAGAAATCTGTATGCAGATCAAGAAGCAACAGTTAGAATTGGACATGGAACAACAGTCTGGTTCCAAATTGGGAAAGGAGTACATCAAGACTGTATATTGTCACCCTGCTTATTTAACTTATATGCAGAGTACATCAGGTGAAATGGCAGGCTGGATGAAGCACAAACAGGAATCAAGATTGCTGGGAGAAATATCAATAAGCTCATATATGCAGATAACACCACCCTTATGGCAAAAAGCAAAACACTAAAGAGCCTCTTGATGAAAGTGAAAGAAGAGAGTGAAAAGTTGGCTTAAACTCAACATTCACAAAACAGATCATGGCCTCCAGTCCCATTACTTCATGGCAAATAGATGAGGAAACAATGGAAACAGTGAGAGACTTTATTTTCTTGGGCTCCAAAATCACTGCAGATGGTGACTGCAGCCATGAAATTAAAAGATGCTTGCTCCTTGGAAGAAAAGCTATGACCAACCTAGACCAGCATATTCAAAAGCAGAGACATTACTTTGACAACAAAGGTCCATCTAGTCAAAGCTATGGTTTTTCCAGTAGTCATGTATGGATGTGAGAGTTGGACTATAAAGAAAGCTGAGTGCCAAAGAATTGATGGTTTTGAACTGTGGTGTTGGAGAAGACTCTTGAGAATCCCTTGGACTGCAAGGAGATCAAACCAGTCAATCCTAAAGGAAATCAGTCCTGAATAGTCATTGGAAGGACTGATGTCACTGAAGCTGAAACTCTTAATACTTTGGCCACCTGATGTGAAGAACTGACTCATTGGAAATGACACTGATGCTGGGAATGATTGAAGTCAGGAGGAGAAGTAGAAGACAGAGGATGAGATGGTTGGATGGCATCACCAACTCAGTGATGAATTTGAGTAAGCTGCAACAGTTGGTGATGTACAGGGAAGCCTGGTGTGCTACAGTCTGTGGGGTCGCAAAGAGTCCAACACAACTGAGCAACTGAACTAAACTGAACTGCCTCCTGAAAACTATAAAACCAACACAGTAAGTTAGGAAAGAGATGTGCTATAAAATCTAAATGAAACACCATGGCTCAAAGTCTTGCAATAATATTCTGAATGCAGACACACAGATTAAGCGGGAGTATGCCTGGCTTTGGGACAGGTGGTAACTGCCAGTCTTGGAAGCACAGGGCAGCTGTAAAAGGCAGTGTCAGCCATGGGGCCCAGCACTACCCAGACCTTTAGACAAGGTCTTCCTGATGCCAGCAAATCACCAAGCTCTCCTGCAGTATACTTTATTCGTGTTCATCTAACACATTTAGACTTCCGAGAACATCTTCATGCTTGAACTCATCAAGCCTACAGACTGAAAGCATCTCTAGGCCCAGTCCCTCCACTGTAATTTAACTAGAAAATACTTTTAAACTATTATTTGTAAATAAATAGGCCTTCTAGAGTCCAACTCAATTTCTGTTTATCAGAACACAGACCCCCATTGGACTGTGACAAGAGCCTTCTTGGGGACTTAAAAGTAGAAGACTACATTTCCCCAATACTAGTGTATTCTAGTATAACAATACAATAACCTGAGTATAGACTCAAGAGCATTCTGAGGTCACCCTTCTTCCACAGATTTGGGGCAGAGGCCCAGGAGTTTGCGTTTTGGATAAACATCTTAAGTGATTCTGACAACACATTTTAAAAAGCACGGCCTTACAATTATCATAATGTACCTAATCCAGACTCACTCACATTCTATAGATTTTTATATAGCTCTGAGAATGTCTGAGTAGTGCTTTTGATTGAAAAAATATTTTTTTGGACATTGTCGCCAATTATTTGCTCATTATCAACATCCATGCTGTAACAAAAATTTCAGTTTGCCAGTAAAAAATTGTTTATAGCTTATATATTAGTATGTTAATACTTCTGGATGATGACAATATTCTCTACTTTTAAAAAGATTTACTAAATGATACATCAGTTGTCACAGAGGCATATACCAATGGCCTGTAAGGCTAACCAAGTGGACATTAAGTGGAGATGCGGAGATAAAATCTTCGCTTGGTAATGTTAGGATTTGTATAAAGCTTGGACCAAGTTTCACTGATTGGCACCAAAAGATGCCTTCCTCTTGACCTATTCTGATTTCTGCATGTATCTCAACCATAGTCAGCTCCTCCCATAACTTTGCCTATTTCAGGCATCACCTCTGTTCCCACTTGTACTATAAGGAGCGTGGGCTCAGTAACAGGGACAGGATGAATGGGAGAGAAGGGGCCCGTGAAGCGAGGGCATGAGCCTTGAAGTAGCTCTCTCCCTGCCCTCAGCCAGCTGTGGCCTCCCGAACCTGAGGGACATCACACGCATATGATGTCCTCTGGACCAGTGCCTCAGTAACAGTTCTTTCACAATATGAATACAAAATATGAACACAGTCATCTTACATGGAAAGTGAAGTTCATTTTCTCTGTCGTGCACATTTCAAACTCATCTTCCTCCTTTGGTCCATACATAAATGAAGCTGGACTTACAAACCTGACAGAAAAGAATTCAGATTTAATTCAACTGTCTTACTTGATGAGGCACTTGAAAAACCTTTCTCTATAGTCTGAATATAGCATATCTCTTAAATATGATAAAATTCAGAGTACAGATGCCTCTAAGTACCAAGGAATACTTTTGATAAAGGTAAGAACACTTTCTTGTTAAGAATTTTTGTGAAAGTGTAATGAATTTCCCAGGTGGCACTAGTGGAAAGCTGTGGGCTCTAGTTTGGGTGACAATTTCTCTTCCCACCAATATCCTCTATTTCCTTCCCAACACTGCCAGCTCACTCTAGTGACCGTTCCTGCTCTCTCAGCCCTCAAACAATTCATGCAAACTTGAAAAATATGAGATAAATTCTTAGCTTTGCCCTCAGGCTCCAATATCCACTTATACTTCAATGTATCTGACAGATTTTTTAATTACTTCTCACCATCCACCAATTCCTGCTGGCTATTTGTAATGAACCCCAAGTCTGGGGAACAATTCAAACACCAATAAGTAGGGCAAGTTTTTGTTAAAATACAAGGTTGTCACTTTTTTACCTGAGATGAGACATATGCATGGTTGGTAATGAAGTTCAAAGAATTTTTCTAGGGAAACCCCGATTCCCCAAGTTGTGCATATTTGGCAGCTAATATGAGGTAATATGGGCTTCTTGGTGGCTCAGCAGTAAAGAATCTGCCTGCAGCACAGGAGCTGTAGGAGATGTGGGTTTGAACCCTGGGTCGGGAAGGTCCCCTGGAGGAGGGTATGGCAACCCACTCCAGTGTTCTTGCCTGGAGAATCCTATGGACAGAGGAGCCTAGCAGGTTACAGTCCATGGGGTCGCAAAGAGTTGGACATGATAGAAGCGACTTAGCACACATGCATGAGGTAATATGTTAGAGGCTCTTTTTCACAGCAGAGAGATATATCCAAATGCTGTAGATTGAGGCAGCTTCATAGCTGCAGAGCATTCGTTGCTCAAAATAACAAGATATGTTTAATGGAAAACTGGGACGACACACTCATCGTAACAAAATCAAGGAGGCGAGATACGCATTCGAATCCAAGAAAGATGGCATCGGCTTCTCTCTGCTCCTCAGTCCCGTCTTCAAAGGGCTTCCTTTTCCCCCTGCTTGTTTTATCTAACTGGAGATTCGGTTCCATGGTTTTATTTTTATATACCTGTGTGCCAGCATTATGGCTGGTTAAAAATGACTGGAGGCGATTTACATTTAGAGCAACTAGAAAAGCCCATCTATTCATTCTGTATCTCATATCATCTATTGCTTTAAGAATGTTGCCTTAAACTAAGATTAATCAGCTTAATATTTTCCAGTAAAGTCATAAAAGATTTTCTCAATGCTATTTTAAAAATTCTTTCTCCTCACATCTCCTTCCTGAATCAGAGAAGGGTCCATTCCAAGAATTACTAAGGTTGTGAGGAGTCAGTGAATGCTGGCCCTGGGGCTGTAGGGGAGGAACTCTGTAACTCACAGCTGTAGAGAGTGGACAAGGGAGCCAGCTCGCCTGTGTCAGTTCAGCTGCCACACAGGTAGGTGCAGGGCTGGGACAAGAGTGACGTGGCCAAGCTTTCACTTCTCTAAACCTCACACTTGCCATGGCCACTGGGCAGAGCCTTACAAAGTGCACGCCAGCACTCTGGGCCCTGGCCTGTGCAGTGTATAGCTAAAAAGGCCAAATGTGGCCTGCTGGAGGTTTGGTGGACTCTTCCAGGAAGAAATCTTCTCCACCAGGACATTAATATAAGGTGGTCTCAGTGATGACTACGGAGTGAGATAAAATCACAAACAGCTAAGCAATGGGCTGCAACACCGAGGTTGTTAAAAGAAACAGCGCATGCTCTTTTCATAAGAAACCTTAACCCTGTTTTTGACCAATAATTTAAGAAGCAACAGAACTCAAAATCAGCTCAGAATTTTACAGGAGGCTTTCATGTCTACTCACCCATGAACTGTTAGCATGACTTCATACTTAAGAGGTATCGTTATAGTCACCTTATTACGCTTCACATCGCCTGTTTCCCCTTCATTCTCACTACAGGAGCAAACAGAAGAGACTCTTAGAATCCAGTCAGCACGAAAATTCTCATCAGAGAGAACTAATCACACCCATGTATACCTAATGTACTTGGAGGTTGGTTTAAAATATGCTTTTTGAAGAGTTAGAATAAAAGCAGATGTAACAGTAAAAAAATTTTATGTCAGAGCTGGCAGAAACTTGCTGTCATTATCTACGCTGCTATTTTGCTATTTATCTCTATGCTATAAAGGTTTAGGTTAGAAGGTTTTTTGTTTTAACGGATCACATAAGAGAAGTTTTCTCCTGCAGATGATGGAACATAGCCCTTGTTTCCCCTAAAGTGACCCCCGTTTCTCTCCCCAAGAGTGAGGGGTTCATCTAACACAGTTGTTTTCTCAGAATGAAAAGTACCAGGCGGCATGTACTGTGATGTTGAGATCCTCGTCTGCTCTGCTGAGTGAGCTGGCATCCAGAAGAAAGCTAACATCTGTCTGAAAAACACAGACAGGGAACGCCCATTTTAAAAATAATCAAAAACATTTTTTTTTTTTTTTACAATCTGAATTTTAGTTTTTCTTATTGTTTACAATCTGTGAAATGCAGCTTTGAGATGCTGTTCTAGAAGCACAGGCTACCCCTCAAGACAGAGGTGCGGGCCAGCTGTGGGGTCTGTGGCAATGTTAAAGCGGCAGCATTCCCACAAGTGACGTACAGAGACAAAGCCTCCTCTGAATGTAAAGAGAGGCAGGTCCAGAACGACAAAAACTCGAGATGCTTTAACAACCTGAGTGTGGACTCTTGCCAGAAACACCTTTTTGTGTAGCAGAGGTAACATGCCTGGCAGATAGAATCACCTGGGGTGGGCTGGCGGGGAGTGTTGGGAAGTGTGAGACTGGGGAGCAGAATTCTGATTGAGCATTCACATGCCCATCCTGACATAAACAGGTGCCCCCGCTTTTTTATTTTCTTATTTTTTTAAACAATGAACATTGCCAAGAATAGAAAAATCTCAAAGATCTCAAACCCAGTTAGTTTTGGTTTGACTTCACTTAGCTACTTACTTAGTAAATAGTAATAATAACAACAAATTATTTGTATGCAGCACAGCTACAGAAAACAGAAAATAGTTTATATTCCTGTGAGTAACAAAAACTATAAATGCTTACCTTTGATAGATGATCTACATATATATAACCAACCCTGCAGTCAAGTCTCACTATGCTGGAGCTGTCTGTTACTTCACAGTTTATTTGTTTCTCTTCCTAAAAGGAAAAATGATACAACTGGTTTAGGTAGAAGGGGACAAGAAGTCTGTCACATATGTTTAAGGATGGGTTTTGAAAAGAAAATCATCCCCAGAGAATGTACTTCCTTGGAAGACTATTTTCTATTTAATTTTGGAATAAATCAGGAGGAATTAAATTACATAAACATGTGTGTATAAGTATATAGTTAGTCTAAAGTTCACATAAAATCTCCAGAGAATAATTCCTGGACTTATAGCTTTCAGCCATGTTTCTGTGTTCACTATTTAACTCAGGGTTCCTTGGAAAATTATTAAGCAAGGAATTCCTAAGGTCTGCATTTCATTGGCCCTCTTCTGTCTGGGATATGAGAATGTGATAAAGGTATTTAATTATAAACACTGTAATCACGATGATCAGATCAGATCAGTTGCTCAGTCGTGTCCAACTATTTGCAACCCCATGAATCACAGCACGCCAGGCCTCCCTGTCCATCACCAACTCCCGGAGTTCACTCAGACTCACATCCACCAAGTCAGTGATGCCATCCAGCCATCTCATCCTCTGTCGTCCCCTTCTCCTCCTGCCCCCAGTCCCTCCCAGCATCAGAGTCTTTTCCAATGAGTCAACTCTTCGCATGAGGTGGCCAAAGTACTGGAGTTTCAGCTTTAGCATCATTCCTTCCAAAGAAATCCCAGGGCTGATCTCCTTCAGAATGGACTGGTTGGATCTCCTTGCAGTCCAAGGGACTCTCAAGAGTCTTCTCCAACACCACAGTTCAAAAGCATCAATTCTTCGGTGCTCAGCCTTCTTCACAGTCCAACTCTCACATCCATACATGACCACAGGAAAAACCATAGCCTTGACTAGACAAAACTTTGTTGGCAAAGTAATGTCTCTGCTTTTGAATATGCTATCTAGGTTGGTCATAGCTTTCCTTCCAAGGAGTAAGCGTCTTTTAATTTCATGGCTGCAGTCACCATCTATAGTGATTTTGGAGCCCATAAAAATAAAGTCTGACACTGTTTCCCCATCTATTTCCCATGAGGTGATACATATATGCAAATGTTTGGGGAAATACACACTTATGTACACTCACAGGTGCATGTTTCCCTCAGTAGCTGAGTTTTTCCTCTCACCACTGCAGGTGGGTCCCCAAGGCTCTAGTGGAAGTGGGCAGTAGATATCTGTGAGAGGTCAGAAGACTTTCTAAATGCCGTTAGTGTGAAGAAAGTCTCTGGGTGAGAGATGGGTAAATTTTCTAAGAGGCAGAGAAATATCCAAGAAGAAAGTGATTGAGACATTGCTCTTTCAAATTCAACATTACTAATACCTCATTAATGGATTAATGGATTAAGGTACAATGGTAAAAAGGGAAAAAAAAAAAAAGCTTTCCAGATGCTCCAAACTCCTTCAGGAAAAGAGAAACTTGCGTGCAAGCTGGATGACGCTGGTATTTTGGAATCTGACACTGGTTCTAGCATTTTGGAAGTTCTGTGGGATTGAGACAGTATATGTGAACCTAAAATGCAGAGCAGTATCTGCAGGAGCCCAGCATGGAAGACCAGTATTGCCCACGTCCAGACCCGACCACGAGGAGCAGCATCACAGCCGCAGGTGAGGATGTACCAGGGAGGAAAGCAGTGGCACCTGGCAGCTGCTTGCATAACTGGACAGTCACTTCTATCCCACAGTAGCATTTGGAAGCAGGAAGCTGACTCTCCTGATCTCAGTCATATCCCAAGAAACTTGCCATTTTGTTTAGGAGCACAGAGGAAGTAACAACACTGGAAACCTGAGTGCTAAGTGTGAATATTAACCCTCAAACCTTAAATATTTATACCTCAAACTGATAAAGTTATTCATGCCATTTAAATTCTTTAAAAAATTAAGTAAAATATGTAATATCATGCTATTATAGCTTTTGATACTTCTTCTTGTTCAGTCACTCAGTCATGTCTGACTCTTTGCAGCCCCATGGACTGCAGCACATCAGGCCTCCCCACCCCTCACCATCTCTCAAAGTTTTCCCAAGTTCATGTCCATTGCATCAATGATGCCATCCAGCCATCTCAGCCTTTGACGCCCTTTTCTCCTTCTGCCCTCAGTCTTTCCTAGCATCAGGGACTTTTCTGATGAGTCAGCTGTTTGCATCAGATGACCAAAAATATGTTTGATATTTACCAGATCTAAAATCTTAATGAAGTAAAGACCGGTGGGGAGCTTGATATGCAGAGCTGTCTCATACGCATCATCTCCAGCATTAAATAAAGACACGTTCAACATCAATGTCTTCATACTTCCAACAGCAAGATAGGTTTTATTTTCATGTGGTCTAAAAATGAAGTAAGATTATTTAGTTTTTGTTTGGGAACTAAAAATCCATCTCTTCATTTATTTATCCTGAACATAAAATATTAACTTGGAAATACAACCATAGGAGATGACCCCATGCAAGTGGATATAAATCTATGTTAAAAAGAACTCAATTTCCCAGGTGTCAGATGAATTTAGTTAGTTATTACACAAGAAAAGTTTTAAAATTTAGTTATAATTAAACTAGACTGCTTTCTGTTTTTCTGTTTAACTTCCTGCTTCTATCATTTTACATATTTTCTCATTATTTCAAAATATTTTCCTAAAAGATTTTTTTTCATTTTCTTTCTTGATCCTTAAATAGACACTGAATTAGCTGTTTCCCAAGCCACAGGGGGACATGGGGAAAACTGAGGAAGAAGAACAGACTATTTCCACCAAAATAGAGGCTGCTCTGGGGGATGTGAGCACAACCTGGGAAGGGGCTGCTGTGGCCAGCAAACGGGTGCCACTAAAATCTGTCGGATTAGAATTAATCTCTTAAGGCAGACTGGTCACCTCTACTAATAAATGGGCCGAATTACAAAAACTGCAAAAATGCTTCAGAATCCTGTGAATCGGAACGAGAACACTGCTGCACACCCAAATGAACAGGTGAGTGCCAGCTCTGGCTTGAGTGTCAATGCTGAGAGTTCTCAGAAGTTCTTCCAGTTGATCCTCATTGCTAAGCACCCTCACCCAGCATTGCATCCTCCCTAATGAAAGTGGTTTCTCCAACTATCCCGCACACTGGGCAGCCCTAGAAACCAGGCAGTTCACACTGCTGGTTTTTCTCACCACTAGTATAAGTTCTCTTGGAGAAGTGTTCTGGGTCATGATTATCACTATTTTCTCCAAGGCTAGCAACACAATTCGTGTTCAGAGTATATGTGTGGTACGTAAGTGCAGTAACCTTAAAAACGGTTGAGTAACACTAAAGAAAGTTCTGAAACATTGAGGAACTATTGGATAAGTGACTATTAAAATTTCATGAACTATATACATTCTATGAAATTACAGCCATGCTTATCTGTTTTGTGATGGAATGCAAATTCCAAATGTTTCATTAAGATAAAGTAAACATCTACTACTACCACATTCGTATGTTCTGTACCCCACCCACACAACCTCCTGTTTTAGCGACAACACAGCTATTGAGCTGACCAATAAATTGATAGCAGCACTGATACTGGAAAGAGCACAGTTTTTAAGAAGCAAAATATTATTAACCTCAGGATGTACAAACAAAATTATAATTTTTGGACACATGTCCCTACTCTTATACCTCTAATAATATATCTTTAAGAAATCAGACATTTCACCTAATTCCTAAAAGTTCTTCCCCTCTTATCCTAGTTGTTTTACCACTTTAAACTTTCTTATCAAGGTAGAACATACATAAGGAGAAATGCACACAACCTAAATGGAGCACTCAGAACCTTTTTATAAACTGAATACATGTGTGAAATCAGCACCCACATTGAGAAAAACATATTGCCAGCATCAAAGAAACACCTTTGTGCCCCCTTCCAATGATTGCCACCACCCACTATCTTGCTTTTAATAGTCTAGACTGGCTTTGCTCAGTTTTATACTTCATATAAACAGAGTCACTATGTAATCTTTCAGTATCTGACATTTCTGTATTCAAAATTTTGTTAAGATTAATCTATATTGATGCATAGAGTTGTAAAGTGTTTCTTCTAACTAGTGTGCATACTAATGTTTATAAATATGCTATATTTTATTTATCTTTTCAACTCTCATTGGGAATTTGGCAATTCCAGTTTGGAGCTTCTATAGTTTTCCAGTAAACATATATACGTAATTACGCTGTGTCTATCAGTCTGTCTATCTATGAGCAGACCCCTAACCCAGGACTAATTCCTGAAAAAAAAAATCTCTAAATCAGGCTAATTCTGACAACCAGTTGAAATTTTACTAACAAGTTACATTTAGAAAATACACCAGTCCAGGTTTGATGCATGAAACAGGGTGCTCGGGGCTAGTGCTCTGAGATGACCCAGAGGAATGGGATGGGGAGGGAGGCGGGAGGGGGTTTCAGGATGGGGAACACGTGTACACCCGTGGTGGATTCATGTCAATGTATGGCAAAAACCACTACAATACTGTATAGTAATTAGCCTCCAAAACAATAAATAAAGTGGGGGGAAAAAGAAAATACAGTATAAATAACTATGTTTAAATAATAAAAAATAAAAATGTCCTACAGGATTCTCATATAAAAAGCAAGTGTACCATAGAGTAGGGGTTCAGAAACTGCTGCCTGAAGGCCAAATTTGGACTGCTGCCCGGTCATGCAAATACAGGTTTATTGGAACATAGCCATGCCCACTCATCTATAGCCACTTTTGCACTCTGACAGCAGAGTTGAGCAGTTGAGACAGATCTCTGTCTCACAAAGCCTAAAATATTTACTGTCTGTCCCTTCATGTAAAAAGTTTGCTGGCTCTGTCATTGAGCAGTCTGACTGAAGAGCATCATTATTTCAAAATAAGCACACCACATATTGCTATATTTAAAATCTGTATTATTTTGACAGTAACAGAAGCTTCATTATTTCAGATAGCACCGGATGCTGTCTTAGAGGAAATGACCCCCCAGACCTCATAATTCCTTGTCTGATAGTAATGACGTTGAGGAGAAAGGAATTACAATGTTTCTAGGCAGCATTTCTAGCTCTGACCCCTGGGTCTGAGAAGTTGGATATTTCTGGAAGGAGGAATGATAACTAGCAAGGCAGGAACTCTTGTAGAGCTCAGGTACATTTCAGGGCAGAAGAATCTGACTCTGGTAGTGTGCCCTTTCTCCCAGCATGTGAGGGAGAGGCTGTGACTTGCTCATTCTTGTGCTGCAAGCCTTTGTGTTACGTTAGCACACATATGCTTGGTGGCTCTGTGTTTAAGGGCAGGGGGGAGATGTGCACAAACACGGCTGTCCCACAACCCCTCCACTTCTCCAGAACCATAGTACAACTAGAGGAACCGAAGAGATTCCAAAAGTAAACTTCAGCTTGACATTAAAGTTTAATTAAGACTTGTAGAAGAGCTGCCTAGAAATAGACATTTATAAAATATTCTGGCTTGTAACCAAAGCATTAGTCACGGAACACCTTTGGGAAAGAAGTTGGCACTTAGACAAGCAACAGAAGGTGAGAGCACAGCATAAACAGCTAGGTTCCAAGACAACAGCAAATTAAAGAGAAACACACACTGTTCGCATTGCAGCAGCGAGGCTCCTGGTCTATTTTCCATTTTTAAGCTATTTTGCCGCATTATCATGATTTCGATTCTACTCTTTGTGTATGTGTGTGTATACATGTACAGATACATATATATGCATATATCTTATTGTACCTTGAATTATTAACAAGGGCCCGGCAGAAAGAGACCCACCAGCTTTTTATGTGAGAGAATAACGGACCAGGTGCACATCTGGAAGTGCAACAAGGCTGAACCAGAGCTTTTCCTGGGAATCGTGGTTCATTCTTCATTAAAACATGCATAATGCAGACTTGAAATTTACAAAGAAGCCTAGAATCCACGTAATTTAAGCAGATCAAGATACTGTGTACATACAGAATCATAATAAGGGGAAAATAGAAAAATGATGTATTTCAGCACCAGGCTCTATGTTTTTCCTGAATGAATGCTATTGTTCTATTTTGTGCAAAATGCTTCCTAAGTCTTAATATAATGAATGCATTTTGCCTCTATAAGATGAATGACTGCTTCATAGCTAACATGAAGCAGTCATGAAGCATGACTGAAGTCATGAAGCATCTTTTTAATCAAGATGCTAGAACAAAATATAATATGCATTAATATGTACCCATGTCAATGTACATGAGTCATTTATTTGACAAAAAACTAACCTGCAGAAAGTAGCCTACAGGCCCAAGTAAATATGTCTCCTCTTTTGTCTTTATTGCTGACTTTGGGAAAAAATTAAGCACTGGAAAATTTTCATCTGCTGGGAAATATCAGTTACCTGACATTTAAGAAGATTTTACTGAATAAAGACAAACTCATTGAGAGCCCAAGGAGGCTAGCAGAAGAATATGACTGGAAGACTGAACTAGTAATTAGAATGTTTAGTGTATAAAGCATACAATCCCTCGTCCCCAAACTCGGTGACATCAGTGAGGCATATATTCCTAATATGAGCATTGTAAAAATGGACAGTGTTGTTAGACTTACTCTTTCGGGGGTAAAAAAAACAGTGCAGTTATACACTGCTCACTGGCTTCCCTGGAGGCTCAGCAGTAAAGAAACCACCTGTAGCGCAGGAGACTCAGGAGACTTGGGTTTGATCCCTGGGTCAAGAAGATCCCCTGAAGAAGGAAATGTCAACCTGCTCCAATATTCTTGCCTGGAAAATCCCATGGACAGAGGAGCCTGGCAGGCCACAGTCTTGTGTCGCAAAGAGTTGGACATGACTGAACAATTGAGTGCACATGTGTGTGCACACACACACACACACACAGTCTATCCAACAGTGATCTCCATTCTTGTCTGCTAACAGAACCCCGGATTATTCAAGCAATAGGGAGTGTCCCCTTGATACTGCAGAAGCTAAGGTCCTTGTTTGGCTTCAGGGAGTCAGTTTTGACTAATCTAAGATCATGATGACTCCATCCTCCTTCAACCAGGAGAGATTCAGGGGGAAGCATGTAACACAGTCTGGTTCATCAGGACAACAAGTCTGCTCAGACACTTCCCTTCCTCGAAAGCCAGCCTCAAGAGGACATGGAACTTTGCTTCCGCCCCTTTCTGTTTATTGGGAAGCTTGATGCTGTGACAGCCATCTGATAACCACAAGAGAAAAGCCAAGAGAACTGGAAAGATAAACATGAACCATGAATGTTCAGATTTTGGTAGTTTTGCACTGAACCTATCCACCTTCTCCAGACTGCTGGTTATGCAAAATTATTCAACGCCTCTATGCAGTAAGTTAGTGTTAGCCTAATATTCTGTTACTCACAGTTAATAGCCTTCCTAACTGATAGGAGGGCACTTTTGGTCAGGAAACACCTCCAGCTCTTACCCTGGACGCGTGATGGAGGCACAGAAGAGAAGTAGTGTCAGATCAGTAATCTCTATGAAAGACTCGATTCTCAGCTGCTGGTGTGATGGCTGATACCTGCTACTTCGTTTGTAAATTCTACTTGGAATGTTGATAAAGTTATATTTGGTCATCTTCATTTCTCAGTGTAAATCCATTTGAATGGGGTTTACTGACCTGAGAATTTAGAGATTCAGGAGGAAGCCTCAACGTCATGAAAACATGAAATGGAGTGCATCAGCACTATTTAGCTTGCTGCTGTCAGTCAGTCATTGCAGTCGCCAGAAACTCATGTCCTTGATGGAGTAAGTACATTCATCTGAAGCAGGTTTGTAGCTCTGAGACACAGACATGCCATCAGGGCCAGCAGAGTTACAGTTGGGAGAAGGCAGAGAACATATGATTGCAATTTGCCTACCATGACTGAGAAGGCAGGTGGGACTCATGTGTGAAAGGCAGATTTCTGTCTCATAGAGTACAATTTATTAAAATGCAAAGCAGTTGGTCATAACCCTTCACCTGTGGGCCTAAAAATTCACTAGACAAGTTTTCACTTGAAAACTCTTCAAGTAAGTTATCATTTGATGTGATGTGAAGTCGCTCAGTCGTGTCCGACTGTTTGCGACCCCATGAACTATAGCCTACCATGCTCCTCTGTCCATGGGATTTTCCAGGCAAGAGTACTGGAGTGGGGTGCCATTTCCTTCTCCAGAGGATCTTCCCGACCCAGGGATCGAACCCAGGTCTCCTGCATTGTAGGAAGACACTTTACCATCTGAGCCATCAGGGGAGTCCTTCAATATATAGTTATCATTTACCTAATGGAAATAGCTTGTAACCTTCATAACTGATGCAAAAGATATGGGGCTTATACTTTACACTAGCTTTCAGGCCACTTCAGGCTTCACAGAACTGAAAACTACTGACCTAGGCACAGCAGCACTCTTGGGACATAAAGAAACAATAAACTCTGGACATTAACCAGTACACACTCAGAAAATGTCTAGAATTCATTGGCAACGGTTCTTTTTTTTTTTTTGCCAAATAGAAACTTTTTGGGGGATAGGGTCTATAAATATCCCAATCATAATGTTATAAAAAATAATAACATCACATTTCCATGTGTACCAGGCTTTGTGCTAGGTAATGTATTGGTCTGCATCACTGCATTTTATTTTTAAAACAACCATACAGAGTAGGCACTATTTTACTTTCTTATCGATAAGGAAGGAAGTTTGCAGAGGTTGAAAGTCTTCTCTTAAAAGGTTATTCAGCTAGTAAACCATAGATAAACTTGAACCAGGTTAGTCTGACTTCAAATCTAAACTCTAAACCACAACAATTCTTGGATTCTTAGATTTTTAGTTTGATAAGAACCACTGATAGCCTTCTTAATAATGAATATCTGTGGCCTGGTCCCCATAGATACTGATTTGGATGGTTGGGGCCTAAGAGCCTGCATTTCTATCAAGCATCCCAGCTGATTCTCATGAAGGTGAGTGACTCTAAGACCACATCTTGAGAAACAGTGTCTTACCATACAATCATTATGGACTATTCATATTTCAACTATAATAAGAAATATTATTATTTCAAGTTAAAATGCAAAGTAGGGAAAGTAACTTCTTATTGTGAGAAATATGTTATGAAGAAAAACTGATAATTAAATTAATGATTTAATATCTTAATTCAGGAAGATATATTTTAATTCTTCAGGAAATTAGCCTTCTTCATAAGTTCTTATAAATTTCAACATTTTTTTCATGGGCCTGAGAGATTGCAATGAAAGATGATGAGGTGACAGTGGGGTGTCTGATTTAAAGAGATGAAAACACCACTTAATTTATATCTTAGATAATCTTAGATAAGAAGAATAAGAAAATTATTCTTCTTATCAAAGGCTCATGACAGACAGCCAAAGTACCAGGAAGACTAAGCATTTTAGGAAGAAAATAAATACATGAATGGGAAGGTTATAAATTATTCATCTAGTATTTCAACAAAGGCACCACAATTACATGCTGAATTATGAAGTAGTTAGTGGTTGCTGTTTTAGGACTATCGAAGCAGCCAATCTGGATAATTTAAGAATAGAGTTCAATTATCAATCAAATGGGTTAGGGCTTCTTGGCCCTCAACTGTGGATGCTCAAGGCTATCCTGGCATTGCCTAAGTGAAAAGAATTAATTTATTCTTTGCCATATGTCATCCCACCCCAGCAGGGTACTCAGCACTGTTTGTCAACCTTTTTACTCATTCCTGGTTGACTCTGCATCCCATTTATTACAGTTATTTTGAATCTTTTCCCGTTCCCTTCACAAGGTCCCAAACCCATCCTCAAAGCCCTCACTTTCCATTTACAAACTCAGTTTTTATTCTGGCCATCCATGAGTTCTCTATATTTCCCCTCCTACCACAGTAAAATTTCTTAATGTCAGCATCTGTTCACAGTTTCTTAGCTCAAGATAAAGAAAAATCTTAATTACTTTCTAAGCCTAATCCTTCTACCTGCGTCTGATCCCCATGCTATTTCCTTTAGGACCTTGCTGCATTCTCAGCAAACATCCATTGTCACCTATAGCATTCCAGGCACTGTATTTTGCATTAGGGACACAAAGATGAAAATATAGACACTTGAAGCAGCCTATAGGATAGTGTGGAGACGGACAATAATAGTGGTGAGCACAGGTGCAATGGGACCAGGACCACTGGAGGACTCAGGTTTTTGTAGCTGGAGACAGAGGCGGGGGGCGGGGGTGCTTTACCTAGGAAACAGCTGAGATTTATAAGATAAATAAGGGCTAACCACATAGGTAGGTTGAAGTGAAAAGATACAGAGGCTCAGGAGAGGATGGTATGGCCAAGTAACCATAAATATTCTGCAATCAATGGACAAAAGTTCAGTGGAATTGCTAAGAAAGAGCACTAAGGACTTCAGATTTTAAGATTATAATGAACTACTAAAGCCCTGCTATCATAAGTGTAAGTGAGAAAACTCACTCTGGAAACATCTTGGTAGAGGAATTCGAATAATGCAAAGTCAGACACCAGTATCCCAGAAAGCAGTTAAGCCCATTGATTCAGGCAGGATATTGAGTGCCTGGTTCGGAGAAATAGTCATAGAGATAGAGTAGTATGATGGATTAAAAGTATGTCTGGTGGCCGTATTATAAGGCTGGGTAATTTATTTGATGTCAGGGATAAGAAAGAGAGAAGGGTGCAGGCCAAACTCCAGGTTGTTGGCTTCGGTAACTAATGGTTGTATCATTGGAGGATAGTGACGAGGCACCCAATAGTTCGTGTGTGATAGGCACTGGATGAGTGGGTGTGGAGCTCAGAGGCATGATCTGGCATCAGCAGTAGAGGCAGGCCAGGGGAGGTCATAGTTGTGAGTAAGATTATCCAGGGAAAATATGGGAGAGTGAGAAAGAGCCAACAAAGCCAAAATCAGTGATCCTCCAGCACCACTGAGAAGGAGGGGCTAGAGAATTAGCAACACAAAGAGACTGGGAGTAGGATGGCATCATGGAAATGATAGCAAAAAACATTGAAAAAGGAATGTGAACAGTTGCCAAACCCTTCACAGGAGAATTCAAGCAGGATCTGAAAGTGTCCCCTGGATTTAAGCAGACTCTCTGTTCAATTTATTCTTTTCCCTGCCTTTGATCCTCACATTTGCTTATATCGTCCCATGATTAAATAAATAACCTTTGATAAATACATAAATATTCCCTTAATCACTGACGCTATCATTGTGCTACAACTGCTCAGACATTTCTATGTTAAAATTCACTGGTGTCTTTCTATTTTTCCCCCACCAGTCACATTTTAAGTGCCAACTTCCATGACCTTTCCTCATTCATTATGGTTTCCGATCTCTACAAAATTACAGTATTAAGTCTCTCTTTTTACATTTTCCATTGGCTAGCTTACCATGGACTTGATTTTCCTCTTGGTTCTATGAAGTTACTTTTCCAGTCTCCTGGAGTAACTCCTTATTCTTTTTAAGCTTTTTAAATGAAATTTATCCACCCTTCCCAAGATTTGGTCCTTAGTTCTTTGTGAAATTTCCATTTTGACCCCAGGCATTTTCCCAAGTCACTAAAGTGTAGAGGACCCCCAAACACAATCCTGAACTAGATTTTCCAGTGGAGAGCTACATACAGAAATCTCACCAAACTCAGATTACCCCAGTTTAAACCTGCTTCCTTTACATCCCTACCTCCCCAAAAAAGTCTCCCACTTTCCTGCCCTGTCAGTGACGTCTCCTTGCCTCTCTTACTTTTCATACACAACTAGCTCTTAACCTGAAGTATAGATCTCCAATCTTCATTTTTACATCTTCCCTTCCACATGCAGAACAATGTCAATAGAGAGGACATAAATATGATACAAAACTACAATGGTTTATTTCACAAACATTTATCCAGTTTGCACTATGTACACTATTCTAAGCATGTTACATGTATTTTCTTTTTTCTGTTTCCCTTCTGTGAATTTAGAAAAGCAAAATGGTTTATTCCCTTTCAAATGTGTCCCATAAATTTAGAGATTTTGTGCATCAGTCTCAACTTGTGCATCAGACTTCTCTGGTGGCTCAGAGAGTAAAGAATCTGCCTACAATGCAAGGAACCTGGGTTCAAACTCTGGGTCAGGAAGATCCCTGGAGAAGGGAATGGCTACCCACTCCAATAATCTTGCCTGGAGAATTTCACGGAGAGGAGCCTGGTGGGCTACAGTCAATGGGGTTGCAGAGTCAGACATGATTGAACAACAAACACTTTTACTTCACTGAACTATGTAAACAGTTTTTGGATGATAAAATGCTAAGCATTATGTAATAAAGGTTAGCTCATTTTGCCACTAAAATTCTATTAACAGCACTTTAAAATGTCTGAAAAATAAATACAATTATATTAATGATAATCTAAAACACACTTAAATCCTGAAATACCTGAGTTATCAATAAAAAGATTAAAATTATGCCTGATAAAACCATGGTGCTCAACCATTCTCATTCTTTGAATAAGTGGTCACCTTTGAACGTATGCTTATATGACTGCTGTATAGATCACTTGGTCTCTTTCAGCATAATGCTGCTCTTTTCCAGGTCTTTAAATGTTGTTAATCCCCAATGATTAGTTCTTAGTCATTTATTCTTTAGAATCCACATGCACATATAAAGTACCCCATCCTGATGAATAACAGAGAGCAAAGTACACTTACTTCAAAAATCCGATTTTTGCAGAAACCTGTAAATCAGCAGTACAGTTTTCATGGGCACAAAATCTGGCAAAGTTTATCTGGAAATAAAATGACAATATTTTTTATTTTAGTTAAAATCAGTAGGCCTATTTCCATGTTTTTTAAAGAATAATTTATCTACAATACATGAGAAAAAATTAACATAGCAAATTGATAACTTTTAAAGAGTTCAATTTGAGAATTAGAAGGTTCAGATAACAATTCCAGGACTAAAGGAACCAAGTTCTTTCAATAGGTAAATTTAAAATCTAACTGTGTTAAGTAAAAAAAAAAAAAAAATTCTTTCATAGTAGTTGTATAAAAAGAAGTTTAATCAAACTGTGATAGTAACCTCTGTAAGAGTTTAAAACTTGTGCTGCCAAGACTTTTTCACTGAATTCCTCTCGATTTTCTGGTGCTGCCATGGGATCCTGCTTATTATGCGTAAGCATGACCCAGTTTTCACAGGTGGTAGAACAGTGACTTTATATTTGTTGAAAATAATAAAATGTAGAAATTTTTACTGTGAAGATACAGTGAATGAAAACAAATGATAGTTTATCAAGAGATTCCAGAATTTATTTAATTCCGAGTATTTTAATAGGACCCAGAGATACTGTAAGGTACACAGGAAGCCCTTAGGTATAAGCTGGACAGAGAAATACAGACATAAAAGATATAAAAAGAAAGAAAGCAGAGAGGGGCAGGTGAAAGGGGGAGAGAGACAGAAAAGAGAGAAATCTAGAGAGTCAGAGGAGGGGCCGGGCCCATGAAGTGGAAAGTGAGTGGAGCTCTGCCAAATGGCATGTCAGACCAGAGACTGCCTGTACCAGGCGAGCAGAGGGAAGTGTAAGTGAAAATAGTCCTCTAGATGACCTAAATATAACTTTTTCCTACTACTCTTATTTGTAAAGCAGGTTGTTTGAAGAATCAAAATGTAGCTCATTTTAATATAACTATAAGTTGCTAAGATTTGAGCTTATGTACTTACAATATTGAGATGTTCATTATTAAAGACATTTAAAGGTAGTTGATATTGAAGGCTGAAGTTCAACAAAAGAATGAAAAAAACTGACTTCCATAAAAATTTTCAGATGAGGGTATAGAGAAAATTTGCTCTTAAGTTATCATCTTTATTTGATTTAGCACAGAGAGCAGACAGTGCTGATTCTGAGCTCAAATATCTTAAAGTGACTTAGGGGCAACTCTGCCTGGACAGAATATGACCTAGACCTTTAAATGTCCGTTTCCTCCTTTGCATTCTGTGTGCTATAAGTGAATGTTTTAATGAGCACTTTTACCACAGCCCCAAACAGCCTTTGACTCTGTCTTTTTGCTGTTGGATAGTAAAAGTCTGAACTGGATTCCTGGGTATAAACTGTCAGTGAAACTGATAGATTTTGGCATACATTTTAAAAAGCAGTTCACTGGTTAGAGTGCAGGATCAATCTCAAACTGCATTTAGATCCTGAGATGTGGTTGAAAAGCATATAGTTAAATTAAAAAGAGAAACTGTTGTGTAATTAAATACACATGTTTATAAATGAGTAAAATCTGACTAATAAGACATGAGTGAATCTGTGGGCAAGGTGAGTGAGAGGGAGACAAAATGAAAAAGGAGACAGAAAATGAGAAAGATAAGTTGAACACATATGACGACCTGAATAACTTGTGAATGCTGCTCACTTCCATTAGAAGTCCTTGCTAGAAATATACTTTCTTCACTGACAAGGTATCGAGAAGAGAAAATTAACATTTTATGTATATGTGGGAAATCACTGCTATGACTAAATGCATAGTTAAAAGTATTCAGTTCAGTATCCTAAAGGGAAAATAAAAAAGAATGGAAAACAAGACATACCATAAATCTTTTTTATAAAAAAAATCCATTAAAATTTTAAAAAGAATTCAGATAGTTCACTTCCGTGTAACTATATAATATTAAAAAAATTCTTTAGTTGTATGTCACATAACATTTCAAATAAAGAAAAATATTCCTACTGTTTTCTCAATGATGTCTTTTTCTTTCTTCTGCTGAAGAATTGGCTGAAGTGGAGGGAATTCCTCTATACTTCGTTTACTGACAACATGATGCCCCAGGCGGTAAGTGGCTTCAATCTGGATTGGGGTGAGGATGTCCCGTACATCTTTCTAAAGAAATTGAAAACCATATGAATTAATAATAAAAATAAGCCTGTAAATTAAAAAAATATATAAGCCCCTCCTTTCCTACACAAGGCCAAATACAACATGTGAAAGTGAAAAAAAAAATCCTTTCTTTTTAAGATATATTGTTAAAAAATTGAACTGTACATTTTCACTCATTTCAAAGGCATTCATGTTTATTAGGAAAAAGACAAAAGTTATTAAAAAGAAAAACCAGAACTATCTAATAGTTATAGAGGTGTGCATTTCAGCATATTTTCTTCCATGCTATTTTCTATGCATACAATTTTCTTATTAGTTGTTACAGTATTTCTATTTTTATTGTGCTTTCACATTTCACAAAGAAAGAGTTCTTGGATTTATCAATTACACAGGAATTGTAACCCATTTGGAATCCATTTTCCTCTGTTATTATACTCTAAATTTAATACCTTACTAATTTTTATACAACATTTATCATTCTTAATCTTATCTATATGTGATCAAAAAGTCTGAGTGATTAGAATTTTAAATGGTACTGTCTTCTGCCCCCCAAAGAAACAACTTGTGAGTTTATTCCCCTGATGTCAATTCATATATTTTAATCTTTATTTCTACATGCAGGAATTATTTTTCTCTCTTTTAAAAACACTTTCTCATGAACTTAAAATTTATATCATCTTTTCCATATGATTATTTAACGGCCCCTTTGTTAAATGGGAATACACTACATCACTATCAAAATTATCTGCTGACATACACACACACACTAAAATAACTTGAAATAAATAAAATAATAAAATAAGAAAGTAAGTTCAAAAGCATTTGGCATTCAATTAAGGAAATGTTTCCCTAAATAGTAAAGGTGTTCAAGAATCCCAAGTCGGTGAAAAAAAAAAAATATAGAAGTCAGGTAAGATAAAAAAAAAAAAATATGGCATTCCTTAGAAAGCAGTTCTCTGAGCCCTGCCTAGATGGATATAAAAATTTCAATATATACTGAACAAAGCAGACTCATTTATTTTTCTTCCTGTCTTGCTATGACAAACCTAGACAGCAAATTAAAAAGCAGGGATGACATTTTGTTGACAAAGGTCTATACAGTCAAAGTGAAAAGTGAAAGTTGCCCAGTCATGTCCAACTCTTTGTAACCCCATGGACTATACAGCCCGTGGAATTCTCCAGGCCAGAATACTGGAGTGGGTAGCCTGTCCCTTCTCCAGGGGATCTTCCCAACCAAGGGATCAAACCCAGGTCTCCCACATTGCAGGAGGATTCTTGACCAGCTGAGCCACAAGGGAAGCCCCTATATAATCAAAGCTATGGTTTTTCCAGTAGCCATGTATGACTGTGAGAGTTGGACCATAAAGGAGGCTGAGCACCGAAGAATTGATGCTTTCAAACTGTGGTGCTGAAGAAGACTCTTGAGAGTCCCTTGGACAGCAAGGAGATCCAACCAGTCCATCCTGGGGAAATCATCCATCAAGGAATTCAACCCTGAATATTCATTGGAAGGACTGATGCTGAAGCTGAAGCTCCAATACTTTGGCCACCTGATGTGAAGAACTGAGTCATTGGAAAAGACCCTGATGCTTGGAAAGACTGAGGGCAGGATAACAAGGGGTCAACAGAGGATAAGATGTTTGGATGGCATCAACAACTCAACGGACATGAATCTGAGCAAATTCCAGGAGATAGTGAAGCACAAGGAAGCCTGGTGTGTTGCAATCCATGCGGTGCTAATAGTCAGACATGACTTAGTGACTGAACAATAACAACAAGGAGCATGGACAAATAAGAGTCCACTATAAAGTAATCCATGAGAATTTATAACAGAATTCATTTGACCATTTAAACTGCAAGAAATAAGAAATGTCGATGGCAAACCTATAGAAAAAGTATCTTATGCACAAAAGAATTAAAAATAGATATAATCTCAGGATTTGAGAAGGAAGCTCAGACGATGCTGTCCACCCACATAGGAACTGGGCTTCCCAGGTGGTGGTAGTGGTAAAGAACCCGCCTGCCAGTGCAGGAGACATAAGAGATGCAGGGTCAATCCCTGGGTCAGGATCCCCTGGAGGAGGGCATGGCAATCCACTCCAGTATTCCTGCCTGGAGAATCCCATGGACAGAGGAGCCTGGTGGGCTACCCTTTGCAGGGTTGCAAAGGGTCGGAGATGACTGAAGTGACTCAGCATGCACATAGGAGCTATGCAGTTTTTCTTTTCTTTTTTTTTGGTATTATAATTGTTACTATACTCAGAAAATATCACACTCATTGTCTTTCACACTAAAAACTTAAATGTAAAGCTTGGCTTGACTCTAGTTTTCATATGCCCATTTCAATCTATCAGTTCAGTTCAGTCACTCAGTCGTGTCCGACTCTTTGCGACCCCATGAACCACTGCATGCCAGGCCTCCCTGTCCATCACCAACTCCCGCAACCATCTCATCCTCTGTGGTTCCCTTCTCCTCCCGCCTTCAATCTTTCCCAACTATAGTTCTTGTTAAAAAAATAGATTCAGCAAAATCCCTCTTGACCATTAAAAGAACTCAAGTGTTTTCACTAGGACTAGACATATTAATTTTAACTATAATTGAGTTATATTTATGAGGTTTATATTTACACTTAGTTCCTTAGTAGATCCATGACATTGTAACTGACAAACATCCTAGTGAATAATGTCAGTGGGTTTCATTTACAGACAATTCAAAGTTGGAGTATTAGCTTAAGCATTTCTGTCTAAAGGCAGATTTCCAAAGCTCATAAATTAATAACCCCTAATGAATAGAAAAAATACCTATCATAAAGATTATAGCTATGCTGCTTATATCTGTATTAATTTTTGATAAAAGTTAGTTAATAAATATGACACCTCACATAAAAGACTACACCTATTCTATGTCTTTCAGTTCAGTTCAATCGCTCAGTCGTGTCCGACTCTTTGTGACCCCATGAATCGCAGCACACCAGGCTTCCCCATCCCTGGGATTCTCCAGGCAAGAACACTGGAGTGGGTTGCCATTTCCTTCTCCAGTGCAGGAAAGTGAAAAGTGAAAGTGAAGTTGCTCAGACGTGTCCAACTCTTCGCGACCCCATGGACTGCAGCCTACCAGGCTCCTCCATCCATGGGATTTTCCAGGCAAGAGTACTGGAGTGGGGTGCCATTGCCTTCTCCCTAGAGAAGTACTCTCCCTAGAGTACTAGGGTTCGAACCTCAGGTCCCTCCCTTGTTATCTATGTAACCTTGGACAGATTACATAACCTATGGACCAATTACCTCATGTGAAAGTGGCTGGTAATAGTGCTTATGATGCCTACACTTGATTGCTGTGAGGACTCAGGGGCATAATGTATGTTAAACACTTAGCTCAGTGCTTGGTATGTATTAAGATCTCAAAAGATGTTAAATATGATAACTATTATGTACATATATTACTTCAAAATGTAGCCATGTAAGCCAACCAAGGAATTACAGAACTTTAGTTTCTTATAATAAATTCTGGTGACTATTTGGGAGGAGTGAGAAAAAATAAAATCAGTCTATCGCCAATGAATGAACACTAAATTAAAAATGAGCTACATTTTCTACTAACACAAGTATTCCTTAGTCGATAAGTCATATCCGACATTTTTGCAACCCCATGGGCTGTAGCCCACCAGGCTCCTCTATCGTTAGGATTTCCCAGGCAAGAATACTGGAATGGCTGGCCATTTCCTTCTCCCAGGGATCTTCCCAACCCACGGATCAAACCATGTCTCCTGCATTGGCAGGTGGATTCTTTACTGCTGAGCCACTAGGGAGGCAATTAGACTTGTCCTAATGAAGTGGTACCTGGAAGATGTGCAGCATGACTCAAAGCACTCAAGACTCTCATGGCTTTCCCATTCTCACACATGGAGATGTTTTTATTAGATTACTTGGTAAGTGATCATCTCAACCTGAAACCTTGACCATATAGGAATGCTGCAAATCAAGGTCCAAATCCCAAGTTATTGACTTGTGAAAATGGAACAGCTTGAAGCCCTGAGTATTACAATAGCAAACTTGATTAAATTATTCCCTAGGTGTAGGAGCTAGACAGCCACTGATTGTCCCTCCACATGTCCACTGTTTTAATTCTTCTCAACAAGCTTGCTTTGACCACATCACATGTTATCTAATTCATACTAATTTTCCACAAGGTCTTCTCTACATCTGGTGTATATTACTTTCATTATCCTAATTAGCTATTAATTATGCTTTTCTCACAATATATAAAATGTACGTGCGCTCTTACAAGAACTGTATTTGACAGATATTCACACTTACTTAACTTTAACAGCTCCACCTAAGGACAGAAGCTATAATATCAAAAATGTCTTAAAGTGACTAATTAATATATGGGAGGGAAAAAGTAGATTTGCTTAAAATTTTTAATTTAGATGGGCATGTGCTATCTATATTAAAAATAATGAAGATTCCATGCCACATTTGTATGGACAATTACATAAAAATAGGACACTCACAAGCACGCAAATTAGCACATGCCAGAAATTACACAAAGTCTGCCTTACTGTCTGATTTCACAGAAATCTGTAGTATGGCCAACTTGAGAATGGAGCTGTAGGTTCATGTCTTCCTACTGTGTTTATGCAGTGAAGGAATTTATTTAAAGGGTGGAGCCAGAAATATTTTAAAAATATTACTGAATTAAAAATGATGCTGAGGTATAAATAAACATGTGAAGATATCTATTCATGGGTCTACTCTGCAGAAGGCAGGATCTAGGGACACAAAACTGAAAGTCAGTGTCTATGGCACAGTTTATAACCCATAAATCTACACATGTGGTGGGGGGATGAACATTCTGATACACGCAGACACAGGTGCAGAACAGGGAGAGCCACTAATCTACACTTGAGAGGGCGTGGGGAAATGCTCACATAGAAGACTTTTAAATAAGGAATGTGGTCAGATTTGTGTTTTTGAAATGCTGCTCTGGTGCCAATGTAGGGAATGAGTTGGTATGGGAGAAGGGAACGCTAGGGCACGGATTGGAATCTGAGCCAGGAAGGCCATGTGTAATTACAACTGTTTCACCTGCTAAGTATGTTTCAGAGGGTGAACTGTCCAACATCCAGGACTAAAACTTCCCGAGAAAAGATATCATCCCCAAGACAGGTACTCTAACCATTATACCAGTAGACTATTCTCAGATTTTTTGCCTCACAGAATTATTTAAAAAGCACTGAGAACACATCATCTATAAATGTCTTAAACATTATTCAATTAAGGGCCTTGTTTAATGAGCTGTGCTAACTCTAAGAATACAAACATGGAAAAGATAATATCTTTAAAGACCTTGAATCTAACAAAGAATTAATATATGTTGGAATAATCAATCTACTTCTAGGATACCATAAAATCAGTACAGTTATATAGCTTGCTTGCACTTAGATTTTCAGCAGAAAGTCCATAGTGTGTTGAGGTTAAAATATAACTACTTTGGAGCAAATGGTACTTCATTAAACTATGTATAAACTTTGTATAGCTTAAAAATATAAGCAAATAAAATACAAATAAATATATTTACTAATCAAATACACATTCATTTTTTTGAAGTTACTACTGAAAATGATGGGTTTTAGAAGTCACCCAAAGACTCAGGTAACACAATAAAATTCCTTTATTTCAGAAACCTAGGATTCAGAGAAAGCAAAGAAAGAATAAACTATAGTCTACTAAATACACAGGCAGGTTGATTTCATGCTTGTTATAGAACATGCTAAGGCCACTAAGCTCATTGGATCATTTGTTCTCTTTCCAAACATCAATCTCTTTCCCACATGCAGAGATTCCATCAAGATCAATTAAGAAACATCATCTCTAAAAACCTTAAGGTAAGTCTCTAGCATGGCTGCTCCAACATTTCTAAAAAATTGTTGACAATTATTGATTAGGTTTTGCTAAATCGAAATAGCCTCAAAATTATCCCCTGTCCTAAGCTCTTTTCCTAAGAAGTTGCTAAGACCAAATCAAGTTGTACTTACGAAGAACAAAGACAAAGATTAATTTTCATATGCTTACATGAATGAGGGAACATTTTCATAAAGGGAAAAGTGATATCTAACACAATTCTGATAGATAAAGCACTATAAGTCATAAAAATTAACCATTTTTTTCTATCATAGCAACCTTTTATTAACTCCCAACTCTAAATTCTAGTTTCTTCTTTCATAACATCTAATAATTTTAAGGCTCTAATAGCAAAAATTAAAGCTTGGCATAATTATAGACAACTAAAATATGGAGTTCTATAAGGAGAAAATAATAATTTCTACCTTCCTATTTTCTGAAGAACACATTTTGACCATTCACATAAAACAATCTTATGTAATACCTGTTTTAATTATGAGTAGATTAAGTAGACTTGAGAAATCTGATGTGCTTACCAACCAGATAAATGACCATATAGTCTCAGAAAAATAACATACCAACAAATTTATATTCCAGTGATGTGATAATTATTAATTGTTAAAAATGTCTACCACATTCCAAGAAGATCTAATACATGAAACTAAAATGTGATTAAAAGATAAGGATGTAATAAAAGTCAAGATTTTTGAGAAAATTTGGAATTTTAAAAATAGCTAAATTTTCTACCATCAAAGACTGTGATGCGTTTTTAAAGTATAAGTAGGGTTAAAAACTTTCATTTACATGAGATCACCAATGGATTGTGTGAAAGAATAAAAACAAAATTCAATCATTTCCTCACCTTCAGATCCCAACGGCTCTTACATGTTGTAAAACTGATGAGATCTTTCTGGCTCATTGTCTTTAATACTCAAGTCCAGCGATTTGCTGATCCCACTGGGACCTCCAATTCAGCTTTCTTCCCCTGTTCCTCACCCACCCTCTTAATGTCCTCTCTCCTCTCTTAACCTTGCTTAATCTTCATGGCCAACAATATAACCACTCGCTTGCTTACGCCTCAACTCTTTCTTTTCTCCTTTGTGTCACACTGTTGGCAGACCACAACCACGGTTGACTGTCACCTACTCCCACCTATCAGGCTGAATGTGACTGGAAAAAACCACGGCCCTACTGACTCATCTCACCGTCTGATGCAACAGAGAGCCTAATGCCATCTCAGGACCATACTATTCCCTCTCACTCTCTCACACTCTGAGAAGACTATTTCACATCTTCTTCCTAAACTCTAAACACCACCTCTTCCATTCTAACTGAAGCTGATGACTTTGCTTCTTACTTCATTGAGAAGATTAAAGCAATCAGGAGCGAACTTCCAGTCCTCCCACACACACGTGCCCAACATCTACACACAACAAATGAACTATGCATGTGCCTACGGTGAATCGATCCTTCATTTGTACAATTAAATCCCACTGCTTTTGCCTTGAGAACTTTGCTCCAACTATTCTTTCATCTATTTCCTAAATGTTTCACTCTATTAGAACATACCTATAAGCATAAAACATGCTATTCCTCTTAAAAGAAAAATAAAAAAGTCACTCTACTTCTCCTGTCGGCTACTGGCTCCCAACCCCTTTTCTTCAGTCCCCTTTGGAGCAAGAATCTGTGAAAGAATAAACTACTCTCTGTCTCCACTTCTTCTCCTCCTTTCCTTTCCTTTCCCCCTACTATTCCTCTGAAATGCTGTTGTTGTGATCACCAAAAGCTTCTACATTGCCAAACCCAACGGTGAGTTCTTTAGTCTTCATCTTATTTGACTAAGCAGAAGCACTGAAAACATCATCATGCTCTCCTCTGTACCCTGCTTTATTCACTCCACTTCCAGAATGCCAGGAGCTCTTGATTTCTTTCCTTACTGATTGGTCCTTCTCATCGCCATTATAAGCCTTCTCTTTCAATCTCTTCATGTTGTAGTGCCCAGAGTACAGACCTTGGCTCTTCCTTCCTGTCATGATCTCAGCCACCTCATATGACTTTAAACCTCATTCATATGCCGAAGAGGCATTGTATTTCCAGTTCCACAGCATTCTCCAACTCCAGATGAGTATATTTAAATGCTGAATTGCTCTATACACTTACAAGTAAAACAAATTGCTTCAGCTCATCAGGTCCACAACTGAACTTCAACACTTTCCACCCGAGAGTTGTTTCCCTTGCCCTATTGATGAAAACGGTATTCTTCTAGTGGCTTTGGCTAACAACCTTGGAATCATTTTGCAGCCTTTCTCAAGTGTTAGACATCCAATCTTTCACTAAATTGTGCAGAATCTGTCTTCCCCTGTTTCTCTCCATATCCACTACCACCATCTTCACTAGATCCATCATCTCTCAGCTGACTTACTGAAGTATCCTCTTCTTCCTGTGTCAATCTGCCTAGTCTCAACATAGCACTTAGGAAGCAATTAGAGTATTCCTTATTGTTACTCAGTTATATCATGTCACCTCTGCTCCAAACTCTACAATAGATCCCATTTTATCTGGAGAAAGAAAATCACAGATCTTATGTGATCTGACTTTTTTTCTACTACTCTCCACCTTGCTCTCTTTTCCAGCCATCTTTGCCTCCCCATGATTCTCTAAAACAACCAGGCATGTTCTTGTCTTAAGGTGTTTTTTTTTTTTTTTACCTAATTCTTCTTTCTGTACTGTTCTCCTCCTGGATGGGGGATTCTCAAAGCATAGTTTCCCAGCTGGCAGCATCACCATCACCTGCACCCTTTGTAGAAATGGAAACTCTCAGGCCTCACTGAAGAGTTACTGAATCAAGAACTCTAGGTGGTGCCCAGCCATCTGTGGTTTTAACCAGCTTCCCAGGTGATGCTGTCGGATGCCAAGGTTGAGGACCATTGCCCCAGGTATGTACCCCAGGCAGGTATACTGCCCCTGGTAACTTCCTTGCTCCCTTCAAGTCTTTGCTCAAATGTCACATTCTGAATGAAACTCGCTCTGACCACCCTATTTAAAATTGCACCCTTTACTCCTTCCCCAGCACTCTGTTAGTTCCTGTGATCTGTCTGCCCTCCTTTCCTCTTTCCATTACCCATATGGTGGCTCAGATGGTAAAGAATCTGCCAGCAATGCAGGAGACCCAGATTCATTCCCTGGGTCAGGAAGATCCCCTGGAGAAAGGAATGGTTACTCCAGTATTCTTGCCTAGAGAATTCCATGGACAGAGGAGTCTGGTGGGCTAGAGTCCATGGGGTGGCAAAGAGTCGGAAAAGACTGAGCAACTAACACGCTTATCTTCCTCTAAAATACTATAAAATTTACAAAAAAATTACATTTTGTTACACTGTAGTTTATCTCACCACACTACACTATAAGCTCTATAAGGGTAGTAACCTTTTTTATGTTGTAGTTATTGACCTATATAAAAGTCTCAAATAGAACCTGACACCACATAGGTACTCAATATCTATTAAATTAATTGGAAGGAGAAGTAGAGCTTAATTGGTATAGCCAACAGAACCTATACAAAGAAGCATGCCCAACTAGCAGGCGGGTTGTCCTCTGAAAGGTGGGGGCTGTGGGCCTGAGAACATAATTAAAAAGTATCACCTTGTTTAATTGTAATGGGTGCTGAGGTGGAGTGCATATGTATAATACACCCCTGATACTGAACACGTTTTAGAGAACAAAGGCGCAATTCAGTCAATGTTTCTGAATGCCTTGGATACCATGCCGGTTGGGGTGGGGAATGCACACATTATATTTCATCTCTTCCCAAATAACAGCTAGAAGTCCTTGACAGAACTCAAGGTTAGGACAGCTGCTTCTGTAGTTTTTACACCTACCCTTTGGATTTGTTGCAAGGGAGGGTGTTGGAGTAGCCTTCTGACTTTTTATGTAATAGGTTTAAAATGTCCCAAACAAAAGCAAGGTAAGTTAGAAAGGAAAAACAACATTGGAAGAAACAATCATTTTTTAATAAACAGTCCCACTATGTACCAGTCCCAGAGCTAAATGCTATTTTTGACTGTCAATATGGCCCAAAGTCATGGCTGTAACCTGCTGTTGTTGCTACCATGGTAACACAACAAGTATACATGTAACTAACACAGAAACCTCTGCTAAAATTGTCATTTCAGAGACAAGCTTATTCTGAGGAATGTGTGCAATTTTGATGGACCCTTAGTCATAGGAACAATACCAAGAAACAGGACCAATAAATCAGATCAATTTACTTGCATTTATACAAGTTCAACACAATATATTTATCAGTGTCTAATGCTGGTCCTTTTATTATCTTTAAAATGGTCTCAATGTTAGTCTCTAAAATTGGTTAACTGGAGTAAAATTAACTGTCTAGAATTAAAAAAAAAAAACTCTTTAATCCCCACCATATCAATGATGGTTACTCTAATATCATTCTATACTTTTGGCTCTCAACCATTTAATAGCTTTACCCTAGTACAATAACAAAAAATTGTTAAGGGAAATGAGGAAATAGCATAAGGATTATTGCTCTTAACATTTAATAGTCCTGTTGCTTGTTTGCATTTGCTTGGAATAAGTATCTAAGGGAAAATTAAGGGCTAAGCTGAGGCTACTATTTGAAATCCCAGAAAGGGCTCCCGGGAATAGTTTGGCTTTTTTGTGACAATAGATTTTCTGATGAAGTACACCATTCCCTAATGAAAAAGGCCTGGCACTGCTTCATACGATAAAATGTGACCAATGCAAGGAACGTGATGATCAGTTTGGGAATGAGTGTTTTAATAAAAGAAACATGAAATCGGCTATGCTTTGGCAGAATACACACCAAACCATCATGAGAACCATCATCCTGGCCCACAGATGATCCCCACCACGCGACAACTGCGTGAGTTCCCACTGACATCACCAACAGGGCTGGCACAGAGACAAAGGCACAATCCAAACGCAGCCACATTTGATTCTGCTTCTTAAAGTCACATGAAAAACAAACCAGCTTCCATAGCCTCCCCCCAGCCCCCAACATCTACCAGGCATAGGTCTGGGGCGCAGCAGAGCTACTTGATATTTACATTTTTAGGCAAGCATGTAAACAGAGATGGGGCAGTAACAACTGAGGATAGGAAAAGGCAAATCTTTAAAAACAGAGATGCACTAAATGTGATAAATATGAAACAAAGCAGCAGCAGTAAGCAGAGTTTGAATTATCCAGGTCACAGGATTGTCTAACATCTAGACTGCAGAGTAGTAGATTAGATAGTTCAGGAGGCATTAACACTTTTCACTATGTTTTATAAAACATACCAATGCAATAAGAATGAAATGTATTGATAATACTGAAGTTTACATATCTGTTAATGAAAACAAGTTTACGTTACCCGCATAAATGCTTGATGTGTTTTGCAGCTAGTTGCTTTGCTCGGTACTTTAATGCTTCTTGTAATCACATCATAAGTTCCATTGGAAGAAAAGTAAAATCTCGATGGAGACTCTGTCTTTCGGTTCACATCCAGGCTCATGTTATAAAGCAAAACTGCAGAAATGTAGAGAGAATCGCAATGAATATAATTATATACAGGTATTTATTTTCTTTATCTTTGAAGTGATAATAGTCACAGTTATATAGTATACTGGGAACATATTAAATTGTCTTTATTAAATAACTTTCTAAAAACTAACCTGAAATATGAAAGAGGAAGCAATTTTAACTGTATATTTCAAAAATTATTTTTACAAATTTTAAAACAAGAATTATAAACTTTGAAAATTAACATCTTTGGTTATTTGCTTAATCCCCCCATATATAAACTGGAGAAGGAAATGGCAACCCACTCCAGTATTCTTGCCTGAAAAATCCTATGGACAGAGGAGCCTGGAGGGACAGAGGAGCCATGGGGCTGTCCAAGGGTCAGACAAGACTTAGCAATTAAACCAATACCAACACCCATATATAAACATTTCAAAACTACAATACCAAAGTTGTTACTAATAATAAAAGTTCTGAGTAAAGTTTCAGCCTTCGTTGAGTCCTTTCGTCATTAGAACATCTGACTGAGGAAGAACAGGCAGAGTACTACACGCAAGTATCACCTGGAATGATTTTATCTTGTGTGGTCACAGAACTAATTTCATCTATGATTTGCTGCTGCTTCTTAGTCGCTCAATTGTGTCCAACCCTGTGATCCCACGAACTGTAGCTGCCAGGCTCCTCTGTCCATGGTATTTCCCAAGCAGGAAAACTGGAGCGGGTTGCTATTTCCTTCTCCAGTGGATCTTTCTGACCCCCAGGGGTCAAACCTGGTCTCCTGCTTGGCAGGTGGATTCTTTACTACTGAGCTACTATGGTTTGGGTTCATTTATTTTCATTTGTTTCCAATTTGAGGGGTTGCTATCTTTCTATTTTTTTTTTTTTAATGAAGAGTGAACACATGATGTAAGAGTCAAATGTATATAACAGTTGACTCTGACATCTCCTTGCTAGCCCTAGACCCTGAGTATTTCTCTTCCTTATCTTTATTGGTTTCTGGCTTGATCTTCCAGTGTTGATTTGTGGAAAAACAAATGTAGTCAGACATTCTCTCAATAAATATTCTGGCAGTTTGATAAGAATTTATTTCAAATCTGACATAGTAAATGATCATCTGCTAAAGAAGATCACCAATAAACAAAAAGAAAAAGAAAAATTTATAACAACCATAAAATTCCAAGACTGATCTTATTAGGAAAGAAAGATCTATTTCTTGGATTTAAAGTTTTGATATTTGGCAAAACTAATACAATTATGTAAAGTTTAAAAATAAAATAAAATTTAAAAAAATAAATAAAGGGTTCTTTGTCAGAGTGGTAGCTGTCAGAGGTGAGGGGTACAGGATAGGAAATACAGGTGAAGAAGATCAAAAGATACAAAATTCCACATAAGTCATGGGGATGTAATGTATGGCATGGTGAAAGTGAAAGTCGCTCAGTCATGTTCCAATTCTTTGCGACTCTATGGACTCTACTGTTCATGGAACTCTCTAGGCCAGAATATTGGAGTGGGTAGCTTTCCCTTCTCCAGGGGATCTTCCCAACCCAGGGATCAAACCCAGGTCTCCCGCATTGCAGGTGGATTCCTTACCAGCTGAGCCACAGGGGAAGCCCAAGAATACTGAAGTGGGTACCCTATCCCTTCTCCAGTGGATCTTCCTGACCCAGGAATTGAACCAGAGTCTCCTGCATTGCAGGTGGATTCTTTACCAACTGAGCTATCAGGGAGCTGCAATTAATTATACTGTATTGCACATTTGAAAGATGCTAAGAGAGTAGACCTTAAAATTTCTCATCACAAGAAAAAAATTAAAAAAAATAAAAAAAAACAAGAAAAAAATTTACAATTATGTATGATGAGGGATGATTGTTTTGGTGACACTTTCACAATCTACACAAATATTGAATCATCATGTTGTACACCTGAAACTAATATAATGTATGCCAATTATACCTCAGTGTAAAAAATTGAAAAATAAAAAAGTTTCCTTGCAAAAAGCTACATCTAATAGTCTTCTGAGATGTCATTCATTACACAGGAGCAATAATTCATAAGTGGTATTTGAAATAATTTATATAATTCCTCAAGTGTTCATTTATACTTTAGGAGTAACTTATTCTTATGGAAGGATTTTATCTACTTACTTCAAGGGAACATAAATATAAAATCTACATCACTCCTACAAACTTCAAATGAATCTTACATCATTCTTTATATTTAGAAAATAAAACTCATCTTCAGAACTACAATAACCAAGATTCAGTGCCTCAGAGACAGAGTTGCAATTGAAATTGCCATCTACAAATTCATCACCCTGAGCTCAGACAAGAAGTACATGAAAGAAGGGAAATAAAAATCCACTTGCAGTAAGGGCAAAATGTCCTGGTTTTACTAAATATGTTTACCATGTGAATTATTTCTCCCAAGGAGTCATTTTACAACAACTATAAAGTGTGCGTCTGCAACAATGCTATGATTATTTATGATTTTCATGTATTTGTTTTCAACCATTTAAAGAAGTATTTGGTCACAATGGAATTGGCAGTACAACAAACACTGATTTTCCATAAAGGAAAATATATTTAACGTGTATCTCTCAGATAATCCATCAGCTTGCCTGCATCACTGTGTTACTAGGGTCATGTTCTCAAGTGGCTACTACTTCAACCAATAATCGGATGGAGGTTCTGCTCACTGTCCTATCACTGAGTCTTTAATGAGGACTTTTTGATGTTTGGAGGACAGCCTACAGGGTCAAGGGTATGAACAACTCTTGATAGATCTTGTGGGGTACAGGAAATTTATGAATTTTTAACATCAAAATGGTAAACTCTTTTATGTTTCTCTCCTACCATGGCCCAGTTTCGTTAGTAGTTATCCTAACATTAGCTTAAATATAATATAATTAGGAACATTAATTTGCTAGGAAAAAAATAATGCTTATGAAGTGACATATATAAGATTTGAGATTAACCACAATGTTGGATGAACCATATCAAAGCTAGTTTTTCAGGACTTCCCTAGTGGTACAGTGGATAAAATCTGCCTGCCAGAATACTCTTTGACATAAATCACAGCAAAATCCTCTATGACCCACCTCCTAGTGTAATGAAAATAAAAACAAAAATAAACAAATGGAACCTAATTAAGCTTGAAAGCTTTTGCATAACAAAGGAAACTATAAGCAAGGTAAAAAGACAACCCTCAGAATGGGAGAAAATAATAGAAATTAAACAATTGACAAAGGATTAATTTCTAAAATATACAAACAGCTCATGTAGCTCAATACCAGAAAAATAAACAATGCCGTCCAAAAAATGGTAGAAGACTAACCAGACATTTCTTCAGAGAAGACATACTGATGGCTAATAAACACATGAAAAGATATTCAACATTGCCCATTATTAGAGAAATGCAAATCAAAATTACAATGAGGTATCATCTCACACCAGTCACAATGATCATCATCAAAAAGTCTACAGGCAATAAATGCTGGAGAAGGTGTGGAGAAAAGGGAACCCTCTTGTACTGTTGGGAATGCAAACTGATAAAGCCACTATGGAGAAGAGTGTGGAGATTCCTTAAGAAACTAGGAATAAAACTACCATGTGACTCAGCAATCCCACTGCTGGTTCTATACCCTGAGGAAGTCTTAATTGAAAAAGACACATGTACCCCAATGTTTATTGCAGCACTATTTACAATAGCCAGGACATGGAACCAACCTAGATGTTCATCAAAAGATGAATGAGAAAGAAGTTGTGATACATATACAAAATGGAATATTACTCAGCAATAAAAAGGAATGCATTTAAGTCAGTTCTAATGAGGTGGATGGACCTAAAGCCAATTTTACAGAAGAAGTAAATCAGAAAGAGAAAGGCAAATATCATATAATACCACATATATATGGAATCTAGAGAGATGGTACTGATGATCCTATTTACAGGGCAGCAAAAGGAGATGCAGATATAAAGGACAGACTTTTGAACACAGCAGGGGAAGGAAAGGGTGGGATGATTTGAGAGAATAGCACTGAAACATATACATTTCCACATGTAAAACAGATAGCCAGTGGGAATTTGCTGTATGATGCAGGGAGCCCAAAGCCAGTGCTCTGTTATAACCTAAAGGGGTGGGATGAGGGGAGAGGTGGGAGGGAGGTTCTGAGGGAGGGGACATATGTAAACCTATGGCTGATTCACGCTGATGTATGGCAGAAATCATCACAATATTGTAAAGTAATCATCCTCCAATTAAAAAAAAAAGAAAAAGAATCTGCTTGCCAATGCAAGGGACATAGGTTCAATCCCTGGTCTAGGAAGATTCTAGAGAAGGCAATGGCAATCCACTCCAGTACTCTTGCCTGGAAAATCCCATGGACGGGGGAGCCTGGTGGGCTGCCGTCTATGGGGTCGCACAGAGTCAGACACGACTGAAGCGACTTAGCAGCAGCAGGAAGATTCTACATGCAAATAAGCCCTCGAGCCACAACTCCCGAGCCCACGTGCTGCAACTACTGAAGCCTGTGTTCTGTGGGGCCCACAAGCCACAACTCCCAAGCCTGTGCACCACGAGTACTGAAGCCCTAGAAGCCGTGCTCCACAGCAAGAGGAGTCACTGCAATGAGAAGCCCGTGCATTGAAACGCAGCGCGGCCCCCACTCTCGGCAAGTAGAGAAAGCCTGCACAAAGCAGCCAAGACCTAGCACAGTCAAAAAGAAATAAAACTATATACATAAGCTACTTTCTCCAGAGCGGATAACTGAGAGCTGTCTACGTACAGGCATATGGGCATGGCTCTTAGGAACCAATTGTCATAGTAAATCCTGAAGAGATGTGTGTTATTTATCAAAATTAGAACCAGGACCCAGACTTTCAGATAAGCTTCTTCAATTACCCAAACAGGATAGGATAAGAAGAAAAGAAACTTCTTCCTCTCAGGCCTTCCAACTTAAGCCAGCTCAAGACTTCAGTAAGCCTAGTAAAACAGGAGGAGCTATGGTGATGCTTTTTTTATTTTAAAGAGATCTTACAGATTAAGCTCAGTTAGTTCACCTTAAATAATACAGCAAGTGATATTTTTGTTCTACTTCTTGCAATAATATTTAAACAACTAAAGCCTTAACTTATCCAACTCATTGGTTGGAACAAACCAAGAATCCAGAAGGTGATGAAGAAAGGCTGCTCTCTCCTGCCCTAAAAACCACTCCATGGTGAAATATGGAAAAGCCTCGAAAGATGATCATGAGATTTATGAGGGAAGTGCACATTCTGTCAGGCATTAATTCTGTAAGGGCACCCTTACCGATATAATCTGGAACCTTTTTGCCCTTATATGAGAAACAGAGTGTCAGATCCATGCACACAGAGGGCAATCCATTTTCAATACAGTCAAAATTTGTCCTATTTACTGACTCGGGATGGTTTAAAGAAGCTTCGACAATCACTACAGGTCTTGTCCTAAGAAGGAAATGAAATTAGCAATATTAATTGCACAATTATTTTTCATTAAGATGACAAATACATTTGCATTGTCAGTTTCCACTGATCAAGTAATTTCATGAAACTGCTTAATAGCATATATATATATACACACACACTCAATTATATTTTCATGTATGAATCAAAATAAATTTTTATTAAAATCTCTAAAAATATTGACTTAGATGATTTAAGTATATATCCAGGTAAGATGGGAAAAGTATCCTAAAGTTCAATAATTAAATTTCAGAGTACCAAAAAGAGTGTTATGAGGTCACCATCATGCTGATTTTAAAAACTGCCTCCCATCATTTACAATTAAGCCCAATTGTCATTAAGCGGTGAAATCTATCAACCTTACCTTAGCAACACAGCAGAATCAGACCGAAAAGCACCAACTGCTACATCTGGAGGAAGAAAAAAATAACCTAGATTAATGATCACCATTAGTCAAAGAGAATTACTTTCAGCCATAAATACTTAACTACATATCACCTTGTGACTATATCAAAATACTATTTACAGAAAATTAATTAGAAAAGATACGCTTACATCTTAAGATTCATTTCACATGTGTCTGAATCTGCTCATTTACAATGACATTCATCCCTTTATCATATAATATAAACATAAACATTATGATATAAACATATGATATAAAGACAGCCTTACCAAAAGAAAATTCAATTTTTGGACTACGAACACTCGCTGAGATATCTCCTTTCAAATTACAAAAAAAAAAATCCTCTTCTTTGCATCATCGTATGTTTGATTTATTCTCCTGAATGCTTTTAATTTTTTTGAAAACAAGGAATAAAATATTAAGTAACTATCAGTGTAAAAGCTTAGTAATTATTTGATTACTCTGACCCGTGTGTGAATTCAAAAGAGTACTAAAAATGAAGGAAAAAACTCACTAGTAAATCAACATTTTTTTCTACCAGTTGTATGTACTTCACTGTAAAGCAGCACCCACAATAGTGCTTATTTCAATATATAAAATATAGTCAATTTTATACTCACCTAGATATCCATTGTTATCTGCATCAATTTGTCCAGATATAGACTGTCCAAACATACTTAATGAGTTACTGATTTGACGTCCTTCAATTCTCTGAAAAAATAGTAAAGTTGACTGGGAAGCAGGGTTTAAACATCTAATATCCCAGAGAAACAATGATTGAGTTAAATAATGAGCCCTGACACATTATTAACAAATGCATTGTAGTTAAGGCAAATATATGTGTCTGGGAGAAACAGTAGTCTCCAGCTTGAAGTGGAGAACTGACATCTGTTTTGTGACATGAAAAAAACTGCTTCCTTTACCTTGTGAGCAAAGGGAAAATTATGTAGTAAAGATCTCCTAAAACACTCCTGACACTCTCCTCAGTCTTTTTTCAGGCTCTGTGCTTATTTCCCTGAGCAACATGAGGAATCAAACTGATAATAAGAAAATTAGACATTTATGATCACTTAGTGGAGCCTACTTCTTCGATTTATAATAACCATCTTGTTCGGCCAGATTGGCTTCTAGTATTTGACAAGGACAACTCAAGTCAGATATGTGCTTGCTATCCCACGTGTCTGATCTCCATTCCAGACGTTGATTTACAAGTATCAGAGTTGTCCAAGAGAATTAGTATTCTTTAATAGACAAGTATATCTCTTTCATGTTATATCGAGGATCATTTACCCACTTTGCCTAATCCAAAATAACAGTATTAGCTAAAGTTTCCATAAGAGTATCTTTGGAAAAATTTCTGTTCTCTGCATGTGCGTGTAGTTTTTTTCTATGCAGGGAAATGTCCTGATTTTTCAAAATACCTTAATAAAGTGCTCTCATCTTACTGCTTTGCACTGAAAGGAACACAGAGTTTCATTTGAGTCTTTGCTCTTCCTGTGCAACCTCCATGGAAGATGGGGCTTTAGCCATGAAACGAGACAGTTAACCAAATCCACATGGGCTTACTTGGAAGAGTAGGGGTATTACCTCAGAACATAAATCTGATGACATGCAGAGAGAAATCAGGAATAGGTTAAAGACAAAGTAGAATGGAAGTGAACCAGAACTCTTGTTTATGGAAATAAAATGATTTCATAGAGTTATTAATGACCTTAAAAATGAGACCATCTACTGTTATTATAAGAAAATGGTGAAACAGTATTAAGTATTTGAAAGTGCAAGAAAAATAAGTGCATGTTAACGCTGGAAGTTTTAAGAAGGATTTTATTACCAATGTTTCTTTTGAAAATAGACTAGTATTATCCCACCTGTGAGAAGGTTGTTGAGATCCCATCTACTCGGCCATTGTAAATATAAATAGCACCTTGCAAGTCATCTTCCTGTGGGGCTCCAATAGCAACATCTATTCAAGAATTTAAATGGCAGAAAACAAACTCTTAATGCAAAGAATGAGACTCTGAAAACTAGCCTTCATGCTCTTTACTTAATATCACATAGGAAAACTCCTTATCAATAAACAATATTTTCACTGGACAGAAAAAAATATATACAATACTATCATTGTTATAACAATGTACAGGATTGTACAGTCAAGTCTGTGTGTGGAAATTTGAGTCTTATGGTCTTAGAGACAGGCTAAGAGAATAGTTAAGGACATGGGTCCTATCGCCAGACCATCAGGGCCTGGCCCCAGCACTATCCAGTGCCCAGCTGTCTTTATGGTTGTTCAGTCGCTAACCCCATGGACTGCAGCACTCCAGGCTTCCCTGTCCTTCACTGGGCCCAACTCTTTTTTTCCTTCGGCCATGCTGTATGGCATGTGGGATCTTAGCCCCCGACCAGGGATCAGACCTGCACCCTCTGTGTTGGAAGGCAGATTCTTAATCGGGGGACTGCCAGAGAAGTTCCCGGGCCCGTTTCTTCACCTCTCTGTATCTCAGTTTTCTCAGTTCAGCACAGGATCATGGAAGAACTCACCTTGGTGCCGAAGGATGTAACTCATGTGAAGTGCTTAGAGCAGTGTGTAGCATAGAATCAGTTATTATCATCTCTAAATAATATAAACCACAAGAACCTTTTTGAGTTATAGGTTTTACTTATTTCCAAAGTGAATTCTAAATTAATTCCTGTTCCAATGAAACATATGTTTTCATAAGACCAAGAGAAAATGGAAACTGAATAACATGGTTGTTTAAGTGCTATAGATACAAAGTACACAGGAGGAAAAAAAAAGTTTGTAAGAACATTTCATTGTCTTTACCAAATATTATGCCAATTTATTTGGGTATATTTCTATTTTTTAGAGTGATTTTTTTCATATTACTTTAATAGAAACTAAAATACAGAAAGTTTGCTTTCATGATATTTATCACTATTCATCAGATCTAAAAGTTTTTCAACAACTACAGTTGTAAAATTGCACTGCTTTTTCAATAGGAATAAAACTCTGTGCCAAATGCTGCCCAATTTTAAAAATACAAAACTTTTATTCTAAAATTAAATAGTAGACACACCTTAAGCCTGTTTTGCTTAGACTTACCAAACCTAGCCTCTTTTAACTTGTGCAAAGTATTTTAAATTTTTAGGTACAAAATATATCCATTCATTTATTCATTCAGTGGGAAACTACTGAGCGCCTACTGCATACCAGATATGTGTCAGAGTATCTACAGGACACCACAGGACAGTGTCACAAAAAGGAACTGATAGTCTAGTGGGGAAGCTGCTGCTGCTGCTAAGTCACTTCAGTCGTGTCCGACTGTGTGTGACCCCAGAGACGGCAGCCCACCAGGCTCCCCCGTCCCTGGGATTCTCCAGGCAAGAACACTGGAGTGGGTTGCCATTTCCTTCTCCAATGCATGAAAGTGAAAAGTGAAAGCGAAGTCGCTCAGTCGTGTCCGACTCTGTGTGACCCCATGGACTACAGCCCACCAGGCTCCTCTGTCCATGGGATTTTCCAGGCAAGAGTACTGGAGTGGGGTGCCATCGCCTTCTCCCTAGCGGGGAAGAACAGCAAGTAAAAATAATAACATGGCATGCAGGGAAAAGGTGGTGAAAATTAGGGAAGACTTCTCATAGAATATGATTACCAAAGTGAGATTATAGCAGGTCAGAGCCAGGTGAAAAAAGACAGCGTTCGGACAGAGGACACAGCCTGTGCCATTGTAGGGGAGCGAGCAGCAGCATGGCACATGGGAGAGTGACAATTTGGAATAGTTGGAGCCATTTCTGTGCAGACTGAATAAATCAAGCAACATGATGGGGAGGGAGAGGAAGGAGGAGAGAGAAAGAGGGAGACAAGGGTGAGTGAGGAAAGAGTGAGGAAAGAGTAAGGGAGGAAGCATCCTGTAGCCACTGGATATGAACCCACTTAGCAATGTCATTCATGGGGCAGGGAGGGGGTGGGCACGGGTTATACTTCAACCATGTGGCTACTCCTGAGTACCTATTAACAGAATTTTGTACCTTGATTCTTGATGATAATATAGGAAAAGATAGCAAGTTGGATTACGAAGCTGATACTGCAAGAATTCTGTTTATCAGTTACTAGCACAAGTGATCTATATTAATAAAGATATCTTGAAACAATACAAATGAACCTTTTCAGCTGAACTATTAAGCCAGCCCAGATCAATTTAATTCCAAGCAGAACATATTTAAGTATATTCAGATGCTGGCTTATATATAGATCCAAACTCTTCCTTCCTAAGATGAAACTTGGATCTCTTATATAATGTCCTAAAGTTCTAGCTATCATTATAGAAATAAGGAGAATACATTATTAATAATAAAATGTTTTTCCATCCCTGTGCAACTTAGTTGGGACAAAACCTAGAGAATAAACATGGAGATATTTGACAACTTTTACTTTTCATTTGAACATTTATTATACTGTTAGTCTAAACCATAACAATTATCATTAGTATGACCATAACAATCTAACATCAGCTAGTAATTATATGCTGTTTACAAGGCAGGCATTGTGCGAAAGGCTTAACATACAAAATTCATGTTATTTTCACATAACCCACTATAACTCATGTAACTCTCTCAATAGCACTGTCAAATACTTTTTGATCCTCACTTTTTTTAGATGAAGAAATTGAGGTACAGAATAAAACTCGCTAAAGGTTATAGAGCTAGGATGTGGTAATGTATGAAAGTGTTGGTCGCTCAGTTGTGTCTGACTCTTGGTGTCCCCATGGACTATAGCCTGCTGGGCTCCTCTTGTTCATGGCATTCTCCAGGAAAGAATACTGGAGTGGGTTGTCATTCCCTTCTTCAGGGAATCTTCCTGATCCAGATCAAACTTAGGTCTCCTGCATTGCAGGCAGATTCTCTACCCGTGTAAACCATCAGGGAAGCCTGGATGTGGTAGGATGCGGTAGAGTGGGATTTAAACCCTGCAGTATGGCTCCAGAACCTGTACTCTCCATCACCATGCTCTATAAAATCATTAACATAGAGGTATGACCAACACCCTCCCCTCCTAGCACTTGTTCTTCTACTGTGTAAAAGAAATGTTCAATATGTGACTTGATAATACATAAGAATCTCAGGACCACATAAATTGATACAGCACATAGTTCACAATTGTATAACTTTATTATGGTTCAGCTCAAAAAAATATTCAAAGATACAGTCTAAAAGTCAGATGAGTTGCTCAGATGCTAAAGAATCTGCCTGCAACACAGGAGACGGGGTCAATCCCTGGGTCGGGAAGATCCCCTGGAATAGAGAATGGCAATCCACTCCGGTATTCTTGCCTGGAGAATCCCATGGGCAGAGGAGGCTGGCAGGCTACAGCGCATGGGGTCATTGGACACAACTGAGTAACACTTTCACTTTCCAGGCTCAACTTGGAAACCATACATTGAAAATAAGTGGTCCTGCCAGAACAATTTTATGGCTAAAATGCTATCTGTCTGTCTCTCTGATCATATTGGTTGAATAGGTTTGTCTGTTACCAATTCTGTGAAATGTTTATGCTGGACTCTTGCCAAATTGATCGATTATCATCTGAGAAAATAGCTTGTTTTGCTTTTCTAAGGACACAGGAAATATATTCTAATATATTCTAATTTTTTCCTTTTGAAGAAAAAAAAGTGATGTCCTAAATGCCAAAATAACTGAGGTCTACTATGTAAAGCATTACAAAGCTGTGCACGGTAAAAGGACATGAAGTCTGATCTGCATCTAAGACTGGAGGTGGAAGGAAAACAAACAGGTAGGGTTTTCCTCTCTTTTCTACACAATTCCACATACTCTGCCATGAACATGAAGTGACTTCATTCATATCCCAGATAAATAAACTAAGTTAGAAGATGGGGGAAAAGAACAGGGAATCACATAATGAAAAAATAAAATACAGATGCCTTGCTGGCTCACCCAGACAGATATGGTAGGATGGAATTAAAGACCTCAGTGAAGAGCTAGAACACAAAAAGCCTACTTCCAAGCCAACATGGTCTTGGCTAGCATCTAAACTGCGGAAAACACACACCCATGGGCAAAACAGAAATGCTCTTCAGTCATAAAAAAGAAGGAAATTCTGTCATTTGTAACAACATGGATGGGCCTTGAGGGCATTATGCTAAGTAAGTTAGACAGACAAAGACAAATACTGTGTAATCTCACTTAAATGTGGAATTAGGGGAAAAAAAAACCGCATAGAAACAGAGGTCAGATTGTTGTTTGTCAGAGAGTTGGGTAACTGGGTAAAGGCGGTCAAAAAATACAAGCTGCCAATTAGAAGATCAGTTAAGTCTTGGGGATACACAGCATGGTGACTGTAGCTGAAAATGTTGTATATTTGGGAGGTGCTAAGAAAGTTGATCTTAAAAGTTCTCATCACAAGGAAAAAAATTTGCAACTATGTGAGGTGATGCTGCTGCTAATTCGCTTCAGTTGTGTCCAACTCTTTGCGACCCCATAGGCAGCAGCCCACCAGGCTCCTCCGTCCCTGGAGTGGGTTGCCATTGCCTTCTCCAATGCATGCATGCATGCTAAGTCGCTTCAGTCATGTCTGACTCTATGCGACCCCATAGATAGCAGCCCACCAGGCTCCTCTGTCCACAGGATTCTCTAGGCAAGAACACTGGAGTGGGTTGCCATTTCCTTCTCCAATGTGAGGTGATAGATGGTAACTAAACACTGTAGTAAGCATTTTGCAATACACATATATCAAATCATTATGTTGTATACCTTAAACTTATTCAATGTTACATGCAATTATAACTCAATAAAACTGGAAGAAAAAACTGAATTAGTTAAAGATATATGATGTTATAAACATGCACTAAATGAATCAGAATTAATGTGGCCACTGGATGTAAATATGTTGTGAACTATATATGAAATCATAAATAGCACAAAATATGCTGGAATACTGAAAACATTCAGTTGAATAGTAATTGTCCATGCATATAGATATTACCTTTAGAAGATGTGTGCTGAGGACTCCAAGACACAAAGTGCTGTATGAAACCCACGGTTCTCATATTCACTCAAATTCTGCATCGTGCCCTGAAGATTTTCTAAATTCCCCCTTTCTAAGTCTCCTGGACAACACATTTTCTGCCTGTCTTTCACATAACTAGAAAATTGTCTTGGATTTTCCCAAGTACTGGAGTGACTTTGATAAGGGAACCTGCCTACTATCCATCACATTTTTGTAACTCAATCTGTTTACAAGAATCATTCAAGTTCATCACTGACATTTAGATACTACAAAAAAAACCATTCCTCACATGTACATATACAAATATGTTCAATCAAAATAGTGAATATTCTTCTTAAGATCTGTCAATTAAAACAGGATGTGGAAGGAATTTTTTCATGTCTTAATCTGATATTCCATTTGAATGTAAAACTAAAAAAAGTATGCCACTGTTTCCTTCATTTACATTCATTATGGCACATACTCTACAGCTGGCATGGTGCAACTGAAAAAAATAAGTCCTTAATAGATAACACAGAATTGATGATTAATTGTGAAATGTAATATCCGTCTTAACATTTTATAGATATTTTAATGTAAAATTTAATGTGTAATCATAACCACAAAGATATATACACATACTATAAAAGTATGTTTATGTCCTTTTGTTTTAAAAATAGTAAAATCCAGAAATGGCATCTGTAGGCCAAATTATACTATTTCACATTCAAGAGGGCTCATTGGAAGCATATTTTCAATAGCCAACCAGCATTCTCCTTGTAGAATACCATATTTTAAATATTTAAAGTAGAATGAAGCATTTAGGCAAAACAAGATGCAAAGTGAGCCTTTACAGCACTTCCTCAATTATGTCCAGTATACAAGGAAGTTTTGACCTACTCCTACCAGATACCAATTGCCAAAAACCATTTCCGGAAGATAATTCTGAGTCTTGAAAATATCAAATACTTATTTGCTGAACTCTAGAAATTATACACTCTCCTTTCAAACCCATTCATTATTTTAGGCACAGTTTTAATGGACTTAGTTAACCACTTAGAACCAGATTGAAGTCGGCACATTTTAAGAGAGAAGGCTGGTAGCGACAGATCCTTCAACAGCAGGACTGATACCCCAGCAACTGTCACGGTGCTGATGAGACCATCCATCCCATTGCTGAAATGCATCCCTATCAGGTGGCAAATAGCCCCTGTCTTTGAGTCTGCCAGTTTCTCCCTTCCTACCACTCAGGATTCTCTCCTGGGATCCTAACGCCCCCACCATTAGACCCCCTTTCCCCACAACAGGACAACCTGAACATGCAAAGCCTGGCTCAGTAAGGGGCTTTCAGAGCCAGACTAAAGCTCTGCAGCCAGCCTCTGCTGGGTTTTATCAGTGTCTTACTACACTGATAGTTAAATATATGATCCAATGAGTCTGTGATATACATTTTCTTCCACATTTTCACATTTCTGAAATCAGCATTCTTCTTAAAATGAAAAAATAGTGAGTCTCAGTTTAAGAGGCACCATTTTTTAGGGGCACATAAAATAATGACTTAAAACAACTTATAATCAGTGGTGCCTGCTGTATGCTAAGTCGCTTCTGTCGTGTCCAACTCTTTGAGACCCTAGGGACTGTAGCCCTCCAGACTCCTCTGTCCATGGGACTCTCCAGGCAAGAATAGTGGAGTGGGTTGCCTTTCCCTTCTCAGGGGGATCTTCCCAGCCCAGATTGAACCTGTATCTCTTAACATTTTCTGCGCTGGCTGATGGGTTCTTTACCACCAGCACCAATGGTGCCTCAGAATCAAGGAAATGAGGTGTGTTCAATATCACTCTTCGTTGAAGGGATAGTTGACAACTGGGAAGAAATCGGGTATAACACTAAAGAAAAAAAAACTCAGCATACCAGTCTGCCTCCATTTTCTATAGAAAGGCAAACAACATAAAACTCCAGTTATATTCTCTCCCATGTCCCATTTTTAAAACCAGAAATCAAATACCAAATTAAATAATTTTAATTACCTTCAAAGCCATCATTATCAATGTCGCCAAGATTGACTATAGATTCCCCGAATCTTGCAGCGTATTTGTCACTTCCAATGAGCTCTGTTTCCATTTCGTTCATTACTGCTCCCTAGATAGAAACAGGGAGAAAGGTGTCATTATAACACTCCCTGACAACTTGACACATGATTTACTATTGTAATTGGATATGGATTTTTTTTCTTAATGCTTCAAACAGGTTGGACAAACTAGTCTGAGCTTTAGTACACACATCTCAGTTCAATTCAATAAATATTTATCAAGTATGTCAACACATATAATAGTATGATTAGAGCTCAGAGGACAGAAAAAAATGTCAAACTTGTGATCCCTAGCTTTGAAAATCCAATAAAGTATTTTGATAATTCAATTGAGCAAATATTTAGTGAGTTCCTAATAAAGGCAATGCACTGTGCAAAGGATGAATGAGTGAAAGAGGACAAGGCAATGAGTGTGTAAGACACCCCTTTCCCTGAAGAAGCCCCCAGTTAAGGGAGGGCATAGCACAAGCATGTAAATGACTAAGAGGTGCTGCTTTGCAATATCAGCAAGCAGGGAGAGCATACTAACTGTGAGAGCCAGCAGAGATTTCATAAAGGAGGTGGTTGTCAAGGTGGCATTAAAGAATGGGCAAAGTTTTGATACTTATGGAAACTGACCAGCAAAATACAAATTGCAAAGAACTTGGCTACCTTGGTTTACTTGGCTAATGAGCAGTATGCACAAATGAATAAGACAAAGAGAGTAAGACCAGAGTTTTACGGGAGAAATTTACTCTCAACTTAGAAAACCAGACAGAGCTACTGAAGGTTTCTGAGTTGAGGAGTGACATGACTGACTGGCCTTGGGAATCTTTTTCCAGCAGCATTGTAGTAGGAGTTGGTCAACTGCTGTCTCTGATTTTGGAAAGTGAGTTATCAGACACAAAATAATGTTTCAGTGGATTTCTCTGGTGGCTCAGTAGGTAAAGAATCTGCCAGCCAAATGCAGGAGACACAAGAGACTTGGGTTCGATCCCTGGGTCAGGAAGATTTCTTGGAGAAGGAAATGGCAACCCACTGCAATATTCTTGCCTGGGAAGTCCCATGGACAGTGGAGCATGGAGGGCTATAGTTCATGGGGTCACAAGAGTCAGACACGACTTAACAACTAAACCACCACCATCACAATGTTTTAGTAGGAGTTGTTGCAAAAACAGCTGCCAGATCTCTTTCCAAACTCTGATCATGTCACTCCCTTGTATTTAAAAAAAAAAAAAAAAATGTACAACTCATCATAGATCTTTTAACTTCTCAAACAAGTCTGTTCATCATTTCCATAGCACACACATATTCTTCCCTTGTGAAGTGCCCTTCACCTTTTATTTTCCAGCTAAAAAAATTAGATTCTTGTTTTGCTCATAGAGAAATGCCTAAAGACCATAAGGCATTAGAGACTCCAGAGAGGATGAGGAGATAAGACAGCACAAGGGCACTGAGCTTCAGGGGGGAGTTTAAAGAAGTGGTGATCACTCTTCTTTAAGTATTCTCCAGTCACAGAACGGTGACCAAGAGTTCACTCAGGACCCCTGAGAGCTCTTTTAGCAGAAGTGGAAGCCAGCATTCATTCAAGTATCATTCTTTCTTCAGTTCACTCAAAAACAATTCCTGAGCACCTAACTTGTCCATGATTCTTTCAAGCCCTGAGGAAATAGTAGTAAATAAAACAGACGATTCCTCTGCACACAGTGTCTACACTCCAATAAAAGAACAGACAGACAATAGTAAAGGGAAAGTGAAGTCAACTCTTTGCGACTCCATGGACTGTAGCCCACCAGGCTCCTCTCTCCATGGGATTTTCCAGGCAAGAATACTGGAGTGGGTTGCCATTTCCTTCTCCAGGAGATCTTCCCAGCCCAGGGGTTGAACCCAGGTCTCCTGCATAGTAGGCAGACACTTTACAATCTGAGCCATCAGGGAAGTCCAGACAATAGTAAACCACACCAATAAATAGCAATAACCTCAGATATGCACATGACACCACCCTTATGGCAGAAAGTGAAGAGGAACTAAAGAGCCTCTTCATGAAAGTGAAAGAGGAGAGTGAAAAAGCTGGCTTAAAACTCAACATTCAAAAAATGAAGATCAAGACATCCGGTTCCATCACTTCATGGCAAATAGATGGGGAAATAATGGAAATAGTGACGGACTTTATTTTCTTGGGCTCCAAAATCATTGCAGATGGTAAATGTAGCCATGAAATTAAAAGACTATTGCTCCTTGGGAGAAAGCTATGACAAACCCAGACAGCATATTAAAAAGCAGAGATGTTACTTTGCTGACAAAGGTCCATCTAGTCAAAGCTAGGGTTTTTCCAGTAGTCATGTATGGATGTGAAAGTTGGAGCATAAAGAAAGCTGAGTGCTGAAGAACTGATATTTTTGAGCTGTGGTGTTGGAGAAGACTCTTGAGAGTCCCTTGGACTACAAGGAGATCCAAACCAGTCAATCCTAAAGGAAATCAGTCCTAAATATTCATTGGAAGGACTGATGATGAAGTTGAAACTCCAATACTTTGGCCACCTGATGCAGAGAATTGACTTATTAGAAAAGACCCTGATGCTGAGAAAGACAGAAGGCAGGAGGAGAAGGGAGCAGCAGAGGATGAGATGGTTGAATGGCATCACCAGTTCGATGGACATGAGTTTTGAACAAGTTCCAGGAGCTGGTGATGGACAGGGAAGCCTGGCATGCTGCAGTCCATGGAGTTGCAAAGAGTCAGACACAACTGAGCGACTGAACTGAACCAAACTGAATGTCAAGTAGTAGTTATTGTCTTTTCACAGTTAGGACAAGAAGTTGGAAGGCAACAAAGGAAGAATAACTTATAGCAGAGGTCTTAAAAGTGGAAATCAATGATGAAATTAACCCCAGTATTCAATACCTCTATTGAGTGGTGTAGAAGTGAAGAGTGAACAAGAGGGTGGTCTAATGGGAGAACTCCTCCCTTGCCCTTTAAACAAAGGCACTTCACTTTTATCTGTTTTTCATATTGGAATTGCTGAAGATTTTAATGGGAAAAATGGTTCTTTATTGCCTTATATTAGGTATCTATACCACTGTTTAAACTGTTCTCAAAAACTTCAGTTGTAAAAAGAAATAAAAGTATGTAAAATGAGGATGTGGCTTCTATTAGGGAGACCATTCAGATAGGAGAATGTGAAATATCTACATAAGAAAAAGTAACTCCTGATTTCACTATTAATGAGATAACAAATGATCACTTCACAGATGATACTGTTTTACTATTAAATTTAGGTTTAAACAGTCTAGGATATGCCAGTGCATAAATGATTTTCCTGCTCTATATTTGGAATTTTAAGGATCTCTCAGCTTTATAAGACTCTTTTCTCTCTTAAATTGCAATGAGTTTAGTATAGTGCTTAATATGCATGGTTATTAAATGCTCTCACTGATTAAACAAAATACCTTCTAGAAACATTTTATTTTGTAAAATCCCAAATAAAAATACTGTGACTTAAGAAATGAACCAATTTTCTCACAAACCTGTTAATGCTCTTAAAGATATAGGCCAAGAAGACCCCATTAAGGCTCTATCTATTCTTTCTTTTGATTTGATGCCAAGAAGACAGACTGGCAAGATAAGGCCAGTAGAGTTCCCTAAATTGAATTGTCAAGCGGTCAAATTCTACTCCAAAATACCCCTAGATTTGAAAACTCAATCATAAGCAAGTAAACACTTATTTCTACAACTACTACATCTGCTTTGGAATAAACTATGTCAGTTTTACATTCTTATCAGGAATATAATCTATGTGAATTGTGCAAATTAATATCTTATCAGAACACATCTTGCTTTCAACTATTTTCAAATCAAGAAATTAAAAACAGTTCATACTTTATCTTCTATGTCTACTAGTGCTTTATAATTACCAAATTCTATGGGGACATTCACCGTCGAAGTAATAGGACATCCACATTTTTAGGGCCATATAAAAGTTATTCTTTCACGTTAGAGTTGCACAATGCAACTGAAAGAAACTGCAACTCCCTGGGTGAACACATACAAGCTGTGTACAGAGAAACTCCCGACAATTGATCTCATACTTTCAAGATATCAAAATGGGGCAGCAGCCCATTCATCATGAAGTCCCATTTCATTCTTAAAGCATCAGTATAATATCACAATTTTTACTTTTATCAGTAGAGTAAGCCTAAAAAAATTTATAGTCTCAGAACTTTGGAGTAAGTAGAGCAACAGTTATGATCAAAATCCCATAAACAGCTTCCAATCTGCGTGCAATCCGACTTACGGAACCAGAGTTGATGTACACAAACACTCTTCCTTCTTCCCTGATGGTGCTCTGCATGGGAGCTCCCACGAGTAGGTCTGAGAAGCCATCTGCGTTGAGGTCCACGGCACAGATAGATGCTCCAAAATAAGACCCAAGCTGCTCCAAGGCAAACCAGATCCAGTCATTGAGAAAAAAGCAAGAGTTACTCACCAAAGCCCTCAGTGATACCAAAGTTAGAGACATATTACCTTTTTACCTTTCATTTCATGTAAGATATTTAGTTCTTTTGCATCAATGCTGAATATGTATGCCTGCAATGGGAAAAAGAAGTAGGAAAGATTAGAGGATTCTCACATTAAAAATGTTTCTTGCAAAACGTTAATTTTCATAACTTGTAATTGCTCAAATATATTTTAAAAAGATTTTTTCCAGAGTGATTCAAAAGGTTTAGGGAACCAAGCTCTCAGGAACAATCCTACTGTTCCTTCAGAGAGAACACAGAAACTGTTGTTGGTCTCAATTTTCAAAGTAAGGTTCATGTAATAATGTAACAAAAACTAGAATGAGAAGTAACATTTTGTTCTTTCTAGTCTTACCACAACTGTACCAGGAATGTAGCTGCCTCAATTTCTCTTCAGCTATAAACTTGTTAACCATAAATGTATTTCTTGGAATCTTGAGAAAATTCTATCTCAGAAACAGTTACTCATAAGAAACAGCCTCGTTTAACTTGTGTAATCTTCCTGAAAGCTTTTCTGCTCAATTTTATCTAAAAGCCACATGACCTTTACCAATCTTACCACTAAATGTACAGTGCTCATCATTTCCAGATTCACTGCTGAGAAATTTTGCAGTTCGTCCTTTAACATCTTATTCTCTTATGCAATCTATTTGAACCATTTTGAAGGAATAAATTTTAAAAATGTAATTCTTACTTTACCAATCTGTTCATGTTGAGGGGCTCCTCCAACTACCTCAGTACTGTGCGGACTCCGAAAATGACCGGCTCCAACTGAGTATCCTTCAAGAAAATGGATGGAGGTGTGAGAATTGTCATTTGGAATGAGTGAAATTCATTGTCATAAATCCACTTACAGAATTAATCATAAATCCATTCAGAATTAAATTTTAAGACTGAACTCAAAATGACTACACTAAATAGAGTCAGACACAACTTAGCAACTAAACTGCCACCAATATGGCTTGTATTTTTAAACCTTAGAAACTGAAGCTAGCTCTTTTAAACGTGGTTTGTTAGTTTCTGCAGTGTCAGGCAGGACATGCTAGTTTCTAAGATTACAACAGAAACTTTAGTGTAATTTAAGGTTACAACAGAAACTTTAGTGTAAAATATAATATTTTGAACTTCATGTAAAAAAAATCTTCCTAAACTTCAACTTTTCTTGCCCTGAAAACTTTCTGTTATGATAAAATTGTATAACTACAGAAAAGGTAAAATATTCTTATTTCATTATGGGATAAAAGACATAAACTGTTACATTTTTTATAATACTTCAGCATATCCTTCACCCTTCAACAAGTAAATGCTGAATTGTAAATGAACTTCCTCTGTTTTAAAATAAGTTCTTTCTGCTTGAAGAGGGGGAAAATCTTGCTTTTTCTTATTATAATTATTTCTGAGTATAGGCTGTTTACATTTAAAGCAGGTTTAAACAAATCTGTATATCGTAAGAAGCCATGGGAAAAGCATTCCTTTTACGACGACAAGGGAATTAATGCCAGAAAAAGATCTTAACTTTCTATAAAAATAAGGACTATAGATCATCCTACTGCTGACTTATTAAAGAATAATAAGACGAAGGGTAAAAATAGTTATGCTCTGGGGAATATTCTAAGAGCTTCTGAGGCCAAGGTCAATGAGCTGTTTTTGGACCCATACTCTTCACAGTGCTACCCATCTGTCCACAAAGCTCTTCTCAGTTCCACTGACTTTCAACTGGCCCTTAAGGAAACTATATTTACTCACTCACATGATTAAATGAGTTATTCATGTAGAATATTGACAAAAGCCCCCAGGAGATGACAGGCATTCAATAGATGCTATGTTTATAATAACAAGGTGACTGCATAAAAATATAAGCTTACAAGTGATTTACTGCAAGAGAATAAATTAAACCAGGAGTTCTAACCTAAGAATTATATATGGATGATAATAGTTACACATGTAAAATATTTAGTCAACTAAAGTTTCATAGACTATAGCCTTAAAGAGGCAGTTTCTGAAATGGCTTTTTAGTTACTACTGGCCATTTTGATCTTTTGAAGATATAATTTCCCTTATTTATAATTACGAGTATCTGTAAGGTAGAGCTAATTCAAGTTTGTTGATTTTTACAGTACCTAAATAACTTCCAAATTTTACTTGGTTGTGTTTGTCTAAGAAAGCCTTGTATTTATTTGTAGTCATATTGTACACAAAAAGAGAGCCAGTCCAATAGAATGATCCTGGAGCTCCCATCACAATTAAATCCTGTAAGAAAAAGAAAATTTATCATCATTTAAAAGTTTAATCGCACCACCCGAAACCTCCTCCAGATACACATGTTAAACAGTGACAAAAATAATTTTCATAAATTTCTGAAATATAAGCATTTAATGAGTTTAAAATCATGCCCCCAAAAGCCAGAGAAGCTAGTTAGTGAATTTTCACCTAAAATGAGAATTTCAGAGAAGAAATGCTGAAACTCTCACTTCACACTCATTGCTGGACTTTACAGTCAAAGGCAGAATCATTGAACACTAGAGTAAGCTGTGGGGGAAAATGCAATGTGGTTTCTATTAAAGGAAATCATATCTGGGTAATTCATTAGCGCTCATTACAGAGATAATCATGTGCTGCCAAAGAGTAAAAAATGGACTTAATTTATTTCAATTTGCAAAAAGTCAATGACTAAGTTCCTTAATAATGTTAGCTTGGAAAAATATAACTCAAAAGGAACTGGGACATATTTGATGATAAACGTAAGAATTTAGAAAAAGGAAACAGAGGAAAGATTGGAATGAGTAGACATATTTGTCTGGTGAAATATGAAAACTTTCAGCAATTAAATCTATTTGATATTTCTAAATTTCCTCAACGATCCAAACTTTGAAAAAAGATGTCAACTTAAACATAAGGTAAGGAAGAAAGCATTATTTTTCCACACTAGGCAATATTTATGGAAATTATTAACCTAAAGTTTGATATAGCCTGGCTACATAGATTTAGAAAGCATTCATAACTTCATAAGGGGTTACTCAGAGAAAGTGGGAGGTTTAGGAGTTGAGTACAACTGTATATGTGGTAGTGTTAGAAAGAAAATAATAGTTTGGGAACATATCTTATTTAAGAGGATATTATTAAGTTCTTAAATCTCCCAATTCTCATACTTCTAATGAAAAATGTTAACTTATATGCTCTGCCCCAATTAGTAACTAAAAATAACATACTTAGATATTTTCAGTGCTTAAATTAAGAAATGATATGGCTATATTTTGATTTCTGTTAAATTCTTAATGAAAGTAACTTTCTTTAGTATAGACTTTTAATTGGTCTTGAGTGACACAGCCATCTAAATATTTCTATTTTATCAATACATATGCTGAATATCAAGTGGTAAAAATTAAGTTGTAATATATTCATATTTAAGAGATATATTATCTGAGTATTACTCAATCTTTATTTCAAAGCATAATATCAGTCTTCTGAGTCTAATTCTTCTAAGAAGAATTAAAATTCTATATGTAAACATCTATAGCACCTATTTTTAGACTATTACCTCTGTGTAAAAACTAGATATTCCAGCTTGACATGATGCAAAATTCTCTCCAAATTGTTTCACATAATCTAAAATAAAGTAGAAAAATAATTAAAATTTCATTTTAAAATAAAGACAAAATCTGCATAATTTTGTTTATTTATAAATCCTTATAAGTATGCCTTTTAAAATCTCTTTTACAATAGTATTATTTTAAAAATTAGTAAGTAGTAAAATTTAAGGTCACAAATCTCTTCCATGTTGATCTTCAAAATATCCCTATGAAATAGCAATAGAGGTATCTATGCAGTCTCTTTTTCAGGGGAAGAATAGGCAACATACAAAAAGTTGTCAGGTGAGCATCTAAGACAAGAGATAGGATTTATGGCTTCCAGTCCAGGTTTCCATTTAAAATAGGCTTCCTAGATTTTGCCCAGCTGAAAATCACATAGTCAAGATCTGCGTGGAGATGGAGGGTCTCTTCTTACAAACCCCCCACGAATGTGTGCTTTGTGAAACTTACTATGGGCACAAAGCTTGCTTTTCCTGAAGAACTGACATAAGTAAACCTCTGTGAAGACAGAGGACCACATCTTTGTTTCCGTCTTGCTAACCAGAAATGTTGAATAAATTGGTAAGTCATTCATAATTACCACTCCTTGTCATGCTTTTTAATTCCTTTTTCTGTTTTCCCTGCTCCTATATATTTTTTAAGTTTAATTTTTAGTTGTCTTAGGTTTCTGCCTCCATGTCTTTTTTTTTTTTTTTTTTCCTCCATAGGATGTGGCTAAGTGTGTGTATGTGTATGTGTGTGTGTGTGTGTATATATATATATATATATATATAGGACTTCCCTGGTGGCTCAGACAGTAAAGTGTCTGTCTACAATGCGGGAGACCTGGGTTTGATCCCTGGGTTGGGATGATTCCTTGGAGAAGGAAATGGCAATCCACTCCAGTACTATTGCCTGGAAAATCCCATGGACAGAGGACCCTGGTAGGCTACAGTCCATGGGGTTGCAAAGAGTCGGACACGACTGAGCAACTTCACATTCATTCATTCATATATATATATATTTGTAGGAGTGCACATTGTCATCCATGGACATTATCAACCCTTTCATAAAGTTACCCAGAAAACACATGAAAAAATGTACTGGACCAAAATCTATACCGAAGGAGGCACCAGCATTTAATGAAGGAACCAGCCAGTGCAGGACAAGAATTGCAGCACCTGAAGCATTCAAGTGCATCATCTCACATGATTGGAATAGTCAGAAGTGGTTGCTGGGTCAGTTAAAAGCACCAGACATGGGGCCAGCTACATGGGGATGGATGTTGCAGTTGAAGAGTATCTCTAGCTTGCATCTCTATTAGACTGTCAAAACAATCTAATAGAGATGCAAGCTAAAGATTTTTTCAGCCTATACAGCTAATTCCTATCATCACACTTTTGTGCACTTGATTTTGAAGGAAACTGAGATCAGCAAGGGGAAAGGCCTCATCTGGACTGGAGATTATGACTCAGGCTGGCCAGTCTGCATTATAGAGAGACTGAAGACCTCAAATGATCATGAGGGCCTCCACAGTCAATCCGAGAGAAATGTCCCAACTGTAAAATATTTGAAAATGTTAACCATAAACTATTATGAAAAATGGGACAATAGCTAGAGTAAGTTTTACTGCAACTAAGAAATTAAAATCCACCTTTTATCTTCTTGGCATTCAAAGACAAATTAGGAACACAGATGATATGACCTTTGCTATGATGTCAAATTCCAGGCATGAAAGAGGCCAGTATTAATAGAATCCATGTAATTTGGCTACATGCTCCAGGTTTTGTCAAGTAATAGAAATTGCCTTTGGGCACTGAGGTAATCATTTTGGTTAAAAAAAACTGGAAACTGGCATTCACATATATTCTTTCTAAAGACACATATTCAGAATTTTAGTTCTGTTACAGGTATCATTTCTTCAGTGTTCTGTTGACATTCAACTCCAACTGCTTGTCTCAGTTGATGTCCTGGCTCTGTATGCATTAATGCTACCTATGACCTAAAATTTTTATGGGAAAGACCTTTCAAACTTACATTAACAATTCCTTGCAGTTTCAAAGAAAATAAGTGAATTCAAGGGGGAAAAAAAAAAAAGACACAGTAGAAAAGATCTGCCCACATTTATATTTTAAATTTTTCTGAATCCTGTTGGAAGTTAAAGATAAAGCAAGAAACAATTTTCTTCCTCCTAATCAGATTTTTCAATCTATTTCATAATTTTACTGAATTGAGAATATATTTAATGCTAAAATGGAAAATTATCAACTAGATGCTAGAACTATTCAAACGAATAGTTTGCAGTATTCCTAGCTCCCAAAAACCACAGTTGTTCAGTCGCTCAGTTGTGTCTGACTCTTTGTGACCCCATGGACTGTAGCACACCAGGCTTCCCTGTCATTTACTATCTCACAATTCATTTTTGAAAATTGAAACTGCAATTGGATTAGCAAAAAAAGAAAAAAGAAAATAATAATATGAGACATTAAAGAGAACATAGCTGTTTTCAAAGATCCTCCCACCGCTAACCAAGTATCCAAATTTGAAAAAAACAAATTTAAAGGCATTCACATATTTATCTTGATCCAGTTAATATCAAAACCATGCCTTACCTTGATAGCATGGAGCTATTCTTTTACTCAGTTCTGTTCGTAAATCAGAAGGCATTCCATAGCAAACACCCGTGGGGAGCTTAGACTCAGTCCTTATGTAAAATATATTTTTCCATCTATGCCCACAAGTCTGAATAAAACATAAAAGTAGACCAAACGATGTGAAAGTCACACCCAGGGTATCTGGTTTCACAATGTGATCAGGGAACTATCCCAACAACCTACCACAATGGAGCCGTTTTCTCCAGGCTGTCTGGAAAGCGTGACCCCCAGCCATTGATTATCTCTTTCTTCCAAGCAAGTCTTTCCACAAGGATCTCCAAAAGGGCTACCTACAGTGTTGGAAAATAATTTTATCAGCAGTTATCTTGAAAACAATGTTATTCTGCAAGAACAGAGAAAATAAGCATGCATGCTCATCCCCAGTGGTTTTTCTCCAGCTTCTGTGGAATACCGTCTTTCCCTGCTTCCCTGTCATCACATATTTGGTGCACACTGTGGGGGTAACCATGAGTTACTCTGTGCTAACATAATTGCTCTCTCACTGTGATTTTTGTTTGTAGAAAAGACCTCTGATTGGCAATACCAGGAAGAGACAGCTTTCATATAGGAGATAGCTAACCAGCGTGACTAAGAGTGGGGAAACCAGTTTAAACCAACATGGGCTGTGCAAGTTTAACTGCATTATGCAATGCTTGGCAAAGAATGTACACCTTTGTCTTGATCATTTATCTAGCAATGCCAGCAACATTACCAGAGCGCTTTCTAAAACATTTCATGTGCTGAGACACTAAGAATAGAAGGGCTACAATAAGGTCCTCAACATTTAAGTCACAGTTTGTTGAAGCTGGAAGATGATGACCGTGGGAAGCGGCTGTATGCAATTAACATACTAACAATGCCTACCATTTTAAACAAACTGCCCTATGGTTTACAGTTAGTGGAACTGTGATGTTTCCTAAAAAGAAAAAAGACTTTGAAAAACTGGATTATCTTAGTATAGAAAAAACTTCAGAAGGCACTTTGACAAAGACATGAATAGCCAGAAAGCCAAAAATATTACACATAAGCAATACTTCTAAAACGTACAAAAAAAAGTGATATTCCCAGTGACTCTTTCCTTATTCTGTTAAAATCACTTCTTTGCTTTATGGCTGGGATCCTATATTAACTGTGATTTCAAGTAAGTGGTTTTGGGGGAGAATAAGATGCAGCATATTAAGATTCCTTTTGCTGCCTATTTCCACACACTTCAAATGCATTGTGACAGGTCCACTGCACTTGAACTTACTTCTAAAGGCAGATAAATACATTTGCATCAATTTGACTGCATACAGACATGGAACTTGACTTTTTAAACTTAATTTTAGTGCCAAATTTCATTCATTGATAGGTACCATACTCTAAATCATTAGGCACCTACCACCTTAACCCTTAAATAAAGCATCCTGGGCAAACTCAGAATACTTACACAGATAATGTAGTATTGGAAAGGGAAATTATTTGCAGTAAGTCTGGGTAAGAGAGAATTTAAGAAGTGTGGAAAGATATTTGTGTACACATTGTATACATTTGTTCATTCTCTACCATGAAGTTCAGGACAAACCAACCCTCCGACATAGCTAACCTGAAGAAAGTTTCTTAGCCCCTTCTCTGGAGAGTGATTTCATAGGTCCAAGGGAGGCCCTGACTACCCAGGTGTTTTTCATGATCTGGAACACCGTTCCTGTGCTATGTGGATCGTCTTTTTTTGGCCGAGTTTCTTGCAGAATAGTAATGTCAACTCCTGCCTCCTGGTAGTGCCTGCAAGAGCGTGAGACGGAGGAAGACGACTAAGGACAGGTCTAGAAAGACAAGGCTGGGCTTCATTAGCAATGGCTACTTGGAACGGGCTTCCCAGGTGTCTCAGTAACAGAGTCTCCCAGCCAATGCAGGAGACATGGGTTCAACCCCTGGGTCGGGAAGATCTCCTGGAGGAGGAAATGGAAACCCACTCCAGTATTCTTGGCTGGGAAATTCCCTGGTCAGAAGAGCCTGGTGGGCTATAGTCCATAGGGTTGCAAAAGTGTCAGACATGACTTAGCAACTAAACAAAAACTTGAAATGGAAAGGAGATATTGCAGCAGCCTAAACCTTGATCAAGGATGGAAGCATCAGGTTTCTCTATTCAAGTTAATAAAGAAAAGAAGGGACGAGGGGGAGGGAAGGAGAGAAAGACAATTATATTGTAGCATTGAGGGGGTCAAGTCTAACAAAGAAAGTGGTTACTTTGGCTATATTATGCCCATATAATTGAAAGAAAGTGAAAGAATAACAAACAAGAAATTTTAATTTTCATTATGATACAAAGGTTTGACTTTTTACTAAAACTTCTATTTTTTTTTAATTAATGTCAAAAATAGATGATAAATGGTGGATTCATCTACCCAAAGTTGTGGTGGCAAGAACACACAGAAGAACTGTACAAAAAAAGTTCCTAATGACCTGGATAACCATGATGGTGTGAAAACTCACCTAGAGCCAGACATTCTAGAGTGTGAAGTCAAGCGGGCCTTAGGAAGCATTACTACAAACAAAGCTAGTGGAGGGGATGGAATTCCAGCTGAGCTCTTTCAAATTCTGAAACATGACACTGTTGAAGTGCTGCACTTACGCCAGCAAATTTAGAAAACTCAGCAGTGGCCACAGGACTGGAAAAAGTCTGTTTTCACCCCAATCCCAAAAAAGGGCAATACCAAAGAAAGCTCAAACTGCCACACAATTGTGCTCATTTCACATGCTAGCAAGGAAATGCCCAAAATTCTTCAAATTAGACTTCAACAGTACATGAACCAAGAACTTCCAGATGTACCAGCTGGATTTAGAAAAGTCAGAGGAACCAGAGATCAAATTGCCAACATCTCTTGGATCAAAGAAAAAGCAATAGAATTCCAGAAACACATCTCCATCTATTTCATTGACTACAACGAAAGCTTTGACTGTGTGGATCACAACAAACAGTGGAAGATTCTTAAAGAGATGGAAATACCAGACCACCTTATCTGCCTCATGAGAATCCTGTATGCAGGTCAAGAAGCAACAGTTAGAACTCAACATGGAAAAATGGACTGGTTCCAAATTGGGAAAGGAGTATGCCAAGACTATATATTGTCACCCTGCTTATTTAACTTACGTGCAGAGTACAACATGCAAAATTCTGGGCTGTATGAAGCCCAAAGTGAACTCAAGATTTCTGGGAGAAATATCAATAACTTCAGATATGCAGATGACACCCTAATGGCAGAAAGCAAAGAGGAAATAAAGAGCCTCTTGATGAAGTTGAAAGAGGAGAGTGAAAAAGCTGGGTTAAAACTTAACATTCAAAAAACTAAGATCATAGCATCCAGTCCCATCACTTAATGGCAAACAGATGGGGAAAAAATGGAAACAGTGACAGACTTTATTTTTTGGGCTCCAAAATCACTGCAGATGGTAAATGCAGTCATGAAGTTAAAAGACGCTTGCTCCTTGGAAGAAAAGCTATGACCAACCTAGACAGCATATTAAAAAGCAGAGACATTACTTTGCCAACAAAGTTCCATACAGTCAAAGCTATGGTTTTTCCAGTAGTCATGTATGGATGTGAGAGTTGAACTATAAAGAAAGCTGAGCGCCAAAGAATTGATGCTTTTGAACTGTGGTGTTGGAGAAGATTCTTAAGAGTCCCTAGGACTGCACGGAGATCCAACCAGTCCATTCTGAAGGAGATCAGTCCTGGATATTCACTGGAAGGACTGATGCTGAAGCTGAAACTCCAATACCTTGTCCACCTGATGGGAAGAACTGATTCATTTGAAAAGACCCTGATGCTGGGAAAGATTGAAGGCGGGAGGAGAAGGGAATGACAGAGGATGAGATGGTTGGATGGCATCATTGACTCCATGGACATGAGTTTGAGCAAGCTCCAGGAGTTGGTGATGGACAGGGAAGCCTGGCATGCTGCAGTCCATGGGGTCGAAAGGTTCAGTTCAGTCCAGTCACTCAGTCGTGTCCAACTCTTTGTAACCCCATGAAATGCAGCACTCCAGGCCTCCCGGTCCATCACCAACTCCCGGAGTTTATCCAAACTCATCTCCATGGAGTCGGTGATGCCATCAAACCATCTCATCCTCTGTCATCCCCTTCTCCTCCCGCCCTCAATCTTTCCCAGCATCAGGGTCTTTCCAAATGGGTCAGCTCTTCACATCAGGTGGCCAAAGTATTGGAGTTTGAGTTTCAACATCAGTCCTTCCAATGAACACTCAGGACTGATCTCCTTTAGGATGGACTGGTTGGATCTCCTTGCACTCCAAGGGACTCTCAAGAGTCTTCTCCAACACCACAGTTCAAAAGCATCAATTCTTCGGCACTCAGCTTTCTTTATTATCCAATTCTCACATCCATACATGACTACTGGAAAAACCATAACCTTGATTAGATGGACCTTTGTTGACGAAGTAATGTCTCTGCTTTTTAATATGTTGTCTAGGTTGGTCATAACTTTCCTTCCAAGGAGTAAGCGTCTTTTAATTTCATGGCTGCAATCACCATGTGCAGTGATTTTGGAGCCCCCAAAAATAAAGTCAGCCACTGTTTCCACTGTTTATCCATCTATTTGCCATGAAGTGATGGGACCAGATGCCATGATCTTAGTTTTCTGAATGTTGAGCTTTAAGCCAACTTTTTCACTCTCCTCCTTCACTTTCATCAAGAGGTTCTTTAGTTGTTCTTCGCTTTCTGCCATAAAGGTGGTGTCATCTGCATATCTGAAGTTATTGATATTTCTCCCAGCAATCTTGATTCCAGCTTGTGCTTCATCTAGCCCAGCGTTTCTCATGATGTTCTCTGCATATAAGTTAAATAAGCAGGGTGACAATATACAGCCTTGACATACTCCTTTTCCTATTTGGAACCAGTCTGTTGTTCCACATCCAGTTCTAACTGTTGCTTCCTGACCTGCATACAGGTTTCTCAAGAGGCAGGTCAGGTGGTCTGGTATTCCCATCTCTTTCAGAATTTTCCAGTTTATTGTGATCCACACAGTCAAAGGCTTTGACATAGTCAATAAAGCAGAAATAGATGTTTTTCTGGAACTCTCTTGCGTTTTCAATGATCCAACAAAGAGTTGGACACAAATGACTGACTGATGTACTGATGTGAAAGCTGGACCATAAAGAAGGCTGCACACTGTAGAATTGAGGTTTTTGAACTGTGGTGCTGGAGAAGACTCTTGAGATTCCCTTGAATAGCAAGGAGACCAACCAGTCAATGCTAAAGGAAATCAGCCTTGACTGTTCATTGGAGGGACTGATGTTGAGGCTTCCCTGGTGGCTCAGATGGTAAAGAATCTGCTGCAATGTGGGAAAGCCGGGTTTGATCCCTGGGTTGGGAAGATCTCCTGGAGAAAGTAGTAGCAACCCACTCGAATATTCTTGCCTGGAGAATTCCATGGACAGTGGAGCCTGGTGAGCTACAGTCCATGGGGTGGCAAAGAGTCAGACACCACTGAGCGACACACACACACACACAAGCACACTGATGCTGAGTCTCCAATATTTTGGCCACCTGATGCAAAGAGCTGACTCACTGGAAAAGACCTTGATGCTGGGAAAGACTGAGGGCAGGAGAAGGGGATGACAGAGGGTGAAATTGTTGGATGGCATCATGGACTCCACGGACATGAGTCTGAGCAAACTCCAGGAGATAATGAAGGACAGGGAAGCCTGGGGTACTTCAGTCCATGGAGTGGCAAAGAGTCGGACATAACGGGGCAACTGAACAACAACATCCCAAAAGAAGCTCCAATAAAGTATCTTCTCTGAAAACACCAAAGTCTTTCTAAAATTAGTCAACATTCAGTTTATGAAGCAATTGTGCAGGAGGAAAATTAAAGACAGGAGAGAACAGAGGTCACAAACAATATATTACCTCTTTATAATATATTGATACTATATTTATACTACTTTAAAATGCTGTGTATTTAATGAACAGTTTCATTAAGATTACGGCCAATATTTAGACACAAGTTTCCTGTTCTAGAGATGCCACCACAAAGTTTAAAAACATATAGTAATATGTATGCAATAAACATACAATAGTTTGGAACCACAAAATGCCATGTAAATAGCATGAAAATGGCCCCAAAGTTTTTTTTTGATTAATATATTTAATTGGAGGACCATCACTTCACCACACTGTGGTGGCCCCTGCCACACATCCACAGGCCTCAGCCATGGGCTCACATGTACCCCCCATCCTGAACCCCCCTCCCAACTCCTTCCCTGTCCCATCCCTCTGGGTTGTCCCAGGGCACTGGCTTTGAGTCCCCGGCTTCATGCATCGAACTTACACTGAAAATGGCCCAAAAGTTTTTATACAGAAAAATAGTGAATCATCATCTGTTTCTCAGCTGAGTTCTCTTATTGATTTTAAAACAGAGACTAGAGAAACTCCTATCTCGGGAACTGTTTTCCAGGCCCACAGATTATCCCCCTTTGCATCCTTTCTGTTTTAGCTCTCCCAGGTGACATCACAGTGTCATTACTGCTCAGACTCTCAAGCGTCACACACTTAGATAATTCTAGAAAATGGACAAATACACAGACTCCTGCTTACGTAAGTTTCTTCTCTCTACTTCCTAACACTGCTTCTGTCACAGGCAGCTCCCAACAGCAACAATAATCTTGAGCTACTTTCAGCACGACAAAATCAGCTGGAAGAACGAACAGCTTATAACTCTCCACTACTGAGCTGGGTCTCTTCTTAATTTTGAGCAACTTTCCCCCTCTGCTTCTGGAGTGCTTGCGGAATCTTGGCAAAGGGGTCAGACCACATCACCAGCTTATGCTCTGTGTCTCTCCAGAGCTTTCCCTTCACCTCTGTGCTCTGGAGGACACACCTTTTCACGTGGTTCTCAGCTCTGGCTGGATATCAAGATCAGCTGGGGGAGTTTCGAACAAATACTGACACCTGGTCCCACTCTCTGGCTCAGATTTGATGTGCCCACATTGAGATTCAGACCAGAATTTTTCACACAGTTCCCCAGGTAATGGTAGCATGCAGCTGGACTTATGAGCAACTGTTCTGCAATATACATGGTTTCGCCATTTCCTGTGTTATACAATAATTGAAAAGGAACTACTCCATTTAGAAAATGACAGTAATATTTTTTTGCCCTCCTTGGTTTCAACAAAACATTGAAATAGCATATCAAATGTTAAGCCAATTTTTTTCATGTGGAAATACAGTATTTATAATTTGGTCAGAAATGATGATTATGAGAACTGTCATGAGGAAGTTTATTCTCATGAATTTCCCTTACAGAACATCATAGATAAATGCAGATGATCTTTATATTTTATCCAAATGTCATGCTGAAATGATTTATAATCTGGTTTTCAATTCAGCTCATACATTACTGATCTAAACTTAGTAAATCAAATCAGCTTCATAATTTAAAAAATGTACTTTACATGGTTTAACATAAACGAGGTTGGTAGAAATTAATACATGATAATTTTCCATGCTTTTATACAACTAGAATGACTAATTCTTAGCACAGTTGAATGCATTTTCCCAGTAGACATTAAAAAAAAAAAAAACAAAGCCTCATGAAAACCAGACTCCTTATTCTAAAAATTAAGTCCATCTTTCTCTTTCATAATTTTCCTCTTTCAATTTGTATTTGGGAAAGTAAATACAAAGATGTATGCTTACTATTTGGTTTTCATTTCCACTTACTGATTTTGTTTTAGTATGTACATGAGTATATAAATATGAATAAGTAGTGATTTTGATAGATGGATACAAAGGATAATAGTACAAAGCCAATTAGGAACATTTTTTGCCTTTTTTTTTTTTACTGTTTTTCATGTCATCTATTTTAGTGCCATTGTTTCAAGTGACAAAATATGACAGAGACTATGGGAGACGAGATATTTGTTCTTGATTGTCACTTGATGGGGGAAGACTGACTATTTCATTGACTGTGGCATTTCCACAGCACAGAACAGGGCATACATGCAGTACGCAGGAACAAAATATTTGCTGAGGGAGGGAATTCTAATACCCACTTTTTCCACCACAAAATGTTCCACCAAAGGGTACTAGAGGTTGGACTGTTGAGAGACCCTTGGACAGCAATGAGATCAAATCAGTCAATCCTAAAGGAAATCAACCCTGTGGGAACAGGGTTGATTTCCTGGAAGATTTGGGAGAATGGCATTGAAACATGTAAAATATCATGTATGAAATGAGTTGCCAGTCCAGGTTCGATGCACGATACTAGATGCTTGGGGCTGGTGCACTGGGAAGACCCAGAGGGATGGAATGGGGAGGGAGGAGGGAGGAGGGTTCAGGATGGGGAACACATGTATACCTGTGGCGGATTCATTTTGATATTTGGCAAAACTAATACAATTATGTAAAGTTTAAAAATAAAATAAAATTAAAAAAAAAAAAAAAAGGAAATCAACCCTGAATATTCACTGGAAGGACTGATGCTGAAGCTCTAATACTTTGGCCACCTGATTTGAAGAGCCAACTGATTAGAAAAGACCCTGGTGCTGGGAAAGATTGAGAGCAGGAGGAGAAGGGGGCAGCAGAGGATGAGATGGTTAGATAGCATCACTGACTCAATAGGCATGGATCTGAGCAAACTCCAGGAGATAGTAAACGACAAGAGAGCCTGGCGTGCTGCAGTCCATGGGGTCACAAAAAGCCGGACACGACTTAGCAACTGAAGAAGAATAACAGAGGATACAACTGCAAAATTTTCACCATTCAGGGATCTAAACTTTGGAGAGGTCTTCTTTCTTCCTACTATTCTCCCCTACTTCTCTTCCAAAACACTAGTCCCTTAAGTTTTAAGATAGTAGCAGATGGTCTGAAGGAAAACAATGTTTGCAGGTTTGAAGATCTTTACAAAGTGTGATATGTGAGTAGGATGGTTTAGGACCGAGAATTAGGTGGGCCTCCAGAGATGGCTGTCTCAGAGGGATTCTGCAAGGACTGTGGGCAGTAAATGAGGGGTGTGAAGGGCTTGGGCCAGAGCCGGGCAGAGAAAGCAGGCAAACATTAGTTGATGTTGACATTATTATTTTAAGGATTAAGCTAAAGATATGATTATGGTACACATGTCATGGAATATATCCTCCTCCATAACATATTTGTGGCATTTCACTGCCAGCGACCAACCTAGACAGCATATTAAGAAGCAGAGACATTACTTTGCCAAAAAAGGTCTGTCTAGTTAAGGCTATGGTTTTTCCAGTGGCCATGTATGGCTGTGAGAGTTGGACTATAAAGAAAGCTGAGCACCAAAAAATTGATGCTTTTGAACTGTGGTGTTGGAGAAGACTCTTGAGAGTCCCTTGGACTGCAAGGAGATCCATCCAGTCCATTTTAAAGGAGATCAGTCCTGGGTGTTCATTGGAAGGACTGATGTTGAAGTTGAAACTCCAATACTTTCGCCACCTGATGCAAAGAGCTGACTTACTGGAAAAGACCCTGATGCTGGGAAAGATTGAGGGCAGGAGGAGAGGGGGACAACAGAGGATGAGATGGTTGGATGGCATCACCGACTCAATGGACATGGGTTTGGGTGAACTCTGGGAGTTGGTGATGGACAGGGAGGCCTGTCGTGCTGTGGTTCATGGGGTCTCAAAGAGTCGGACAGGAGTGAGAGACTGAACTGAACTGTCAGCGAGCCCTTACCATACACATTCATTTAATTCTCACAGCAGCAACGGAGGACTATGCTAACAATCTCATTTCACAGGTGGAGAAATAGAATCTTAAAGAAGTAAAGATATTTGCCCAAATTCATGGGACCAGTAAATGGAAAAGATTAAAGACATTTTAGAATGAAATACTGCCATTTGCAGAAACATGGATGGATCTCGAGATTATCATATCAAGTGAAGTAAATCAGACAAAAATATATGATATCAAGTATATGCAGAATCTAAAATATGATATGAATGAATATATTTACAAAACAAAAATACACTTACAGACATAGAAAACAAACTCATAGTTACCAAAGGGAAAAAGGTGGAGAAGGATAAATTAAGAGATTGGGATCAGCAGATACAGATACAAACTATTATACATAAAAGAGACCAACAATAAGGTCCTACTGTAAAGCACAAGATATTATATTCGATATCTTACACTAAAACATAATGGAAAAGAATTTTAAAAAACTTTTAGTAATTGAAGATCTCAAAGTAGTTACTTTCCACGAGTCTGGAGTATATACAATAGAACTGTACAAATACTTCAAACGTATGAATTATCTGAATCAATTTCACTTTCTAATCTTTTCTGCCAGCTGAAAATGTGTAAAATTTCTAGTCAGCTTTCTAGGGTTCATGAAAAATGTCACTTACTTGGTCCCTATCTTACCCTGATCTTTTCCTCAGGTTAGATCAATTCTCAGCACTTTGGCATTTCCACTGAGGAATGAGCAAGGGGTAAGACCAGACTCAAAGGTCTTCCTGTAGCCTTTTGACAGCTTGAGTGACACATTGTGGGTAGGGCAGCTTGGGACTTATGGATGCAATGACAAGTGTTTATCTGCCTGTGTTACTGGCTTAATCAGTTCAGACATTTGATTGGGGCTCTCAAACTGGTCTTCTGGATACTAAGACAACACACACATTGGTCTGATCTTTCAAAACACTACATAATTTTCAAGTTTTAGAAAAATAGTGAAAGACCTTACTTCCATCAATTACTTTTTTAACATGAAGTTCTACTCTATTGAAAGATTAGTCCTATATATTTCAAACCCTTCCACTCTAAATTTTTCTCAAATAATCCTGAAAGACAAATGACTCTTGTTGTACGTTCTATAAAGCATCATTCATTCAATATATCTGTATTTGTAGAAACAACAATTACTGAGTGAAACAGAATACAGAAAAGACATATGGGATTAAAAGCAAACATACCAATTCAAATATGACCAGAATACAAGGCCTACCATTGGAGGGTTATAAAAATTACCGAAAATGTATGCCTGTGCATACAAGACTTTCTGGCACTGAGTAGGTGTTCATTAAATGAGGGGTAAATGCTTCCCCAGTGTACCCACACTGCATTGATGTGGACCCACCAGCAGAGGGAGCTCACGGTGCTGTGAGGTTGGATCAGCAGCATTCCTTCAGCTCTTTAAGCCAAAAGGCCCCTTGTTTTTATTTCTTATCAAACACTAATTATTACTAAACCCATTAGATTATGCTTCTTATATTAAACTGTGTACTTTTCCCAAACATCTAATAAAATGTGATGGTGATGTTTCTAAAAGGTAACAGTGACGTTCATGAATTTAACAGCTAAAACAATAACTGAGTAATGAACAGTAAAACACCAGTTTTAGAGGAGATATGGGACATGAACGTACTAAACTTCCAAGAGCATTTCCACCAACTCATCTAGTGGCACTCAAGGGTCAAAGTATCAAATTAAACATCAAAATTAGAAACAATTCTTGCTGTCTCTTTAAATTGTCATGTTCTTAGACTTAGTAATAAAAATCTGATAATGATGGATAATCATGCTCAATTTATATAAGTAACAGTTCCTATAATCATAGGCCTGAAAAAAACAGCTATTCCAGTCTTCTAGGTCATTTTATTTTAATTATAGTTTTTATTTTATAATTTTATTTATTTTACTTTGTTGTATTTAGGAAGAGTTCCACACAGAGGTGAATGCATTCAGGCAGCAGAGTCTAGCCTGATGGTTGCAATTTTATAAATCTGGGTTGATCCTGAGTCATCACTAGACTTCTGAGCCCTAGAAATCCATTCTGCTTGTGAGCCTGGATCTAAGATAAGGGTTTCCCTCCAAGTTCCTTGGGTCCAAACTTCTTCACATTCCCATAGAAAACCTATACAAGTCTTTTTACTAAGTAGAGCAGAACAATGTACAGCAACTGATATATCCACCGAGCATAATGTAAAGAAGGAATGTTGTCTTACAATGATTATTAAAATAACACTTATTAAATGCTTCCCATGTAATAGGCACACTTTTAACATATGTGAACATATATATTAAGTCATTTAATTTTCCTTATATCCCTTAAAGGTGGGCATTATTATCATTATTCCAATTTTATACATGGAGAAGCTGAAAGAAAGGGAGAATAAGCATCTTGCCCAAAGTCACTAAACTTTTAAGTGGGGGAAGGAAAGAGTCAAGCCCACACTGTCATCCACTACTTTACAGTGATTTGCTATGAGTACTTCACTATTAATCAGCGAATGAATCCAAGTATTGGCACTATTAATAATCCTATTCTAATTCTATTTCATTATAACTTATATTTTAACGTCCAACATTAGAAAATAAGGAAAAACAACTCTTTGTTTCCATGGTTTTCAATTAATCTCTTAGACTTAAGGAGTCATTTGAAAAAGCATCATTAATATACAAATACCATTTCATTTGAAAAAGTATTACTAATATAGATACTGTTGTTCTTTGAAACAAAAACAGTATAAAAATGTGAGCAGAAAAGCACTCCAGGGAAACCTGCCCTCACTTAATGCTCACTGGTCAATACTGACGTTCTGAGCTTGGTTTTGGAATTCACAGGGTAGGATGGAGGAGGAGGTCAGGATGATAATAAAGTTCAAAAATAAAAATTAGTCAGGGAGTCCATGGCATCATTCTGTACCAGTCAGTGTAGGATCAGACTGAAACGAGAGGTTACTGACAACAGAGGGCAACTTTTCATTCAAAGTTTAAAGGAGGGGATAAGATGTTGCAGAGACAATGCAACAATGATCTTCAGACAAAATAATGATATTCTAATAAATACTAAAAAATGGTCCCAAGAGAATAGAGAATAGCACTGAGGTTAGGTAGATCTAGAATGATTTCACAGAGGGTAGATACTGACAAGAGACTGCTACCTAGAATATAATTTTAAAAGGATATGTCTAATCCACTTCACAAAATATTTCCAGCAAAAGAGATTTGACAACTATGTCTATACTTCTACTATATCTGAACAATTCATTGTGAATTACAGTATTTCATATAAATTATATGGAAGAGATGACTAATCATTTGTTAAAACTCCTTAGGGATAAACTGAGGACATCAGAACCAACACACGGCATTACTGAACCCAGTCCTGTCCCCTGCAAGTCCAATTCCGTATTCTAATTTGATATTGCCAACTACTCCTAAAATTAAAATTCCGCCAACTTTAAAGACAGTCCATTCTAGATTTCCTGTCTCAGGAGTGCATATTCTTTAGACTGTCCAGTGTGAGTGGGCAGAGCCTGGAATGCAAGGCTGGCCTCTGGGAACAATGCTGAAACATACAGCAAATCCCAGAAGACCCCACCCAAATCTGAGAAGTGTACCCATCCATTCACATTCATTGAGACTCTACTATGTGCTCATCAAAACTGGTCAGAACTGACTCAATTACTCCTGTCCGTTATTCCAAAATACTTTCATTATCCAGCTTCTTCTCCCTATTGTGTATATCTATCATTATGCTTGTGACATTTCTCATAAGTACGTATCTGTTTACCTGTTATTCCTGTAACTGAGTTCTTTGAAGGCTTTAGCCATCTTGGCCAGCTTTGTCTTCCAAGTACCAACATAAGTAATGGATAACATTTATTTAATAAATGAAGGAAGAACCCAAGGAAGAACTCTTCCTTTAACAAAGGAAGAGTTGATATCTGGCACCAATATTTTCTCACTCTTCACCCATCTGAAGTCTGGCATTACCACTAAAACAGGTCTTTCCAAGGTTCTTAACAAACTAATTCTTTCTAAATCCAAAGACTCCTCCTAGGCTCTTACCTAGATTGACCTCTTGGCCTCTTTTGATATGCCAACCACTCACCTCTTCTCAAAATCTCCCATTCTTCAACTTCCATAAGGCCACATTCACCTGATTCCTTGGCTACCCCTTTTGTTTTTCCTCCTCAGTCTATTTTTCTTGCTCTTTTTTTCTTCCCCAATGGTTCTTAACCATGGATAAATACTGGAGTCATCTGAGAACCTCTGCAAACTCCCAATGCCCAACTAAGAATTCTTCACCCAACTCCAATGTGTGTGGGTGAAGCTTTTCCACACCACCACCAAGAAATTCTCTGATACTAGGTGGGGGTCCTGAAATCCAACTTGTAATTATAATACTATCTACCTGGAGATAATGTCAGATCCCACCACTTAAGGGTTCAGTTCTACAAGCTCCTTGACCAATGTCTGAGTAATAACTTTTAAAATTTAACTCCAGAAGCAAAAGCAACAAAAGCAAAAATAAATAAGCGGGACTACATCATACTACAAAGTTTCTGCACAGTAGAGGAAACCATCAACAAAATGAAAAAGCAACCTACTGAAGGAGAGAAAATATGGAGCAGAGCTATATAAAAACATGACCAGCATCACTGACCATCAGGCGAATGCCAATCAAAACCACAAGGAGCTGTCACCTCACACCTGCTAGAATGGCTATTATCAAAAAGACAAGAGATAACCAGTGTTAGTGAGGGTGTGGAGAAAAAGGCTGTGCATCGTTGGCGGGAGTGTAAATTAGGGCAGCCACTATGGAAACAGTCTGGAGGTTCCTCAAAAAACTAAAAATAGAACTACCATAGTTCTAACAATCCCAACAATACTTTTGGGTACATATTCAAAGAAGAGGAAAACACAACTAAAAATAGCATAATGTATCCCCCCTCTGTAATAGCCAAGATGGGAAGCAACCTAAGTGTTCAATGAAGAGTGAGTGGATGAAGAGCTGCAGTATATATATGCAATGGGGTATTATTCAACCATAAAAAGGAATATAATCTTCTTGTCTGCAACAATATGACTGAGCCCTGATGACATTATGCTAAATGAACTAAGTCAGACAGAGAAAGATAAATATGATCTCGCTTATATGTGGAATCTTAACAAAAAAACAAAGCTCAGAGAGAGAACAGATATGTGGCTGCCAGAGGTGGGGGCAGAGAGGGAGAAATGGGTGAAGGAAACCAAAAGGTAAAAAAAAGAAAAAAGTACATACGGTACATTACTGAAGAACACTGAAAAATACCTTACTATCACCCAGCAATTTGTGATTATCTTCTATAGGACTAGTAAATTTAGGCAACTTTAAAAAATTCATATAAAACTTCCTCAATGGGTAATGGAACTTTTAGAAGAAACTTGAAAGGTAAAAATGCACTGGGAGTATGTTTAACAGTTGATTAAAATACATGAAATATTTAAAAAAGACTACTTTCTTTCCATATTACCCCTCAACACACACTTCAGATGTCAATCTCAAGTCCACTGGCTATTGAAGTTTCCATCGATGTTTTCCTTTGGTTTGATTAATTTACAAGTGTGGCTCACAGAACTCAAGAAAACCATTTTACTCACTAGATTATCAGTTTATTATAAAAGGAGTAACTTAGGAACTGGATGGAAGAGACACACAGGGCAAGTCATGGGAAACTTGAAAGGAGCTCCCAGGCCCTCTCTGAATGCACCACTCGTCCTAAAGCCCCACATGTTCACAAGTCCTGTCCTTCTGGGCTTTTATAGAGGTTTCACTGCATAGCCATGAGTGATTAAATCATTGGCCATTGGCAACTGGTTCAGCCTCCAACCCCTCTTCTTCTGCTGGTGTCAGGGGGACAGGTATGAAAGTTCCAATCCTCTGATCATACAGTGTGCTCTGCTGGCAACCAGTCACATCCTTTGGTCCTAAAGTCACCTCATTAACCTAACAAATGACATATTTATCACTCTAGAAAACTCCAAGGGTTCTAGGATCACTGTGTCAGAAATGGGGTTGAAGACCAAATATATATTCTTACCATAAACCACAATATCTAACCTAGCTAGACCCACTCCCAGAGACCTTATTAGTTTAGGAGAAGGCCACCAGCACTGGGCTTCTTAAAGCTTGGCAGAAGAATCTAGGTTGCAGCTAGAGTTGACCGATACTGTTCAAGCTGCTTCTCAAATGGCAGGAGTCCTGTGGGATATCTTCTGGGTCCAGTGATCCATTTAACCTAGAACGTTCCCAGGTTAAACTCTTTAACTTCCATGGCTTTGATTACCATCTCTATGCCAATTTCCTTCAACTCTGAACTGCCTATATAGACCTCTCCTGCCCGCCAGGCCCATACATCCAACTGATTACCAGGTATCTATTTTTACATCTCACGAGACATAGCACCATCATCTGTCCAACAGCCCAAGTCAGAACCTTGGGTAACATCTTTGAAACCTTCTTCCTGTTCATCTCTCTCATTTACTAATTACGAAGTCCAGAGACCTAAGTTACAGAGACCCGCTCTGCAGACAAACAGCAGATGTCACCACTGACTAAATCAATGGCCAGTACAGACACCGTGGACCTCCTGCAGATCTTGCCAGCTTTTGTCCCACACGTATTAGTGCTCACTGATACCTGGGTTCTGCCGTAATCCCTTTTCCCTGCCCCTGAGGAGCCCAGGAGCCACCTTAGCAGCCAGCCCAGGCCTCTGTGGCTACCTTGGTGTGAGAAGCGAGCCAACTGACCTCCTCCCTGTACCCACCAAAGCCAAAGTACATGACACCTGCCTCCACCCCAGTGGCTGATGTCACCCTCAGGCCCAGGCTCAAGGTTCGGCCAGGCAGCTGTGAGGCTGCAGATCACCAGCCTGCTGCCCATCATCCCGCTCCACTGCTGTGCACACATCTGGTGAGAGCACACTCACAGCCGGGGCCCCTGTAGGTTCCTGTGGGTCTGCACCAGACCCTGCCTCTGTCACTGCTCAGCACCACCAGGCCCGCTGGAGCCAACACCTCCCTCTGTGCATCTGTGCCCCCAGCCCAACACCCAGCCCCAGCCTCCACTGCACTGTGCCCACACGGAGGGAGAGTGTATGACCACACAAGAGCATGCTGACAACCAGTGCTTCTGCAGCTGCCAGGGAAGTCACCAAGTTGTAACACAATAATCCCTGCTCGCTTCTCTCATCTACACCGCTTCACACGCCACAGTTCAACTGTACGCTCTTTTCTTTCCACCCAAAGATACCGCCCTCTCAAAGACCTCAGGGTGCTCAAACACGCTTTGCTCTGTCCAGCACCCTTTCCCATAACCTCTTCCTCTGCTGCTGCTGCTGCTGCTGCTGCGTTGCTTCAGTCGTGTTCGACTCTGTGCGACCCCATACACGGCAGGCCACCAGGCTCCCCCGTCCCTGGGATTCTCCAGGCAAGAACACTGGAGTGGGTTGTCATTTCCTTCTCCAATGCACGAAAGTGAAAAGTGAAAGTGAAGTCTCTCAATCGTATCCGACTCTTAGCGACCCCATGGACTGCAGCCTACCAGGCTCCTCCATCCATGGGATTTTCCAGGCAAAAGTACTGGAGTGGGGTGCCATTGCCTTCTCCACTTTCCTATAATAACCCAACCTATAGACTGCAAACCCCTTGAGGCAAGGGCTGTGTTTCTTTTGTGAGCCCAGGTTCCAGCACTTAGGCATCCTTCAGGAAATGGCCAAATGAACCAATGACCCACATACACAATGGATCACCATACCCAGCCCAAGAACTGTGGCCAAGGGGAGATATTTTTTAGCCATTAGAAATATCACCCAGTGGTCAAGTAAATTTTTGGCAATAAATAAAATGCATTTTAGAAAACCTCATGTCTCAAACCAGGTGGAAGCCATTCTTTCAGAGATGGAGTCTGCTGCTGCTGCTGCTAAGTCACTTCAGTCATGTCCGACTCTGTGCGACCCCATAGATGGCAGCCCACCAGGCTCCCCCATCTCTGGGATTCTCCAGGCAGGAACACTGGAGTGGGTTGCCATTTCCTTCTCCAATGCATGGAAGTGAAAAGTGAAAGTGAAGTTGCTCAGTCGTGTCCGACTCTTAGCGACCCCATGGACTGAAGCCTACGAAGCTCCTCCCATGGGATTTTCCAGGTAAGAGTACCGGAGTGGGTTGCCATTGCCTTCTCCGATGGAGTCTGGGAAACTGTTAGAAATCAGGAAACTTAATTCTTTTAATATGATAGTTTATTCATGAATCTCTCTGTCTTAATTTTGTGCATAATTAGCATAACAAACCTCTGTTCAGCGATGATTTTTCAAAATGACCAGTCTGTGTCAATATCAGCTTCATAAGCTACAATTTAAGGAGTATTGCAAATAAGAAAGAAAAGTTATCAAGAACATATTTGATGTTCCAACAGTGAGTGGTTTGTCTTTTAATGTTGTTAATAATTCCTACAAATCAGGCAGAAGTGAGAATGAGGTAATCATTAGTTAAATGACACAGATGCTAATTAACTTAACCTCTTCCAAGTAGGTTACATAATTTCCAGAAAGAAATCTGAAGGGAAATAATGATGACTAACTTGTAATAAATCATTGTTCTCTCTAGTAAGAAAAAGAGGGACAAGAGGGGAGCTTAAAGGTCTAGTAATTATACAACACTGATCTAGAAAAGTGAAAATCCTATTTACTTTACATATAGACATTGGGAAAGCACTTGCTAAAAAGTCAGTGTTATTTTGCATAGGGAAGTTATGTTTTTCTAAAACAGTGCTCTCCAATAGAAACATAATGCAAGTTACATATGAAATAATTTTTACACTAGTCACATTAAAAAGTAACAAGGAATAAGCAAACTTAATGCTAATATTTTCTTTAACCTAATGCATCTAAAATATTCTCATTTAAATATTCAATTGATATTAATTTCAAACTGTTTATTTCAACATATGGTCAACACCTAAAAAGTCAAAAGATTATATATATATTATATATATATATACATGTATGAATTTTTTTGTACTAAGTCTTCAATATCCAGACGTAATCTGTATTATAGGACCTCTCACTACAAACTAGCCACATTTCATGTACTCAATAGCCATATGTAGCTTGTGGCTGCTGTATTAGACAATAATTATATAATTTTATGTATTTTGTATACATTTCATGTACATTATATAACAAAATTATAACCTTTATTATCCAGACAAGTGTTTAAGTCTGTGTGTGCATACAAACACACATGCATAATGCTATTAGTAGCTATCAGTATAAAGCTATTGGCAGCAAGTTAAAAGTAATGAAAGATCTACAGAGTATGGCTTTTGAAAGATGAAATAAAGACAATCTTTTTAATACAATTTTACAGTCATTTACATATTTTATTCTCTTCTACCTTCATATATTGGTGACCATGAATGGACCATTCATGGTCCATTAATACATAATGGTGACCATTATGTATTTGTATCATCAAATACATAAACAAAGTCATTACTTGTAATGCCTTAATTTAGCAACCGTGTTCAAAGTTTCCTTTTAAAAAAACCTAGCAAGGATGCAGAGCACCTGAGTAGAAAACCAACTGAAACTGGAAATCACTATGGCCTCCCCAGACACAGAGTCTTCAGGGACAAGTTTGGATTCAGCCCTCCTGATAGGCAGACTATCCTCTTCTGGTTCACAGAGGGCAGTACCAAGGAAGTGAGCAGGAAAATACCTCTTAGGTAGGCCGGGAGGTGGGAGGAGCCTGTCTGCATGCAAGAAGAAATACATCTCTTCTACAGTCAATTCACTTCACTAAAAGAGGTACCTGGCTCTCAACATCTCATCCCCTGAACATTCGAGATAAACAGGCATTTGCTGCTCACTTCTGATTATGACTACACTGAACAAACCACAGTGTGGGGCGATATTATGCACAACAGAGAAGGGGGTTAGGAGGTAGGGCGAAGGGTATTGACATCCTCTTTTGAAGGAAGGAATCTACCTGAATGAAACTTTGAAATTCTTAGACCTTAAGACTAGTCCATGTATACAGCACTTTGAATTGTGTAGGAGATGAGCATTATTTTAAGGGGTCTTTTAACTCCATCTTCTTGATAGCAAATTAGGACATGAATGAAAGAAAACACATCTTATGACATGGATATCATAGCTCAATATTTAGTTATTATAAGATATTTTTGGTTGAGCCAACAAAAAATATTTTTTCACTGTGTTTCAACTGTTATCTTTTCATTTATACATTTAACTTTTGGTTTCATCTATTAATTGTCTGTATTTATAACCTCACCATACCTATAACAGATAACATGCAGATATAGATTTAAGTAGAAAACAGAGATAAAAATAAACTAATATTTTTTGAATGTCAGTTAAATGTAAGATAGTGAGCTAAGCATAGTCCATACATTTGAGACAGAACAACTAAAACCATCTCATTCAGATGATTGTGTGTGTGTATTTTTTCCTTGACAACTCTTCATAAAGAATACTACATAATCTACAAACTTGAGAATTTTAAAAAGCCTTTAGTTATCAATATATTGTTTCCAGTGTTACCTTTCTAGACATTATCCTCAGTCCCTTATTTTACAGCTTCAAGTTACTTCTGAGATTGCTCTGAATTGAAACATACAATTTCTTTATATAAGGAAGATACATTGTTTAAAATGTTACATGAGAAGTAATTTCAGTCAACTCTTTTGCAAATGTTCAAAGATGTGCAAATGTTCTATTACTATAGCCATTAGTGTGTCTACCAGTTGACTGACTAGAAACCTTGTCATCTGCCTTTCACCTCAGTAAATACCTTTTTTATTGACCAAAAATGTTAAAGTTGAAAATATCCCTTTGACTTATCATTTCCAGTTAATTCTCTTATTCACCAATCAGGTTGATGAAGCTTTCACTTTGCTTTATTCATTTATCCACCCAATAAATCTTTACTTAATGCATGTTTGCGATACATCTACCATGCACACATTTCTCCATGGACATTTCTGTAGTCACTTCCTATGTTCCACGTGTCCAAAGAATTTAGGCTTTCCTACAATTTTGACAGATTTTTTTTATTATCTTAAATTTTAATACAATATTGTGACCGGATCTTTCCAGTTAAATACAGACATCTAGAAATAGATTCAGTGCCATTCCAGACAGGAAGTAGGGGATAAACACCAGTGGTTGTAATGTCATGAATCAGGAAACAATGACAGGACAGCAAAATAAAACATTTCCCTCCTGAGACCTTGTCAAGATCCTCTGGGAGTCAAAGCTGTCTGCTCTGCTCCCTAATTCTTCATCCCTCAAGTCTCTTAGGCAAAGACAATTATGCTTTGCAGAGTTATTCCAAATGGATAGGTCTGTGAATGTGTTATGCTTTCCTAGTCTGTCTTTTGGGATGGAAGATGCTTAATAAGAGGGTGGGACTTATTCTACGCAGCGCAGACAACTCCTAAACTCTCATGGATGCTCTCTGAGTCAAAAATAAAATTCCATTATGTGCATATTGTATTTGAATTCACTGTCAATGAAGGAAAGAAGTATTCCAGTTTGAGAAAAAGCAAAGACTACTAGGTAAAAAAAAGGAGGAGGGTATTAAAGATGCAGTGACTAACTTATCCCCAAAGACCATGGATAATAAAGATTAAATAGAAAAAAGGTACTAAGTATAACCATTTATTCACCATTCATGGGTGACTCACCAGCTCAGCAGACACCATGTTGGACTCTTCAGTGAATTTTATTTGCATTGAAGATGTATACATGACAGAAAATGGCTTGGACTTTGGACCCAAGCAGGCCTTTTCCAGTAGTCATGTATAGATGTGAGAGTTGGACTATAAACAAAGCTTAGCGCCTAAGAATTGATGCTTTTGAACTATGGTGTTGGAGAAGACTCTTGAGAGTCCCTTGGACAGCAAGAAGATCAAACCAGTGAATCCTAAAGGAAATCAGTCCTGAATATTCATTGGAAGGACTGATGCTGAAGCTTGAAACTCTAATACTTTGGCCACCTGATGCGAAGAACTGACTCATTGGAAAAGACCCTGATCCTGGGAAAGATTGTAGGCTGGAGGAAAAGGGGATGACCAAGGATGAGATGGTTGGATGGCCTCACCAACTGGATGGTCAGTTGGTGGATGATGGATGAGTGTGAGCAAGCTCCAGCAGTTGGTAATAGACAGGGAAGCCTGGCGTGCTACAGTCCATGGGGTCACAAAGAGCTGGACACTACTGAGCAACTGAACTGAACTGAAGCCTGACTTTGACTTGCAGTCCCATCTTCCACTCACTAGCTGAGTAACTTTAGAAAAAGTCCTTGCAACACTCTGAACCACAGAGTCCTCAAATGTAAAGTAAGAACAATGCCACCCATGGCCCAGTGCTGTTTTCTGGAAAAGAAGCAACATATATGGCAGTTCCTAACAATGTTTGAAGCAATATAGGGTCTGAATTAATATTAGTTCCCCTTTCTTCCCCCATTGTGTCTATGCAAAGCAAATTTGCTGTTGAGTTTGTAACATGAATTTTCTTCCCTCTTCCAATAGAATGCATTTTTCCAATTGTCACAAATCTAAGAAGAGACATAAAGAAATCAAGAGTCTTTGAAGAGAAAAATTAATAATTATACATTAAACCTCACTTTATTAATACTTATATTAACAGTGGAGATGCCAATTTTTTCTTGTGCTCTCCTTTTATATTTCATATCTTAAGTAAAACTATATTATTTTCTTTTTAAGTCCTTAGGCTAAATGACAGGGTATGGGATCAATTCCAACTGCTATTCCTGATCTGCCCCTTAGCCTGTTCTTTAACAAGGTTGATAGGTCAAAGATGGAAATAAAATTCTCAAGTCTTGGCTTCGCTGGATCCTGTCATTAATGTGCTGAGAGATTTTAAGATGTGTTTTACATGTGGGGAGTGGGGGAGGAGGGAGAGAGAGAGAGAGGTGAAGAGAAGGTCTAAGGAGGTGTAAGAAACTTTCCTCTACATAGTTCTGTCAGAATACAGCAATCTCTGTCATAAGCAACAGGGAGAAAAACACCGACAGGAAGGAGACCTCTTTTATGTTAAGAAGGGAACATGGTGTTGAGTTAACAGTGAAAATCATCCCCTTTAAATGAGAATAGGCAATAGGAGTTTTTTCCAGGACTTGTCTACAGTGGGGTTCACACGAGTGGGGTGAGGGCTTACTAGCTCCCGTCCCCAGATCCCACTCACCTAGCTGGAGCTGTTCGCAGGTCCTGGCTGGATTCTTCCCAACCTTGCATCTGTAAATCGCCCCAGGTTTGACCACTGAAGTGTTGGAGAGCCAGTTGGCAGTGGGCGCCCCGACTACAAGCCTAAGAAGAGAAACACGCACGTGTGCGCAGATGTTAGCCTTGCTGCCCACTAAACCCGGGGTCTCCCCAGAGGCAGCCGGGCCGCTCCCGCCACCTCTTCCTCCGCCCACCACCCCAGCACTCAACCCGCCACCCCAAACTTCAGGGCTGGGCGCCAGAACGCACGCCGGCTGCTGCCACCCCAAGATAAGTTCGTTTCCCAAGCACTTCTCCAGCGAGCTGGGTTCCCTCCTGCCTTCTCTAGAGGGAGGAAAGTTTGAATCAAGCAGGGAATCCCAGAGGTGCTTTTTGCTATCTGCTCTGAGATGCCAAAGGCTCCCGCGTCCGACCCTACTCACCATCGGTTCGCCCCGTGGCTGTGCAGCACCACCGAGTAGCCGAACAGGGTGTTGGGGGGTCCCTTGTAGAGCAGCGCGCTCTCCGTGTCCACGTTGTAGGGGCGCCCGGTCGGGACTCCCGAGCACAACAGAAACATCACCGCCTCCCAGACGGCGGCCCCTCGGGGGCCCGGCCCTCGCCTCGCTTCCACAGCCATGCGCTCTCGGAGGGGAACATTCAACACTGAACCGCCACTCTCCGTCCCAAAGTTGCGCGGGATGCGACGGTTGGCCGAGGGGAAGGGCGCCCCAAGAGAAGAGGCTCAGCGTGTCCGGCGCCAGCGGGCGGGAGGGAAGAAGAGAGGGAGGAGGGCAGGGACCAAGGGAGGGAGGGGAAGTCGGGCTGCGGCGGGCGGAGCAATCCGAGGTGGCAAGGGATGCGACGCTCCCGCCGCGCCCCACGCCGGTTTCTGCGGCCGCGAGGTGCGGTGATCGTGAGTCCCGGGGCGCGGGCCTCTGGGTGGGGTACCGGGCGTGGTGCGGAGTCGCAGGACCCAGCGCTGTCTCCTGGCACGCGTGACTGTAGGGGGCGCTAGGGGACCTTGGCTGCGCAGCGCGCGCCCAGGCCGAGCCTCCTGGCACTGCAGGAGTTGAGCTGGAAGGGGCCAGGGCTTCGCCTTTTAACCGCGGTTGGGGCTTCAACCCTACCGACCGCACGCGCCCCACTATGAGCGTTGAAGCTCCTCGGCCTGCCCGGGTGGCCCAGAGGCCAGCCACAAACCTGGGCACAGCATGGACTGCGAAGGAACTGTCCTGAACCTTCGTTGCTAATTCAGCACTACACCTGATTTGGGGGTTAATAAGCAACCACTAGAAAAATTAACCAGGGAGCCACACACACACACACACACACACACACACCACTCCCTGAAGGTGCCCAAGATACATTTTGGTGAAAAAGACGTTATAGTATTTAGGACTTCCTCTTTAGTCCGGGCTGCTTGCTTGAAGCAGTGGCTCTAGCTGAAAGGCAGGGAGGGGCAGACGATTCAGGTTGTGGCTCGGTTCAAGGGCTAGGTTGGGGTAAGCAAACACTGACTTGCCTCATTTCGACTGACTCTTCCCTCCGGTTCATGATGCTGCCCCTTTCCACACATCCGCTCAGTTCCACGGGATACACGAGCCATCGGGGCTTAGGTCAAGACGACACCATAATGAGCCTCTGAAAATGTGCTGGGGAACCACAGCACACCACACGAAACTGGGTTTGACTCTCGTCCTAATTAAGCCAGGTGTACCTCAGGTTTCTTTCCAGTGCAGCTGGATAGCCATAGATGATTAGGGTGGTATTTGCAGGAGATGCAGGTCTGGTTATTAGTTGGGTTTCCCTGGTGGGGCAGATGGTAAATAGCCCGCAGTGCAGGAGACCAGGGGTTGATCCCTGGGTCGGGAAGATCCCCTAGAGAGGGGAATGGAAAATAAAAACAAAAGAAGAAAAAGCTTTCATCAAATAGTGTGTGTGCGCGCATTAAAACCATATTGAAATAGTACCTCTCAAGTTGTAAAAGTAAACACATGATGAAAATACTCGTTCATTTACTTAGCATACTAATTGAGCAGGCATTTTGCCAGGCCCACAGGATGCCACAGTAAACAAGACAGGACAAGTTTTCAGGAAAAATTTCAGCTAGGTGGTAGACAGACAAATGTTTATTGACTGGAAAAAGATCTGGATGTCTTAGGGACACTTAGAGTTGAAGGAGAAGTGTTAGGCTAACCACTTTGAGAGAAAAGATGAAGGGCAGCAGGGCCAGGGAGAGGAATGGGAAGAGACGGCCTTTGCTGGAGTGGTTAGCGGCCCCCACGCAGGATAGTACCATAGGAAGTTGACTAGGGAGGTGGGGACACGTTGTGAACCTCCTAAACCAGTTTAAGAATTTTTAATTCTATGCTGGAGCTAGTAGGCAGCTGTTGGAGGACTGGTCTTGGTCAGCTGTGGGTTTCAGAAGTGTGAAAACTGAAGACAGAAAGCCTAACTTTGCAGGCTACTGCAGTAGTAAGTGGTGAGATGAGAGTGGCCTGAACTAGGAAGGAGCAGGAAAAAAGAGTTTCAAGAGATAGCTGAGGATAGAACCCAACACAGAATTTGGTGACTGGGGCTTCCCTAATGCTCAGTGGTAAAGAACCCACTTGCCAATGCAGGAGACAAGGGTTTGGGTTTGATCCCTGGATCTGGAAGATCCCCTACAGAAAGGAATAGCTATCCACTCCAGTATTCTTGCCTGGGAAATCCCATGGACAGAGGAGCCTGGCAGGCTATCTATAGTCCATGGGGTTGCAAAGCGTTGGACACAATTTAGCAACTAAATAACAACAGAATTAGGTGACAGTGTTGGTAAATCCGAATGTGGGGCTGAGACAAAGGAGTCAGGATGCCCAAGTTTCAAGTTTGGGATCTGGGAATATGATGCTAATTCACAGAGAAAAACACTGGGGGAATAAGGTTATGCATGTGTGTGTGTGTGTGTGTGTGTGCGTGAGAGAGAGAGAGACTGTATGGAGCAATGGTAGATTAAATTTTAGACAGGTGGAGTTTGAGATATTGTGCAGTGTTAGTATATTCTAGCCAAACCCAACCCAATTATTTTTACTCTTCTCTCAACAGATAAAACAAGGGGACTAGTAATCCTCTCTTATTATTTTCAATAAGGTAATTAAAAGGCAAATAACGGTGAGTGATAAATCTATTGTAAGCATGAAATGAAATGACTTCCAGAAAAGTAGCTCTAAGGACCCATGGTAAATGTTCCTGCTGTTTTTCCACTCAGGGCATATTTGTTTCTGGGTAGACTGACATGCCAATTTCAACCCAATTCTACAATTAGCTCATCATTCTGAAATAAGCAATACCTCTAGCTTGCTGCCACAAAATTTCTAGTTGAGACCTAAAGAAGTGTTAGCTGCTAAGTCATGTCTGACTCTTTGCGACCCCATGGACTGTGTAACCCCCCAGGCTCCTCTGTCCCATGAGATTTTCCAGGCAAGAATACTGGAGTGGGTTGCCATGCCCTCTTCCAGAGGATCTTCTGACCCAGGGATCAAACCAAGGTCTCCTGCATTGCAGGCAGATTCACAAAGTTTCTAGTTGGACCTGGGAAGCAGGTATATCAAAGGTCCTTCTACTCACATCCTCCTGGCGCCAGGGGCATTGGAGCCACTGATATGAACTCTGACCTCTTTCTTTCCCTTCTTTCACCAAAATCTTATGCAGTGAAATTCACTCAACACAATTGTTTCACAGGGTAATTAAGAGTAGTGGCCAGTACAGCATTTGATGAGGCAGGAACTTATTTCTATGTGATTATGGTTATGATTTCATGACATTTTCAGAAACAGCCATATATGACCTTGTCCACTATGGTAGCCCCAAGTTTTTTTCCTACAAGGCTTGGAGACCAGTTTACTTTTCCTAAATCAGGAGGAATAAAGGGTATTTAACACTGCTGTGACAGAGTCTGAAGATACTGCTGTCTCCCCAGTCAGCAGTTTTGCTGGCAAGTGTGAGAATCAGGTGAGGGGTGGGGGCAGGATGAGAGAAGGACTTTTTAAAACTGTTCATGCCTATCCCACACTCTCAAATGAACTGAAATAGTCATTCAATCAATGTCTCATTGATTAATATGCTTCAAGTACCCACTGTGTGCTAAAAGATGTGTTAAGGTCTCAAATAAGCATAAAAGATAAAATACAAGTGATTTTTACCCCTGGTAAGAAATCCTCCCCAGTAGAGAAGATTCCTATATAGGTTCACCCAGTTTCTTAGCTGTTATCAAGAGTATTTCTCCTTGAAAGACTCTCTTCTCATGACACTTTTTTGAGCTCTTTCCCTCCTTCTCTCTGACCACTTTTGAGTTTCCTTTACTGGCTTTTTTCTCTCCCCCCTACGTATTGCGAAGCCCCTGGGTTCCATTCTGAGCCCTCTTTCCCTCCTTCTTCTTTAAGAGCTCTAACCTATTTCCTGTGTCTTTGAATACCAGCTAAATAATCCCACTAAATACCATCAAGATTCCCAAATTCATGTCTCCAGCCTAGACCTCTGTCTCAGCTCCAGAGTCTTACTGCCTACTTGACGTCTCTGCTTGGATGTGTAATGGGCATGGTACGCATAACTATCTAACACTGAATTGTAAGCCATATTTCAACTATTTCTCTACCTGGTCTTTCCTGAAAACAGTATCTGCCCAGCAGTTCAGTCTAGAAATAAGGAAAGTAATTCTTGAATCCTCCCTCTCTTCTTCTATTCCCTACATTTAATCCATCAGTAATTAAGTCCTGTTACCAACCTTCAGAAAGTATCTCCAGCTCATCTGTTTGATGAGCTCCTTCTGCCCTGCTATTACCCTCTTCCAAGTACAGTAATCTCATCTGAGCTGTTCCATAACCAGAGACCTGATCTCCCTATTTGTCCCTCCCCACATCATCAATTTTCTACACAGAAACTAAAGTGAAATTTTTAAATTCTAAATCAAAGCATGCATGCTACTCCCTTGCTTAAGTCTTTTAAATAGTTTCCCATCCTCTTCTAGTACAAACCACATTTAACAAGGCCTCCAAGGACTGGCCTCAGATCTGGTCTCTGACTTCACTGCCAGCTCACTGGGTCACAGGCCCCAGATTCACTTTCTTCACCCACATGAATGGGTGAAGAAATCCTTAATTTCCTTAAGGGCATCAAGGTTCTTTTTTTTTTTTCCCACCCTCTGGGCCTTTACCGATATTGTCCCCTCTGCCTGGACACACAACCTCTGACTTTTCATATGCTTCCTCTCTTCCTTCAATCTCAGCTAAAAGGTCTCCTTCTCACAGACAATGTTCCTGCTCACCCACTTAAAATAGGTTATCGCATGGCAGACCATGCTCTTCGTTCTCTTCAGAGCTTTTTATAGTCACAGATGCCTTTCTGTTTTCGCTTTGTCTTTCTCTCTAGAGCACGAAAGCAGAACATGAGTCTTGTATTGTTACGCAGTTCACCTGACCTGCTGCCTGACAAACAGCAGGTGGACAATCAGAAGTTTTTTGAATGGTTCTTGATATGATTTGGACTTCTTACATCCTTATGGTAATAAACTGAGAGACATCTCATATCCAGATTTCTCTCATCTCATAACCAGATGAGAGAAATCTGGATTTTCACAAGTTTTTGTTCATGAATTATTTTACACAAAACGGTGTCATTTGGCAGACTCAAAGATCACTATAAAACATGGGTTCTGCTCTCAGTCAGATTTTAATTTATTAGGAGAGAGATGCTACAATTTAGAACCAGAGGATATAGTCCAATAGAGAACTAGAGAATACAGTCCAATGTGAATGTCGTATATCTGGGGGAAAGAAGGAAGAGCTGGTTGGTAACAAATGATGTAGATATAAAGAGCAGCGTTGGGACGTTAGTTTGGGTAGAGTGTAGAACAGGGAAAATGAAAGAATTGATATAACAGACTGGGAAAAAATTGACACAAATTGTCAGGTGCAGTTCATATGAGGAAGTAAAATCTGACGCATGTTTTTAGGCCAGAAAACGGTAGCATCAAGAAAAAATAAAGGAAAGAAAAAAAGCAACCAGAAAAAGAATTGGAACAGGGAAGGAGAGGAGAATGTGTTCAGATAATGCTGGCTGGGTTCTAGAGATAGGTCTGATAGACATGTCTGACAAGTAATTTTCAGGATTTTTTTTTTAAACTTTTAAACTTTTTCTTTAATAGATATTTTTAAATCAATAGAGTAAAGCTTGTAACATGTAAAACAATTAGTGAAGCATAAAGAAAACGTTTGTCATCTCTTCCTGCCTCCCTCTAACCCAATCTTCTGAAGTGCTACCTTTCTCCCAATACAATGACTGCCCCCACTGCTCCTGGGGGATCTGAACTAAGACGTAGGAGATTTTTTCCTACAGTAATAAAGGTCCCAATGTGAAACAAGAAGCTCTTTTATCCTGATATGTAATAATAGTCCAAATATTCTGATGCTTGAATATAAATATCAATGATCAGATTGTTTTTTTTTAATTTTATTTTATTTGTAAACTTTACATAATTGTATTAGTTTTGCCAAATATCAAAATGAATCCGCCACAGGTATACATGTGATCCCCATCCTGAACCCTCCTCCCTCCTCCCTCCCCATACCATCCCTCTGGGTCGTCCCAGTACACCAGCCCCAAGCATCCAGTATCGTGCATTGAACCTGGACTGGCAACTCGTTTCATACATGATATTTCACATGTTTCAATGCCAAATTGTTTTAAAAAAAAAAATGGAATAATGTTCTTTTCATTATATGGGTCCTGAAGTCTGTTGAGAAACTGGAAAACATACCTCAGAATCCCTACCCTGGAATGTTTATCCAAGGACTCACCCTCCACTGGTGGAGGGCTAACCTTGCCACACTTACGGGTTGCACCTGTTTGCAGATAAGCACGTTTCCAGGTACCAAAGAAGTCCTCAGGAGGAGTGAAGGACACAGGTGTTGGCAGGGAAGCTGCCAACCTTCTGAAACTGCAGTGTGTTGGGGGATGCTCTGGGAGCTCAGCTGGCCCAACGGGTGGGGCATCAAAGGTGTTGGCAACAACTGCCAATCAAAACCTTATATGGTCTGTTGGTTTTACACACTTGGTTTTTAATCTCTTAAGCTTTCTGTGGTTGGTTGGGGAAAACAAGTGAATGTGAGTAAAGCACTCTAATATAGTATTTAATACATAATCAATACTGAAAAAAATATAGCCTTTTCTCCATCCTTCTCTTTTAACATCATCATTAATGATGCAATCTATATAGAAATAAATTGTCGTTGTTCAGTCACTCAGTCATGTCTGAGTCTTTGCTACCCCATGGACTGTAGCATGCCAGGCTTCCCTGTCCTTCACTGTCTCCTAGAGATGGCTCAAACTTATGTCCATTGAGTGGACGATGCCATCCAACCATCTCCTCTGTCACCCCTTCTCCTTCTGCCCTCAGTATTTCAATTACCAATAGAAATAAACTATGTATAGAAATCTGAGTTCAGTGTCAATGACTCATGTGGAAGTTTGTCTAAGTGAATAAGTGGCATTTTCTATCTCTACTTGCTTCTGTTTATTCACTCATCCAACAAATATTTATTGAACACCTGTTATGTATAACTAAGAGATGCTATGCATACCATGGCAGACGGATTTGGGATCTTTATCCTCTTGATACTTTTATCCCCTTGACACCTTTCAATATATCAACATACATAAGCAGATATATATATTTTTTCTATAGCTATGAATATGTAATTTCCCTCTTGGTGACCCCTAATGGCTCCTCCCCCAACTCAACCGAATTAAATTAGAATTTCTTGCCTGGGGCTTAATACCTTCCATGTTTGGTCTCAAAATAACTTTCTTCTAGCCCATCCCAAACATCACCTATTTTTCCTTCCCTCTGGCAATGTCCCATGTCTCCTTTAGGAAATTAACAGATCAAGAAATAACAAATTGAGCCAATAGGTACCAAATGCCACACAAAATGGTGTCTAACAGAGAAATCCAACAGACAAGTTTCTTCTGACTGGATTGTTTGGGGCAAATTTTCTGATGTAGAGGGACAGTTATGAGAAATTTCATTTATACCAAGTCTTTTTACAACTCCTGAAACTATTGATACTTTATAACTTTTTAAACTAGGTCTATTTCATGCTTCAGTTCAGAAGAAGAAACAATTGCTTCTTTTGTTACAGGGTATAAAGGAGCTGGTATAAAACCATTCTCCCCTCAGAGCACATAGTTATTATGTGACAACATTTTATCTCATGAGAAATCTGATCTGGAAGATTAGATTTGTGCAGTGGAATGATTTAACAACTGATCCATGAAAGATATCAAAGGTTCACAAGACACACAGATAGTTTACAGCATCACTCTCTTCTATTGTCAGAGGTCAGAGTCCATGTAAATGGGCTATACAGGAGGATCTTATCTGAAGCCTTTCATACGCATGACCTCATCTTGAAAAGCCGAGTTCCTAAGCATTTTAGAAAGAGACATGGTGAATAAACAGTGTAAAATTGGTTAATCATGGGTAAAGTTTTATCACACAACAAACATTTATGTACACATGTCCCAAGTACTCACTCTGCAGACACTAAAGAAGTTGAAGATGCGCTCTTATTCTTGAATAGCTGGCAATCTATTTAAGCAGACAACACACACAAACTTCAAACCAGAAAACGATTTCAAAGCAACGTACAGAATATGTTTTGAATATAGCAGAAGTTATATGATACAACAGTGATGCTTTCAGGAGAGCAAAATCTTTGGCTGTATGACTAAGGGAAATAAACTTAGTTTAATCCTACATTTATCTTTCTTTTGCTTTGTTTCCTTTTTTTAATCAGAGCAAACTGGAAAAACACAGACTAGTCTTGGTAGACTAGATAAAAGAGGTAAGAGAACATAGAAAGAAAAACACCAATACAGTATACTAACGCATATATATGGAATTTAGAAAGATGGTAACAATAACCCTGTGTACGAGACAGCAAAAGAGACACTGATGTATAGAACAGTCTTATGGACTCTGAGAGAGAGGGAGAGGGTGGGAAGATTTGGGAGAATGGCATTGAAACATGTAAAATATCATGTATGAAACGAGTTGCCAGTCCAGGTTTGATGCAGGATACTGGATGCTTGGGGCTGGTGTACTGGGATGACCCAGAGGGATGGTGTGGGGAAGGAGGAGGGAGGAGGGTTCAGGATGGGGAACACATGTATACCTGTGGCGGATTCATTTTGATATTTGGCAAAACTAATACAATTATGTACAGTTTAAAAATAAAATAAAATTAAAAAAATAAAAATAAAATAATAAAAAAAAACATTAGACACTAAAATATCATCAGTAAATAGGAGGAATGCAAACAGTAGAAAGAGGCTACATGGCTTTGTAAGGACAATAGTGCAAAATAAGAGAAAGAATTTAATGCAGCAAAGTTGCTGAATTATTTAAAATCCCAAAGAAACGTTGGGAAGGTCATTCTAATTTGAATTAGTAAAATACAATGAATAATACTAGAAATACAAAATTTCAGTTTTATCTCATATCTATGCATTGGAAGTCCAGCAGGCAGCTCGGATGTTCTATTTTGGGTACATACTGAAAAGCTTTGTTTATAACAGTTGCACAGTATATTGACCCAGTAAAGTAAATTTCCTCTGTTTATAGAAACTTGAAAAACTATTTTGATTTTAAAACCACATGTTGTTCATAAGGAACTCGTTAGATCTGTGGATGAAAGTGAAAAAAAAATCAATCTTAGACTCATCTTTTTTATTACTGTCCAAAATATTGGTAGTACTAATTCAACACAAAAATAATTTCAGCTTTATCTCATATCTATGTATCTCAAGTATATATATACACACATATGCACACATATGTACACACACACACACATATTTGGTGGATTGTAGAGCTATTTCTTACCCTTTTCATTGCTTTACATAAAAATCAGCAGACTTTTTAAAAACCAGTTTTAGAAACCATACAGGGATTTATGAGACAGGAAACTGTTCGTGGAACTGCCCTTGTATATTTTATAGCTTTTTTGTTATTGAAATGAAAGGGTCCAATTAAATTGTCACTAAAGTTATTTCCACTCCCCAAATGTTATTGTCTTAAGTTACCATATACAACCAGAGAATCCTATTCTTTCAGAGCCTGCTGCTGCTGCTGCTAAGTCACTTCAGTCGTGTCCGACTCTGTGTGACCCCATAGACGGCAGCCTGCAGTAGGAATCAAAAAGCCACACACAGACAGATAAGCAGATAAAGGGCATTCAGGTCAATTGCTAACTCTATTCAAGAAGGTGAAATAAGTAAGCACAAGGATAAAAATATGCATCTTGAATAAATGCCAACATTTATCTCTCTATATATCAATAATTGTATATCTTATCTATCATTTATATTATCATATGCTGGCTTAAGTATATGCAAATAGAAAATTTTAACTCCTATATATGTGTCTTTTGATAAATGGCCAAAAAGTAAATTGTGCTTGTGTGTGTCTTTACAAATTTACAAAATACATTTTCCAAGTAGCACTGAAGTGAAGTAGATATCAGTAAAGCTTGTATGGTGCAAAAGGAAATAATACAGAATGCAACATGGTAGCTAAGACTATATATATTATATATATATCTGAATTTAAAAAGTATAAACACCATGGAGATATGATTTTTATCAGAGGCCTTATCTGGAATTTCTTCTTAGCAAGTAAGATCACTACAGCAAAACTCAGAGACAAAATGTCAAAAGACGTCTAGGCAGGTCACAGACAGGCCTCAGGGGCAGGGAGAACCACAAAGACAGAGCGTTCCTAGACTAGTACAAATCTGGTTAGAATAATTTTGCAGTGTAACTAAAGAACACTGGGACCTTTGTTAATGGAGACTGAGGTTTGAGTGAAAAACTGAGAAGCCTCTGTATTTAGAATAAATAGTCTTAATAAAAGAAAGTGCCAGCCCAGGTCCCCTTAATGTGATACAAGTGCTAACTAGGGCATGGAAGAAAAGGATGTGCAGGAACCAGGTCAAGAGAAGAGATAAGAAACAGTACTGACCGCACTAGCAACGATTTTCTTGGCCGCAAGTGGGTAAAGATTATCACTCATTCTTCAGGGAGGACAGAATGAAAATTACTACCCAAAGTCTAACCAAGCTGATTTTTAAAAAATCAGTAGCACTGTAAGTTACTTGTAGCTCACATTACTCTGTAAATTTAGTCAATCCCAGTTGATGTTTTATTACTAGCACAAAGTACTGAAATATCAGCTTTAATTATATCTAAAGCATCCCGACTAAAAATAGCAGCCAATACTCTGTTACCAAGAATATGTACTAGTTAGTTAGGAGGTAATGCTATTTTACCAAGGTTTAGTCCTGGCTACTCAAGTACTTTATATTATAGATTTATATACTCTAAGTTTATTGATCCTCAGAAGAAAATACTGGTAGATAGGATGATTTATTTCATTTAGAGATAAGGCAATGCTTTCCAAAGTGTTAAGCACTTACTCAAGGTGAGTAACTACAGCCCTGACTCTTTCATATCCCCTTATAAGGAGACTGGACTGGCTTATCTAGAAAGACAGCTATCAGAGTGGGTGCCAGGGCTTGGGTCTCTGGAAACAGAACTGGGCAAAAATGGAAAGACTTTCTTAAAGCTCAAGTTCTAGAAAGTAAGATGAATGCATTCAAACAAAGCACAGAAGTGGGGAAAGAAAACAAAGCTAAGGTCCAGGAAGCAGGCAGGCTCTCAAAACAAGAGCAGATCCACATCGTCCTGGGCAATCTCTGTGCACAGAACAGCGGCATCCATGGCTTGTCTAGACTGCCCTTAATGTCTTAAAGACATAGAGCTTACCTGGGAAGAGTGTTGCAGTATCAAGTAACTGAAATAGGTGGCGCTAGTTGTAAAGAACCCAGCTGCCAGTTCAGGAGACATAAGAGACACAGGTTCGATCCCTGGGTCAGGAAGATCCCCTGGCAAAGGGCATGGCAACCCACTCCAGAATTCTTTCCTGGAGAATCCCATGGACAGAGGAGCCTGGCAGGCTACAGTCCATAAGGTCGCAAAGAGTCGGACACGACTGAAACAACATAGCATAGCACACACGAGATAGAATTCAAGGACTGGTCTGCTATTCAAACGCACTTTTTTGTTTGTTTGTTTTAATATTTCTTCCAATATACTCCAGTGCATATGGTCTCGGTGCATACAGAGAAGTTCACTGTCTGAAGACATATGAAAAAGATTGCACTCTGAGTAATCATCCCTAATTCCTCCAAGAAATGCTGTCTTTAAATGTTGACAGCACCTACTTGTTCAATTCCTACCTTAGTTGAGTTCAGATTCACAGGTTTCCCCTTGTTTTCCTTGTAAATTAAGGAAGCCGGAGAAAAGCAGACTGAACCATTCTATCAAAGCAGTTTTGAGAAGACACTCTGCCTAGTCTAGTGCTTTTCATGTACAGTAAGGGTCAGGATCACTGACCTAGAGCCAGACATCCTGGAATGTGAAGTCAAGTGGGCCTTAGAAAGCATCACTACGAACAAAGCTAGTGGAGGTGATGCAATTCCAGTTGAGCTATTCCAAATCCTGAAAGATGATGCTGTGAAAGTGCTGCACTCAATATGCCAGCAAATTTGGAAAACTCAGCAGTGGCCACAGGACTGGAAAAGGTCAGTTTTCATTCCAATCCCAAAGAAAGGCCATGCCAAAGAATGCTCAAACTACTGCACAATTGCACTCATCTCACACGCTAGTCAAGTAATGTTCAAAATTCTCCAAGCCAGGCTTCAGCAATACATGAACCATGAACTTCCAGATGTTCAAGCTGGTTTTAGAAAAGGCAGAGGAACCAGAGATCAAATTGCCAACATCCACTGGATCATGGAAAAAGGAAGAGAGTTCCAGAAAAACATCTATTTCTGCTTTATGGACTATGCCAAAGCCTTTGACTGTGTGGATCACAAGAAACTGTGGAAAATTCTTCAAGAGATGGGAATACCAGACCACCTGACCTGCCTCTTGAGAAATTTGTATGCAGGTCAGAAAGCAACAGTTAGAACTAGACATCGAACAACAGACTGGTTCCAAATAGGTAAAGGAGTACGTCAAGGCTGTATATTGTCACCCTGCTTATTTAACTTATATGCAGAGTACATCATAAGAAATGCTGGACTGGAAGAAGCACAAGCTGGAATCAAGATTGCTGGAAGAAATATCAATAACCTCAGATATGCAGAAGACACCACCCTTATGGCAGAAAGTGAACAGGAACTACAAAGCCTCTTGATGAAAGTGAAAGAGGAGAGTGAAAAAGTTGGCTTAAAGCTCAACATTCAGAAAACGAAGATCATGGCATCAGGTCCCACCACTTCATGGGAAATAGATGGGGAAACAGTGGAAACAGTGTCAGACTTTATTTTTTGGGGCTCCAAAATTCACTGCAGATGGTGACTGCAGCCATGAAATTAAAAGATGCTTACTCTTTGAAAGGAAAGTTATGACCAACCTAGATAGCATATTCAAAAGCAGAGAGATTACTTTGCCAACAAAGGTTCGTCTAGTCAAGGCTATGGTTTTTCCTGTGGTCATGTATGGATGTGAGAGTTGAACTGTGAAGAAGGCTGAGTGCCGAAGAATTGATGCTTTTGAACTGTGGTGTTGGAGAAGACTCTTGAGAGTCCCTTGGACTGCAAGGAGATCCAACCAGTCCATTCTGAAGGAGATCAGCCCTGGGATTTCTTTGGAAGGAATGATGCTAAAGCTGAAACTCCAGTACTTTGGCCACCTCATGTGAAGAGTTGACTCATTGGAAAAGACTCTGATGCTGGGAGGGATTGGGGGCAGGAGGAAAAGGGGATGACAGAGGATGAGATGGCTGGATGGCACACTGACTCGATGGACGTGAATCTGGGTGAACTCTGGGAGTTAGTGATGGACAAGGAGGCCTGGCATGCTGCGATTCATGGGGTCACAAAAAGTCAGACACGACTGAGTGACTGAACTGAACTGAACTGAAGGGTCAGGAACTGGAAATGAGCCTGAAGGAATGAAATTAAAGGAAGTGATTTTCTAGATCCATGGAAGTCAGACCTTAATAATGAGACTTTATTAAAATGAACCCTGGAACACCTGACCTACCTATGTTCAGGTATAAAAGTAGACATAAACCTATTTCAACTCTTATTCAGAATAATTTTCAGGTTGTTGGTACTTGAGACATAATCATATCTTGTAATAAAAAGGGTGGGCTTCCCAGGTGGCGCAGTGGTAAAGAATCTGCTTGCCAATGCAGGAGATGCAAGAAATGCAGGCTCCATCCATGGGTCAGGAAGATCCCCTGAGGAGGAAATGGCAACCCAGTTCAATATTTTCTCCTGGAAAATTCCATGGACAGAGGAGCCTGGTGAGCTACAGTCCATGGGGTTGTAAAGAGTTGGACATGACTGAGCATGCACACATAATAGAGGGGGTAATAATTACTGCCAATAATTAGCAGGGGGCTATATTAACATTTAACTGAATGTCAATACGTTAATAGTATAAATACTGCACTCCAAGGCTTCAGCAAGCTTGCAGCTTGCATCATTCATTAGGGGCAGCGGACATGGGTGAGTGGCAGAGCTGTGGGCCCTGAAGTAGACACAGAAAGGTCTGGGCAGAAAGGACCCAAATCTAATCACATTGCTCTTTAATAGCTGTCACTTCTACAGACTTCACGTTTTATTCAGACATGGGAAAAGTTACTACATGGCTTTCAGCCATTAAGTGATTTTGGAAGTGTTCATAAATCTTTATGAAAACTAATTCAGTTTCCAACTGGTAACAGTTTAGGAAATGGGCAAAAACACTTTCATAGCTCCACTGAAAAAAAATTTTCATTGAGTCAAATGAAATTTTAGTGGGTTGACTGAAATGAATCCTTGTTTTGGGATCAATGTCCATATCGACAGTACTTGCCGCCAAAGCACTTTTAAGCAACTTTGAGTCTCTCAGTTTATAGAATAAAAACCATAGAGCAGAATGAGGGTGAGGCAGGATAAACCCTTTCCACTACCCTCATGACAGACTCTTGCCTTAAACCACACTACAAATACCATCAGACTATTTTTTTTTTAAGCCAGGTTAACTGTCTTTAAAAAAAAACCTGGATTTCATAACTTCACTAGATAATTTCTCACAAATAGAACTTCTAAATGGCTTTTCAATCCTATTTGGGGGAACTCCTTGTTTTACATAGTAGAGAACTCAGCTAAATGAGGTAAGTGATGTACACAGGCTAGGGATATTTTTTGAAGTGAGATGGTAGTATGACTTGTAAACAACATTAGAAGGTCTCCCATATGGGACTGAAGTGAAAAGAGAAACATTTGTCTGAGGGCTGTTGTTGTTCAGTCAGTAAGCCATGTCTGACTCTTTGTGACCTCATGGACTGCAGCACACCAGGCTTCCCTGTCCTTTATTATCTGCCTGTGTTTGCTCAAACTCATGCCCATTGAGTCAGTGATGCCAACCAACCATCTCATTCTTCGTCACCCCCTTCTCCTCCTGCCTTCAATCTTTCCCAGTATCAGGGTTTTTTCCAATGAGTCGGCTCTTTGCATCAAGTAGCCAAAATATTGGAGCTTCAGCTTCGATATCAGTTCTTCCTATGAATATTCAGGGTTGATTTCCTGTAGACTGACTGGTTTGATCTCCTTGCAGCCCAAGGGACTCTCAAGAATCTTGTCCAGCACCACAATTTGAAAGCACAAATTCTTTGATGCTCAACCTTTATGGTTCAACTTTCACATCCATACGTGACTACTGGAAAAACCATAGCTTTGTCTATATGGACCTTTGTCAGCAAAGTGATGTGTCTGCTTTTTCATACACTGTCTAGGTTTGTCATAGCTTTCCTTCCAAGGAGCAAGCGTCTTTTAATTTCATGGTTGCGGTCACCATCTGCCGTGATTTTAGAGCCCAAGAAAATAAAGTCTGTCACTGTTTCCACTTTTTCCCTTTCTATTGTTCCATGAAGTGACAGGACTGGATGCCATGATCTTAGTTTTTTGAACACTGAGTTTTAAGCCAGTGTTTTCCCTCTCTTCTTTCACCATCATCAAGAGGCTCTTTAGTTCCTCTTTGCTTTCTGCCATTAGAGTGGTAAAGAAAGAAAGAAAGAAAGTGAAGTCACTCAGTCATATCCAACTCTTTGCGACCCCATGGACTATAGTCTGCCTGGCTCCTCCGTCCATAGGATCTCCCAGGCAAGAATCCTGGAGTAGGTTGCCATTTCCTTCTCCAGGAGGTCTTCCCCACCCAGGGATCGATTCAGGGTCTCCTGCATTGAGGGCAAACTCTTTACCCTCTGAGCGACCAGGGAAGCCCAAAGACAAAATCCTGCATGGCTTGTGTGCTGTGTGTGCTTAGTCACACAAATCTCAGTTTTCTGAATGTTGAGTTTTAAACCAGTGTTTTCACTCTCTTCTTTCACCTTCATCAAGAGGCTCTTTAGTTCCTCTTTGCTTTCTGTCATTAGAGTGGTATCACCTGCATATCTGAGGTTGTTATTTCTCCTGGCAATCTTAATTCCAGCTTGTGATTCATCTGGCCCAGCATTTCTCATGATGTACTCCACATATGAGTTAAACAAGCAGGGTGACAATATACAACTTGAGATAGTCCTTTCTCGATTTGGAACCAGTCCATTGTTCCATGTCTGGTTCTAACTGTTGCTTCTAGACATGCAAACAGGTTTCTCAGGAGACAGGTAAGGTAGTCGGTATTCCCATCTCTTGAAGAATTTTCCACAGTTTGTTGTGATCCACACAATCAAGGCTTTAGCTAGTTAATGAAACAAAAGTAGATGTTTTTCTGGAATTTCCTTGCTTTCTCTATGACCCAATGAATGTTGGCAATTTGATCTCTGGTTTTTCTGCCTCTTTGAAACCCACCTTGTACATCTGGAAGTTCTTGGTTCACATACTGCTGAGGCATAGCTTGAAGGATTTTGAGCATTACCTTGCTAGCATGTGAAATGAGTGCAACTGTATGACAATTTGAACATTCTTTGGCATTGACATTCTTTGTGATTGGGATGAAAACACCTTTTCCAGTCCTGTGGCCACTGCTGAGTTTTGCAAATTTGCTGGCATATTAAGTGCAGCATTTTGACAGCACCATCTTTTGGGATTTGAAATAGCTCAGCTGGAATTCCATCACCTCCACTAGATTTGTTCACAGTAATGCTTCCTAAGGTCTACTTGGCTTCACATTCCAGGATGTCTGGCTTTAGGTGAGTGATCACACCATCATGATTATCTGGGTCATGAAGATATCTTTTGCACAGTTCTTCTCTGTATTCTTGCCACCTCTTCCTAAATATCTTCTGCTTCTGACAGGTCCTTATCTTTTCTGTCCTTTATCACACCCATCCTTGCATGAAATGTTCCCTTGATATCTCTGTCTGAGGGTAAGCCTCCGTATTCTTTTATGTCCCTTTGTACTTGTAACTCAGATGTCTGTTCACAGAAAAATTTTGCCCTCTTCTCTTGGAACCTCCCTTGCCCATATTTGTCATTGCCCATATTTTAGGAGATCTGCTTCATCACAGATTTCCCCCAGCACAAGAGTGATGTTAATATCCTTCCTTCAGTCCACGTGCCCAATGCTGTCCTGTGTATTGGAGGTGTCTCGTTTTAAACCTGGAGTGGTCATGATAAACTTTAGGCATCAACAAGTAAACAATAGACAATTCCCTGTTTTCCTTAAGTCCATTCCATGCCTACATATTCATGTTTTCTCTCAGTAAATATTTATTGACACCTGCTCTATGCCAGGCACTGTGCTTAGAGCTACAAATATTAATACAAACATAAATTAAGATAGGGTCCCACAGAAATAGAGATGCAGACAAAGAGAATGCAGACTTGTGGAGAGGGTGGGACAGATCCAGAGAGTAACATTGACATGTGGCTCAGATGGCAAAGAATCCACCTGCAATGCAGACCTGGATTCAATCCCTAGATTGGGAAAATCCCCTGGAGGAGGGCAAGGCAACCCACTCCAGTATTCTTGCCTGGAGAATCCCCATGGACAGAGGAGCCTGGTGGGCTACAGTCCATGGGATCAGAAAGAGTCAGACACGACTGAGCAACTAGCACAGCACAGCATTGACATATATATACTACCATGTGTGAAATAGATAGCTAGTGGGAAGCTGATGTATAACAAAAGGAGTTCAGTTCCGTGCTCTGAGATGACCTAGAGGGGTGAGGTGGAAGGGTAGGAGGGAGGCAGGCTCACGATGGAGGGGGGACATGTTGTTGTTATTCAGTAACCCTGTCGTGTCTGACTCTTTGTGACTTCCTGGACAGCAGCACGCCAGGCTTCCCTGTCCCTCAGCATCTCCCAGAGTTTGCCCAAGTTCATGTTCATTGCATCAATGATGCCATCCAGCCATCTCATCCTCTGATGCCCTCTTCTTTGTCTGCCCTCAATCTTTCCCAGCATCAGGGACTTTTCCAATGAGTCAGCTATTTGCATCAGATAACCAAAATACTAGAACTTTAGCATCAGTACTTCCAGTGAGTATTCAGGATTGATCTCCCTTAAGATTGACTGGTTTGATCTCCTTGCCATGCAAGGGATTTTCAGGAGTCTTCTCCAGCACCATAGTTTGAAGGCATCAGTTCTTTGGCATTCTGCCTTCTTTACGGTCCAGATATCAAAAGCGCACATGACCACTGGGAAGACCACAGCCTTGACTATATGGACCGTTGTCGGCAGAGTGATGTCTCTGCTTTTCAACACACTGTCTAGGTTTGTCATTGCTTTCCCGCCAAGAAGTAATTGTCTTCTGATTTCGTGGCTGCAGTCACCATCCGCAGTGATTTTGAGGCCCAAGAAGAGGAAATCTGTCACTACTTCCACATTTTCCCCTCTATTTGATGCAGTAATGGGACCGGATGCCATGATCTTAGTTTTTTTAATATTTAGTCTTAAGCTGGCTCTTTCCCTCTCCTCCTTCACCCTCATCAAGAGGCTCTTTAGTTCCTCTTGGCTCTTTAATTCCTCTCCCCCACCCCGAAGAGGAGGGGACATATGTATATTTAAAGCTGATTCATATTGTTATACAGCAGAAATTAATACAACATTGTAAAGCAATTATTCTCCAATTAAAAAAAAATACTTAAAAAGAAGACAGATCCCACACTGCAGGAAATTACAATATACATATGTGATTCAGATGAAATAAAAAAAGAACTATACTTTTTAAAGCGCAATATTCCACGTAGGAACAAAGAGAGCTTTATCATCTGAAGGGGACAGCTACACCGACTCTTTCAATATGACTAGCTGCTCACTGGATACGCTGGGGGAGCCTTAGGACTGCAGTCAATCACATTTTTAGGAAATGTTAGGAAACAAAATCCAAAAACTTTTCATTTAGGAAAAGTTAGGCATGTGGCACACACCAGGGAGTGGTAGGAAGAAACGGAGAAGAGGTGGGCAGCGTTTAGACATGGAAAACTCTTGGGCCACGCTAAGGAGTATGAGTTTTTACTACATTCATAAAAATAGTTTATGCAACATCCTTACATGCCTAGGGATACTGGAGTCACAGGAAATCAGACTCAGATAGTTTAGTTAAGTGATGGATGCATTAACATAGGAGAGAAATGCCGAGTCTGAATTAAATGCTAAAAGGCTAAAGAGGAAGAGATGGAATGAGGGCAAGGGAAACACTGAGCATATCACAGTTCTGGGGTGACTGGTGTCGCCATGCACTGTGACAAAGTGTGAAGGAGGGAGCCTTTTGGATGGGAAGATAATCACAGCAGGGTGTTGTGCTGAATTTGACTTTTCTGAGAGACATCCACGTGACTATATTCCAGACACAATTAGTGAGGCAATTTTGGGACTCAGGAGAGATGCCTATTCTAAAGATATTATTTTGGTAAGATCATTAACATAGCGGGGCTTTCCGGGTGGTTCAGTGCTAAAGAATTCGCCTGTCAACAGAGGAGACATGGCTTTGATCCCTGGGTCAGGAAGATCCTCCGGAGGAGGGCATGGCAACCCATTCCAGTATTCTTGCCTGGAGGATCCCATGGACAAGGGAGCCTGGTGGGCTACAGTCATGTAGGGGTGGCAAAGAGTTGGACACAACTGAGCAACTGAACATACCCACATATTAACACAGAGATGTATGATGGAGAGAGCATGTAAAGAGAATAAAACGGAGCTTTGAGAAAACCTTGAAGGATACTAAGTTCGGGGTCACACAGATGAAAAGCAAGCTTCAACAGGTCTATGAAGGAATCATCTGAGAGGCAAGAGAACCAGGGAAATGTCACATCTCTCAGATGACCAACAGGATAGCTCTCTCTGATGTTGCTTTTTCCACATGCTGGTTTCTTCATTTCCTACCCACTTTTTCTGCCATGTTCTATCTCCCCTGTTACTACCAGATAGCAAGCCCTCTCTTGGGCCTGAACCTTATCAGCCTTGGTCCTAACTTTTATTTCCATATCTGTTCCTCCAAGGGTGGCAGCTAAAGATGACCACTGCCCACAAACAACTTCACTGACCCAAATTCCAGTTACCTCAGTCTCTTCAAATTTAGAAGGAGATGGCTCTTTGAAGGAGATGATGGACATACAAGTCTTAGTGCCTGCAAGCCTCCCATGGAAAACACAGCTGTATTGGAACAGGAAGGGAAGCAAGAGAGACTAAGCAGGAAGACTGAGTCCTGGACTCAGCAGGGGAGGAATGAAGCAGCTAGGGCCATGGCTGTTCTTCAATATGAGGAGGGCACAGCAACCCACTCCAGTATTCTTGCCTGGAGAATTCCCCGACAGAAAAGCCTCGTGGGCTACAGTCCATGGGGTCGTAAATAGTCGGACATGACTGAGGGACTAACAGTAGTTCTTTAGTATAACACACCAGGCCCTGTTGTCAGATGCCAGATCTTTCTGGTAGCACTGTGGAATGGTCCTGAGCTGAGGGATTAGTGTGGAATTGCATTGTTGGATTTTAAGGATCAGGCTCTGAGAAGATGAGGGGTTCCTGACAGTTTAAGTGAGCTCACAGCACCCAGGTAGTTTGGTGAAGTGTTTGAGAGTGGGCTGAGGTCTGAATAAACTTGGGGATTCTAGGGAAACATGGTTCAGAAATTTGGTTCAGAATCTAGGGTGGAAGGATTTCAGTGAGGCCATATACTTCCAATAAAGTGGGGTTTTATTCTGGGGAGCTCAGGGGTTAAAAATGTGGCTGTTTGAATTTTTGTTACTGGATGAACTTAGAGCCCAAGTACCTCTGCCCTCCTTCTGTCTGTTTCTTTCTCTGTTTTTTTGCATTTTCTTCCTCTCATACACACACACACACACACACACACACACACGCACAGCCTGTAAGCTTATGCCCCACTAAAGTAAGACTAGATAGATGTGAATTAACTCTACTCAACATCTGTATGCAAGACATGCACAAAATGTGGCATGTCTATTGTACTCTAAACATTATCTTCAGATTGTTGTCACATACGCATTTTAAGTGGCTGCATAGGGAAGGGGCTGGGCGGTACTCTCAGTGTTAGGTTGTTTGGGAACCTACTGATCACTCCAGGTGGTGGCAGAACAATCCTCAGTGACGGCAGAACACCTGGAGAATGTCTTCTAAGACAGCTTCTTAAACTTGAATGTGCCTACACATCACTCAGAAATCTTGTTAAAATGCAAATTCTGATTGAAAGCTGGTCTGGGGTGGGGCCTAAGACCCTACATTTCTAACAGGTTTCCAGGTGATGCCATAACTGCTAGGCTATAGATCACACTTTGAGTAGCAAGGTTTGAAGAGAATATTCTTGATTGAGTTTTATTACACAGTTATGCCAGCAGAGTATAAAATCTGTCAGTATTGCCAGCTCAGAAAACCTGAACCAAGCAGCTAAGTGTAAATCGCTCTTTTCTGTCAACATCTTGTGGTTGAAAAATTAAATTAGACTATGTAATGAAAATCTATTTTGACATTTAGTTAGAAGCTATATTAATCCTCTTTTATGATGAGATAAAGTTCTGAAGTCTGCTATCTTTTACTAACAGATTCAGTGAATTATAGTTAGAAATCCCATCTCTCTCTATAACTGTCTGTAAATTATCATGGTAAAATTCCTAGTGTAGTTCAGATTCTTTATTTAAATTAAATGCTTTTTTTCAAACTAACAGAATGATTTGTAAAGAAATCTTTTAGCTATTCCCTGTCTTCCTTCCTCCCCTCTTACCCTTCCTCCTATCACATCTTCCTTCCTTCCCTCCCTGAAAAGAAAATACCAGCTTCCATAATAGCTTAAGTTCATAATGAGTCTATTTAATAAGGACAGGGAACCCAGAAAGCAATTTTCTGACTATATTCTTATTGAAATTTTAATTTGGATGAGCCTTCTAATTCTTAAGAATGAATATGATTTCTGAGGATCTAAACCTTAACATCAAACATCTACATTGATAGATTCTCCCAAACAGTTGATCTATTTTTATCTCAAAAGACTTCAACAGTTAAATCTTTAGATGTTTTTAGCCTGCTGTGGGATGGGCCCATCAATGATGTACTATGATTATGACGAATATTTAAATTCTAAAAATTCACCCCTTAGTCTGATGTTACCGTAATGATGTTCTGAAGAAGACTAATTCTGTGAACCAGATTATTATTCCCCAAAGGGGAATTCTGTGGTTACACAAACTTGGTAAACTGTGCATTCTTTAACTTTTTCTTAGACACCCACAAAGCACATGAATATCTGAAAAATACTGAGAATCAACCTATTGTACTCTATTACAGTGTTTCTCAAATTTATTTGTTCATGGAGTACACTTTGAGAAATGTTTCCCTTTTCCATTTTCAATCTTTTTCTGTATTGATTACATTTTTGACTTGAGGAAGACATGGATAGAATGCCATTCCTTACCTCATTCATAAAAAAAGAAGCCTTCACAGAGAGTCAGATGAGTTTCTTTGAAGCCTTTTTGGAAAACCAGGACCTTCCGAGCTGTGTTGGGCAAGGGGATGTCTACCAACGGGGGAAGGAATGGTGGGGATACGGGTAGAGCAGTCATGATTCATCGCCTGGCTGGCACACTGGATGAATATCAGAATGCTGTCAGCAAGGAACGAAAGTGAGAATGGCTTCTGGGAAGAAAACTAGCAAAGCCTAGAGAAGATTTTTTTTTTTTAATGTGTTTACCACCTCTACCCTCTTCATACTGGTTTAAGCCGCCATCTTTTCTCATTTCTTTAAAAGCCTTTTTACTGGTGCCTCTGTGCTTGTCCCCTTACCATCAATTCTTCATTTAACTGTCAGAGTGATCATTTAAAAACATAAATCAAGTCATGTGACTTCCCTGCTCAAGCCCTTCCAAGGGGTTTCCATTTCATTTAGCCCAGTGAAATACAGCTCCTTGGTCACAGCGAAAAGGCTTTGTGAATTTTTGCAACCTCACCTCATGCTTTACTCAGTTCATTCCAGCCCTGGCCTTTTTGCTGTTCCACCAAAATGCTACGCTATATTTAAATGTTGTGGCCTTGATACTTTCTATCTTCTGGCCATACATTTCTTTCTTCAGATATTCACATGACTTGTTCCCTTATTGCCTGCCATGTTACCTCCTCAGGGAGAACCTCCTTGATCAGGCTAACACATCTGCTTTATTTTTCTGATAAACTTTTTTTGTCCCGTACTTTTACACGTATCTCTTTTCTGCTGCGTCCCCTTGAGTTGCTTGCGTCTATCTCTGTATGCTCAGCACTTGAAACAGTGCATCACATATTGTACTGAAAATTTTCTGAAGTGCAACAGTAAAGTCCATAAAGTTCAAAGAGAAAATCATCATGATCAGTTAAAAGAGAAAGCAGTGGACTTCAGAACTTCCCTGGTGGTTCAGTGGTAAAGAATCCACCTGCCAATGCAGAGATAAAAGATGTTGACAAGGACTTTGCTATTCAGAGTTTTCACTGTGATCTTCAAATGCCTTCTATTACTCTGTAATGTTCTTTACAAACAACCCACTGCCTTCTCTCTTTTCAAATATATTTATTTATTTATTTGGCCGTGCTGGGTCTTCGTTGCTGCACGGGCGTTTTCTTTAGCTGCGGCAAGCAGGGCTACTCTCGAGTTGCTCTGTGTGGGCTTCTTATTGAAGTGGCTTCTCTTGTTATGCAGCGTGGGCTCTGGTGCATGTGGGCTTCTGTAGTTGCCGCACATGGGCTCAGCAGCTGCGGCTCCTGGGCTCTCGAGCAGTGGCTCAATAGTAGTGACGCATTGGCTTAGTTGCTCCATGGCAGGTGAGATCTTCCCAGAACAGGGATCGAAACTGGGTCTCCTGCAGTGGCAGGTGGATTTAAGATCTGAGCACTGTTTCTTAGAGACTATCATAGACTGAAATGGACAAAAGCAAATAAACAAAAAACCACCTCTGAATTAGGCAAAATCTAAGCTGTCTTCTACGTATTAGGTTTTGAATTCCAGTTTACCACTTAGCCAAAACTGACCCTTCCCTTACATTGAAATTATAAAAAACATCTTCTAGGAGACTTCTCTGGTGGTCCAGTGGTTGACAGTCTACCCGCTGATGCAAGGGACAAGGGTTCGATTCCTGGTCTGGGAAAATTCCACATTCCTCAGAGTAACTAAGTCTGTGTGTGACAACGACTGAGCCCATGAACCCTGGAGCCTGTGCCTGGCAACAAGAGAAGCCACCACAATGAGATGCCATGCACTGCAGCTAGAGGAGTAGACTCTACTCTGCACAACTGGAGACAGATCGGGCACAGCAACAAAAACCTAGGGCAACCAAAAACAATCTTCTAAGACATTAAAATTCAAGTCTAGATTATTCACAAATTTAACAGACAATTTTATCTGGGCAATGCATTGATTCACACACACACAGAAACCGAATTAATTTTCCTTATATGCAAGAGCATTTTGAGTATAGATAGCTGATGTTTGTCAGACCTTAATATGTTCAAACCAGTATTTTTCAAGTTTATGGCTTATCTATTGTATCTTGTTTCTTACAGTATATATTAAATTTCAGGAGCAAGATTTATATTAGAAGTTAGATTGAAAATCTGGAACTGATTAAAGACATTCGCTTTTAACTTTATGGCCTTAGTCCCAGAAATTTTATATTAGCAATGTAAAGCAATCCAAGCTAATAGAAAAATTGGATTAAAATTAATATAAGGTTATTTTTCAAAAGGCTTTGTAGTTATGTCAATGACCTGATGATAAATGTTCAAGTAAAATTTGCACCATGAAGATTGCTACACAGAGTGAGAGCATGCTGGATGAACCAGAGACCGCATTCGAACAGCAGTGACAGAGATGTACCGTCAGCCGGAGCTGACTGTAAGGAGGCTATGGCAGGGACTGCAAGCTGATCATCAAAGCTCACTCTCCCCAAAGTATTATGGCTACGTTAGCCATCTGGCCACCAAGCCAGGGACTATCTTTTCCGGCATTGCCACCCCTCCCCTAATCCTTACCGCTAAACACGACTCTGACTTTGTTCTCACCAGGGGAAAGTCAGTGGAAGCTCTGTGTGCCTCTTCCAGTCCCAGGACTTAAGCAGTGCGCATATGATCCTTCGGGGCATTTTCTCCCTCAAAAAATTAGAACAAATTCTATTTAAAGGAGCCGTCTTTAGAAAACATTCCTTGTAAGGTAGGGGAAATGCCCTAGATGATAATGGAGAAAGGAGATGGAAGAAGCCTGGATCTCTGAAGTGCAGAGCACAGAAGCCTGCCTACTTCGCCCAGACTGATTCACAAGGAGGACATGAAAATCACTTTTGAATTCTTCTATTGTTAAAACTCCCTGGGATAGCATTAGAACAGCTTAGCCTTTCAGTTCAGTCGCTCAGTCATGTCCGAATCTTTGCGACCCCATGGACCACAGCACACCAGGCTTCCCATCACCAACTCCCAGAGCTTACTGAAACTCATGTCCATCCAGTTGGTGATGCCTGTCACCTCTGTCTCATCCTCTGTCATTCCCTTCTCCTGCCTTCAATCTTTCCCAGCATCAGGGTCTTTTCTTTTTTTTTTTTAATATAAATTTATTTTAATTGGAGGTTAATTACTTTACAATATTGTATTGGTTTTGCCATACATCAACATGAATCCACCACAGGTATACACATGTTCCCCATCCCTAACCCCCTTCCCTCCTCTCTCCCCAGTTCTTCACATCAGGAGTTTCAGCTTCAGTGACATCAGTCCTTCCAATGAATATTCAGGACTGATTTCCTTTAGGATGGACAGGTTGGATTTCCTTGCAGTTCAAGGGACTCTCAAGAGTATTCTCCAACACCACAGTTCAAAAACATCAATTCTTCAACACTCAGCTTTCTTTATAGTCCAACTCTCACATCCGTACATGACTACTGGAAAAACCATAGCTTTGACTAGATGGACCGTTGCTGATAAAATAATGTTTCTGCTTTTTAATATGTTGTCTAGGTTGGTCATAGCTTTTCTTCCAAGGAGCAAGTGTTTTTTAATTTCATGGCTGCACTCACCATCTGCAGTGATTTTGGAGCCCCCTCAAAATAAAGTCTGTCACTGTTTCCATTGTTTCCCCCTCTATTTGCCATGAAGTGATGGGAATGGATGCCATGATCTTAGTTTTCTGAATATTGAGTTTTAAGCCAGTGTATTCACTCTCCTCTTTCACTTTCATCAAGAGGCTCTTTAGTTCTTCTTCACTTTCTGCTATAAGGGTGGTGTCATCTGCATATGTGAGGTTATTGATATTTCTCCCAGCAATCTTGGTTCCAGCTTGTGCTTCATCCAGCCTGGCATTTCACATGATGTACTCTGCATATAAGTTAAATAAGCAGGGTGACAATATATAGCCATGATTTATTCCTTTAAAAATTTAGAACCAGTCTGTTTTTCCATGTCCAGTTCTAACTGTTGCTTCTTGACCTGCATACAGATCTCAGGAGGCAGTTCAGGTGGTCTGGTATTCCCATCTCTTTAAGAATTTTCCACAGCTTGTTGTGATCCACACAGTAAAAGGCTTTGGCATAGTCAATAAAGCAGAAGTAGATGTTTTTCTGGAACTCTCTTGCTTTTTCAATGATCCAACAGATGTTGGCAATTTGATCTCTGGTTCCTCTGCCTTTTCTAAATCCAGCTTGAGCCTCTGGGAGTTCTCGGTTCACATACTGCTGAAGCCTGGCTTGGAGAATTTTGAGCTTTACTTTGCTAGCATGTGAGATAAGTGCAACTGTGCATTAGTTTGAACATTGTTTGTCATTGCCTTTCTTTGGGATTGGAATGAAAACTGACCTTTTGCAGTCCTGTGGCCACTGCTGAGTTTTCCAAATTTGCTGGCATATTGAGTGCAGCACTTTCACAACATCATCTTTTAGGATTTGAAATAGCTCAACTGGAATTCTGTCACCTGCACTAGCGTTGTTCCTAGTGATGCTTCATAATGCCCACTTGACTTCACATTCCAGGATATCTGGCTCTAGGTGAGTGATCACACCATCATGGTTATCTGGATCATGAAGATCTTTTTTGTATAGTTCTTCTATGTATTCTTGCACCTCTTCTTAACATCTTCTGCTTCTGTTAGGTTCATACCATTTCTGTCCTTTATTATGCCCATCTTTGCATGAAATGTTCCCTTGGTATCTCTAATTTTCTTGAAGATATCTCTAGTCTTTCCCATTCTATTGTTTTCCTCTATTTCTTTGCACTGATCACTGAGGAAGCCTTTCTCATCTCTCCTTGCTATTCTTTGGAACTCTGCATTCAAATTTAAAAAGCCATCCTTGGTGCCTATTCCCTTTCAGGTTCTGCTTTGTCTTCATGTTGTCTTGTCATTCACCCAGACCCCAGAGGCTACCTGTATCTGTGTTCTGTTCTGGGTTCTTTTCTTCATGTTCTCAACTTGTTTGGCCTCTAAGACCTGTGTCATGTTACAGTTGTTTTTAGCCCCATCTGATGCTTGCAAATAATTCAAATTAACTCAGTCATATTTCAGAAGCCTACAGGCCATTACTTCTCTGAAAGGTACTTATTTTTCTTGAGAGTTGTGACTTAATCCAAATTAAAGGATTTTTTTTTTCTTGGCAGAGGTTCAACCAGAAGCCTACAAAGTATTTCAATATCTGTCCAGTTAATTTGTATAATGCTAGACCTCCCCTCTTGTATAAAAAGTAAAGAGCCTTTGCCTCAGATTCTCAGGCTAGAGTCAGGTTCAGCCTGCTCTCTCAAGACAGGAAGAGAGCTGAACAGGATGCCAGGCCTATCCTCTCATCTCTTTTTCACCATTTCTCTAGGAAGCTAGAAGTAAGAGATCATCCCAGTTGCTAATCTGAGAAACAGGCTTAATTAATAAATAATATCACAAGGTTATGAACTGCATAAGCATCAGTGACTACCTGCTATTTCTAAGCAGGCTTAACCAACGAGATTGTGTGGCTCAACTTCGATTTTAGAGGTTTCCATCTTCTCGTCTCAGTGAATCAGACATTCAAAGTTTCCAAGTACTGCTTTAGATTCTCCAACTTCATCAGTCTTTGTGAGGCTAACAGTGAAAGAATGTGTAGGCAGCACTGATCAAAGGAAGTCCACCTTCCCTTGGGCACCTTTACTGGAAATGGGAGAATAACAGGTGCTCATTTACCTGTCAGTCTTCACAGTGGGTTTCAAAGGCTGAGTGCTATTCTTCAGGGAGATATGACATAAGTTATTGGGTCGAGATCAATATACAAAAAAATATGATGAATATGAAAATATTCCTTTCGCTATAGTTCCCATAAGTATTGTTTTGTGAAATTTAGTTTCAATTGTATATAAATAGGAAGGTGTATGTCCACTAGTGTGTACTGTGTTGTGATGCAAAACTGTGTTTCTTACTCTCGTAAACAGAGTTTTGAAAAGGCCTAATTCAGCCTGTTATTTCATTTTGGAAACAGGATGGCTCCTCATCATGGGTGCCTGCCTATGGCGTGAGTGTCGTTAAATGGAGTCCCCTGACCTGACGCTTGATGCTGAAAGTGCTTCCGTACCATAGAACTGTAAACTACGCATCTCTGTACCAGGTGGTCAGCTCCAGGACTATCCCTTTGCAGAACTATTTAATTCTCTCTGATTCTGTAAAAATCAATTTCCAAATCCCAACAGTGCCCTGGTTTACTAAAGAATACTGTCAGAAAAGAAAAGTAAATGACCTCACAGTATCTATGTATCTATAAACACATGGAATAAACCTCTGGCCTCTAATCTTAAACTCCCTTGCTGCTGCTACTGCTGCTAAGTTGCTTCAGTTGTGTCCAGCTCTGTGCGACCCCATAGACGGCAGCCCACCAGGCTCCCCCGTCCCTGAGATTCTCCAGGCAAGAACACTGGAGTGGGTTGCCACTTCTTTCTCCAGTGCATAAAAGTGAAAAGTGAAAGTGAAGTTGCTCAGTTGTGTCCAACTCTTAGCGACCCCATGGACTGCAGCCTACCAGGCTCCTCCGTCCATGGGATTTTCCAGGCAAGAGTACTGGAGTAGGGTGCCACTGCCTTCTTCTAAACTCCCTTAATCATGGACAATATTATGTTGCACCTTCTCAATGGACCATGCAGTTCTTTACCAAGAAGTTCTGATATACATTTGAACAATGAAGATGATGAATTATTTACTACAATAAAAACAATGGGGGGAAAAAAAATAAAAGAATTCCCTGGCAGCCCAGCGGTTAGGATTCCACATTTTCACTGAAGGGGATCCAGGTCTGATCCCTGGTCATGGAACTAGGATCCCACAAGCCACAGAGCACAGCCAAAAATAAAATTAAAAATAAATTTATAAAATAAAAGAAATTTAGGCAATTAATTAATTTGTAGATTCAGCTATAGATTTCCTTTTGAGGAAACAATGTTAGGAAACATTTTTATTCTAATAGTAAAAAAAGCACTATTTAGTACTAAGAACTCAAATATCGTAAAGTAAATTGAATACTACATTTAAATTTTAGATTTTTATGTATAGAATTACTTATATTTCAGATGAAATTACTTAGATCAAGATGCATTTGTTTAATTACTGTACATATTTAAAAGTATAAAATATTTGCCAAAACACTCAAAAACATAAATCATGGGAAAGAAGAAATTTTTGACTGATTATCTTAGTTAGAAATACTGACACACTAGTTTATCTTATGAATGATCACATCCAGTAGCTTAACTAATAACCTGCACCATTGTCTCTTATATAGTGAAAAGAAAATCTGAGTACAAAACCTGTCTGAGCAATGAAAGATGAAAATGTTAATGCTGTTATGAAAAATGGTTTGACTTTTTAACTCTAAAATATTCTGTTTTTCAGAAATCAATCTTCTAAAAATAATCTTTAAACTCACTAATTTGCTCAAAAGTACCAATTTAAAAAATGAGAAAAGATAAAATGTCAAAACTCTTGTCTTAAGAATAGCTTATAATAATTTTATTCTAATATGATGCTCTTCCTGCTTCAATCAAGAACTCACTATTGTATATTTGAAAGCTTTATGAAACTGCTTTACCTTTAACCTATATAATACTAATGAAAAATGGTATTAAAATAATTTATAGGCTTATATATCTATGAAAACTTCACTATAAAATAAATCATTTTGGGCTAACACACAGTTTCTGTGAGCAGAGAAATATATTTGAAAATATGCAAAAAAATTGGAAGGGCTAAGAAAATAAAGAGTATTTTTCAGGGGTCTCTAATATATAATGTGTGACTCAGGTTGGGCCTCGGGTGCAATTTATCTTTTTTGCAGGATCCTTTGAGGAGAGGGAAAGGCAAGAAAGGAGAGCAGCTTGGTAAGGAAATGAAGAATGCGGTGCTTGGTGCTGTTTGGAATGCTGTAATTGCTGCACAAAGGCCACCCCACAGCTCAGCTTGACCTTTGATGTGGAAACTACAGATGGCTTCTTCTATGAATAAAGCAGCATCCCTAGACCGCAACACTTGGGTCCTGCTGGCTTATGGAGTTAACAGCCTTCTCCTTTTTCTGAGGACACTTTCCTCCTAGTAAACTTGGAATCACAGGAGGTTTTAGAGCTTTGTCTTATGCCTCCTTTGCATTGCACCAAGCAGGTTTAATGCATTGGCCTCCCAACCCAGTAAATCATTAAAACAGCAGGGGGTTAGATGGGTGGGCACACAGAAGGATTTCCAAAACTAGTTGTTTTTTTTTTTTCCCGTCCCTTCAAAAAAAATCCCTTAAGCTGCCTTTGAACTTTGAAAGGTAGTTTTTGTATTAGCCTTTTCTTGTCATTTGTAAGATGTGAACACTGCCAGTGCCACACCCAGGAGCTGTAAGCTTATTGTACGTAATCATTTTGTGGGAAATATTCTGTGGCCTCCTAAATAGGTACACATGAAGTCATTTTACCCTCTAGAAAATGCTATCTTTAACAGTTCGACATTGGACTGAGCCCCAGGTATTCAAGGATTCAAGACATTTCAACAGCCAGCCTAAGGAGGGATTTGGCAAACAGACATGTTCTATGAACAGACCTGTCTCAGTGTATCAGGAAAGGGATGGCACACTCAGCAGGGTAAACATTTAATCAAGGGACCACTCAGCAGTGTGAGGGCAGGCTTACAAGTAGGCAAAAAGAAGTGATGGAGCACTTTCCTCGTGGCAGTGGATAGGATTCTGCCTGCCGATGCAGGGGACACAGGCTTGATCCCTAGCCCGGGAAGATTCCACACGGTGTGGTGCAACGAAGCCTGTATCCCACAGCTACTGAGTCCGCCCGTTACAACTGCCGAAGCCCTCGCGCCTAGAGGCTGTGCTCTGCAATAAGAGAAGCCGCCGTAACAAGAAGCCCACACACCACAACAAAGAGTAGCCCCCACTCCTTACAGCTACAAGAGAAAGCCAGCACAAAGCAAAAAGACCAAGTGCAGCAAAAAACAAAAAAACAAAAAAACCAGTGGTAGAGTGCCAGCATCACCACCAGACTTGAAGGCCAAGGTGAGGAAGCAGTACTGGGCCCCAGAGAGCTGGGGCACTCCAGTTGACAGAGGGCTCTTCCACTGGAGCATCTTCCCCCCGAGGAGCCAAGCTGGTAATAGCCCACCAACTGTTACGGTAGAAAACCCGCAGCTTCTTCCCCTCAATCTCCTCCATGCCTGTGTCTCTGTTATGAAGCTTACAAACTTTCCAAAGGGGAAATGAATCCCTCTGAGGTCATATGTCATGCTTGAAATGAGGTTTTTTTAGAGATCAGTTCTCTTCTCAGATCATGTAGATTCTCCTGAATGTAAACCAACTACAAAAACACACACACACACACACACACACACAAAACCTAAAAGAGAAATTTATACTCTTTATTCTTACAACATCTGAATAATTTTGTGGAACATACTTCATGTTTATTGGAAAAAACGTCCTTCATTTGTTCTCTAGTTTTCATACAAACACATATGCAAATATTTGGAAATGAAATCATATGAATTATGTCTTTCTCTTGTAATTGTGCTCTATCGATGTAGAGAGTAGTTTATTCTTCTCTTTGAAGCGTGATACGAGGTTGAACGTGTAGCTCTTTGGAAATGAGTGAGCTCTGCCTGTTACCCTATTACTCATAGTATTGCTTACTCACCTTCTCTAGGCTTTATTTACCCAGATTGGTCTTACCGTCAAATATTAATTTTATGGTTTTGGTAAGTGTCGAATACACATCTACATCTCAGTGGTAGCAAGCTGTTAATTAAGGCTCTTCCTGTTTGGGTTTTAGCTGAGGCCTGAGCCAGAGGTGACAAGTGAGCTGCCGTCTCACATCTGAGGTGTTAACTGACTCTACAGCTGGACTTAGGGGCTCTGGCTCCCCTCAGCTAGCCGCCCAATTCCAGCTGACAAAGCTTGGAAAGCTCAAGAGAGAAGGGGTTTCCTGGAGGATTCTTTAGAGAGAGAGAGGCATCAGAGCGCTTGTGGTTCTTTGTGGTGAGAGAGGGTCAAGAAGCCTATTTTTGTTTCCTCAAGTCAAGTGAGAGGGGCTTCGAAGAGGCCATACAGAGACTCTCGGAGGTGGTCTCTGGAACTGCGGCACCACGGTGGACTGCAGTCCTTCCTGAGCCTGCTGAGGACAGGGTCTCAGCTAAAGTGACCTGCGGTGACGGAGGGGAGCGACACTTTCAGAGAAACAGCGTGGCCCACAGACAGGGGCCCAGATGGGCATCGCCTATAAGAGCTGCCTGGGTTGTTTTTAGGAGGTTTTTCCCAACAAGTCTTTGGAGGGTCATGGAGGCCTCATGAGAAAGAGCCTGGATGTGACTTGCTAGATACCCAGAGACCGAGAAGTAGAGGAATGTAAAGGAGACATCTTTAGTCATGAGGGATCTCAGAAGAGCCCAGGAAAATACTCATAAGAGAAAAGAGTCACTTTAAACATCTGCCAAATGCATGTTGGGAAGTAGAGTATACTAAAGGGTAAGAGAGGTGCATAATATCCAGCTTTGCATTATCAGAGGCTTCTCAAGGGAAATGACATTTACGCTGTGGCTTGAGGGCAGAGCAGGAATTACCCAGGTAGAAAGTAGGCAAGTGGTACTCAAAGAAAAAGGCAAAGATTGTGTGAGGGTCCAGAGGTGAGATTGAACATGGCCTGTTAAAGTAACTGGAAGAAATGCTGCTCTGTTGGAATTTAATATAGTGGTGCCTACAAGAAGAAATGATACATTTAGAAAGCCAAGATAAAAAAAATGTAGACTTTATTCTAAGAAAAAATGTGGAGCTATTGGAAACTGTTAAGAGAAGAAAATATAATGAGCAGATTTGTCATAGAAACTACACTCTGGCTGAAGGTGCAGAATGTGCGAAGAACGGATGCAGAGGAGGAGGGAAGATGCTATGCTGCTTCCAGAACCCAGAAGTGAGTTTACAGTGGCCTAGACTTGAGTGGTACAGTGACAAAAAAATCTGCCTGCCAATGCAAGAGGCCCAAGAGACACAGATTCAGTCCCTGGGTCAGGAAGATTCCCTAGAGAAGGGAATATCAACCCACTCCAGTATTGTTGCCTGGGAAATCCCATGGACAGAGGAGCCTGGCGGGCTACAGTTCATGGGGTCACAAAGAGTCCGACACGACAGAGCATACACATGGCATGGAGACTTGAGTAGGGGCAGTGGGGATGAATGTAATGAAATTGGACAGTGCTTAAGATAAAAATGAAAGGGATTCTTATTAGCTGTAAAATTGAGAAGTCAGGTTGAAAACCAGGCTATTTTTTTTCCCCCTTTGGACAATTGTAAGAATGATTGTTTATTTACTAAAGTAAGAAATATAAATGGGATTTGATCTAGTGGTGTCTTTGAGACTTCTAAGTGAAGCAGCACTATAGACAGATGAGGAAGTGAGCCTGAAACTCAAGATAAAGATGTGGACCCAAAATGTAGACCTGAGAATCATAAAGATAGTGACTGAAGCAATAGGAATAGATGAAGCCATTGCAGGGCAATTAGAGGAAAAGCAACCTTTGAGGAGCCATGGCCTTGAAGAGAACCAGCATTAGAAAAAGGCATAGAAGGTGCAAAAGAAGGTGAGGAAGAAAACAGATTATGGTGGCATCTAAGGGCCACAGAAAAGGAGCTTCCAGAAGAGGCCAACATTGCCAAGGGCAATTAAGAGCCTAAGAAAGATAAACCTGCTAAACTGCACAACAGGTTCGGCACTAAGTTTGCACTGGTTTTCTTCTCTGTGTACCCAGCCTTCTTCATCTTGCTCCATGGCCAGGGGTCTGACCAGTATGAACCACCCCAACGAACTGTATCCTACCTTGGGCTGTTTGCATTAGAACAAGGGTGAGTGCTGACACGAGAAGGAGGGAAAAAGGGTGAAGAGATATTTTCCCCTCGGCTTCTTTGTAACTTTGCTTTCATGACTTAAGGTCACAGTTCCTTTTGGGCAGTTCTCTACTCCCCTGGGCAAAGCTGGGAAAGAGCTTTCTGCATTTATTAGCTCTGGAGTATCAGGCTATCCCTTGAGTGTTCACTGTACTCTACCAATGAGTTTTTATCATCTTTTTATATTACATCCTCTTCAAATTATCCCAGCCTAAACGTCTCATCTCTTTTATGGTGGAATCTTGATTGACACAGTGGTCATTTGAGACTTTGGTGAGAGGCCTTTCAATGGTATGGTAAAGGCAAAAACCAGACTACAGATGGATCCAAGAGTAAATGGGAGGCGAGGAAAAGGAAATGATAAGGAGAGTAGTATTTCTAGCTCAGAGCTCTTCTAATAGCATGTCACTTTGACTTTGCATGCATGCTCAGTTGGATCTGACTCTTTGCGACCCCAACGTGGACTGTAGGTTGTCAGGCTCCTCTGTCCATGGAATTTTCCATGCAAGAATGCTAGAATGGGTTTCCATGTCCTACTCCAGGGGATCTTCCCAATCCAGGGATCAAATCTGCATCTCTTGCATTGGCAGGTAGATTCTTTACCACTGTGCTGCCTGGTCTTTCTAAAAGCTTAGCTATTAAAGGGTGCAGAGAAAAGGCATAGGGACCACAGAGAAACACCCAGAGAGATTTTATGTATTTTTTTCTTGACTTTATCACATCATTATTTGTGAGTATAAGTCAGTATAAGAAGAGACTTTGTGGTTACAGTGAAAAAGAAGAACTGGAGCATGTTCCCCTATGGTAGTAGGAAGTAATAGGACTTCCCTCCAATAGAAGGGTGAGTCTGAGGCAGAAGGGACCCTGATGCAGAGTTACACAAGGGAGGGAGGAGCATACGCCTGGCACAAAGGGAAGTCTGTAATAGGGATGGGCGACTGAAGCTATTCTACCTTGATGGCTTCTCTTTTCCTTGTGAAGTTGAAAGCAAGGTGTTCAATAAAAGTGAAAGTGATAGAGTTGCAGATTTAAAAAGAAAAGAGAACTATAAATATTTTGGAATAAAACATGATAGTCAGAACTCTTTTTTTAAATTTAATTAAATTTAATTTTTTAACTTTACAATATTGTATTGGTTTTGCCATATATCAAAATGAATCTGCCACAGGTATGCATGTGTTCCCCATCCTGAACCCTCCTCCCTCCTCCCTCCCCATACCATTCCTCTGGGTCGTCCCAGTGCACCAGCCCCAAGCATCCAGTATCGTGCATTGAACCTGGACTGGTGACTCGTTTCATATATGATATTATACATGTTTCAATGCCATTCTCCCAAATCATCCCACCCTCTCCCTCTCCCACCGAGTCCAAAAGACTGTTCTATACATCAGTGTCTCTTTTGCTGTCTCGTATACAGGGTTATTGTTACCATCTTTCTAAACTTCATATATATGCATTAGTATACTGTATTGGTGTTTTTCTTTCTGGCTTACTTCACTCTGTATAATAGGCTCCAGTTTCATCCACCTCATTAGAACTGACTCAAATGCATTCTTTTTAATGGCTGAGTAATACTCTTTTGAGAAGTCAGTTGAGTCTGAAAACCACACATTTAGGCTCGCATAACTTACAAGTTTCTTTGAAATGTTTCTGGAGGCACTGAACAGTATGGGTTCTTTCAGAAAAGGTGAAGAATTAGACTGGGCACAAGCTGGGTTTTCCCATGTACTCAGACTGAAGGACCAGGAGAAGAAGATTGAGGAAATAGGAAGCAAGTATTTGAAATAATGGAGCATAGAATTTAATCTGAATAGGGAAAGAATATAGTAAAAGAGAGAAGGGAGTCATCAAGAGACTAAGTGTCCCTGAAAGACTGAAGTCAGACATGGTGGAGCTAATAGAATGGGATTGGTGAGCAGAGAGCTGAATGCCTGAACTTAGTATTTCAGCAGAACCCTTCTGAATACTGACAAGGTCTTGGGGGAAGCCATGATGGTGAGTGGCTGATGTGGAGAAAAGATGGGTGATCCATGGGATAGATGGCTGCCATTCCTAAGATAATATCTTGTTTGCAAAACCTGAGTTTGATTGGTTCTCAAGAACATTATTTCTATTTCAAGCATATTATTTATAATTAATGCCTCATATGCCATTTACCAAATTGATATAAATCCCAAATATACATAGTAATATTTAAATGTGAGAGGGTTATTCTTTACAATTCAACTCCAGTTTTTAAAACCCAGTCATTTAAATCCTTTACTTAAATATATTAACATATTAACTTTTAAAAAGGGAAAACAGGTGGGTTTCCTAAACCAGGCTGCCCAGAAAAGTTCCTCATTTGGTTTTCAAATTATAAAGCACAGAAGGAAGGTTTGGTTTGAAGTTTAATTTACCAGAGCTACACAGGATTAGTTTTTCTACATGCAATCCAGTATTTGACAGTTGTTAAATATTTGCTTTAACCATGAATTTATTTTGAGTACAACACAATTGCACCTCCTATCTCTGCACGACTCTTTTAGGGACTGCCATACACTCATAATATTTAACTAGAACAATGAATGATTTAAAAATAGAGAATGCGCAAATTACTGTATTCCCTTGGAAGCACATAAGCTCTGACAGAAAGTGGAATAAAGTGATTGTATAAAGAGCTTCAACATAATTTTTTTAAAAACATTTTATTTTTATTAGCTTTAAATATATTTAGCTCTTCAGTGGAGTCTCCTTGGAATACACACTCAAAATTCAGTACTATGTATCAAGCCTATGATAATGGGCCTTAACTCTTTTCTCTTTGAGATCATAGCAAGCTTCCCAGGTGGCCACTAGTGGCAAAGAACCTGCCTGCCAATGCAGGAGGTGTGGGTTCAGCCCCTGGGTTGGTAAGACCCCTGGAGGAGGAAATGGCAACCAACTCCTGTATTCTTGCCTAGAAAGTCCAATGGACAGCAGAGCCTTGTGGGCTACAGTCCATGGGGTTACAAAGAGTCAAACACGACTGAAGCAACTGAGCACACAATAATTATAAAATAATGATAATACAAATTCACATCTTTTAAATTTACAGACACACACATATTCATATATACAGCATTGTGTATATGTTACGCATATACATATATGTGTATCTATCTTTCAATTTAGTTCTAGATCTAGATATATTAATATATCTATATCTAGATATGACCTTCCCAGGTGGCTCAGTGGTAAAGAATCTACCTGCCAATCAGGAGACATGAGTTGGATTCTGGGGTAGGGAAGATTTCCCTGGATTCTTGCCTGGGAAATCTCATGGTCAGAGGAACCATCCAGATCTCAGTATAAGATGGTAACACTATTACACTGAATGAAAAGTTGTGATGGATCATTTTAAACTGGAAGCACCCTATTACTCAGTTTTTTACGTGGCCAAAGAGTAACTTTGAATGATGGAGTAAGGATATAGTGGGTCTTTGGCAGAAAATAGATACAGTGTATCTTGGTGCCAAGAAAACAGATATGTTCAATTGAATGAACATGAACTTGGTCTCATTAAATTCATGGTATAAATCATTGTGACAACCATTCAGTCACTCATGAAACATTTATTGAAGGTTCACTCTGTGTTAATCCCTGAAGATAAAGTGAATAAGATATGGGATTTGCCTAATATGGATTGGGTTTGTAACCGATCTAGTTTACTTAATGTTTTATATTTTATCTGTGGAAATGATATATATTTATCCTGGAAATGTTTTTTACAAACCAATATATGCCAATTTTTAAAAAAATTTTCATAGTTTTTAGTTATAAATCACACTGAATCTCATACATCACTCCTATTTACTTTGTGAAAACAATGTCTTTCTATATTGTCCTTTTTATGACCCAAGGCATATTTTATTAATTATATTTTTCAAAGTTATACAGATTATTACTGTACTTTATAACATTTCTTTTGATACTAGGAAAAAAGAATATTTGTAATCACCAACAAATAATAAAATATAAATGTAAAAACTCTCCATGTCTATGTTTATGAGCTGAATTTTAAAAGAATTAGAAGAAAAATGTGGATATTCCAACTACAGGATTTTGCCTTGATTCATACATTTTTTCCACTCAACTGTTACAGTCTGCAGATGCTACAGATGCAGTGTTTGTGACCAAAGCCTGAGTATTAAGCAAATGAAACTATTCGTGCATGATTACTGCTTTGTTACCTTTCATAATCTGTAACAATTATCTACTCATCAATAATCTTCTGCAATGACAGATTTTCTGACCATATCTAGATGAATTAGAGGAGCCAGAATATAATAGTCATATATTAACGTCAATGATCAAAGCGCTAGTTTAAATTATAGTTTCTCTTTTGTTGTTTGGCTTGTGCCACCACACAGCATGAGGGACCTTAGTTTCCTGACTAGGGATGGAACCTGCACACCTGCAGCGGAAGTGTGGAGTCCTAAGCACTGCACTGCCAGGGAAGTTCCATTATAGATTATTTGTTTAGGGAATATTTGACTATGTCAGAACTGCCAATAACCTTATTTATTATGCTAATTAGTTAAGTTCTGACTTTTTAATTCTAATCACATGTATTTTAAATACCAAAGATTTGGCTATCGTTTACATATTTATTACAAACATTTTACAGCATCCTCAGAAACTAAGTAATGTCTGTACTACTTCAGTGCTAGTCACTGGGTATAGAGTGGTAAGTAAAATAGAGCCCAGACACTCACGGAGTTTCTAGTCTGAGGCTGTATTATTTGGCGTTTGGTGTTTTTTAGAAGGATAGATGTCTGGACCTTAATTCAGAAGATATGGGATATGGACTAGGAAATTGCAGTTAAAAAAACCATCCCAGGGGATTGTGAAGCACATTCTCAAGTCTCATTTTGATGAATAGTCTTTTTGAGCCAGTCTTTTCAAATGTTTACCAGATCATCATTCTTCTACTTAAAACCATCCAACAGCTGCCTGTTGAGTTTAAAAACCTTCCTAGCACAACCCCTGCCTTCCTCCTTTAACTTCCTTTGTCCAAGATTTTCCTAACTGGTGAAGCTGATTTACTGGCTTACTCTGCCCCGAAAGTAAGCAACTTCATACTGTGCTTGGGGCCTTTAAGCCTTGCTATTCCCTCTGCTTGGAATCCACATCCTCCATATTTTCAGACCTTGCCTCAAACACCACCTCTGTGTGCACTTTCCTAGTCTACTCTTACCCTGGGATTCTCTAACCAAATGCTGCCCACAATTACCTATTAAGATAAATCCAGGCAGTGTGTGAAATAATGGACTTATAGGACTCACTCCAGATGTCATCAATCTTCAAGCCCAGGAATCTGCATTTTTGACAAGGCACCTGGGTGAGTCTTATTATCAGGCAAGTCTGGAAAACTGCACTATCAAATGTCGTAATTCTTTTCACAGACACTATCGCCATCAGATGACACCAGTCTAATGGCAGAGAGTGAAGAGGAAATGAAGAGTCTCTTGACCAAGATGAAAGAAGAGAGTGAAAAAGCTAGCTTAAAACTTAACATTCAAAAGACTAAGATCATGGCATCCAGTCCCATCCCTTCATGGCAAGTAGAAGGGGAAAAAGTGGAAATGGTGACAGAGTATTTTCTTGGGCTCCAAAATCACTGAGGACAGTGACTGCAGCTGTGAAATGAAAAGATGCTTCCTCTTTGGAAGAAAAGCCATGATCAACCTAGACAGCATATTCAAAAATAGAGACATCACTTTGCTGACAAAAGTCCATACAGTCAAAGCTGTGGTTTTTCCAGGAGTCATGTATGGATGTGAGAGTTTGACAGTAAAGAAGGCTGAGCACTGAAGAACTGATGCTTTTGAACAGTGGTGCTGGAGAAGATTCTTGAGAGTCCCCTGGACAGCAAGGAGATTAAACCAGTCAATCCTAAGGGAGATCAAACAAGTCCATCCTAAAGGAAATCAACCCTGAATATTCATTGGAAGAACTGATGCTGAACCTGATACTTCGGCCACCTGATGGGAAGCGCTGACTCATTGGAAAAGACCCTGATGCTGGGAAAGACTGAAGGTAGGAGGAGAAGGGGACGACAGAGGATGAGATGGTTGGATGGCACCACTGATTCAATGGACATGAGTTTAAGCAGACTCCAGGAGATTATGAAGGACAGGGAAGCCTGGCATGATGCAGTCCATGGGGTCACAAAGAGTCAGACACAACTGAGTGACCCAACAACAAATGGCTGTCAGAAAGAAGCTTTGTCTGGCTGAGAGTAGGAACTTTAGGTTATTCCATTCTCTGTTATCAGGACTTGAACATGGTCTGGCACTTTGTGGAAATGGCTCAATAACTATTTCTTGACTGAATGGATAAAATATAGATCTGGGGAATCTCCTCATCTGGTATTTAAATGGAAGTAATTGGTACTATTTTTAGGGTTTAGCTATTGTTGTTAAAGTGAAACTGGAGCCTATTATACAGAGTGAAGTAAGCCAGAAAGAAAAACACCAATACAGTATACTAACGCATATATATGGAAGTTAGAAAGATGGTAAAAATAACCCTGTGTACAAGACAGCAAAAGAGACACTGATGTATAGAACAGTCTTATGGACTCTGTTGGAGAGGGAGAGGGTGGGAAGATTTGGGAGAATGGCATTGAAACATGTGTAATATCATGTATGAAACAAGTTGCCAGTCCAGGTTCGATGCACGATGCTGGATGCTTGGGGCTGGTGCACTGGGATGGCACTGCTTTGTCTATAATTGTTAATATTAGAAAAAGAGTCAACAAATGCAGCAGCAAGTCAATTGTATCAGCCGAATGTTGTCCTCATTGCATGTGTAGTTTCAGTACAGTTCCCAAACTTAAGGCCCAGTTTCTTCTAGTGTGATTGAAAGTTTCTTTTCTTTGCTCTGAATAAAATTGAACTGTGGGTTCCCTATAGAAAGTGGCATTTTGGGCTTTCCCTTTTTGTAAAGCAATTTCTGCCTAGTTTATTGTCCAGTTAATTTTAGTTCAGTGACTTTTAAAGTTGGTGTTGTAAATAAAGCAACTTGCAAAAAACCTTCTGAAATAGAATTTAATAACGTATTATGTTTATAAAAAAAAAAGATGTAATTTAATTTTTAAAGGTTGAAGTTAAGTGATTTCAACCTTCCTTGAAGATTGAAGTATCTGAGTTTGATACCAAAATAAAAATCTGAAATTTTTATTGTTCTTCCAATGGCTATGTTATTTCTATAGTGACCTCTAACAAAACATAGTTTTAGATTTGATGGCTGTTCAAAATGAAGTGATCACTGACATCTAACTGAAGTATCAGAATACCTAAGTAGTTATATTTTTAAGCTGAATTATAGAAGTTAAAAAATAAGAACTACATGATAGCTAGATTATAGTCAATTGCAAAGGAAAAAGAAATCTCTACTCATGGAAACTGGTTTAGAAGATTTCTATAACAGGATGTTTTTGTCTATGATAGCCAAGTAACCCCTTTAAAGACTTTCATCTGGTTATTTATGACTCATAGTCATAAGGCCCCAAAGACCAGCTCCTCTAAATCAAAGAAGATTATCAGTGGAACAAACAAGTTTTTCTCAGTGTGAGCTTGCACTGCATATATGCCCTTAATTGATGTAACAATATGAACACACTTGCAAGAAGGAGACGGGGAACAGGCAACCATTTTTGATAGTTGGTATACCCTAAGTCGGAGAAGGCAATGGCACCCCACTCCAGTACTCTTGCCTGGAAAATCCCATGGATGGAGGAGCCTGGTAGGCTGCAGTCCATGAGGTCGCTAAGAGTCGGACTGGACTGAGCGACTTCACTTTCACTTTTCACTTTCCTGCATTGGAGAAGGAAATGGCAACCCACTCCAGTGTTCTTGCCTGGAGAATCCCAGGGATGGGGGAGCCTGGTGGGCTGCCGTCTATGCGGTCACACAGAATCAGACACGAATGAAGAGACTTAGCAGCAGCATACCCTAAGTAAAATGCAAAACACATGTTGCTTTACATGCTATCTTAGTCAAATATTCAATATCCTTAATTAACATCCAGAAGAATCTCTCAGCTCCCATAAGGGACCATAACTTCTGAATTCCCTTGGGTTAATCATATCAAAGACACTCAATAATTATTTGTTAGTTAATGAAAGTTTTCACTGATTAAACAAAATACTTTCTCTGAGTTAAATAAAAAACATTTCCCTACTATCTTTACTCCCTACCTCAATACTAATAAGCCTACAATGACACTTGATAAAGGTTTCAAATTTCCTATAGACCCCGATTAAGGCAAAATAAGTAAACAAATACAAGCAAAACAAAACTAAATGCACACAGAATTCAAACAGCTCAGCTATATTATTAAAATTCATGATTTTCAGCAATGGATTTGTTTTCTCTCTGCTTTTTTCTCAGAAAAGATGCTGATGTTAGTTTGAAAGATATGATTTACACATCAAACTTGTGTACTAATATAATATCTCTTTTAAGTTGAATCTTAAAGCTCTCCTAGACACTTTGGATCTAGCTTCTTTTTAGAAATCTCTGTAGAGATTCAAGCCTTGCTTGTTAAATGTGAAAGAGGAAATAGTAACATACATTATAAATGGGCACATAAAATATCAGTATATGATTTCAGATTATATGAAAAATAATCTTGGCCCTACACAGATTTAGTGGTGCCTATGCATTTGGGGAGGAACATGGTAAATGACTAAGAGGTTTGAGAACACAGATTTTGGAGTCAGAAAGTTTTCTGCTTTATCACAACTGATTTTCTGCTGTCATCTTGGGAAGAAGCTTAATTTTCTTAAGCCTCAGTTTCCTAATTTATAAAATTCAGATATTACTTAATTAAAGATTTTCTGAAAATTAAATTAGATATTGTTTATTAAACTTCTCAGGAGGTTCATGGTATACAAAAAAGTTTCAAGAAATTGGTGCTATAATTTAAATTAGTTTAAAATTCTATAAATTCTCCATCTTCATTTTGGGAAAGCAGTTTACACATATTACATAAATTGACTATAAATATACATAGATACCAGCTTTATATGCGACAATTTATATGTATCTGTATATGAAGTTCATATGGAAATGAATGTGTATACAGCTCTAGACAGTTCTGTATATGTCTTTTTTTGATAACAAGTTCATTAAAACTGAAATTTATTTTAGAGCTAAGACTTAACATTTTCCCTCTAAAATGTCAAATAACTTTGGATGATTTTCTACAATTATTTATAATGTGATAAAATGTTATTTACCAATATTATTATGCCTCAATTTACATGCTACATATATTATTTTGTATATATAAAAATACATTTAAAAATAAGAAGACTATAATAGACTAATAAAATAAGACTTAACCTGTATAAATAGGTTGAAACTTAGAGTATGGTAAGACAGTGGTTATATTGATAACAGAACATGATTTATCATAAGGTGCTCTATTTAAAAAAGCAAAAGCAAACAAAAAAGAATTTTGGAGAAAGTGATGAAGAGTTGTTAGATTTTTAATCAGCTATTTCTTTTATCAGCCTTTGCTTCTGAGGTTTCTACTTGTTCGTGATTATAGTTAAAACTATGTCTGCTTAGTGGATATTCATATTACTATTCATACAAACTGCATATCACTGGTGGAAGGGAATGGAAGTTATATTTTCCTAGTCTTTACCTATTTCAGTTAATCAATCAACATTTATTAAATATTCATTCACAAATATACCAACTATATGCCAAGTTGCTGAAGCTCCAATACTTTGGCCACCTGATGCAAAGAGCCTGGAAAAGACCCTGATGCTGGGAAAAATTGAAGGCAGGAAGAGGAGGGGACAACAGAGGATGAGATGGTTGGATGGCATCACTGACTCAATGGACATACGTTTGAGCAAGCTCAGGGAGATGTGAGGGACAGGAAAGCCTGGCTGCTGCAGTCTATGAGGTCGCAAAGAGTCGGACATGACTGAGCAACTGAACAGCAACGCTATGCCAATACTGCTCTAACCAACCATGAAAAGATAGAAAAAGTCCTTACTCTTTTAAAATTTATATTCTAGTCAAAGGAGATGCATACTATGGAAGCAAGGGAATGAGCAGACTAGTGATGTAACCATTTTTATTGAATGAATGAATGAATTCTGTTGCTGTATTCACAATGTGGGTGATCTGTATTTCTCAAGGTGGCCACTGAAATGTTCTCTCTCAGTTACTAAGAGTCTAGAAGCCCATTCCTCTTAAGATCACTTTTCCCCTACACATAGCCCTTTCTGGTAGAACTTAAATGGGCTCTTTGGCTGGGACTTTCTCATGTGCCCATCATCTGGTCAAGAGCTAGCACTCATGTGTCCTTTGTCATGGTAAATGCTGGGAGTCTAGACTATTCTCAGGCTTCCCCGGTAGCTCAGCTGGTAAAGAATCCACCTGCAAGGAAGGAGACCCCAGTTGAATTACTGGGTTGGGAAGATCCCTTGAAGAAGGGATAGGCTACCCACTCCAGTATTCTTGGGCTTCCCTGGTGACTCAGATGGTAAAGAATCTGCCTGCAATGAGGGAGACCTAGGTTTGATCCCTGGGTTGGGAAGATCCCCTGGAGGGGGGCATGGCAACCCACTCCAGTATTCTTTGCTGGAGAATCCCTATGGACAGAGGAGAGAATCCCCGTGGACAGAGGAGCATGGCAGGCTGCAGTCCCTGGGGTGACAAACAGTCAGACACGACTGAAAAACTAAGCACAGCACAGACTATTCTCAACTCAGCATTTTCTTCCTGCTTGTCTGTTAGAGCAGCCAGTCTTCTACCTTTAGACTTTTATGGTGTGAGTCTGCAGCCCACAGTTTAAGGGGGCAAAGGTCAAGATCACTGCGTGGTCTTATTAAACTCTGCAGCAAACAAAGAGGCGGATAACCGCTACCCCTTTCCTCTTTACTGTATAGATTTTGGGGAAGCAGTTTGCAGCACACCAGCAATTCCCTCTGAAAAAAAATATGTTCTAATCTCCAGTATTTCTTTTGACTCCTCCAAAGAGTTTTATAGACTGTAAGTTGGTAATTACCCAAGAGTTGTAAAACCAAGCTGTCCACCACCTTGAAAAGTCCTGTGTAGGTAGCCTGGCACCTCACGTCAGAATACTGGAGTATTTTTCACCTCTCCTTTTTGAACTCATCTAAAACTTAGGTAAAGAGTCCCAGGTTAAGGTCTTATAAGTATAAATAGTGCTCTGCAGAAGATTAAAGCAAGGTTATGTGATAGAATTGGTGGATAGCTTCTTCAGAGTGGATGGTTCAGGAAGGTTTTGGACAGAAAAGGATGAACCATGAAAAGATCAGAGAAAAGGTAGCATTTTGAACAGAGAGAAGAGCTGGTGACGAAGATCCTAAGGCAGGAAAAATTACTTGAGAATGGTCACAGAAGAGAAAGCAGGGGAGTGTGGGTGGAGTGTGTGGATGAAGGGGAGAGATGAAGTCAGAGAAATGGTCAGGGGTCAGGACTTCTGCAATTTATAATCCAGGAAAAGAAGGATTTTTAGTTGATGGATTGGGATCAAGAGAAAAAGAAGAATCAAAGCTAACTCCTCAACATCACCAACTGTATCCACGCTGCTGCTGCTAAGTCGCTTCAGTCGTGTCCGACTCTGTGCGACCCCAGAGACGACAGCCCACCAGGCTCCCCCGTCCCTGGGATTCTCCAGGCAAGAACACTGGAGTGGGTTGCCATTTCCTTCTCCAGTATCCACGCTAGTCTTTATAAAAACAAAGGAAAAATAGAAAAGCCAGGTCGACAACATATAGTGACTAGATTATCAGGTTCAAATGTTCACTTTTGGAAGAGTAAACATTTTATTCAGTTCTTCAAAGAATTTAAATTCATGCCATTTCCTGGGCTCCTTCCTTTGCCACCATAACAGATGTTTTGGTTAAGAGTTTGCCTTATTATGTGCTTGAATTTCAGCCTTCATTGAGAAGATAAGGGGTTACAGAGTCCTCTGTGCTTTAAAATGACTGGAAATTGTGTAATCATCAACAAATAACTCCAAGAGAGAAATAAGGAAATTCATTCTAGAATCCTAAGACTTGGGAGCTCAGACAAGGGCTGTGAACATTCTCAGAGGATCTGTGCTTTCTTCAAAGCTGAACCTTGTGACTGGAAACATCAGTAAGAGGATTACAAATATATATTCACAAATATATAATCACAATAATGTGATCTGGAGGCAAGGTTATGGAGGAAAGCTATGGAGATACAGGAACTGAATTAAATTTATAGTAAGAAATGAAATTGTGATGAGTAAAGAGGAAGTTATAAGATTTCATGACTTTAAGACAGAATCTTTGTTTTCTCCTAGTTTGTCAGTAAGCAGCCAAATGAGGAACTTGAGAAGTTCAAAGGAACCTGAAGAAGAGATGAAAAGCAAAAACATTAGATGTTAAAACACTAACATGGTTTAGGGCATGGTTTCTAAGAGCATAGACGGTAGACCTAAACTGCCTGGATTAAGGCTGATTTCTAAGAAGTTGTATGACCAGCAAGTCATTCAGTCCTTTGGGCCTCAATTTCTTAACCTGTGAATGAGAATGATAATGCTCCAGATTTCCTAGAATTGTAAATGTGTATATGGAGTATTTAGAATATGGCCTGCAATGTATGAGCAGGATTAAACATAGGTAATTAGGGACTCCTGGGATAATACTGAGATGGTTTTCCCAGGAACACTTGCAAAAATGAGACTGGTGGAATATAGTTCCATTTTCTTTGATAGACGTTATCAGTATAGGCAACCTGTATAGATGATTTATATAGAACCAGCATTTCTGAGATGAATACCATCAGAAATGAGGCTCACACATGGTAGTGGATGATAAAAGCCTCAAATAGGATTATGTTAGCCTAGGAACACAGGGACAGACAGAAAGAGATGGATCTGCAAAGTGAGGAGGTCTTGGATAGATCAGTGAAAGCCCAGCTGGAGAGGAGCCACGGGTTGAAACAAAGAAGAGTCAAATGGACAGGTTCAGGGTAAGGAGACGAGAAAGAGATGAAATCATTCAAAATGTAGATGATAAGGCAGTGACTACATTAAATAAATACATAAGTAGGTAGATAGCTAGATAAAATATCTAATTCTTTTAAGAGCTGCTGCTAAGTGAAATGAATCCTTTTTGGCTACAGATGCAAATATGGGAGAAAAAGAGAAATGATGTGTTGAAACTAACAGATTGCTCACTTCAAAAAGATGAAATGTGTTATAGCGTCACCCATTGAGAGAGAAGCCAGACCCTGGGGAAGTCACTCCTATTGGTTCTCGAAAACATTCATTGAGATTTGAAGGGTTAATGTGGAAAAGGGTGTTATTAGTGACAGGAGGCTTTGGTACTCTTCCTAGTACCCGAGGCACAGACCAAACATGCTGCTCCAAGCATAAGGCTATGATAGTAAAATTGAAAGAAATGACCAAGTTGTGTCTGCCACATCTTTGTGGGCTCGGTTTAAACGGATTCAAGTGAAAAATCCTGGCTGATCAGCTTTCACAGCTGCTTTGCTATGGGGAGCAGCTGCTGCTGGTGCTAAGTGAAATACTCACATGGGATGCCAACAGGCAGAGTGTAATTCAGGGCAGGGTACAGACATGAGACTCGAGGGCAGAGAGTGGTAAGTGCAGTGGGAAACGGTATTTCTCATTTCTGAACTGATACCTTTCTCATTTAATTATTAGTTTTTAAATGGAGGTATAAGTGACATATATTAGTTTTAGGGGTACAACATGATGCTTTGATATATGTAGATACTGAAATAAGTCTAGTTAACATTTGTTGCTATATATAGCTACAGAAATTTTCTTTCTTGTAATGAGAACTTTTAAGATTTATTCTTTAACAATTTCAAATATACAATACAGTATTCTTAACTAGTCACCAGGCTATACATTAAATCACCATGACATTCATTTTATACCTGGAATTTTTTACCTTCTGACTCTCTTCACCCATTCTGATCACCCTTTATCCATCCTCTCCCTCTGGAAAGCACCTATCTGTTCTCACCTATCAAAGAGCTTGGTTTTGTTTGTTTGATTTAAGAGTCCACAAATAAGAGTGATCATACAATATCTGTCTTCCTCTCTATGGCTTATTCCACATAGCATAATACACTCAAGGTTGAATGGATACCTTTTTTAAAAGCCAAGAATAGGGAAGCAGAGATGATGGAACTTTTCTGAAAGCACTTTGCCAACAAGTAACAAGACACATCACGCTTGCCTGACTTTCTGCTTGCTTCCACTGGGACATGGGTTTTCAGGATTATTTAAGTTCTAGTATGTAGTCAGGTATAGGTAAAGCAATGTCATGAATACAACTACATTAAGCAAAATTTAACCAAGGATAAGACAGAACTACAGGAAGGAGCCAGAGAAAGGTTGGCCAGTGTTGAAATCATCACTATGAGGCTCTCAGTTGTTATCCAGATCACTGATAGTTTCAAGATATCTGTATTTCCCTCCCAGGCACTTGAAGCCAGAACTGGGTTTAGAGTGGAGACAAATTTAAAAGATAAAGGGGAACAGGATAATAGTGGACATGGAATGAGCTACTGTATGTCTAGGGAGGCTGAATGTTCAATAAGAACAGGAAGAGAGATAAGGAAAGATCAAAACATCATATCTGAGCTGCAGGTGGAGAGAAAAATCCAGCATCAGGAGTGATGGATGTATCATTGGGAGGAAGGGCAAAGGCAGCAGAATGGGAGGGCTGGTGATGGATGGCCTGATGAATGAGGGAGCCTGGAAATGTCTTCAGGGTCAAGGGAAGGGGAGAGAGCATTCTGGAACAGCAATAGCTAAACCCACGACTGAAGGAAGTTCATAAAGGGTATACCATGGTTTGGGATTTGTCTTCAGCAAAGTCAGACCAGAAAGACAGCCAGGAAAGAGCCTTTGAAGATTCCTAAGATAGCAAGATCAAGAGGCAAAGATAAGGTGAAAAATCAAGACGGCATCTTATTCTTTTAACAATTGTATCCTTGGATTTAAATTTGTGCTTACTGAACTACAAAGAATTTTAAAAGTTAGCAAAGCCTTCAAAACTTCAGTGGGTATCATTTAGACTTTCTCTACCTCTCCACAAACAATTATATAAGGGGTAATTTAAAATATACATTTAGAACAGATTTGGATACTAATATATTATAGGAGACAATGTGGTCAGCAGGAAATGTTTTCTTTTTACTGGAGCACCTTTAGCTTTCCAAGACATTCCAGTTTCTTTTTTAAAAGGCTCCAGAGGAAATATAGGCTACTGTGCAAAATGAGTCAAGATAAAATGAGTCTGAAAAGTAGGAGTAAAGGGGTGGACGTGGAGTGTACACCCTGGAGTACTGTAAGCCAGGACTTGTCCTGGTTTCCAATTTTGTTTCACATAGGACCTGGGCAGCCTGGGGCCAGATGTACCTATCGGGGAAGGAAATAAAAGTGAAATGGAATATAGGAAAGTTAAAACCAATAAACTGATTTTAAAAACCTCCTGTTTTGCTTAGACTGATGCAATGTCAAAGACTCGGTCTCCTAAGCCTTAAGAACAGTTTCTGAGCAATGCCATTCCTTAGGCATAATACAAAACCCAACATTGAATCCAGTCACTACCCTCTGATTTTTTGATCTAGTAATACATAATTAATCCAGAGTCCTCAAATCAAAATATGCAACATGATTTATGAATATTAAATTTTAAGATGTTAGCAAATACTATTTTCTACAGTATCAGAAATCTGTAGAAAAAAAAATTAAACCCCTATGAAATGTATTATCTTGGTAATCTGGAAAAACAAGATGCTCTGATAATAAGACCCACATACTGTTTACTCAAAATATCATCCTGACACAGGTTAAGAAGACTTTCCATAAAAACTCAGTGTCAAGCTGGCAAAAAAGAAAAGGATTACCGAGCTCAGCTGTGTTTTAAAGACACTGACTTACTGACCTCCTGAAGGGATATTTTCATAGAGAAGACTTAGATGACCAGGGAATTACTGTTCATGTTAATTTAGTGGGTGCAGAGATGTTTTCTTCAAGCAAGCACTGCATTTAACACAACAGCAGAGGATGCTATTTTCTCTAAAAGTTCCAGAATATAAGCTTACTTACTAGAGAGAGGGGACTAAATAAAAGATTATTAAAGATGTACAAAACATTTTAGAAAGACTTTGCTCAAAATGAATATTATGAATCAGAACGGTTACATGTCAGATTTTTTTCTTACTATCACTCACTATGTTGCCCTTTTATACCAACTTTTGTTGATAAGTACATCAACTTTTGTTGGGTCTGTCGATTCTAGTATTTCATAATGCCTACCTGTTTATTTTTATCTTTTTTCCCCCAACACTCACATGTACACAATGTAGATATCTTCCATTCTGGAGAGAATTACTTAGAGCTGTGCTTCTCAGACTATGTACATTGAAGGATCAGCCTTTTTTGATGTTTTTTTATTCTCAATCTATTGTAAATCAATTCCATCATACATCACTGGAAATGAATTACTAACAAAATGAAATTAATACAACAAAAGTGTATAGACATGTCACATTTTTATTATTAAACTCTTTACTAATGTTGTTCTGTTAAGTGACTATAAAGATTTTAAATGCTGACTCCAAATGTTTCCATTTATCTCATTAGAGACTAGTATGCAAAGAGTTGACTCATTGGAAAAGACTGATGCTGGGAGGGATTGGGGGCAGGAGGAGAAGGGGATGACAGAGGATGAGATGGCTGGATGGCATCACTGACTCGATGGACGTGACTGAGTGAACTCTGGGAGTTGGTGATGGACAGGGAGGCCTGGCGTGCTGTGATTCATGGGGTCGCAAAGAGTCGGACACGACTGAGTGACTGAACTGAACTGAACAGTGTTTATATCGGCACTGGTCTCCATGGTTCACGATTTGAGTCACACTGATTTGGAGGGTTGAGATTAACCAAAACTATCAGGATCACCCATTGTACACAGAGTCACTGAGTCACAGGGATCCTACTCTATGTAGTAGCGACAGACATAAACAATAGCTGTTATTTACATGTTTTTCTTTCCCAAAGTGTTTGCACGTTCACACTCCCATTTATCTTCAGGACAGACTATGTGGTAGGCAAATGAAAGTTCATCACTTTATCGCAAGAGGCCAACATATCTTAATCACGGAAGTGCATGTAGTTAAATGCACATGTTTTAGCCTACTATTTTCTAATACTGTACTATAAAAATCTGAATAGAACACATCTTATGCAAACCACACAGGTAACTGAATTACTTATCTTTTCATTCAATTAAAAAAACATTTACTAAGTGCTCATATGTGCCACGTGCTGTGCTTGACCTCATATGTGAGTAATCTGAGAAAGGGAATGTTCCTTTCATTCCAAGAGGGCAGATGGTATAGACAATCAGTAAGTTTAGCGCAAGGCCTGATGAGATAGAGGTACTGAATAAGTACTAAACCACGTGCTATAAGAACTGAGAGGAGAGGCAGGTTATTTTCACCTGGAGAAAGTAGCACTGGGGTTTGGTCTCGATGCAGATAGTGTAGTTGCTGGCACTGCTGAGCCGGACTTTTGATGAGGCTGTAGCACGACATGAACACAGTCACAGAAGCAGGAAAAACAAGGAGAATCTGGAAACCGGTTCATCCTAGTTCAGACTCTGGGTCTGTAAGGATGACTTCTGGGGAACAAAGCTGGAAAAGAAGAAGTGTGCTAAATCATGGAAAGGTGAGCCAGGAAGTTGAGGAGTCTGGGTCTCTTTTCATTCTTGCAGGTACGAGTGCCTTGCTGAAAGGAGCCTCTCCACTCTCAACCCTACTCACTTTGATTTACGACTTACACAGTTCCCAGAAGGCAATCTTAATGACACAAAGATTAGCATAAGATAGATATTACAGAAGATATGTTGGGGGAAAACATAAGAAAAGAGAATTACATCACACAATACACAAAAACTTAACCTGATTAAACATTTATATCCTTTTCAAACATACACCAGATTTCTTACTGTCTATCAAGATAACATACCTTTTAACTTCCTCTTCTCTCAGACCCATTAAAATCTCTTTTCTTTTGTAATCTTATATCTCCATATTCCTCATCCCATTCAATAAACAAGAGACTGTCATTATTTCCCTTCAAATTTTTATAGGGAAAGCCTAAATAACATTAAGGTCTCTTTTTCTTTTTCTCTTTCTCTAACTTGAATGGAGACACACAGATACTTATTGGATGATCATTGGCACTGAAATAGTTATGTGCTTTAACATGGGAGGTCAGTGGCAAGCAGAGGAAGCTGCCTGAGTGTGAAGAACCGAAGAGAAATAAGATGACAGAAAACACAAGATGCTTGAGAGAAAGAATAATGCTTGAGCGTGGCCTTCAGGCCCACTTTTAGCTCCAAATCTACTTGGATTCTTTTTCTTAGATATATACACAATGATCCTTTATAGCCTTACAATACACCTCTATTTAATTTAGCTACATGAGTTATTTTGTTATGAGGATGTGCCACTCTGGTTGTAAAGGAAGAGAAAAGTTCATTAATCACCTTTAAAAAAAAACACTCAAATCACACACAGCATAACTGAGATCAGGTATTAACTGTGACAAGAATAATCTAGGCTGATCTTTCTCTCCCTTGTCTTAGTGAAGCAGAGGCTGGACAAACGGAGGTTTTCTGTTTGTGTTTTTGGCCACACTGCACACTGTGTAAGATCTTAGTTTCTTGGGTCAGGGATTGAACCTGTGCCCTCTGCAGTGGAAGTGTGGAGTCTTAACCACTGGACCACTAGCGAAGTCCCACACATAGAGTTTTAAGTTGCAAATTCTGGATGTTATATTTCCTAATAAAAGGAAACTGATGGACAGGAAATACTCTGATAACAACGGCATTAGCATGGTGGGTGCATGTACTGCTTTGCGGCTCCCCCAAGTGCCCCCATGTTATGAAACAGAATGGTGAAGAAAACCTAATTTAAAATGTTAGTTATATTAATCCAGACATGGAATTTAGAATTAAAGTGAAAGGTACTATTTTCTTCTCAAAGTAAAAATGTAAACCTGACAGGTATATGATAAAATCACAATCAACCTTGCAAATGGTCACCAGCTTTTCAGGTTGACATATGGGAGATACCCGTATACTCAGCATAGAGTTTCTTCCCACCAGCCACACTATATCATCATCTGTATTGTCACCTTTGGCCATGAAGGACACCAATAAATACGGCACCCTCAGAAAAGCATGATCAGGGTTCATGGACATACTGTCAAGAGAAGAAATAAAGTCACCAGCATGGGACAGGACAGGCTCTAGGTTTCAGAACTTTGCATTTTATGATTAAACAGCGCTGGTAGCTAATAAAATTCAGTGATTATGACATGATTTCCTCAACTATACTTAAGGTAATCCCAAGGTTACCCAAACCAAATATTTTAATGAATTAACAAAGACCAGAAGGCATTTCTAGATTTCCCAGCTGTAAGAGTTCTAAAATATAACTATTACATTCAGCTCAACAGAACAGTAAAGCAGAAACGCTTATTGCTGTTGACATACCAGGGAACAGTTAAAATTGCTTTATGGCCTTTGGTAATGAGAGTGGACAGCAGTGTAACAATATATAATAAGATGAGTTTAGTTTTATGTCCTGAGAACAATCTGCTTTACCCTTACAGTTCAATTCTTTACACTATTTCTGTTTTAAGTAATTACAAAAGATAGCTGGCAAGTGACAGCTAAAACCATTCTAGCAAATGGACTAGGTTGTAGTGTTGAAGTCTACCCTGAGCACTATTATCTTAGATTTCTAGGGAATTTAGTGTAAGTGAAGGTGTCACATGGAACAAATGTCTCCTGACTTATACTAGACTTAAAAGTATCTCCTTCAGGCAAGATGTTCTCAAGTTTGTGGCTAGTGATGTTTTTCCAAAGGGTTGCACAGATAACACTGGTGATACCTGTGCTGCCATTAGAAGATACAGGAAAGATTATACTTTAATAGGTATATTTTCATTTAGAGATTAGTACCTAAAAATAAAGACCACATCAAATCCCTGATTTCATGGATAATGTTGCTTGAGATGGGTTAGTTTAAAAAGTTCACATAAAGAAAAATATTAAACAAATAGTGTAAGTGGTAGGTGGTAAAAAAAGGCAGAAACTTTGGATGTTGGTATGCGGTAGGTCGTCACCAAAATGGTTCCATGGGCCTCAACACCCAGTGTTCATGCCTTTGTATAATCCCCCTCACTGAGTAGGGCTGACATGTAACCAATAGGCTATTGTGGAAATGGAGTGTAACTTCCAAGGCTTGATTTTGATTATTAATTCTGAGGGGAGTCAACTGCCATGCCATGAAAAGCAGCCGAGTCCCCTAGGCCAAATAACTGAGGCTTCCTGTAAACAGCCAGCAAGGAACTGAGTCCACTTGCCTTAGCCATGTGAATGCCCTGGCATCTTAACTGCCACCTCTAGAGGTATCTGGGATCAGAACTATCTTATCTAAGCCATTCCCGAATTGCTGACCCACAGAAACTGCGTGAGATAATACACACTTATTGTTTTAAGATGCTAAATTTGGGGGTATTTTGTTACATGACGTTAACAATAGATAAAGAACATCGTGACCATGACCAAGGCATCCTTGATAGGGAATCCCATTTACCATTGCTCAGATATATCTTTATCTTCTTTTGTCTGAAACTTCCGTTACATGGAGCTGAAGTGAGATTTAACAAGAAGTGTACATCTTGCTTCTGCTTTTGCTGACAAAGTGTTTACTATCACTTACTCCAGACAATGAGAGGGTTATAGGCTTTTAATAAAGGGACACTCTCTAGCCAAGAGAAATCTAGTGGCTTCCAACGGCAGGATAGATTGAGAAGACGTGATCTGAGCTTCTGAATTCTGAATGTTAAATGACCTCCTGTTTCTTTCCTCTTCTAAAAGGGTCCCAAAGCAGCTGCCATCTCCAAGCTCTACCTTCATGTGAGATTTTTTAGTTTTCTTGGGCCCCTAAGTGAGCCTGTGGTAAATTGATAGTTACTGTTATAGCTGTTATTTAAAGCTTTATTAAATAACAACTTCAAAAATACTGTTTAGGTATTTTTCATATTAATTAACTTTCTCTTCATGGCAACAGGAGATTGCTTTATAAATTCCTTGAAACCTTAATCCAACTTCTTAGCTTCACTCAGAGGACTAGCTGGGAAGACTCCTATGATGTTGCTATTTCCTCAGATGAGAGTACATAGAGCTAGTTTAAAGAGCATAGATACACGGAGGAGAATTCCATTATTTTCTGTACTTACTCATACAGTCTCACTTTTTTATTTCTCAATTATTTTCCCATCACCCATAGAAGTTTCTTATTAGGTCTTGGGCATGCATGTTGAAAATTAATTTGGGTTCCACTGTGCTCTGCTACTTCTGCTATGTCAGCATTTCCATAATTACAACCCACCACTGGCTGTCTCCCAGATGACTGCTAAAATTATATGTCATGGGATTTAACTACAGACCAGATCATGGTGTTTTTCAATCTTCACTAGAATTCCTTCCAAATAACTAAAGAACTAATCACCCTAGCTCTTTTTTTTTGTTTTGGTCTCTGGTTTGGGCCTTTTGAAGCCCTTCTCTTCAACAGAAGTTAGTCTATATTTTCAATCTGCTTTGGTTCATGGTTCTGGGGAAAAGGAACAGGGTTTGTGTTTCTCCATAACCCCATCAGAAGAGTATCTGTGAACAAGTTTCACTAATAATTTTAGGCACAGACACATTATTTGCCAATATAATATTCTTCTCTGAAAAATTTCACAGACAGAGGAGCCTGGCAGCCTATAGACCACGGGATCACGAAGAGTTGGACACAATTGAGTGACTGAGCACACACACACACACATTTCCTGAAAAATCTATTTTGGTGACTATCTAAATCTTACACCATCACTTATTGATTCTAGCTCAGGAACCAAATTTTTTAGTACCTATATCACAAATAACCCAGATGAAAGTCAAAGCAATTATGGCTAGTGACACAAACTAAATTTACCAGGAAGGCCAACTTCTAGTTCTGGTTCTCAATTTCAAAGCAAGACATGGGTGAGTCTCGTCACTCTTCAGAGGCCAGTCGTGCCATCTGTAAGACAGGAGGGTTGGAGTACATGAGCGAAGGTCACCTCCAGCTCTACAGGTCTAGAGCCTCTGTAACCGTGATGGCAGCTCAAGACGCCCACACTTACTGTGGGCTCAAGCTCTCCAGTCACTTAGTCTTGGCGTCCTGCTCATTGGCTATTTTACTGTCAGCAGTTCTGCCTATAACTCTTCGTTGCTCTGTTTCCCCCAACCACTTTTGTTGTTGGTTTGGTTAAGTTTTGGGTTCCTCAGCCTCTGTTTCTCCCTCTAATGTCTCAACAACAGAAAGGGAACATGGTCGCGATTTGCTGCCTCTTGATGTGAATTATGCGCTTCTAGACTCTTTAAGAAATAGACCTGAAAAAAACCTTCCAGGAAACTTGTCACATACAGCTATTCTTTATGTGCGTATCAGTTCTTGCTGGATTGTTCTCTTTTAATGATCTGGATGTTACTGACTTTAGGTCTCCCCACCAGGATGTACTCTCTATAAAAGCAGCCACCTGTGTCTCCCATTTCCTGTTTCAGCCCCAGCATCCAGGTCACTGTTGGACAAAACAATAATTATTCTTGTTTGTATCAACTTATATACTCAATATGCTAAATGAATTAATTGAACCAGAATCCCTTTCAAGGAAATTTGGCTTTTGATGGAAATATGCCCCCAAAGACATCAGAACTACTTAGAAATAGCAGCTGTTCAGAAAACACTTAATGTAGTCATATTAAGTAGTCCCCAGTACAATAATGAGGCTGAAAATCAAAAAGAAAGAAACAAATTCCTAGACAGAGGAGTGTCCAGTAAACCTTCTCTAAATAGTTCACAGCTGTGTACCATGTGGTTTGACTGGATAAACAAACTTAAGAAGCACATTTGGGTTGGAGAATCCTGGCTGTAATTGTACTTTACCTCTCCTTCTGTGGTCAGACACAAGGTAACAATCTTAGGAGTGCTATTCTTAATAACTGGTCCATCTCAGGTTATGAAAATTCCTCATTAATTTGAGTGCTATAAATCATAGAATTTCTGAATCTAAAGCTAACTTCATTTTTTAAGTGGTTGCAGTTTCTGAGAAGAAATACTAAATGAGAGGGAGGGAATACAAGTGAAATTTCAAAAAATTAAAATTCATGACTTAAGGACTTCTACTGTCATTTGGTTTAAAAGAAAGAATGAACTCTTCAATTTCAGGAATTAAATTACATCTGTGTATTTGGCGTTTTGAAAGTCTTTATTATTATTTATTAATAAAAAGTCCTTTGAGACCATTATGCACGAGGATACAAATGTAAAAGATTAAAAGGATTGATAAAAGCTCCATTATATTTATTCTTTTCATATAAACCTAAAATTTAAAGATATGACTTAGTGAAAAATTATTCTGAAGTGTCTAATTTACAAAACTGACATGTCAAAGTGAGGTCGTTTTGAAGCTTATTTCACGATAAGCACAAGTTACGACACTGATATCAGGAGAGTGGCACCATGAGTGCTTCTATTTCTATAACTAAACTTTTAGTTTAGAAACTATCACAAGTAGAAGTTTAAGAGTATATTTTAATGTTTCTTCTACTTTATTAAAAAAGTTACAACAGATATTTGATTGAATGGAATTGGCAATCAACATGCTTTTTTGATGAATGTGAAGAGAATTTGGAGTTAATGCAATAAGAAAATCGAATGTTAATGAAAGTCAGTGACAGAAAGTAACATATTTAATTTCTATATAATACTTTAAATAACAGAAGATAACCTCAGATCCCTCTGTGACACAAGACATATTTCATTTACCACAAAACTTTATTTTTTAGAGCTCTTTCATACTTCAGTGTATGAAGCTATAAAAGCCACAGAATAAAAGAGAAAAGTAAGCCCTAGTGAAACTATGTGGAGAGAATCACTGTTAATATTTTAGAGTATTTTATTTGTACTGTTTCTATATTTTTAAAAACATAATTAAGATCATACAGAATGCACATACTTTTATATGCTAGCTTTGAGAAGAAAACTTAAAATTTAATTTTTCCTGATTATAAAAGTCATATGTTTGTTGTAGTATATTTCAAACATAAAAAATTAAAAGAGATAATAAGGTCGACCAGAGTCTCTTCCTTAGAGAACACTAGTTGGACCCAAACACAGAGTTAGATTTAATAATTGATCCAAGTGGCAATGCAATCAGTAGGTAAAAGATGGGCTATTTAATAATGTTGAATAAACCAAAAGAAATACATGGGATTCATACCTCACCTGTACACCAAGATACATTTCATTTTGGTTAAATGAAAGATATAAATGGTAAAAAAAAAAAAAAAAAAAAAAAAGCACAGAACAAAAATGGGAAAATTTCTTTATAATCTTAGGGAAGAAAAGACTTTTAAACTATGACTCAAAATTGAGCTATAATATAGATATGTATATTGTATGTATATTAAACTGCATGCATGTTAAAGCCCAAATATCTAAAACTTAAGAAAAGTCAAAAGAAAAATGGCAAACCGGAAATCAATATCTGTGACTCGCAGACAAAAAGCCAATCTCCCTAATATATACAGAGCTGGTAGAAATTAATAGAAAGAGTAACAACTCATTACGCATGCTTAGTCTCTTCAGTCGTGTCCAATTCTGTGCGACCCTATGGACTGTAGCTTGCCAGGCTCCTCTGTCCATGGGATTCTCCAGGCAAGAAAACTACAGTGGGTGGCCAAGTTTCCTCCAGGGAATCTTCCCAACCCAGGGGTCAAACCCGTGTCTCTTATGCTTCCTGCACTGGCAGGCAGGTTCTTTACCACTAGTGCCTCCCGGGAAGCCCCAGCAACTCATTATAAAAACAGACAGAAGGTATGAACACATGGCTCACGTAAAGAGAAAAGTTGGTTCCTACACAAATGAAGAAGTACTCCACTTATAATAAGATAAATTCAAATTAAAACTACACTGAAGTATCATTTTTTACCCAAAAGATTGACCAAAATCCAAATTTGATAATAATACACTGTATTGATGATCCTTTGGGGAAATGAGCACTCTCATACATTAAAGATAGAAGTAAAAAACTGTACAAACACTATTCGGTACAATTTGATAGTGCAAAATCACAAATGCACATACTTTTTTTACCCAGTAATGCCAAATCTAGACATTTATCCTACAAATAGAGTTCCATCATTCTTTGAAATGAAAATGAAAGTGAAAGTCATTCAGTCGTGTCTGACTCTTTGAGATCTGAAGGATTATACAGTCCATGGAATTCTCCAGGCCAGAATACTGGAGTGGGTAGCCTTTCCCTTCTCCAGGGAATCTTCCCAATCCAGGGAAGATCCCAACCATCATTCTTTGAAATAGCAGAATATTGAAAACAATCCTAATGTCCATCAACAGCAGACTGATTTAATAAGTTATGGTGTATCCATAAAATGGAATACTTGTTTCATTGTTTAATAGCTAAGTCATGTCCGATTCTTTGTGACCTCAAGGACTCTAGCTTGCCAGGCTCCTCTGTCCATGGGATTCTCCAGGCAAGAATACTGGAGTAGATTGCCATTTCCTTTTCCAGGGGATCTTCTTGACTCAGGAGTAGAACCCATGTCTCCTGTGACTCCTGAATTGCAGGCAGATTCTTTACCCACTGAGCCACACAAAAGAATGAAAAATATCTCTGTGATATGAAATGAATGAAAATACTACTTAAAAACCTCAGGATAAATTTTAAGTAAAGAAAAGCAAACTGCATAAATGAAAGTTCTTGGTGAAATGTGGGTAGAAAGACTTGTAAGAGATTTTATATCCTATGGTTTTCATTCTTTAGGTATTAATTTTGAGCAATCTCTAGCTTGGTTGGAATACATTTTCTAGAATTACTTTTTACAGATTTGTGGGCAATAAATTCTGTAAGACTTTAAAGTTTGCACATCTGTGCATATAGTTCTGTCATCATCATACATTAAAGACAACTTGGCTATGTATAAATATCTGGAATTATAATTTCCTACTCAAATATTAAAATGTTTCATCTTCTTATTTTCTTCTGACATATATGATAGAAATCTGAGGACTGCTTCATTTTTTACTACATTGTAGGTTTCTTATTTTTTTTCAATTTCTGAGATTTTTTAAAGTTTTATAATTAAAATTTGAGTTACAGTTAGTCCAGGAATGAATTTCTTTTTCTGTGATTTTGCCTAGAACTGTGCTCCTGATCAGCACAGTGTGGTCATTTTTTTTTCTTTTTCCTCTAAAGTAAGTTTTTATGTTATATTTTTAGATACTTCTTCTCCAATAGTTCATGTTTTCTTCTAAGGAGCACGTGATCCGATGATTGAATTTCTATTTGTAGCATGTATCTTCACCTCCATCCTCACATATTTTGATCTCCACAGCAGGAATTCAATTTTGACCGTGTCATCAATCCTGTTCTTTATCAAATCCTAATGTGGATACAATTTTGCTATTATACCTTAAGATTTCTTGCAAGGTATGTGTATACTACTCATTGTAAAATAATAATCATCTAATAACTGGGACTGGATGCCATGATCTTAATTTTTAAATGTTGAGTTTTAAGCCAGCTTTTTCAGTCTCCTCTTTCACTTTCATCAAGAGGGTCTTTAGTTCCTCTTGGCTTTTCTGCCATAAGGGTGATGTCATCTACATAGCTGAGGTTACTGATATTTCTGAGGCATCTAGTCCCATCACATCATGACAAATAGATGGGGAAGCAATGGAAACAGTGACAGACTTTATTTTCTTGGGCTCCAAAATCACTGCAGATGGTGACTGCAGCCATGAAATTGAAAGACACTTGTTTCTTGGAAGAAAAGCTATGACCAACCTAGACAGCATATTAAAAAGCAGAGACATTACTTTGCTGACAAAGGTCCACCTAGTAAAAGCTATGGTTTTTCCAAGTAGTCATGTATGGATGTGAGAGTTGGACCATAAAGAAAGCTGAACACCGACGATTTGATATTTTTGAACTGTGGTGTTGAAGAAGACTCTCAAGAGTCCCCTGTAGTGCAAGGAGATCAAACCAGTCAATCCTAAAGGAAATTATTCATTCCTTGGATATGAATATTCATTGGAAGGACTGATACTGAAGCTCCAATACTTTAGCCACCTGATGTAAAGAAATGACTCATTAGAAAAGATCCTGATGCTGGGAAAGATTGAAGGCAGGAGGAGAAGGGGACAACAGAGGATGAGATGGTTGGATGGCATTACTGACTTGATGGACATGAGTTTGAGCAAGCTCCAGGAGTTGGTGATAGACAGGGAAGCCTGGTGTGCTGCAGTCCATAGAGTTGCAAAGAGTCAGACACAACTGAATGACTGAATTATTGAATAACTGGGAAAATAATTTAAAATCCTGAAAGATGATGCTGTTGAAGTCCTGCACTCAATATGCTGGCAAATTTGGAAAACAGCAATGGCTATAGGACTGGAAAAGGTCAGTTTACATCCCAATACCCCAAAAAGGCAATACCAAAGAATGTTCAAACTACTAGACATTTGCACTCATTTCACATGCTAGCGTGATTATGCTCAAATCCTTCAAGCTAGGCTTCATCAGTATGTGAACCGAGAACTTCCAGATGTACAAGCTGGATTTAGGAAAGGCAGAGGAGCCAGAGATCAAATTGCCAACATATGCTGGATTAGAGAGAAAGCAAGGGAATTCCAGAAAAATATCTACTGCTGCTTCACTGAGTACGCCAAAGCCTTTAACTGTGTTCAGTTCAGTTCAGTTCAGTTGCTCAGTCGTGTCTGACTCTTTGCAACCCCATGAATCACAGCACACCAGGCCTCCCTGTCCATCACTAACTCCCGGAGTTCACTCAAACTCATGTCCATCGAGTCAGTGATGCCATCCAGCCATCTCATCCTCTGTCGTCCCCTTCTCCTCCTGCCCCCAATCCCTCCCAGCATCAGAGTCTTTTCCAATGAGTCAACTCTTCGCATGAGGTGGCCAAAGTACTGGGGTTTCAGCTTCAGCATCATTCCTTCCAAAGGAATCCCAGGGCTGATCTCCTTCAGAATGGACTAGTTGGATCTCCTTGCAGTCCAAGGGACTCTCAAGAGTCTTCTCCAACACCACAGTTCAAAAGCATCAATTCTTCGGCGCTCAGCTTTCTTCACAGTCCAACTCTCACATCCATACATGACCATTGGAAAAATCATAGCCTTGACTAGATGGACCTTTGTTGGCAAAGTAATGTCTCTGCTTTTGAATATGCTATCTAAGTTGGTCATAACTTTCCTTCCAAGGAGTAAACATCTTTTATTTTCATGGCTTCAGTCACCATCTGCAGTGATTTTGGAGCCCCAAAAAATAAGGTCTGACACTGTTTCCACTGTTTCCCCATCTATTTCCCATGAAGTGATGGGACCAGATGCCATGACCTTCATTTTCTGAATGTTGAGCTTTAGGCCAACTTTTTCACTCTCCTCTTTCACTTTCATCAAGAGGCTTTTTAGTTCCTCTTCACTTTCTGCCATAAGGGTGGTGTCATCTGCATATCTGAGGTTATTTGATATTTCTCAAATTTGATATTTCTCCTGGCAATCTTGATTCCAGCTTGTGTTTCTTCCAGCCCAGCGTTTCTCATGATGTACTCTGCATATAAGTTAAATAAGCAGGGTGACAGTATACAGCCTTGACGTACTCCTTTTCCTATTTGGAACCAGTCTGTGTGGATCATAACAAACTGTGGACAATCCTTAAAGAGATGGGAATACTAGACCATCTTACCTGTCTCCTGAAAAAACCTGTATGCAGGACAAGAAGCAACAATTAGAACTGGATATGGAACAACTAACAGGTTCAAAATTGGGAAAGGAGTATGTCGAGGCTGTGTACAGTCTCCCTGCTTATTTAACCTAAATGCAGAATACATCATGCAAAATACCAGGCTAATGACTCACAAGTTGGAATCAAGATTGCTAGGAAAAATTCCAATAACTACAGATATGCAGATGATACAACTCTAATGGCAGAAAAAAAAGAGAAACCAAAGAGCCTCCTGATGAGCATGAAAGAGGAGAGTGAAAAGGCTGGTTTAAAACTCAGCCTTCCAAAAACTAAGATCATGGCATCTGGTCTCATCACTTCATGGTAAATAGATGGGGGAAAATTGGAAACAGTGATAGATTTTATTTTCTTAGGCTTCAAAATTACTGCAGATGGTGACTGCAGCCACAAAATTAAAAGATGCTTGCTCCTTGGAAGAAAAGCTATGACAAACTTAGTGTATTAAAAAGTAGAGACATCACTTTACTGACAAAGATCTGTATAGGCAAAGCTATGGTTTTTCCAGTAGTGAGAGTTGGACCATAAAGAAGGCTGAGCACGGAAGAATTGACACTTTTGAAATGTGGTGCTGGGAAAAAACCTTGAGAGTCCCATGAGTGCAAAGAGACCAAACCAGTAAATCCTAAAGAAAATCAACCTTTAATATTCATTCACCTGATGTGAAGAGCTAACTCACTGGGAAAGACCCTGATGCTGGGAAAGATTGAGGGCAAGAGGACAAGGGGGCAAGAGAGGATGAGATGGTTGGATGGCATCATCGACTCAATGGACATGAATCTGAGCAAACTCAGATAGTGAAGGTCAGGGAAGTGTGGCATGCTGCAGTCCTTGGGGTTGCAAAGAGTCAGACATGACTTAGCCACTGAACAACATCAATCATTAAAAATAGCCAGAACAACAGGAAGAATGAGGTAGTAGAATACAAACAGATGCTATTTAAATTACTTAAGATGAGGTGAGAAAGTAATAAAACCTTTAAATATTGTTTCACTTAGAACTCAATATGAACCCCTTGAGATGACATGAAAGTCACACTTCTATAGGAGAGGAGACTGAGAGAACACAGGTTTATTTGTTTAAGATCATATGACCAGTAGATGAAGGCAGTAGGAATTATAATCTGATGACTCTAGAACTGGCCCATTGTTTGCCGGAAGGAGTTTTTCAGGGTTACTTTAAGGAAATCCTTCCTAGGTAATTGTCTATAAATTCTCCAGATCGCTTGTGTAAACCTTCCTGTGTGCCTGACAGTGCTGGCATAATGTACACCAGATGGAAGAGCAAAGGAATTATGCTACTCAAAGCAAATCCTGGCACAGATAGTTCAGGCAAGAAACCCACCCTGCATAGTCATGCAAAGATGCTACCTTGGGCTGTGCATAATGATTCTAGGATACTGCAAGAGGAATCCAAATGAAAAAAAGAATACTGTTTGTGTGGTGCAATAGGAAACATTGAGTGGTGGAGTCCCTGGTGGCTGAGATGGTAAAGAATCTACCTCCGGTGTGGGGCTCTTGGGTTTCATCCCTGGGTCGGGAAGATCCCCTGAAGAAGGCAAGGGCAATACACTGTATACTCCTGCCTGGGAAATCCTGTGGACAGAGGAGCCCGGAGGGCTATGGTCTGTGGGGTTGCAAAGAGTCGGACACGACTGAGCGACTAACACTTTCACACTTTCATAAAGGAGAATGTTGACATCTATCAAGGTCCTGTTAAAGTCCAGTGCTCTCAATGAAGCCTTTCCTGCCAGCCCAAATCATCATTTTCTTCTCTGCTTTCAATTATATTTACTTTGTTAATGTCTCTTTTTCACATCCTATCATACATAATCTTATTAAACTTTTTCAAGTGTTCAATCTTGTTAAACTTATTCAACTATTGAATAACCAAGCTTCTTGAGGGACAGATATTCTGTCTTATCTTTCTTTTTATCATACTACTAGGGCATGGTCCTTGGCTTATGCAGAACCACCCAGAAGTTTAAAATGGACTGAAGCTATATAGAATACTTAGTGATCATAATAACTTTGAAGAATGATTACTGCAGGTTCACAAGATATAGTTTTTCCCTATACAACTGAAGAGCCAAAGTAGAAAATTTTATCAATCAAAATAGAGGGATTTATATACAGAATCTAGAAAAATGGTATGGAAGAATTTATTCTTCAATAATAAGAACTGGGGGAACAATGGAGAAACAGACATAGAGAATAGACTTATGGACATGGTGAGAGGGGAGAAGAGGGTGAGTTGTATGGAAAGAGTAACAAAGAAACTTACATTCAGTTCAGTTCAGTCACTCAGTCATGTCCAACTCTTTGCAACCCCATGGACTGCAGCACACCAGGCTTCCCTGTCTATCACCAACTTCCAGAGTTTACCCAAACTCATGTCCACTTAGTCGGTGATGCCATCCAACTATCTCATCCTCTGTCATCCCCTTCTTCTCCCACCTTCAATCTTTCCCATGATCAGGGTCTTTTTAAATGACTCAGTTCTTCCCCATCAGGTGGCCAAAGTATTGGTGTTGCAGCTTCAGCATCTGTCCTTCCAATGAACACCCAGGACTGATCTCCTTTAGGATGGAGATCTCCTTGCAGTCCAACAGACTCTCAAGAATTTCCTCCAACACCACAGTTTAAAAGCATCTATTCTTCGGTGCTCAGCTTTCTTTATAGTCCAACTCTCACATCCATACACGACCACTGGAAACACCATAGCTTTGACTAGACAGACCTTTGTTGGCAAAGTAATGTCTCTGCTTTTTAATATGCTATCTAGGTTGCTCATAACTTTTCTTCCAAGGAGAAAGCATCTTTTAATTACATGGCTGCAGTTACCATCTGCTGTGACTTTGGAGCCCCCCCCCCCCGCCAAATAAAGTCTGTCACTGTTTCAACTGTTTCCCCATCTACTTGCCATGAAGTGATGGGACCAGATGCCATGATATTAGTTTTCTGAATGTTGAGTCTTAAGCCAACTGTTTCACTCTTCTCTTTCACTTTCATCAAGAGGCTCTTTAGTTCTTCTTCACTTTCTGCCATAAGGGTGGTGTCATCTGCATATCTGAGGTTATTGATATTTCTCCTGGCAATCTTGATTCCAGCTTGTGCTTCATCCAGCCCAGCATTTCTCATGATGTACTCTGCATATAAGTTAAATAAGCAGGGTGACAATATACAGCCTTGATATACTCCTTTTCCAATTTGGAACCAGTCTATTGCTCAATGTCCGGTTCTAACTGTTGCTTCCTGACATGCGTACAGATTTCTCAAAAGGCAGGTCAGGTGGTCTGGTATTCCCATCTCTTTCAGAATTTTCCATAGTTTATTGTGATCCACACAGTCAAAGGCTTTGGCATAGGCAATAAAGCAGAAATAGATGTTTGTCTGAAACTCTCTTGCTTTTTCAATGACCCAGTGGATGTTGGCAATTTGATCTCTGGTTCCTCTGCCTTTTTTAAAACCAGTTTGAACATCTGGAAGTTCACAGTTTATGAACTTTTGAAGCCTGGCTTGGAGAATTTTGAACATTACTTTACTAGCATGTGAGATGAGTGCAATTGTGCGGTAGTTTGAGCATTCTTTGGCATTGCCTTTTTAGGGATTGGAATGAAAACTGACCTTTTGTAGTCCTGTGGCCACTGCTAAGTTTTCCAAATTTGCTGGCATATTGAGTGCAGCACTTTCACAGCATCATCTTTTAGGATTTGAAATAGCTCAACTGGAATTTCATAATCTGCACTAGCGTTGTTCCTAGTGATGCTTCGTAACGCCCACTTGACTTCACATTCCAGGATATCTGGCTCTAGGTGAGTGATCACACCATCGTGGTTATCTGGATCATGAAGATCTTTTTTGTATAGTTCATCTGTGTAGTCTTGGCACCTCTTCTTAATATCTTCTGCTTCTGTTAGGTCCATACCATTTCTGTCCTTTATCAAGCCCATCTTTGCATGAAATGTTCCCTTGGTATCTCTAATTTTCTTGAAGAGATCTCTAGTCTTTCCCATTCTATTGTTTTCCTCTATCTCTTTGCACCGATCACTGAGGAAGGCTTTCTTATCTCTCCTTGCTATTCTTTGGAACTCTGCATTCAAACAGCTATATCTTTCCTTTTCTCCTTTGCTTTTCGCTTCTCTTCTTTTCACAGCTATTTGTAGGGCCTCCTCAGACAGCCGTTTTGCTTTTTTGCACTTCTTTTTAGGGATGGTCTTGATCCCTGTCTCCTTTACTATGTCACAAACCTCCGTCCATAGTTCATCAGGCACTCTGTCTATAAGATCTAATCCCTTAAATCTATTCACTTCCACATCACTTACTTCCACTGTATAATTGTAAGGGATTTGATTAAGGTCATATCTGACTGGTCTAGTGGTTTTCCCTATCTCCTTCAATTTAAGTCTGAATTTGACAATAAGGAGTTCTTGATCTGAGTCACAATCAGCTCCCGGTCTTATTTTTGCTGACTGTATAGAGCTTCTCCATCTTTGGCTGTATATAATCAATCTGATTTTGGTATTGACATTTGGTGATGTCCACGTGTAGAGTCTTCTCTTGTGTTGTTGGAAGAGGGTGTTTGCTATGAGCAGTGTGTTCTCTTGGAAAAACTATTAGCCTTTGCCCTGCTTCATTCTGTACTCCAATGCCAAATTTGCCTGTTACTCCAGGTGTTTCTTGAATTCCTACTTTTGCATTCCAGTCCCCTATAATGAAAAGGACATCTTTTTTTGGTGTTTGTTCTAAAAGGTCTTGTAGGTCTTCATAGAACCATTCAACTTCAGCTTCTTCAGCATTACTGGTCAGGGCATAGACTTGGATTACTGTGTGTTGAATGGTTTGCCTTGGAAACGAACAAAGATCATTCTGTCATTTTTGAGACTGCATCCAAGTACTGCATTTCGGACACTTTTGTTGACTGTGAAGGCTACTCCATTTCTTCTAAGGGATTCTTGCCCACAGAGGTAGATATGATGGTCATCTGAGTTAAATTCACCCATTCCTATCCATTTTAGTTCACTGATTCCTAAAATATCAATGTTCACCCTTGCCATCTCCTGTTTGACCACTTTCAATTTGCCTTGATTCATGGACCTAACATTCCAGGTTCGTATGCTCTTTACAGCATCGGACTTTGCTTCCATCATCAGTCACATCCACAACTAGGTGTTGTTTTTGCTTTGGCTTGGTCTCTTCATTCTTTCTGGAACATACATCACCATATGTAAAATAGATAGCCAATGGGGATTTTCTCTATGGCTCAGGAAACTCAAACAGGGGCTCTGTATTAACCTAGAGGGGTGGGATGCGGAGGGATATGAGAAGGAGGTTCAAAAGGGAGGGGATATATGTATACCTATGGCTGATTCATGCTGAGCTTTGACAGAAAACAGCAAAATTCTGTAAAGAAATTGTCCTTCAATATAAAGTAAATAATTTTTAAAAATACATTAAAAAACCCAGGCAAGAAACAGAGGCTCTCTCAGGGAGATGACTGGAGAGATTTTAATGAGAATATTTTCAGAAGTGTGGCAGAGTTAAAGACCAAGAAAGAATGATAAAGCAAGAGGAATGTATTCACACCCAAAACACATTCCAGCTCTTTCTCTCTGGCTGTCTCTTTGGCTTTCTATTGTCTCCTCCTCCTTCCCCTGCTCTCTGATATCTACCTGATCCTTCCCACTGGATGAAACCAAGGGGAATTAAGAGGGTAAGGGAGTTGAGATGATGCAGTCCATAGAAGCCAGCCTGCTGGAGCGTAGATCACCGTGGAAAAGAGCAGAGCATAGACCTGAGCATGATGAGGGGCTCCCTCCTATCCTCTGAAGACATTGCTATTTACAAAGCTTGCTATATGTTACCTTGTTCACCAGATAATAAAAGGATGGTCACCAGATACAAAATGATTATCTATCACCAAATAATAACATATACAATTATATCACTTGTTTACTTTCCTCAGAATCATCTTATATAGTTCCACTGATTTTATTTTCTTATTAAGAGTTGCTATATTTTAAATTATTTATCTACTGATAGTGATAATGAAACTTACTCTTGTTTTCACATGTGGTTTTTTAAAATGTATTTATTTTTAAATTGACAGATAATTGCTTTGCAGAATTGTGTTGGTTCCTGTCAAACATCACCATGAATGAGCCATGCTGCTAAGTTGCTTCAGTCGTGTCCAACTCTGTGTGACCCGATAGACGGCAGCCCACCAGGCTTCTCCGTCCATGGGATTCTCCAGGCAAGAACACTGGAGTGGGTTGCCATTTCCTTCTCCAATGCATGAAAGTGGAAAGTGAAAATGAAGTCGCTCAGTTGTGTCTGACTCTTCGCGACCCCATGGACTGCAGCCTACCAGGCTCCTCCGTCCATGGGATTTTCCGGGCAACAGTACTGGAGTGGGGTGCCATTGCCTTCACCCTGAATGAGCCATAGGTATAGATATGTCCCCTCCTTTTAGAACCTCCCTCCCCATCTCACCCCTTTAGGTTGTTACAGAGCCCCTTTGAGTTCCTTGAGTCACACAGCAAATTCTCATTGGCCATCAATTTTACATATGGTAATGTAAGTTTCCAAGTTACTCTCTCCATACATCCCACCCTCTCCTTCCTCCCCACCACCATACCCATAAGTCTGCTCTCTATGTCTATCACATGTGATTTTTAATGCTAACCTTTACTTCCTATAAAAGTCTATAATTCTCCTCCACTTGGTACGTTCTTCAGGACTATTTTGACCTGCACTTTCTCAAGCTACATATTTCTTTTAATCATTTAGAGTATATAAGAAAATACTGGTATTTAAGAAATATTCTTTATGAGAAAGACAGGCCCATGTCAGTACATTCCTTGCTTATGGGCAAACTTATTAACACCGTTTAGTCCTCAGGAAACAGCAAGAAACCAAAGAGGCTTGAGAGCTGGGGACACCATCTCCCCATCTATAAATACAAAGATAAACTCCTAAAATAGGACCAAGGACCCTTGGCTCACCTTTTAGCACCTTGTGTTCACCTGCTACATGAGGCACACATTTTGACACTCTACATTCAGTGTAGATTTAACTTGTCCTCCTAAAGTCACATTTCCTATTTTACTATATATGTTAGAAGAATTCAACCATTTCTACGCTGATATAATGACTGACTATTGGCCAGCACAACACCAAGTCTTCCTTTCACATTACCTGCTGCTGCTGCTGCTAAGTCTCTTCAGTCGTGTCCGACTCTGTGCGACCCCATAGATGGCAGCCCACCAGGCTCCCCCGTCCCTGAGTAGCTGGCATAATGCTATTTATTAGGATGGAAAAGACTGGAAGAAGAGAAGATCTACAGAGAAAAAAAAAAATTCATGGGTTTAGTTATGACTTGTTGAAACAAAAGTGCTGATCAACTTCCTAGGGAGTAACTGGGTTTGACATTCACAGCAGAGGTCTGTACTGGAGATATGAAAAAGGAAGGTGCCATTACAGAAAGTGCTTAAAGTCATGAGGCTGAATAATATCACCAGGGAGGAAGCAGAGTTAGAGATCATGTATTTTATCAGCTCCTCATGGATTACATTACAGAAAGGGAGCTTTCCAGATATTAAAAAATTTTTTTAACTGTAATGATTTAAGTAATGTGATACTGAATTATGACAGAGTTCAAGTACATATGGGAGTTAATATATGATAAATGTAACATTTCCATATATAGATTATTCAACAGAAAGTGATCAGTATTGGATTCCTTCTCCATTTTCTTTGGATATTACTATTTAAAAAAATGTATTGCTATTTTGATGATTGCAACAAGCAAAAATGAATAGCTAAAAACCTGTAAAATGTTAGATCCTGTTATTACTCTATATATAATTTATTTTGCTAAAACTTATAAAACTAGTATATTAGAATACAAGTTAAAAATTGTTTTTATAGTTCTGAAGTAAAGAAGTTATATCTAAGCATGGCATATAAGATAGAAAAGATATTTAAAAGTTTATAAAAAGTGAATAGGAGAAAGAGATGGCCACTCCAGTATTCTTGCCTGGAGAACTCCATGGACAGAGGAGCCTGGCGGTTTGCAGTCCGAGGGGCCACAGAGATTTGGACACGACCGAGTGACTAACACAGCAACAAAGAGTGAATAATGCAAAAAAGCAGTAAAAAAAAAAAACACACTAGAAAAATGTTTTCAACAAAATATGAAGATGTTTTAAAATCACGATTAAAAAATAAATACATTCATAGAACCATAAAGATTATGTCAAATGATGACAAAAATATGAATGATAAATAGCTTGTAAAACAATGTTAGAGATATTTAATCATAAAAACAAATGATAGTGAAATACTATTGTTATATCACTGGATAGGCAAAGATATTAATCAAAATATATATTGAGTCCTCATATTGGCTAGGGCAGATACTGCTTTCAAAGAGAGCAGTACAAATACATAATGCATGTCACTTTTTTTTTTTTTTTTACTTTACAATACTGTATTGGTTTTGCCATACATCAACATGCATCCACCACGGGTGTACACGTGTTCCCCATCCTGAACCCCCCTCCCACCTCCCTCCCCATACCATCCCTCTGGGTCATCCCAGTGTACCAGCCCCAAGCTTCCTGTATCCTGCATTGAAATTTTCCTATCAATGCAATATCAACTCTCCTCCACTGTGCAATGTGGGGGTCTATGTCCCCTCCCCTTGAACACTTGTGACCTTTGTAACTGCTTCACAACTAACAGAATGTGGCAGAAGTGATACTGTGTGACTCTTCCAAGGCTAGGTCATAAAATGCAGTATAGTTTTACCTAGTTTATTCTGTCTCTTTCTCTACACCCTTTCTCCTGGAACCCAGGCTCTCAGCCATTGCCCTAGCATCAACTACCAAAGAGCTAAGCCTTCATATGATTGCAGCTCTTAGATTTCTAGTTTTCTCACTTAGATCCAGATATTACAGAGCACAGGCAAGCCATCCCAGTGCGCTTGAATTTCTCACCAAGGGAAACTATAGGAAATACAAATGATTACTGTTAATCAGGCAACTAAGTTTGGAGGTGATTTAGGTAAATAACACAGGTAAATCAGGTAAATAACACAGGTAAATCAGGTAAATAACACACTGACTTTCAGAACAATATGTCAAATCTGAAAACAGGGCATGTTTGCTGACTAATTTATCTTGAGGAAGCACTCAGACAATTGCACAAGTATTTGTGTATGGGAAAGTAGATTATCAGTTCAGTTCGGGCGCTCAGTCGTGTCCGACTCTTTGCGACCCCGTGAATCGCAGCACGCCAGGCCTCCCTGTCCATCACCAAATCCCGGAGTTCACTCAAACTCATGTCCATCGAGTCAGTGATGCCATCCAGCCATCTCATCCTCTGTCGTCCCCTTCTCCTCTTGCCCCCAATCCCTCCCAGCATTAGAGTCTTTCCCAATGAGTCAACTCTTCACATGAGGTGGCCAAAGTACTGGAGTTTCAGCTTTAGCATCATTCCTTCCAAAGAACACCCAGGGCTGATCTCCTTTAGAATGGACTGGTTGGATCTCCTTGCAGTCCAAGGGACTCTCAAGAGTCTTCTCCAACACCACAGTTCAAAAGCATCAGTTCTTCAGTGCTCAGCTTTCTTCACAGTCCAACTCTCACGTCCATACCTGACCACTGGATTATAGCCTCTAATTTTTCACTCTTAAGCAAGATAACATCAAATAATTTGGAATTGCTTAGATAAATTGTAATATATTTATATAGTGGAAGACTATTCAACCATTCAAAACATGTAGTAAATCTGTATTTGACAAGCAAGTTCTTCAATTGATACAATTTGGTAAAAAATTAGGTAACAGATTTCACTGAATCACGGATGTAGAAAACAACTTATGGTTACCAAGGAGGAAATGGCAAGGAGGGATAAATTGGAAGATTAGGGCTGACATATATACACTGCTGCTGCTGCTAAGTCACTTCATTCGTGTCTGACTCTGTGTGACCCCATGGACGGCAGCCAACCAGGCTCCCCTGTCCCTGGGATTCTCCAGGCAAGAACACTGGGGTGGGCTGCCATTTCCTTCTCCAATGCATGAAAGTGAAAATTGAAAGTGATGCCCCCATGGACGGCAGCCTACCAGGCTCCTCCATCCATGGGATTTTCCAGGCAAGAGTACTGGAGTAGGGTGCCATTGCCTTCTCAACAGATAAATAATAATAAGAACCTACTGCATAGCACAAAAAACTCTACTCAATACTCTGTAATGGTCTAAATGGGAAAATAATCTTTTATATATATATATATATATAAATTGATTAGCATTGTCATACACCTGAAACTAACATTGTAAATCAACTATACTCCAAGAAAAATTAATTAAAAATTTTAAATTTCAAATCAGATTTGAAAGTACTTTACATATAAAATTTCATTCTATGGGGAATTTTTTCTCTTTAGGCATAGAAAGTCTTTAAAAATACACATCAAAATTACAATGGCAGATATCTTTTATATCAAGTAAAATAAGCTATTTCTATTTTAGAAATTATAAAGAAAAAAACTCAAGGCATTTACGACAGTATCTCAATGCTCACCAGTGCTGTGAGATAGTCATTCGCAGTGTTTATTTTTTTTTTTAAGAGATGAGCTGCACATGTCATATTTTGAGCACTTTTCCTTTTACTCATTCTCCATTTTCTTTCCTATTCCTGATCAAATTTTCAAGTGCTTCTCTTGCTCTTAATGTCTAGGGAAATGGGAAAAATTATTGACTTGAATGAATGTTCATAGATACTACCATGAAAATAAATGTCACTGTTTTATTACACACTGAAAAGTTCCAGGGTAATATTATTATGTCTATTTTTATAAATGGGGAAAATGTCTCAGAGACTCTAACTGGTTTGTCTATTCTCAGTAAGAAATTATTTGAAAAGAAACTAGATATGCCAGCCCCTGAATCTATGGCCTTTGCACCGCATTAGGAAGCACTGCAAAGTATTTCAAGTTTCTACTGTACTATACTAGGTATCATGCAAAGAGAACTAACTATACCGTCATATTGCCGTAGACATTATAGTCCATGTAAATTAATACTTATTTACTTTATTTAAGCATACCTATGGCTTGAAACTCAAGAGTCTTCTCCTGCACCACAATTCAAATGAATCGATTCTTTGGCACTCAGCCTTCTTTATGGTTCAGCTCTCACATCCATACATAACTACTGGAACAACCACAGCTTTGATTATACAGACCTTTGCCGGCAAAGTAACGTCTCTGCTTTTTAATACACTGTTTAGGTTTGTCATAGCTTTCCTTCCAAGGAGCAAGTGTCTTTTAATTTCATGGCTGCAGTCACCATCCACAGTGATTTTGGAGCCCAAGAAAATAAAATCTGTCACTGCTTCCACTCTGAAAGAGTTGTACATGACTGACTGACTAACACTTTCACTTTCATGGCATAAAACTCAATATTAAAAAAAAACAAGAAAAAAAAAACTAAGATCATGGCATCTAGTCCCATCTGGTCCCATCACTTGATGGTAAATAAAAAGGGAAAAAGCAGAAGCAATGACAGATTTTATTTTCCTGGACTCCAAAATCACTGCAGATGGTGACTGTAGCCATGAAATTAAATGATGCCCACTCCTTGGAAGAAAAGCTATGACAAACCTAGACAGCATATTAAAAAGCAGAGACATCACTTTGCCGACAAAGATATGTATAGTCAAAGCTATGACTTTTCCAGTAGTCATGTACAAATGTGAGAGCAGGACCATTAAGAAGGCTGAATGCCAAAGAACTGATGCTTTCAAATTGTGGTGCTGGAGAAGACTCTTGAGAGTTCCTTGGATAGCAAGGAGATCAAACCAGTAAATCCTAAAGGAAATCAACCTTGAATATTCATTTGAAAGATTGATGCTGAAGCTGAAGCTCCAATATTTCAGCCACCTGATGTGAAGAGTCAACTCACTGGAAAAGACACTGATGCTTGGAAAGGTTAAAGGCAAAAGGAAAAGGGAATGGCAGAGGATGAGATGGTTAGATAACATCATCGACTCAATGGACATGAATTTGAGCAAACTTTAGGAGATAGTGAAGGACAGGGGACCCTGTCATGCTATAGTCCATAGGGCTGTAAACATTCAGACACAACTTACCAACTGAATAAAAACAAATGAAGGTAAAAAATGATAATATTATACACTGCACTTTACAAATAGATTATTGAAATGGTATAGTAAAAAAAAAAAAAGCTAAAAGTCAGTATTTGTTTTAAATCTGTTCTAATTATGTACCAAGAAAATTTATTTATTTAGAGGACTATACCTTTCATAGTCCTTTGTAAAGACTGAAGGCAAAAGGAGAAGAGGGAGGCAGAGGATGAGATGGTTGGATGGCATCACTGATTCAATGGACATGAACCTGGGTGAATTCTGGGAGATGGTGAGGGATGGGAAGCCTGGTGCGCGGAAGTTCATTGGGTCACAAAGAGCTGTACAACACTGAGCGACTGAACAACAACAACCTTTTACTGAATATATTTTACCTACTTTTCACAGTCTAAAAAAAAATTACTACATGGTGCATACCTCAAACCTTAAAAATAAAGGACTAATTCAACACATAATTGTGAATTGGGTAAAATATATCCTCATAGCACATTCATATTTCCTTTATCCTTCAGATTTCATTATCTGGACATACGACATGCATCTATTATCCCTATAGAAGTTCTGCCATAACACTACAGTTAATTAAAGTACATCGTTGGGCAATTCTATATCTTTGGCCCAGAACTAATTAAATTTTTGACAGTTGCAGTTGAAAATTAGTTATCCTGTCTTATTATGTTGGATTTTTCATCACGTTGCTTTAGGATGCAGCATGGAAATAAGCCTCTGAGAAGCTTCATAAATACTCTGGTCATATTTTACAAAATATTTTCTACCTTTAAAATAACTTCCATATAAGTGTGCCATTGATTAGGGAAATGTCAAAGAAATGATCAGCTATAGTTCACATTCTACACTGAAGAAGAAACGGAAGCTCAGAATATCATTACCCAAGGATCAAAAACTAAATATAAACTATTAGAGCCAGAATTAGAAATCCAGCTTCCTAAATTTTAGTTTTATACTTTCTCTCCATGACTCTGTTTCTCCTCTACAACACACATCTGCCTAGTTGGACCACAGAAAATGAGCGACTACCTTTAGTTCTCCTGGACAGGCTGTCTGCTGTCTGATATATACTCAGAACACAGTGGCTGCACATTCCGTCGAATTAACAAGACAGCTGTAAATGTGTACTAAGGATGTGCCTCATGCTGTAGGTTGCATTGAAAACCATTGTTTAATTGAGTGGTTATGGCAACCTTCCTAAATCATGGCAAATTATTAAGCAGCATGTGGTACAAGCGGGACCAGGAAGGCTCAGGTGTAATAAATGATGGTTCTTTGGAGAGTCATAACAGGAAGTAATTCATTAGGGAAACAAAAGAAATTTTGTAGCAATTAAGCATATTGAAAAATCTGTTATACATAAAATCCCTTGCTTCTTGTCTGAATTAAAGCAAGAACTAAAGATCATTTTCCCCCAAAGTTTTCAAAACCATGCTAATTCACTTAAAAGAGAATTGTTCTTTGATTTATTATTTATATTGTAGCATATAAATAGCAATTACTTTCCATAAAGAATTTTAATTTTTCATCTTAAGTGTATTTAGTTAATTCAGATTTTATGCCTAAATAAAATACAAAAATAAAACCCAAGCAAACCTAAAAAGCTCAAAAGAAAACTTAAAAAATATGATATTATTAGTGTTTAGAAAAGTATTATATAAGACAATGTTTCAAATCCAGGTAATTCTAGAAACAGAAGAATTTATAAAGTAATTGAGTTATCAGGAACAAGTCAAATTATTGCACCAAAAGTAATAAGCCAAGGATGAGACCTTACTCTATAACTTTTCTTCAAACCCATACATATCTTTGTCTGTCATTTTTCAGTTTGCATACACAATATTTGAAGCATGTTTTTTTCTTTTCACTTCTTATTAATTAAAAAAAAAAACTTTCATGGGTAGTCATTATAAATGATATACCAAAATTCAAGCTGAATTTTTATTCTTCTATTATTTTAGCATTTTTCAATATTAGTGAATAAATTTCATTCAAAAGCATCTCTGTTAACGTTTGTTGGGTAACAAAAGTCGATTGAGGGCAAAGCATAACTTAAAGGGAATCCCAAAATGAATAATAATTTAAATCTCCACAAGAAAAAGAAAGACAAAAAATTTACATATTATATGCCCACATTTAAAAAAAAAAGTCTCACATCTGGGAGTCATGATTAGGCATTCAATTAAAGCAAATGAATGTCAAGAATTCCACATGAATTCTGTTAATCAGATTTGCTATTTCATTATTTGAATAGGAGTCCTTTATTTCTTCACTTCATAAATAGTATCTCTTCAAGGATCTGCCAGCGGGTGAAAACAGGACATAGGAGTTACATTACTCTGCAGAAACAGATGTAGAAAGGGGCACGTGCCTGCGAGGCTCTGTGCTTATCACCCATGCTTAACGTACTGGGCTATAAGAAAGTAGGTTGCTTTGAAATGTACAAGTCTCTTTTTTTTTTTGGTAAATATGGATTTTTTTCTCCCCTGTAAATTCTTTAGGAGTTAAAAAATTAATTAAGACACAAATCTGGGAAGACTTATGAAAACTGAGCAACTTGGGTTGGTATTTAAAGTAAAACTGTAAAACATTAAAAGGAAGTACCACACTTCTACAAATACAATGTAAGTGTATGTACTGAACTCACTAATATGAAAACCAGCAGGATGATTCAGAGTATTTCAAGACTTCCTATTTATAGGAAATGAGGAAAGAAAGTCAGAATAAAGTTGCTGAGTTAGACACAAAGCAATGTAATATTCAATAGTCAGTAAAACAATTACATTTATGGTTAACTCTTCTATGAGGAAGAATTCATTTAAATCTCTACCAAATAAAAATCTATAATTAATAAGAAACACAGAGTCTGGGCCTTAATCAGCAGAGCAGACTAAGGCCTTAAAAGTCAAATAAACAAAGTTCCATTCCCCAAGATAAACAAAGCTCTAGTGTAACATTGAAAGAAGTCTTATTTTGTCTTATTCTTAAATTTTTGATAATTTTTAACACAATTAATATTTAGAATGATGGTATTATATGTCTGACAGGTCATGTTTATCAGAGGAAACAGACCTACAGTTCATTGTTTGAGTTACAAATAGTAATCATGGAGCCATTAACTTGTGTTTTAAGAAAAGAACCCTATAAAACCACTCTAAGGCAAATCAACCAAAGACATCCTACTTTCCAGTTTGAAGCAAAAGTATTTTTAAAGGTACTGAATCATGAAAACTCTAAATTATGTTCAGAGAACAGTGAGAGATTCAATGTGACTAGAGTTTAGAGTTTAGTGTCTGATTCTTGGGAAGTTGGGCTAGAAGTGCAGAGGCCTTGCAAAGAAGACTAAGGACTGTGGACTCTTTTCTGAAAGTCATAGGGAGCCGATGGTGGCTCACAAACCAGCAGTGGTATCATCAGACTAGTTATAGGGAAGATTCCGATAATTTCTTCTCACATACAACATGCTGCTGCTGCTGCTAAGTCGCTTCAGTCGTGTGCGACCCTGTGCAACCCCATAGACAGCAGCCCACCAGGCTCCACCATCCCCGGGATTCTCCAGGCAAGAGTACTGGAATGGGTTGCCATCGCCTTCTCCCACATACAACGTATTTTCTTGCCATTTAAACTTTTCTTTCTAGCTTATCAGCAGTATTAGTAACATGGATTTAGCTGTATAAAATGTTGATGTATGAGGACTAGGAGAGGGTGCAGTAGGATCACTGCACATAGGCTAACCAGAGGCTTGATATGGGTGCAGAGGACGTTAAAAATGTTCCTTTACTGTCAGCGTAAATCTGACAATGTGAGTCATCCTTTACCATTAACATGACTATAATCATTGGTGGGGGGGGCGGGGGGGGACAGGTGAGGAGATGCAGGTGGTAAGAAATTTTTTTTATTAAGATCTAATTCACGTGACAAAATTTACCACTTTAAAATATACCAGTTATATTCTTCATATGTTCACAAGATTGTGTAACATCATCACTAGCTAATCCTAAAATATTTTCATCAGAAAGAAACCCCAAATCTAATAGCAGTTACTTCTTATTTCCCCTTCCAGCCCTTGGTAACTACTAATTAATTTTCTGTATCTACAGATTTGCCTACAGTATCTGAATATTTTACATAAATCAATTCATATAGTATACAGCCTTTTACATCTGGTTTCTTTCCCTTATCACAAAGTTTTCAAAGTTCATCCTTGTAGCATGAGTCAATGTCATCCATTTTATGGCTGAAAAATGCTCCATTGACTAGACATATCACATTTTATTTATGAACTCATCAGGGATGAATATTTGGGTTGTTTCTATTATCTGGCTCTTATAAAGCTGCTATAAATGTTTGTGTACAAGCTTATCTGTAGATATATATTTTCAATTCTCTTGAGTATATGCCAAGGAATGGAACTGTTGGGTCAAACAGTAACCCTATATTTAACTGCCAAACTGTTTTCTAAAGTGGTTACATCATTTTACATTACTACCAACAGTGTATGAGGGTTCCAATTTCTCCACATCCTTGCCATCACTTACTGTCCAACTTTTTTGATTACCACCATGCTCCTGGACTTCCCTGGTGGCTCAGAGGTTAAAGCGTCTGCCTGGAATGCAGGAGACCCGGGTTCGATCCCTGGAGATCCCCTGGAGAAGGAAATGGCAACCCACTCCAGTACTCTTGCCTTGAGAATCCCATGGAGGGAGGAGCCTGGTAGGCTACAGTCCATGGGGTCCCAAAGAGTTGGACACGACTGAGTGACTTCACTTTCACTTTCTTTCCATGCTGTTGGATTATCTTAATTTTGATTTGAATTTCCCTGATGCTTAATGACATTGAACATTTTTTCATGTGCTTCTTGGCCATATACCTTCTTTGGAGAAATGTCTATAAAAAATCCTTCTTTCCTAACCCCATGGACTGTAGCCCACCAGGCTCTCATGTTCATGGAATTCTCCAGACAAAAATACTGCAGTGGGTAGCCATTCCTTTCTCCAGGGGATCTTCCCGACCCAGGGACTGAACCCGGGTCTCCTGCATTGCAGGCAGATTCTTTACCATCTGAGCCACCAGGGAAGCCCATCTCCTTTCATTAATTGTGTGGTTTTTAAAAAATACTTGAGTAATAACAGTTTTATATTCTGAATACTAGATTCTTATCAGATAAATGATTTGCAAGTATTTTTTCCCATTCTCTGTGCTGTCTTTTTAAAAATGATCTATACAACATTTTAAAGAATGGTTTTAAGTTCATAGCAAGATTGAGAGGAAGGTATGGCTCCTTCCCAGAGAAGGCAATGGCACCCCACTCCAGTACCCTTGCCTGGAAAATCCCATGGACAGAGGAGCCTGGTGGGCTGTAGTCCATGGGGTCGCTGAGAGTCGGCCACGACTGAGCGACTTCCCTTTCACTTTTCACTTTCATGCATTGGAGAAGGAAATGGCAACCCACTCCAGTGTTCTTGCCTGGAGAATCCCAGGGATGGGGGAGCCTGGTGGGCTGCCGTCTATGGGGTCGCACAGAGTCGGACACGACTGAAGTGACTTAGCGGCAGCAGCAGTGGCAGCAGCATGGCTCCTTCCCAAACGTTCCCTGCCCCCACACATGCATAGATTCCATGACAGTTATTAATACCCTCCATCAGAGTTACAGGTAATGAACCTACACTGACACATAATCACCCAAAGTCTACAGTTCACCTTATGGATCACTCTTGGTGCTGTACTGGTTTGGCATGTGTCAGCCATTGCACTATTATGCAGAAATCTCACTGCCTTAAGAATCCTTTGTGCCCTGCCCATCCCTCCCTCTCCCTAGCACATAGAAGCTACTAATCTTTTTTCTGTCTCCATATTTTCACCTTTTCCAGAATGTCATAAAGTTGGAATTATATAAGATGTACAATAAACTTCTTTTCAAATTGATTTCTTTCACCTAGTAATATGCATTTGAGCTTCTTGCATGTCTTTTCATAGCTTGATAGTGTATTCTTTTTAGTGGTTAATAATATTCTATTGACTGCTATACCACAGTTTATTCATTCATTCACCTACTGAAGGCATCTTGATTGCTTTTAAATTATGGCAATTATGGATACAGCTAATATAAATGTTTGTATGTGTTTATGTGGACAGAAGTTTTCAACTCCTTTGGATAAACAACAAGGAGTATAATTGCTGGGTTATGTAAGAATATGTTTAGTTTGTTTTATTTTTATTTTATACTGGAGAATAGTTGTGTTAGCTTCAGGTGTACAGCAAAGTGATTCAGTCATAATATACATGAATCTATTCTTTTTCAAGTTATTTTCCAATTTATCATTACAGAATATTGAGCATCATTAGGTTATTACAGAATATTGAACATCATTCCCTGTGATATCCTGGTTCTTGTTGGTTCAGTTCAGTTCAGTCACTCAGTCGTGTCTATTTGTGACCCTATGGATTGAAGCACACCAGGCTTCCCTGTCCATCACCAATTCCCGGAGTTTACTCAAACTCATGTCCAACAAGTCGGTGAGACTATCCAACCATCTCATCCTCTGTCGTCCCCTTCTCCTCCTGCCTTCAATCTTTCCCAGCATCAGGGTCTTTTATAAGGAGTCAGTTTTTCACATCAGGTGGCCAAAGTATTCAGCTTCAGCATCAGTCCTTCCAATGAATATTCAGAACTGATTTCCTTTCGGACTGACTGGTTGGATTTCCTTGCAGTCTAAGGGACTCGAGTCTCCTCCAACACCACAGTTCAAGAGCATCAATTCTTTGGTGCTCAGCTTCCTTTATAGTCTGACTCTCACATCCATACATGACTCCTAGAAAAACCATAGCTTTGACTAGATGGATCTTTGTTGGCAAAGTACCTATTGGTTGGTTACTCTTGTTGGTTACCTATTTTCAAATATAGCAATTTTACAGGCAAGCAGAAAACTGCTATCTATCCAAACTCAATGTACCACTTCTGCATTTTCAGCAGCAAAGAATGAGGGCTCCTGTTGCTCCACATTCTCATCAGCATTTGGTATTCTCAGTGTTTCAATGGACATTTTAATAAGTGTACAGTAATAGCTCAGTGCTGCTTTAATTTGCATTTCCTCAGCAACATTTAATGTGGAACATCTTTTCACATGCTTATTTGCTGTCTGTAAATATTCTTTGATAAGATGTCTGGCTCATTTTTGGGCTCATTTTTTAACTGGACTGCTTGGTTTTTTTAAATTATTGAATCTTAAGGGGTGTATATTTAAGATAACAATCCTATATCAAATATTTTATTTTTTGCAAATATTTTCTCCTAGGCTGTGGTTTGCCTTATTTCTCTTAACACTGTCTTTCACAGAAATGTTTAAGGAAGTTCAACTTGTCAATTATTTCTCTCATGGGTTTTTCCTTTGTGGTTGTCTCTAAAAAGTCATTACCAATGTCTGTGTTGTCTTTTTAATTTGTTCATAGTATCCTTTGAAGCAGAAACATTTTCAATGCTGAATTTCAATTTATCTGTGTATTCCTAGTTGTCTGTAGTTTACATGCTGTATCTAAGAAAATATTAACTTATCTAAGACATGAGGATATACTTAGGTTTTCTTTGAAGAGTGTGACAGTTTTAGCATTTATACTTAATGACTTTGAATTACTTTTTATATATGATATAAAGAAGAAATCCAATTTCTATTTTTTTGCTACTGGATATCTAGTTGTTTCAAAACTGCTTGTTAAAAGTCTCTTCTGCATTGAATTATCAAGGCATCCTTGTTAAAAACTGACAGTACATGCTTTGTTTTTGGATTTTCAGTTCTATTCCATTCACACACACACACACACATACACATACACACACACACATACATACATATATATATATATATATATATATATATATATATATATACTCATTCCAGTCTCACACAGACTAATTTCATTTTGTATTAAATTTTAGAATGGATCATGTGAGGCCTCCATTTTTGTTCTTTTTAAAAGTTGTTTCAACTATTCCCCATCTCTTGCATTTTCATATGGATTTTAGTAGTGTCTTGCCAAGTTCTGCAAAAAACAAAAAGACAGCTGGGATTTTGACAGGGTTCGCATTTAATCTGTAATTCAATTTGGGGAGTCTTCCAATCATGAACATGTGAAATCTTTCCATTTTAAGTCTTCTTTAATTTCATCTAATGATGTTCTGTAGTTTTCTATGTACAAGTCTTGCACTTCTTTTGTTACATTTATTTCTAAGTATTTTATTTTTGATGCTATTATAAATGAAATTGTTTTTTCAATTTCATTTTCAGATTGTTTACTATTATAATAGAGATATATAATTAATTGTTATATATTATTTAGTATTCTTCAAACTTCTGAACTTACTAACTAATAGGTTTTTTATTGGATTTCCTTTTGTCCACTAGTATTTTATATATATATATAAGATCATATCATCTGCAAATAAGAGAGTTTTGCTTTTTCTTTTTCAACCTGGATGGGTTTTATTTCTTTTTAAACATATTTGATATCTTTCACTTATTTTTATTAAGTTATACTTGAATAAAATATTACATTAGTTTTAGATGTACAATATTTTCAATATTTTTATACATTATAAAATAATCACCACAATAAGTCCAGCTACCATTCCCTGCCAAACAAAGTTGTTACAATATTATTGACTATATTATCTATGTATACATTATATCCCTGTGATTGATTTATTTTATAGCTAGAAGTTTGTACATCTTAAATCCCTTCATCTATTTAGTCTGTCCCCATACCCATTTCCCCTCTGGCAACCACCAGTTTCTTCTTTATCTATAAGTCTGTTTGTTTTGTGTTTTAGATTCTGCATATGAGTAAAATCATATGGTATTTGTCTTTCTTGGTCTTGACTTACTTCGCTTAGCATAAAGAATGCTTTTTGTTTCTCATTCTTGCCTAATTAGCCCTGGCTAAAACCTCCACTACAATGTTGACTAGAAATGGTGAGAATAAACATCCTTATTTTGTTTCTGATCTTCATAGGAAAGCTTTCAGTCTTTCACCATTAAGTATGATGTTATCTGTGGGGTTTTTGTACAAAGGTCTTCCTGCTATCCGAAAGTAGAACACTCTTATGAAAGCTTTTGTAAGCTCAAATGGTGTAAAATGAAGACACAATTAGCAAAGAACACATCTTGCTAACAGATGCATGAAGAAAATGTAGACAAAGCACAGCTCAAAGACACACTTTAAAGCTATGGTGCTGGACGCTAAGATGATGAGTGCAGTTCCCAGGGAATGAGCTTGACGGTGCTGCTCTTGATGCCCTAAATGCATATGCCCTCTAGGATGGCTTGTTGCAAAACAAATACTGCTTTTGGCTTTTCATCTTTTTTTTTTCAGAAAAGTAAACATCCTCTTCAGATTTATTTTGGTTACTGAAAGCAAATAGTAACCTAGGTCCTTAGTAAAAGTGAAGTGTTACAAAGCAAACTTTAGACAAAGTGGGGGATTCCTGTATATGCTTTATCAGGTTGAAAAATTTTGTCTAGTTTGTCAGGTACTTTTTATCAGTAAAGGATACTGGACTATGTCAATGCATCTTCTGTGTCTACTGAGATGATCATGTGGTTTTATCTTTTATTCTATCACCTTGATTGATTTTCATGTGTTAAACTGACCTTACATTCTGGAATAAATCCCACTTTGACATGGTGCAGAATACTTTTTATATGTTACTGTATTCAGTGTGATTGTATTTTGCTAATAACTTTTTGGGTCTATATTTATAAAGAACATTGGCTTGTAATTTTGTGTTATCATGGTCTAATTTTAGTATCATGGAAATATTAGTCTCATACAATATATTTTGATGTATTTCTTTGTCTTTATTTTTTGTGGAAGAACTTGGAATGTACTGGTATTAATTCTTCTTTAATAGTTCTGTGGTTTTAATCAGTGAAGTAATCTGGTCTTAGACTTTGTGAGATGTTTTGATTACTAATCTCTACTCATTATAGATATTATCACATTTTCTGTATCTTTTTTCCAAGTAGAGAATACCTATATAGAGATAGAAATGATTAATATGTGTGTATGTGTGTGTGAAGTGTGTGCTTAGTTGCTCAGTCATGTTCAACTCTTTTGCAAGCCCATGGACTGTAGGCTGCCAGGCTCCTCTGTCCATGGGGTAATCCAGGCAAGAATACTGGAATGGGTAGCAATTCCCTTCTCCAGGGGATCTTCCCGACCCAGGGATCAAACCCAGGCCTCCTGCATTCCAGGCAGATTTTTTACCATCTGAGCCACCAGGGCAGACTCATGTATGTGTGAGAGAGAGAGAGAGAGAGAGAGAGAGATAATTTCATATATATTATATATGTAAACAACTTATTATTGACATCAAAAATGCACTAAAATGAAAACTTCACTAAAAGGACTCAATAACAGATTTGAGTAGGCAGAAGAATCAGTGAACTTGAAGATAGGTCAGTTGAGATTATCTAGTCTAAAGAATAGTAAATAAAAAGAATAAAAATGAACATAATTCTAGAAAACTGTAAAATATCACCAAGCATATTAACATTTGCCTAGACAAAGTCCCAGCAGGAGAGGAGAGAAAGAAAGAGGCAAAGAGAATATTTGAAGAACTAATGATAGAAATCTACCCATATCTAATGAAAAACATTAATCTATATATCTCAAAGCTCAACAAGCTCTAAGAAGGATAAAATAAAGGACAATCACACCTCAGTACATCACATTTTTTTGAAAGAGAAAAACAAATAGGGATTCTTTAAGGCAGCAAGAGAGAGAAAAGTCCTCACAGACAAGGTATCCTCAGTATGATTCACATCTGATTTCTATCAGAAACCATGAAAGTGAGAAAGCTGAGGGATGAAATATTCAAAACGCTAAAAGCAAAAGAAATCCAGTGAAGAATCCTATATCCAGTAAAACTATCCTTCAAAACAAGGCATCATTCCCATACTTTCCTTTTGTCCTTTAAACATGGTTTCCTTTTGTTCTTTTATTTTTTTTCTTTATTTTATTTTATTTTTTAACTTAACAATATTGTATTGGTTTTTGCCATATATCAACATGAATCCGCCACAGGTATACACGTGTTCCCCATCCTGAACCCTCCTCCTTCCCCATACCATCCCTCTGGATCATCCCAGTGCACCAGCCCCAAGCATCCAGTATCATGTATCAAACCTGGACTGGCAACTCATTTCATATATATTATACATGTTTCAATGCCATTCTCCCAAATCATCCCACCCTCTCCCTCTCCCACAGAGTGCAAAAGACTGATCTATACATCAGTGTCTCTTTTGCTGTCTTGAATACAGAGTTATTGTTACCATCTTTCTAAATTTCATATATATGTGTTAGTATACTGTATTGGTCGAAGGCAATGGCACCCCACTCCAGTACTCTTGCCTGGAAAATCCCATGGGCGGAAGAGCCTGGTAGGCTGCAGTCTATGGGGTCGCTCAGAGTCGGACACGACTGAGCGACTTCACTTACACTTTTATGCATTGGAGAAGGAAATGGCAACCCACTCCAGTATTCTTGCCTGGAAAATCCCAGGGATGGGGGAGCCTGGTGGGCTGCTGTCTCAGGGGTCGCACAGAGTCAGACATGACTGAAGCGACTTAGCAGCAGCAGCAGCATACTGTATTGGTGTTTTTCTTTCTGGCTTACTTCACTCTGTATAATAGGCTCCAGTTTCATCCACCTCATTAGAACTGATTCAAATGTATTCTTTTTAATGGCTGAGTAATACTCCATTGTGTATATGTACCACAGCTTTCTTATCCATTCATCTGCTGATGGACATCTAGGTTGCTTCCATGTCCTGGCTATTATAAACAGTGCCCACTGCTGGGCATACACACTGAGGAAACCAGAATTGAAAGAGACACGTGTACCCCTTTTGTTCTTTTAACATATTAAAATAGACAATTTGAAGTCTTTCTTTAATCAGTCCAATATCTGAGCTTCCTAAGGTACCTTTTCTATTGATTACTTTTTTTTCATGTTCTAGGCCAAATTTCTATTTCTTTGCATGTTTCATAAGTTCTTGTTGAAAATTGACTTTTTTAAAAAATAATGTAATGTGTATATATGTGTTAGCAGCTCAGTCTCATGTCTGACTCTTTGCAAACCCATGGACTGTAGCCTTCCAGGTTCCCCTGTCCATGGAATTCTCCAGGCAAGAATACTGGAGTGGGTTGTCATTTCCTTCTCCAAATGTAATATGGGAACTATGGAAATCAGAATCTCCCCCTTCCCAGGGTTTGTTACTATTGCTGTTTGTTCTTTGGTGACTTTTCTGACTTAATCCTATAAAGTCTGTATTTTTGTCATCTTTGGCCACTGAAATCTCTGCTCACTTAGGTTAGTTGTAAGCTTATAATTGGGCAGATACTTTCTCCAATGCCTAGAACCAATAAGTCTCCTTATCTTTGACAAAGGGCTCTGTGTATCTTTGTCACTGTGCCAGGCAGTTAGTTGAGAGCTCTGCCTTAGCCTTCCCTTCCAACTTGTGCAGAACCCCAACATCAGGAGAGGGCAAGCACTGAGGGCTTTTTAGGGCCTTTCCTAAGCATACACACAGTCCTGGACAACTTTTGAAAGTCCCTGTGGACATCTCATTTCCCAGCTTCTTCTTTTAAGCTTTTTGATCAGCCTATTGTTTGCTTCAACTGTTATTCATGACTCAGGTATCTACAATCTTAACAATTTCCTGTAATTGTTTTCTACAAAAGCCCTATGGTAAAGACTTTTGACACTGGGGGAGGTCTGAGTAAGGTCAAATAAAGACAATCTTGCAAGTAGAGTGTCCTAGACAACCACTAGACAGATCAACTTTGAAGAAGCTCTGCCTATATTCTGCTCCTTTCAATGGCTGCCAGACTGTTGGTTTTTAGACTACTGGGGCAGTTAGCTTTCAAGGCTACCACTGAGCTGGGGAGTTGGATGAACACAGTATAAGTTAGAATGACATAAAACTCACTGTTCTTACCACGATTCAGACATCTTATTGACTAAACACTTCCTGAAAAGCTGAACTTCCTTGGTTTACTTTCAAAGTTTTGAGAAATTGATTCTGACCATTTTTGCCAGTTTTCTCACTGCTTTTTACAAAGGAGAGAATTTTCAGAACTTCTTGCTCTGTTACTTTTTGCTGATGTCACCCGACAAAAGTGTTTTAAGAGCAAAAAAAAAAAAAGACAAGTGATAAAGAAGGGTACAGGAAGAGGAAAATATAAGGAAGAAAAAAATAGAAACTTCCAAGCAGCTTGTATTTGCATGAATGTAACTTCTCTGCACAAAAATATTATAACTGCTTCTTAGTCCCAATATTACCGGCAGAATTTCAAGGCCGGAATATGCTTACCCTAGGTAAAGCTTGAAACTTTCCTGTTCTTGTTTCTCAAAGTGTAGCCATCGTTCCATTAGGTGAACCTCCTGCCCACGTCTCTACCTCTCTGACCCTTCCTCCTACCCACACCCATGATGCAGCTTATTGCTTCAGTCCCAGGCTCTGGCTGGAGACCCCTGTTCTGGTGCCATCACTGCTATCATGCAAAGGGAAAATATGGGCCTAATGGGTGATCTGTGAAAGAGTCAAAGCAGAGACAAATTACTGTCCTGCCCACAGTTGGGTAGCTGATTTCCAGCCCAAAGATTTTTTTTCCCAATAGGGATAGATAAAAGTTTTTCGCATTTTGTTAAGACTACAAGAAGTATGATCTTTTTAATGTATTGTTGGATTCTGATTGCTAGATAAAAACTCTCCAGAAAGCAGGAATAGAAGGAACATACCTCAACATAATAAAAGCTATATATGACAAACCCACAGCAAACATTATCCTCAATGGTGAAAAATTGAAAGCATTTCCTCTAAAGTCAGGAACAAGACAAGGGTGCCCACTTTCACCATTACTATTCAACATAGTTTTGGAACTTTTGGCCACAGCAATCAGTGCAGAAAAAGAAATAAAAGGAATCCAAATTGGAAAAGAAGAAGTAAAACTCTATTTGCAGATGACATGATCCTCTACATAGAAAACCCTAAAGACTCCACCAGAAAATTACTAGAACTAATCAATGACTATAGTAAAGTTGCAGGATATAAAATCAACACACAGAAATCCCTTATATTCCTATACACTAATAATGAGAAAACAGAAAGAGAAATTAAGGAAACAATTCCATTCACCATTGCAACGGAAAGAATAAAATACTTAGGAATATATCTACGTAAAGAAACTAAAGACCTATATATAGAAAACTATAAAACACTGGTGAAAGAAATCAAAGAGGACACTAATAGATGGAGAAATATACCATGTTCATGGATTGGAAGAATCAATATAGTGAAAATGAGTATACTATCCAAAGCAATTTATAGATTCAATGCAATCCCTATCAAGCTACCAACAGTATTCTTCACAGAGCTAGAACAAATAATTTCACAATTCGTATGGAAATACAAAAAACCTCGAATAACCAAAGCGATCTTGAGAAAGAAGAATGGAACTGGAGGAATCAACCTGCCTGACTTCACGCTCTACTACAAAGCCACAGTTATCAAGACAGTATGGTACTGGCACAAAGACAGAAATATAGATCAATGGAACAAAATAGAAAGCCCAGAGATAAATCCACGCACATATGGACACCTTATCTTTGACGAAGGAGGCAAGAATATACAATGGATTAAAGACAATCTCTTTAACAAGTGGTGCTGGGAAATCTGGTCAACCACTTGTAAAAGAATGAAACTAGAACACTTTCTAACACCATACACAAAAATAAACTCAAAATGGATTAAAGATCTCAACGTAAGACCAGAAACTATAAAACTCCTAGAGGAGAACATAGGCAAAACACTCTCCGACATACATCACAGCAGGATCCTCTATGACCCACCTCCCAGAATATTGGAAATAAAAGCAAAAATAAACAAATGGGACCTAATTAACCTTAAAAGCTTCTGCACATCAAAGGAAACTATTAGCAAGGTGAAAAGACAGCCTTCAGAATGGGAGAAGATAATAGCAAATGAAGCAACTGACAAACAACTAATCTCAAAAATATACAAGCAACTCCTACAGCTCAACTCCAGAAAAATAAATGACCCAATCAAAAAATGGGCCAAAGAACTAAATAGACATTTCTCCAAAGAAGACATACAGATGGCTAACAAACACATGAAAAGATGCTCAACATCACTCATTATCAGAGAAATGCAAATCAAAACCACTATGAGGTACCATTTCACACCAGTCAGAATGGCTGCGATCCAAAAGTCTACAAGCAATAAATGCTGGAGAGGGTGTGGAGAAAAGGGAACCCTCTTACACTGTTGGTGGGAATGCAAACTAGGACAGCCACTATGGAGAACAGTGTGGAGATTCCTTAAAAAACTGGAAATAGAACTGCCTTATAATCCAGCAATCCCACTGCTGGGCATACACACTGAGGAAACCAGAAGGGAAAGAGACACATGTACCCCAATGTTCATCGCAGCACTGTTTATAATAGCCAGGACATGGAAGCAACCTAGATGCCCATCAGCAGGTGAATGGATAAGAAAGCTTTGGTACATATACACAATGGAGTATTACTCAGCCATTAAAAAGAATACATTTGAATCAGTTCTAATGAGGTGGATGAAACTGGAGCCTATTATACAGAGTGAAGTAAGCCAGAAAGAAAAACACCAATACAGTATACTAACGCATATATATGGAATTTAGAAAGATGGTAACAATAACCCTGTGTACGAGACAGCAAAAGAGACACTGATGTATAGAACAGTCTTATGGACTCTGTGGGAGAGGGAGAGGGTGGGAAGATTTGGGAGAATGGCATTGAAACATGTAAAATATCATGTATGAAACGAGTTGCCAGTCCAGGTTCGATGCACGATACTGGATGCTTGGGGCTAGTGCACTGGGACGACCCAGAGGGATGGAATGGGGAGGGAGGAGGGAGGAGGGTTCAGGATGGGGAACACATGTATACCTGTGGCGGATTCATTTTGATATTTGGCAAAACTAATACGATTATGTAAAGTTTAAAAATAAAATAAAAAAGAAAACTACAAGGAGAAGAGAGTGACCGTTAGAATCAAAGTCAGAAAAAACAAGTGGACCAAAGCTAAACCAGCCCTGATGCCATACTGCTCATTGAAGCCAGTGAAAAGACAAATTTGAAACCAATGGTATCACGAAGTTCTGGGCCCTCTATCTAATATGAAGGTTCCTGGGAGATTTTAGACCCTGCACATAGGAACAAGAAGCCAATGAGAAAGTGCATATTTAAGAAGCAAAAGGAAGTATAGGTGTGAAGGGAAAGGAACAAAATTAAATGTGGTTCAGTAGTTTTTATATGATCGTTGAGTCTGAGCTTTGAGCCAAGTACCTCCATATAGTCAAAGCGATAATTTTTCCAGTAGTCATGTATGGATGCAAGATCTGGACCATAAAGAAGGCTGAGCATCAAAGAAATGATGCTTTTGAAGGCTGTGATGCTGAAGAAGACTCTTGAGAGTCCCTTGGACATCAAGGAGATCAAACCAGTCAATCCTAAAGGAAATCAGTCTTGAAATTCATTGGAAGGACTGATGCTGAAGCTGAAGCTCCACACTTTGGCCACCTGATGTGAAGAGCCAACTCACTGGAAAAGACCCTGATGCTCGGGAAGACTGAGGGCAAGAGGAGAAGGGGGCAACAGAGGATGAGATGGTTGGATGGCATCACTGACTCAATGGACATGAGCTTGAGTGAACTCCAAGAGATAGTGAAGGACAGGGAAGCCTGGCACGCTGCAGTTCATGGGGTCGCATGAACTGAGTTGGACACAACTTAGAGACTAAACAACAAACCAAAAGATCTCTCTTAGTTGTCTGGTCCATATGATAATTAGTTACAGTGTTGTTCAAATTGATAGTTTTATAAAACAGGATATATTAAATCAAATCACTTGGGCTAATTTGGTTGTTTCCAAAGTTTGCAGTTAAAAAAGAAATTATACCTTTTATAATAAAGCAGAGATGTCAAAACCTAAATGCCTTCAACTGACCATTCGCTATAATTTTGCTACTCAGTCAACAATTCTCACTGCCTTGGGCTTACCTGAGAACTGTCTATTCACATTCTATCAAAACAATCCTTAATCTTAGTCATTTAGATACTAGGGAAATGACATTTAAATCATCCTTATATAGTAGCAGGAATTTTTCCTACTTCTTTTGAAAGGTGGGTAAATATTCAATTGATACCTAATAGGAAGTGAAACTCCAGTACTTTGGCCACCTCATGTGAAGAGTTGACTCATTGGAAAAGACTCTGATGCTGGGAGGGATTGGGGGCAGGAGGAGAAGGGGACAACAGAGGATGAGGTGGCTGGACGGCATCACCGACTCGATGGACATGAGTTTGAGTGAACTCAGGGAGTTGGTGATGGACAGGGAGGCCTGGCGTGCTGCAATTCATGGGATCGCAAAGAGTCGGACACGACTGAGTGACTGAACTGAACTGAACTGAATAGGAAGTTCCTCTGATTTCACTGCAAAAAATAGACATTTATATGTACACAATTTGAAATTATGGTAGAAAATGCTACTCATTCACTTAGTAGTTTAATTCTAAGGTTACATAATGTTCACTTTTAAAAATACTAAAAGAAAATTAAACACTCAAATTGGAACAAATTTCTGATTTTAAACTTTTAAGGAAAACACACTTTTAGGAAAGTGAAAATTTGAATATTTAATTATCAATGAAAATGAACTATATATTTATAAACTCATGATAAACTATTTATTAAGGAGGTAAAGTCTAGCAATTTCTAAAAATAAAAGGATAAAGATTTATCTGAAGAAGTCCATGTGGTTTGTGATGTGGTATTAGATCTTATTTTCCACATATGAGGCAAAATATTCATAAATGCATTTTTATCTTTTCACTTGAAAAATAAAAAATTGTTGGAGGCAATATGTTAATTTAATTGCACCTTTTTTCTTGTTTCTGGCTAATCTGGCCTACTCAAAAAGGAAAACAGTTGTGATTATTCCTTATGCTAAATTGATAATAACTTTAAATAAATCACTGGTATTACTTGAACATGGATTTTAATCTCTTGATTGAAAAAGACATTAAAACAGATCTTTAGTCATCTAATGAGAGGAATCCAATTATCATAGTGAGTCACAGTATTGTATTCATTTAGAAAATATTCTGAACACAATAAACTAGGAAACTTATTTTGAGGCAGCATCTTGGAGGTATAATTTTTAAACAACCATAAATTATATAAATCTCTCCTGATTGCAAATTTGGCCACTTTTCATGAATTTGGTACAGTTGTTAAAATTTTTCCAGAACTAAAATAATCACTGTCTCTTTTGACTCCTGAAAAAAATTCACAAACAGCTGGAAAGTAGGTTGGAATGCAACACTAGCAATTAAACAAGTAAGATTTTAAAATTAATGATTTCATATAGAAAACATCACTTTTCCACATAATTAATAGCTCTAATGTTATGTGCTGTATATTCAAAGAGAGCAGAAAGGCACATGTTTCCTCAGAGAGCACCCAGTCCAAATACCAATAGATTGCTTGACCATATAATATCCTCAGAGGCAGTTCCAAGCCCATAGAACTCACCAAAAGACCAGATGTTGCTACTAGAATGTTCCAAGGCTTGGCATCTGGGTCCTGGCAAGCCCGAAAGATGGCCTTGGGTCCTATGTCTATTGCTAAAATAGGACATGAAAATGAGTTCCATAGTACAGAGTCTAAATGATTCTGAAGAGATATACTGGACTGAAAAATGATTCAAAGTATAATAGTAGTTTTAATAAGTTTTTGGCTTATCTACACCAATTAAATGTACTGGGAGAATGTCAAAACTGTTTCAGGACTTAGAATAATAATTTTTCATTGACTCTAAGCATGTTCTGAATTAATTGTACCAATCAAAATATTTTCCAGTAACTGAGAATACACATACATACATCTTTCACTGTGAATAACAATAGAAGGAGGACAGCCATAGTTTTGTTTTTAGACTTCAGGTAGTTTTCGAGTGTTTTGAACTATCCTTCATCCCATTTCTATGAAATTTAAGGTTTGACATGTAGAAGTCTATTAATTATGCAGAGCTGTTAATTACATAGAATTGATGCTTTCAAACTGTGGTGCTGGAGAAGACTCTTGAGAGTTGCTTGGACAGCAAGAGGATCAAACCAGTCAATCCTAAAGGAAATCAACCCTGAATACTCATTGGAAGGACTGATAGTGAAGCTGAAGCTCCAATACTTTGGCCACCTGATGCAAAGAGCTGATTCACTGGAAAAGACCCTGATGCTGGGAAAGATTGAAGGCAGAAAGAGAAGCAGGCAAGATGAGATGGTTGGATGGCATCACCAATTCAATGAACACGAACTTAGACCAAGTCCAGGAGATAGTGAAGGACAGGGAAGCCTGGAGTGCTGCAAACTATGGGGTCACAAAGAACTGGACACAACTTGGTGACTGAACAACAACAAAATGCAGAACTCATAATATAGTTGTGGGAAAATAAATGAATTGTTTTATGTATCTGATTCTGTAAAGATACTGTTTTTCTTGGGGGGCTATAAATTGTAGATTTATAGATAGAGTATAAGAAGTAGTATGGTAGTAACAAGAACTTTGAAAATTCATATATTTAACTCAGTAATTCCACTTCTTAGAAATCCATCCAAAGAAATGAATTAAATGTGGACAAAGATTTATTTGTAAGGATGTTCATTGTGACCGTAAAAAGCTATATCATAAAATGCATGGCCACCTGATGTGAAGAGCTGACTCATTTGAAAACACCCTGATGCTGGGAAAGATTGAAGGTGGGAGGAGAAGGGGATGACAGAGGATGAGATAGTTGGATGGCATCACCGACTCAATGGATATGAGTTTGGGTAAACTCTGGGAGTTGCTGATGGACAGGGAAGCCTGGCGTGCTGCAGTCCATGGTGTTGCAAAGAGTTGGACATGAATGAGCAACTGAACTGATCTGAACTGAAAATGCATTATGATATAAATATTCAATCATTGGGGATGTTACACACAGTAGAGTATCCTGTAGCATTAAAATCATTTTAAGAATGTTTAATTGACAGAGAAAAATGTGCATGATATATTAAAGGTAGAAGACAAAACTACATAAATAACAGAACCCCAACTTGAAAATAAAACAGGTGTGTACTGACTCAAGACTAGAACAAATACATAAAAGTACTGGCATTGTTATGTCTGGATAGTGAATTATGTGTATTTAAAATTTTCCTCTTCATTAGTTAGCATTGTCAACATATATTTTAAAATAGGCAAATAGGAATTAAATATTATAATTATATATAAATTTATATAATTGTATAAATTATGTTTATATATAATTATATATGTTTATATAATTTTATATAATTGTAATATTATTATATTAGCAGAATGCATATGGTTTGAAAGGGCTGAAAATCAACTATAACGTCTTTAAACATGAAACACTGCAAATTCCCTAGCTCCTCTTGAGAATGTCACTCATGTGTTGGGATTTCTTTTCTATACTGAGGATATGGCAACAAATTCCAAGAGGAATCTTGGCACTATTCAGTTCAGTTCAGTTCAGTTCTGTTGCTCAGTTGTGTCTGACTCTTTGTGATCCCATGAACCGCAGCACACCAGGCCTCCCTGTCCATCACCAACTCCCAGAGTTTACTCAAACTCATGTCCATTGAGTCAGTGAGGCCATCCAACCATCTCATCTTCTGTCGTCCCCTTCTCCTCCTGCCTTCAATCTTTCCCAGCATCAGGGTCTTTTCAAATAAGTCAGTTCTTCGCATCAGGGGGCCAAAGTATTGGAGTTTCAGTTTCAGCATCAGTCCTTCCAATGAATATTCATGACTGATTTCCTTTAGGATGGACTGGTTGGATCTCCTTGCAGTCCAAGGTACTCTCAAGAGTCTCCTCCAACACCAGAGTTCAAAAGCATCAATTCTTCAGTGCTCAGCTTTCTTCACAGTCCAACTCTCACATCCATACATGACCACAGGAAAAACCATAGCCTTGACTAGATGCACCTCTGTTGTCTCTGCTTTTTAATATGTAGTCTAGATTGGTCATGACTTTCCTTCCAAGAGTAAGTGTCTTTTAATTTCATGGCTGTATTCACCATCTGCAGTGATTTTGGAGCCCCCCCAAAATAAAGTCTGCTACCGTTTCCCCATTTATTTGCCATGACGTGATGGGACTACATGCCGCGATCTTAGTTTTCTGAATATTGAACGTTAAGCCAACATTTTTACTCTCTTTCACTTCCATCAAGAGGCTTTTTAGTTCCTCTTCACTTTCTGCCATAAGCGTGGTGTCATCTGCATATCTGAGGTTATTGATATTTCTCCTGGCAATCTTGATTCCAGCTGTGCTTCATCTAGCCCAGCGCTTCTCATGATGTACTCTGCATATAAGTTAAATAAGCAGGGTGACAATATACGCCTTGACGTACTCCTTTTCCTATTTGGAACCAGTCTGATGTTCCATGTCCAGTTCTAACTGTTGCTTCCTGACCTGCATACAGGTTTCTCAAGAGGCAGGTCAGGTGGTCTGGTATTCCCACCTCTTTCAGAATTTTCCACAGTTTATTGTGCATGTGAAAAGAAAAAGAAAAATCAATTTTCAAACTAAAATAACATTTTAGAGAATAGTTAACAGTGCTGCATTATGAAAAATTTCAAAACAGAAAACAATTTTATGATGAAAAGTGACCCCATGATAAAGTCAGTTTATTTCTTTTTATGACTAAAATAGTCCATTGTATATATGTACCACAACTTCTTATCCATAAAAAGGAACACATTTGAGTCAGTTCTAGTGAAAAGGATGGAACTAGAGCCAGTTATCCAGAGGGAAGTGAAGCAGAGAAAGAAAACCAAATAGCATATATTAATGCATATTTATGGAATCTAGAAAAATGGTACTGATGAACCTATCTGCCTGGCAGGAATAGAGCTACAGACAGAGAAAATGAACTTTGGATACAGAGGGGGAAGAAGGTGGGATGAATTGAGAGAGTAGCATTGAAACATATACATTATTATATTTAAAATAGAACGCTAATGGGAAGTTGTTGTATAACACGGGGAGCTCAACCTAATGCTCTGTGACAACCTAGAGGGGTGGGATAGGGTGGGGGGTCAGGGGGAAGTTCAAGAGGGAGAGGATATATGTATGCTTATGGCTGATTCACTTTGTTGTATTGCAGAAGCCAATACAATATTGTAAAGCAATTTCCTTCCAATTAAAAGTTAATTTAAAAAATCAGTTTATTTCAATTTATTCCAAATGTTAAAACCACTTATAGTTTCCTTCCCAAGATATATACCCTGGCCCATTTCTCCTGTACTTAACACTGAAAATTAGTCACAACATTCCTCTTGGGCTTCTGTTTCTCAGAGATTTTCAGTAGTCTGTATTTTGTATTAGCAATTTATCTCTAGTACTTCTTAAGAATATTTGTCATTATATTAAATATCAATTAATTAGATTATATATGTATTTCCAAATATATCTGAAATTTGAACCCTCTAAGTATTTAATACCAATGTCTTTATGATTTTGCACAAATTTTATGTTTAATTACAAACATAAAGCTCTTCTGCTTCTAATACTCTTCTGGCAGCTAGCTTAGTATTTCACTTACTTGGAGTTTAATTTTCACTAAACAGATTTTTAAAAAAAAATCCCAAATAACATCATTGTAATCTCTGTTATATGCTTACTTAGCAATGTGTCTGAGAGGTTGGACCGACTTTCAACAGCTGCATCAAGAGAACAATGCATTAAATCAGGTCTCTCTCTTTCTGAGGATGGCAGTGAGAGCTCAGCTGGGGCCCTGGTCCTCAACCCAGCCCTCGGCAGAAGCAGTGAATTCAGCCATAACTACAGCAGAGTCTGATCATTCTCCTGATGAAATTACACTGATCTAATTTGCACGCTGTGAAGACATTTGGCACTGGCTGGATCTGAGCCTTGACATCTTCATTGGAACTAAAAGTACACTAAGAACTGACATTACATTTCACATTCTCTACTGCCAGGTTGCGGCATTTCATCCTCTTTAAAGGCATTATTTCAAGAACATTTAATTTGGCTTTGATATGCCTGCCATTTTGCTGGGTGGAACGCACTGCGCCAGAAAAGCTCAGCTGTAATAAAGTTTGGCACCAACAGCCCACCATATACCTGCACCATCCTGTGCAATTTAATTGGCATTCAGTGGGTTGATAAATGGATTGGCTTAATGAGACAATATACTTGACATATGCAGGACTCTCCTGAGGAATGGGATTCATTTTTTCACTTCACACATCAACATGTTACAGATACCAACACAGTCACCTCTAACAGTTGTGCTGGAGCCAGAGGCTGCCATCCACTGGGCTGACCAGTAACGCTGTCCTCTTCCAGCCGTCTCACTCCTTTCTCCCCGAGCACCAAGCAAAGTATGGCTTTTCAATTTTATTGTCTTTTGTATTTTCTCAGACACAAGAAGAAGACTGCCCCCAAGCTTTATTTGCATAAATCTGTATTTTCAAGGAGATCAAAGAGCCTTGTGGTCTACACAGATTAGTTTCACCTATGGCAGTACTATAAAAGACAAGTAATAATAGATTCTAGGTATAACTACTGGTGTCATCGACCACATACAGGAGAAAATGGGTACCATGCTGTCTTCAGAAATTTTGGTTTCAAGAATGAATTAATTATAACAACGAAGAGACACCATTTTTCACTACTCAGATTAGCAATTATTAAAAAGAACCATAATGCTGAGTACTGGCAGGGGAACAGGGAAACAAGAGCCTCATGCTCTGTTGGTGGGATTCTAAAGTAATGCAACTTTTCTGGAAGGCAAATGACAATATGTATCAAAAGCCTTAAAATGGCTATGGCCTTTTGCTAAGCATTTCTATTTCTGAAAATATATCCCAAGGAAATGAAGATATATCTAAGATGAATAGCCAACAATGCTCCTGCTGCTGCTAAGTTGCTTCAGTTGTGTCCGACTCTGTGCGACCCCATAGATGGCAGCCCACCAGGCTCTCCCGTCCCTGGGATTCTCCAGGCAAGAACATTGGAGTGGGTTGCCATTTCCTTCTCCAATGCATGAAAGTGAAAAGTGAAAGTGAAGTCGCTCAGTCGTGTCCGACTCTTTGCGACCCCATGGACTGCAGCCTACCAGGCTCCTCTGTCCATGGGATTTTCCAGGCAAGAGTACTGGAGTGGGTTGCCATTGCCTTCTCGAGTCAACAATGATTATCACATTAATTATAATGAGAAAAAATTTAAAACAGTGCAGATATCTAAAGAAAATGAGATTGCCTAAATGAAATATAGAATGCCTATAAGCTATAAAACTATAAAGCCGTTAAAATGATGTAGTAGAAATATTTGCCCTGAAAAAATGTTCTTGATGCCTTTTATGTCAGAAAAATATTATAAAATATTAGATTTGTTATTAGTCATCTTTTTACCTGATGGCTCAGCGAGTAAAGAATCTGCCTGTAATGCAGGAGACACAGGAGGTTCAGGTTTGATCCCTGGCTCAGGAAGATCTCCTGGAGGAGGAAATGGCAACCCACTCCAGTATTTTGCCTAGGAATTCTCCATGGACAGAGGAGCCTGGCAAGCTATAGTTCAAAGGGTCATGGTGAGTTGGACACAACTGAGCACACATACACATCAATAGTCTTATTCAAAAAAGTCAAAGGATAAATGTCAAGACAGTAATGATGCTTGCCTCGTGAGGTAGGATCAATTAGTTTCTTTTTAATTTTTTCATGATGCTTATCCTTATTTTTAAGTAAGTGATTTATTTAAAGGATTTAATTACGATGGCATTTTAAACTTCCCAAGGAATTGCTTTCTGACCACAATGTAGTTTTTGGAAATTCTTTTATTGTGTCATAAGTCAAACCATACCCATGTAATTCAGTTCTTCTTATGGTTTCGGGTCTTTTAAGAATTCACCCCAGACAAATGGAGTTTCTTTCTACCTCCAGCTTCCTAGAATTTCTCAGTTTACTGGTAACAGCTCAGTAGTAGAAAGTAGCAAATTTTTAGAACAAAACTGACATTCAAAAGAGTTCTGGAATTTACATCTTCTGGTCATAGTGCTCATCAAATGAAAACTGCTTGGTTTATTCTGGTTCTGTATTTGCTTTTTTTTTTTACAATGCTGAAGATCTCTAAAAAGATGAGGGATACAGAGATGAAAAGGTTATATATTCAGATTTGCTAAAGACACATGGGAATCAAATTGCGCCTGGCAACAGGAAAGATAGGGTTTCTGCCTTCAAGTCTGCCCAGAAAAATAGAAAAGGAAAGATAATTCAGATGAGATGAAAGTGCGTTAAAAGGGAGATCAGCTTAGGGGAGCCAAAGTGCTCCATGAAGACCAATTGGAGGGCTTGGTCAGCATTCGAACCGGGCAGGATGAGGCGCCATCTGGACCGCAGCCAGGGCAGCTGCACCGCTTGCCACTTAGCTGTCTTCTGCGCCTCGACAATACCTGCCTCTGGCTTCCTTCCTGCCTCCGAGGTGGGGAGGACGCCCACCAGCCACTGCTCCTCGTTTCACCCGGGTGCCAGTTTCATGCCCTCCATTTTGCTCCAAAGGAAGTTCCAACATGCAAATAAGCCCAAGGAAATGAAAAAATGAAACGGTGTGTGACAGTTTCTAATTACTGCATAAAAACAACATATGGAAACTTCATTGTCCATTTCATCTCCCAACATGTACCGTCAAGTCAGACTTCCCTTACTTTATCACACCCTTGAGCATTTGGACCTGATTTACTTCAATAAAAAGGTTTAAAAAAAAAACAACACTTTCTGATGAGGTAATAGTATTTAAAAGATTTTTTTTTAATACCTTCATCACTGAGAAGTTTCCATAACCTTGCTCTATTTTCCATTAGAGTTTTCTCATTGTATTCTAGTTAATTCTAGTCCCTAGGGTTGTTCAAAACCTGGATTGAAGTTGTCCATTCTTCAAAAGTTAAATTAACTATCCCTAAGTACCTTTTGGAGAAGGCAATGGCACCCCACTCCAGTACTTTTGCCTAGAAGATCCCATGGACGGAGGAGCCTGGGAGGCTGCAGTCCATGGGATCGCTAGAGTCGGACACGACTGAGCGACTTCACTTTCACTTTTCACTTTCATGCATTGGAGAAGGAAATGGCAACCCACTCCAGTGTTCTTGCCTGGAGAATCCCAGGGACGGGGAAGCCTGGTGGGCTGCCGTCTATGGGGTCGCACAGAGTCAGACACGACTGAAGTGACTTAGCAGTAGCAGCAAGTAGCTTTTATCAATGCTTGAATGGGTCCCTCATCACTTATTAGAGGAGACAGAACAGATTCAGCACTTTTAGTCTGCTTGAAATGTTCTAAAGGCATTTGAACAAGAGGTCAAAAAAGAAACATCAAGCAATGCTTGATGAACTAAAAGCAACAGTAAAGGCAAATAGAAAAGCAAAAATTAATAAAAGCAATGTGTTGAGGTAAAAAGATTGGACTGAGGTTCAAGAGACCTGGAGTCTGTCTCCCTTCTTGCCATTACTATACCTGTGTGATCCTGAGCAAATTCTTCACTCCCCCCATCCTCCGCTTTAAAATAGGATTTAAGCTATTTTCTAAGATTCCTTTCCTCTTGGCTGCATTCCTGCATTCTCACAGTATACAGACCTAATTAAATACTATATATTTTCTGTATGGGACAATATACTGTTCACCAAAGGTTGCTTGCATTTAAATGCTAACCTTAGGGTAAAGTTTAAAACTTGAGGCAAGTCCTGGGAAGCAAGGCATACATCAAGTGCCCATTTGCTGAAAGCAAAATCGTCCAGTTTCTCCTCTCATCCCTCCTGGCCACAGAAGCAGAGTCAGTTAATGAATCAGAAAAAAGCTGGTTACCAGATGTCCTGGCTTATTAACACACACATCGCATTCTGTAATGGCATTCATGGAGCAAGCTGTGCGGAACTGAGAGATGGCAAAGGAAAAGTCCACCTCTCAGATGAGCTTCAAAATGTGGGTGTGCTTTGGTAAATTTTAGCAATGGTGGTTGCACAAGTTCATTTAAGCCCTTGTCAGGCATTCTTTCAGGTGGAAACTTGCCTGGATTACAAAGAACCCTTTCTCCAAGGTCACAGGGTATCAAGCTCCTCTCAGGGCCTTCCTCTTTTCACTGCTGCTGCTGCTGCTGCTAAGTTGCTTCAGTCGTGTCCGACTCTGTGCGACCCCGGAGACGGCAGCTCACCAGGCTCTCCCATCCCTGGGATTCTCCAGGCAAGAACATTGGAGTGGATTGCCATTTCCTTCTCCAATGCATGACAGTGAAAAGTGAAAGTGAAGTCGCTCAGTCGTGTCCTACTCTTAGCGACCCCATGGACTGCAGCCTCCCAGGCTCCTCCGTCCATGGGATTTTCCAGGCAAGAGTACTGGAGTGGGGTGCCATTTCATTCTCCCCTCTTTTCGCTAATCTTTGCAGAATTGCTGACATGAACTCTTACATGCAGAAAGAAAGACAACAATAATAAACTTAGCAGCAATGTAAAGGAAAAGCCAATTCTGTTTGGTTTTCACCACAGCTAATTTTAAAGCCACCCATTGTTCAGCTCTGCAGTCTAATTTTATGTTAATATCCTGAAAGTTGTCAAATCTTGGCAAAACCTATGCATAAATTACACAGAAAGTAGCTCACAGGAGGGGGAAAAGTAATGACTGTCATGGTTAGCCAAACCCATTAATAGTCTGACAAGCAATAACCCAGGAGCTCTGGTCAACTGCTGCAGACATCTGTGAAACTTTTGCAATTAATATCATTTTTTCCCTTATTTTTTTTGTTGTTGGAAGAGGTATCAGCTGCCAAATAGCATGCAACTAACTGATCATTATCAGCTCTGCTGGTAAAGATTGGGTTTATCATCTCTCTTGGTTGACCACTGCTCTGCTTTCAGAAAAAAGCTACTTTTTTTTTTTAAAGTAATGACACGTTTCTCAGCACTGAGATTGATAGTATCTAGAAGATGGATATCAGTGGTGTGTGGCTACTCAAAAATTAAAGAAATAATTTGCTTTGTGACAACTTAGAAGGGTGAGATGGGGAGAGAGGTGCGAGGAAGGTTCAAGTGGGTGGGGACATATGTATAGTTATGGCTGATTCATATTGATGTATGGCAGAAACCATCACGATATTGTAAAGTAATTATCTTCCAATTAAAAAAAATTTTTAACAGAAAAAATTAAAGAAATAAGATGCTTCAATATCTAATTCACTACTGATTTTTCTCCCAGTGAGACTGGGAAGAAATACAGATGGAAAGACTTAAAATCTCTCTTCAAAGCTTCACCGTCAGTCCTAGACTTGTTGGCAGATCATTTCACTGTGTTCCCTCCTGCCTTTCTCCAGGCCATTCAAGCATACTTTTTTTGTGGGTAAGGACTTCAGGGGGAAAATAAATATACCCACCTGCTTGGTTAGTGTCTGTACCCTGCTGGTGGTAAAAATTTTTTGAATATCACTTCATATATATATCAGATCAGATCAGATCAGATTAGTCGCTCAGTTGTGTCCGACTCTTTGCAATCCCATGAGTCGCAGCATGCCAGGCCTCCCTGTCCATCACCAACTCCTGGAGTTCACTCAGACTCACGTCCATCGAGTCAGTGATGCCATCCAGCCATCTCATCCTCTGTTGTCCCCTTCTCCTGTACAGAGAGAGAGAGAGAGAGAGAGAGAAATGTATATGTGTATTATACAGACAGGCTACCCTGGGGGCTCAGTGGTAAAGAATTCACTTGCCATGCAGAAGACATGAGTTTGATCCCTGGGTCAGGCCTGGAGAAGGAAATGGCAACCCATTCCAGTATTCGTGCTTGAAAAATCCCATGGACAGAGGAGGCTGGTGGGTTACAGTTCACAGGGTTGCAAAAAGAGCCGGACACAACTTAGTGACTAAACAAAACAAACACAAAAATATACAGGCATACATCATTTATTGCTCATTTTCTAAGGAATAGTGCTAGGAGAATTATTAATAGCTGAGTTTCCTGGTATGCCTGTAAAGGCTACGCAATCTCTCCCCACAGCTGCTTAGCTGAGGCATCCAGAGTAGTACCCGGCACAGAGTGGATTCTCAAAAATGTTTGTTGAATGAATGGATAGATGAATGTTAGTAGGGTATGATCCCATTTAAAACCTTGCTATCAGACAGAGGAGTGTAGTGGGACTACACAGTCCCTGGTGTCACAAAGAGTTGGGCATGACTTGGCGACTAAACAACAATGGTAGCTTCATTTGTTGATTTCATGTAGAACTTCCTTGCTGCTAAAATTCATTGCCCATGTATAAGGGTTTTCTCAGAGAACACTGACAGACAACTTATTCTTCTTAAAGCTGACAGCAGTCTGAAATGCCTGCCTTACAGAATCATTTGGTAAACAAACTTTTCAAGCTCTTGCTTTGCACCAGGTCCTATGCTTGGAAATAGGAATCAGAAGATGAATAAAACTCCGTTTTTGCTGTCACAGAGCTCTCAGAATATCTATAGGCAGCCATGCAGAAAGGCGATTCCAACAAAACATGGCACACACTATAACACAGATTTCAACAGACTTCAAGAAGGAGCGCACTCTACCTGATGTTGCAGAAAAAGGTGCCATGGTAAAGAGACACTTGGGCTGAATTGCAGTGAAAAATGGACTGGCAGAGAGAATGAGGAAGGGATTTCAAGGCACAAGGAATGCATGTGTGAAGATACAGAATAGTTAAAGGCATAGAATTTTAGAGAACAGTGAGATGGTCCAGTGCCTAGAAGTACAGGGCATGGGACAATGCCTGCATGTGGCAGGAAATGAGGCTGAAAAGAGGAACAGAGATAGGACAAGAAGTTGCCTTGGTGCCTTCCAAGTGATTGTGGAGGTCACCCTCCATGCAACTGGGATAAGTGGAAGCCTTCCACCAGAGAAACAACTCTGTAGGAATAGCCTATGATGGCTAATAGGAAAGGGGGAGGGGTGGATGGGGAAGAAGAAAAGGACTGCTGGGTCATGGCAGAAGGTCATTTCAGGATATACTCCAGATGTATGCCCAGGAGTGGGGTTGCTGAATCATGCATAATTCAAAAGGACACATGCTCCCCAAAGTTCATGGCAGCACTGTTTACCATAACCAGGACACAGAAGCAAACTGAATGCCTATCAACGGAGGAGTGGATAAAGATGTGGTGCATATATACAGTGGAATATTACCCCACCACAAAAAAGAATGAAATAATGCCATTTGCAGAGATATGGATGGACATGGAGATTGTTACACTGAGGTAAGTCAGACAGAGAACGACAAATATCATATGGTATCACTTATACGTGGAATCTAAAGAAATGGTACAAATGAACCTATTTACAAAATAGAAGTTGAGTCACAGACATAGAAAACAAATATGGAAAGGGTAGGGGGAAGAATACATTGGGAGATTGGAATTGACATATACACGCTACTGTAAATAGAATAGATAACTAATGAGAACCTACTGAATAGCTCAGGGAACTCTATTCAATATCTTATAATGGCCTATATGAGAGCAGAATCTAAAAATGAGTAGATATATGTACAACTGACTCACTTTGCTATAGAGGAGAAACTAACACAACATCGTAAATCAACTATACTTCAATAAAAAAAAATTAAAGTCATTGCAGGAGCCTTATGGAGACAATCCAAAAGGAGAAGAAGCAACAGATTTTAAGACATCTCTGCAGCAGAACTGTCAAGGCTGGGTGATGGATTGCAGGTGAGATAAAATAGCGATGATAGAGGATGACTCCTAGCTTTGCATAAATAGTAAAGACTTTAATTAAGACAGGGACACAGGGACACAGAAAACAGCTGGCTGGGGTAGGTGTAGGAATGATGCGATTGCAAGGGGAAAACAACATGTAATAATAGAGACCAGTCTTTAGGAAATAATGAGTAGCTCCACAGCAAACCATTTCCAGCTACCACTGATAAAGTCAATGAATCAAAAGAGAACACATCTAAATCTTTGATGCTTATCAAAGGCAAACACAATTGAAAAAGACCTTCATTTTAAGGAACAATCAGGATGAAAAATAACTAAAACACACAAATAATAAATTAGTCCTTTGAACTTAAAGAAAAAGAGCTCATTAACAGGAAGTTATTTATATGTTATGAGTTCTGAGGTTTCTGAACTGATGACTGGACAGAATGCTCCACATGACCTATTTCTTCCTTTCCTAAATATTATAGTAACATTTATCAAATGAAAATGATAATCATAAAATACAAAACCCCCCAAAGAGTCATAGTCTTCAGTTTAGCGACACATGCGGATTTCTCTCCAGCCTTGTCAGAGCAGAACATATTCCGGACAAATCAAGAAAGAAGGAAGTCCTGGAGCAATCACAGAAATGAATGCCAATTGTCTGAAAAACAAGTTTGCTGTCATCTTGGGACACTTCATTTTCAGAAACAATGACCCATTTGGCAGCTTCACACATGTTCCCATCTCTGAAAGCTTTCCAACATTCCAGGTCCTACTTTATTTAGGTTTGGGAATTTCTTCAGTATAAATCTTTGGTGAAGCAAGTGCAGAATCTTAATTCCATCTAGTATTACTCATTCCATTCACACCTTTTTTCCCCTCATTGTGTTACTGATCCTTGTTTCACTGTTGCAGAGATCTTGTCTGGGCACCGGATATCAAATGACAGCAGTGTGGAATGTCTAAGTCGCTGCTGAACTTGGACAGCTGTCTTAGATGATCTCTTAACTAGTGCTGCTCCTCTGACTTCTGAAAGCAGCCTTTGTTACAGGAAGGGTTTGGCTTTGCTCATTAGAAAAAGTTTCATTTTGGATCAGTCAAAATCTGAAAGGCCCTTAGTTAGCATTATTCAAAATAACAAGTGCTATGTTTTTGGTTTCCATTGAATTTTGATTGATTACTTAGATTACAAAGGGTAGGGAATTAGGTGTCTCTGAAATCAGGAAATACTCCACCTGTCTCCAAGCATCTGACATCATACCACATTGAATTTTCAGACTTTGAATGGCTCTCTTACAATACAGTGGGGTTTTCCAGAATATATGAACTCTAAGTCAAAAGAAATTTCCTAGAGAATTTCTAACCTATAGACCTAGGTTGAGAGAGATTCTGGGGAGCTAAGTGTCTTCCCTTTTGAAAGGGAGGCCAGACTGTTTGAAGGGAAGGATGTCGGGTCACAGAAGGAAGAGTGGTGATGCAGTCAAAGAACAGCCCTTTGTTGGGGGAGCAGAAAGTGGTGACGCTTTCGGAAGCAAAGAGCTCCTGTCTGTCGTGAAGGCCTCTGACTTCTGAATTCACAATCTCTTTGTCCTTTATGAGCTTCCCTGGTGGCACAGAGGTTAAAGCATCTGCCTGCAACGTGGGAGACCTGGGTTCGATCCCTGGGTCGGGAAGATCCCCTGGAGAAAGAAATGGCAACCCACTCTAGTATTCTTGCCTGGAGAATACCATGGACGGAGGAGCTTGGTGGGCTACAGTCCATGGGTCACAAAGAGTCAGGCACAACTGAGCGACTTCATTTTCACTTTCGTCCTTTATGAGGTTTTCTTCAATGTCAACTGCTCTTTTGTTCATGTTTGCCTCTTAACCTGACTTCCATCGTAAGGTCACAATTTTTCCCCTCCCCATCTTTTGGATCTTCAGATACAAATAGTCAAAACAATGCCTTCAAGTTCTTTGTAGAAAGAGGCCATTTTGGTTTTTTTATTGCTTTCAGACTCACAGCTTGAGTTCTAATTGTGTTGCTATGAAATGAATGCAATGTTTTCACACATTATTATAATCAGAAGTAGCTGAGAATATGCACATTGTTCCTCATCTCATAAACTACTTTCACATCTCATTTATTAATTCATAATTCTTGAATAATTGTTAGCATGATACCACCAGAAGTAACAAATTAAAAAATCTGAATTACCCTTTCTCAGAAGAGCATGTAGATATGTACACAGGACAAATAAAAAGAGTAAAATGTTAAAAGTCCTTTCTTATAATTAAATTAAAAAATCTACTGCTTGCTCCTGGTCCCAAATATCCTTGAGAAAAAAGGTAGAAATAAAATCTGTTTTCAGATTATATATTTAAATGAAAATGAAGCAAACATTTTGCTTATGTTTATTTAATAAGAATTGAGCTAAATTTTTAACACATAAATATTTAGGAAAAAAATGATTGTTGATGGTATTTTGTAATTCCATCAGTTAATGTATATTCTTAACTTTGTGGATACTTTTAATATGCTGACAACCTAAACTGTGTGAATAAACATATTCTTTTTAAACATTATTGCTTTTCAGATAAAAAATACATGGAATGTACTACATTCAAGTGACTATCACTTTTTCCTCCATAGGATGAATAGGCTAATTTATAACTCACTAAGGGTCAACAAGGCCAAATGCTCCGTACAATAGAGAGGAAAAAAACCCACCATGACATAGCTGAAGAGTACAAAGGGGTCATTGATTTATAAAGTGCCCAATCCTCTGGTTCCCTGCTTTATATTGTGGTCATTCCTCTATAACCCTTTTATTCCTAGATCACTTAAGTCAGTAAAAGTGGTGGCAAGTAAAGAAAGCCTCAGATCACATTTGGGCCGAGGATCAGCTCTTGATTAGTTCAAGGTTGTACATCTGTGCTTAGACAGAACTTCTGATCCCTCCCACTGACCCTGAAGCAGGACTGAAGACCGTGAGATACCATCCGATATCCATTCTCTCCTTCCAGGGACACATTTTCACTTGGAATAGGAATGCAAGCTTCCTCCCTTGCAGTTAGGTGGCCAAATGATCAGGTTCTGATCCATGAGATAAAACAGATCTCTGGGTAGATTACTTTAAGGGAACTTACTTAGCAGGCATGTTTAACTTTTGTATTTTCTTCCTGATATTTGGACTGCAGATGTGAGGAAAGGAGTTCTGGTTCCCATCTGGAATTATGAGGTAAACTTGAGGATGGAACGGGAGTCAAAAAATGAAAGGATTGTGGATTCCTGATGACTGTGTTGCACTTATACCAGGCTGGGCTGCTTAACTCCAGACTTCTATATGAGAGAGAAGTCAACTCTTATCTTTTCAAAGGAACTATTGTTATGGGTTCTCTATTAAATGGATCCAGTCCAAGGTGATAAGAGAAAAAGCATTACTTCAGTTCTGCTATTACTGGGAAAGACTGTATGACCTTCAGTTTCTCATTATACACGGGATTACATATGACGGGACATAATGATAATAATGATATTATCACTGTTTAATAAAATCTTTACTCCAGTCACTGTTCAAAGTTCTTTTTTATGACTTTTATAAATATACATACTTTTATAGGCCTTTAGCTTAATTTTATACATATGTATATAAATATATAGAGTGTAGGTCTAAGATGTATATATATAGGAAGGGTAGGTGCTATTATTATCTCAGCTTCATGAATAAGGAAACTTTTAAAGGGCAGAGCTGGGAACTGAGCCCTGCACCACAAAGTCTATGGTCTTAATCACGAAGTTATACTGTCTCCCAATGAAGGAACTAGCCATCTCCTGAGCATTTTTCTCTTCTGAAAATACTATATTTCCATCTTTTATTCCTCCACCATAGATATTCCTTTGCTATGAAGTAGAAACTCCGCATCCTAGAATACGTATGTATTGACTCTTAGTCCTGTCTTAACAGATTTAGTCACAGAGCCCTAGGAAACTAACACCTTAGCAAAATAGACCCCTCCCCCAGTCATAGCTGAGGGTAAGGGGGGGAAAGGCTGAGTGGGCAATGCTCAGTAACACACTGACTCAGAAGAGTAAATCTCTTCTGAACTAGACTTTTAACTGTAAAGTGTAAGAGGGCGTGCTCTGATTCTTTTCTTTAAAATAAGAACATAATTAATGCCATCTGCAACAATAGTTTCTCTTCTACTGTTGTTTTCACTTCAGTTCAGTCACTCAGTTGTGTCCAACTCTTTGTGACCCCATGGGCTGTAGCATGCCAGGCTTCTCTGTCCATCACCAACTCCCAGAGTTTACTCGAACTCATCTCCATTGAGTCAGTGATGCCATCCAACCATCTCATCCTCTGTCGTCCCCTTTTCCTCCTGCCTTCAATCTTTCCAGGCATCAGGGTCTTTTCAAATGAGTCAGTTCTTCCCATCAGGTGGGCAAAGTATTGGAGTTTCAGCTTCAGCATCAGTCCTTCCAATGATATTCAGGACTGATTTCCTTTAGGATGGACTGGTTGGATCTCCTTACAGTCCAAGGGATTCTCAAGATTCTCCTCCAACTCCACAGTTCAAAAGCATCAATTCTTCGGTGCTCAGCTTTCTTTATAGTCCAACTCTCACATCCATATGTGACTACTGGAAAAACCATAGCCTTGACTAGATGGACCTTTGTTCTCTGCTTTTTAATATGCTGTCTAGGTTGGTCATAACTTTTCTTCCAAGGAGCAAGTGTCTTTTAATTTCGTGGCTGCAGTCACCATCTGCAGTGATTTTGGAGCCACCCAAAATAAAGTCTGACACTGTGTCCACTGTTTCCCCATCTATTTGCCATGAAGTGATGGGACTAGGAAAGTTATGACCAACCTAGATAGCATATTCAAAAGCAGAGACATTACTTTGTCAACAAAGGTTCGTCTAGTCAAGGCTATGGTTTTTCCAGTGGTCATGTATGGATGTGAGAGTTGGACTGTGAAGAAGGCTGAGCCCTGAAGAATTGATGCTTTTGAACTGTGGTGTTGGAGAAGACTCTTGAGAGTCCCTTGGACTGCAAGGAGATCCAACCAGTCCATTCTGAAGGAGATCAGCCCTGGGATTTCTTTGGAAGGAATGATGCTAAAGCTGAAACTCCAGTACTTTGGCCACCTCATGTGAAGAGTTGACTCATTGGAAAAGACTCTGATGCTGGGAGGGATTGGGGGCAGGAGGAGAAGGGGACGACAGAGAATGAGATGGCTGGATGGCATCACTGACTTGATGGACGTGAGTCTCAGTGAACTCCGGGAGTTGGTGATGGGCAGGGAGGCCTGGTGTGCTGCGATTCATGGGGTCGCAAAGAGTCGGACACGACTGAGCGACTGATCTGATCTGATCTTATGGGACTAGATGCCATGATCTTCGTTTTCTGAATGTTGAGCTTTAGGCCAACTTTTTCACTCTCCTCTTTCACTTTCATCAAGAGGATTTTTAGTTCCTCTTCACTTTCTGCCATAAGGGTGGTGTCATCTGCATATCTGAGGTTATTTGATATTTCTCCCAGCAATCTTGATTCCAGCTTGTGCTTCATCCAGTTCAGCATTTCTCATAATGTACTCTGCATATAAATTATATAAGCAGGGTGACAATATACAGCCTCGACATACTCCTTTCCTGATTTGGAACCAGTCTGTTGTTCCATGTCCAGTTCTGAGTGTTGCTTCCTGACCTGCATACAGATTTCCTAAGAGGCAGGTCAGGTGGTCTGGTATTCCCATCTCTTTAAGAATCTTCCCATTTGTTGTGATCACACAGTCAAAGGCTTTGGCATGCTGTTGTTTTACTTTTTGTTATTGTTGCTGCTATTTCTTTGGCATGGAACACCATCAGAATATACACAGAATAACAGACCACCAAAACTGGATCAGTCCTCTTTATCAGTCAGAATATTGTAGGTTAGATACAGAAAAAAAAAAAAAAAAAAGAAGAAAAAGGTAATGATCTGCAAATCTCAGAAGCCCCAGCTAGGGATAAGAACTGCTGATGAAAATAATCAGACATTACATGTTAGTCAATGTTGCTTTTTAAATCAATTTGTATCAGTAACAGTCAAGTCTAAAGTCCTTTGGCCTCATATGCAGATAAAGTTAAACCAGAGAAAATGCTCATATTCCATGAAGCTCTCAAATATCAACTTAAAAATGTCTGCTGACAGAAGCCTGGTTTAAATCCAAGAGACTAACCATTTCTGGCAACTGGATTTCAAAAGGGAGAGGACATAAGAAGGAAGTCCTTCAGAGTAGATTATGGCTGAAATCCTTGCCCAGGAAAAGGAAGGTCACTGCCTCATTGTTTTTTGGCATGTGGAGAGCACAGCATCAACAACATCTCGAGTATGCAGAGAATGCTTTATGAGGATCTGAGACACATAAATAGAGAAAAAAGAATGTCAAAGCCTGACTAAAGCTTGAATGGCAAAATTAGACAAACACATGAGTTGTGACCTGCTTCCTTCCACCTTCTTCATATACTATAATATAAACAGAATGAGAATGGTATTTGCCTTGATCACACTTTTTGATCAGCAATGTTTTCCTTTTTCTGTCTCAATAATTCTTTTTATGATATCTTATCACAATGCCTAGTATCCAAATATTTCAAAATATCCAGGTACCTGATGAAAGTGTGCATTCATCACACTAGGATGAATAATCTAGGATATGTAATATAACTTCTTCCCGGATCAAATATAAACAAACATAATTGCTACTTTAATGAATACACCTGCAATGCAGGAGACCTGGGTTCAAGCCCTGGGTTGGGAAGATCCCCTGGAGGAGGGCATGGCAACCCATTCCATTATTCTTGCCTGGAGAATCCCCATGGACAGAGGATCCTGACAGGCTACAGTCCATGAGGTTGCAAAGAATCAGACATGGCTAAAACTAAACACACATAATTTTTAAAAATTATTTTTGTTCCTTTTATACTTTTAAATATGGAGCATTTCAGAGACAGCTAGAGGTCATTTTTAGCTAGTTAGTTGTTGTGGGCCTAGAAAATCCCATGGATGGAGAAGCCTGGTAGGCTGCAGTCCATGGGGTCGTTGAGGGTCAGACACGACTGAGCGACTTCACTTTCACTTTTCACTTTCATGCATTGGAGAAGGAAATGGCAACGCACTCCAGTGTTCTTGCCTGGAGAATCCCAGGGACAGGGGAGCCTGGTGGGCTGCCATCTATGGGGTCGCACAGAGTCGGACACGACTGAAGTGACTTAGCAGCTTAGCAGCAGTTGTTTTGGGCAGGTATAATGGCCCTGATGTTTAAAGTCTTGTTGCTGATATATCTGTTTTCACTATTAGGATCATTCCCATCTGGCCAAGTTACTCATTCCTACCTTTGAGATGCCATAATACTGGCATGCTTGTCTGTTCCTTTTGAAGATGTGGGACTGGAGCCAGCTTGGGACAATGGTATGAAAGTGGAAGGAGTAGACAGAGTTAAATTCTCTGCATCTCTGTAAATCTCTCAAAGGTTTTCAACCTTTGTACCAGTTACTAGGGGTTAACATGATTTTTAGAAACTACCACTGATAGCATAGAACTTTTACCTGTAATCCTTTGTTTACACTTCAATTGTTCAAAGTTTATTATCCTAGGATTGTCTTCTTATGTCCTGTTAGAAGTTCTGATTATTTCTGACCCAGCTCAGTTCAGTCGCTCAGTCATTTCCAACTCTTTGTGACCCCAAGGACTGCAGCACACCAGGCTTCCTTGTCTATCACCAACTCCCAGAGTTTACTCAAACTCATCTCCATTGAGTCAGTGATGCCATCCAACCATCTCATCCTCTGTCATCCCCTTTTCCTCCTGCCTTCAATCTTTCCCAGCATCAGGGTCTTTTCCAATGAGTTAGTTCCTCGCACCAGAGGGCCAAAGTATTGGAGTTTCAGCTTCAGCATCAGTCCTTCCAATGAATATTCAGGACTGATCTCCGTTAGGATGGACTGGTTGGATCTCCTGCAGTCCAAGGGACTCTCAAGAGTCTTCTCCAACACTACAGTTCAAAAGCAGCAATTCTTTGGTGCTCAGCTTTCTTTATAGTCCAATTCTCACATTCATACATGACTACTGGAAAAACCATAGCCTTGACTAGATGGACCTTTGTTGGCAACGTAACATCTCTGCTTTTTAATATGCTATCTAGGTTGGTCATAACTTTCCTTCCAAGGAGTAAGTGTCTTTTAATTTCGTGGCTGCAGTTACCATCGGCAGTGATTTTGGAGCCCAGAAAAATAAAGTCTGACACTGTTTCCCCATCTATTTCCCATGAAGTGATGGGACCAGATGCTGTGATCTTAGTTTTCTGAATGTTGAGTCTTAAGCCAACTGTTTCACTCTCCTCTTTCACTTTCTTCAAGAGGTTTTTTAGTTCTTCTTTGCTTTCTGCCATAAGGGTGGTCTTATCTGCATATCTGAGGTTATTGATATTTCTCCCAGCAATCTTGATTACAGCTTGTGCTTCATCCAGTTCAGCATTTCTTATGATGTACTCTGCATATAAGTTAAATGAGCAGGGTGACAATATACAGCCTTGATGTAGTCCTTTCCCAATTTGGAACCAGTCTGTTTTTCCATGTTCAGTTCTAACTATTGCTTCCTGATCTGCATACAGATTTCTCAGGTATTACCTGAGAAATTTCTCAGGTAATATTTCTCTGGTATTACCATCTCTTTCAGAATTTTCCACAGCTTGTTGTGATCCACACAGTCAAAGGCTTTGGCATAGTCAATAAAGCAGAAGTAGATGTTTTTCTGGAACTCTCTTGCTTTTTTGATGATCCAATGTATGTTGGCAATTTGATCTCTGGTTCCCCTGCCTTTTCTAAATCCAGCTTGAACATCTAGAAGTTCACAGTGCATGTATTGTTGAAGCCTGGCTTGGAGAATTTTGAGCATTACTTTGTTAGTGTGTGAGATGAGTGCAATTGTGCGGTAGTTTGAGCATTCTTTGGCATTGCCTTTCTTCGGGATTGGAATGAAAACTGACCTTTTCCAGTCCCGTGGTCACTGCTGTTTTCCAAATGCTGGCATACTGAGTGCAGCACTTTCACAGCATCATCTTCTAGGATTTGAAATAGCTCAACTGGAATTCTTTCACCTCCACTAGCTTTGTTCGTGGTGATGCTTCCTAAGGCCCACTTGACTTTGCCTTCTGGGATATCTGGCTCTAGGTGAGTGATCACACCATTGTGATTATCTGGCCCAAGAGAAAACTTATTTGGGGGTAGGAAGGTGGTGGGAATGGTTAACAGTATCCTTTTGTGATTTTATATGGTTTCAGTAAGAGTTCTTCAGTAATGACAGTAAAAAGGGAATTTTATGGAAGGATGGAGAGAGCTCATGGATTTGAGAGGTAACTAGTGAATCAGGTTTGAAACAGCCAGGTCCCTAGTCCCTTTACCCAGAAGGAAATGAACCTTTACCATTTCTTCTGTGCGTGCAAAACTCTGACCAAAATTCACAGTCCTAGGAGAGAGATTTTTACTGATCAAACTCAGTTTAAAGCCTAATGGAATCGGGTGAAAGGAATTGAAGAGAAGGACCTAGCTGTACCAACCACTAGAACTGCACACAGAGGAGAAAACACAGTTCCCCAGATGAAAGAATGATAAGAGCAGAGAATGAAGGCTGGCTGGCTAAGAAGCAATAAATGTCCGCCTCCCTATTTTTGGTTTTGTGGGACAGAAGACAAGACTTGCTGACTGTCAGCAGGAACACACCACTAAAGAAAAGAAAAAGTATTAATAAAAACTGTAGCTGAAGAACATGGGTATCCTCGTGCTAAAACAAAAGAAAAAAAAACTAGTAAAAACAGACCAACCTCTGCCTCTGTGATGGAATAAGGCTGTTAAATGTCAGAAACGTGAATATTTCCCTATTTCTTTCCACTATGGTAAAAACAGATTTTTACCATGAGATTCTGGAACTTGGCAGGGAGTGCCAGATGGTTCTTTTTTTTTTTTTTTTGCTTACAACTTTTACACATCTATTTTATAAACATACACATTTTTAATGTATGCTATCAACAAATGGCTTTGAACCACTAGACAGAGAAACTGTCTAGTGGATGAGTTATATGAATTGTTAAATAGTGAATCACACTAACTGCAGCCCATTATTTATTATTATCAATCAGCAGGAATCAATATGAATAAACAGTTATGTTAATAATTTAATGAATATACAATTAGCTATATATTAATGATTAATAGTCCTGTTTTCATCAACTAAAATATGAATATGATTTTATCCCCTTTGTTTTACCACTTTTCTCCAAGTTATAAAAATAGTATTTTTATGTTCAATAATATGAGAAAAATGTGACAAGTGAAAAATGGTTCTAAAGGTGCTATTCGTCTGCTTGTCCAGTTCAGCCACTGCCATTTCATCCATTGTTATTAGTACTTATTTATCTCTATCTCCAAGGCATGATGATGTAGTTTGGAAGATTGACTAGATTTCAGTTAAGGAGAAGACAGACAAGACTGGGTTTGGAAGACCCTCTGAGTTGCAGAAAGTTGGCACAGTTAAAAGGCATGGAGTAATTCCCAAAGTAATTTCAATTACTTTGAAATCAAGGAGTTCTTGATATCAAACTGACATGTGACCAAAGAAAGTAAAAGCACATGGAATCATCAGGGAAAAGGTATCATAAAATCATAAAATTTTACACTCATCACAGAATTTGGAATGCCAAATACTTCACTTATAAACTCACCTGATCTCACTCTATACTCAAGATATATATCACCCATCACTCAAGACACTCTGTTACTGATCAGCAGCAGTTACAAACTGCTTTGTCTCTTCCAAACCCATCTACTATAACTCTGCTCTCATTATCTTGCTAAAATTTCAAGCTGGATCCCTAAGGCTCCTAACAGTCTTGATCCAAAAACATTCATTCCCCAAACCGCACCCTCTATATCAAGTCACAGCAATCTTCTTACCATTTTCTCAGACACATTTCCATCTTTCACTATTTCATGACTTTATATACGCAGTTTTGTTTTTCTCAAACATGCTGACCTTCTAACACACTGATGAACTTCTCATCCTTCAAAACATTTCAGCCCTTTTTCATCTTTGACAGCTTTTTGAATTCCACCAAACTGAGTTATTCTTATCTTCTGTATTCCTATAGCACTTTGCATTTCTCTCTCCTGTAAAATAAATATCGTTTTGTTTTTTAGTGTTTATATGTCTAGGTCCCTCAGGCCTCATGTCACCTAAAGGTAGACCTCCATCTTATTCTTCTTTGGATCTATCCTAAACTTAAGAAAAGTTTGGCCCATTGTCTATGCTCAACAAATAATTATTGACTGGCTAAATGAATGTCAACTGAATTTCTGGTATCCTGACATAATCCCTGAGAAAGGGGGGGTCTTTAACGTGTGTTATATTTTCCTTGCTACTAAAAGGTGTGTCTTTTGAGATGTGTGCATATAGTGTATGATCTACCTTCACTTGAAACACTAAAATGAAATTTATAGTTTTCCATGTTTCATCTTGCTTTAGCTTAATTTGTATACTGGTCTTTATAAGTGTAAATTAAAGTCTAATGCTATTTAGGGAAGCTGAGATAATCAAAACCCCTGTGCTTTAAAAAGAATATCCATATTATTTGAATTCTATACTATTCTGTTTATATTAACAACATTTTTCTGGATATATTTTTGAATCTCATTGACTAAATGTCCATTTTCAACACCATCTCATCATATACTATTCACAGGAGTGTTTTGTTTAAAAATGCACAAAGGTATCTTATTAAATAATGTCACAAACATGAAGTTCATTATTATGCAAATGCCATCCTTGGAACAGATTTGTTAATTGAAACTCATTTGCATAATTAATGAACTCCCAAATGAATTATGCCTTTGCAGATTTGTGCAGCATTGTTTTAAAATAAATTATAAAATACATGTCAAAGGAAGAGTGCTTTCTGGGTTCCCATAGCATTGTTTGAAAATTAATTACCAAATGCTTGTCAAATTAAAATGAGTTTGTAGTTTTTACAATGTTATTTTAAAATTAATCACAAAATAAAATGTCACTGCATTAAAGTAAACAACTTGTTATTTTCTCCAAAAAGAACCACAGAAAATAGCGTTTTAACGTCAATTATATTGTTTAGTATAGTGATTCTAGTGTTTTATTCATTTCATCTTTACACTGTGACTTAAAATTGGTAGTTGTTAGCATGTTAATGTTTTGATAAATTGAGATTTAATTTAATTTTATTAGGTAGCTTATTTTATACAGTTGATGATTAATGCATTGCATACGAACCAAGTATGGGTTTGTTCATGATAAGCTGGAGTTTAAAGAACATTCAAGGTCACTTAAGTCTGTTTTATGAATGGTATTTTTAAGGTTCATTTTATTGGAATTTGACAGCTGTCAGTAAGAATGATTAAAAGCATTTAGCATGGATGTTCTTCTACCTATTCAACAAATATGGTGGTATGATGCCTTTCCTTGGTGCAGTAAAGGCTTTGGACCTCCCCACTACCTTCTTCACTCTATAGGAATTCTCTATTTTTATACAAAAACTATAGCTACTGCCAATCCTGGACTCCCCAGTCCACAGGGAACCTCCATCTACCATGAATTTAAGTGGGAAACACCAGTATATCTAAACAATGATTTGGCCAAAATGACTTTTGAAACAATATATTTGGTAAAGAGTCCCCAGGAATTAAGGTTGCCAATCAAATACCTTTTTAAAAACATTAAAATATAACAATAATAATCCTTTCCTAGATCTATGACAATATGTAACAGTGAAACACTCACTCAACAAATTTGTTTTAATAACAGTATCTCCTCTTTGCTTGTCTCCTGATCCTCCAAACTAAACCTGCTGCTATGGTTTATATTCTTATTTTGTCAGTTCTTGACCATGGAATATAATTCCATGGCGAAAGTGCTTTGATGATCGCAACCATGCAAACCAGTCCATCCTAAAGGAAATCAACAATGAATATTCATTGGAAGGACTGATGCTGAAGTTCTAACACTTTGGCCACCTGATGCAAAGAGCTGATTCATTGGAAAAGACCCTGATGCTGGGAAAGATGGAGGGTAGGTGGAAAAGGGGACGACAGAGGATGAGATGTTTGGGTAGCATCACTGACACAATGGACCTGAGTTTCAGCAAACTCAGGGAGATAGTGAAGGACAGGGCAGCCTGGTGTGCTGCAGTTCATGGGGTCTCAGGGAGTGGGACATGATTTAGTGACCAAACAACAAGAAGACAATTAATTCTTAAGCAAACAGATAAAACATTTTACTTCTATTTTTTATTGTATGAACAGCTGCCTATCTAAACCCCATGAACTATTCGATGTCACCCTTTCTATAAAGCAGTAAACATAACAACCCTTTCTAAGAGGCAATATTCCTTCTACTTCATACCCGGTGTGTGAATAAGAACTCAAGTGGCTCATGCAGATACATGAATTTGACTTCTTGCCATTTCCACTTCAATTCTGACACATATATTGCTCTTAAAACACTTTTTTTTTAACAATCAAGTCAAATATAACCACTACTGTCTAAGATATGATGCTACAATGTACGTATTTCTTTGCTTCAATTCCTCGAAATACTTTAACTTGACATCCTTTTCTGAAATTCTTGATCACTATGCTCATACATACATGACAATAAAACATCCAGTGGAGACAAACTATCTTATTTGGACTAATAATCACATGCTGAAATCATAAGTTAATGTCTACAGAGGCAGGAACTTTCATGAGGATCATAATTTACTTTGAGAGAGCTTCCAATGAACTAAAGCAGACATGCTCTAAGTGGAAGAATTTGATCCATTTGTCTTTTAATGGACTGTAGTTGGCAAAGCAGTTGTAGACATTCCAGTCTTTGGGAAAATGCTCATTTTGATGAGAACAAGAGTAAACAAAGACAATTTTTACTGATTGAATATCAACCTTCTCTGAAGCTTTATAAGATAACTCGTCTACTTGACATAATCTTTTTTTTTTTTAAACACTGGATTCATTTTGTTATATGAATTTCAGAATCATAGGTAAGACGGCTATTCTGTGAATTTGATCAGAATTCAAATTTTCTTTATTAAAACTATGACTTGTCTAAGCTGAGTTTTTATGTTGACTTTTACAGAATGTCTTATATATTGGGCTTGGAGAGGAAAGTGGAGTTTTTTTTTGTTTGTTTTTAAGTTCTCTTAGAGGCTCTTTCAGATTTGTACTGTTTTCTTCAGGAGCCTTTGCCAGGCAGCTTTGTTGTCCAGATCAAGATCAGAAGCATATAACCCCAAAATACATACCCTTTATTTCTAAGAGTTTACCAAAGAGAAATTGACTTAATGCTATTTTGTAAGCTAAAGCTACTCCCGAGGCTGCAACATCTACAATGTTAGTTTCCTATGATTTCTGTTCTACCTATCTAAAATCCATTTCTATTCTGATATTATTTCTAGGCATTATATCTATGTTCTTCCAAATCTGCAAGCTAACAAAATATCTAAACTACAAGTTGGAAATTTCTCCCCAAACAAATGATGGATTATTTTGTATTAGCCCTGGGCATAAATAGAACATTTTCTTCATAAACAGTTTTGAAGAGTAAAATATCTTATTTCTAATCACAGAAACACTATCTCACATTAGACTTTTATAAAATATTGCATATATGTTAGTCATATATATGCAATATATAGAATGTTCAAACTACTGCACAACTACACTCATCTCACATGCTAGCAAAGTAATACACCAAATTCTCCAAGCCAGGCTTCAGTAGTACATGAACCAAGAACTTCCAGATGTTCAAGCTGGATTTAGAAAAGGCAGAGGAACCAGAGATCAAATTGTCAACATCCATTGGATCACAGAAAAAGCAACAGAATTTCAGAAAAACATCTACATCTACTTTATTGACTATACCAAAACCTTTGACTGTGTAGACCACAACAAACTGCAGAAAATTCTTCAAGAGATGGGAATACCAGGTCACCTGACCTGCCTCCTGAGAAGTCTGTTCGTAGGTCAAGAAGCAACAGTTAGAACTGCACTTGGACTGTTTCATGGAAAAATGGACTATTTCCAAATTGGGAAAGGAGTACATCAAGGCTGTATATTGTCACCTGTTTATTTAACTGGTATGCAGAATACATCATGCAAAATGCTGGGCTGGATGAAGAACAAGCTGGAATCAAGAATGCTGGGAGAAATATCAATAAGCTCAGATATGCAAATGATACCACCCTTAAACCCTTATGGCAGAAAGCAAAGAGGAACTAAAGAACCTCTTGATGAAAGTGAAATAGAAGAATGAAAAAGTTGGCTTAAAACTCAATATTCAAAAAATGAACATCATGGCATTCTCTCCCATCACTTCATAGCAAATAGATGAGGAAACAATGAAAACAGTGAGAGACTTTATTTTCTTGGGCTCCCAAATCACTGCAGATGGTGAATGCAGCCACGAAATTAAAAGACGCTTGCTCCTTGGGAAAAAAAGCTATGACCAACCTAGAAGGCAATGGCAACCTGCCGGGGTCCAGCCCCGGTGGATCCAGGGAATTCAAAGCGGGGACAGCATCGGCGAGCATCAGGAAACAACTGCTTAATTAAACGTTAATTAAGGATATAAAGAGTAATAGAATAAGGATAGCTCAGTGAGGAAATTCAGTGGAGAAAAGAGGCTGAAATAATTCAGCCAGAAGGTGAGAGAAAGAATGACATGGGGAGACCAAGTTTCGGTGAACAAGGCCCGCACTTTATTTTCCAAAGTAGTTTTTATACCTTAAGTTATGCATAGAGGATAATGGGGGAAGGGGTAGAGTCATGCAGTAAGCCAGGCTTTCTTCCTGCAAACTTATCATATGCAAAAGTTTAGGTGATTTGCATCATCTTCTGGCCCAGAGGCCTGTTAACATTTTAAGATCCATTCTTCAGAAAACTTATTTTTCTCTAAAGGTGATTAGTCAAGCGCCACCCTCCAAAAGCATTAGATAAAGTTGCATTCCTATAGGGCAAAGTTGTGGTGGGCTATAACAAGAAAAAGAATTAACTCAGGGGTCCAAGGTTGCAAACATTAAAGCTATTACTTACACCAATTATATTAATCAATACACTGCCAGGGACACAGCAGGTGAGAGATATGGAGACTTAGAGGCAAACATTGGCCAAACAAGTGAAAAACCCTTCACCAATACAATTTCTAATCAATCTTTTAACTGCTCAAAGGAATCTGTATTTAGACAGTTTAGAACATCTCATGCCTCTCACAGTTGGGAGGCTCTGAGCAATCAGATGTGGCCGGAAAAACCTATTCAGGCAGCCTAGAGGGCTTCCAAAGGAGTTTGTAGGTTGAAACACTATCACACCCAGGAACTTTATTAACTGGAGCTGTAAGTTAACTCTTTTTTTCAGAGAGAGGTAGCCCCCCCGTAAAGTCAGAGGTGTAGGTGAGAGCACAAAGCAGAAAGTAGGCAGACTCTGGCTTTGGGGGTAGATGCTTGAGAATTTCCAGGGGTACTCCTGAGGCTCGATCCCGCCTTTGCGTATGCCGAGCCTCCTTCCCCATGACCTTTGCCATGGGCGGAGCTCCTGCTCCCGGCAGCAACCCACTCCAGTACTTTTGCCTGGAAAATCCCATGGACTGAGGAGCCTGGTAGGCTCCGCAGTCTATGGGATTGCTAGGAGTTGGACACGACTTCACTTTCACTTTCACTTTTCACTTTCATGCATTGGAGAAGGAAATGGCAACCCACTCCAGTGTTCTTGCCTGGAGGATCCCAGGGATGGGGGAGCCTGATGGGCTGCCATCTATGGGGTCGAATAGAGTCGGACACGACTGAAGCGACTTAGCAGCAACCTAGAGAGCATATTAAAAAGTAGAGACATTACTTTGCTGACAGAGGTCTGTTTAGCCAAAGCTATGGTTTTTCCAGTAGTCATATATGGATGTGAGAGTTGAACTGTAAAGAAAGCTGAACACTGAAGAATTGATGCTTTTGAACTGTGGTGTTCGAGAAGACTCTTGAGTCCCTTGGACTGTAAGGAGATCCAACCAGTCCATCCTAAAGGAAATCAGTCCTGAATATTCATTGGAAGGACTGATGCTGAAGCTGAAACTCCAACACTTTGGCCACATGATGTGAAGAATGGGCTCCTTTGAAAAGACCCTGACACTGGTGAAGATTGAAGGCAGGAGGAGAAGGGGATGACAGAGGATGAAATGGTTGGATGGCATCACTGACTCTATGGACATGAGTTTGAGCAAGCTCCAGGAATTGGGGATGGACAGGGAAGCCTGGTGTGCTGCAGTCCATGGTGTCTCAAAGTCAGACACGACTGAGCGACTGAATTGAACTCAACTGATGTTAATCCCGACATGTCTTCTTTTACTGCACTTTATCATGCTTCATGATATTGTGTTTTTTACAAATTGAAGATCTGAAACAATCCTTTATCAAGAAAATCTACTGGTGCCATTTTTCCAACAGCATTTGCTCACTTCATGTCTCTGTGTCATATTTTGATAACTGTCACAATATTTAAAATATTTTCATTTTATTATATTTATAAGAGTGATCAGTGATTCTGATGTTACTATTGTAATTGGGGGTGGTGGTGGTTGCCATAAACTATGTCCACATAAGACAGCTTAATCAACAAATCTTGTTTGGGTTCTGACTGCTCCACCAATTGACCATTCCTGGTCTCTTCCCTTTTCCTCAGGCCTCCCTATTCCCTCAGACACAGTAATAATGAAATTAGACCAACTAATAAGCACACAACACCTCTAAGTGTTCGTGTGAATGGAAGAGTCAATAGAGGCAGCAAACTTCATTGCTGTCTTAAGAAATGACCACAGACACCCCAACTTTCAGCAACTACCACCCTGCTCAGTTAGCAGCTATCAGCATCAAGACAAGAACCTCCACCAGCAAAGAGATTACAACTCACTCAAGGCCCAGATGACTGTAAGCATTTTTTAACAGTACAATAGTTTTTAAAGGTAATGTACTGATACATTATTATTTTGGCTACAACACTTTTACATACTTAATAGACTACAGTATAGTATAAACATGACTTTCATATGTACCGGGAAACCAAAAGTTCTATGACTCACTTTATTGCAGCATTTGTTTTATTGCAGGTGTCTAGAACTGAACCCAGAATATCTTTGAGGTATGCCTATAACTATAAACTTCTTTTTGATGAAGGAAATTTTCTAAAAACTGCTCAATATTATATGGGTAAAATCATTGAATTTTAATTTTCATTTTTTCAATTAGATGTTTAGGTTTTATAGATTCATAGCCAGAAAGAAAAAGAGGCATGCTATTACTTTGACAGTAACACAGAATTTCATTTTATTTTCTTATTCATCCGAGTACCTATCCATCTTTCTAAACCTTAACCTGTGATTGAATGATTCATAGACTTATTGCATATGCATGCATATAATTGGAGATCTTTCTTCCCTAGAGTTCAAGTTGAACATCACTGTTGATCTATGTCCACCATGGCATTATAGGGCATTTTTTTGCAGCTATTTTTAATTGGACATAAAATATTAATCCATCTGAGTTTCTGTATAGAATGTACCTGGAGGAGGTAGGAACTTAGGAGGCATACAGAGACAGAATTTTAATTCATTTATTTTGAAGAGAAGTCACTTTATCTTGAAGGGCAGAAGGTCTGTCTCTAATAGTCCCCTTTGTGATCTAGAGGAGAGAATTCACAATGACTACAGCTTACAGAGAAACCTGAAATCCCTTTATGGGTTTGACTTTTCTTACTAACCCCAAATGGGTAAAGGGCTTGTTTTCTCCCAGGTTTGAAAAGCAAGAAGCTCAACATGTGACTCTCCTTTGGATCAGAGATTTCTGCTGGTAGAATTACCACTGGGTACTGAGTTTTGGTGAAGAGAATGTAAAGCATTTAAAGAAATTATTGATAGTTGATTCCTTGTTATTCACTTTCAGGTTCCCTAGTGAAAATTGGTCTAATTTTTGGAATTTAAAGAATTTGTCAAGATTCTCTGCTGAAAGAATGAAACTGGAACACTTTCTAACACCATACACAAAAATAAACTCAAAATGGATTAAAGATCTAAACATAAGACCATAAACTATAAAACTCTTAGAGGAGAACATAGGCAAAACACTCTCCGAGATACATTACAGCAGGATCCTCTATGACCCACCTCCCAGAATATTGGAAATAAAAGCAAAAATAAACAAATGGGAAATGGGATCTAATTAAAATGAAAAGCTTCTGCACAACAAAAGAAACTATAAGCAAGGTGAAAAGACAGCCTTCAGAATGGGAGAAAATAATAGCAAATGAAGCAACTGACAAACAACTAATCTCAAAAATATACAAGCAACTCCTGCAGCTCAAGTCCAGAAAAATAAACGACCCAATCAAAAAATGGGCCAAAGAACTAAATAGACATTTCTCCAAAGAAGACATACAGATGGCTAACAAACACATGAAAAGATGCTCAACATCGTTCATTATCAGAGAAATGCAAATCAAAACCACAATGAGGTACCATTTCACGCCAGTCAGAATGGCTGCAATCCAAAAGTCTACAAGCAATAAATGCTGGAGAGGATGTGGAGAAAAGGGAAGCCTCTTACACTGTTGGTGGGAATGCAAACTAGTACAGCCACTATGGAGAACAGTGTGGGCATTCCTTAAAAAACTGGAAATAGAACTGCCATACAACTCAGCAATCCCACTGCTGAGCATACACACCGAAGAACCAGAATTGAAAGAGACACGTGTACCCCAATGTTCATCGCAGTACTGTTTATAATAGCCAGGACATGGAAGCAACCTAGATGTCCATCAGCAGATGAATGGATAAGAAAGCTGTGGTACATATACACAATGGAGTATTACTCAGCCATTAAAAAGAATACATTTGAATCAGTTCTAATGAGGTGGATAAAACTGGAGCTTATTATACAGAGTGAAGTAAGCCAGAAAGAAAAACACCAATACAGTATACTAACACATATATATGGAATTTAGAAAAATGGTAATGATAACCCTGTATGCGAGACAGCAAAAGAGACACAGATGTATAGAACAGTCTTTTGTACTCTGTGGGAGAGGAAAGGGGGGGATGATTTGGGAGAATGGCATTGAAACATGTATAATATCATATATGAAATGAATCGCCAGTCCAGGTTCGATGCATGGTACAGGATGCTTGGGGCTGGTGCACTGGGATGACCCAGAGGGATGGTATGGGGAGGGAGGTGGGAGGAGGATTCAGGATTGGGAACACATGTACACCCATGGAGGATTCATGTTGATGTATGGCAAAACCAATACAATATTGTAAAGTAATTAGCCTGTAATTAAAATAAATAAATTTAAATTTTAAAAAAGATTAAAAAAAAAGATTCTCTGCTGAGATTATTAGATGACTAATATTAAGGGGGAAAAGTGACTTCTACCTCAGTGGCATTTAAGAAATGTGATTATTTAGAATCCTATTTTATCAGTATTTTTGCCTTCTTAGACCACTGAGGAGCATCTAGAAGTACTAATCTGACAATGTATATACTATGAAGACTGTACTTATAAAGTAGCAGTGAAAGTTGATTCATATAATCTGGATCTTAAGGTTTTTTAGATTCTTCAGTTTGGTTCTACCAACTAAAAGGGCAGCGAGTGGAAGGAGCAGATGACAAATCGTTTCTTTCTTAGAGAAGCAGATAAGTTGCCCCCAAATCTACATCCTTGTACTTGCATCTTTCTTGATTGGTGGTCTCACAGTTTCACAATGGTTCACTGTTAAAAGTGAACTAGAGACATCTTAGACAGTTCTCTAGCTGCTTACACTTTATGAATCTTAGAGCATTCAATTCAGTTCAGCTGCAGTTCAGCTCAACAATGGACCCCTACTCTGGGCCAGGTACTGTGCCAAGCACTGAGGTATCCACATGAGTAACACCTCCTTGTTGTCCTCAAGGAGCTGACAGTCTATGTCCCTCAACAGAAATGGGCAATTATCATTTCATCCAGAAAGTTCAATAGTGGTGTTGTATAGAAAGCCTGCTCAAACAGCCTGGAGGGAGAGAATGCTTCCAACTGTTCCAGAATCATTGGAATTTGCCGCTGCTTAATCCTTAGACATTATCGGACCCACCTGATCTCATATGGAAGGATAATAGCAGAAAGTTGATGCAAAATTGGGATTGCCCTATGCATCTGGCTTGGTCAATATGGAATATCAATGTCGTAGGTCAATATGGAAACAGGGTTATAGAATGTTACACTAGTTCATTAAAGACAAACTCAAAAATTCTCTACTAATCAAACTCTTAGGCGATCGTATGTGCTGTATACTTGCATGCATGCTGAGTCGCTAGAGTTGTACCTCATCCTTCGTGACCCCATGCACTGCAGTCCACCAGGCTTCTCTGTCTATGGGATTCCCCAGGCAAGAATACTGGATCTTCCATGACCCAGTGATTGAACCTGTATCTCCTACATTGGCAAGTGGGTTCTTTACCACTGATAAACTAGGGGAGCCTGCTCTATACTTAAAGATCCTTAAATCATCCTGAGTGTAGTTTTATGGAGATTCCTGTAAATTACATCACTGACTTGTTTTTTACTGTTTGGTCATCATCCCCACTTCTCCCCTCCTCAAATGCTGAAATTTTTTCTCCTTTCACAAAATCAAGTTAATGCAGAGTTATATACTATTAGTGTTTAACTGAATCTCCAAGACCAGGAAAACATAAAAGTCATGTCATAAAACAATGAAGAGATAAAAATCTTTCTCCTTTAGTTCCTAAGGGTAAATTATAAGTGCCTCACAAAATAACTGTTTGGTAATTATAATTACACCCAATTTAGAAAGGAAGAATCTGGTCTCAGAAAGGTAAATCATGACCAGAGTCATTAGTCAGTCTCACATCAGTGCTCTAGTTCTTTATCTATGATTTTAAATGTTGTGCTACGTTGGTTATACAAAATAGCCACATCAGACTGTGAAAACTTCTATGTCAGTACATGCTTCCCAGAGTCCTTTTTAGCCTGACCATTTTTTAGAATTTAATAATAGTAGAAAGATCCCCTTTATGGATCACAGTCTTGTCTTGGTGAAGGGGCTTGTGTAATTCAGTGAAGCTATGAGCCATTCCCTGCAGGGCCACCTAAGATGGATGGGTCATAGTGGAGACTTCTGACAAAACGTGGTCCACTGGAGGAGAGAATGGCAAACCACTCCAGTTTTCTTGCCATAAGAGCCCCATGAACAAAATGAAAAGGCAAAAAGATATGACACCAGAAGATGAGCCTCCCAGGTCAGTAGGTGTCCAATATGCTTCTGGAGAAGAGCAGAGGGCAAATACTAATAGCTCCGGAAAGAATGAAGTGTCTGGGCCAAAGCAGAGATGATGCTCAGTTGCAGGTGTGTCTGGTGGTGAAAGTAAAGTTTGATGATGTAAAGAACAGTACTGCATAGGAACCTGGAATGTCAGGTCCATGAATCAAGGTAAATTGGACATGGTCAAGCAGAAGATGCAAAAGTGAACATAGACATCTTAGGAATAGGTGAACTAAAATGGACGGGAATGGGCAAAGGTAATTTAGATGACCATTATATCTACTGCTGTGGGCAAGAATCCCTTAGAAGAAATGGAGTTGCCCTCATAGTCAACAAAAGAATCTGCAATGCAGTACTTGGGTGCAATTTCAAAAACAACAGAATGATCTCAGTTCATTTCCAAGGCAAAACATTCAGCATCACAGTAATCTAAGTCTATGCCCAAACCCTTATTGCTGAAGAAACTGAAGTTAACTGGTTCTATGAAGACCTACAAGATCTTCTAGAATGAACACTAGAAAAAGACTTCCTTTTCATCACAGGGGACTGGAATATAAAAGAAAGAAGTCAAGAGATACCTGGAAAAACAGGCAAGCTTGGTGTTGGAGTATAAAATGAAGCAGGGACAAGGCTAACACAGTTTTGTCAAGAGAACTAACCAGTCATAGCTGACACCTGTTTTCAACAACACAAGAAATGACTCTACACATGGGCATCACCAAATGTTCAAAACCAAAATCAGACTGATTATATTCTTTGGAGTCAAAGATAAAGAAGCTTTATAGAGTCAGAAAGAACAAGACCTGGAGCTGACTATAGCTCAGATCATGAACTCCTTATTGCAAAATTCAGGCTTGAATTGAAGAAAGTACAACCTAAATCAAACCCCTTCAGTTCAGTTCAGTTCAGTTGCTCAGTCATGTCCGACTCTTTGCGACCCCATGAATTGCAGCACGCCAGGCCTCCCTGTGCATCACCAACTCCCGGAGTTCACTCAGACTCACATCCATCAAGTCAGTGATGCCATCCAGCATCTCATTCTCTGTCGTCCCCTTCTCCTCCTGCCCCCAATCCCTCCCAGCATCAGAGTCTTTTCCAATGAGTCAACTCTTCCCATGAGGTGGCCAAAGTACTGGAATTTCAGCTTTAGCATCATTCCTTCCAAAGAAATCCCAGGGCTGATCTCCTTCAGAATGGACTGGTTGGATCTCCTTGCAGTCCAAGGGACTCTCAAGAGTCTTCTCCAACACCACAGCTCAAAGCATCAATTCTTCAGCACTCAGCTTTCTTCACAGACCAACTCTCACATCCATACATGACCACAGGAAAAACCATAGCCTTGACTAGACGGACCTTTGTTGGCAAAGTAATGTCTCTGCTTTTGAATATGCTATCTAGGTTGGTCATAACTTTTCTTCCAAGGAGTAAGTGTCCTTTAATTTCATGGCTACAGTCACCATCTGCAGTGATTTTGGAGCCCAAAAATATAAAGTCAGCCACTGTTTCCCCATCTATTTCCCATGAAGTGATTGGGACCAGATGCCATGATCTTCGTTTTCTGAATGTCGAGTTTTAAGCCAACTTTTTCATTCTCCTCTTTCACCTTCATCAAGAGGCTTTTTAGTTCCTCTTCACTTTCTGCCATAAGGGTGGTGTCATCTGCATATCTGAGGTTATTGATATTTCTCCTGGCAATCTTGATTCCAGCTTGTGTTTCTTTCAGTCCAGCGTTTCTCATGATGTACTCTGCATATAAGTTAAATAAGCAGGGTGACAATATACAGCCTTGACGTACTCCTTTTCCTATTTGGAATGAGTCTGTTGTTCCATGTCCAGTTCTAACTGTTGCTTCCTGACCTGCATACAGATTTCTCTAGAGGCAGGTCAAGTGGTCTGGTATTCGCATCTCTTTCAGAATTTTCCACATTTTACTGTGATCCACACAGTCAAAGGCTTTGGCATAGTCAATAAAGCCAAAATAGATGTTTTTCTGGAACTCTCTTGCTTTTTCCATGATCCAGCAGATGTTGGCAATTTGGTCTCTGGTTCCTCTGCCTTTTCTAAAACCAGCTTGAACATCAGGAAGTTCACGGTTCACGTATTGCTGAAGCCTGGCTTGGAGAATTTTGAGCATTACTTTACTAGCATGTGAGATGAGTGCAATTGTGCGGTAGTTTGAGCATTCTTTGGCATTGCTTTTCTTTGGGATTGGAATGAAAACTGACCTTTTCCAGTCCTGTGGCCACTGCTGAGTTTTCCAAATTTTCTGGCATATTGAGTGCAACACTTTCATAGCATCATCTTTCAGGATTTGAAATAGCTCAACTGGAATGCCATCACCTCCACTAGCTTTGTTCGTAGTGATGCTCTCTAAGGCCCACTTGACTTTACATTCCAGGATGTCTGGCTCTAGGTGAGTGATCACACCATCGTGATTATCTTGGTCATGAAGATCTTTTTTGTATAGTTCTTCTGTGTATTTTTGCCACCTCTTCTTAATATCTTCTGCTTCTGTTAGGTCCATACCATTTCTGTCCTTTATTGTGCCCATCTTTGCATGAAATGTTCCCTTGGTATCTCTAATTTTCTTGAAGAGATCTCTAGTCTTTCCCATTCTGTTGTTTTCCTCTATTTCTTTGCACTGATTGCTGAGGAAGGCTTTCTTATCTCTTCTTGCTATTCTTTGGAACTCTGCATTCAGATGCTTATATCTTTCCTTTTCTCCTTTGCTTTTCACTTCTCTTCTTTTCACAGCTATTTGTAAGGCCTCCTCAGACAGCCATTTTGCTTTTTTGCATTTCTTTTCCATGGGGATGGTCTTGATCCCTGTCTCCTGTACAATGTCACGAACCTCAGTCCATAGTTCATCAGGCAGTCTATCAAACCCCTTATGATTATCCAATAGATTGATGAATTGGTTCAAGGGATTAGGTCTGGTAGACAGAGTGCCTGAAGAACTACGGACAGAGGTTCGTAACACTGTACAGGAGGCATTGACCAAAACCATCCAAAAGAAAAAGAAATGCAAGTAGGCAAAGTGGTTGTCTGAGGAGGTTTTACAAATAACTGGGGAAAGAAGAGAAGCAAAAAGCAAGGTAGAAAGGGATAGATATGCCCACCTAAATGCAGAGTTCCAAAGAAAAGCAAGGCGCAATAAGAAAGGTTTCTTAAATCAACAATGCAAAGATATAGAGGAAAATGAAAGAATGGGAAAGACTAGAGATCTCTTCAGGAAAATTGGAGCTAGCAAGGGAACATTTCATGCAAGGATGGGCACAATAAAGGACAGAAATAAAAAGGACCTAGCAGAAGCAAAAGAGATTAAGAGCATGTGGCAAAACACACAAAAGAACTATACAAAAAAGTTTCTAATGACCCAGATAACCACTGTGTGGTTACTCTCCTAGAGCCAGATATCCTGGAATGTGAAGTCATGTGGGCCTTAGGAAGTATTACTACAAACAAAGCTAGTGGAGGGATGGAATTCCAGCTGAATTATTTCAAATTCTAAAAGATGATGCTATTAAAGTGCTACACTCAATAGGTTAGCAAATTTGGAAAACTCAGCAGTAGCCACAGAACTAGAAAAGGTCAGTTTTCATTCAAATCCCAAAGAAAGGCAATGCCAAAGAATACTCCAACTACCAGACAATTGCACTTATTTTACATGCTAGCAAGATTATGCTCAAAATTCTTCAAGCTAGGCTTCAACAGTATGTGAGCTGAGAACTTCCAGATGTACAAGGTAGGTTTAGAAAAAACAGAGGAACCAGAGATCAAATTGTCAGAATCTGTTGGATTACAGAAAAAAACAATGGAATTCTAGAAAAGCATCTATTCTGCTTCAATGACTACACTAAAGCCTTTGACTGTTTGGATCACAACAAACTGTGGAAAATTCTTAAAGAGGTGGGAATACCAGACCACCTTACCTGCCTCCTGAGAAATTTGTATGCAGGTCAAGAAGCAACAGTTAGAACTGGACATGGAACAACAGACTCGTTCCAAATAGGAAAAGGAGTACATCAAGGCTTTGTATTGTTGCCCTGCTTATTTAACTTCTATGCAGAGCCAGGATGGATGAAGCACAAGCTGGAATCAAGGCTGCCAGGAGAAATACCAATAACTTCAGATATGCAGATAACACCACCCTTATGGCTGAAAGTGAAGAGGAACTAAAGAGCCTCTTGATGAAGGTGAAAGAGGAGAGTGAAAAAGCTGGCTTAAAACTCAACATTCAGAGAAATAAGATCATGGCATCCTCTCCCATCACTTCATGGCAAATAGATGGGGAAACAATGGAAACAGTGGCAGACTTTATTTTCTTGAGCTCCAAAATCACTGCAGATGGTGACTGCAGCCACGAAATTAAAAGATGCTTGCTCATGGAAGGAAAACTATGAGAAACATAGACAGTATATTAAAAACCAGAGACGTCACTTTGTGGACAAATGTCCATATGGTACAAGCTAGCTTTCCAGTAGTCATCTATAGATGTTGACCATAAAGAAGAGTGAGTGCAAAAAGAATTGATGTTTTTGAATTATGGTGCTGGAGAAGATTCTTGAGAGTCCCTTGGACTGCAAGGAGAGAAAACCAGTAAATCCTAAAGGAAATCATCCCTGAATATTCACTGGATGCTGAAGCTACAGCTCCTATACTCTGGACACCTGATGAGAAGAGCCAAGAAATTAGAAAAGACCCTGATGCTGTGAAAGGTTGAAGGTAAAAGGAAAAGAGGGTGGCAGAGGATGCGATGGTTGGATGGCATCATTGACTCATGGACATGATTTGAGCAAACTCCAGGAGATAGTGAAGGACAGGAAAGCCTGGCGTGCAGCAGTCCATGGGGTCACAAAGAGCTGGACACAACTTAGCAACTACCCTACAACAATAACAGAAGGACATGTCAAAATATTAAAGAAATTGAAATTCCTATAGTAAAACTGTATAATCTGACATATACCTCTGATAGAACTTCACCAGACAGGCTAGTCACTCATTTTTATGCTCAGTGAGAATAGCAACAAAAAACAAAATTGAAATCTCCAGCATCAGCACATTTTTCCTGGTAAGTGGGCAAGATCTCTCCATATAGTTTCCTTTGTGAGCCCCAGCCAGGACCCTAAGGGACAGCATGAGTAATGATTCATCACATACTCAGCACATACTTGTTAAGTAGCTATTGAGCATGTGATTTCACCAATGAACAGATGGTCCCTGCCTTCATGATCCTACAGACTAGTACAGAAGATAGATATGAACAATGGGTATATAAACGACAGTGTTTCAATGGCAAAGTACATAAAATTGTGGTTGGTCTGGGCTTCCCTGGAAAAATAAAACATAAAACTAGAGATCTCAGAAATGATTAGGAGTTCAGTTCAGATCAGTTCAGTTCAGTCGTGTCCAACTCTTTGTGACCCCATGAATCGCAGCACGCCAGGCCTCCCTGTCCATCACCAACTCCCTGAGTTCACTCAGACTCACCTCCATTGAGTCAGTGATGCCATCCAGCCATCTCATCCTCTGTCATCCCCTTCTCCTCCTGCTCCCAATCCTTCCCAGCATCAGAGTCTTTTCCAACAAGTCAACCCTTCACATGAGGTGGCCAAAGTACCGGAGTTTCAGCTTTAGCATCATTCCTTCCAAAGAAATCCCAGGGCTGATCTCCTTTAAGATGGACTGGTTGGATCTCCTTGCAGTCCAAGGGACTCTCAAGAGTCTTCTCCAACACCACAGTTCAAAAGCATCAATTCTTCGGCACTCAGCCTTCTTCACAGTCCAACTCTCACATCCATACATGACCACAGGAAAAACCATAGCCTTGACCAGATGGACCTTTGTTGGCAAAATAATGTCTCTGCTTTTGAATATGCTATCTAGGTTGGTCATAACTTTCCTTCCAGGTATCTGAAGATGGGAGTGATGTAGGAAAAAGTAGAAACTGTATTGAGAAAACTGGACTTTTGAAGACTCCACGGAGGAAAAAACAAAGATGCAACTATAGTCTAGAGTAAGTATGGTATGGCTGGAACTAAGACATCCTACTAAGAAAGAGACTGGAGAAATATAATAATGATAAAGTTGATATTCATCTGGCACCTACCACAGTCAGATGCATTATCTTTAGCATATTATAATGTCCAGTTCATACAATATTCATAAAAACCCTAAGAAGGAGATATTATTACTATACCAATTTTACAAGTTCAGTAATGTTGTCATGGTTACACAGTGGTTAAATGAGTCGGAGGCAAAACTTTGAACCTCTGGGTTTTGATTCCAGAGCTCACACTCATAATTAGTGATCTCTGCTGCCTCTGGACTAGGATAAACCTTTTAGGACAAGAGAATTTTAGTCGTCATCTTATAGTCCAGGAATTAACATATGCTCCTCATCCCAGAATGACTGAATTAGGAACTCTGTAGCAGGCCCAGCAATCCATAATTTCACAAGCTCTCTAGGTGATTCTAATGATCAATAAAATGTGAGAACCTCTGATGTAGACAATGAGAACTGCTGCAACATTTTTAAGCAGAGAAGTGACTTAGATGATGCTCCCTGAGAGTTGATCATTCTTATCTACACAACCAAAGGGGAAATCATAAGGTTGGGTTTGATAGTTCTCACTTCAGAGGGAAGTAAGACTCAAACTTTCTCATTTTCTCCTTTGCACCTGCAAAGTCACATGCCTACTCCCCCCTACTCACAGAGAATGAAGTTAAAAACAAAGGCTACTAAAAGTGGCAGGACTAATGGAGCCTCCTTAACCCGATGGGTGAATCGAGAAAAATAAAAGTGATCTTTGTGATCTTATTGCAGGAAAAATGCCACTAAGAAGGCATGACTTAGATAAATTTTAATCTATTAGAATTGCTTAGTTTTATGAGTAAAAATAGTATCCATGTAACAATTAAAGATATTTCTCATTCTTTTGACCAAAAAAAATTTCATTAGGAATAGCTGTAGTAATAACTATATTTATATTTTTCCAAAATACACATCATAGTATTAGAGTAACATGAAATTTTCACTCACTTAGAAAGGGGTGGATAGGAATTTAAAAATACCTTTAGAAAGTCAAATTTAATGTCTACTAGAAGGATTACAATAGAACAGTAATCTTCAATTGGTATTTTATTTCTTTTCAACTAAGTTACATCCATTTCATTAACTTGCAGTAAACTTCTTCCACTACCAATTTTTACATTTAATGCTTTTAATGCCCTTTAATCTGATTTTCAAGGACTATACTTAGACTACTATGATTTACTTACTGAAACTCAATCAACCTAGAAATCAGAAACTGTTAAAAACTTTGTAAAAAATATGAAAATGACTAATAATATACATATTTTTGAGGAGAACAAATATTTGAAAAAACTAATAAAGCAACTAACTTGACCTTGAAATACTCTTAAGGATGAAAAAAAAAAAGGATTTAATCTGGTGCCCATTCTCACCTCAAATTCATGTGTGAGTAAAGAAAAAGAAATATCATATTTATTTGTGTGGCTAGGATTCAACATGCTGTGCTTGAAATCCAGGGAAGAAAATGCAGGATTTAAAATAAATATACACAGTTTTATATAATCGTGCCGCGGTGTTTCTTGAGTCCCGTATCTTTAAGGTAACCTAGAAGGCAATGGCACTCCACTCCGGTACTCCTGCCTGGAAAATCCCATGGACGAAGAAGCCTGGTGGGCCTCAATCCATGGGGTCGCTGAGGGTCAGACACGACTGAGCGACTTCACTTTCACTTTTCACTTTCATGCATTGGAGAAGGAAATGGCAACCCACTCCAGTGTTCTTGCCTGGAGAATCCCAGGGACGGCGGAGCCTGGTAGGCTGCCGTCTATGGGGTCGCACAGAGTCAGACACGACTGAAGTGACTTAGCAGCAGCAGTACTTTGATTAAAAGTTTTTTCATTCTTATTAACTGACAGACACACAGCAGCAGGGAGAAGAGAAGTGGCCACCCCTCTCCCTTTCTTTTCCTCCCCCTTTCCATGTTTCCACTTTCTAGTGTGTGAAATGAGTGCAATTATGCAGTAGTTCGAACATTCTTTGGCATTGACTTTCTTTGGGATTGGAATGAAAACTGACATTTTCCAGTCCTGTGGCCACTGCTGAGTTTTCCAAATTTGCTGGCATATTGAGTGCAGCACTTTCACAGCATCGTCTTTTAGAATTTGAAACAGCTCAACTGAAATTCCATCACTTCCACTAGCTTTGTTCATAGTGATGCTTCCGAAGGCCCATTCATATTCCAGGATGTCTGGCTGTAGGTGAGTGATCACACCACCGTGGTTATCTGGGTCATGAAGATCGTTTTTGTATAGTTCTGTGTATTCTTGGCACCTATTCTTAATATCTCCTGCTACTGTTAGGTCCATACCATTTCTGTGCTTTATTGAGCCCATTTTTGCATGAAATGTTCCCTTGGTATCTCTAATTTTCTTGAAGAGATCTCTAGTCTTTCCCATTCTATTAGTTTCCTCTATTTCTTTGCATTGATCACTGAGGAAAGCTTTCTAATCTCTCCTTGCTATTCTTTGGAACTTTGAAATTCCCCAGGCCAGAATATTGGAGTGGGTAGCCTTTCCCTTCTCCAGCAGATCTTCCTAACCCAGGGATTGAACCTAGGACTCCTGCATTGCAGGCAGATTCTTTACCACCTTAGCCACAAGGGAAATCCAAGAATACTGGAGTTGGTAGCCTATCTCTTCTCCAGGGGATCTTCCCAACCCAGGAATCAAATTGGTATCTCCTTCACTGCAGGCAGATTCTTTACCAACTGAGCTATCAGGGCCATGTGAGAAGGCAGCAATTATTTGGCAGTTCACTTAAACCTTCACTAGCTTCAGAGTAAATTATGTCTGCATCTGTGTATGTCCACAGTGGCAGGACATCTGACACCCAGAGCCAAAGGGGGAGGGATTGAGTCTGGACTGAGCAGAGGTTCGGAGGAGGGGAGAGGCGCTTATTACCTGGGTCCCTCTGCCTCCTCATAGGGCCCCCGTCCTGCACAGTGGACCAGGAAAGCCTGGAGAAGAATGAGTGGAGGAAACACAGGATTCCCCACTCTTTTCTGTTCACCTACTCTTTAATTAGAACAACCCTGGTGGCTTAGAGGTTAAAGCGGCTGCCTGCAATGCAGGAGACCTGGGTTCGATCCCTGGGTTGGGAAGATCCCCTGGAGAAGGAAGTGGCAACCCACTCCAGTATTCTTGCCTGGAGAATCCCATGGACTGAGGAGCCTGGTGGGCTACAGTCCATGGTGTCGCAAAGAGTCGGACACGACTGAGCGACTTCACTTTCACTTTCTTTCACTCGTTAATTAAACAACTATGCATTAACCATCTACCTGTACTAGGTACATAGTGTAAGTTAAACTTTACCATGAATCATGACCGCTTGTGGTTTATAATCAAGTGATGGTAACAAACTTGAAATGATTATATGAGTTATTATATCACTACAACTGTGAGAAAAGCTACAAGGTGAGAGAGCAGAGTGCTTCTAGGGAGAATGACTGGAGCACCATGCTGTAGCAATGCCCATCTCCAGAAAAGAAGAAAATAGAGCTAATATTGTGTAACAATCATTATCAGAATGAATTTCTATTTCTCAGGGCAACAGTGGTATAGGTGATAGCATTAATACAATAATGTCAAGGAATTTAGAAAATGCTGGCTACATGATAAGCCATATCATGAACTATGTATAAAATTTTGTTATTGTAAAGATGAAAAGAAATCCCTGGAATCTTCCCCTCCCCACCAGATTTTAATAATGCACATTCCTCACAAAAAGAAGGAAACACATTTGCAATCTTATGCACCTGTGTGGCTAGTCAATTATTCACAAAGCATCATGGATCTGATACATAGTTTCTCTACCTAATTCTGTTGGACAGCCAATTTGTAATGCTAACCAAAATGTGCACAGGAACCTTAAAGGAACCATCACAGATATTTTCTGAGGATCCATTTAGTGGTAAACTGAGGGATATTTAGAAGAGTCAGATGTGGACAGACATCATCTTAGCACATGTTTATCTATCATCTGGAATTGCCAATAAATATAGTGTTTAAATTGCAGTGGTTAAGAATAAAGACCCTGATAATGAGAGAATCTAGCAGTATATCATATAAATGATTACAGGGCTGTACAAAAATGACTACCAGACCAGCCACAAAAAGTATAACAGGAACAACCTTTGATTATTTGTTAATCATTCAGGCCAGTGGTTCTCAAAATTTAGGTGGGGGTCATAAGAATTGCTGGATGAACCTATTAAAATAAATACAGATCAGAGGCTCTGATTAGAGATTCTAAGCATCTAATAAAGGGGAAAATTCCAGAATCTGCTTGTTTAACAAGCATCCCAGGCAATCCAAACACTACTCTTAGTATTCTGACAAACAAAACTTTGAACACTTTTCAAGTTATCATCCAGGATCATCCCCCTCTTTTAACTCCAGTGGTCTTAGACTACCTTCAGTTCCTGAAACAAACTGTGATCAATCTCTTCCAGGACTTTTACATTAACAGCTGCCTTTCTAGGAATGATTTTCCGATACTTCTTGGGCCAACTCCAACTTCAAGTGTAAACATCACCTCCGCAGGGGAAATCCCTGCTTCTGCAGACTAGATTAGCAACTCTGGCCATACACTCCAGTGTGCCCTTCACCTCTCCTTCTCACACATGTATTTCTCCTGTTCAGTGTCTGTCTCTTCCCACATGCCCTCACAGAGTCAGGAGCTCCATGGAGGAAGAAATCATGTTTACCTTGGTCACCATTACATCCCCAACACTTCTCACAGTGCTGGGCAGAATGGCCACTCAGCACAATTTAATGAACAAAAAAATGAATGAATGTTAATATACAAACCTCCTCATGAGAGGCAGTACTACCTGCAATTCCTCCTTTATCTGTCATTTAGATCCATTTTTAAGAACTGTACTTAATAGGGAAAAAGATAAGGATATTTATTTTGGGGTAAAAACAGGAGAATGTGAGATTAAAAATAGCTCACTCTTCAGTCTGCTTGAAGTAAAATGCTACTGCCCATGTTGATCTGGGGTATAAAAAATCCTGCATGCACTGCTCATTTATGATCTGCAGATCATTGAGATGGCTACCTATCCTTGTCAGCACAACCTCTTACTATTAAGAGCTATTAAACATCAACTATGTCAGGGACTGAGAGGCTCATGTAAATTATCCCTGGAGATCTTGGGAGGAAAAAAATGTGATGATTGATTACAGATTAGTAACTGAATGGACCTCTGCATTAGATTTTGTGACATTCAATTGTAGCTATTAGCATGATCTCTCAGAATATCAACAAAAAAAATTGAGAAAAATTATTTTCAACTGATTGTTACTGACGAAGTCATGGGCTTTCTGGGTGGTGCTAGTGGTAAAGAACCCAGCTGCCAGCGTAGGAAACATGAGTCACAGGTTTGATCTCTAGGGTTGCAGATTGGACACAACTGAAGCAACTTAGCTAGCACACACCCACGAAGTCATCTAGGTGTATATTAAATAAGCCCTTACTGAGTGCTAGGCAAAATGAATAAAACAAAGGTTCTGTACCCATAAAAGGTTTTTAACCTGGTTGGTGATTATATCAGCTTTTTTCTAAACATACCTATGGAACAATGACAAATCTCAATATTACATAGCAATAAACATCTGTTCTGTGTCTGCAAGATTCAGTTTATCTACACTGGGTTCATTCATGCTTCTGAGGGTAAACTAATCTAGACCAACTTTAGCTGGGTCAGTTGGGTTCTGCATCATATGTTTATTACCCTTATTCTGGAACCAGCAACCTAGTCTGAGGTTGACATTTCATGGCAATGGCTGAAGCACAGGAGAATAAACACAGTTTGGAAGCTCTCCTTCAAGTCTCTGTTTGCATCACAGTTATGGACTTCCCTGGTGGCTCAGATGGTAAAGCGTCTGCCTAAAATGCGGGAGACCCAGGTTTGATCCCTGGGTCAGGAAGATCCTCTGGAGAAGGAAATGGCAACTCACTCCAGTACTCTTGCCTGGAAAATCCCATGGATGGAGGAGCCTGGCAGGCTACAGTCCATGGGGTCTCAAAGAGTCAGATATGACTGAGCAACTTCACTTTATGGATATCTTATTGGCCTAAACTAGTCAAATGCCTAAACTCAAAATAAAAAGGCAGGGAAAATACTTCACCTCTTGATGGAATACTTCAAAACAAAGCACAGGGTGTGGATAAAAACAGGGGAGGAAGAATCAGCAAGTAATGCAATCGATTATAGTAATATGAAGATGGGAACAAGAGAATAGGAGCCAGTAACAGTAAAGAATCTGCCTGTAATGCAGGAGACCTGGGTTCAATCCCTGGAGGAGGAAATGACAAACTTCTCCAGCATTCTCTTGCTTGGAGAATTCCATGTACAGAGGAGCCTGGCCAGCTACAGTCCATGGGGTCACACACAGTTGGACACGACTGAGGGACTAACAAACTTTGAGAAATGTCAGGACTGAGAAAATAAAATTTATTCCTTTATTTTCACTACAACTCTGGTGACTTATGTTAAAACCTTAGCAGTAAGCCAATATGTTTGCTTAAGTGTTTCTAGTTAGTGAAATTTAAGATTTATCTGAAGGATCAAGAACTCTCCATAAGTCCTTGAATCTAAAGTTTGCTCAACATTAGAAAAACATCAAGTAGCAATAGCCAGGACATGGAAGCAACCTAGATGTCCATCAGCAGATGAATGGATAAGAAAGCTGTGGTACATAAACACAATGGAGTATTACTCAGCCATTAAAAAGAATACATTTGAATCAGTTCTAATGAGGTGGATAAAACTGGAGCCTACTATACAGAGTGAAGTAAGCCAGAAAGAAAAACACCAATACAATATACTAACGCATATATATGGAATTTAGAAAGATGGTAATGGTAACCCTGTATGCGAGACAGCAAAAGAGACACAGATGTATAGAACAGTCTTTTGGACTCTGTGGGAGAGGGCGAGGGTGGGATGATTTGGGAGAATGGCATTGAAACATGTATAATATCATATATGAAATGAATTGCCAGTCCAGGTTTGATGCAGGATACAGGATGCTTGGGGCTGGTGCACTGGGATGACCCAGAGGGATGGTATGGGGAGGGAGGAGGGAGGGGGGTTCAGGATGGGGAACATGTGTACACCCGTGGTGGATTCATGTTGATGTATGGCAAAACCAATACAATATTGTAAAGTAATTAGCCTCCAATTAAATTAAATAAATTTAAATTAAAAAAATATAAAAAAGTAAATAAATAAAGTTTGCTCAACATTAGAAAAACATCAAGTAGCAAGAATTTTAATAGCATGGGATAATAGCTATAGAATAAAAGTTCCTTAATGCTATTTGAAAGCCACTAAGTATTAGAATACTACAAGGAGGAAGTTCTGAATTGTGTTTCTATTCTTTATTAAGGTGCTTTGTGTAATTAGCAGTGTTTCTATCAGAATAAATAGTAATTTGGAATTCATCCAAATTAAAAGCCCAAATGAAACAGAAACATTCGTGGTGAGTAGAATGTTAAAAGAGTCAAACTTCTCTAGGGTAGATATGTCTGTGCAAGTCGGTGCAATTTAAATCAAATCTATAGAATCCATGTGGAATAACACAGAATAAATAGAGAGGAAATTTGTGGGAGGAGGAACTAACAACCCAACAGATATCCAACCAGAAGAGAAATTCATTTCCAGTCTTCTGAAAACTCTAAAAATCAAATTAAGTTCTACACATACCATCATGAAATCTGCTTTGGCATCTTAAAAAATAAAAAAGGCAAATATATGTTTAAAAACTCATCATTCATCCTTTGTTACTCAGTATCTTATGGTTCCAGTAAAGACAAATGTTACCAAGTGGAAAGCATGACTTATTACAATACTACAATACTAGAACTATGGATGGTGCTCATGCTCAATTCCAACTGACCCTTTGAGCCCCTATGGACTGATAGTTCACCAGCTCCTCTGTCCATGGAATTTTCTAGGCAAGAATACTAGAGAAGGTTGCCATTTCCTTTCCCAGGGAAGACTAAGGATACTACCTTCTATAGAGAAGGTTTGAAAGCATATCCAACATGATTTACCATTAGTACTTAAGAGAAGCGACCAGGTCACATCACCTGGATCTAATTTGTCATTGTGACGCCAGCATCATCTGCTTCAGTGTTCACTGTTCATATGACAGAGACATGGCATGCACAGACGCAGTCACGTTGAGTCTAGATAACTATAACTGGTCTGAGACATTCCAAGTTAGTTACTTACAATGTCTAGGAGAGTCAAACAAGACAGTTCTGGTCTATGCCTACCATGGAAGCAAATGTTTTATTGGGATAATATAAATAAGCATAGATATTAAGACCTTATCAGCTCCTACAAAACAGAGAAGATCCAGGTGTAGCGATGACCTGCAAAAAATGAACCTCCTAAGCAAAAATATTCATTTCTAGCATTATCTCAACACCTAAAATTATAAAACTTGTAGGAGTAAACATAGGAGAACATCTTCGTGATCTCAGGTGGGGTTTCCGTTTTGTTTTGGGTGTGACTCCAGGCTTGTGAGATCTTAATTCCCTGGCCAAGGGTTGAATGTGAGCTCTCAGCAGAGAGAGTCTGGAGTCCTAACCTCTGGACACCAGGGAATTCCCACAATCTCAGTTTAATTAAGGTTTCTTACATAGGATAATAATAAATTGGATTTCACTATAATTAGAAAGTACTCTTTAAAGGACACTGTTAGGAAAGGAAACAAGCCAAAGTCTTGTTAGCAAAACTCATACCTCCTCTTAAAGTAACTGATTCAGCATATATAAATAATTCATACAATTCAAAAAAAAAAGAAGACAAATACCACATTCTTTAAAACAAATTATAAAATATTTGAACTGATACTTTACAAAAGAAATACAGGTGGAGAAATAAGCACATGTGAAATTTCTCAACATATTGGTTACTAGTGGAGAGGGAGAGGGTGGGAAGATTTGGAAGAATGGCATTGAAACATGTGTAATATCATGTATGAAACAAGTTGCCAGTCCAGGTTCGATGCACGATACTGGATGCCTGGGGCTGGTGCACTGGGATGACCCAGAGGGATGGTGTGGGGAGGGAGGAGGGAGGCGGGGTCAGGATGGGGAGCGTATGTATACCTGTGGCAGATTCATTTTGATGTTTGGCAAAACTAATACAGTGTTTCAGGTTTAAAAATAAAATAAAATTAAAAAAAAAAAAGGCACAGTGATACACTACTGTCCAGGTACTAATATCAGTTAACGTTAAAGAAAAGCAACCTGAAAATACCAAGTGTTGGGAAGAGGCAGCGCAAGTGAAACAATCATACACTGCTAGTGAGATTGCACAATGATACAGCAACTTTGGGAAACAGCAGTTTCTGGCAGAAGTCGACATACACCTAACAAATAATCCAGAAATTCCACTGCTAGATGTTCACTCAAAAGAAAGAAAAAAAAATCTGTCTCTACAAAGACGTGTATGAGAACGTTAAAGAAACTTATTTATAAATAGTTATTTATTCTAGAAATAACCCAGATGTCTATTAACTGCTTAAGAGATAAATTGTGGTATATCCATAAAACATTATTCAGCACCAACAGGAACAAAATACTGCAACCTGCACCAAGGCAAAAGGGTAGACACTTTAATATTTCACTTCTATAAAGATCTTAAAAAGGCAAAACTGTAGAGAAAGAGAAAACAGATCAGATATTACCACTGATGGGGAGGGGTGGGGGACAGACCACAAAGGGCCATGAGGGAACTTCTAGGGTCATAGAAATGTTCTGTATCTCAGTTGTGGTGGTGGTTACACAGTTATTTACACTTGCCCAAACTTACCAAACTGTAAAGCTAAATGTGAGAATTTTGTACTATATAAATTACATTTCAGTAGATTAGACCTTTTAAAAAAGAAATGGGAAGGTGACCAAAATGGTGATACAGGAGACTCCTGAGCATCCCTCCTTCTCACGGACATAACAAGTATATAGCTATACACAGAGCAGTTACCTCTGAGAGAAACCCAGAAACCAGCTGAGCAACTTCTACACATGATAAAAATGAAAAAAATACGTACAATGAAATGGAAAGTCTGAGACTCTTACCGTAAAGCTCAACACACTAACATACAGTCAGTAGCAAACTCCCAACTGCCAGCTTCTCCCTGAGGACCTAAGCGTTTGGACCCCCCACTTAGTGGTCCCAGCTTTTACGATTTCCATCCTAGGGGTGGATTCCCCAAACACCTAGCTCTGAAAGTCAGTGAGGCTTTCATCAAGACACCCACAAGAATATAGCAAACAAATGAGCAACTGTTAACATGTCCGTAAGCCCTTACCATGGCTCTTCTTCCTCTGCCAGCACAGAGGGAGCAGAGAAAATCACTCATCCCCCAGGCTTCCCCTAAAAGGAACCCATCTGCATACTCTGGAAGCTGCTACCTGGAGGTCAGGCTTCTAATTTACCATACATCTAGGGACTTGCTGTGGTCATCACTGAAAACCAGGGGAGCCTGAAGACACTTTCCTTTCCTTCTAGCTGAAGCTGGCTCTAAGTCACCAGTATTTCCCTGGAAGGAGTTTGTACACATGTCTGCATCGCAGCTTTTGTGGCTGCTGCCCCATAGACCAGTCCCCAAACTTCCTGGTTCTGATGGCTAATAAGGCTACCATGTACAAGTCTCACACATGGGGTAATAAGCTGCTCAACACTGGTCTAATGGTTTGGGGGATATGATGCCAAAAGAAAAAGCAACAAAAGCAAAAATAAGTGGGATATATCAAACTAAAAAGCTTTTGATCATCAAGGGAAACCATGAACAAAAAGAAAAGGTAATGTGGAGTAGGAGAAAATATTTGTAAACCACACATCTAATAAGGGGTTAATATCCAAAACAAGGAACTGATAGAACTCAAGAGCAAAAAACCAAATAGTCCCCCCAAAATGGGCCAAGGATCTGAATAGACATTTTTCCAAAGAAGACAGACAGATGGCCACCAGACACATGAAAAGATGCCCAATATTATTAATCATCAGGGAAATGCAAATCAACTCACACCTGTTCGGATGGCTATTATCAGAAAGATAAGAGACAACAAATGTTACTGAGGATGTGGAGAAAAGGGAACGACTATACAGTGTTGGTGGAAATCTAAGTTGGTACAGTCACTAGAGAACACAGTATTAAGGTTCCTCAAGAAATTACAAAACAAACTACCCTATGATCCAGTAATCTACTTCCAGGTATGTATCCAAAGAACAAAATCATGATCACAAAGACATATCTTTACTCCAAGACTCACAACATTATTTACAATAGCCAAGGTATGGAAATAACCTAAGTACCCATCAATAGATGAATGGACAAATAAAGCGTGGCCTATGTATACAATGGAGTATTATTCAGTCTTTTAAAAAAAGTCAATTGTTCCATTTGTGACAACACAGATGAACCTGGACAGCATTACACTAAGTGAAATAAGCTGAACAAAGAAAAATACTACATGGTATCACTTATATGTGGAATCTTATTAAACAACTGAATGGAGAGAAACAAAGAGTAAAATAGTGGGGGCCAGGACCCAGGAGTTGGGGAATTAGGGGGAGGCTGGTCAAAAGTCACAAACTCAACTATACAGTAAATAAGCTTTGAGGATCTAATGATGAAGTTCAATGTTCTCAGCAAAAAAGGAGAGTAAATATATGAGGTGATAGGTGTGTTAATTAACTAAGTAGGAGGAATCTTTTTCATAACGTGCACATATATCAAATCCTCATGATATATTGTTTAAATATCTTACAATTTTGTCACTTATACCCCCAATAAAACTGGGGAAAGAGGATTGGATGCCATGTTTTTCAACAGAGTAACTGAAATTAAATAGTATTTGTAAAGAATGTAACACATTTGTAAAGAAAGTACCTGGGGCTGGTGCACTGGGAGGACCCAGAGGGATGGAATGGGGAGGGAGGAGGGAGGAGGGTTCAGGATGGGGAACACATGTATACCTGTGGCGGATTCATTTTGATATTTGGCAAAACTAATACAGTTAAGTAAAGTTTAAAAATAAAATAAAATTAAAAGAAAAAAAAAAGAACGTACCTGACAGATTGTAAGGACTTAATGAATGTTAGCAGTCAACATTTTTAGCTTGCCTAAGTTAAAGATTGTGAGCAAAGAAAGTCAAGTATGAATAATACCACAGAATTATCTACAAATAGTGTTAGAGAAGCTTAGCTTTATCTCTAGATATTAGCAGAGTTTTTGCTTTCTTTTTAACAAAGCTTTGTAGAAGAAAATGTCTATTATTAACTAACTCCTCCAAAAGATATTCACTGAGTGCCAGACCACATGCTACACATTGGGATATAATCTAATGGTAAATAAGATATCATTTCAACTCTCAATAATGAACTTGTGAGACTCACAAGTAAATATACAATAACAATAGAAGAGTCACCTACTCTAATAAACCTTCCACCAAAGACTTAAGAACAGAAGTCAAGAAAAAGTTTATTATGGAAAGTCTAAGTAAACCGAGGACCTGGTAGGAAATTATGAATATAGTTGGAAAGGCAGGGTGGGAAGATGGGAGGGAAGAACATTTTGTGCAAAAGGCAGCATTTGCTTGAGAACCCAGACACGAATGATGCCACAGTGCATCCCCAGCATTACTGCAGTGGAGGAAGGAAGAGGCCTGGAGCACCCAGAAAGACAGGTGAGGCCAGAGAGGCAAATAGGTTCCGGGTTAGACTGGGCTTGGGAAAGCAACCTAAGGATTTTAAACTTTATCCTTAAGATCATGAAAGTGAATGTGAAGGTCACTCAGCTGTGTCCGACTCTTTGTGACCCCATGGGCTATACAGTCAATGGAATTCTCCAGGCCAGAACACTGGAGTGGGTAGCCCTTCCCTTCTCTAGGGGATCTTCCCAACCTAGGGACTGAATCTAGGTCTCCTGCATTGCAGGTGGATTCTTTACCAGATGAGGCACAAGGGAAGCCTGACAGAGCGGTAATAATTAAGAATGATGCCCACATTTCTAACTTAGGTAATGATGCCAATTATTAGAGCTAGGAAATACTGGAGAGGGAGCATGATGGAAGGGAAGATGATGAACATATATATTTAGTCATAATATAAAAATGTTAAGTCATATAATATATTTGTTATATCTTGAACTATAATTCTTATAAAGTTAAAAACCTTTGCATTTTTCACTTTATGGATTATTTTCTATTGGCACATTTTTATTATCATAAATAGATATATAAAGAACAATGGAAACTAAAACTGCTTTTTGCAAAAATGATTAGTTAGTGACTCATTATTTTCCTTTTTGTGCTCAGGAAAGAAATCAAGCACATTTCTGAGCTTTAGGAGAAATTAAGTTTTACCTTCTTGTAAATTGCCCTTTTTCTTTCTTACCCAACTTTACCCAGGACTTTGTTTCCTTTCTGCATAGCTGTGTACTTACCTGTTTATATTATCTAATACTATGTCCTTCTATCTTGAGGACAGAGACTATGCTTAGTTATTTCAAAGTACCCAAGTATCTTGGAAAATTTTGGGAATTATTTGAGTACTTAATTGATGAATTTGCTGAATGACTAGAGAGTACGAATCCATTAGTCTGAGTGACTAAAGAATCCTAACTCGCTTATCTAATAATCTGACTTCAGAAGTCATTTCCTTTTCTCTATACTTTTTGTTAAATCCTTTAGCACCAATTTCTATTATTAGAACAGATGCTGAAGTCTTATTATAAAAATCAACCTTTATTTAATCTGTTTCACCTTATTCCTTTAATTTTCTTTCTAATTGCTTAACCTTAGTCCTTTTAAAACTTTATGAGAAAAGATAATTTATCCTTCAAACTGCTTACTCACTCAGCCGTTGAAACACTTAGGCTAGAGTTCGTCCAGGGTGTAAATAAATGGGTATCTTTTTTGAGTGATGAGACCACAATATATTTTAGCACTTGTAAAAGCCCCACCAAACACATAAACCATAAAAACCAAAGCATTTGACCTTCCTCAACCGTCACATATCCATCATAAACAGTTAATATGCTCGATGTAGCCACAGTCTGGTGTTACCAGAACAGTACAAGAATGTTGTAATCGGAACTTGAACTCTGTGTTGGCATTGGCAATGAAGTTGACTTGTGGTATAGTTCAAACTGGTTAATTTTAGACTCACTGCACCTGTATACTTTTCTGGTCCCTAAAAGATTCTTGTTTCTTTTCTTTTTTTTTTTAATAAAATTTTGCTATCTGATTAAGAAAGTTGTGCTTTGTAGTTTGGGTTCTAGTAAAGGATTTATTCTCTTAATATACATGCTATCTGAGAAAAATCCATATCCACTCTCTTTAAGGAAAGGTATAAAAAGCAAAAGGAAGGACACTGAAATGGAGTGTTCACCTTGAGTGACATGTGACACAGCACAGAAAAAGGTTGCAGAAGCAGCAAGAACATCAATGTTATCTGATCGGGTCTTACCTGGCAGCATGGCAGAGCTCTCTACTCATGGAGGATTTCATTATGTGCTTGGGGAGAAAAAAGGAAATACATTCTTGAACTTCTACCTATCAGTATTTGTTTTAGAAGGATAAGGTAGTCTAGGAATTAAGAACCTATGGGTAAAATTTGTTATAAAATGCCAATGAACATCTTCTTGTCTGGAAGCATCTCTTTTCAATATCACATAATTTTCTCTTATAACTTATTTGCCTCTGAATAGAAAGACATCAAGCATCACTTGACACTATAATAGCAGTTATGAATATGGTCAATTGGTATATGTGCTTTCTTCTCTAAAGTATGTACATGCATAAAGAGGAACCCTGAGAAAAGTCTAATTCATGCCTTGAATCTCAAATAATTAAAAATTTGGTCCTATATCAAGCCCTTTTCTTTTGTAAAAATTGAATGTCCTCCAAACATTTCGCATACTGGACTTCTTATACAATGAGATGTATCAACTAATAAATGTTTTCATATTTTATAAATTATATATTTTAAATATGTGATTTAAAAGCACTGGTCTCCATCTGCAGATAAATGGATAAGAAAGTTGTGGTACATATACACAATGGAATGTTACTCAGCTATTAAAAAGAATGCATTTGAGTCAGTTCTAATGAGGTGGATGAAACTGGAGCTTATTATACAGAGTGAAGTAAGTCAGAAAGAAAAACACCAATGTAGTATATTAATGCACATATATGGAATTTAGAAAGATGGTAACTACGACTATCTGCGAGACAGCAAAAGACACAAATGTAAGGAATAGACTTTCAGACTCTGGGGGAAAAAACAAGGGTAGGATGATTTGAGAGAATAGCATTGAAACATGTATGTTACCATAGGTGAAATAGATGACCAGTCCAAGTTCGATGCATGAAACAGGGCACTCAAAGCTGTGCACTGGGACAACCCAGAGGGATGGGATGGGGTGGGGGAGGGGGGTTTGGGATGGGGGACACATGCACACCCATGGCTGATTCATATTAACGTATGGCAAAAACCACCACAATATCGTAAAGTAATTGGCCTCCAATTAAAATAAACCAGTAATTTTAAAAAGCGCTGGTCAACAATTGACTCAGGAATAAATTCCTTCAGATTTAACAGATGGAGGAAGCCTCTGAAGTAGGCCAAGGAGAGACAAAGATCTGGGTGGGAACTGTGTTCTCCTCAATGGCAACACTCCCAACAAGAATAAGAAGGGCACAGGAGACATGCTCCTTTGTGAAATAAATTAGGTGTTTACCTACCTCTCACTTGGCTCTCTATGAAACAGAACGTATGTCTATTATTTTCCTGTATCATTAATTATCCTCTGATAAAAAATTCAGGTTTCTGAAAATATGAAGTTTTGAAATGGCTCTGTGCCTGGGAAAATGAAATCTTTAGCATTAAAGTGAGCATGGAATAGACAGAAATACTTTCCTGATGATTATATGGAATGTGGGGTAATTGACAGGGTACTTTGTAGAGTAAAAGAATTATTTGATCGTGATATCTAAATATGCTGGACAGGTAATGCAAAAAGCATGAACTTCTGGACTAGTTGGTATAAGTGTAAACAAGATGAGAAAGAGTAAAAACAAGGAGAAAATAAAAACCACAAATTATAGCAGTTGTGCAGTCTGAGGGACTCTGCCACTATTTGCATCAATACCAAGTCAGCAGCTCTTTAAGGTACAAAGAATCTCCACTGTGAGCGTGACTATGTGCTGACACAGAAGCCTATCCCATAGCCTACATATATATATAAGTGATAGCAAAGACAAAACAATTAAGACAAATGTTTCAGCACATCAAGGGTAATAAAGCATGGGGTCTCATAAAGGTCAGCCACTTATCCTAAAGAGCTCTCAAGATAGTCTATATTTAACTGTATTTTTACTTCACTTGGGCTTCCCTAGTAGCTCAATTGGTAAAGAATCTGCCTGCAGTGCAGGAGACCCCATTTCAATTCCTGGGTCAGGAAAATTCCCTGGAGAATGGATAGGCTACCCACTCTAGTCTTTTTGGGTTTCCCTGGTGGGTAAGCTGGTAAAGATTCCACCTGCAATGTGGGAGACATGGGTTCAATCCCTGAGTTGGGAAGATCCCCTGGAGAAGGGAATAACTACCCATTCCAGTATTCTGGCCTGGAGAACTCCATGGACTATCCATGGGGTCACAGAGTCGGACATGACTGAGCTCACGTCACTTTAACTGGATTCAAACATTGTATATATTTGAAATTCTGTTCAATTAAAATCATATGCAAAATATAACAACTAAAACTAGTAATAAAAGTGAGAGGTACGATTGGTGGCCCAAGGTCCCACCCACTAACATCCTGCCTTCCTTGGATGCTAGGTACCCAGGAAAGTTCTGTGGAATCTCTATGGTTCTGAGGAGTCATGTGACTGAAACACTTAAAAAGGCATTTCAATCATAAAGACTGGAAATATTTTCTGTGAAAATTAGACCTACTGTTTGTTGACTCCCAGATCCCTGACAAAAAGACAAGACTTGACAAATGTCAACACCTAGTTAGCATGGCAGCCTCAACAAATCTGTTATCCCGGCTCTACTCCTTCACGCTGCTAAAGGGATGGTCAATCACCAACATCATCACTATCCAAAAAGACCAAAAGAATAAAAATCCATGGCGTAACACTAATGTCAACACATTTTAAAGAAGAAAGTTGAAATCTGTAGGCTCCAGGAAAATGAATTGATTTGTGCCACAAAACCCCAGAAAGGCTAGGGAACTGGAGACACCAGGTTGGGAAGATACGAGTCAGAAGAGGGGCTATAAACAAGAAGATTTGAGTTAAGCAACTATTAACTTTCAATTATCTTTTTTTAAATTAACTTTCAATTACCCCTCAATTATCTTTCCAGGAAATAGAAGGTTTAATCTCTAGTAAGGCCTCTGATTCAAAGACAAATTTTGTAAGGAAAAGTAACAGAAAGTCGTATTTGGGGGCTGGGAGATAAAGTGGGAGATTAGGATTGACAGACATACACTACGGATACTAGAGGTGGGAGGGGGGTTCAGGATGGGGAGCACGTGTACACCCGTGGCGGACTCATGATGATGTATGCCAAAACCAATACAATATTGTAAAGTAATTAGCCTCCAATTAGAATAAATAAATTTATATTAAAAAATAAAAAATAAATAGATAACTAATGAGAACCAATTGTAGAGCACAGGGAACACCACTCAATGCTCTGCGGTGACCTAAATGAGAAGGAAATCCAAAAAAGAGGCGATATGTGTATACACATAGCTGATTCACTTTGCTGTACAGTAGAAGCCAACACAACACTGTAAAGAAGCTATATTCCAATGAAAGTTAATTTAATAAAAAAGAAAGCTGTACTTTCTTTTAGCCCTCTGTCTCTATTTAGTTTTCAGAACCCTGGAAGTGGGTGACTCCTCAGAGGCCAGAGGCAACAGGAAATGCTAAGGTGACAGTTCAGCACCACTCCTGGAGGGTAGGCACTCCTGGAGGGTAGGCACTCTAGAACGCGAGGCAGAGCAGAGGGCTACCGGAAAGGTTTCTCCAGGAAGCACGCTTCTCCTTATTAGCTTTACAGTACTTAAAACACTTGTGTATTGGTGTTAGCATGACAATAATAAATGAATAAAGAATAAATAAAGAATACTCAGTGCTTGATTACAATTCAAGTGGAGAGCAACAAACATAACTTGAAAAATAGATTTCTAAAAATAATTTCTTCTCAAATAGTTAATAGAAAAAATAGTTACCTTCTCAATTTGTATCCTGTTTAATATAAAAAAATCATTCTCTGTTTTTTAATGATTACTTTGGGAAGAGAGAAGTGATATGAAATCTTACAAGGAAAGTCAGGACTAGCAATAGACATTGCCTCTGTTACATATACTTTGTGCATACATATTCGGTCACTTAGTTGTCTCCCACTCTGCGAATGAAGGGACTGTAGCCTGCTAGACTCCTCTGTCCATGGGATTCTCCAGGCAAGAATACTGGAGTGGGTTGCCATGTCCTCCTCCAGGGGATCTTCCTGACCCAGGGACTGAACCCATGTCTCCTCCATCGCAGGTGGATTCTTTACTACTGTTCCACCAGGGAAGCCCTCAGAAATAATCCAGATCATCTTCACTATTCAAATATAATTCCTTTGATCATATATTGCCCAAATTGAATTTCTGGACCACATTACACCCTTTTAGAGTATACTGTTTTAAAAAAAGGAAAAAAGAAAGTCAAATTATTTTTCTTCATAAACAAAATCTGCCCTCTGTAAAGTCTAGAGGCATTACGAACTTTCTGGCATAACCTTCTGTAAAAATTTCCAACTGGAAATGTATTTTGCGTGATAACAGGTTGAAGTCATGAATCACTTGGTAACTCATTAGAGTGACGAGCATCAAAGCATCCCTCAGGAATTCAGGGGAAAGGTAGTTAAGCAATTAATGAAGTTATTTAAAATCCTGATATGGTTGAGGCTGCTTTGAAGACTGCTAGGGATTAATATTTATTTAATAGATTGTCAGTTTCCATGCCAAAGAAAGAAATGTGACAGAAGTCACCCTAGTCTAAATGCAAAAAAGGTACCCCATTTGAAGCATATTTTATGGCTGTGGTTGACACCATTATATCACCATACAAAAATCATCATTCTCAAGCTGAAATTAACATTGCTATTGTTTTCAATTAGAAGAATTGGCTCTAAATCCAGCAATTCTCTGCAGTGATTTATATTTTAGAAGCTGCTATTTTGCACCAGGAGGGAACATGTCAGAGTATAACTGCTCTCTGATGAGATATAAGGTATTAAAATTGATATGAGATGACAAAATGGGAGAATACCAATGTAGGGTAAAGTTTTCACTTGAGAACGGTCTCTGTTATGGCTTCATTCGTGAGACTCTCTGCTAATCTTTATGGTCGATTCAGAACCTAGTTTTTCCCATGAAAATGTATAGGATGTGAGCCTGATGTTATGTAATTAGCTCTTATCTCTTGCATAAAGTACTGAAAATACAATTGGTGCTAGAAAGATGTCGCATTTATAAATATATGATGACTGAGTTTATTGACAGAATAAAAAGCTCCCAAAGACATTTTAGGATTTTCTTAATTGTATCAAGACTTATTTTCATATGTGATAACCTCACTTACTTTTATCACTAACTTGTTTTAAAGAGTAGTTACAGATTTCAGCCTGAAGTCCAGAACTATGGCTTCATAAAAAATCATTATTTTTACCATATTATTTAATTTTTTAAACTACCTTTATCCCTGAAAACAGAGGCCTCTAAAATCTCTATTTTGGATTTCTTTTGCTCACCCATGAAGCACTTTGAAATAGGGCCACTATTAGGAGATAAAATTATATAAGTTTAAATTTTGGAGGGCAAGAACTGCTTGCTCTTCATTTTCATACCCTTTATACAATACTAGACACCTGAATTCATGAATAAAGTCCTATAAGTGTTTAAACTTAAGGTAACATTATTATTATTATTGGGGCTTTCCTAGCAGCTCAGACTGCAAAGAACCTGCCTGCAAGGCAGGAAACCTGAGTTCAATCCTTGGGACAGGAAGGTCCCCTGGAGAAGGGCATGGCAACCCACTCCAGTATTCTTGCCTGGAGAATCCCCATGGACAGAGGAGCCTGGTGGGCTACAGTCCATGGGGTTGCAAAGAGTTGGACATGACTGAACAACTAACACTATTAGAGCTCTTAGATTTGATTTCTATATCTAGGTCTTAAAACGTCTTGTAGGGCTGGGATGCTCTGTATACCCTACTTCCAGGATGCCTTTTTACTCAAAGTGTTCATGCTTGCTCTCAAGGACTGGTTTCCTCTTCTCTAGTCTCTGACAGAATGAAGTTGCAACCAAAGGATCATTAACTGTGTCATCCTACCTCCAGCTTGAACATCCCTTTTTTTCCAAGCAAAACAGGTTAAAAAATAAAAATGAAACCATCACCTTCTAACTTTGGAACAGTGGCATGGTGGCAGCCATGGTGAAGTAGAATGGTAAGGTTGGAGATAGGAGAATAGAATGCTTTTTTCATCAAAGACATTAGTCAAGTGATTGAGAAGGGGGTGAGACACAGAAACAAACCCTCTGGAAACAGAAGCTAAGCGTCAGTAAACCAGCTTGAATGCCTACATAAGGTCAGGATCTTGAAGTACATGGTTAACGCCCTGTGAAATGTCATATATAATAACTTAAGTTAGACAAATACAGCATGTGAGCAAGGGGTCTTAGTTAAAACTTAATCAAAAGAAAGCATTTCAGTCCATAGCATCAATTTATAGCTTGGCGTCTAGGAATAATCCAATGCCCAAATGCCAAAAGAATGCCACTGGTTAATAAGTTAACAACCTATTAGGTTCATCGCACAGCAATCACTTTTCTCACATGGAACATTAAAAACCACGAAGACGTGGGTAAGCCTGTGTATTCCATTCCCTTTCCCCTACTTCTCACCTCCTCCTTCCCAATCTGCTATTTAACAACAGATGAACCAAGAGCCTCATGCTATTGGGCTTGGAAGGTTGTTTTGTGCTAGAGTAAAAGTCACTATGTAAAAAAATTATAGTATTACTGTATTCAAGAGAGAAGTTCTGAGTAGGATCTTCACCACACAACAATTCAGAGACCCTCTTCACATGCCTAAAAGCTTGAAACTTCTCATCAGTGACTCTACAGGAAACATTTGAACCTTTCTCCCAAACATTTGAATGTCCAGGTCTTCTGGAGGTATATTTTCCTCTTGTTTATGGTTATTCCTCCCCTGATCATATCAGCAGTGATCTGCTATATAACTTAGTCTGCTTTGAAGACCACCTGATATGCTTTTCCCACTCTCATTAGCCATACCTAGTCTCTTTATACAAAGCCAGTGTTTCTACTCAACTTCTGTGTCAGCTTGGAATTTTATGTCTGTGACTTCTTTCCGACGTTAGACATAATGACTCTGACATTAGAAACGTCGGACATTTTTAATCATGGTTTCCAAACTATTCTTACATGATCTCTTTCCTTCTGTGATTCTAATACTCTTCTGAAGAGCATCTTGGATTCTAGTCTTTCTTCTGCTCCCAACCATCTCTATGAACTCTCAGTAGAATCTTTTCAAATTAATCTCTCATTTATTTTACTCTTTGCACACCATAGCAGATACAATACGTGATGCTGTTTGTCACACCAGTCATGGGGAAGGACCACAAGTCTCCAGTCACTAGATTGGAACCACATGGCTGTATTCCAGCACATGGGAATATGAGCTGATGCAACCATCATGTCTGGTGAAGGTACACGACAGCCACTATGCCTCAGCCATCTCTCTTTTCCCTTCCGTGGTGATTTGGGAAGCTGTGGTATCAGAGGGCAACACCATTGGATTAAGGGAGTCTGGATACCCAGCTGACTGCAAAGAAGAAAGACATAACTACTTCACAGCAGGTTTTTATGAGGAAGAAATAAATGCTCTTATACCTAGTCATTGACTTTTCAGGATCTGCCTGTTGCAGAACTTGTGTGATATTCTTAATATTCTCTGGAACCTTTTTTAATTTAATTTCCAGAAAACAACCTTTTACTTAGACAATTAAGGTTCTTCCTGATCTGCTTCTAACCAAGGCAAGCGTGGATCAGATGCCAGACCTTGAGTTTAGCATTATATTTTACATGCAACCTCATTCACCTTTATAACAACCTAATGAGGGAAACCTAATGAAAAAGTTGGCTTAAAGCTCAACATTCAGAAAACGAAGATCATGGCATCCGATCCCATCAGTTCATGGAAATAGATGAGGAAACAGTGTCAGACTTTATTTTGGGGGGCTCCAAAATCACTGCAGATGGTGACTGCAGCCATGAAATTAAAAGACACTTACTCCTTGGAAGGAAAGTTATGACCAACCTAGATAGCATATTCAAAAGCAGAGACATTACTTTGCCAACAAAGGTCTGTCTAGTCAAGGCTATGGTTTTTTCCAGTGGTCATGTATGGATGTGAGAGTTGGACTGTGAAGAAAGCTGAGTGTGGAAGAATTGATGCTTTTGAAGTGTGGTGTTGGAGAAGACTCTTGAGAGTCCCTTGGACTGCAAGGAGATCCAACCAGTCCATTCTGAAGGAGATCAGCCCTGGGATTTCTTTGGAGGGAATGATGCTGAAGCTGGAACTCCAGTACTTTGGCCACCTCATGCGAAGAGTTGACTCACTGGAAAAGACTCTGATGCTGGGAGGGATTGGGGGCAGGAGGAGAAGGGGACGACAGAGGATGAGATGGCTGGATGTCATCACTGACTCGAAGGACGTGAGTCTGAGTGAACTCCAGGAGTTGGTGATGGACAGGGAGGCCTGGCGTGCTGCGATTCATGGGGTCGCAAAGAGTCGGACATGACTGAGTGACTGAACTGAACTGAACTGAATGAGGGAAACTGAGCTTCTGAGAGGTTAAATAATGTACACCAACTCACAGAACTAACCCCAAAGCCTACACTCTTTGAACTACATCTAATGTTTCTATCTCTTTGCAAGTTTCTCTCCTGGAGATGTTTGAAAAACATGCCACCCAATACACTTGAGACTGCTGCACCACCATACATGCTGTCTTTAGCTGTGGGTCTAGTTAGGAATGAGGCCTGGGTTGCCTGGGAGTGATTGCAAGCACTGAAGAAGTTCTTTCCCATTGTAAGGGTAGCTATTTTGCCACACTAATTAAAGAACTGTAGTGCCTCATGGAAAGGGAGACAGGAGAATGCACCCATACTAGTCTGGACAGGAGGTTTTCTGCGACAGTTCCTGGGGCTATAGCACATCTGTAAGCAGCAAATTCTACTGCTCTGTGAAAGGCCATTGACAGTCAATGCGCGTGAAGGAGCCTTGACAAGTTAGGTAGCCCTATGGCTCCCCAGGTATCTCAGCAGTAAAGAATCCACCTGCAGCGCAAGAGCCGCAGAAGATGTGGGTTCAATCTCTGGGTCAGGATATCCCCTACTAGGAGGAAATGGCAACCCACTCCAGTACTCTTGCCTGGGAAACTCAATGGACAGAGGAGCCTGGCGGGATACAGTCCACGGGGTCACAGAGAGTCAGACACGACTGAGCACGCATGCAAACATGCGATCAAGCTGCATGTTTATGTTCTCCCTAAGTCTGCGAGTGACATCAACTGGCCACTCTGGCAACAAGCATTCGGAAGCTTCCATCCTGACTTTCAAACTCACCTCATAGTATTTCTATTAATTGCTGGCAGAGCTCGGCTGAGAGTTGTCATAATCCCAGGGGGCCGTGCGAGCCGTTCTGAAGAACAAGTTTTAGTTCAGAAACAAAGCAGAAGCGAAAGCTCATCAACAGTCCTGGGCAGACCGAGCTCCTAGGGCAGAAATGAGCTTTGTGTTCAAAGACTTCTATCAGGTTAAAACGTTCTATTTTACTTAAACAGAAAATCTCTGTTGGTAGCCACACAACTTTGACCAGACGAAGATTTTCTGTGTGTTACTCGGCATAAGGACATGCAAAAGTTTCCTATTACAATAGTCTTATAACTTGGAAAAATTAGTAACTCCCACCATGCAACCCTTGAAGGATCATGTGCTAATGAAGAAGATGCTCTAATAATTAGGCCTAGAGCCCACTGAATGTAACACCTTCCAATTAGCACTCCCCAGCATGAATACTGCCATTATCATTAAACAACAAAGACAAAAATGGGTATCAATCCACATAATAGAAAATAATTGATGAAGTTGGAGGGCGTGATTATTTGTGATTACTTTACAGTCATGCACAGAAAGTAGGAGAACCACAGCTAGTGGTTAATCTCTGGCTACCTCTTTGAAGATAATGAAATTGGCTTCCTACTGATGATTATTCATTAACAATTAATTCTTTCTCAGTGATCTGCCTCATTTTCAGCTTCTCACTACAAACATGCAATGGAATAATTACAAGTGGAAATGAAAAAGCAATTAGTGGCAGATAATGCCAACATCTGATTAAAAAACAGTAGAACAGATTAGCAGTTCCGTAACTGCAAGTCTGCTGCCTTCGGTGGGGAGGTGTAAGTCACCCAGTTATACTGCACTTCAAGCTGTGCTTTCTCTTTTATTGCTTCCCCTCCATCATGGTCTGCCACATTAAATGCTCCCTTTTATTCTAGGGGGCATTAGCTTGTTGTAAATACTTTCTACAGATTAAGTAGCTTTGGGGATGATTTGTGATCCTACATGCTGAAATTCTAAAAGGCTCTGTCTCATAATATGATGCTAAAATCCATATCTGTATACCATTCTTTGGGGATCACAGAAAATACCATATAATTCTTTACTTTTGTTTCAGCTTAACTCTTGTTAAATGTTTCCAGAAGAAGAGCATCACTAAATCAAAAACAAGCACCTTCTTTAAGCACCCATGGATGCCTTGGTCTTACAGGTTGGTTTCTCTCCTTGTAATAATGTGGGCCACAAACTGATGGTGGATTTTCACTTATCATTTACTAAGGAGTAAGATAGTTCTGGCTGCTGTAGAAATAATCCCTCAATAAAAGGCTTATAATTTCACTGTTCTCAGTGATCCAACTGGTGTGTCAGTGCTTCATATGATGTAGAACTATATAGGGAGTGTCAAAACCAACAATTCATAAGGCAGACAAAATGCAGTTCTCTTAAATAACTTGGCAGATGCTTTAATATGAAGATCTAATAAGATCCTGTGACTGAATTTGACACAGTAGGAGTGTAGACCATAGCTGTTGTAGGAAAACAGATTTTTTGGGGGGGGGAAAAAAAGCTATGTACTTAGCTATAGAATTATTGGCTGTATATTATCTTACCAGATCCATAAAGATCAAAATAATAATGAAGAAGGTGTGAAATGGAAATAAAGCAAAATTTGATGAGCTGATATTTAGCTGATATGCACCAATATTATAACTTAAATATCTGTTAAGATTGGTCATTTCTCATTCAGTACGGCTGCTGAAGATTCTGGATATCATCTTTGCATATAATAAAATGCTACTAAGCATCTTCTATTACATTGAACAGTGTAGGGACATTGATATTAATTAGACACACCAGCTCAAAATCTAGTGTGAGAGAAGGACATGTAAAGAAAAAAGTGGAGTAAAAATGATGATTGTTATGTTAGGGGCATTTACAGGGTATGAAAGGGAGTTTGACAGGGTACAATGAGGAGCAATAGTGATTGGAAAGACTTCCTAAGCAGATGATGTTTGGATTAAATTTTGGAAGGTGTTGTTCTTGCAGGGACCAACAGAGCAAAGAGCATTACAAGTGGGGAACATATGAATCGAGGCACAGAGGTAGGAGACAGTCTGGCATGTTAGGAGAACGCTGCTGATTAAGTACACAGCCAGACAGCAGGGTGTGAGGATGAGACCTGCAAAGAGAGAAGCTGGAGAGACAGGTAGCCTGCTCATGGAAGGTGTATATGCTGTGCTAATGAATTCAACCGTATGAAGTGAAAAACCCTTCAGTTCCTCAGGCAGGTATTTATCAAGATAAAATGTTTATGTCTCTATAGAATTCAAAATTCAAAAGTAACATACATTCATGATGGAAAGTTCTCTACAAAGCCTAAATGTCTTGACTTGAAACATGGCTGTGAATTTCTTAGAGTAACATAAATTAATTCATAAAGACAACAACAATACCTTGGTACTATCTCTTTAGTATCTTTATCCAGAAAACTAAAATTCTGTCACATCAACAGAAAAATATCTGAAGAGTAGGGATAGAACTATTATGCTTTTTATAAATTAATCACACACTTTGATTTTGTAGCATGCCAAGTCTAACAAGGTCTCACTCACTGGCTATGTGATCTTAAAGAAAGTTGTTTACCATCTAATGCCTCGGTTTTCTTACAAGTGGGATGTATCTGTTAAGGAGTTTAACTAGAAAACAGATTAATAAACCACAACCCTCATCCGCTTATGAAGTCTCTTCAAAATTAATGTGTCACAAACCTCCCTTTAGGAATCATATTTAAATATAGCAAAGACAGAAACAAACAGAATAAAACATCAATGCTCTTCCTAACAGAATGAGGGATTGTGGGTGGAAAGAAAGAAATACATTTTCATGAACTCTACTAAGTACTCACAGACATGCCTTGATTTGGAGGGGTGAGAGGTGAGGTGAGGGCAGGCCATGGGAGAGATAGGGGCCGACAACACTGAAGAAACTTGCTCTCATTCTTAAATACCCCATCGGAGCTGGAAGGAGAGAAATGCATAGCCTTATCAAACTCCAAGTCAGGAGTGTCATGTACTGGGAAGGGTGCAGTTGACACTAGGAAGCTCTTTATGAATCATAAAGTAGCCTCTAATCTGGAGTACTAGCGACTATCAAGAAAGACAGGCTCTGAAAGAAACGATGACCAAACTCTACTTAAAGATGAGTTTTCTGTCACAATACCAATATCAATCATAGCTGGCTGCCACACACACACACACACACACACACACACATTCCTTCCCACCCTCACACACACGCACACACACACAAGCAGTCCAATTTTCTTTCTTTCTTTCTTTATACCAATTTTCTTTGCGCAGAGCTTGCACTTCTCATCGGTAATTTACACTGGTCCCTCAAGTGGTTTTAAAGCTCATACCTATGCTGATGACTTTCAAATTTGTATCTGCAGTTCTGACCTCTACCCTGAACTTGATTTGTGAATCCCCTTGCCAACTCAAGTAGCTGATGTCTAATATGCATCTCATAGCATCACGTTTTAAACTCAACTCCTGATTCCAGTTGCTCTGCACCTTTGCCCTTCTGCAGGTTTTCTTCATCAGAAAATGACAACAAAAACACAGAACTTGTACTGGATTCTTCTCTTTATCTTATTTTCTAAATCTAATCCATCAACACGTGCATGCATGCTTCAGTCACATCCAACCCTTTGTGACCCTATGGACCGTAGCCTGCCAGACTCTTCTGTCTGTGGGATTTCCCAGGCAAGAATACTGGAGCCCATTGCCATGCCCTCCTCCAAGAGATCTTCCTGACCCAGGGATCAAACCTGCTTCTCTTGGGTCTCCTGCATCAGCAGGTGTGTTCTTTACCACTAGCACCACCTGGGAAGCCAACATATTGTTTAATTTACCTTGAAAGAGTATCAGAAATCCGACCACATTTGGTCTCTTCCACTGCTACCTCCTCTTACGGGCCTCTGCCTATCACCCAAACCTCTGCAACAGGCTTCTACCTGGTCTTCCTATTCTGCTCTTGCCAACCTCCTCCATTGACAGAGCAATCCTTAAAAATACAAATGTTAATACTTCCCTATTTAAAACTGTCAGATGGCTTTGCATCTCAAAGTAAAATCCAAACACTGTGACCTCCAAGCCTGCTGGTGATTGGGCCCCAGACACAATCTCATTTCTTCCCATTCATTCTTGGTTCTCTCAAGGCTCTCTTTGTTGAGGGGATGAGAGCCTAAGTGGGTTCAGGGAGGACAGTCAAGAGTTCAGTTGTAGAGATACTGATTTTAATGTACTTGTGACATGTCCTAGAGACATGAAGAAGGCAGTTTCATCATGGATCTGGAGTCCAAGCAGGAATGTCTGGAACTAGAGAGATATATCTGCAAGTCATCTGCGCATGTGTCATTTGGAACTCTTGGCGTGGATGTCCTAGAAAGAGGAGATAAGGAACCTAGAACCCACAGGAATATAACTTTATAAAAAAAGACAAATAAGCAGCCACCAAGAGGAAAGAGGAGAATTGGGAGAGTAATTTGGTAGAAGCCCAGGAGGTGAGACGGAGAAGGCAATGGCACCCCACTCCAGTACTCTTGCCTGGAAAATCCCATGGATGGAGGGGCCTGGTAGGCTGCAGTCCATGGGGACACTAGGAGTCAGACACGACTGGGAGACTTCACTTTCACTGTCACTTTTCACTTTCATGCCTTGGAGAAGGAAATGACAACCCACTCCAGTGTTCTTCCCTGGAGAATCCCAGGGATAGGGGAGCCTGGTGGGCTGCCGTCTATGGGGTCGCACAGAGTCGGACACGACTGAAGCGACTTAGCAGCAGCAGCAGCAGCAGGAGGTGAGAAATGGGAGTTGGTATCAACAATTATCTTTTAAGAAGTTTGATAGTGAGGAAAGGAAAGGATGCAGTTGCAGGGAGAGATGTGCAGTCATGGAAAAAAGATTCCTTTTTATAGGTGAGATATGAACTTGCTTAAAAGCAGATAAGAATTGTACATTTGAAGGGAGAATGATAATAAGTAAAACTTTTTTAAAGGGGGAAGGAAATAAAAGCATCACAAGTCTGAGAAGGTGGGATGCCATGATATCAGAAACACAGCTGATTAATTTTTGAAGTCAGTAACTTAGAAAATAAACATTTACAGAGTTTTTCAAAAAGTATTTAACAGATGTCTAAATGCAAATCTTATACATTAAAATTACAAGAGAGAAATAAATGAAAGAAATCTTAGATAATACAGCTAAAGGAAAATAAACAAAAAACACTGAGAAGCAAAAAATTAAAAGATGAAACTAAAGTAAAAGAGAAAGAAGGAGTGGGAAGGAGAGTCAGCCTAAAAAATGACAAGATGAATAGGATAAATATATTACTGAAATAAAGAGATTTCCAACATTTGGTCAAAAAAATGAAAATCTATATGCTACATACAAAATATCTATAAGCGATACACATAATGAAACTCAGTGAATAAAAGGAAAATGTTGGATAATCTTACTATTTATTTATGTAGCAGTTCAACTTGCTTTAAAGACAACCAAAGCCTAATATGACAGTATAATTGCTGTAATCATAAAATGCTGAATAATTTAGTATCAAAGTATTTATGAAGTAAAACTAAAGAAAAAACACAGAAAAGTAATGGGAAACTTTAACTCACAGTTTTTTTTTAAAGAACATCAGATAAAAATGATTAAGGTTATAGAGGACATGAATGATACCATTCCTAAAGTTTATTTAACAGTTATATCAAGAGTTCTATACCTTATAAGGAGGGAGTCTCCATTTTTCAACTGTCTTTGAAAAATTTACCAAAAAATGATCATATATACTAACCTCAAAACAACCAATACAAGTATAACCGACCAATATAAGCCATTTTCATAGATCATAGTGCAATAAAATTTCATAAGTAACTTTAGGTCAGCACGCTTTTAGAAAGAACCATTTGCAGAATGTATGTTAACAGAATATGTCATGGTTGTGAAACTGTGGGTTTACTTACTTACCAGTCATTTTCCATGGACAAGTGTTTATGGAGATATTTATCAAAAGACTATTTCATAATTTTCAAAATATTTTCAGTGACTTCTTTTAATGAATGTTTACAAGGTTATTCAGATTAATATAATAATTTAGCTTACTCCAACTAGTCGTTATGTACAGATGTGAGAGTTAAACCAGAAAGAAGGCTGAGTACCAAAGAATTGATGCTTCTGAACTGTGGTGCTGGAGAATACTCTTAAGAGTCCTGGGACTGCAAGGAGATCAAAATAGTACATCCTAAAGGAAATCAACCTTGAATATTCATTGGAAGGACTGATGCTGAAGCTGAAGCTCCAATACTTTGGCCACCTATGCAAACAGCCAACACATTGGAAAAGACCCTCATTCTGAGAAAGATTGAAGGCAAAGGGAGAAAGGGCAGCAGAAGATGAGATGGTTGGATGGCATCACTGACTCAACAGATATGAATTTGAGCAAATTCTGGGAAAATGTGAAAGACAAAGGATCCTGGTGTGCTGCAGTCCATGGGGTCACAAAGAGGTGGGCACGACTTAGCAACTGAGCAACAGCGGCAACTCCAACCAAGGCATGTGTCCCAGATCCAGACCTGCAACTGTCACATTCAGTACTGATTTCATGTGCAATAATAATACATTTTGTTTACCTTGAAAGAACAAATTTAGTCTATTCAAAGGAGAGAAAATATATCACTGACGTGCTGATCTGCAAAGTCAATCTAAATTATGCATATGTTCCTACTCACTGTGTAGATCTTATCATGAAAGACATGAAGTTTTTCTCCAAATTATCACAGAAAATAGTAATTGTTTGTAATCATTGCTAATACTTTCTCAAAGCTGAGACAAAAATAGAGCATTCAATTTGTCTGTCCTTAGTATAATTGACAATTATTTATATAAAATGGCAACCCACTCCAGTGTTCTTGCCTGGAGAATCCCAGGGACAGGGGAGCCTCATGGGCTTCCGTCTATGGGGTCCCACAGAGCCGGACACGACTGAAGCGACTTAGCAGCATAGCTTCATTTGGTTCTTTCCCTTAAATTTTAAAAACATCTCTGGTAGGGAGAGCTTTGGGATGCATGACATAGCTAGTGGATCTTATTTTCAGAACAGCACCTTAAACATACGGAACAAGTTGTTCTCATTAGGTACCACTGCCTTAGCACCATCTATGCATAACCCAGTACATCACTTGTGTGCTATTGTTCACCTTGAAGTTATCAATAATTTTAAAATTTCTTTCCCAGTTCTAAGAGTTAATAAAGAATGGCCAAACAATATTTCTTCTTGGACTGCTTTATCCAAATCACATCTCACAAACACCAAAAGATCAGCTGAGTGGCTATATCAGAGAATTCATCTTAGAGACTCCGGGGAGTATTATGGACTCTTTTGTAATCAACACAACAAATGGAGCCCCATATTTGGACTACCTCTGTCATTGTTTGATAAATTATTACATTTGACAGAGTTGCTCCACAGGATTTTTTTTTTCCTTTGCTTTGTTCCGGAGAGCATTATTTGCACTGTTTGGCAGCCAAACAGTAATGGGTGTGTCATCAATAACTCGAATAACTCTAACTTTGACGTTGAACACACTGTAAACAAGACTTCCGCAACTTCTGCAGTTTCATCTACCACCTGCATTGATGTTTCTGTCTATCCAATGCCTTCCTGCTTTGTTTTAAAAAGCTCAACATTTCCCATAGTAGTCCTTGTACATTTCAAAATTGATGTTTCAGATAGAATGCTTCCTTGCCACCACTGTGAATGTCCCTAAACATGCTTATTCTAATGGAAGAATTTATGTTCATTTCCAATCCACTAAAATCCAAATATAAAACAATTTTCACTATATGTCCATATTTTTTGTTTACAGCTGGTGGTTTTACAATAGTAACAGGTGGTATCAGATGGCTCATCAATTTGACCTTCCTACTATTCTGAAAGCATATGACTCATTTCATTACAAACACCATTGCACCCATATTTCCATCAGCCTCTTCAGGTATAATGCTTTAAAAGACTTATATATAAAGCCCAGAACTGTGTGTGATAGGTTCAAGGAAAAAAAGGAAATCAAAGAATGCACAATCCCAAATACAGTTAATATTTACTTTTTAAAATGATAGGTAGGTGCCGTCAATGAAAGAATGCCATAAAAACACAAAAATTCAGTATATGAGGATCCATTTTAGTGATCAAGCAAGCTATTTCATACTAACATCCTAGGAGTTTCACTTCAAAGGGTCTTAATAGGTGTGCCTGAACACCATCACAAGACACACGAGGCCTAGGTACACAGTCGCCCCTTGGGCTAACTACATTAGCCACAATCCCATGTGAAAATATTTCGAGAACACTGATTTAAGTCAAAATCTTAAAATACATATTTAAATAACTATGTAAATTATTTTAAATCCTGTAACATACATATTATACATTTAGAAATACTGTATGTTTACACTATAATGTAATGTATGATTTTCTGTGATTAACTTTCAGTTCTAATTAGTATTTCATACTGGTAAACTTCAGGCCTCGGGGCAAGTATATATAACTTCTCTAGTCTTCAGATCTTTGACCCATAAAAGGAAAAATAATAGTATACTTCTATCATTGAGTTATTGTGAAGATTAAATGAAATTACCCATATGGAGTGTCTAGAAGAGAGTAAATTTTTATAAATCTTGACTACTGTGATGATATAAACACTAGATTCATACAGATGCTTTTGTTGTTAACTAAGAATATTAGGCTTTGCATTTGTATATCAGCCCATTAACTCTATGCCCTCAGTGATTAAGCAGCAATCACTTCAGAGAACAAAAAACAAGTTAGCCCTGCTGTACTAATGTGATTTTTTAGCTGAAGAAATTAATGACTAAAGCTGGACTTTCTACTATTGTGAAGGGTAGTGCACAGTTCTGCTTGCACAAACAGTTATATAACTTCACATGGTCATGTAACCAATAATATTGATAGTGAACATTATATTAAATTGAATATTGACTATATAAGTTCAGTTCAGTTGCTCAGTCATGTCCAACTCTTTGCGATACCATGGACTGACTGCAGCACGCCAGGCCTCCCTGTCCATCACCAGCTCCTGGAATTTACCCAAACCCATGTCCATTGTGTCAGTGATGCCATTCAACCATCTCATCCTCTGTCGTCCCCTTCTCCTCCAGCCTTCAACCTTTCCCAGCATCAGGGTCTTTTCTAAGGAGACAGCTCTTCGCATCAGGTGGCCAAAGTATTGGAATTTCAGCTTCAGCATCAGTCCTTTCAATGAATATTCAGGACTGATCTCCTTTAGGATGGACTGGTTGGATCTCCTTGCAATCCAAAAGACTCTCAAGAGTCTTCTCCAACATCACAGTTCAAAAGCATCAATTCTTCGGTGCTCAGCTTTCTTTATAGTCCAACTCTCACATCCATGCATGACCACTGGAAAAACCATAGCCTTGACTAGATGGACCTTTGTTGGCAAAGTAATGTCTCTGCTTTTTAATAGGCTGTCTAGGTTGGTCATAATTTTTCTTCTAAGGAGTAAGCATCTTTTAATTTTCGCCATGAAGTGATGGGACTGGATGCCATGATCTTTGTTTTCTGAATGTTGAGTTTTAAGCCAACTTTTTCACTCTCCTCTTTCACTTTCATCAAGGCTATATAGGAACTGCTTTATAGCTGTTACCTAAGTTATTTCTTACCACATCCCTACAATACTGTGTATCATTACTTTTCCTATTTTAATAAGGGAGGGTCTGAGATGCAGAGAAGTTATGTAACCATATAGCCATACAGCTAGTAATTATTAGGTTGATGAAAAAGTAATTGTGGTTTAAGATCATAAATTTTCAATCATTATAACTAGGCTCAAAGATATCTTTATTAATCAAAATAGGAACCATTACAATCAACACATTTTTGCCAATGAGAAATAAGGTTATTCCTGTAGCATAAAAATACATGCTTTGGGATTCCATGAACTCTTGGAAAGCATTTTCTGTCTTCTGCTGTTTGCGGAAGCATTTTCCATGCAAAAAGTTGTCGAGATGCTTGAAGTAGTGGTGGTCAGTTGGTGAGAGGTCAGGTAAATATGATGGATGAGGCAAAACTTCTCAGCCCAATTTGTTCAACTCCTGAAGTGCTGGCTGTGTGAGGTGTGCTTGGGTGTTGTCATGATGAAGAATTGGGCCCTTTCTGTTGGCCAGTACCGGCTGCACACACTGTAGTTTTCGGCGCGTGTCATCGATTTGCTGAGCATACTTCTCAGATGTAATGCTTTCGCTGGGATTCAGAAAGCTCTAGTGGATAAGATGGGCAGCACACCACCAGTGACCATGACCTTTTATGGTGCAAGGTTGGCTTTGGAAAGTGCTTTGGAGCTTCTCCTCGGTCCAACCACTGAGCTGGTCATTGCTGGTTGCTGTATAAAATCCACTTTTCATGGCATGTCACAATCTGAAGGAGAAATGGTTCATTGTTTTTGTATACAGTAAGAGAAGATGACATGTCAGAATGACCAGCTTCTTGATTTTCAGTCACCTCATGAGGCACTCACTTATCAAGATTTTTCACTTTTCCAATTTGCTTCAAATGCCAAAGGATCATAGAATGTTCGACAAGTTCTTTCGTAACTTCTCACATAGTTGTAAGAGGATTAGCTTCCATGATTGCTCTCGATTGATTGTTGTCAACGTCTGATGGCCGGCCACTGAGCTCCTCATTTTCAAGGCTCTTGTCTCCTTTGCAAAACTTCTTGAGCCACTACTCCCCTGTATGTTCGTTAGCAATTCCTGGGCCAAATGCGTTGTTGATGTTGCAAGTTGTCTGCTGCTTTACAGCTCATTTTGAACTCGAATAAAAAAATCATATGAATATACTTTTTGCCTACCATCATTTCTATAGTCTAAAATAAACATAAAATAAGCATAAAGGAATAAGTTATTAACAAAAAACATAAAGTGAGAAGTGCACCTTAAAATGATATATAGCATAATCACATTTAAGAATGTATTCTAACATCAAACAGCATAGTTCAACAATGCAAAATGGCTATTACTTTTGCCCCAACCTAACAGAACAACCAGGATTCAAAGAGAGTTCATTTAGAATCCTGGCAAATGAGTTTATGACTTTTATATTTTGTTGCCATTTAACAGGATGCTGCATAACACAATCCTATTATGCAGAACTTGTCTGCATAACAATATTTCCTAGGGATAATCTAGTAGAATCATATTTCCAGAATATTTGGGCTCTTGAAAAATTAAATATCCCACAATTGATAGAGATTAATTTTAGATTGTTTTAAAGTTAATACATGTACGAATTTTTCTTTGCTGGTAGTTTTATTTACTTTTAAGCACATCTTTAAAATATATTAATGACAGATTAGAGAGAGGCCTGAAAAATTCTCAGAATCATTAGGATCATTTTGCTAAGGGTTTTATACTTCTGGTAGGAGTTCTCTCTACAACATTTAACAAGGTTTCAGAAATGGTGAAGGTGCAAAATTCAGTGATTAAATTACAACTTTACTCCATCCTTGAAAAATTTTATCATAATGGGGTTATATTGTACCTTGAAATACTCCATCACAAATTTTTCATTTTTCTTTTATTTAAAAATGCATGTGATAGTTATTCTTACTGGACACTGGGGAGATGCACTGAACAAGGTAGATAGATAGGTGCCTGGCATCAAGGAATTTATATTCTAGCTTGTCAATATAGCCAATTCGAAAAAGAATTTCAGTAATTTGGGAAAAAATAATCATACTGACAATTTCTCCAGTGGCTCAGCTGGGAAAGAACCCAGCTGCAAGAGACACAGTTTTGATCCCTGGGTCAGGAAGATCCCCTGGTGTAGGAAATGGCAAACCACTCCAGTATTCTTGCCTCGACAATCCGGTAGACAGAGGAGTCTGGCAGGCTACAGTTCATGGAGTTGCAAAGAGTCAGGCACAACTGAGTGCATACACACACGCACATGTGCACACACACAATCATACTGAAGGTACTTTCGAACAGCTTGAATACTAATAAAACTTTGAGTCTTAGTTCTAGTACAAAGGTTCAGGTTCTGGTATATTACAAACAGAAAACAATTATGTAGCTAATACCAAAGAGGCCAGGAAAAAAATCTAAGATCTTGTAAGTAATTTCTCTCTCCCTGAAAATAGATTTTTTAAAAAGTCACAATTTAATTTTCCTTCAGTTTCTTTTTTCAATCAGCAGGGTTTCATCACCACAACCCAATAAGCAGTGGGAGTCAAAATATAGAGCAGAACACCGTGGCAGGAAAGGCAATCAACTGTGAGAATGGTATAAAAACTGAGAGGCTGAATACTGGTCCCACTGATGCATGATAAAGAATCGTCTTTCAGTGGCACTTATAAAACTCGGGTTTATCCAGAGGGTACAAAAAATTCTATTTAGTATGTTTACCACAGTCTGTTTATATGACACTGAGAATGTTAGGGGACAGAAAACTCTGTTATGTGATTTGTAAAGACATAATCTTTGACCCTGGAGAAGGAAATGGCAACCCACTCCAGTGTTCTTGCCTGGAGAATCCCAGGGACACGGGAGCCTGGTGGGCTGCCGTCTATGGGGTCACACAGAGTCGGACACGACTGAAGTGACTTAGCAGCAGCAGCAGCAATCTTTGACCCAACACTGTTGGCCACATTTCATTTTCGTGGTCATAATACAAACAGGTTTGTAACTTTTATTTGCTCTGTTCAAAGTGCTTTACCCTCCTGCACTGTTGGTGGGAATGTAAATTTGTATAATCACTTTGGACAACAGCATGGAAGTTCCTTAAAAATCTAAAAATAGAGCTATCATATGATCCTGCAATCCCATTCCTGGGCATACAGTGAAAGAAAGTAAAAGTGTTAGTTGCTCAGTTGTGTCTGACTCTTTGCAACCCCATGGACTGTATCCCACCAGGCTCCTCTGTCCATGAATTCTTCAGGCAAGAATACTGGTATGGGTAGCCATTCCCTTCTCCAGGGAATCTTCCCAACCAGGGATCGAATCCAGGTCTCCTACACTGAAGGCAGATTCTTTACAGTGTGAGTCACCAGGGAAGCCCTCCTGGGCATATACCTGGAGAAAAGCATAGTCTGAAAGGACACATATATGCCAATGTTCATTGAAGCACTATTTAGAATAGCAAGAGATGGAAGAAACCTAAATATCTATTGACAAAGAAATGTATAAACAGGTGTGGTACATATGTACAATAAAATATTACTCATCCATTAAAAAGAATTAAATAATGTCATTTGCAGCAACACAGATAGACCTAGAGATTGTCATACTGAGTGAAGTAAGTAAGAGAGAGAGAGACCAATATTATAGGATATCACTTATATGTGCAATCTAAAAAATTAATATTAATGAACTTATTTACAGAACAAACAGGCTCACAAACTTATGGTTACCAGAGGGGAAGGATGGGGGAAGTGACAGTTAAGGAGTCTGGTATTGACATGTACACACTGCTATATTTAAAATGGATAACCAACAAGGATCTACTGTATAGCACAGAGAACTCTGCTCAATATTGTGTAACAACATAAATGGGAAAATAAAAAAGGATAAACACATGTGTATGTATAACTGAATCACTTTGCTGTATTTCAGTATGTTTCATTATATTTCAACTATACTTCAGTATAAAATAAAAGTTAAACTATGCACATTAAAAAAAAATGAAGGGCTTTAAAAACATTTAGTTTTCCTTAGGAAAGTTTGTAGAACAAACAGCAATATGGATCAGGCCTCTTTGTTTTACCAATGATTAAACAAATTTAATTAACCAAGACTCAAGAACATTTCTGAATATTTCTTTACTTGAAAATCTCCTATACTTTGACATGTTCAAAAAAAAAAAAAATCCCTACCTAGTTAAGAAAATGCAAACTTAAACTTTTCAAGCATTACTTGAAAAAAATTAAGTCCCTTGTATACTCTATAGGCACAGAGGGTTAAAGCAGTAGTTCCTTACCTTGGTTTCATATTAGAATGCAAATCTTAAAAAAGGTGGGGATGCTGGCACCCCAGCCCAGAAGAGCTAATCCTGAACCCCCACGGGGGGGCCCAGGTGCGTTTTAAAGTTTCTCAGGTGATTCTAATGTACAAGAGTTGATCATCATTGTGCTAGAGAAATAATGCTGGAGGGGAAGTAAGTGAAGTACAATAAAACTTGATTGTATTTGATTACTGGTATTTAATAGAAATATAACTCAGTTCAGTTCAGCTCAGTCACTCAGTCGTGTTTGACTCTTTGTGACCCCATGAATCGCAGCACACCAGGCCTCCCTGTCCATCACCAACTCCCGGAGTTCACCCAAACTCATGTGCATTGAGTCGGTGATGCCATCTAGCTATCTCATCCTCTGTTGTCCACTTCTTCTCTTGCGCCAAATCCCTCCCAGCATCAGGGTCTTTTCCAATGAGTCAACTCTTCACGTGAGGTGGCCAAAGTATTGGAGTTTCAGCCTCGGCATCAGTGCTTCCAATGAGCACCCAGGACTGGTTTCCTTTAGGATGGACTGGTTGGATCTCCTTGCTTTCCAAGGGACTCTCAAGTCTTCTCCAACACCACAGTTCAAAAGCATCAATTCTTTGGCACTCAGCTTTGTTTACAGTCCAACTCTCACATCTATACATGACCACTGGAAAAACCATAGCCTTGACTAGATGGACCTTTGCTGGCAAAGCAATGTCTCTGCTTTTTAATATGCTGTCTGAAAGTGAAAGTGAAGTCGCTCAGTCGTATCCAGCTCTTTGCAACCCCATGGACTGTAGCCTACCAGGCTCCTCCCTCCATGGGATTCTCCAGGCAAGAGTACTGGAGTGGGTTGCCATTTCCTTCTCCAGGGGATCTTCCCAACCCAGGGATCAAACCCGGGTCTCCTGCATTCCAGGCAGACGCTATAACCTCTGAGCCACCAGGGAAGTTCTTTGGCTGTCTAGGTTGGTCATAACTTTTCTTCCAAGGAGTAAGCATCTTTTAATTTCATGGCTGCAGTCACTATCTGCAGTGACTTTGGAGCCCCCAAAAATAAAGTCTGACACTGTTTCCACTGTTTCCCCATCTATTTCCCATGAAGTGATGGGACCAGATGCCATGATCTTCGTTTTCTGAATGTTGAGCTTTAAGCCAACTTTTTCACTCTCCTCTTTCACTTTCATCAAGAGGCTTTTTATTCCTCTTCACTTTCTGCCATAAGGGTGGTGTCATCTGCATATCTGAGGTTATTGATATTTCTCCCAGAAATCTTGATTCCAGCTTGTGCTTCTTACAGCCCAGCGTTTCTCATGATGTACTCTGCATATAAGTTAAATAAGCAGGGTGACAATATACAGCCTTGACATACTGTTTTTCCTATTTGGAACCAGTCTGTTGTTTCATGTCCAGTTCTAACTATTGCTTCCTGATCTGCAAATAGGTTTCTCAAGAGGCAGGTTGGGTGGTCTGGTATTCCCATCTCTTTCAGAATTTCCCACATTTTATTGTGATCCACACAGTCAAAGGCTTTGGCATAGTCAATAAAGCAGAAAAAGATGTTTTTCTGGAACTCTCTTGCTTTTTTGATGATCCAGCAGATGTTGGCAATTTGATCTCTGGTTCCTCTGCCTTTTCTAAAACCAGCTTGAACATCAGGAAGTTCACAATTCATGTATTGCAGAAGCCTGGCTTGGAGAATTTTGAGCATTACTTTACTAGTGTGTGAGATGAGTGCAACTGTGCGGTAGTTTGAGCATTCTTTGGCATTGCCTTTCTTTGGGATTGGAATGAAAACTGCCCTTTTCCAGTCCTGTGGCCACTGCTGAGTTTTCCAAATTTGCTGGCATATTGAGTGCAGCACTTTCACAGCATCATCTTTCAGGATTTGAAATAGCTCAGCTGGAATTCCATCATCTCCACGAGCTTTGTTCGCAGTGATGCTTTCTAAGGACCACTTGACTTCACATTCCGGGATGTCTGGCTCTAGGTGAATGACCTACAGTAACAAAATTATCTAATGGTTATATTATAAAGTTTTTAAAAGGTAAATTTTATTTTAAGAATATATTTTAGTTAACCCAGTTTAATTAAAATATTACTTCATAACATAATCAATGAAGTTATTAATAAGATATTTTATATTTTTTGGTACTAAATCTTCAAAATCTGATGAATATTTCATATTTATAGCATATTTCAATTTGGAATAGCCATATATCAAATATTCGAGAGCTACATGTTGCTAAAGCTGTCTATTACATACTGCAACACATACACTGCAATGTATGATGTATAAAACCTTTACCTTCATTGAAAAATATTTATTTTCTAATATATAACAAATTATTATGTGCATTAACAAATAATATAATATTATAAAAAAGTATTTGTAAAGAATCATATTCTTTAGATAAATTAAGGCTGTAGATTCTCTCCTTTCCCTTCTTTCTTTCCTTTCTAAATATGTATTTCTCTTACAAAAGGGTGCACACTCTATATACTTTTATGATTGTTTATGTAGTATAACAGTATAGAATTGGCTGGGTTTGTATAGTAGTCACACTACATTGTATCTTGGTCATTAAAGGAAACTTTTCCACACTCCAGTTGTTTTTTTTTTTTAATCTGTAAATAACAGTATAAACATCATAGGGATATTATAAGGATTAAATGAATTCGTACAAATTAACTGTTCAACAAATGATAAGCATTATTATGACTTTAATGGCTTCTTCATTTTATTTCATGTACTATTTTAATACTTCTTTGTCATCCCACGCAATGAATGTAGCAAAACCTTTTTACCAGTTTTCTATTAAAGACATGGCTTGTTTCTAATCATCATTATTGTACAAATGCTCCAGTGCATATCATGGTAGAAGTGTTAGTCACTCAGTCATGTCCGACTTTTGCAAACCCATGGACTGTAGCCCTCTGGGCTCCTCTGTCCATAGGATTCTCCAGGCAAGAATCTTAGAGAGGGTTGTCATTCCCTTCTCCAGGGGATTTTCCCCGCCCAGAGACTGAACTGGGTCTTCTTCACTGCAGGCAGATTCTTTGTCATCATTCTTTGTCGTTCTTTGAGCCATCAGCAAAGCCGTATCATGGTACATGCAGCATTTTGCACATGAATCTGTATGTACAGAGGATAAATATCTAGAAATGGAACTTATAGATCAAATATTACACACTTTAAAAATTTTAATGTATGTTGCCAAATTGTTCCTCACAGAGACTCTACCAATTTACTACCTAATAATAATATACAACAATGTCCATTTTTCCTTTTATAGGATGTTAAGAATTTAAGGTATTTTTTAAATGACACCTCAAATGCAACCTAAGATATATATTTTGTGCTTTCTTTAACATGTTTAACTGACACAACACATGTAAACCTGTGGCGGATTCATTTTGATATTTGGCAAAACTAATAACAATTATGTAAAGTTTAAAAATAAAATAAAATTTAAAAACAAAAAAAAAGAAAGAAAGAAAACATGTTTAACTGATTTGAATGAAAAATCAAAGTTTATTTCAGAAATTTTAAATATATATCTTAGAACTCTTAGAGAATTCAGAAGAGATGTAATATAGGAGAAAAATAAGAAGAGATATAATCACTTAATTTCTCCCATATTTTTCCTATCTGATTGGAGAGTACTAATATTTCAATGTCTTACAATAATTAACAAGTTAATTTCACTAATTTATCACTTTTAAAAGTTTAATTATTTCTATATATCATTTTGGATCACTTTACATTCAATTAGGAAATAAAAGTAGTGAACTGTGTTATTATAATTTAATTTATACAACATTATGGCTTTATAACTAACTCATATTATTAAAATGACGTCTCAAGATTGGACTTTTTGATTGCTGATCTGTAAATTCCTACAGACTATGATTATAAAGTACTAATGATGAAGGTCCTGGGAAGCACTTCTGTCCTTATTCTGGTTAGGCCCATCACCCCTGAGTCAGGGCATGAGCTGTGTCAAAGCAGTGTCCCGTATGGGGCTCCTGTCTCATTAGCAAGAACAAGAAAAATTAGGATGTCCCAGAAATTTTATGGCAAGGCTATAGCATGCAGTCACAAGTTAAGCAAATTGAATAAATCTGACAATATTATATTTAGGAAGGCAAATTGCAATATATATATGTGTATATGCTTTAGATAGACTGAGGACAAATATATATTTTTTCAATTTCCCTACTTGTGGTCACTGAAGCTTTTTGAAAACTGGCTTTCTCTCCTGGATTTGTTACTCTCGGTAAAGAAAGAGGTTCTTGTTGAAACTGAGTGAGAGGTTAAGTGCCCAGAAATAATGCACCAAACACGATATTGCAAAGGGAGAATCTGCAACAACACAGGTGACTTTGAGGGTATTACGCTAAATGAAATAAGTCAGACAAAGACAAATACTGTATGATCTCACCTCTATGTGGAATTAAAAAAGCAGTAACAAAAACAGATCCTCATAGGAATGGAGTTCAGCCCTGTGGTTTCTAGAGGCAGAGGGTGGGGAAAGGCGGAATTGGAGAAAGGTGGTCAAATGGTACAAACTCCCAGCTACCAGATAAAGGAGGACTGTGGATGTAATGTACAACAGGATGATTGTAGTTAACACTGCTGTAAGTTATTAAGAGACTAAATAAATCCTAAGAGCTCTCATCACAAGAATATCTTTTGAGTTCTTTTTATTTTATCTATATGGGAAGATGGATGTTAGCTGAACCTATTGTGATAATTATTTTACAATATATGTAAATCAAACTGCCATGCTGTATGCCTTAAACTTATACAGTAATTATTTCAATTATTTCTCAAAAAAAAAAAAAAACTGGGGAGAGGGGGAGAAAATGAAGTATAAAATAGCTTCACTTTAGGAAGCAACAGTTTAGAAGAGATTTCATTCTGTACGTTTTCTAAATATTGTCTTTAATGGAAAAATAAAGAGGCAAAGATTCAACAATGTGGCTGGAAGCCTTCTTTCAGAATCCTCTTTATTATGATTAATATTAGCCTTATCATCTTATGAGTCCTTCCTGAATAAGATAGATAAATAAGAATAGATAGGTGGGATATATATTTTTAAAATACATATAAATATGGAAATATAAATATGTGTGAATGAGAGGGGAGAGGGTGCCAAAAATAAAAGACAAGGAGTTTCCTGGTGGTCCAGTAGCTAGGACTCCATGCTCCCAATGCAGGGGCCCAGGTTTGATCCCTAGTCAGGGAACTAGATCATCCCACATGCCACAATTAAAAAAAAGATCCTGCATGCCACAACTGAGACAGGCACAGCCAAACAAATAAGTTTATAATAACTAAAAATAAAAGAGAAGCTGTGGCAACAAGATATGAAGAGAAAGACAGGGAAATCTTCTGTGTGTTCATCTACAGAGTGATACCACTGAACAATATTCTATTTTCTGGGGAAAATGTTAATAGACAAACAAAGAAAGGGATATACACGACCGAGAATATGTACCATGACAAACTCCATTCAAAAGAAATAACATCTATTAGACTTCTCAGTCGCTCAGTCGTGTTGCACTCTTTATGACCTCAAGGACTGTAGCCTGCCAGACTCTTTTCTTCATGGGGAGAATACTGGTGTGGGTTGCCACGCCCATATACAGGTATCTTCCCAACCCAGGGATTGAACCCAGGTCTCCCACATTGCAGGCGGATTCTCTACTGTCTAAGCCACCAGGGAAGACATAGAACACTTGAGTGGGTAGCCTATTCCTTCTCCAGAGGAACTTCTCAACCCAGGAATCAAACTGGGGTCTCCTGCATCTCAGGCAGATTCTTTACCATCTGAGCTACCTGGGAAGCCAGATATTTTTATATTTTACACTTTAGTCTTAATATGAGTATCCATATTCTCTAAGCCTATATTCATTTCTATAAGAATAGGAAAACATACTCTTGTTATGTTCTAAAATTGGATAAAATATGTTATGTATTATTTTATTCATCATATATGTTGTTATTGTTCAGTTGCTCAGTCATATCTGACTCTTTGTGAACCCATGAACTGCAGCACACCAGGCTTTCCTGTCCTTCACTATTTCCTGGAGTTTGCTCAAACTCTCATGTGCACTGAGTCGATAATGCCATCAAATCATTTCCACTCCCTTTTCCTCCTTGCCTCAATCTTCCCCAGCATCAGGGTCTTTTCTAACAAGTCAGCTCTTTGCATCAGGTGGCCAAACTATTGGAGCTTCAGCATCAGTCCTTTCAATGAGTATTCAGGGTTGATTTCCTTTAGGATTGACTGATTTGATCTCCTTGCAGTCCAAGGGACTCTCAAGAGTCTTCTCCAGCACCACAGTTCAAAAGCATCGATTCTTCGGTGCTCAGCTTTCTTTATGGTCCAACTCTCACATCCATACAGGACTACTGGAAAAACCATAGCCTTGACTAGACAGAACTTTGTTGGCAAAGAGATGTCTTTGCTTTTGAATGCAGTCTAGGTTTGTCATAGCTTTTCTTCCAAAGAACAGTTGTCTTAATTTCATGATTGCAGTCATCATCTGCAGTAATTTTGGAGCCTAGAAAATAAAGTCTGTCACTGTTTCCATTTTTTTCCCCATCATGAAGTGATAAGACTGGATGCCATGATCTTAGTTTTTTGATTGCTGAGTTTTAAGCCAGCTTTTTCACTCTCCTCTTTCACTTTCATCAAGAGGCTTTTTAGTTCCTCTTCACTTTCTGCCATTAGGGTGGTATCAACTGCATATATGAGGTTACTGATATTTCTCCCAGCAATCTTGATTATAGCTTGTTATTTATTCAGCTTGTCATTTCACACAATGTACTCTGCATATAAGTTAAATAAGCAGGGTGACAATATACAGCCTTGAATACTCCTTTCCCAATTATGAACCAGTCCATTGTTCCATTTGTGGTTCTATCTATGCTTCTTGTCCTGCATACAGGTTTCTCAGGACACAGGTAAGTTGGTCTGGTATTCCCATCTCTTTAGGAACTGTCCACAGTTTGTTGTGATCCACACAGTCAAAGGCTTTTTCAATGGAGCAGAAGTAGATGTTTTTTATGGAATTCTTTTGCTTTTTCTATCATCCAGCAGATGTTGGCAATTCAATCTCTGGTTCCTCTGCCTTTTCTAAATCCAGCTTGTATATCTGGAAGTTCTCAGTTCATGTATTGTTGAAGCCTAGCATGAAGGATTTTGAGCATTACCTTGCTAGCATGTGAAATGAACACAATTGTGCAGTAGTTTGAATATTCTTTGGCATTGCCCTTATTTGGGTTTGGAATGAAATTGTAGTTAAGGTAAAAAATTCTATATGAGAAAATCAACTAACACAAAAAAGTTTTGTATGTGTTTACCTATGTAAAACTAAATACCTAAATTAGGAAACATGGAAAATGTGTTTTATAGTTTCTGTAAACCAAAAGCATAGTCAATGCTGAAAAATACAAATTCCCCCACTCTGCTACTTTCAGGAATTTTCCTACAAGCAAATACCTGATCTGTGCATTGATACTGCACGACACACTGTGCTGTCAAATACCAGTTCTCATAACTGGCATCGCTGAAGTGTTCTTTGTTTATTATGTGTAATTTCACTGGTCCTTTATCACAATTAGACATTTCCCTGCCCTGTCTTATAGTCACCAAAAGATAAGACAATGAAGCCAGAGTTTTTTTTTTTTTTAAGTGAAAAGTGTGCATTAAAATTCAGGAGACGCCAAAGCACATTAGAAGGGAGAAAAGTGTAGACGAATTTGACCACTTTTAGCAAAGAACTTGCCCTCCTACTAGATAAAATAATGTTGAGGCAGTTATTTCGTATTTTTGTTTGTTTTGTTTATACATGTATATTTATTTAATTATATTGTGATGGGTTCTGCCATACATCAACAGGAATCAGCATTAGGTATACATGTTTCCTTTTGTATTTTGTATTTAATGTGGCTGTAACCAAAGGCTCAAATAGAGAAACTTAATGGAGGAGGGCATGGCAATGTGCTCCAGTATTCTTGCCTGGAGAATCTCACGGACAGAGGATCCTGGTGGGCTACAGTCCATAGGGTCAAAAAGAGTCAGATGTGACTGAAGAGACTTTAGCACAGCACAACTGCTCTGGTAATACTTTTAATAAAGTAAAGAAAAAAGCAAACATTGAAAATCAGTGTGAGAAAGAACTTAAAACATGCAGCACATGTTTGCGTCTCTGAATTTTCAGCAGTGAGTACTGATTGCAAAGGTGTGGCGCAGAGCATGGAGCAGGTGTGATGCTGGGGACATCTGCCATCTCCTCTTTTAGAGTCTGCAGCTGGTATAACTTTTGCTTTCCCATAACCCATATTCAATTTCCAGATTTATAAAGAGAAGGTATTTGATTGGGTATTTCCTAGAATCTTCTCCAGCTCTCACCCTCTTAACTCAACACAACAACATTTTGAAGGTAGTGTCAGTGTGTGGGAGGAGAGTTGAGTAGAGGAAAATATACCTCTGATGAGCATTTACTTAGATTAGTTCATTCCATACCCCAAACCACATTTGCACAATACAATCCTTCTTCTCTTTTTGCCAGATAAAGAATTGGTACTGAGAAGCTGAATAGATGTCATCACACAGCTAAAGGGAACAGGAAAGCTGAAAGTCAAATGAATGATGAGTGACCTTAAGCCCTAGCTCTTTCCTCACCAGCATGCTACTTAACACTTTATTTTACTTTGCCCCAAATTGTCTGTGAATATCTGATTTGAACAATCTTTAGGTTAACAGAAACTCCTTTTCAAAATTCTAATCTTCCCCTTCTGTTGCTGTTGAGCCCTCCATCTGATGTTTTGCTCTTCTGAGACCAGTGTTTATGTAAACCGTTGACTGCATGTGTTTCCTCAAAGACAAATTTCTCTATGAGCAGAGCTGAAAATATTACTTTAAGGAAGCTGTAGTTTCCTTAAAGCAGGTGAATAAATATACTTACATCTGCTTTTGTTTTTCATTCACTATCACATAAAAACAAGACTCTGAGTTTCCTGCAAATTAAAGTGAATCTTTCAAGCCTGTATGTTTAAGGATAAGCTAGTTTCTGATCAGCAAAGAGAAAAAACACTCAAGAAGCACCTATTACAGCTGAAGATTTCCCCCCTGACTGTGTACCATCATGGAGCCGAACATCAGGATGCACCCAGATCTCCTGTCAAATATTTGTCATGGAATTAATATCGATTGGAAAAATAAAATCCAGTCAGCCCTCAGGAACCATGTTATACACTAGTGTGAACTAAACAGATGTGAATCTGTCCTCAAAGAGCTTAGAATCTAAAGCGTGATCATTCAGTAGAGTTTACACTAACCTCATGTAGCCCCATTCAAATATAAATTAAAATTAAATAGAATTTTAAAGTAAGTCGGTTGCACTAGCCATATTTCAAGAGTTCAATAGCCAACTTATTGGACAGTCCAGATTTTACACCATTTCTATCAATACAGAAAGATACACAGTCCTGGTGTAGAAAGAAATCAACATCTAGAAGTGTGGAGTGCAATCAAAATACATCTGCCAGGATGGTAACCCCACGCAGTGCCAGAGCGGAGTCAGAGAAATGGCAGATTTTCAGGTTGGGCAGAAGACTTGGAAATAGATATAAATATATAGATATGCACATAAACAGTGAAGTTCTATTTGTACCTGGGACTATTTTTGCTTCATCCAATCATTCCACTGGTCCATCTCTCTATGGTGCACCAGTACCATACTTTTCAATTATAGACAACTTACGGTAGGTTTTAACATCCATTAGAGATAGTTCCCATTTAATGTTTCCTTTTTGCCTGTGTCTTTGTTTTTTTGCTTATTTCTTTTTTAAATTGAAATTTAATTGACAGAAAATATTGTATTAGTTTTAGGTGTATAGCATAATAATTTGACGTATGTATACATTGCAAAACTATTACTTCAACAAGTTTAGTTAAGATCCATCACCACTTGCAGTTACATTTTTTTCTTGTGATGAAGACTTTTAAAATCTACTCTCTTAGCAACTTTTAAACATGCAGTACAATATTAATTAGTATAGTTAACAACTATAGTCACTGTGTTGTTTACTACATTGCCAGATTTACTTACCTTACCTTGTACTCACCAATATGTTCTCTGTATCTATGAGTTCAGGTTTTTTTTTTCTTTCATATTTCATATACAAATGAAGTCATATGGTATTTGTCACTGTCTGATTTATTTCACGCAACATAATGCTGTCAAGCTCTACCCATGTTTTATATATGTAACATACATGTAAACATACAATCATATACTTTACCTATTCATCTATTACACTTGGGTTGTTTCCATATTCTGGCTACTGTAAACCATGCTGCATTATTATAATGTTGTTGTTCAGTTGCCAAGTCGTGTCCAACTCTTTGCAATCCCATGGACTGCAGCACACCAGGCCTCCCTGTTGCTCACCATCTCCTGGAGTTTGCCTAAATTCATGTCCATTGAAGCGGTGATGTCATCCAACCATCTCATCCTCTGTCACCCCTTTCTTCTGCCTTCAATCTTTCCCAGCATCAGGGTCTTCTCCAGGCTCTTCACATCAGGTGGCCAAAGTATTAGAGCTTCAACATCAGTCCTTCCAATGAGTATGCAGGGTTTATTTCCTTTAGGATTGACTGATTTGACCTCCTTCTGTCCAAGGGACTCTTGAGATTCTTCTCCAGCACCACAGTTCAAAAGCATCAATTCTTCAGTGCTCTGCCTTCTTGATGGTCCAACTCTCACATCCATACATGGCTACTGGAAAGACCATAGCCTTTACTATATGGACCTTTGTTGGCAAAGTGTTATGTCTTTGCTTTTTAATACATTGTCTAGGTTTGCCATAGCTTTCCTGCCAAGCAGCAGTCATCTCCTAATTTCATGGCTATAGTCACCATCTGCAGTGATTTTAGAGCCCAAGAAGAGGAAATCTGTTACTACTTCCACCTTTTCCCCTCTATTTGCCATGAAGTGATGGGACCAGATGCATGATCTTAGTTTTTTTAATATTGTGTTTTAAGCTGTTTTTTTCATGCTCCTCTTTCACCCTCATCTGGAGAAGAGCATGGGAACCCACTCCAATATTCTTGCTTGGAGAACCCCATGGACAGAGGAGCCTGGCAGGCTGCAGTCCATACAGTTGCAAAGAGTCAGGCACAACTGAAGTGACTTAGCATCTGCCCTCATCAAGAAGCTCTTTAGTTACTCTTTGCTTTCTGCCATTAGAGTGATATATCATCCAGATATCTGAGGTTGTTGATATTTCTTCCAGCAATCTTGATTCCAGCTTGTAACTCATCCAGCCCAGCATTTTGCATGATGTGCTCATGTATAAGTTAAACAGGATGGCAATAAACAGCCTTGTTGTACTCCTTTCTAAATCCTGAACCAGTCAGTTGTTCCATAAAGGGTTCTGACTGCTGCTTCTTGACCAGCATACAGGTTTCTCAGGAGACAGGTAAGGTGGTCTGGTATCACCATTTCTTTAAAGAGTTTTCCACAGTTTGTTGTGATCTACACAGTCAAAGGCTTTAGCATAGTCAATGAAACAGAAGTATATGTTTTTCTAGAATTGCTTTGATTTCTCTATGATTCACAGAATCTTGGCAATTTGATTTCTGGTTCTGCCTTTTTCCAAACCTAGGTTGACCATCTGGAAGTTCTTGATTCATGAACTGCTGAAGCCGAGCTTGAAGAATTTTCAGCATAACCTTATTAGCATGGGAGATAAGTGCAATTGTCCAGTAGTTTGAACATTCTTTAGTACTGCCCTTCTTGGGAATTGGGATGAAGATTGACTTTTTCAGTCCTGTGGCCACTGTTGGGTTTTCCAAATTTGCTGACATATTGAGTGCAGCACTTTGATAGCATCATCTTTTAGGAGTTTAAATAGCTCTGCTGGAATTCCATCACATCCACTAGCTTTACTGGCAGCAGTGTTTCTAAAGGTCCACTTAACTTCATGCTGCAGAATGTCTGGCTCTCGGTGAGTGACCATCATGTTTATCTGGGTCATTAAAACCTTTTTTGTACAGTTCTATGTATTCTTGCTATCTCTTCTTGATCTCTTCTGCTTCTTTTAGGTCTTTACCATTTCTGTCCTTTACTGTGCTCATCTTTGGCTGACATGTTTCTTTGATATTTTCAGTTTTCTTGAAGAGATCGCTGATCTTTCACCTTCTGTACTATTTCTTTGCATCATTCATTGAAGAAGGCCTTCTTGTCCCTCTTTGCTATTATCTGGAACTCTGCATTCAGTTGGGCATACCTTTCCCTTTCTTCCTTGTTTTTGCTTCTCTTATTTCCTGCGCTATGCTTAAAGACTCCTCAGACAACCCTTAATGTGATTTTGTTTCTTTGGGATAAATGCTCACAGTGGGAAAGCTGGATCATATGGTAGTTCTAGTTTTAATTTTTTGAGGAACTTCCATACTATTTCCTGTAGTAGCTGCATCAGTTTACAGCAACTACAGGAACCCAAAAGGATGCAGGTTCCTTTTTCTCCACGTCCTCATCATCAGTTTTTTTTTTTGATAACAGCCATTCTGACAGGTATGTGGTGATATCTCACTATGGCTTTAATTTCTATTTCACCTAATGACTAGTGATGTTGAGCACCTTTCTGTGTACCTGCTGGGCCATTTGTATGTTTTCTTTGGGAAAATGTCTACAGAGGTCTGCTAATTTGTAAATCAGACTGTTTTTGCTATTGAGTTAATCAGTGCTTTATATATTTGGGATACTATCCCTTATCAGAATCATGATTTTAAAATATTTTCTCCCATTCAGGAGGTTGCCTTTTCATTTTGTTGATGGTTTCCTTTGGTATGCAGAAACTTTTTAGTTTGATGTAATCCCACTTGTTTATTTTTGTTTTTGCTGCCTCTTGGGGTCAAATTCAAAAAAACCATTGCCAAGACTAATGGTCAAGGAGCTTACCCACTATGTTTTCTTCTAGGAGTTCTATAGTTTCAGGTCTTATGTTCAAGTTTTAAATCCATGAGTTGATTTTTTTGTTTGGTGTAAGATAGCAGTCTATTTCATTCTTTTGCATATGGCTGTCCACGTAGCCTTTCTTTCTAGTGTTCTCTTTGCTATTCCTCTATGTGTATTTTTAGCATGATTTGGTGGCTCAGATAGTAAACCATCTGCCTGCAATGTGGGAGACCCAGGTTCGATCCTTGGGTTGGGAAGATCCCCGGAGAAGGAAATAGAAAACCACTCTAGTACTCTTGCCTAGAAAATTCCATGGACAGAGGAGCCTTGTAGGCTACAGTCCATGGGGTCGCAAAGAGTCGGACATGACTGAGTGACTTTCACTTTCACCTAGCTTTATAAAAATGTCTTTTGATACTTTTATCATACCTTTCATATTTATGTATTTTAAAAATATTTTACATATTTTAACCTGAATTCTTTTTCAAAATATCTTCAATTTTAACAGAGATCATGGTTTCTTTAAAAAGTACAATTTTTGTAATAAATAATAAATTAATGAAACCTACTTATACCTTTATGAAACAGTTATTTCAACTTCAGAATTATGTAAATAGCCTGTATTAAGCCTACTGTGTGTTAAGAATATTACATGCATTCTTACTTGATAAGATTCTTATACATATAAAGTACAAATTATTATCTAGTTTACACATGAGAAGTCTGAGGCATATAGAGATTATGAAAATTCTTCTAGGATTTTAAGCTGGGTCTACCTAAAATCAAAGCCTGCTGAAAATCATACTGAAAATATGAAACATTGCTTCCTTTAAAAACTAACATTAGTCAGAGTCCAAGTAATACGTAATTTGAAAAAGTGAATACACTTGCTTTCATTTGTGTTATATCAGGCTGACTAGAGTTTGTGATTTTAAAAGGTCAGTAACCACTGGAATGAATATGTTAGTATAAAATGAGATGTCACACAGAAACTCAAGAAATTGTGTTCTAGCCTGGTCATTATGATTGCTTACTGAGGCACATTTTATTGAGAAGCCCCTCTTTGAAACTTGCCTTCTTCTATGTACAGTGGGATACCATATCCATCTCTCAGAGTCTGTATGGCAACAAAGTAAGCAAACACGAATAATAACACTTGGAGATAACAGAAATATTTAGGCCAATGATAACTAGAAGACATTTCAAAAGTCCATATGGAAAACTAATACAATAGCTTCAGATTAAAAAGACAATTTAAATACAGGTCAACTCTTCTCTAGATCACTCTGCCTCATTTAATACATTTGTTCTTTTTAAACAAAAATTATGGTCATGCAATATGTTTCTAGGCAATCACATTTCTTTAATTTAGAAATAGCAGTATTAATATGTGCCTCCACATAGATATTATTCATCAGAAGGTCTAACAATTTCAATTACTTTATGTAGAAAAAAATCTACAGAAAGAATATGGAAGGTCAAATTCTTACAAAATGTATGTGGCTTTCATTTTCAATACTTCCTATTTTCATTTAGCGTTTTCTCACGGGACTTAAATACTTCTGCTTCTAATGTGAACATTTGAAACAGTAAGTAAACTTTCAGGAGGGTTATTTCTTATTTTGCCCAACCTACTGTGCACAGCTCTAGTTTCATTTCTAAGTTGGTATAACTAGTTTTGAGAGGGAATTTATAGTGAGCAGCTATGAGGAGGGAATTTACTTTGTTCCATAAAACAGAGATTTTCTGATCCACCATATATTTTATTTGGAGAGTTTTGGAAAGACAAATTTCTCTAGCTATGAAGTCTTACAAACTCAAGAAGTGTGTGACCTGTTTTTGTTCCCTTTTGGCCCCTTCCATTTTCCTGCCTGGCCATGACACACCATTTTCCCAGTAATTTAATTTACTTAACTTGGTTCTTCCTTTCACTACATCCTTTCCATCTGCGCAGGGGATTTAAGTTGGGCCAGAAGTCAAAGTCCATGCATATGAGAAAGTCACATATCTGTCACTTCTATCTCGTCCATCCCAAAGAAGGATGCTGTTACCTTAAAACTAAGCTAGTCTAGCCTCAGTGTAACTCCCTTCTGCGTCACTGCACATCTTTTCACAGTCCTACACACAAATGCCCCCACACTACCATCTCTCTCCACGTCAGGCCTGCCCAAATGATATTTTCTGTGTTTTTGATCATTTATACCAGTGAGTTCCACCTTGACTGAATATTAGAATCATCTAGTAGATTTTTTTTTGAAAAATATTTGCTAACTGTATATATTGATATCAGATGCCTTCATATCAGATGGCTCAGTAGCTTTTAAACCATATAAATGCCTGGGCTTCACATAAGTCAAATAAGATTTTCTTGGGGTGGCTATGGATATTCACTATTTCAGTGTGCAACTAAGGTTGAAAAAGTGAAAAATGAAAGTGTTAGTCACTCAGTTGTGTCTGACTCTTTGTGACTCCATGGACTGTGGCCTACTAGGCTTCTCTGTCCTTGGGATTCTCCAGGCAAGAATACTAGAGTATACCTCCAGGGGATCCTCCCATTGAACCTAGGTCCCCTGCATTGCAGGCAGATTCTTTACCATCTGAGGCCACCAGGGAAACCCCAGGCTTGAAAATGACAAGCTTAAAATACACATTCTTTAAATACTTGCCTGAATCCTACTTTCAGAACTACATCAACTCATTTGGGTCTTATGATTGCCAGACTACCTATGTTATAATTCCTTACATTTTTGTTATCATTTAGAATTATTTCATATTTTCCCATTCATTCATTGAGTGAGTTCTTGAGTACTTACTGAGTGCTTACTACTTGCAAAGGCTTATCTTAGGTCTGTCATACATATATGTAATCTCTCTGCAACCAGCTGAAACAACCTTGAAGATATAAGTTATATCATATTTTCCCACTAACTAAAGCAGATCCAATATAGTTATAAGTGTGTATGAGATCTCAATAAATACTTCTGATGAGTACCTCCAGTTTCACACTTTATTCTCTTAACCACTTATCTTTTCAGTACATATTTATTAAACTGCTAACTATGTGGAAGATACTTTGATAGATTTTTTTTTTAAAGAATAATAGTCACCTTGAGTGACTACCAAACATATTTACTTCTTTTGTGGTTTTCTGTTTATATGTTGATGTGATTTTTTTTTCTTTTCTATTGAGCAACGCATCCTGATACCTTAAATTTATTGGATACTTCTTATATGTCAGACATTCTTCTGAGTTATTTGCACTTAATGATCCAATAGCCCAGCCTCATGAGACAGCACCTGTACCTTCTGAGAGGAGAAATGACTGTTCCAAGTTACCCGGACAGTAAGAGACAAAGCTGGGTCTACAGCCCAGACAGCCTGGGCTCAGAGCCTACCACTGTGTCTTCAGCAAAGAGTTTTCTAAAGAGAGTTTTTAAGATGATGTCTCTTAAATTCAAGGAACATAGTCACAGTTTCCTAACAGCTATTGGGTTATGTGTGTTTACTGACTTAATAGAAAAATTCTAAAATAATTGTATAGCAAAAATAGCCATTTGTTGTTGTTGCTCAGCCGCTATGTCATGTCCCATGGACTGTAGCACGCCAGGCTCCTCTGTCCTCCACTGTCCTGGAGTTTGCTCAAATGCTTGTCCACTGAATCAGTGCAAAACGGCCATTACTGGTACTTAAATTGATTCTCAGGCAATGCCACTGATATCACTATAATATTTTGCAGAAAAAAAAGTTCTAAGAACTTCAATAACCAATAGAAATAGCCTGATCATTTTAACAGTTTATCACTTTTATTCTTAAAGAATATTTTCACTCTTTACAACTGCCCTTAGATGAGGTTTCCATTTCTAAGTGATTGGGAACAAACTTCTCCCTCTAACTTCATGATTTTTTTTTTTTTTGAAGAGAAAAAAAGCAAAGGTTCCAGTTACTAAGTAAACAATCTATAAATGTACATCCTGTGTAAAGAAGCAGAGACTATGAAACCAGAGGATTTTCAAGACTGAAGAGCAGAGGACTCACAGCTATTTTATAAATACCTTTGTTCTTCAAGACATTTTCTTTCACCATCTGTGTATCATTTTTCTCTCTCCCATTCCCCCCCTTTCCCATTTTTCAATCCCTTTTCTATGTTTCATTTCTGAATCTCTTTTGCAGCTGTGAACAACATTCTCTTAAATATTATCTTAAGTAAAGATATCACAGAAATTTTTCGAAATGTTCTTTACCTTTCCTCATTTATCTGCCTTCTTCATCAGTCACTGTCTGCCCATCAACTCTCTTTTGTCCATCTTTGTGCCTTGTTAAATTCTCCACATCTCACTCTCCAAGTATGTGAGATCACAAAACAACTTTTTGCAATAAAAAAACAACTCTTTATTAGAAACACCCAGTTTAGGAGTTAGGAATTAGGTGCTCCTTCCTTGGTTAGTTGTAAATACTTTTCAAAACTCAAAAATTATATACTGAATAATTTCAGTATCAAGCTTCTAACCATATTTAAGCACAAATTAAGAACAGTTTTTGAAGTATGATATTTAGGCAGAACTGAGAATTAAATCAACAGTGAAAGGGAAAAAGACAAATAATATGAAAACTCTCCGATATGTTTACAAACTATGTATTAAACAAGCAGGAACATTTTGACTGAATTTTCAGTAAGGGACTAGATATATCTTCCAGGTCTAATTAATCCTGCTCAGAAAATACTAAAATAGTTGATACTGGCAAAGAAAATTCAGGGTAGCTTCTTCTTGGACTCTATGAACTCGGCGTTTAGGACAACCCTTTCAAAAGGTGGCTTGCTTATGGAAACTCAAACTATCCAGAAACACCACTGACGGTTTGTTCATCAGGCTCAGTAGTGAACATCCATGGTAAACAAGACTTTTCCTACTTTTGTGGTCAAAGGCAGAAGATGTTGATTTCTAAGTCACAGGAAAAACAAGTATTCTTACCTTCCCAAATATGCAAGAAGTTCCTGGTTAGTGCCTGTGTGTGTGTGTGTGTGTGTGTGTGTGTGTGTGTGTGTGTTGTAACTGGTATAACAAACAGTATGGTCACTTTGTCTGAAGTACTCAAGATCCTTGAAAGACAAACCTAAAACTGTCAGAGATAAATACGTCCACTTCACACAGAGAAATGGAGATACAACTGAGAAGTGAGAACTCTCAGCAAGAATTATATTTATGTATACTTACTTTTGGGGGGGCCCTTAATATATGATTTGAAACACACCCTTAGGATCTAAAATCATGTTATCTTGAGTTTCTCTATTCAGTACTATGAACTGTTAAATTAATAAGATTAGCAAGTTTTTGCAACATTAGCTTAATAATCTCTTTTCAGGGTGAAATTATATTTGTATTTTCTTTGTCCAGGGAAGCAATAAACTTGCTATACTATAATGGAACTTTAGAATAGCCTTGCTCACAGCTGCCAAGAGATAGAGAAAAACAGAAATAGTCCTATCCATAATTGATCATCTTTTAACTGATAGCTTCACATCTCCAACAGGCACTAATGCTGTCCTTTATCTATACTCACACTACCAACTGAACACTAACTATGAAGTGAGGAAATATCAAGACTTGATCTTTCCTTACAGACCCCATTTTGTCAACATACATCAACTGTTGTAACACATGCTCCTCAAGATAAGAAAGCATACCGCACTGCAGACGTATATATATATATACACACACTCTGAATTGGTGAAACAGCTTCAACTGTCACCATGCTTTCCAAACCACAAACAGTGCCTCCACTCTGCAGGGAGAGCAACGGACATGTTTTAAGCAATTCTCTTGTACAATAGCTTCTTTTCTATTGACAGTTACTCTGAGCCTCTGCCCTGGACTGACGGTAAAGGACACTGTTAGCAGTCACCTTTCATGCTTCTTACCTGCTGACTCCCCTGTAATCCCTCTGAGCAATTGGTAAGAGGACTCTGAGGAGCACACAAGTACAACAAACGTGCATTGGGTCCACAAGGAATCTTTTGTTTCCAAAGAGGTATTTAACTAAGTCCACTAGTATCTGTCAATTTAAACCAGGGAACTTACCAAGGTAAATCATACTTCATATTCAGCATGATTTCTACCCCCAATGATAACAGTAAAGAGCTCACACTTTTTCTAGAAATGCACTCCTTCTTTAAGGTACACTGTTGATACTGATGATTAATTTAAAGGTGAAAATAACCAGTATTTTTTAAATTCCCAATTCAAAGTAAATTGTAATGAACAAAGAACAATTTCTGAGGTCATGATAACTCCAGTTTGTATTCCATGGAAGACCCATTGTGGCCTTAGACTATTCATCTAATATCTCTGAGATTCATTCTTTCAATAAAAACGGGGAGAAAGATACCCACTTCATACCTTTGGTGTGGGGTTTAAGTGAGGTCAAGCGTCGGCCGTAAGTGAGGTCAAGCGTCTGCCATACTGTGAACACACAGTAAATGTTAGCCCTCCTCCCTCATGTGGAAAAACAATACTAAGTTTACAAGCTGTATTTACCTTAGAACAACTTTTTTTTTAATTATTGAGGAAAACTACCAAGTTTAAATTATAAGGAAATAAAATTTCTGAGGCAGTTTTGAGGGCTTTTTACTTTCTGAAATAAGACATATGATGATTTTACTGTGTTTGAACTATAATTTAAGACATAGTAATAATTTAAATCCAAACAACTACTTAAGTTCTATTATTCAAGGTTCAGTGGTAAAATGGGGAAAAGTTACATGTTAAGTATAGTCGTCACTTAAAACCTTATTTTCTTTTCTAGTATAATGAACCTGCATTTAAAGTCAGAAAAATCTAATGTTCTCCCCAAGCTCGTGAAAAAGAATCTAAAACTCATCATCACTACCCAAACAGAAAACAGATTTTTTAAACTTTTAATTAAATTCTAGAAGACAGTGAAAAACATCCTGTAGTAATCAAGAGCAGTCCTCAATATCTTGTCGAAGGAGCAAGCTTAAGCTGCAATATACAAAGATCTATAGCTAGATAAACTCACAAATTTATGTCACTAACAAGGGGAATGATATAAAGACTCAAATCTCTAGTTCTAGCAAAGGCTTCAAAGAATTACAAAAGTCAAACTTACCACAAAACCCAATTCGTAACCATGGCTAACCGAATGCTATAGCAGCTGTGGAGTCAGTAAAAGATAACAAGAGGTCATTTTTGTGTCACCTAAAGAGAAGGGCTACTACAGATGCCAGCTTTCCCTTTTTGCTGCCAGGGTGCTCTGCAGAGGAAGGCAGGTAAGACGTGGCTCTAACTCTTGGGTAACACACAGGCTGGCAACAGAAAGCTGAGACTCCAGGTACCTGGATGTCTTGCCACCAAGCTACCAAGGGTTGGGTAGTATTGTCTGTGCCTTTGGTGTCAAATCAATATCTGAGCACATAATGCTCAGATACAACTGTCAATCCTTTTCAAACTGACAGGTGGACTCTGGAGTCATTTTGTTGTTGTTGTTTTAATTTTTACTGTTGTACAGTTGATTTATAATGTTGTGTTAGTTTCCACTTCCACAACTTTTTAAGATTCTTTTCCCATATAGGCCATTACAGAGTAGTGAGCAGAATGTAATAGGTTCTTATTAATTATCTATTTCATAAATAGCAGTGTCTATATATTAGTCCCAATTTACCCCTCCCCCTTTTATTCGCTGGTAACCATGTTTGTTTTCTACATCTGTGACTCTCTTCTGTTTTATGACTAAGTTCATTTGTATCCTTTTTTTTTTTTTTTTTTTTCTTTCGGTTCCACATAGAAGCAATATCACAAGGACTCTGAAGTAATTTTAAATTTTGGTTCTGCCAATTAGCTGTCTGGCCTATAGTAAGTTACTTAACTTTCTTATCTACAAACTGGGCATTATAGTAGTTCCTGCTGCTGTTCCCAGCATTGTCAGGAGGGTGAACTGAATTAGTATCTGTAGAGTGGCTGGAACGCTGGTGGCTTCAGGAGGCTCTTTGATAGAGTTTCTTAAATAAAAATAGTCTACCCCCCTCACGGACAGCACCAAGATATTCAGAAAAACAACATAAGATTTAGATCAAAATCTCAAGTTCAACTAGGTAAGAAGTCAGAAAGTTTTTTAATGATTGAAATATTATGTCACTTATATTAATAAAGCATTAATTAAATATTTACATGTATATAAATAGTATATATTTTAATATTTAAATATATAAACCACATTCAATACACTGTTTATTTTACTTAATATGTTAATGTACAGGGTTCTGCTTTTAAATGTGATCAATTTCAAGATCAGATTAAAGTACTTACTGTGAATATATATGTACACTATATAAACAATGCTTTTGTATAGTTCATAACATTTTTATCCTATAATGTATCAGTTAAGGTTATAATTGGCTCTTATCAACATGCCATGCATTATTGTTAAGTAGTAAAAAAAATCAGATCTCAGAAAGTTGGCTGTGCAAAGTACAGTCATTGACTATACAAACTCTATATACAGAAATAAAATTATGATCCAGTTATAACTTGAAATAATGATATTTGTCATCTTCAATTTTTTTTTTTTTTTTTACATTTTGTTTTTATGACAAAGCTCAGTGGTAAAGAATCCGCTTGCCAATGCATAAAACATGGGTTCAATCCCTTGGTTGGGAAGATCCACTGGAGAAGGGAATGGCAACCCACTCCAGTATTCTTGCCTGGGAAATCCCATCGGCAGAGGAGCCTCACTGACTGCAGTCCTTAGGGTCACAAAAGAGTCAGACACGATTCAATGACTAGACAGAAGCAATAATAGCTCTCTTATTCATTAAGAATATCATAAGAGTATGAATTATAATTAAACACAGGATATAATCACTCTCATAATTTATACTAGAATTTGTAGCATGTCTTGCACATGTAAATTTCAAAATTCTTCACTCTTGTTTGCAATTAGCAGTAGTGAAGAGCTGACAAGTGGATCCACTATTTCTCCTCTGTGAATGAGCATCATGTTTCTGTTGATGGACCTATGCTGGTGAATAGTGAAATATATATATGTAAACCATCATGGGTAATATTTTATGTTTTTTAATATTATATTTGCATTTAGACTATGCCTAGAAAGAGAAAAATATATAGCCATAATCTAACAACCAATTGAACAAAAAGAATATAAAGTCAATGATTATTTTACTCAAAACTATTACCAACTAACCAGCTTAAATGATTTTTCATGCTTTATTCACTGAATTTATTACACAGTTGATCAAACAGACCAAACAAACATAAGATGTTTATAATTTATAAAGCTATATGCTTCAAAAGCAATAGTTTTTCCTATGGCTTATGGTAATATTTACAGAAGTGAAAAGCACTGAAGAGCTGTGTTCTCATGTTGGTACTGAATGAAATCAACCAACCCAGAGGTTTGATTTCCTTTGCATTAGAGGGCACATACTGCTAACTTACTCTTATTTGAAATCAATTTTTAGTTTTTTCCAGAGTAGGAGCCAAGTTTGGTTCATCTTCGATCTCTCCAGAGTGTTTATCATACATTGCATGTAAGAAAAGTAACTCAAATGGGTCAAGCTGAGAGGTCACACACGCCACTCACAACAGGACGAACTGAACAGCACGGACGTGCTTAAGTTCTGATCCCGTTATTTGAGATGCAGGTGCATGATACTGAACATCTTTTTTTAATTACTGGAAATGAACAACTACATTAAGAAAAGTAATGTTTTCTAATGTGGGGATACAAATTCTACTCTTACAAAATTATAGTGTTATTTTTCTATCTTCTCCAATAAGAAGTAGTTTTTTAAAATTATTATGACCCTTAGCTTGAGTAGACCCTTAGTAGCTCTTCACTACTTCACTACTCCTAATTGCAAACGAGAGTGAAGAATTTTGAAATTTACACTTGAGCATGTTCCTTAAAACATGCTCACACAATGTGTTTCCTATCCATTTCCCTCTTGGTCTGGCATTCCTAGCATAAGCTGAAATGATTCTCCAGCTATCAAAGCAGTCTTAATACTGAAGTTAAAATCAAAACTCTCAAATGGCGTATCTTGGGAACCATCAATAAGCTGACCTCACAGTTCAGATGAGGGAATCACTGAAGGGTAATAAGTACAAATTACACATACACAGGTTTAGTCATATGCAGGGATAAGATCTTTATGCCCAAATTAGTCATTCACACTAAAGCCCAATGCCAAACTTTTGTTAATAACCAGCGCGTAGAATGGGCTTCCCTGGTGGCTAAGTGGTAAAGAATTTGCCTGCCAATGCAGGAGATGCAGGTTCAATCTCTGGGTCAGAAGATCCCCTGGAAAAGGAGTGGCAACCCACTCCAGTATTCTAGCCTGAAAAATCCCATGGATAGAGGAACCTGGTGGGCTACAGTCCATGAGATTGCAAAGGCATCAGACATGCTGCTGCTGCTGCTAAGTCACTTCAGTCGTGTCCGACTCTGTGTGACCCCATAGATGGCAGCCTACTAGGCTCCGCCATCTCTGGGATTCTCCAGGCAAGAACACTGGAGTGGGTTGCCATTTCCATGACTTAGCAACTAAACAACAACAAAGACATAGGATACAATCTGCTTAAGTATAATAAATATTATAATAATACCTGCTTCATTATAAGGACATCCTGAAGAAATTATGCATAAGTGGTATTTTCAATAATTAGAAAACTGCTGCAGTAATCTAGAAGAAATTGAATGAGAGCCCGAACTACTATAATAGTACTGAGATTAGAGAGAAGAGGATAGTCTTTAGATACAGGTCATAGAATTGACAGGCCTTGGTGGTTCATTAGGTGTAGGAAAAAGATAAGAATCAGGATAATGATGAAGTTTCATGTGCGATAGCATTTGTAGTTAGTGGTACTATTTACTGAGATCAGAGCACAGAAGGAGAAACAGATTTGTAGCTTGAAAGGAAGGAGAAGACTGAGAAGATAAGTGTACTTTGAGATGTGTTTGAGGTTTGCATGGGCCATCCAACTGAGGATATTCAGTAAGAAGGATGTCATGGATATGATAAAGGAACTAGACCAGGGCAATCACTGAAGCCCTGATTGTATAAGATCAATCCAAGAGATACGGTAGAGTAATGCTAAAGCTGGAAACTCCAGTACTTTGGCCACCTCATGCGAAGAGTTGACTCATTGGAAAAGACTCTGATGCTGGGAGGGATTGGGGGCAGGAGGAGACGGGGACGACAGAGGATGAGATGGCTGGATGGCATCACTGACTCGATGGACATGAGTCTGAGTGAACTCCGGGAGTTGGTGATGGACAGGGAGGCCTGGTGTGCTGCGATTCATAGGGTCGCAAAGAGTCAGACATGACTGAGCGACTGAACTGAACTGAACTGAACTGAAGAAGAGGGAAGAGCAGAGGAACATGGATCTCCAGACCATTAAACTGGTCACTGACAGATGTTGCCTTACTGAAAAACTGAAATATTGAAAATACGTGATTTGATGGCATGAAGTGATGTTGTTTAACAACAGTGTAATAGTGGCAAGGATGTAAATTGATTTTGCTTTCTAACTTTTTCAACATCCTTTTGTTTCACAGTGTGGTTTCCTCAAGTTACCACACACTACTCTCTGGGCCAGTCAGTTTCACTTTATGCCATGCAAACAGCATGAGATATGAGGTTAAATCCTAACCACACATTTTGTTATTTACTTGTGATTCGAAAAAACAGATCTGCAGAACCAAGTTATTCAACTGAAATTATAAAAATCTAATTTTTTACAGATAAAATTACCTGTCAAGATGACTATGATTATTCATTTCACAATGGCCCATTTTTCAAGTTCCTCACCAAACAGTTTTTCTACATCAGCCAATAAAAAAAGAGATAACTGACTTGAGCTTTTGGTTTGTTTCTAACCTTTGGCAAGACCTTTAAGGGCAAACAAGACCTCAATAACTGCAGTATGTCTGATCTTTGTATGGCTGTAACAGTTACAAAGGACATTCTGCAATCTTTAGACTCTGAATTGAACCTTACCAAAAAAATAAGATTCCATGCATGTTTTGTGAATTAAATGTTAAACTAAAATAATATACCACAAAGAAAATAATCCCAGGCCATATATATTATTATACACAATTCTTCAAGTATTTTCTGAAACATGAGCCCTGTCACAGTTGCTATATAACATTATGAAATTGGCCAACTTAATTGTGGTAAAATTTTCTAATAGTTCAAGAAATATGAGTTGCTTATTCATGTCTAATTTATCAACCATTCCTATCGCTTTTCACTGACGCCAGGATTCCAAGTTAACTTTATAAATTAACTTTTAAACCTGGTGTCCTTATGAAAATATCTAATCCCCATCAGCTTTGCACACACAGAATTAATCTTCATTTATGTTGGAATACCACTGAATCCAAAACTTCCTCAGACAAAATATCATTTACTTCTATGATGTAAAATATGTCTATTATAAAGTCAGATTGTTTCTGCAGAAAGTCTACGAGGGCATAATACTCATTATGACACGATGGACATAACGCACTTCTGTCATCTTTCGTGTCTTAAGATATTTTTTACTTTCCCTGATGTAAAAAGGAACAAAAATGACATGCCCTTTCAGAATATTCAAGGCGGGAACAGACTCTGAAAGTCTTAGGTTACTCTAGAGTTAAGAAACCACATAAAGTTGGATCATTTGAAATTTACTCCTGGCTATATTACCAATAAAGGGTAAAGCTAGTGGGAAATTTTCAGGAATTGTCTTTTTTTTTTTAATATAGTAATATTCAGTCTCAGAAAAATGATAGAGAAATTAATACCTTTGTTGATCTCAATTTAAAAAAAAAAAAGTGTCAAATTGATCCTACAAGAGAAATAGTTTGCTTGAATAAAAAGAACAGAAAAGCACATTAGCTATGTCCCATGCGCCCCAATTGGTTTGACTTGTCTTCATTAGTCACTTTTCTGTACTGGAATGAGATGTGACCAAATAAACAATGATGATGGGCTAACGTGTCATAAATATTCAACCTCTAGGTTACTGCAGGACTGTTTGTACCGCACTTGCTATACTGTAATTTAATAGTTTACTTGTCTACTTTCCTTTGAACTAGGAGTTCTTCAAGGATTAGAATGTATGCAGAGACCATGTCTTATTCATCTGTATAAACTCAACATCTAGAAAAGTACCTCACTCATAAAAAGCAATAACAGTAAGTGCTTCCAGATAAATGTACTGGACAGTCAAACTAAATGGATAATGATATGATACTAATTTAGAAAGAGAATAGAGCAGTATGTAGAGTTATTAGAATATACTTTCCAGCACAATCATCTATAGGTTTAGCTTTCAAATCTGTTACTTACTAGCTGTATTAATTGGACAAATTATCTGGCTTTCCTAACTTCAGTTTCCCTTCTTTAAGAGGGAAATGGTCATGCCTGTTTTTGAAGATTAGTGAAAGTGAAGTCGCTCAGTCATGTCCGACTCTTTGTGACCCCATGGACTGTAGCCTACCAGGCTCCTCCGTCCATGGGATTTTCCAGGCAATAGTACTGGAGTGGGGTGCCATGAGAATGTATATAAAACATCTATCAATGAGTAGAGTTCACAGTAAAGCTTTCAAAATGACAAAAAAAAAAACCTAAATAAACAAATATTTCTGAAAGAACTGTTTCTTTTCTCGTACTCCCTGTTGTTAAAAAGAAAGTAGAGATGACAAGATGGTGGAGGAGTAGGTGGATGTGGAGTACATCTCTCTCCACGGATACATCAGGAAGATACCTTCAGAAACAGAAATGTATGCAGAACACCAGCTGAAACTGGACAGAAGTACCTGACCAGTGGAGAAGAATATACAGAACCAAGCAAAACTCAGTAGGACAAAGGAACTAGGGGGAAAAAAAGGAGTCTTAGTAGGGCTAGACCTGCCCTTGGCCGATGGGGGAAATGAAGCAAGGGTCCGATCCCCACATCAGGGCAATTGTCTGAGTCAGAGGAGAAACATTTAAGGTTGAGAGTGAAAGAGCTGATCTGTGGCAGCCTAAATGGGATGAATATCAGACAGTCCTTGCCACAGCCATACACACGCCAGACAGGAAAGCTGGTCCCCTGGAAGGCACAGCAGCTGGGAGCTGAAGTTTAGGGATTGTGGAGCAATCCCAGGGTGAGGACTCCTGTTAACTGTGGAGAGATGGATTGAGGGGATGTGAGGGAGGAGATAGTGGTGAGAAATGCCAATGGAGGAAAGCCAGGCAGCCATGGTAGCACAGCGATTCTGCTGAGTCACGCAGAGGGTGGAGCCATCGCCATAGCCTCTCTCCCGCAACATGCCAGCATCCGCAGCTGAACAGTAGAGAGGCCGACCCATCAAACACCTGACGCACTGAACGAAGGGGGCCCCTCTATGTGCCTGACACGCCGAACAACGGAGAAGGACCCCAAGCAAGGCAGCCCTCTAAGTGCCCGAACGAGTGGAGCTACAGAGAAAGACGGGCCCAAAAGACCTTCTGGTTGCCAGCTATAAGAGGCTTGAAAAAAGACTCTGATAGGGCTGTAACTCCTGTGGCATAGACAGTCCGTGTCCCTGCACACCTGGTGCCACCAGGGTCCCTGCAAGCCAAGCAGCTGTGCCACCTTCATGCTCAACTCTCATTGGGGCGGAGCTGCCACAGGCAAAAGAAGTCTTGCATCTATGCGCACAGAATCACTTTGGTCGTGTCCAACTCTTTGTGACCCTGTAGGTTGTGGCCTTCCAGGCTTGTCTGTCAGGGAGGAGAGTTCTCCAAGCAAGAATACTGGAGCATATTGACCAATGCTGGTTGCCATACCCTTTAGAGCGCTATATTTCCTGCTGCCCTGGCCACCAACTCCCCTGAGTACCTGGTGCTGCCAGAACCCCTATGACCCAAGCAGCTGCACCACCTCCACACCTGGCCCTCACAGGGGCAAACCCAAGTCCTCCAGGGCAGCCTCAGGAGCAAACCCCAGAGGATAACCCACAAGTAGAGGTGGAAGTAAAACCACAATTGAAACCCAGGGGCAGTGTGGCTAAGGAAGAAGACCCAAAACCTTCCCACCAGCTGTGCAAGCTGTAGATTAAATCCACATGATCAATGAGGCAGACTCTGTGTCTATGGAATACATAAAATGTCATTGAGAGCTCCCACAAAAGAAAACGCACTAATTCTGATAGCTGTGGACATTGGAGGCAAGAACACATAGGAGCAGGACCAGATTAGAATCTGAGCTGCCCCTGTAGCAGGTCCAGAGATCAGCACAGTGTTGGAGGGCACCCTAGAGAGGTGAGGTGGGGTATGACTCCCAGCAAGGGAAAGGACCCTGACAACAATGACTCAAGAAAAACATTTATTATTCTTATTTTTGACTTGTTCTGTAGATTCTTTTGGATTTTTTTTTTTTTTTAATCCCTCTCTGTTGTAGTTGTTGACTTTATTGGCACTGTGAAATCCAATTAAGCTTTGGAGCTTTTTTTTCTCTCACACACATTTTTTTTTGTTGTTGTTGTTGCTGTTATAAACCTCTGCCTCTACGCTGGGCTTCTGCAGTTCTGTGGAGTTTTCTTTTTTATTCCCCCTCTCTCTCTCTTTCTAATTTTAATTTTTAAATCTATTATTATTTTTTCTACATTTATTCCTTTGTTTGCTTTTTCTACTCTTTTTTTCCCATTGCAGTTAATCTTTGACATATATAAATCTTCTTTATCTACCTCTATCTAACTTTGCATATCTATTTGTTCTTTCTTTTCTTTCTCCCCTTTCCTCTCAAAGTATTTGTTAATTTTATTTTCATTGCTTTATTCCTCAATTGGCACCTTGCTTTAGTTTTGTTTTCCAGTTTGTGTGTTAGTTAGTTTTGTTCTGGTAGATATAATTTTTTGTTTCCTTTGTTTGCTGGGTAAATCTATTGTACTTTATTTTTGTTGGATTGTTTTGATTTTGCTTATAGGTGTACATGTATATATTTAGTCACATTTTTTATTGTTGTTATAAATGTCTGCCTCTCCGTTGGGCTTTTGCAGTTCTGTGGAGCTTTCCTATTTTTTCCTTTTTTCTTCTGTTTTGTTTTTTCTCTTTTTTATAATTTTAATTTTTAATTTTTTTAAACCTACCATATTTTTTCTATATTTATTCCTTGTTTGCCTTTCCTACTGTTTTTTTCCCCTTGCAGATAATCTTTAATGTATATAAATCTTTACCTACCTCTATTTAAATTTGCATATCTATTTTCCTTTCTTTTCTTTCTTTCCTTTCCTCTCAACGTATTTGTTAGTTTTGTTTCCATTGCTTTATTCCCCACTTGGCACCCTGCTTTAGTTTTGTTTTCCAGTGTGTGTTTTACTTAGTTTTGTTCTTAACTGGTAAATATAAGTTTTTATTTCCTTTGTTCATCAGGTCAATCTACTTACTTTATTTTTGTTGCACTGCTTTGACTTTGCTCATGGGTGTATATGTATATGTGTATATTCCATTATTTTAATTATTATTTGCCTGATGTTGTAACTGCCATTTGTCTAGGGTTCACCTTTCATTTCTCAGTTTTGGATATTTGCTTTAATCTCTCTTAATGCCATAACAAACCACTTGTGAAATCTTCATTCTTGACCAGAGATCAAACTCTGAGCCTTTGGAGTGGGAGCACGGACGCCAAGACCCTAGACTACCAGAGAACTAACCCTCAGTTCAGTTCAGTTTAGTCGCTCAGTCGTGTCCAACTCTTTGCAACCCCATGAATCGCAGCATACCAGGCCTCCCTGTCCATCACCAACTCCCAGAGTTCACTCAAACTCACATCCATCGAGTCGGTGATGCCATCCAGCCATCTCATCCTCTGTCATCCCCCTCTCCTCCTACCCCCTATCCCTCCCAGCATCAGAGTCTTTTCCAATGAGTCAACTCTTCACATGATGTGGCCAAAGTACTGGAGTTTCAGCTTTAGCATCATTCTTTCCAAAGAACACCCAGGGCTGATCTCCTTTAGAATGGACTGGTTGGATCTCCTTGCAGTCCAAGGGAGTCTCAGGAGTCTTCTCCAACACCACAGTTCAAAAGCATCAATTCTTCGGCGCTCAGCTTTCTTCACAGTCCAACTCTCACATCCATACATAACTACTGGAAAAACCAAAGCCTTGACTAGACGGAACTTTGTTGGCAAAGTAATGTCTCTGCTTTTGAATATGCTATCTAGGTTGGTCATAACTTTCCTTCCAAGGAGCAAGCATATTTTAATTTCATGGCTGCAATCACCATCTGCAGTGATTTTGGAGCCCCAGAAAATAAAGTCTGACACTGTTTCCACTGTTTCCCCATCTATTTCCCATGAAGTGATGGGACCAGATGCCATGATCTTAGTTTTCCGAATGTTGAACTTTAAGCCAACTTTTTCACTTTCCTCTTTCACTTTCATCAAGAGGCGTTTTAGTTCTGCTTCACTTTCTGCCATTCAGCCATAAAAAAGAAGGAAACTTGCTATGTGCAGCAACATGGACAGACCTTGAGGTCATTAGGCTAAGTGAAATAGGAAAGACAAATACTAAAGGGTATCACTTATATGTGGAATCTAGAAAACAAAACAAAGAACAAAATAAGCTCATAGATAGAGAAAAGATGAGTGGTTGACAGAGGTTCAATGTGGGGGTGGGCTAAATGAGTGAAAAAGGTCAAATGGTACAAACTTATGGTTATAAGTGAACTGTGGGGAGGTAATCACAGCATGGCAACTATAGTTAACAGTACCATATTGCATATATGAAAGTTGTTAAAAGAGTGGATCGTAAATTTACCATCACAAGGAAAAAATATTCTGTAACTATGTATGGTGACAGATGTTAACTAGACTTACTATGGTAATTGTGTTATAATATATGGACTATAAAGAAAGCTGAGCACCAGAGAATTGATGCTTTTGAACTGTGGTGTTGGAGAAGACTCTTGAGAGTCCCTTGGACTGCAAGGAGATCCAACCAGTCCATCCTAAAGGAAATCAGTCCTGAATATTCATTGGAAGGACTGATGCTGAAGCTGAAACTCCAATACCCTGGCCACCTGATAGAAAGAACTGACTCATTTGAAAAGACCCTAATGATGGGAAAGATTGAAGGTGGGAGGAGAAGGGGACAACAAAGGATGAGATGGTTGGATGGCATCACCAACTCTATGGACATGAGTTTGAGTCAACTCCAGGAGTTGGACAGGGAGGTCTGGTGTGTTGCAGTCCATGGGGTTACAAAGAGTTGGACATGACTGAGCGACTGAACTGAACTGATATCTAAAAATCAAATCATTATATTGTACACATGAATTAATACAATGTTTGTCAGTTATCCCTCAATAAAAAAGGGACTTGATTAATGAATTAATATACAACAATAAGATGAATGCTAAATATTCATTAAAACTTATAAGAGAAATCTATGCCAATATAAACTGTATAAGAAACTACTGCTACGTTATAGGGTTAAATACATAAACTACAAATAAAACTTATAAAACCAAATATGCAATTATAATTTAGCTCACATCTATCATGTGCTTACCACATTACACACCAAATGCTACAGGTTCCAGTACACACTCATGTAAATACATATTCACAAATACCTGTGAACATATGCCTCAATCTTTTATTATCCTGGTGGAGTGGGAGTACTGGAAAAGAATGGGCAGAATAGAAGGAGGAGGTTTACAGGTGGGGGAGTTCAAGAAGGATAAGATACTCTTTCTACTCCACAAAACAGTATTTGTTTGACTTGTTTTTATTATGGATGCTTTTTGCTTTATTATCAGGAAAATAACAATAATAAAGCAAAAAAAGTCCATAAGATGATACAGAACTGTACAAAAGGTCTTAATGACCCAGGTAACCACGATGATGTGATTACTCACCTAGAGCCAGACATTCTGGAGTGTGAAGTCAAGTGGACCTTAGGAAGCATTACATGAATAAAGCTAGTGGAGGTGATGGAATTCCAGCTGAGCTATTTAAAATCCTAGAAGATATTGCTATTAAAGTGCTGCACTCAGTATGTCAGCAAGTTTGGAAAATTCAGCAGTGGCCACAGGACTGAAAAAGGTCAGTTTTCATTACAATTCCAAAGAAGGGCAATGCCAAAGAATGTTCTAACTACAATACAATTATGCCTATTACTCTCAAAATCCTTCAAGCTAGGCTTAAGTGGTATGTGAACCAAGAACTTCCAGATGTACAAGCTGGGTTTTGAAGAAGCAGAGGCACTAGAGATCAAATTGCAATGTTTGTTGGTTCATGGAGACAAGAGGGGAGTTCCAGAAAAACATTTACTTCTGCTTCACTGGCTATATTAAAGCCTTTGACTGTGTGGATCACAATAAACTGTGAAAAATTCTTCAAAAGATGGGAATACCAGACCACCTTAAATTTACCTGTCTCCTGAGAAACCTGTATGTGGGTCAAGAAGCAACAGTTAGACCTAGGCATGGAACAACTGATTGGTTCAAAATTGGGAAAAGAGTATGATACAGCTGTATATTTTCACCCCAATTATTTAATTTATATGCAGAGTACGTCAAGCTAAATGCCAGGCTTGATAAATCACAAGTAGGAATCAAGATTGCCAGGAGAAATATCCATAACCCCAGATACACAGATGACACCACTCATGGTAGAAAGTGAAGAGGACCTAAAGAGCCTCTTGATGAAGGTGACAGAGGAGAGTGAAAAAGCTGGCTTAAAACTCTACATTCAAAAAACAAAGATCATGGCATCCAGTCTCATCATGGCAAATAGATGGGGAAAAATGGAAACAGTGACAGATTTTATTTTCTTGGACTCCAATATCATTGTGGATGGTTACTGCAGCCATGAAATTAAAAGACTCTTGCTCCTTGGAAGCAAAGCTATGACCAATTTAGACAGCATATTAAAAAGCAGAGCTAGAACAAATAATTTCACAATTTGTATGGAAATACAAAAAACCTCGAATAGCCAAAGCAATCTTGAGAAAGAAGAATGGAACTGGAGGAATCAACCTACCTGACTTCAGGCTCTACTACAAAGCCACAGTTATCAAGACAGTATGGTACTGGCACAAAGACAGAAATATAGATCAGTGGAACAAAATAGAAAGCCCAGAGATAAATCCACGCACATATGGACACCTTATCTTTGAAAAAGGAGGCAAGAATATATGATGGATTAAAGACAATCTCTTTAACAAGTGGTGCTGGGAAAACTGGTCAACCACTTGTAAAAGAATGAAACTATAGAACACTTTCTAACACCATACATAAAAATAAACTCAAAATGGATTAAAGATCTAAACGTAAGACCAGAAACTATAAAACTCCTAGAGGAGAACATAGGCAAAACACTCTCTGACATACATCACAGCAGGATCCTCTATGACCCACCTCCCAGAATATTGGAAATAAAAGCAAAAATAAACAAATGGGACCTAATTAACCTTAAAAGCTTCTGCACATCAAAGGAAACTATTAGCAAGGTGAAAAGACAGCCTTCAGAATGGGAGAAGATAATAGCAAATGAAGCAACTGACAAACAAATAATCTCAAAAATATACAAGCAACTCCTACAGCTCAACTCTAGAAAAATAAATGACCCAATCAAAAAATGGGCCAAAGAACTAAACAGACATTTCTCCAAAGAAGACATACAGATGGCTAACAAACACATGAAAAGATGCTCAACATCACTCATTATCAGAGAAATGCAAATCAAAACCACTATGAGGTACCATTTCACACCAGTCAGAATGGCTGCGATCCAAAAGTCTACAAGCAATAAATGCTGGAGAGGGTGTGGAGAAAAGGGAACCCTCTTACACTGTTGGTGGGAATGCAAACTAGTACAGCCACTATGGAGAACAGTGTGGAGATTCCTTACAAAACTGGAAATAGAACTGCCTTATGATCCAGCAATCCCACTGCTGGGCATACACACTGAGGAAACCAGAAGGGAAAGAGACACGAGTACCCCAATGTTCATCGCAGCACTGTTTATAATAGCCAGGACATGGAAGCAACCTAGATGTCCATCAGCAGATGAATGGATAAGAAAGCAGTGGTACATATACACAATGGAGTATTACTCAGCCATTAAAAAGAATACATTGGAATCAGTTCTAATGAGGTGGATGAAACTGGAGCCTGTTATACAGAGTGAAGTAAGCCAGAAAGAAAAACACCAATACAGTATACTAATGCATATATATGGAATTTAGAAAGATGGTAACAATAACCCTGTGTACGAGACAGCAAAAGAGACACTGATGTATAGAACAGTCTTATGGACTCTGAGAGAGAGGGAGAGGGTGGGAAGATTTGGGAGAATGGCATTGAAACGTGTAAAATATCATGTATGAAATGAGTTGCCAGTCCAGGTTCGATGCATGATACTGGATGCTTGGGGCTAGTGCACTGGGACGACCCAGAGGGATGGTATGGGGAGGGAGGAGGGAGGAGGGTTCAGGATGGGGAACACATGTATACCTGTGGCGGATTCATTTTGATATTTGGCAAAACTAATACAATTATGTAAAGTTTAAAAAATAAAATTAAATTAAAAAAAATTAAAAAAAATAAGATCATGTAAGAAAAAATCATTTGTTTTATAAGAATGCCTCCAGCAAATGTTATACCATCACTTGTTTCTCCTATTTTAGGATATACGTAGGCTCACAAACACTATTAAAATGCTTGTCAAATAAAATATTTTGGCCCTCAGGGCAGAGTTATTCACCAAGATTGAAAATACAGAAAATGACCAAAAAAGGGGGGTCTTAAATTCAACTTTAAACTTCGAAAAGAGTCACAGCCACAAGAAACACTTATAACTGAAGATTTGACTTTCTGATTTTGGGTATTGCTACCTTTTGTACCAGTTATGCTGTAAAATATGACCACACCAACTCTGAGGTAGATTATCCCATTCAAACAAAATCAAACAACCTGAAAAGTTCTCACTCCTGTGGAGTGGAGAATTGTCCCCAAACTGTCAAGTGGCTATGTTTCAAGGATCCTCTTGATTAGGGCCTCCAGCAGCATCTGAAAAGAAATGTCAAAAGCGAATAGCACTGCACTACTACCACATAGAGAAATATGTGGATTTGAAAATCACAAATACAGCAGACTCAAGTTTCCATTATCCAACACCAAGTTAACCTTCTCAAAACAGTGGCCTTGCTGTGGAAGTATGTGTTAAATAATAAATAGCAAAGTTTCCTTTGCAAATCCGTGCATTCTTTCCCAGGAATATGCTGCTAAAATGATTCGGACTGAGCATTCAAGGATCTTAGGAGTCTGGTTTATAACAGGACTTTTATAAGAGCTTATTGTACTCCTAGGCTACAAGACAATTTCTAAAAGAGTCCTCAAAAACTGCCATTCTGACTCAGAATTCACGTCTTCAGTAAATATATCAATGGAAAATTACATGAAATATAATCTTTCATCAATAAAAACTATTATATCACAAGGTAAGAAGATATTGAGTAACTATTTAGCTATGTCCATCTTACTTAATATTAAATACAAGTATTCAAAAAAAGAATGAGTTCGGAGGCTTTCAGTTCAAGATGGTGGACTAGAAGGATGTGTACTCATCTCCTCCTTCAAGAGACCAAAATTGCAACTAGCTATTGAGCAACCATCAAGAAGAGGATGTGGGATAGGTGTTAGCTCTTCTCTAAATTTTTGGTAGAATTCAGCTGTGAAGCCGTCTTGACCTGGTCTTTTGTTTGCTGGAAAATTTCTGATTACAGTTTCAATTTCCATGCTTGTGGTGGGTCTGTTAAGATTTTCTATTTCTTCCGCGTCCAGTTTTGGAAAGTTGTACTTTTCTAAGAATTTGTCCATTTCTTCCACGTTGTCCATTTTATTGGCATATAATTGCTGATGGTAGTCTCTTATGCGCCTTTGTATATGAAATGAGTTGCCAGTCCAGGTTTGATGCACGATACTGGATGCTTGGGGCCAGTGCACAGGGACGACCCAGAGAGATGGTACGGGGAGGGAGGAGGGAGGAGGGTTCAGGATGGGAAACATGTGTATACCTGTGGCGGATTCATGTTGATATATGGCAAAACCAATACAATATTGTAAAGTTAAAAAATAAAATAAAAAGAAGAGGATGTGGGAACCCACCAAATAAAGATACCCCACGTCGAAAGACAAAGAGGCAACTGCAGTGAGTCGGTAGGAGGGGTGCAATCACAATTATATCAAATCCCAGAAATGCCAGGTGGGTGACCCACAGATGGGAAAACAACAATACCAAAGAAATTTTTGCACTATTGTGAAGGCTCTGAACCCCATGTCAGGCTTCCCAGCCTGGGGATCCAACAAAGAGACTGGGAATACCCAGGGAATCTGGCCTTAAGGGCAGCAGGATTTGATCATTGGCCTTCCCTAGGACTAAGGTAACCAGAGACTCCAGTCTTAGAGGGCACAAACAAAATTCTGCATCCACCAAGACCCAGAGGAGAGAAGCCGTGACCCCACAGGAAGCTGATCCAAAACTACCCGCTAGTGTTGGAGGATCTCCTGTGGAGGCGTGGCTTGGGCAGGGGCTCACCACAGGAATGGGGGCACTGGAAGGTCCCCCTTGGTGTAAACCCTCCAGTTCACCATTAACCCTACATAGAACCTGTAGACCCCTCAGGCCAAACAACTACCAGGGAGGGAGTGCAGTCCCACCCATCAGCAGATAATTGGATTAAAGCGGTACTAAGCAAGGCCCTGCCCACCAGAGCAAGACCCAGTTTTTTCCATTACTGGTCCTTCCCATCAAGAAGTTTACACAGGCCTCTTAGCTTCATCTAGAAGGCAGAGAGCAGACAGAAGAAGCAAGAAGCACAGTCTCACAGCAGCTAAAACAAAAACCATATTATAGAAAGTTAATCACCATGAAAAAGAAGAAAGTTATGTCCCAGATGAAGGGACAAGATAAAATCCCAGGAAAACAACTAAAGGAAGTGGAGATAGGCAACCTTCCAGAAAAAGAATTTAGAATAATGATAGTGAAGATGGTCCAGAATCTTGGGAAAAGAATGGAGGCAAAGATTGGGAAGATGCAAGAAATGTTTACCAAAGAACTAAAGAACAAACAGAGATGAATAATACACTAGAAGGTGTCAATAACAGAATAACTGAGGCAGAAGACAGATATATGACCTGGAGGACAGAATGGTGGAAATCACTGTCCCAGAACAAAGAATGAAAAGACATGAAGACAGACTCAGAGACCTCTGGGACATTAAATGCACCAACATTTGCATTAAAAGGGTCCCAGAAGGAGAAGAGAGAAAGGACATGAGAAAATATTTGAAAAGATAATAGATGAAAAATTCCAGAACATGAGAAAGGAAATAGTCAACCAAGTCCAAGAAGCACAGAGAGTTCCAGGAAGGATAAACTCAAGGAGGAACACATAGTAATCAAGCAGACAAAAATTAAAGACAGAGGTAAAATATTAAAAGCAACAAGGGAAAAAGGACAAATAACATACAAGGGAAGTCCCATCAAGATATCAACTGATTTATCAACAGAAACTCTACAAGCCTGAAGGGAATGGCATGACATATTTAAAGTGATCAAAGGGAAGAACCTACAACCAAGAGTACTCTACCCAGCAACACTCTCCTTAGATTTGATGGAGAAATCAAAACCTTTCCAGACAAGCAAAAGTTGAGAGAATTCAGCACAACCAAACTAGCTTTATAACAAATGCTAAAGGAACTTCTCTAGGTGGGAAACACACAAGAAGGGAAAGACCTACAGAAAAAAACCAAGACAATTTAGAAAATGGTAATAGGATCATGCTGCTGCTGCTGCTGCTGCTAAGTCGCTTCAGTTGTGTCCGACTCTGTGCGACCCCATAGATGGCAGCCCACCAGGCTTCCCCATCCCTGGCATTCTCCAGGCAAGAACACTGGAGTGGGTTGCCATTTCCTTCTCCAGTGCATGAAAGTGAAAAGTGAAAGTGAAATCGCTCAGTCATGTCTGACTCTAGCGACCCCATGGACTGCAGCTTACCAGGCTCCTCCGTCCATGGGATTTTCTAGGCAAAAGTACTGGAGTGGGGTGCCATTGCCTTAAATGTAAATGGATTAAATGCACCAACCAAAAGACATAGACTGACTGGGTGGATGAAAACATGTGCATGTATGCATTTCCTCTTACCACATCACTCTGCTTGATCCCCTCCAAATTGTATGTGATTATTTTATATTGTTACGTTAATCATGTTCCCATTATGGCTTGCAATTGTAATTATTTTTATCTTTTATTTTTCATCTGGCTATCGAGTATGAAAACTGATAAACATCTTTTACTATTGTGATTATGCAACTATTACTCACTTAATACCACTGTATCATGATTGGTCAACAGAAAAAAATAATAGAACTCTATATCACCAAAACTGGGACCTAATAGAAAAACCTGTAATTACTTTTAAAATCCAGATGCATATCAGAATTATCTTGAAATGTTTTGAAAAATACAAATGCTCAAGTATTGCTTTTTTCTCTAGAGCTCCAGATGTTTCTAATGAGCAGTCTTGTTTAAAAGCAATTGGACTACAGGACGATCTTTTACTTTTATCTAGTTTTTTCACTGGAGAAGGCAATGACACCCCACTCCAGTACTCTTGCCTGGAAAATCCCATGGATGGAGGAGCCTGGTGGGCTGCCGTCTATGGGGTCGCACAGAGTCGGACAGGACTGAAGCGACTTAGCAGCAGCAGTTTGTTTCACTTTTTCTATTTCATAATCAGTGCTCCCATTTCTTTTAGTTTATGTTCTCCAATGTCTCCAACTCTTTTTTTTTTTCCCTTTGATGTTCTTTATCAAGCCTTTATCAAGTGTAGTGGTAAAGCTTTTGTATACATGTATAAAAATATATATCAGTTCAGTTCAGTCGCTCAGTCGTGTCCGACTCTTTGCGACCCCACGAATTGCAGCACGCCAGGCTTCCCTGTCCATCATCAACTCCCAAAGCTCACTCAAACTCATGTCCATCGAGTTGGTGATGCCATCCAGCCATCTCATCCTCTGTTGTCCCCTTCTCTTCCTGCCCCCAATCCCTCCCAGCATCAGGGTCTTTTCCAATGAGTCAACTCTTCACATGAAGTGGCCAAAGTATTGGAGTTTCAGCTTCAGCATCAGTCCCAGGACTGATCTCCTTTAGAATGGACTGGTTGGATATGTATAATATATATCTTTTTTAGAAAACTTATGAATTTTTGCCTAACTAAAAATCTATGACATTTTGATTCCACTTGTTGGACGTAGTATTAACAGAATGCTAGATTTTTAATTAAAAAATGGATATGCAACAAGCAAAAAGATTTACTGTGTAGCATAGGGAACCATAGTCAATATCTTATAATAACTTATGATGGAAAATAATTTCAAAAATAATATATGTGTATTTGTATGACTGAATCACCTTGCTGTGTACCTGAAACACTGTGAGTCACCTATACTTCAATAAAATATATATAAATATTATAAAAAAGAATGCATTCATCCTCATTATTAAACAGGAAAAATTAATAACTGAGCACATCTACATTAAAAGATGCTATGGGGTAGAGGTATGAAATAGGTCTTGTTCTCCTGATATTATTTTGCAAAGCATTTTACAAGAATTTGTAAAAATTAAATCTTGTTTTTTGTATGGTCAAAGATTACATAAGATTAAAGGCAGATCTTTAAAAGGAAACATCACTTTGAAAAAGAAAATGCTTCAGTGTTTATGCAAATACCTTGTTTGTGAATTTGAGTGATGAGACTTTACCATTTCTACATTGCTTGCTAACTGAGCCCACTGCAACATCATACTGGATTGGTAGTTGGTCTAAATGAAAGACCTAATAATTAATTTTACAATGTCATATTAAAATATTATCATATCTTTAAGAAACTTTAAAATGTGCAAGATTAACTAGAAGCCAAGAAGTAACTGTTTGATACTGGTAGTACTTAGAAAGATAAGAAAAAGAAGATAGATCAGATCAGATCTGATCAGTCGCTCAGTCGTGTCCGACTCTTTGCGACCCCATGAATCGCAGCACGCCAGGCCTCCCTGTCCATCACCAACTCCCTGTCCATCACCAACTCCGTGAGTCACTCAGACTCACGTCCATCGAGTCAGTGATGCCATCCAGCCATCTCATCCTCTGTCGTCCCCTTCTTCTCTTGCCCCCAATCCCTCCCAGCATCAGAGTCTTTTCCAATGAGTCAACTCTTCGCATGAGGTGGCCAAGGTACTGGAGTTTCAGCTTTAGCATCATTCCTTCCAAAGAAATCCCAGGGCTGATCTCCTTCAGAATGGACTGGTTGGATCTCCTTGCAGTCCAAGGGACTCTCAAGAGTCTTCTCCAACATCACAGTTCAAAGGCATCAATTCTTCGATGCTCAGCCTTCTTCACAGTCCAACTCTCACATCCATACATGACCAATGGAAAAACCATAGCCTTGACTAGACGAACCTTTGTTGGCAAAGTAATGTCTCTGCTTTTGAATATGCTATCTAGTTTGGTCATAACTTTCCTTCCAAGGAGTAAGCGTCTTTTAATTTCATGGCTGCAGTCACCATCTGTAGTGATTTTGGAGCCCAGAAAAATAAAGTCTGACACTGTTTCCACTGTTTCCCCATCTATTTCCTATGAAGTGATGGGACCGGATGCCATGATCTTCGTTTTCTGAATGTTGAGCTTTAAGCCAACTTTTTCACTCTACACTTTCACTTTCATCAAGAGGCTTTTGAGTTCCTCTTCACTTTCTGCCATAAGGGTGGTGCCATCTGCATATCTGAGGTTATTGATATTTCTCCCGGCAATCTTGATTCCAGCTTGTGTTTCTTTCAGTCCAGCATTTCTCATGATGTACTCTGCATATAAGTTAAATAAACAGAGTGACAATATACAGCCTTGCAGTTTGGGCAATTATTCTAATATCTTATGACCTGTATCCATTCTATTAAGGAGGAGAAATAATGGATATGCCTGAATGTAAAAAGTCAGTTAGCCAGATTTTAATTTTCTACATTTTCTTAAAGCTAAATGTAGAGTGTCAGCAACATGAATTCTAGACCATAGAAACTCTGAATGAAAAATGTCACAAAACCCTGCTGCTGCTGCTAAGTCGCTTCAGTCGTGTCCGACTCTGTGCGACCCCATAGACGGCAATCCACCAGGCTCTCCGTCCCTGGGATTCTCCAGGCAAGAACACTGGAGTGGGTTGCCATTTCCTTCTCCAAAAACCCTGCTGCTGCTACTGCTGCTAAGTTGTTTCAGTCGTGTCTGACTCTTCGCGACCCATTGGACTGCAGCCTACCAGGCTCCTCTGTCCATGGGATTTTCCAGGCAAGAGTACTGGAGTGGGGTGCCATTGCCTTCTCTAGTATGACCAAAAAATAGCAGTTCAGTTCAGTCGCTCAGTTGTATCTGACTCTTTGCAACCCCATGGACCACAGCACACCAGAATTCCCTGTCCCTCACCAGTTCCTGGAGCTTGCTCAAACTCATGTCCATTGAGTTGGTGATGCCACCCAGCCAGCTCATCCTCTGTCGTCCCCTTCTCCTCCTGCCTTCAATCTTTCCCAGCATCAGGGTATTTTCAAATGAGTCAGTTCTTCACATCAGGTAACCAAAGTATTGGAGTTTCAGCTTCAGCATCAGTCCTTCCAGTGAATATTTAGGACTGATTTCTTTGAGGATGGACTGGTTGGATCTCCTTGCAATCCAAGAGACTTTGAAGAGTCTTCTCCAACATCACAATTCAAAAGCATCAATTCTTTGGTGCTCAGCTTTCTTTATAGTACTACTCTCACATCCATACATGACTACTAGAATAACCACAGCTTTGACTAGATGAAGCTTTGTCAGCAAAGTAATGTCTCTGCTTTTTACTATGCTGTCTAGGTTGGTCATAGCTTTTCTTCCAAGGACCAAGCATTTTTAATTTCAAAAACAGCAGAGACTTACACATATTGTAATCTGATAAAATCTGTGAACAGAGAGAAAAGTAGCCCAGATGTTAGCAATGAGGTTTCAATGGAGAATATTTGGATTGTTTTGTGGTTCTGAAGGCTAAAGCAGTGGGGATGCAGAAAACAAATTTCTAAAGCAAAGTTCATCTCCAGAATGCTTCTGAGAAGGACTGGCTTCATCTGTTGTTTCAAGACTTGTCTGACATAAGAATCATGAAGTATATTTGTTGGGCTTCCCAGGTGGGGTAGTGGTAAAGAATCCATTGCCCGTGCAGGAGACTCAAGAGACACAAGTTCGATTCCTGGGTCAGGAAGATTCTCTGGAGTAGGAAATGGCAAACCACTCCAGTTTTCTTGCCTGGAAAATTCCATGGACAGAGGAGCTTGGAAGGCTACAGTCCATGGGGTCACAAAAGAGTTGGATATGACTGAGCATATACACACAGAAATCTTGTTGAAAATATAAATTCCCAACAAGGTACCCCATTTCCTAAACTCACCCTAATTCTTATCCAATAGGACTGGAATGATATCACAATCTGTATTTTTTTGAAGAGACCCCAGGTTAGCCTTGAAAGTGAAGTTGCTCAGTCATGTCTTACTCTTTGCAACCCCATGGACTGTAGTCTATCAGGGTCCTCTGTCCATGGGATTCACCAGGCAAGAATACTGGAGTGGGTTGCCATTTCCTTCTCCAGGGGATCTTCCCAACCCAGGGATCGAACCCGGGTCTCCCACATTGCGAGCGGACGCTTTACCATCCGACCAGGGAAGTCCCCAGTCTCTTTAATTGTTCAGCCTTAAACATTACCAACATGCTTGATTACTAATCATTCAGCACTGAATAGAGAAAACTACCCTCATTCAAGTAAATGAGATCTAAGAGAGAACAAATTTCACTTTACTTTAATAGGACTAGTCAAAAACTAGAATGTTTATGTCTTGCTCCCTCAATTATTATCATCATCATTTTGTTAATGATAATGCTAGTAAAAGTTGATTACTAAAGTCATGGCATGTTTTCATACAGTTGTTATTTGAGATGACTGTGTTTTCATTTAAATAAAAGAATTAAAGAAATACATTCGCTTATTCTCAGTCTTTATTCCATTTTCCAAAATTGTTGCCAAAACAGAAATTTTAATAATCCTCAACATGCAGTACTGCCATTTATGTAGTTTTTCATCATGTGACCCAGTTGTCTCATAATAAGATTATGAAGCCACATATTCAATTTAATAAAATATCCCATGCAGCAGAAAAAATTATAAAGCAGTATTTCATAATTTTAAACATTTTTTAAAGAAAAGCAACTTCCAATACAAGCAGCTATTCTTTAACATAATTATTAAAAGTATTTTGCACTGAGGATTTTGATTGACCTCCTTACATTATCACAAGGACACATGTCTATGTAATTTTTCCTTTCTTCCTTAAGTGCGTGAATCTATTCCTAGTTCAGAGGATGAGCTCAGATTTTCTGCTCCCATTAGAAAGCCAACTAAAAGAATTGTCTGAAATAAGATGGTTGCATCTATCTCTTCCGTTGCTCCAGGTTCTTCCTTGGATTAATAAACTAGACCACAGAAAGGCTACATAATTGAACTGTATGAATTGTATCCTTCATGTATTTGGCTTCATTTAATTGTCTTTTGGACTTCCCTGGTGGCTCAGACAGTTAAGCATCTGCCTACAATGAGGGCAACCCAGGGTTCGATCCCTGGGCTGGGAAGATCCCCTAGGAAGGAAATGGCAACCCACTCCAGTACTCTTGGCTGGAAAATCCCATGGATGGAGGAGCGTGGTAGGCTACAGGCCACAGGGTCGCAAAGAGTTGGACATGAGTGAGCGTGTCTTTTAATGATAAGATTTTGATTTTTGTCAAAAGATCAAACATGAGACAATACATTACTATTTTTGTGTCAGGCATAAATTTTTGAAAATATGACCTACCCTTATCCTGAAATGCCCTCTTATAAATCCTAACAGAAGAAATCCTTTGAACAAATAACTGTTCAAGAAAAACTTGGCTTGATCTGAATAGTTACTATGCTTTTTCCATATAGATTATGGAAAATTACATAGCTGGACATATTCCTCTTTCAAATGGCAGGTATCAATCTTAAAGCTGAATTTGAAGCTCAGATTAGAAAGATCAAGTGAAGTAATGTTAGTCTTAATGATATACAAAGACATAGCCCCCATATAAACCCACACAGATATATACACACCACACACATACTGACTTTGGCTTTCCTCTTTTTTCTTTTACATGTTAAAAATAAAGTCTGATTCTTCCCTTTTACTTATCATTTTTTAAAGCTTTTAAAATAATTAATCTCAAGTATTTTGTGGGACAAAAAAGGATACTCTACTTTTTGTTGTTCAGTTGCTCAGTCGTGTCTGACTCCTTGTGATCCCATGGACTGTGGCACACCAGGCTTTCCCATCCTTCACGATCTCCTGGAGTTTGCTCAAACTCGTGTCCATTAAGTCAGTGATTGCCATCCAACCATCTGTTCTCTGTCATCCCCTTCTTCTCCTCTTCAATCTTTCCCTTTATCAAGGTCTTTTGTAATGAATCTGCTCTTCACATCAAGTGGCCAAAGTATTGGAGCTTCAGCATCAATCCTTCCAATGAATATTTAGGGTTGATTTCTTTTAGGATAGACTGGTTTGATCTCCTTGCAGTTCAAGGGACTCTCAACACTTTACTTTTATTCTAATTCAAACAGTACTTCCACTACTCTTGGTTTGTTATTAACCAATAATGATTTACTGAGCATTTACCTTGCATTCAATTATTGGATGAGTTAGCTATGGTCATTTCTGTATTAACAATGAAGCAAAGGGAGTTTAGAGGGGTTAAATAATTGATCCACAGAATCACCACTAGGAGTTACCATCTGCAGGTTTTAAAGCTTGGTCCTAGGTCTAATTTAATCCTATATACAAACCACTGTGGTATGTTGTAAACCTCAAACATTGTAATATTAAAGAAGCTAGTAAATTCTATCAATGCTAACAGTATGATTATGTGATGTCATCAACAAATACTTGTTATAGGTCAGTCTTTACTTTCCATTTTCAGTCAGCGACATTTGTTTTGTATAAACACAGATTAATACTCATTGCACTGATTAGAGGCCATGCCCTTTTCTATGTTTTTACTTTATAACATAATAATTCAGGAGTTCAGTTCATAGTTGTGAGAAAGGAAATTGCTAAAATAACCATCAACCTTAAAAAAAATACACATTAAACAAAATATATTACTCACATATTACATACCTATTCTGAAACACAATACTCCAAGTCTCATTACTAACTAGGTCGCACTGCTTTAGACTCCAAAGTCAAATGGCTGAGGGAGACATTAGAAGATAGCTATAGTAAGTCTACCCTATGTGATTCCCCTCGGATCCTAACACCTAACTCCAAGCTCCCATGTATAAGGAGTGCACTCTATTATATTTGCCTTAATGTACAGTTAGTTTCGTTGTAATGCCCTCCTTTGAACAATGAAACTGTGAGTGGCAAGTAGAAGGTAGCCATCTACATTTCCTGCTAGTGTTAAGCATAAATTAGCCAGTGGATTCTTGGAATACTGCCATGGAGACAGGTGGTCCTCTACATTTTTATTCAGGGCTCATATTTCTAAGTGCTGAGAAACTACAATGATAGATGACATAAAATGCATGGTTAGATATTCAAGGAATTCGTTTCAGTCAAGTATTCATCAATTCTATCTTCTAACACTTGCTCTCTGGAATTAGACACCAAATTTTCAGATTTCCTGGTCTATCAAGTTATGTCATGTTAGACCTCAAGGCTTTCTGTGGAATTTTCTTTAAGGTCTGTTCTTCATTTTCATAGGGAATGTTCATTCATTTGTAAGCTCTGTTCTTACAAATATGAACTAGAAAGTCTGGCAATTTAGACCTGTTTTCTCATACTATTTATTTAGCAAAATTGAAACAATAGAAACCAGTTTTTAACCTTGCTTGCCCTACACATGTAGTTTGAAAATGTACTTTGTTGTCTTACATGTATTACTTGATAACAATTTTCTTCAATGGTCACTTTCAGTGTTATAAAAGTGAACAGAGGTTAGAAAGTTCCATAAATGCTCAGTTTGTATAAAGCAGAAATCACTCTCAATCACTCTATCATTCTATCAATCACCATTGAGTCATGCCTTTTTCTTAGCTTCCATATCTAATCAATCACATATGCTATTGATTTAACCTAATGATATTTCAAGCCTATCCCTTTTCATCATTTTTATCCTGGCCATTGCTCAGGCTACCACCATCTCCAGTCCAGTCAACTGCCATTATCTCCTCATTGGGTCTAGATCTTTCCTCTTTCCATCCATCCTATATACTACCATCATATTATTATTTCTAGGAAGCAGGCCTTAGAAATGCCTATCTTTTTCAACATAGTCTTTATTACAATCAAACTAACATTATGTATAGAAGTACTTGATAGTAATACTTGCTGCATGGCATGCAGGATCCTAATTCCCTAACCAGGGTTTAAACCCGTGCCCCATGCACTGGAAGTGCAGAATCTAAACCACTGGACTGCCAGCGAAGTCCCCAAAATGCCTGTGTCTTGATTAGAATCCTTCAGTGACACCTAACAGACTAAAAGGGATCTGGCCTAACTACTTAGAATGTCACAAAAGTCCCTTTACAAACTAGCATCTTCGTACCCTGCCAGCCTCACCCTCATCACTCACACCACTCCTCCATAAAATGCTTTATGATTAGTAATCAGTGTTTGTTGAATTCATAATTGAATGGTCTAAAGACACTCATGCACAGTGACTAATTTGCTATCAATACAAGCTGCTGTGGCTACCAAACATTTTTTTCCCCACTCTCTATATTCATCAAGTCATAAAGGAGATATGCAATTGCATTGCTGTTTACATTATCTATTAACTCACTTTAAGGGTGCAAGTGCTTGCGGCCTTGAGTAAATTCTTCCTCTCTTCAATGAGACAGATGACAAAAAGTGGAGGAAAATGGGGCCAGGCTCTGAATCAAGTTAAGAAGTGATTCCTGTACTCAAATTCTCCATTAAAATTTTCCTCAATTTGGCATTTCACTGTAAGGGCACATCTATTCACACCACGTGCTGGGAGCTGCCTTCATATGCTTCCCCTATGGGCTATTTCAGGAAAATTACCAGCTTTCAAGTGAGGTCTTGTAGTAATATGTGGGCTCCAAGCAACTGTGTGCTACTTTGCTACGATCCCTTATGTCTTTGACAATTTGCAATTCTATAAATCACAACATAAACATAATTTTAAAATTATTTTATTCACATGTTCTAACTCTCATAGGAAATTTCACTGTGCTTAATGCATTTAATAAATCTTTAAATAAACCAAATGAAAGCAGGATGTGATATAAATAGACATGAAAGGCTTTCCCTGGATGAAATTTAAGTTTACAAATGAGTCAGGAGACTTGACCAATGGGAAGGCAGCCAGAATGTCTCTGGGGGGAGAAAAGGGAATATACAAACAATTGCATATGGTTCGACGTGAAAATATCTCTGGCCTATTTCCCCTGACATATTGATACAACTATTTAGCCTAATAAGTTTATGTTTCATTTACCCTGAATCTTAGACCGTTTCCTTTGTCAAGGATCATCATACAGTGAACTCATGTAAATTCAAAATAGTGAGTTATGATTCTCTCTGCCTGAGTACTTTAAAGCTCTCACTGCTTTCCTTCTGTTCTTGCCAGCATCCCCAATATTTCAAGCCATGTACAGTAAATTAAATATGATTTCTGCCCTTGGTATTCAGTGACAATACATGTTGAAAATTCAGGTTTGTCTTTAGTCTTTTCTTCAACCTTGAAATCACTAATTCTGGTTTTGAAAAAGTTAAAGATACAGCTAATTATGTCAGTAGGTATTGAGAGTATCCTTAAGGATATCACTTTGAATTAATTTTATGAAAAAGCATACACTATGCAGCACTTTGTAGTAAAAATAGAGTCACTGTGAACAAATGATAGAGTAATTTTCTCTAATTGTACAAACAGAGGAGAGTCAAGCCAATTTTCTCTTTCACATCATTAAATAATGTAATCATACTTATTATTACTGACTGGACAATAATGCTTAATGAAGAGAGAGAGAGAATATGGAGAAAAGTTTTCATTTTCCTGAAATACTTTTTAAGTCAAGATTTTGCTATTTTGGTTGTATTTGGGATTGCAAGACCCAGTCCTAGTTTAAATACAAACTATTTCTCAGAAAGCTACCTAATCTCCACTAATCTCTAACTTCTGAATCTGAAAATTAAAAAAGTTGGACTGGACCATTTAATCTCCTTCTACAGGATCTTTAGCATTTTGCAATTTCATTATTCTTCTTGAACAGTATAATTTCTCAATCCCACTGTGCTAATTTTTATGCTAGCTCAAGAATATCTTATTTATTTTATTTATGGTTCAATGTTAAAAGGAATATTTTTCTTTGCATGAACATTGAGGGAATATAACATCTTCCTATTATTCAGGAGGATGAAACACAACCCCAGAGAGACAAGATGCATCCAAAAAAACCTCTTAAAATTATTGTCACATATTTATTATGCCCATCCATGTCTTGAGAATGAGGGATCTGAATATTCAATATTTCTAGATTGATGAATTTATTTTAATTGGAGGATAATTACTTTACAATATTGTGATGGCTTTTGCCATACATTGACATGAGTCAGCCACAGGTGCACATGTGCCCCCCCCCATCCTAAAACCCCCTTCTACCTTACTCCCCACCCATCCCTGTGGGTTGTCCCAGAGCACCATCTTTGAGTGCCCTGCTTCATGTATCGAACTTGCACTGGTCATCTATTTTACATATGGAAATATACATGTTTCAATGTTATTCTCTCAAATCATCCCATCCTTGCCTTTACCCATAGAGTTCAAAAGTCTGTTCTTTACATCTGTGTCTCTTTTGCTGCCTTGCATATAGGATTGTCATTATCATTTTTCTACATCTATATACATTAATATACTGTACTGGTGTTTCTCTATCTTACCTATTTCTCTCTGTATAATAGGCTCCAGTTTCATCCATCTCATTAGAACTGACTCAAATGTGTTTCTTTTTATAGCTGAGTAATATTCCATTGTGTATATGAACCACAACTTCCTTATCCATTTGTCTGCCAATGGACATCGAGGTTGCTTCCAGGTCCTAGCTATTGTAAACAGTGCTGCAATGAACATTGGGGTACATGTTCTCTTTCAATTTTGGTTTCCTCTGTGTGATTGCGGGGTCATATGGCAGTTCTATTTCCAGTTTTTTAAGGAATCTCCTTAAAAAGAGGCTTCCCTGGTGGCTCAGAGGATAAAGCGTCTGCCTGCAATGCAGGGGACCCAGGTTCGATCCCTGGGTTGGGAAGATCCCCTGGAGAAGGAAATGGCAATCCACTCCAGTATTCTTGCTGGAGAATCTCATGGACAGAGGAGCCTGGCAGGCTACAGTCCACGGGGTCGCAAAGAGTCGGACATGACTGAGCGACTTCACACACACACACACACACACACACACACGCAAGGACTCTCCACACTGCTCTCTGTAGTGGTGGTACCAGCTTGCATTCCCACCAACAGTGTAAGAAGGTTCCCTCTTCTCCACACCCTCTCCAGCATTTACTGTTTAAGGACTTTTTGATAGCAGCCATTCTGACTGGCACAAGATGGTACCTCATTGTGGTTTTGATTTGCATTTCTCTAATTATGAGCGATGTTGAGCATATTTTCATGTGTTTATTAGCCGTCTGTATGTCTTTGGAGAAATGTCTGTTTAGTTCTTTGGCCCACTTTTTGACTGGGGTTGTTCGTTTTTCTGGTATTGAGTTGCATGAGCTGCTTGTATATTTTGAAGATTAATTCTTTGTCAGTTGTTTCAGTTGCTATTATTTTCTACCATTCTGAAGGCTGCCTTTTCACCTTGCTTATAGTTTCCTTCATTGTGCAAAAGCTTTTAAATTTAATTAGGTCCCATTTGTTTATTTTTGTTTTTATTTCCATTATTCTGGGAGATGGGTCATAAAGGATCTTGCTGTGATTTATGTCAGAGAGTGTTTTGCCTGTTTTCCTCTAAGAGTTTTAAAATTTCTGGTCTTACATTTAGATCTTCAATCCATTTTGAGTTTATTTTTGTGTATGGTGTTAGAAAGTGCTCTAGTTTCATTCTTTTACACATGGTTGACCAGTTTTCCCAGCACCACTTGTTAAAGAGATTGTCTTTTCTCCATTGTATATTTTTGCCTTCTTTGTCAAAGATAAGGTGTCCATAGGTGCGTGGATTTATCTCTGGGTTTTCTATTTTGTTCCACTGATCTATATTTCTGTCTTTGTGCAGCACCATACTGTCTTGATGACTGTAGCTTTGTAGTATAGCCTGAAGTCAGGAAGGTTGATTCCTCCAGTTCCATTCTTCTTTCTTAAGATTACTTTGGCTATTTGAGGTTTTCTGTGTTTCCATACAAATTGTGAAATTACCTGTTCTAGTTCTGTGAAAAATACCATCGGTAGCTTGATAGGAATTACATTAAATCTATAGATTGCTTTGGGTATTATACAGATCTGAATACTCTATTAGTGATTGATAAGGAGACCAACTTTCCAAAGATTATTTTTTAAGTTAGCCTTTCAAGACAGTAAAAAATTTGAAATACTTACAATGGCCAAATATTTATGTAGTATTTATTACCAAAAGATTCAGTGCTTTCAAAAAATATGACCTAAGTAATCTTTATGTCTAGAGTAGGAATAGGTTTCTTGTATATATGGATACGATAGCACTAAAGCACAGAGAGAGCTACTGATTCTACTGATTCAATGTTTAAAAACAGTAATTGAATCCAACTGCTTTTTACTGGGTAATAAAGAGAATACTGTCTAGTAGAAACTATTCAGGATGTCTGCCCAACCCAAATCTTCTTCGAAAAGACTCTCTACTATCACTTGGCAGCCATTTTTGTATTTGGCTCCCTGCCCACAGCTGATTGGATCAATACTGGAAACCCTCACATAGCATAGTAAATCCACTGGCTAAGCTGTTATAATCAATACTCCCAATAACTAGGCCAAAAAAGACACTAGGTCAAAAGACACTAGCCATTTGGTCAGTGACATTCGAGCTGAAAGGACATATAACCTAGGAGTGAGTGCCAAATGCACCCTAATGTATCAAGAGATAAAGGGGGGAAGGAATGCTATATTTCTATTTCTACCCTTTAGGTTGTTTTAAATAAATAAATAAAACTACCATCACCAATAAATTCTCTTTAACTCAGTCAAATTTGAGTTAATCATTACTTCTAACAAATCCTTCCCTAAGACCTACTGCCTCTCAACTCATTCCATGATTCTTTCCTTAAACTCTCTATTACTGGTATCTAATGACTCCTATCAGAGAAGGCAATGGCAACCCACTCCAGTACTCTAGTCTGGAAAATTCCATGGACGGAGGAGCCTGGTAGGCTGCAGTCTATGGGGTCGCTAAGAGTCGACACGACTGAGCAGCTTCACTTTCACTTTTCACTTTCATGCATTGGAGAAGAAAATGGCAACCTACTCCAATGTTCTTGCCTGGAGAATCCCAGGGACAGGGGAGCCTGGTGGGCTGCTGTCTATGGGGTCACACAGAGTTGGACACGACTGAAGCGACTTAGCAGCAGCAGCAGTGACTCCTATCAACATTTGAAAAAGCAGATGAGGGTATAAAACAGTCATCAAGTCCCATAAATATAACTTTGACCAATTACATTTAATAAAATGTAATTTTTTTCTGAAAAAGATCAATGTCCTTCCTAGTCCACTTTGAGGAATAAAGTGTCCAGAGAGTGACTCTGTGTAGATCCTAGATGTTCCCTTTCTCCATTTTCTCTGCAGAAAGTAATCTTTGGCTCTACTCCTTTTGGAACCACCCCATATGATCTTCTTGAAAGCTCTCACTCTTAACTTTAAGAGTCTCACCTTCACTACATGAAGGAGTTTCTGGCAAATTAGTATGTGGAACTAAGGTGGCAACCCCTGTTAGGTCACTGTTCTGTAATGCTGCTCTTTTAGCTGCCTGATCAGCTGCTTGGTTCCCTCGTGCCACTTCCATGCTCCCTTTTTGGTGTTCTTTACAGTGGGAGACCGAAACCTTAGTGGGCAGATGGACCCACTCCAAGAGTATAAGGATTTGATCACCATATTTGGGGACCCTCAGGTGGTCAAGTGGCCTGTTTCTTTCCAAATAGCAGCATGTGCATGTAGCACCAGAAAGACATACTTGGAGTCAGTGTAAATGGCTACTCTTTTTCCTTTTCCCAGCTCTAAAGCTTGAGTCAGAGCTATGAGCTCAGCTAATTGGGCTGAAGTACCTGGTGGCAAAGGTTTAACCTCTATGGTCTCAAAATGGGAGACTACTGCCTATCCGGCTCTTCTTTTTCCATCCAAGACAAAGCTGCTTCCATAAATGTACCAGATTTCCTCAGGATTGGCCAGAGGATCTTTCAACAGTCCCTCTTGGGTTTTGTCCAGTGGTCCAAGGTTTCTAGGCAAGAGTGAAAGGGGAGAAAGAGCCCTCGGGGGTAAGCAGGAGGGTGGCTGGGTTAAGAACCTCACAAAGGGATATAGTGAGGCTTGGATTTTCCATCAGCACTACTTGATATTTGAGAATTCTTTGATCAGATATCCATAAGTGGCCTCACCCATTTAGGAGTTGTTTCACTTGGTGGCTGGTAAAAATAGTTAGTTTGCCCCCAAGAAAGAGTTTTAAAGCATCTTCTATCAGGACTGCAATAGCTGTAAGATTTGAAGGCAGGAAAGATCTCTTCCCAATAAGGGAATAGGACACTCAGGGACCACCAGAAACTGGTGGGAAAATATTTGTCAGCAGGGAAGAAGTGCTCGGGTGAATCTTTTGTAATTGTTTTTCCTGTAGCACCCAAAATGATACAGGTTTGGGAGGAGAAGGCTCTGGAGTAAGTGGTCAGGACAGAGTAGGTAGCCCCTGTGTCAACCAAGAAATTCTCAGACCTACCTGTCACATCCAGTTGCTACCCTTGGCTCCAGCCCCATGATGGTTATCTGTGACAGGCGGGCTGGCTGGAGTGGGCCACTTCAGTCCTGTTGAACCACCATGAGGGAAGGCTTGGTGCTTGACCTTGAGGGCAGAGTCCCACCCAAAGTCCCAATTGATGGATGTTTGCTCTCAGATGGACCAGTGTTACAGCTCAGTTTTATTTGGAAAATAAAGGAAAATACATTCTCGAGGCGTGAGGGCATGCTGACCCAAAAGACATGAAGAGAAAAGAGAGATCTCTGGCCCTTTGGCTCCTCTTTTTATATGTTTTTTTTTTTCTCCTTCTCCTTCTCCTGCCCTATGTAAACTGGGCTAGCCAGGAGTGGGCTAGCCACCTGAGGTCCTCACTCAGGTCCTCAGACCTTCCTTTGTTCTATTTTCAAGGGCTTTTCCCTTCCTTTTCTTTTAGCCATCACCATTCTGGACTCCTTTTTCCTATTCTAACTACCTAACAGTATCAACCATGAAAAAGAGATGGAAACTAGAACTGATTCATAAGAGTTTTTGTTATTTCTAATTATTTCCTAAGCCCAGGAGAGCACAGAACTACTTTGAAAATGCCTTTTGCTTTATAAATATTAACAAGTTAGTGTAAAAAATGGTTTAACTTGCATCAGTTTTGAAAAAGTATAGGATATTACTTCTGACTTCAACAATAAATTCCCTAATTTAAATCCTTTTTCAGTATATGTCCCTTTAGTTATATGGGGTCATATGGGTATATGACATCAACCAGAAAAGCAGAACCAATAGGAATGATATAGAAAAGGGATTACAATGGATGTTTGCTCTTACACAACTATGGAAGCGAGTTAAACAGTCCTTGTAAGACTGTTGCTTCTACATCCAGTGCTGACCTTGAAGTAGGCAGGACAAGAAGTAAGGAGGAAAGATGGACCTGCATTAGGAAGGACAAGGTGAAACCAAAGTCAGTCTCCCAGAGCCTCTAAGTTTGATGATGTGAGGCAGCACAAGAAACTAGTCCTCTTCATCACAGAGCTCAACATGCACCTGACCAGGGAGCCAAAGCAGCTGAAGATCTGGCAATAGCTAAAGAAGTTGCAGGCCCACCACAGTTCCAGGCCAACAAGGTACACCAGCAAAGGAACAGCAATATTCAAGAGCTGCCAGCAGAGCATGGTACCCTGAGGTGACCTTCCAAGCATAAAATAATATGCCTTTAATCTCACTTCCACCTACCAGATCTCATACACAATGTCTCGTGCATCCCATATTAACCTGGAAGTTGATAGGCACGGAACTCTGGGAAATTCATTTCCAGCTTAACTAAATTGACATAATGTAAATCCACCACAACTCTTATTACTGGCTAACATTCTCTTATCAATAAAGAGAAACAAACAAAGCTCAAATCTTAACTGCTTCATTTATCTGACAAGTTATTCTTTTGCTGAAACAAATATTATGACGAAGTTTCAGGTTTCCAAATTTTTAATCAAAGAATGTTAATCTATGTTGATATTAATAATTAATTAATGCCAATAATTAGTATTGCTGAGTCAATTAATTTTATTTAATTGGGTGGCTCTGTAACCCATGACCTGGCACTTGATCCAAACTTTTCTGTTTATCTGTGTCAGTATCCCTTGATCATAAGGTTGAATCCATACTTATTTCTCATTTCCTTTTTCTTCCCAGATAATTCCTGAGTTATTGCCAAAAACGCACAACATGGTGCAACCTTATGGGTACTTCTCATGACTCTTCAAATCGTTATACTGTAAGGAGAGGGAAGAGAGGGTGTCTGATGACAAAGAGCTTGGACTTACTTCTAAAACACATATTTAAATGGAAACTATGTTACCAGAGTTGTTGTATTTGAAGGTGTAAACATAATGCTTAACTTTGTTTTACACTTTCGCTATTTGCAAAGTTTTTTATGTAAGATAAATCAAATGGTCTCCTACTATTAGTAGAGCTCTGTTTGTCAAACACAGATTCTTAATATTTGAGAAGCCATGAGCCCTCAGCAGAACATATGAAAGCTATCCACTCTCTCCTGATAAAAATACAAATAAATATACATTGCATACAATTTTAGCAGAGCTGGAGAGGACCCTCTGGAGCCCATCTACAGATCCTCTGAAATACTCAGAGATTCTAAAGTAAGAAATTCTATTCTTACTTAATGATGATAGTTATGAAAAGGAATGCTTGAAACTTCTAGGATATTAATTCAAATAAATCATATTACATTGAAATACCCTTTCAGGGGGATGCTTATATTACATTTTAAAAAGACCTATGAGCATAGGCTGCCGCTGCCGCTAAGTCGCTTCAGTCGTGTCCGACTCTGTGCAACCCCATAGACGGCAGCCCACCAGGCTCCCCCATCCCTGAGATTCTCCAGGCAAGAACACTGGAGTGGGTTGCCATTTCCTGCTAGGCAACGATAATAATTCTGAAATTTGTTTTGGAGTTTAAAGTCTGACCACCTCCAACAGAACTGTGTCTTTTATATTTTCATTACCATTTGACCACCCACCTGGTGTTCTAACAAAGTGCTTTGCACTTAATAGATGCCCAACTCATGCATTTTAATACTAATACATTTTAAATTACCAAATAGTACATGGATATTTTATTCTCCTTTATGAAAATGTTCTTAAAATTTCTAATAATTTTCCATTTGATGCATAAGCCTCGAAATTGTTTTCATTCCCACGTGGTGCTGATCTAATATCCATGTTTGGACACTGCAGACAATTGCCAAACAAAGAAGAGATTTCTGTTTTCGTAACTGAGCCTGACTGCGTTTGGAAAATAGGTTCCCACAATTTTTAAAATGTCCACTTTGACATGGAGAATTTTTTTTCAGCCTACACACATCTGTAGAGATTGTCCAGCCATCTAAATCACAAAGCAAGGTTCTAATTTTTTAATGTACTCTGGCATGAAATTGAGTGCAACATCTGTTTTGCACATGCTTCACCATTTTACCCCTTTTGGTCATTATCACAGTTTTTCTACCCAAAGCTTCCAATTGCAAATGTTTTGAAATTTTGATCCTGTGTTCTTTAAGATAAAGAATCTAAAAATCACTTTACTGTGCTTAAGACTCAGTAAGAACGTTACAGTATCAAGGTGAGGAAGCCCATGGATTTGAAAGAAGAATTTATATGGCTCTTTGTCTAAAACTGCTTCTCTTTAGCAAGCTAGGGAGATAAGATACAAATTTTTACTAAAGTACTATTATACCCTCCTGAGAGCTGTGGTCCTGCCACATGGCATTGTACAGATCAGGTGATATGAGCACCCTGACTTCCTGCATGGACACAGTTTCAGGGGTCAGCCAGAGCTCTGTCTCTTTGAACTCCATCCAGAAGAGCAGAAAGGGGGAGAATGGGCTGAGAGGTTGGTACTGAGAGGCTGCAACCAGAAAGTGAAGATCTTAGAATATGATGCTGTGGTAGGGACAGAGGATAGTACAGGCTACGTAATTTACTAAATCTCTGTTTTCCCCTCCCTTCTACCCTTAGATTTCTAGCTGGTAAACAGCTTTTTACAATTCTTTGTCTCAAAGATCCTTGAAGCCATTTCCTTCACTCCCAGAAGAGATTCTGTTGAATGACTGGGAGAGGAGGAAAGAGGTTGGCTCTGAGAAAACCAAAGTGGGAAGGGGAGATTCCTGGATGGAGAGAAGTGTTTGGGTCCCTCAGGAGTGAGGGGGGTCAGGGGAGGGGGCCTGCTCTTCTACTAGCTCGTATTATTGAGATTTTTATAAGCATTGCTTTTGTTTTTTAATTTAAAAAATACATGTTAACAAAACAAAGACGATAACCCTTTTAGTTCTGTTTTTCAAAATAAGGATGATTAGAAGAGGGCCAGTTGGAGCCACATAATTTAGATGTCTCAAGCTGTCTTTCTTCTAATTACTGCAAGATTTCATCTCAACACCATTACATGGTAGCTTTAAATAAACCCACACATGCTAAAGCATTCCTTGAAGTGCAATCTTCTATGTAAAATAATGCTAGATGCCACAATACAAGATGCCAACATGTGTTAAAATACAAGGTGAAAATTAATAAGAAAGAATTCTCAGACTATCTTTTTAACATATTCAATATAGTGCAAATTTATCAAACTTCTGCTTTCTCTCTACATATATAACTGGAAAGCTCTAATTCAGCAAATGTCACCTTAAACAATTTTTAAATTGTCAATTCTTTGAGAAATTCCTGTAACTAAAAATATTAACTATATATTAATATATATGGTGGGTGAGGAAATTACTCATAAAGAAAAAACATCCTGAAATCAATTATAAAACAATCCTGTAATTTGGTTGATCTATTCTTTGCTAAGCTACATTCAAAATTAACATTTAAGAAGGGTAAACTGTTAAGATAATACTCTTTTTGCAAAACAGTAAGTAACTATAGGAAACATAAAGCTTTTTAAACCTCCTAATATCTTCACTTATATGCATTTTTAAGGAAGAATTCAAAGTAATGGCTAACTCTGGAACAGTGGTGTCCATAAACCAATTAATTTTTGTTTATAAAACACACAATTGTCCCTCTGAGAGCCTTCAGGAGGTGAACTTACACGACTCACCAATGCAGGAAGTTTCCAGCCTTTATGGCTTACACACATAATTATCTTCACCACTTGTTCTTTACATTTAGTAGCAAAAGGCTAAATTTGGAAAGGCTCTGTCTTTCCAAAGACTTCTTTCATATTCAACAAATTTCTGAAACTCTGAGTGTCAGCATGGGTGTAAAAAAATCCCATGACAGCCAAGAATCATATCTTTTTGAGTAGCTCAAAAAAGCAAACTTTCAGAGAAATGCCAGATATTTTTCTTTGCAGTTTATACCTACAATCCTTTCATCAATATCAGAATGTTTTATTTTGAATTAATAGAGAATTATGTCCTGGGAAGTTACCAAGATACATGAGAATATGTCTATAAAGAATGAAACAGATTTTCTCTACCACAAATGGGAATGTTGACATTCTACCCACTATAACTTGCATAGAAATTAATACTATTTCCACCAGTTAATTTGGCGTGGTCAACAAGAACATAGAGCAAAGGACAGACAGCATCTGGAGGACAGGAGGATTGTATACTTGCGAGCCCTTACTGTTCCCACAGTCAGCTTACTCACTCTGAGCCTCAGTAGTATAATTATATTAACTACCATAAATTTGACATGAAGATTGAATACTATCATGCCTAGAAAGCCAGAGTTCAGTATCACGCACAAAGTCCTTGATAACACTGACATTATTGTGATCACTGCTAAGAGGCTGATAATCACTGGGGCACATTTCTGTCTGAGGTGTAGCCCACATGTTTTCAGAGCTTTTCCACAGGACTAAGACAAAGTTAACTTCCCTGGAACTTCGCTTATTACTAAACCATCACTTGGCCTCCTCCCCATCCCAGTCCCTCTGTCTGTCCCTTTTCTGTTTTTCTCTTGTGGGCATTGCCTAGTAAACCATTTTTCCACAAACCTTCATCTGAGGGTCTGCTTCCAGGGAACCCCAATCTACAGTAGTAATGAAAAAGGAGAGAGAGGAAGAGAGGAGATATTGAAGTGATGCTTAATTTTATGTCAACTTAACCAGGTCAAGAGTGCCCGGTATTTGGTTAAATTACTTCTGCATGTGTCTGTAAGGGTGTTTCTGGATGAGATTAACATTTGAATCAGTAGACTGAGTAAAGCAGATTGCCCTCCCCTATGTAGGTGGGGCCTCATCCAATCTGTTGAGGTCTGAACAGAACACTGAGCAATGGAGAATGCTCCCTCTACCTGCTGGTTTCCAAGCTAGGATATCAGTCTCTTCCTGCCTTTAGACTTGGAATGGAACTTACACCCCAGGCCCGCCTAGTGCTTGGACCTTTAGGCTGCAGATTCTGACTCTGCACAAATGTCTCAGTTTCCATAAATGTATTAGCCTATTCTTTACAATAAATACTATTTATATGTATGTATACACACATACCTCAATATTGATTTCTCTCATAAACATATATATATGTTTGTATGAGCTTCCCAGGTAGCTCAGTGGTAAAGAGTCTACCTGCAGATACAGGAGTCGCAGGTTCAATCCCTGGGATGGGAATATCCCTGGAGGAGGCAATGGCAACCCATTTCAGTGTTCTTGTCTGGAAAATCCCATGGACAGAGGAGCCCAGTGGGCTACAGTCCTTGGGGTCGGGTTGCAAAGAGTCTGGCACAACTGAGCAAACACAGTTGCATATATGCGAGGGGGGTGGGCTCCCAGGTGGTGCTAGTAGTAAAGAACCTGCCTGCCAATGCAGGACACATAAGAGACGTGGCTTTGATCCCTGGATTGAGAAGATCCCCTGGAGGAGGGCACACCAACCCACTCCAGTATTCTTGCCTGGAATCCCATGGACAGAGGAGCCTGGTGGGTATGGCCCATAGTGTCACAAAGAGTGGACATGACTGAAGAGACTTAGCATACACATATACAGAGAGGATACACACACACACACATATATATATATATAACTTCTATTGGTCTGCTTCTCTAGAGAACCCTGACAAGTTCAGAAGAGGATTCCTAAGTATTCATAAGTAAAAAAGTTTCTAACATTCTTTACTTCCCTACTGTATAGCACAGGGAACTTAGCTCAATATTCCAAAACAACCTAATTGGGAAAAGAATTTGAAAAAGAATAGATATATAACTGAATCAATTTGTTGTACACCTGTACATTAATAATACAGCATTTTTAATCAACTGTACTGTAAGATAAAAAGTTAAAAGAAATTTTAAAAAAGAGTAAGAATGGGGAATAGGAGGCAATAAGATTGAATACAGAGCATATTTCTGTGGTAGTTGATGAAGCCAGGACCAACTTTCCTCTCTCTTTTCCAGAGGAATATGTTGGGGAGGGGCACAAAAAATATGGAATAGAAGATACATTCCTTCCCCACTTGAATGCCAGTGTGTATAATTACTGACTATTTTGCAACATTTCTTTGTACTAGTCTAGAATCCTGCTCTTGTGAGCTGTTTAAAGTCAAGGTCCATGTGGTCAGGGGCCACCTGTGAATATCCAGTGCTCACTGAATACGTAATGCATAAATTAGTGGCTGAGTAAATCAACAGAATGAACTTCAAATCATCTCACCAATGTCATATTTTGAGCATGATATTTAACATACATGTTTCTTTAACTGTACTGCATGAGGAGAAGAACAGGGGATGGGAATCAGGAGCCCTGAAGCTTAACCATTGTGTTGTCACTACATATTAATATATATATTTGAGTTGGGACAAGTTGCCGTCTTTCTTTCTGAGCTTCAATATCTTCACCAACATATTAAAATATCTGAGTTTATAATATAATGTTAGTTTTAACATTGCAGTTTGCTACTAGAAAAAAATCATGTTGAGAAGAATAGAAAACACAAATTTTCTGTCTGAACACTATAAACATCAGAGTGATGCTAGTGACCAACCCAGAGACCTGAGGCATGTACATTTTAAAGTCCTCTCTAAGATTACAAAATTATAAATTCAAAGCTAGGTACAAATGCTAGGTACTATATTATTTTAAATGAGAAAAAATTCACAACAAATTACAAAGTTAAAAGTTAACAAATAGTACACATATCAAAAATCTGAAAATAATATATTTTTATTAACCACCTGACACACTCTATATTCCTTAAGTTTTTGGCTGTATGCACTGTTCCACCATATGATAATAATTTTGCAATGTCTAGAGAGAATAAAAGATAGTCTTGCTTTTGCATGATGGAAAAATCATTTTTATTGATATTCTAGAAAAATGTTCATTGATTTTTGCCATCAAAGTTTTAAAATTTCATTATGACATGCTAAGGAGGGCTTTGACATTCTGAAGCTTCTGCTACTCTCCTGTCTTTTACTTTTTTTGGCTTCTACCGACAGACTTCATTCCAGTTATATTTGAACCTTGATCTGATTAACAATTATGAAAAATATACAAAATTATGTTGAAATTAAATCATACATGATAAGTTAAGCCAAAATGCATTTTTAAATTAATGATCCACCTACTGAGCAATATAATCAACTTCCTCCTCTATCATATACACCCATTTCCTCATAGGTTCATGTCAATTTCTTCTCTTATAAGCTAAGTAGATTTTATAGGGTGTTTTTCTTTTCATTACGAAAACTTTTAAATACGCAATAAGAGTACAATAATCACCCAAGTTCCCATTACCTGGATTCGACAACTATTAACATTTGGCCAAATGCACTCCATTTGTGTATTACGTTTGTCGTTTCATAGTATTGGTCACAATTTTGCACCATTCTAAACCTAACCCTGTCAGATATCCTTAGGTAAAGATGAGTGAGATTCTCTAAGATGTGAGATGACATGGTTAGATGCATAAAATATCCAATTTCTCACCCAAAAGTATTCGTGGTGTAACACAGCAACAGGTTTTCTGATAAATTCTACTTTGTGTAATTCCCATAAATGGTGCATATACTATGTATTTAAGTGCAATTCATAACAAGAGATGATTTGCGTTTTGATGAGTTGTGCATGAGATTCAAATTCTCAGCTTCCTAATTTACACATACTCTGATTGGATGCCTTTTCCCAGATTAAAGGGAATCTGGGAAATCTGGGAATCTGTGACTCCAGTCATTTTGTCCCAAATTTTCCCTCCTTTCCTCCTATACTTACTGTAGTTCATATTACTTTAAGATTTCTACCCATGGACAGTAACAGCATTCCTAGAAGGCATTTGTACCTCTGGAGAGCTGGCAAAATCTTCACTTTGCACAGCAGTGACTGCAAGCAAGATTAATTATCCAATTTTTAAAATGGAATCTCTAAAATGTTTACAGCCATTCCAATCTTACTTGATATGAGAGAGAGAGAGAGAGAGAGAATGTGTGTGTGCATGTGTTTATGTTTGGAGGAAGAAGAAGAGATTTGTAAGGGACTAGAAGACAGATTGAAACTAAATAATGGTCTTAAGGAACTATGGCTAATATAATTTTCTTTGGAAAATTTAATATAATTGGTATTAAAAGGAGACTGTATAAATGAGAAAATCCAAAGTTGGAGCTGCGTGTACTTCACGGTATATCTGTCTCTGTTCCTACATGTTCTCTCATATACTTCTGGTGAAAACCAAGTCCAAGGCTCCCAGAGCTTGGAACTCTGGGACTCACAAAATCATTCTATGACTTGGTTTATGATGATGGAGGAACATGTCATTAATTTCTGAATATACAAACTGAAGTATTTAAGCATGAAATATCCTTACATCTACAATTCACTTTTAAATGACTTAGCAAAAGTAGAGAGAGAGATACATACAATGGTTCCCTGATGACTCAGACAGTAAAGAACATGCCTGCTAATGCAGGAGACATAAGAGACACAGGTCTGATCCCTGGGTCAGGAAGATCCCCTGGACAAGGAAATGGCAACCCACTCCAGTATTCTTGCCTGGAGAATTCTAAGGATAGAGGAGCCTGGCGGGCTATAGCCCACGGAGTCACAGAGTCAGACATGACTGAGTGACTAACACACGTGGCAAAATGTTAGCTGCTAATGAACCCAGGTGGTGTGTACATGGATGTCTACTACACCAATTTTTCCATTTTTGTGTTTAAATTTGTTCATGATGAAAGTCTAAAAATAAGGAGCCATGTGAAACTCACTTACTCAGCAGAAGAGAAAACTGAGGCCCAATAAGAGTACAATAATCATCCATGTACCCATTACCTGGATTCAACAATTGTTAACATTTTAACAAGTGTTAAATGTGAGGAGATTATATTATGGTGACATTGCTATTATTTTTAAAAGAAGATAGAATCCTCTTCGCCTTTTGATTATACAGTGATGTATTTTTCCCCCATATTAAAAAGCAAAAATAATTGACTCCAGATATATGTAATGCAAGCAGAAGCTTTTCTTTCAGGGCATTCCCCTCATATATCATTAATATCCTAAGCGTGAAAGCATGCAAATTTGCAGCAAGGCCATTCTCTTTTCTCTCCAATACCTAAAGCATGCTTTCCCATGACCCTCAAAGATAATTCTTCCGCAAGATCTGTCAAAATGATTAACCTCTAGCTAGACTGTCATGGGAAAAAAAAATAGAGAAGACATACATTACCAATAATAGAACTAAGTGAAGGAGCATCTCTATAGATTCTAGGTTATTAAAAGGATTATGTGGATGACGAAAATTTTAAGTCAATAAAATTGAGAATCTAAATGAACTGGATAAATCCCTTTATAGACACAATTAAAAATCACTGAAGAAATGCTAACCTGAATAGCTATATATACACATAATTTTTTTAATGAAATGAACATATAATTTAAAAATCTCACCACAAAGAAAACTTTATAGTTAGATGAGTCCACTGTTGAATGCCAACAAAAATTTTAAAAAGAGACTATACCAATTCTAAGCAAATTCTTTCAGAAAATTTAAACTTCTTCTATGAGGTGAACATCCCCATGACATTCAAACTGGAAAAGACACTACAATAAAAGTACAGATATTTTATAAATATAGACATAAAAACTTTAAAAATAATACTAAATCTAATGCAACAATATGTAAAAGAGAGAATATATCTTGACCAAGTGAAGCATTATCAAAAAATGCAAGATTGGTTCAAGAATGAATTAACAAAATTCACTATATCTACAGATTAAACATGAAAATCATATAATCATCTCAAGAGACATAGAAAAAGTCATTCACAAAATTCAACATCTGTTCATGATATAAACTCTTCACAAACTATGAATGAAAGGAAGCATCATCAATGTGATAAAGAATATCTAGGGAAAGTATAATCCACATTATATCCAGTGAGAGAAAAAGAATTTTCCCCCTAAGATACAGAACAAATAGATTCAAGGGATTAGAGCTGATAGAGTGCCTGAAGAACTATGCATGGAGGTTTATAACCTTTTATAGGAGGCAGTGATCAAAACCATCCCCAAGAAAAAGAAATGCAAAAAGGCAAAATGGTTGTCTGAGGAGGCCTTACAAATAGCTGAGAAAAGAAGAGAAGAGAAAGGCCAAAAAGAAAAAGAAAGATATACCATCTAAATGCAGAATTCCAAAGAACAGCAAGGAGAGAAAAGAAAGCCTTCCTAAGTGATCAATGCACAGAAATAGAGGAAAATAACAGAATGGAAAAAACTAGAGATCTCTTCAAGAAAATTAGAGATACCAAGGGAACATTTCATGCAAAAAGGGGCACAATAAAGGACAGAAATGCTATGGACCTAACAGAAGCAGAAGATGTTAAGAAGAGGTAGCAAGAATATACACAGAAGAACTATACAAAAAAGATTTTAATGTCCCAGATAACCATGATGGTGTGACCACTCACCTAGAGTCAGACATCCTGAAATGCCAAGTCAAATGGGCCTTAGGAAGTATCACTGCAACAAAGCTAGTGGAAGTAATGGAATTCCAGGTGAGCTATTTCAAATACTAAAAGATGATGCCGTGAAAGTGCTGCACTCAATATGCCAGCAAATTTGGAAAACTCAGCAGTGGCCACAGAACTGGAAAAGATCAGTTTTCATGCCAATTCTAAAGAAAGGCAATGCCAAAAGAATGTTCAAACTACTGTACAACTGCATTCATCTCACACACTAGCAAGGTAATGCTCAGAATTCTCCAATCTAGGTTTCAACAGTTAATGAACCGAGAACTTCCAGACATTCAAGCTGGTTTTAGAAAAGGCAGAGGAACCAGAGATCAAATTGCCAACATTTGTTGGAGCATAGAAAAAACAAGAGAATTCCAGAAGAATATCTACTTCTGCTTCATTGACTACACTAAAATCTTTGACTGTGTGGATTACGAAAAACTGTGGAAAATTCTTCAAGAGGTGGGAATACCCTACCACCTTACCTGCCTCCTGAGAAATCTGTATGCAGGTCAAGAAGCAACAGTTAGAACTGGACATGGAACAACAGACTGGCTCCAAATAGGGAAAGCAGTACATCAAGGCTTTATATTGTTGCCCTGCTTATTTAACTTCTATGCAGAGTACATTATGCAAAATGTCAGGCTGGATGAAGCACAAGCTGGAATCAAGGTTGCCAGGAGAAATATCAATAACTTCAGATATGCAGAGGACACCACCCTCATGGCTGAAAGTGAAGAGGAACTAAAGAGCCTCTTGGTGAAGGTGAAAGAGGAGAGTGAAAAAGCTGGCTTAAAACTCAACATTCAGAGAACTAAGATCATGACATCCAGTCCCATCACTTCATAGCAAATAGATGGGGAAACAATGGAAACAGTGACAGACTTTATTTTCTTGAGCTCCAAAATCACTGCAAATGGTGACTGAAGCCATGAAATTAAAAGACACTTGCTCCTTAGAAGAAAACTATGACAGACATAGACAGCAATTAAAAAACAGAGACATTTCTTTACTGACAAAAGTCCATATAATTATAGCTATGGTTTTTCTAGTAATCATGTATGGTTGTGAGAGCTGGACCATAAAGAAGGCTGAATGATGAAGAATTGATGCTTTTGAACTGTGGTGTTGGAGAAGACTCTTGAGAGTCCTGTGGACTTCAAGGAGATCAAACCAGTCAATCCTAAGGGAAATCAGTCCTGAATATTCACTGAAATGACTGATGCTGAATCTGGAGCTCCAGTACTTTGGCCACCTGATACAAAGAGCTGACTCATTAGAAAAGTCCCTGATGCTGGGAAAGACTGAAAGTAGCAGGAGAAAGGGATGACAGAGGATGAGATAGTTGGATGGAATCACCGATTTGATGGACATGAGTTTGAGTAAGCTTCAGGACATGGTGATAGACAGGGAAGCCTGGCGTGCTGCAGTCCATGGGGTCACAAAGAGTCAGACCTGACTGAGTTACTGAACAATAACAATTACTGGTAGTCTTAGCTAGTGCAATAAAAAGGTAGAAAAGGTACCCATAATTGAAAGGAAGAAATAAAACAGTCTCTTTTCAGATCACATGATTGTCTTCATAAAGAATTCTACAGTATCTATTAACAACTCACTACAATGACTATGCAGATTTAGCAAAGTTGCAGGATATAGGCTAAATATCCAAAAATAAATCACAAGTTTTTATACTAGCTATGAATAATTAAAATTTTAAATAACAAGACAACTTACAATAGCTCCAAAAATACGAAATACTTTTACACTAATCTTACAAAATATACATTAGACCTGTCCACTGAAAACTACAAAACACTGATGGAAGAAATCAAAGGAGACATAAATAAATTGAAAGAATTACCATTTTAATGGATTGTAAAACTCAAGATATTTAAGGCATCAGTTCTCTCAAAGCTCATCTACAAAAATCTACAAATAGATGTAAATTAAATAACACAGTGCAAAATAACCAATAGGTCAAAGAATACATGATAAGTACAATTAGAAAATACTTTGAAATGAACGTAAATGAACATATTGCATACAAAACCTTATGAGGTTTAACTTAAAAGGTGCTTAGAGGGAAATCCATAGTACACACATCAAAAAAGAAGAAAGATCTCAAGTCAAGAATGTAATATTTCATGTTAAGATATTGGAAATAGAAGGAATTTAAATCCAAATCAGAAGAAAGGGAATGATAACAATTAGAGTGGAAATTAATGAAGTAGAAAATATAAAAACAATGGAGAAACTCAATAAAACCCAAACTTAGTGCTTTGAAAAGATCAATAAAATTGATAAAACTCTAGCCCAACTGATTAGGGTAAAAAAGAGAGAAAATTAAAATTATTAAAATTGAGAATTCAAGAAGGGACATTACCACTGATTTTTTAGAAATCAAGTTGTAAAGGGAATCCTAAAGGCAACTGTATGATAAATTAAACCATTTAGATGAAATGGGAAAAATTATTTAAAGGATAAAAATTATAAAAAGTGACACAAGAAGAAATAGAATCTAAATAGATTCAAATAAGAGATTTAATTAGGACTTTAAAACTATATACATTCATTTTGATATTTGGCAAAACTAATACAGTTATGTAAAGTTTAAAAATAAAATAAAATTTAAAAAAAAAATAAAAAAAAATAAAAGGCTTTTTTGTGGAAAAAAAAAAAAAAACTATATACAATGAAAACTCCAGATCCAAACAGCTTCACCAGTGAATTCTACTAAACATTTAAAAAATTTTAACAAATTCTTCACAAACTCTTCCAAAAAATAAAAGAGGAGAGAACACTTTGCAACTCATCTAATGTGTTCGGCATTATCTTGATAACGAAACCAGACAAGGACATCATAAGGAACGAAAATTACAGATCAATATCAAAGAACCCACCTGCAACATGGGAGACCTGGGTTCAATCCCTGTGTTGGGAAGATCCCCTGGAGAAGGGAAAGGCCACCCACTCCAGTATTCTGGCCTAGAGAATTCCACGGACTGTATAGTCCATGGGGTTGCAAAGAGTCAGACACAACTGAATGGCTTTCACTTCATTTCATCTCCTATCATTATAGACAAAAAAAAACCCTCAATAAAATACTGGCAAATATATATATATATATATATATATATATATATAATGAAATCTATCTAGGGAATGCAAGGCTGTTTCTATATTCAAAAATCAATTAATGTAATATGGTATATCAATAGAATAAAGGTAAAAAAACACACTTGATTATCTCAAAAGAGGCAAAATAGCACTTGATAAAAATTCAACACCCTTTCCATGATAAAAACACTACATACATAAGTACAGAAGGAAATTACCTAAACCTCATAAAAAGCATCTACAAAAAATAAATAAAACCTACAGTTAATATCATATGTAATAGTGAAAGACTGAATTCTTACCCCTAAAATCAGGAACAAGACATGGGTGGCCGATGTTACAACTTCTATTCAGTATTATGCTTGAGGTGCTAGCCAGGGAACCTAGGCAAAAAAGAAAAATAAAAGTCATCTAAATTTAAGAGAAAGAACTGAAACTATTTCTTCTTGCAGATAATATTATCTTTTAGATAGAGAATACTAATGAACACACACACAACACATATATACATACACAGACAACTATTAGAGCTACTAAATAGGCCCAGTAAAATTGCAGAATATAAGACCTATATACAGAAATCAACTGCATTTCTATATGCTGTCAAGGAACATTCTGAAAATGAAGCTAAGAGAACACATGCACATCAAAGAAAATAAAATATGTAAATATAAATTTAACAAAGGGAATGAAAATTAAAGATTTAAATAAATGAAAAGATATTCTATTATTGTGGATCAGAAGGCAATAATGTTAAGATGGCAATACTCCCCAAAATAATCTGTAACAATACAATCTTTATGAAAATGCCAAATTGTGTTTTTTGCAGAATTTGACAAGTTAATTCTAAAATCCCTCTGGCCTAAAATTTAAGGGACCAGAATAGGCAAAACAACTGTGGAAAAGATCAAAATTGGAGGATGCATACTTCCCAATTTTAAAACATACTACAAAGCTAAGGTAATCAAAACTATGTAATCAAAGTGCTACTAAAGTAATCAAAACTGGCATAAGGATAAAGGATCAAAACTGGCATAAAGACTTATGGATAAATGGAATAAAATTTAGAGTCCAGAAATAAGCCTCTATATTTATGATCAACTGATTTTCAGCAAGTGTTTCAAAATAATTTAATGGAGAAAAAAATAGTCTTTTCAACAAATGGTGCTGGGACAACTATCAGTTCAGTTCAGTTCAGTCACTCAGTCGTGTCTGATTCTGCGACCCCATGACTCACAGCATGCCAGGCCTCTCTGTCCATCATCAACCCCGGAGTTCACGCAGACTCACGTCTATCGAGTCGGTGATGCCATCCAGCCATCTCATCCTCTGTTGTCCCCTTCTCCTCCTGCTCCCAATCCCTCCCAGCTATATACCCCCTCAAGAAAGGAAATCTGACCCTAACATCATACTATATACAAATATTTACTCAAAATGTATCAAAGACCTAAATGTAAGAGCTAAAACAATGAAACCTGTAGATATGCATGTTTATGACCTTGAGTTATACAAAATGTTAAATCAGAGAGTTGTTTCATATCAACTTTCTTAGATATGAAACAAAAAGGGTAAGCAACGACAAAAAGGTAAATTGGACATCATCAAAATTTTTAAATTTTGTGTTTCACAAAACTCCAAGAATAAAGTGAAAAGACAACCCATTACCCAAAATAGGAGAAAGTTCTTCAAACCATTTATGTGACAAGGGGCTTGTATCCAGAATATATAAAGAACTATTACAATTATATGATAAAAAGAAAAATGACCCAATGTAAAAAATGGGAAAAGAATCTGAATAGACACTTCTCTAAAGAAAATATGCAGATGGCCAAGAAACATATAGAAAGGTGATCAACCTCATTAGCCATAAGTAAATACTAATCAACACCACAACGAGATATAATTTTACAACCCCTAGACTAGCTAAAATCAATAAGTGGAAAAAAATGTGTTGATGAGAATGTGGAGAAAATTGGAACCTCAAACACAGATAGGATTGTAAAATGAGGCAGCTGCTTTGGAAAAAAATCTGGTGATTTCTCAAAAGAGTAAGTACAGTTATCAGATGACCAAGCAATTCCACTCTTAGGTATATACCCAAGAGAAACAAAAATGTATATCCACACAAAACTTGTATGTGATATTCACAGAAACTTGATTCATAACAACTGAAAAGTGGAAGCAACCCAATGTCTACCAATTGATAAGTAAATTAATGAAACATGGTATGTCCTTAAAGTCAAATCTTTGGCAATAACAAAATGAAGTATTGATGCATTTTACAACACAGATGAACGTTGAAAACATGCTAAGAAAAACCTAGGTGGTCCAGTGGTAAAGAATCTGCCTGCCAATGAAGGATACACAAGAGACTAGAGTTCAATCCCTGGGCCGAAAAGATCCCCTGGAAAAGGAAAAACAACCCATTCTAGTATTCTTGCCAGGAAAAAAACCCATGGAAGGAGCCTGGCAGGTTACAGTCCATGAGGTTGCAAAGAGTCAGACGCAACTGAGCACACTCGCACAACACAGATGAATCTTGAAAACACGCTAAGTGAAAGAAATCCATAACAATGGGCCATCTATTATATTACTTTGTTTGTAGGAAATATCTAGACTAGGAACATTTATAGAAGGCAGATTAGTGGTTACATAGAGCTAGGGAGTGGGAGTGTTGACTAAAGGGTGTCAAATTTCTTTGCAGCGTATAAAATGTTCTAAAATGTATTATGGTGGTGGTTGTCTAATTCTGAACATACTGAATTGATACTCAAATGGGCAAATGGTATGGTATGTATAATATATCTCAATAAAACTATTCTTAAAAACTGATTTGTAGATTAAGAACAATTCCAATCAACATCCCAGCATTTTTTTTAAGAAATCAACAAGCTGATTCCAAGTTTATATGAAAATATAAAGGAATTAGAATAGTCAAAACTAGTTTGAAGAAAAACAAAGATAATGTCCTCATACTACTTTATTCCAGACCTACCATAAAGCTACAGAAATCAAGACAGTGTGGTATTGTGGAAAGACACTGAGGTCCATGAAACTGAATAAAGTATCCAGAAATAGACTTCCATTTAACAGTCAACTGATTCTTCACAAAGCTGCCAATCAGCAGAGAAAGGAGAGTCTTTTCAACAAACAGTGTTGAAAAAAATGGATACTCCTTTACAATAAACAATGTAAGACACACTCATTCTGTGTCTCACACCATATATAAAAGATCTGAGCAGATAATTTCACCAAAAAATACACAAGTGGCAAATGAAGACCTAAGTTACTCAACACCACTACACACTAGGCAAAGGCAAATTAAAATCACAATAATATATCACTACATACCTATCAGAATGGCTTAAAAGAAATGACATACCAGTTGCTGGCAATGATGCAAAATAAGTGGAATTCTCATATATTGGTGGTGGAAATTCAAAATGATATAGCTTTATTAACCTACCACACTATCCATTCTTAGACATTCAACAAGTGAAATAATAAATACCTATAATCGCATAAAAACCTGGATCTAATATTTACATTGACTTTATCAGTAATCAGCAAAACTAGAAAGAATCATTATAATGCACAGAAAGGAGGTTGCCTCCATGTAATGAAATACTACTCAGCAGCAAGAAGGAAGGTATAATTGCAATAACATGGAGAACATTAAATGCACTATGCAATAGAAAGTATGTGAAATATGAATTTCCACCAATTCAAGCTGGATTTAGAAAAGGCAGAGGAATCAGAGATCAAATTGCCAACATCCACTGGATCACAGAAAAAGCAAGAGAATTCAAGAACATCTACTTCTGCTTTATTAACTATGCCAAAGCCTTTGACTGTGTGGATCACAATAAACCATGGAAAATTCTGAAAGAGATGGGAATACCTCACCACCTGACCTGCCTCCTGAGAAATCTGTATGCAGGTCAGGAAGCAACAGTTAGAACTGGACATGGAACAACAGACTGGTTCAAATAGGAAAAGGAGTACGTCAAGGCTGTATATTGTCACCCTGTTTATTTAACTTCTATGCAGAGTATATCATGAGAAATGCCAGGCTAGCTGAAGCTCAAGCTGGAATCAAGATTGCTGGGAGAAATATCAATAACCTCAGATATGCAGATAACACCACCCTTATGGCAGAAAGTGAAGAACTAAAGAACCTCTTGATGGAAATGAAAGAGGAGAAAAGGTTGGCTTAAAACTCAACATTCAGAAAACTTAGATCATGGCTTCCGGTCCCATCACTTCATGGCAAATAGATGGGGAAACAGTGGAAACAGTGACAGACTTTATTTCTGGGGGCTCCAAAATCACTGCAGATGGTGATTGCAGACATGAAATTAAAAGACACATGTTCCTTTGAAGAAAAGTTATGACCAACCTAGACAGCATATTAAAAAGCAGAGACATTACTTTGCCAACAAAAGTCCATCTAGTCAAAGCTATGGCTTTTCCTGTCATCATGTATGGATATGAGAGTTGGACTATAGAGAAAGCTGAGCCCCAAAGAATTGATGCTTTTGAACTGTCATGTTGGAGAAGGCTCTTGAGAGTCCCTTGGACAGCAAGGAGACCCAACCAGTCCATCCTAAAGGAAATCAGTCCTGAATAGTCATTGGAATGACTGATGCTGAAGCTGAAGCTCCAAAACTTTGGCCACCTGATATAAAGAACTGACTTATTTGAAAAGACCCTGATGCTGGGAAAGACTGAAGGCTGGAGGAGAAGGGGATGACAGAGGATGAGATGGTTGGATGGCATCATCGACTCGATGCACATGAATTTTGAGCAAGCTCTGGGAGTTGGTGATGGACAGGGAGGCCTGACATGCTGCAGTCCATGGGGTTGCAAAGAGCCACACATGACTGAGCAACTGAACTGAAATGCACATGAAGAAACTGGGGATCAGAGTGATGGAACTATTCTATATCTTGATTTTAGTTATGATTATACAACTGTATAAGCTTATCAAAACTCACTAAAAATTGTGGAATTTACTACAGTATATGTAAATTATACCTTACACGTACAAAAAGAAAATTAAGCTTCTAGAGGACTTTATGCACTAGAAAAGGTTTTCAAAAATATATTTTCAGTGTCTCTATAATTCTACAACCTCTGACTTATGTTATAAAAACGTTTATGACATAACAGATCCATGTTCTAAGTTTTGGCTTTCACAGGCTTCATTATATGAGCACAATCCTTAAGCTAGGTGAATTTTTCAAGATATTAGACCACATGATAGACTTAATTGTAGAGGGGCTTGGAGAGAATGGAGCAAAACAGTGACATATTCCAATATGGTGGGACATAAATCTGCTATTGAATAAGTAACTTTCTCCTAACTTCCCTTAGTGTCTTGTGGGTTTAAAGAGCTGCTGGTTTGCTCCTGTTCACTCCTTAATACTTTAAACATACTTATGATGACAAAATCAACAAAGAATAAATGAATACACAAAATGCACATGGGTTTCCTTCAATAGAATTATAGTTCAATTAGTGAAGGAAATGGGGTTTCCCTGATGGCTCAGTGGGTAAAGAATCTGACTGCAATGAAAAAGACACAGGAGACATTGGGATTGATCCCTGGGACAAGAAGATCCCCTAGAGGAGGAAATGGCAACCTACTCTAGTATTCTTGCCTGGAAAATTTCATGGACAGAGACTAGTGGGCTATAGTCCATGTGGTTGCAAAGAGTCGGACATAACTGAGCACAGGGCACAATGAAGGAAATAATGTTCAGTGTATACAACCCCTGTGGGTAGAAATGTTCAGAGAGAGAAAAAATATAAACACTATGGAGATGTCCGGTATTTTCAAGATTAAAATATTTTCATTTCCAACTTGACAGGTTTTTCACTTTATATTTTAAACCAAAAAATAATATAACTTTAATGAAGAAAAATAAAATTTTATATGTAACTAAACTTTATCATTATGTTTACTATTTTCATCTGATCACCAATAGAATTTTTTAGCAATAGAATTTCAAAAATGGGGAGAGCTTAGCTTAATAACTTTGCCCTTTATATACGAGGAGTCTGAGATTCAGAGAAAATTAAGCTGGCAAATAGTTTGCCAATATTATGCAAAGATTATGCAAATAGTTTCAGAATTGCAACTAAAATTCAGGCCACCAGATTCTTCAAGAGTTTCAAATTATATTTAAAAAATTAATACTAGCTATCCTTGAAGCAGAGAAGGAAATGGATATGTTGGGGAAAGCTTCCAATGTCTTTAATATCAAACTTATATGTTACTTAAGCAGGTGATTTAAGGCCATGTGTATAGAAACAATCAACAAATTCATTACAGTAATATGTAAAATAAAGGATATGAAAATTCATAAAATACAAGATATATGTTCTGTTATCTAAATTAGTGAAATTTTTCCTTAACAGTATTTCACATTTCCTTTTTCAGTTTTAATACAGAGGTTTAAAATACTTGAGATTTATTATAGGACACTGTATCCAATTTTGAATTTTGCATAATCAATAGTATAGACATCTTCAAGTCAAGCACACTAATATCCTTCTAGAAAGCGTCTTTGGACACTTAATAATAAAACAGAGTGAGTTTATTTTTAAATGTTCGCATAATTAAAGTTTAACAATTGGACATGAATTGTTTTTAGAATTTCATTTCTGTATTCTGGAGTATACATGGTGGGAAACTTTTAGTCATGAAGCATCTCTCTCTGTCTCAAAAAGGTAAATGCCGTTGACACTGCTGGATGAATCTGTCACCGAGGGAACAGGCACCCTCTGTCCCTGCTTAGTTGTGTTGAAAATGTTGGCCTGACAGCACAGGCGAAGCTAGAGAAGCCTGAAGGAGTACCTCCATTCCTTTTCAACTTGGCAATACGTTATCTGAAGTGCTGCAAAACCATATGAGTTTGGGTCTGTGAAATGAAGACAGTAGAATTATTGTCAGCCAGCAAAAGATTAATTATCAGAGTTTAGAAAGACAAAGAAGCTATCTGGGTTCAGAACCTTTTCCAGCTGTCACAGAGTGGTAAAGGGGAGAGACAGAGGTTCTCTATTTGCTGAGGATCTAATTAAGACTGCTGAGTTAGAGACCCAGGTGAGGAAACACATGTGAGTAGGAGGAGGCTACACAGATAAGAGTACTGTAGGATTAAGACAATAGTGTACTTAATTCTTAGTAAACTTGGGAGGATATGTTTGTAACCGTAATTCACCTTTCATTTTAATCGATTATAGTCAAACCCAGAAAAGTAGCAGACACAATATCAGGGAATTGCCAAGGTTTTATTTCCTCCAACCCACATATCTAATTTTATAGGTAATCTATTATCTCTCCTTATATGACAAATGTGTAGCTGATCAATTTGTCCTATTCTCCCTGAAACATTCTCTTCCTCCTTCTTCTGTGCTGTTTCTATCTATTAATGGAACTAGCATCACTTCAGTTCCGAAGCTTGGAATCATTTTACTCACCCCCCCTTTTCACTGCTGGTTACTTGGCAATTGACTCCACTTCTGGAATTTATCTCTAATTTGTTTATTTCTCTTTGTTTTCAACACTGCAGTCACAATTCAAGCCTTCCTTCTTACCATGTTAAAATATTCACTAGCTGGATTCCCTATCCCCAATATTCCCTCTACGGTCAGATTTATAATTTATTTTCCTAGAGATCAATTCTAGTCCTACATCTATGATGTAAAATCTTTGCTTACCCCAAACTACCTATTGAATAAAGCTCAAATGCAAGTAGGCCGTACTCGTACTGATTTCTCATTCAATGGCTATATTTACTCTATCCAGCTTCCTGCTCTCTGCTCTGAGTTTGTGTGTGTGTGTGTGTGTTTGGTTTTATTCTTGCCTCTGTACCCATTTATGAGAGTTCCTCTGTCTGGAATGCCCATTTACTTTCTATTTATCCTTTTGGGTCTAGATAAAATTTTTCATCTCCACAGAATTGTCTTGGGTCACACAGCTATGAATAATTTTTTGCCACCTGAATGTTCACAGACTGAGACTGAAAGGCATCCACCTGAGAACATTATGAGTAGATAATGAAACTGTAGAATCATTGGACAATCTATGTATCCTTGCAGTTTAGAACACCATGTTAGAAAAAATGATAAATGGCCAGTACAACTCCCAAACCTAAGATAGTTTCCAAGGAAAACTCTGGTAAATAAAAATTGGTGAGTCTTCTCCCCACATCTGAAAGTCTGGCTGAACCCATAATAAAAAGAAGCACAATTGAACATTTAAGCACTCACACACATATATGAAAAATGGAAACATATTTTTAAAGGAAAAAAAAAATTCTTGAAAAACCCACCGGATTTCTTTGAAAGGATAGATAAGCCTAAAAGTGATGTGGGACACAATGGATATGACTGTTGGACTTCTGTGGTAAAGGGATGTCTGTTTCCTCTCACTCTACCGCCCATCACCCACATGGTGTAACAATCACGCAGTGTTTTCACAATTCTCTCAATAAGCCATGCCCTTTCATATTTCCAGGCTTGTTCATCCTCTTCTTGGTGCTTTGAGATATATTAAATGTTACCTCTTTTTTGAAGCCTCCCTCACAGCAGAGAGATAAATTCACTTTTGCTTTCAATTTCCTGGGATTTTGGTCCTATCTCAATTATGATACCCTTCATAATAGTGCCCTAATTACTTTTTTACAATATACTTCTAACATATGAATGAGTCCCTGCATTATAGGTACTAAGCTTTTTAAATCACTAGAATCCACTAAGGGCCTAACATATAATAAGAGTTCAATAAATATTGGATAGATGAAAGAAAAAACGAATCAAGATATGGTAGGGATTACCAACCTCAAGTGTCAAAAGAAAATGAGGCTCAGAATTTGAATTACTTGCTCCTAATCAGCCAACTGATTGTGACAAAGCTTAGATTCAAACCTAAGTTCTCTTACTACAGGTCAATGCTTTTTTCCTAAACTGACTCAGGAACTTGTTTGCCAAATCTTGAATATTCAAATCAGATGACACTCTTGGAGCTTTAAACTAGTGAGGTTTTTAAAAATCAAGAGGCACCCTTCTTTACCTAGACTGTAATAATACAAATAGCTGCATAAAAGCAATTACATTTATGTACACGGCACATCCACAAAAGATCATTAAGGTAAAGCAACATATACTAAAACAATTCTTAACTTTGAGAAAGCCACGCTCTTCTTCACAAATTCGCCTTCATGTGACTGTCTTAGACAGGTAACTGGACCTGATAAATCTGGGTATGAATGAATATTTGATTCAAACAGGTTTCAGCATGAGAAAAGAATATGGATTGCCTCTTAATATTTATGGTTCTAAGAGGATATGAATTGATTAATGTAGCCTGCTAACTATCCCAATTTATTTCAGTCAACCAAAAGAACTGTGTGATGGGATTTCAAAACAAATTGATTATTTCAGGTTACTTGAGATTGTTTTAAGTGCTTATAAGCAGAGCAACAGTGGTCAGATCTCATGTCCATACTGTAAGCTGATTAACCGTGTATCCCATTTCTCGATTGATTCCAGCTGTGTCTAAGGCTTGGCCACTGAGCATTTCCAAGAAACATTTCCAACTATCAACACTATCCCTCTCAACAGCAGGACTACTGGCAGAAGATAAGAAAAATTGGTTATTCTGCTTATACTAGTACTGAGAGAGAGAAAATATCCTAAGTTTGACAAAATAGAAGAGAACATATCTAAAGGAATCATTCCGCCATATTTGTAAAGACATAATTTCCTTTGTTTTTTTTTTTTTTTTTTCTTACGAAAACATATGATACCAGCTACTGTGGGAATGAGTTCAGGCTATGTGGGCGTGATGCATTGTAGTCACATGTGGGTTCCTGTCTTATGCTCTCTGTAAGCACTCTTTCTGAAAGAAATTTTAAAGAAACATTATGCAATTTGCTGTCAATTTACGCAGAACTATTGAAGTGTGATGTCATTTTGGTCAAAATTAGATTGCATAAATTCAGAAGCCCTAACCTGAGATCATTCAATTTTCCGAATTACTAGATTTACATATTAATAACTCCTAGGGTATTTTTCTTTTTGCTAGCTCTAATTGTAACCAGAATTTATGGCTTGGACTCTTTTAGAATCCAATTGCAATGGCCAAGTGCTTAAAGCCTGGAACCTTGCCACATTATCACAGAGACCCTCGGTAGACACAAATCGAAAGGCTAAGGCTTTGCATTTCATTCTGTCCCCCCCCTTGGGATGGTTCTCACCACACTATTTAATATATACTCACACACTCTCACCAAACCCTACTGCCAAGTGACAGCAGCAAGAGAGTATTTATGGCCCATTGATTCAAAACGTGTTCACTTCCCTAACACATTCATTTTATCAGGATGTAAACACAAAATTCAAGAAATTAGAATTTTTACCCTTGAATTCATTTTGCTAATTTCCATAGTATCAATGGATTAGAAAAGAAATAAAAAGGTGAAATCTGATTTGTGTCTGTATGTGTGTTCTGAGCTAAGAGTTTTGGGTGTCCCATCTCCTTTGAGGTAACAGGATCTCCTGCAGATGGAAGGATTTAGTAAAGATTCTGATCCACTCAAAATGTGCTTATTCCCTTGGTGACTGGGAAAAGCCAGTATTGTATGGTAGCATGTTTTTCAACTCACTAAAGAGGGTTTATATTTACATGCACATACTTAATGGTCAATTAAACACCCATTCCAAAGGCTATGGTAGGTTGGGTGTAAATTCAAAACTCTTCTGCCCTTATTTAACATCAAAATGAATGGCAGTAAGTCCCTCATTGGGCTTCCCTGGTGGCTCAGATGGTAAAGCATCTGCCTGCCAATGTGGGAAACCTGGGTTTGATCCTTGGGCCAGGCAGATCCCCTGGAGAAGGAAATGGCAACTCACTCCAGTACTCTTGCCTGGAAAATTCCATGGATGGAGGAGCCTGGTTGGCTACAGTCCATGGGATTGCAAAGAGCTGGACACGACTGAGCAGCTTCACTGGTTCAAGTTCCTCACTGAAGACTTCTCACTGAAGGTTTCTGCGATGCATAGGTTGCTTGGACACTGATTAACCTGAAACCAAGGAAGAAAGCCTCCAGCCAGAATTCAACAGAACTGAGGAGCAGGCTAGAAACAGAGAGAACCAAAGCAGAAATTATATTTCTCAGGAAGAGAGATCTGTATTCCCATGTTTAATGCAGTATTTTGTTCTTACAACCTCCTTTGTGGCATCCTTATTTATCTACCTGTTATATGAACAATGACCATAGGTCAGAAAAATCAGCTGCACTGAAACACTTCAGTCAACTGTGAAACAGAAGAGGTGTGGACATGGAGAGCTTTACTGCAGTATTATGCACCACAGCCAAGATGGAAACAGCCTGTGTCCACCAATGAGTGAATGGATAAAGAAGATATGAAAAAAATACATAAGTGTATATACACATACACACACAATATACATAATGGAATGGATTTGGGGGATGAATCAGTGGTTAATTAGGATTTAGTCTAATCGGGTCAAATTCCAAATCAATCCCAAATTTAACTGAGTTCAAAATTTGAACCCCTCCTCTATTTGACAATAACAATAATAGTAATAATTAGAACAACTCTTCATTGAGTACTTACTATATGACAAGGATTTTACTTACATTCTTTCATTCAATTCTTACAAGCACTTTATGAAGTAGATACGTATTACTATTTTATAGATAAAGTAACAAACACCCCAAATCTATGTAAAATAACTAAGAAGCCTGGTCAAACTGACCAGACTCCGTGTGCTTGAGCATTCCTCTCTCCTGCCTCCCACCTGGACACCAGAAATCTTCTTCCCCCGCTGCTGGCAGCTGTTCAAGCACATCTGTCCACTTAGAACCTTAGACGGGCTTCACTAACCCACTTCCTCCCAGACACCAGCTCTGCTGCTCTGATGAAGCAGAGAGTGTGTTACTAGCATTCTAGGTCTCCACGTCTAAGACAACCTGGGCTGGGTACAGCGTGGGCTCTCAGGACAAGCTGCAAAGCTCAAATGCTGTCCCTGCCACATACCAAGTATGTGACTATGGGCAAATTCCCCTCTGCTCTGTGGTTTACTTCATTCAGAAAACAGGGTTACAAGGATATCACCCTCACAGGTTTGGTTTAAGGATTAAATGAAGTAACACACATGAAATATTTAAAGTTTATCTGGCAAATGGCATGTACTCCATAAACGGTAATTATTTTTTTCCACCAAACACCAGACTCAGTCCCATGGTGCTGCAAAAAGGTGCAAGTAACACAGGGAACACTGATTCCTTTACTGGAGGCACTGAGAGAGTTAATTCCTAAGCAGGTTGATAAGAAGTCCAGGGTTCCCCAAGGAGAGAGGGGTCTCTGGAATTCTCAAGGAGAAGGAAAGGACAAACTTTTTTTCCCTCTATATTCTTTAGGATTATGTAACAATAATGTATCCTGCTTGAGGACAGTTTCTGGAAAAAAAAAAATCTTCTGGCTAATCCTGTAATCTTAAAATGTAAATTATGGGAGTGGGTCTAGTAAGGTCTTTACAACCTCCAGACAGTCTTTTGATTCATTGTAATAACTAATTAAAAGGTTTATAACTCCATTGCTAACACTAGCAAGGGGGTACTCTTTCTGCCCCCTTCTGATGTCTATGTCAGAAGCTTTCTCTATCTCTTTTAAACTTTAATAAAACTTTATTACACAAAAGCTCTGAGTGATGAAGCCTCATCTCTGGCCCTGGATTGAATTCTTCTCCTCCGGAGGCCAAGAATCCCAGCATCTTTCATGGTTCAGCAGCAATCTTTCAGCACCATGGTGCTCCTGTTTGTATCTCTGCTCCTTTCTCTGTTTTTGATTTCCTGCTCCTTATTTCTATGAAATTACAGTCCCACAACAAACAAATGACTTTCCAAGAGATGCACAGAAGTTAAATCTAGGCATCTAAAAACATAAACTTTTTTCAGTCCAATAGCCAGGAGATCATAAACCATTTGTAAAATACAAATAAGTTCAGCTGTAATTACAAAAGAGGAAGACCATAATTATGTTTTTCAAAGTCTACAAATGCGTTCTCTATGTCTCCGGAAATATTCTCTATTAACCCATCTGTATGGAATCTAGAAAAACGGTACCGATGGACCTCCTTGTACAGCAGGAATACAGATGCAGTCCCAGCTTCTAAGCTCTGGTACCACTACCTCCTCTAAATCCTTCCATCCCTAGGGGTCTGGTGGCTTCCTGCTGTGGTTAATCTCTAGGTTTGCTCACCATTTCCTGTTGGTCTCCTGGGCCCTTATATCGCCTGTGTAAACAGTGTCCAGTATCAAATTCCCTATCTGAAATAATCACATTGGCTCATGTGTCCTCTGATTCTGACTGATAACCCTGTGTAACCCTTCAATTTCAATGTTATTGGTCAGGGTTTCTCTTGCTACAAGTGTGAAGTGGCACTTTGCTTCCTAATATGTCCTTCTTTCCATTTTTTTAAAAAAGTATTTTCTTTTATTTATTTATTTATAAGTTGGAGAATAATTGCTTTACAATGTTGCATTGGTTTCTGTCATGTAACAATATGAATCAGTTATAATAGTGGCTCAGATGGTAAAGAATTGGCCTGCAATGAGTGAGATAGGTTCGATTCCTGGGTTGGGAAGATCCCCTGGAGGAAGGCATGGCAACTCACTCCAGTATTCTTGCCTGGAGGATCACCATGGACAGAGGAGAGTGGCAGGCACAGTCCATGGGGTTACACAACTGAGCAACTAAGCACATATTCCCTCCCTCCTAATCTTCCCTGCCCCCTCCCATCCCACTTCTCTAGGTCAACACAGAGCACAGGCTGGGCTCCCTGTGTTATACAGCAGCCTCCTCGCTAGTTCTCTATGTTACACATGATAGTGTACATAAGTCAATGCTACTTTCTCAGTTTCTCCTAGCCTCTCTTTCACCCACTGTGTCCACACGTCCATTCTCTATGTCTGCATCTCCATTGCTTCCCAGTAAATAGGTTCATTGGTACTATCTTTATAGCCTCCATATATACGAATTAATATACAATATTTGTTTTTCTCTTTCTGACTTACCTCACTCTGTATATCAGGCAACCTAGATGTCCACCAACAGATGACTGGATAAAGAAGATATGGTACAATGGAATAATACAATGGAATATTACTCAGCCATAAAAAGAATGAATCTGAGTCAGTGGTAATGAGGTGGAACCTTTCATTCTACATCTACATCCTAACTCAGTGCTTCCTTTCAGGGTCCCAGTGACTCCAGAGTGTCATCACATGAGAACTCGTCATTCTCCTTCTTTTTCTAGCCTGTGCCTTCTCAGAATGAGAAGTAATCAGAAAGTTAATCCACTATCTTAATATCTGACATCATGATGTGGAACTCTTTCCAGGGTTATCTGCTTAAAATCACCACTTTCAACCAAAGCCAGAACCCTTCCAGTGAGCCTATTATTTTCAGTAGCATTTTCACTCTTAATTTCCCTTACTCAAAATGTCATGGTACAGCTCACGTCCACCCTCATAAGCAATCAGTTGCTGCCTCTAGTTAATCTTCATAATGATCCCTGGGTTTCTATGTCTCCTTCAGACACACATCACCTTCATCTGGATGATTCTGGAGTTTTACCTGGACTTGGTTGTCTGCCTCTAAGTGCTGCCAGCTCTCATCAGCCCCATGTGAAGTTTAATCCACTTTTTTTTACCATCTTCCATTAGTTCTTTTTAAAACTTTTTATTTGTATTGGGTTATAGCTAATTAACAATGTTGTGACAGTTTTGGGTGAACAGTGAAGGGACACAGTCATACATATACGTTTCCCTTATCCCCACATTCCCCTCCCATCCAAGCTGTCACATAACTGAGCAGAGTTCCATGTGCTATATAGTAGGTCTTTGTTGGTTATCCATTTTAAATATATTTCCATTCCAAACTCCCTAACTATCTCTTGCCCCCTTCCATCCTCCCAGCAACAATTTACTATTAGTTCTTTATCATAAGCTTCAATTGTTTTCCTTGTATCACTTATAAGACAAGTCAAATTTAGCCTGGCATTCATGATCCCCAAGAGCAAACTACACACTCCCCATAACTAGTTCTTATACGTCCCAATATGTAAAACCTCCTCTGGTCATTTTGAATATCTCAAGTTTACGATTTGTTTTTCTGCAAGATGGTCCCCAAGGAGACGTGACAGTCAGTGAAAAATATACTTGATTTTTGAGTGTTCACACTCCACTCACAGAGTGTTTACAAGTTATAAAAATAGCTGCAGTGTTCTGTGGCTCCCAGCAGATTTAGAATCTTACCATGCCCTGTCTTGAATCTTCTGGGTTCCTTTTTTTTTTTTTTTAATTTTATTTTTAAATTTTACATAATTGTATTAGTTTTGCCAAATATCAAAATGAGTCCGCCACAGGTATACATGTGTTCCCCATCCTGAACCCTCCTCCCTCCTCCCTCCCCATACCCTCCCTCTGGGTCGTCCCAGAATCTTCTGGGTTCCTGAGAGAACAAGCCAGGTATGACGAAGGAGGACGCATCTTACTAGGGACTGGATTTGGATTAAAAGAATCCATGGTACACACAACAGTGCTTTCTAAGCACCCTCTCAATTATTCACTTTCTTTATATTCCCTGACTTCTATATATTAACTGAGCTCTGAGAGGCTCTTTACACCAGGAGATAGCCTATAAAAAATTACATCCCTTGAGAAAAGCCACACTAGTCTATACAAACCCAATGAGCTCCTTCAAGAACAAAAGGACCCTGGAGATGAGATGAGGCTCATCTGATGGGCTGGAGTTCCTGATTGCTCTGAACACCATCTGGCCAGTTAACTATTCTGACATTGAGAAGCATTAAAATATTGGACTTTGGTGTTACTGATACCCATAAGAACTTCCCAAAGAAAAAGCAAGCCAGCTATTGATATTTATGAGACCTCTATAAAAGGATCAAGAAGAAAATATGTACTTGAACAGTTTAATATTATCCATAAATATCCTGCTAATTTATCTCAACTAATGAGAACTTTCAAAACAGTTTCTAAACCTTTTGCTGAACATCTGTGTTAAATGTGGGTGGTTATGATAATAGCAGATAAATGCAGCTTTTGCTAATTTACTGCCATGAGTTAAAATTTATAACATAATTTTCTCATTAAAAATAACTGAGGGTGTTAAAATCACAGAACATAATCTTATATGAAGAATGTTATATTTTCTTTTTTTGTGAAATTCAATATTCTGAGGATTAGTGTGAAAATATTTTAGATGAAAAAAGTCATAGAAGTTCTTATAGATGCATGAAACCTGAGATCACTTGCCTGCAATCAATGGCACTTAAAGGGGGCACAGCCAAATCTGGTTCTCTTCAGGTGAAATTTCTCTTTGGTGGTCATCATTTTTTCTCCCTTCCAGTTTGAGTTAGTCAGTTCCTTCATCTCCCAGTACTAAGCCAGGAGTCTAGAGCAGTAAAGGGATATAAGTATCAAACCGCTGGATTCTCTCCTTTGCTTATGAACTTAAGGCAGAATGGTTATAAACTTATATGGTCCTTACAATGAGTTTACAACACACCATTCATATCAATGCCGCTCCACTGTCTCTTTGAATTCATTCAACTCTGTATTTGCCTTTTGGAGATCAAGCAGGATGAAGGTGGCAAAGTAATAAGTGTGATGACCTGGACTCTTCATGGTATAGAAATTCACTGGAGGAGCCTCCACAAAATCTAAGACACCAAGGTCCCTCCAGGAACCACGATACTCAATCTTCATTGTCAAGTTACAACCAAAAATAGTTCTCGAAAGAAAAGATTAAGTCTAAAAGGAATCTACTGATCTACCCATCCATTCATCCATTCTCACAGGAGAAGAATCTACTGATTAATCGTCATTTATATAAATTTAGGCCTGAGAGAATAATGAATATTGACTGAAACAGAATTCTACAATTTAGAGACACCATAGAAACAAGTTAATATAATTAAAACAAGAAATGAGGGAGAAGAAACAAGACAAAAATCCGTACTATTTAAAGGTTACACAAAGAAACTTTGATATAATTAAAACATTTTAAAAAGGAGAAACAAGGACAAATTGATATTCAACTTCTACACTGTACTTGTTCAGTCTTTGAAATGGCTAAAAAAAAGCTGGATTAAAGTCTTGGAATTTAAAAATTTTAATAAAAGAAACACATAAAATGTACATTACTCATCTAGATAATATAAAGCAAAACAACTCTTTTTGTAAAACACCAATTATTTAAGCTGTGTTTTCCTGGCTCTTGTTATTTAGTTAAGCCTTGACACTTCATTCTACTTTGCAATTTTTAATTGTACTTTGGTTTTAATAGGATGAGGAGGAGAGTGAAGATAGAGGCAATTATTGCCATGCCCTAAATTAATGAGTGTTAACAAGCTCTGTGGAAGAAATAGATTGCATATTAGGGGATTTTTTTAAAAGGTTATTGATTATCATCTTAAATTTTAATGCATGAGAAAGAGAATGACAATCAATTTGGAGAGAATAAAAACTATTCTAGAAATCATTTGAGTGAAATTCATGAAAAGATCCAAGAAGATGCTTAAAAATAAGAACAATGAGAGAAATAACCTGAACAGATATTAAAATATTGCAGAGCTAGCCTTTAAAGTATGTATTGAGCTAGTAAAGGAATAGGCAGGTATACCAATGGAACAGAGTAGAAGGTACGGAAACAAATAAGAATCACCAACCACTTAGGTTCAAGCAAAATCCATCTTCTATAAATACAATAAATGAAAAGAAACAAAAATACTTTCTTCCTGTAATGAGAACTCATTATTTATTGTCTTACCTTTTATATATCATATAGCAGTATCAACTAATGTACATTATATCCCTAATCTTTATAACTAAAAGTGTGTACCTTTTAACGACCTTCCTTTAACTCCTCTCCTCCTATCCTCTGTATCTGGTAACCACAAGTCTGATCTCTTTTTCTATGAGTTTTGTGGGTTCTGTTTGTTTGCTTTTCTTTAAGAATTCATATATATGTGATATTATACAGTATTTGTCTTTCTCTGAGTTATTTCACTTAGCATAATGCCTTAAAGTTTCATCCATGATGTGGCAAACAGTAAAATGTCCTTGTTTTTTATGGCTGAATAATATTCCAATGTGTTTATATACCACTTCTTTATCCATTCATCCACTGATGGACACTTAGGTTGTTTCCATATCTTGGCTATTGTAAATAGTGCTTCTATGGACATAAGGGTACAGATACTTTTTCAAGTTAGTGTTTTTGTTACTTTTGGATTTGACTACATGAAAATGTTGAGTTTTCAGCCAACTTTCTCACTTTCCTCTTTCACATTATCAAGAGGCTCTTTAGTTCCTTTTCACTTTCTGCCATAATGGTGGTGTCATCTGCATATCTGAGGTTATTGATATTTCTCCCAGCAATCTTGATTCCAGCTTGTGCTTCATCCAGCCTGGCATTTTGTGTGATGTACTATGCATATAAGTTAAATAGCAGGGTGACAATATACAGCTTTGATGTACTCCTTTCCCAACTTGGAACCAGTCTGTTGTTCCATGTCCAGTTCTAACTATTGCTTCTTGACCTGCATATAGATTTCTCAAGAGGCAGGTCAGATGGTCTGGTATTCCCATCTCTTTAAGAATTTGCCACAGTTTTTTGTGATCCACACAGCCAAAGGCTTTGGCATAGTCAATAAAGCAGAAGTAGATATTTTTCTGGAATTCTCTTGTTTTTTCTATGATCCAACAGATGTTGGCAATTTGATCTCTGGTTCCTCTGCTTTGTCTAAATCCAGCTTGAACATCTGAAAGTTCTCAGTTCACATACTGTTGAAACCTTAATTGGAGAATTTTGAGCATTAATTTGTTAGCATGTGAGATGGCTGCAATTGTATGGTAGTCTGAACATTCTTTGGTATTGCCTTTCTTAGAGATTGGAATGAAAACTGACCTTTTCCAGTCCTGTGGCCACAGCTAACTGTTGCAAATTTGCTGGCATCATACTGAGTGCAGCACTTTCACAGTATCATCTTTTAGGATTTGAAATAGCTCAATTGGAATTCCATCACCTCCACTGGCTTTGTTCATAGTAATGCTTCCTAAGGCCCACTTGACTTCACATTCCAGGATGTCTGGCTCTAGGTGACTGATCACACCATCATGGTTATCTGGGTCATTAAGATTTTTTTCGTATAGTTCTTATGTGTATTCTTGCCACCTCTTTTTAATATCTTATGCTTCTGGTAGGTCCATACCATTTCTGTCCTTTATTGTGCCCATCTTTGCATGAAATGTTCCCTTGGTATCTCTAATTTTCTTGAAGAGATCTCTAGTCTTTCCCATCCTATTGTTTTCCTCTATTTCTTTGCATTGATCACTTAAGAAGGCTTTATTATATCTCCTTACTATTCTTTGGAACTCTGCATTCAGATGAGTATATCTTTCCTTTTCTCCTTTGCCTTTCTCTTCTTTTCTCAGCTATTTGTAAGACCTCCTCAGACAACTATTTTGACTTTTTACATTTCTCTTTCTTGGAGATGGTTTTGATCACTGCCTCCTGTACAATATTGAAAGAAAGTGAAGTCACTCAGTCGTGTCTGACTCTTTGCAACCCCATGGACTGTAGCCTACAGGATCCTCCATCCATGGGATTTTCTGGAGTGAGTTGCCATTTCCTTCTCCAGGAGATCTTCCTGACCCAGAGATTGAACCTGGGTCTCCCGCATTGTAGGCAGAAGGCAGACACTTTACCATCTGAACCACCAGGGAAGTCCTGTACAATATTACAAACCTCTATTGATAAGTCTTCAGGCACTCTGTCTGTCAGATCTAATCCCTTTAATCTATTTGCCACTTCCATCCTATAATCCTAAGGGATTTGATTTAAGTCATACCTGAATGGTCTGGTGGTTTTCACTCCTTTTTTAATTTAAGTCTGAATTTGGCACTAAGGAGTTCATTATCTGAGCCACAGTCAGCTCCCAGTCTTGTTTTTGCTGACTGTATAGAGCTTCTCCATCTTTGGCTGCAAAGATTATAATCAATCTGATTTTGATATTGACCATCTGGTGATATCTATGTGTAGAGTTGTCTCTTGTGTTAGTGGAAGAGGGTGTTTGCTATGACCAGTGCATTCTCTTGGCAAAACTCTATTACCCTTGCCCTGCTTCATTTTCAACATTCAAAAAACTAAGATCATGGCATCAGGCCCCATCAATTCATTTTGATATTTGGCAAAACTAATACAATTATGTAAAGTTTAAAAATAAAATAAAATTTAAAAAAAAAAGACAAATAAATGGGGAAACAATGGAAACAGTGACAGACTTTATTTTCCTGAGTTCCAAAATCACTGCAGCCATGAAATTAAAAGAACACATGTATGCCTGTGGCGGATTCATTTTGATATTTGGCAAAACTAATACAATTATGTAAAGTTTAAAAATAAAATTTAAAAAAAAAGGCTTGTTCCTTGGAAGAAAAGCTCTGAAAAACCTAGACAGCATATTAAAAAGCAGAGATATTACTTTACTGACAAAAGTCCGTCCAGTCAAAGCCATGGTTTTTCCAGTAGTCATGTATGGATGTGAGAGTTAGACCATAAAGAAAGCTGAGCACTGAAGAATTGATGCTTTTGAGCTGTGGTGTTGGAGAAGACTCTTGAGAGTCCCTTGGATTACAAGGAGATCAAACCAGTCTATCCTAAAGGAAATGAGTCCTGAATATTCATTGGAAGGACTAATGTTGAAGCTGAAGCTCCAATACTTTGGCCACTTGATGCAAAGAACTGACTCCTTAGAAAAGACCCTGATGCTGAGAAAGATTGAAAGCAGGAGGAGAAGTGGACGACATAGGATGAGATGTTTGATTGGCATCACCATCTCAATTTACATGAGTTTTGAGCAAGCTCCAGGGGTTGGTGATGGACAGGGAAGCCTGGCATGCTGCAGTCCATGGGGTTGCAAAGAGTCAGACATGACTGAGCAACTGAACTGACTGACTGACATGAAAATGTAGAACTTTTCTACTACAAGGACCATAACAATTTTTTTAAAAAAGGAAAAACTGGGGCATAAACTTTTGCAACATATATGACATATCTCAATTCTGTCTGAATCTGTAAGTCCAGATATATTTATGAAACAAGTAACATCTGCTGCTGCTGCTGCTTCTAAGTCACTTCAGTCGTGTCCGACTCTGTGCGGCCCCATAGACGGCAGCCCACCAGGTTCCCCTGTCCCTGGGATTCTCCAGGCAAGAACACTGGAGTAGGTTGCCATTTCCTTTTCCAATACATGAAAGTGAAAAGTGAAAGTGAAGTCACTCAGTCGTGTCCGACTCTTAGCGACCCCATGGACTGCAGCCTACCAGGCTCCTCCGTCCATGGGATTTTCCAGGCAAGAGTACTGCAGTGGGTTGCCATTGCCTTCTTCAAAGTAACATCTAGGGAATATCAAAACCATGCATTTTGCTGTGTAATCTCTGATTTGTAGTTGCCCTGGGGTCCCTATTCTGAGTGCCAAGACTAGTGGATTCAGCCTAGGGCTTTTTCCCCCATGCTTGAAACTCACTGTCCACAGGAACAGAATGTGGCTTATGAGGAGTTCCAGCTAGACAGTACGAGAAAGAAGAAAACACACCAATTCTACTCGAGTAGATATAGAAAAGTAGAAGACTCAGATAAAAGTATCCGAGCTCTTCCTTCCTGAGCCAAATCCAAGATAGCAGAGGGAATTCAAGAAAATGAAGGAAAAAAAGCTGTAAGCAGGAGAGACTTGTGCCCTACTCCCAATGTGAAACTTTGTAAAAGAAAGTAAAATGTCCACCTGAAGTCGTTAGAAAGAGAAAGGGCCTCAGTTAATACTATCAGCCTCCTTTGGCTCTTTCTGAGTACGAAATGTTTCTGAGGCTGAAGAGTGAAGAAGCTAACCCAGAGCTAGCTGGAGGGGACAAGGCTCTAGCTGAGGCAGACAAGTGAGTCACCAGGCCCTGACTAAGCCAAGAGACCAGCCTCAATAGAAGATGCCACCAGAGAGCTAAATACCAAGATAGGGGATAAGATACGCAGAGAATTAATCAAACACCTTTGTACCCTTTATCAAAGGACCCCACGCTACAGGGGATCACAGAATACCAGTTCTCGCCAATACATAAATATGGTTAGATATATCATTTGAGGAAAGACTAGGTAAAGGAAAGTACATCTTAAAGTCTGAATATTTACTTAGGAGTGCATTATGTCTAAAGAACAGGTCTGACCTACCTGAGATACATTCATTGAGAAGTTTAAGTTCTTTCTCTCCACCACTTCCAACCAACACCCTCCCCCAGGATTGGGGCTCATGAAAAAAGACTGCACTATTACAGAAAGTTAATAAACTAAATTTCTTTTCTTTCTGGATAACCTAAGTAAATCTATGACTCTCTCACATATATAAAAGTCTCTTTTAAAGCAATAAAAAAAAAACCAGCTAAGATCACAATTCATAGAAGAAATTAAAAACCTACCATGATCCCAAGAATGAATTCTAGTGTAAATTGTGTGGGAGTAATAATGACGTGTCAATGTAGATTCAATTGTAACAAATATACCACTCTAGTCAGAGATGTTGATAATGAAAGGCTGATCTCCTTCAGAATGGACTGGTTGGATCTCCTTGCAGTCCATTCTGAAGGAGATCAGCCAATAGCTATAGTTCCATGAGATCAGCCCTGGTATTTCTTTGGAGAGAATGATGCTAAAGCTGAAACTCCAGTACTTTGGCCACCTCATGCGAAGAGTTGACTCATTGGAAAAGACTCTGATGCTGGGAGGGATTGGGGGCAAGAGGAGAAGGGGACGACAGAGGATGAGATGTCTGGATGGCATCACTGACTCGATGGATGTGAGTCTGAGTGAACTCTGGGAGTTGGTGATGGACAGGGAGGCCTGGCATGCTGCGATTCATGGGGTTGCAAAGAGTCGGACACGACTAAGTGACTGAACTGAACTGACCTGAACTGACTGATAGCTATTGGCAAGGAGAACAATTTAATAACATGCTGTCATGAGGAGTAAGTTACAGAAAAGTGTGAACCTAGAGAAAACAACATTTAAAGCCAGATAGATAAATGGATGGATGGATGGATGGATAGGCTGAGATAATGCAAAACAAATTATTAATGGATTAAGGGTTTTTATAAAACGGAAGAAGTGATATTCCAACATGACCAGAAATTTTTTAACTTTAGTGATGATATTTTTCCTTTGACTATTCTGGAGGGAACCACTTTGGGAAGCTCTCTTGAAGAGAATCACTGAAACAGTAATGGTTAACATCAACTGAGTACTCACTATGTACCAGGAACAATATTAAGCATGAGTTTATGTCTGTAGTTCTCATGAAAAGGTACAATTATTATCAGTCCTATATTACTGATGGGGAAACTAAGGCACAGAGCTCTTGGGTAAATTTCACATTATCATCAACCAGAAAATGACAGGACAGAGACTTAAATGTGAGTTATCTAGACAGATTGGCTGTTTATTTAACCATTATGCCCCAGACCTTCCCTAGAAGAAAGGTTACTTCAAGACCAGTACCTGCTCCATGTTCAGAGGAAAGGATGATAATTAGTTATACCTGGCATGGCAAGGCCCATCTTTTAGGTGCTTTTGATGGGTGAACATCTTCCCCCATATACTCAACTACATCTCAAAATTTACACAGGGCTCAAGATGACTTCTAGAATAAAAAAGTATCAAAATCAAAACTCAACTATTTTTTTCTGAGACTCAAAGATCAGCTCTTCTGAGCCAGGGAACCCTGGCTGAGACCTGACTAAAGGAAACAAAACTGGAATCTAGGAAAAAAAAGAAAACCTAAGCAACAGCCACAACCAGCAAAGCTGAACTGGTGGTCCTCTGTCAGCATTTGACCTAAGCCATTATAGGAGAGTTGGTTTTGAAGGTGGTATAACGTTTATGCCTGATCCAAAATCTGATTACTGAGAGCTCTAATTCTGGACCGTAACAGTTGGAAGAAGTGTATCCGAGACCGAACTTAACATCTGGGAAAGGCATCTCCTCTCCTGTATGCTAAGGAACTGCTCTGGGGAGTAAACGCAGTGAGGTAGATGGGGCGTACAGGAAATGGTCCAGGCCTGCATGAAGGTGAGGTACACAAGAGGAATCCTCTGGCTTGAGTCAGAACACTTTGGATTCTTGGCCACATCATTTAAAATTCTAAGGGAAAAGTAAAGGCCAGTGTTCCATAATTACAGGCACATGGGGGACAGAAAGTGTTATAAATTTAATCTTGGAGAAAACATGGCCTCACTTGGATGTCACAGACTGTCAGTTGTGAAGATATTTGGTTTACGTGTACAGCTGTATGTTAGATGAGAGGTGGGGGTTGGAGGGTGAACAGGAGGCTATCTATTGGTGAGTGTAAAAACCTATATGAAAGGAGACAAACCAATGCACTAAGCATAGTTGTTGTTGGGTGGGTTGGTCTTCTTTTAAATGTTCTTCTTTGGTCTATATTTTCTGACACCAAATACTGAGTTTTCAACAGCCAAAAAAAGCAACTTTATTTTAGGACAAATAATCTTAACTGAAATTCCAGTTAATGTTGATCTTGCTGATATTTCATTTTTTCCCATGATATTTAATAAAAGCAGGCACTTGGTGACTGATGCCTTATCCAAAATGAACACATTTTAATTCTTTCTTTGATAGGATGCATAATTGCAATGATATTTTATTCTTTAGCTCAGATGAATATCTCCATTCAATGAATATGGTAGAGAAAATTCACAGAATTTTCTGTAGAAGAAATATGTTGGAGATGAAACATGAAATATTGCTCAGGTCATTAGAGTTTTATGATTTGGAGCTTATATTATACTCCCAAACAGGTGACAAAATAGATAGATTAAATCAGATTTGTGAGACAGTAGCATTAAATGCTGGGCTGCAAGATGACCTATCGCTTTCTCAAGACATTAAGTTGTTGGCAAACAACCAAATTCCTATACAGGCAAAGCAATGAATGTAAATGAGAGAAATTTTATTCATGACCCAATTTAGTAATGAGGCCTTCTTTCCTTTATTCCCAAATAAAAATATGAAAAATATTTTTATCATTCATCAACTGTAAATATAATGAACTTCTATTGTCTCCAAGTTTTCTCTGCAGTGCCTACTGGGGAAAGGAAACACCTTTGATACTCAAAGAAACATAATCTTTGTATAAGGATAATAAAAAGTAGATTCTTTTATTTCCCTTTTAACCATATAACTATCAGGACTTGATGTATCCTACAGTATCACTGTCTTGGGAACTGGTTAGTGGAATCCATAAGATTAGTGATACATTCAGAATAATCACAGGAATGGGTGGGTTTTCAGAGGGAATTCCAGAATTAAGACATTGTACAGTCAAAGAGACTTGAATGGTGAACTAACTCACATCTGTCCTTTTAAGGCTGAAGAAACAGTTGGGGACCCTGACAGTTCAGAGGTCACAAAGCTAATGATAAGCAATGCCAAGACTAGAATGCAGACCTTCAGTTGTCTAAACTAGGGACATCTTTTCTAAGCCTTTGAGTTTAATAAAGTGCAAGAAAGAGAGCCCTTTACTGGATTCAAAGGTACTAAGAATTCTTCTTTCCTTTAATATTTCACTTATTCAATGATTTTTTCCAAACAAAATTCTTGGTATATATTTATATTAATTGAATCACTCAATAATTTTGGTTTTTCTCATGGGCCAGACATCATTTTGATATATGTTTAAGCAATGGATCAGGGTTCTTCAGAGAAACAGAACTAACAGGATGTTTGTATACATAGATTTACTTTAAGGAATTTGTTCATACATCTTCAGAGGTTTGACAATTCCTAAATGTGATGGTGCAAGGAGATCCAACCAGTCCATTCTGAAGGAGATCAGCCCTGGGATTTCTTTGGAAGGAATGATGCTAAAGCTGAAACTCCAGTACTTTGGCCACCTCATGCGAAGAGTTGATTCACTGGAAAAGACCCTGATGCCAGGAAGGATTGGGGGCAGGAGGAGAAGGAGACAACAGAGGATGAGATGGCTGGACGGCATCACTGACTCTATGGACGTGAGTCTGAGTGAACTCCAGGAGTTGGTGATAGACAGGGAGGCCTGGCGTGCTGCAATTCATGGGGTCGTAAACAGTTGGACATGACTGAGCGACTGATCTGATCTGATCTGATCTGATCTGAGGAGACTCAGGGAAGGGTTTCAATTCAAGTCCATTGCTCATCTGCTGGCAGAATTCCCTCTTGGTCCAGGAGGTCACTCTTTTAAGGCCTTCAGGTGATTGGATGACATTCATCCACATTATGGAGAGTAATCTACTTTACTAAAAGTCCACAAATTGAGATGTTAATCTCACTCATCTTAAAAAAAAAAAAAAAAAGAATACCTTCATAGAAACATTCAGAATAACATCTGAACAAATGTCTGGGTACCACGGTGTAGTCAAGTTGACACATAAAATTAATCACTGCAAGCACGGTCACCAACTAGGTTAGGAGTTGCCTTAGTATTAGACAGGGCAGGTCTAAGAGAATGATAGGTAGTATTGTTCTAATGTACACATCATTTCTTTTTTTTAATGAAAAATTTCAATTCATTTTTATTGGAGTACAGTTGCTTTACAATGTTGTATTAGTTTCTTACTGTATAGCAAAGTGAATCGGTCATGTGTATACATATATCAATTCTTTAATGTATGCATCAGTTCTAATCTCTTTTCTTATATAAAAATTTTTTTTGTCAGTACTTTTCATGATTGAAGAAATTCAGTAAAAAGAGTATGATGCTGTTAAATATGACAGCAAATTTAGAAAACTCAAAAAAAAAAAAAAAAAACTGAAATCAGGCTTGACTTGAAATCTCAAGAACAAATTTCTGGTTCCTTTATCACTGAAGATACCTGACTGGATAACTGGTTAGTAGACTCATTCTCTTAGGCCCACCAACACCTAAGAGGATCAATTAGTCACTTTCAAGTACACATTTACAAATGACATATTTCACTACCTTCATATACAGAGAAGTCCTAAAGAGCTGTAATTGTTTTTACTCTGTCTTAGCACAGACTTCAGGAAAATTCAAAGAACCATGGAAATTGGAGGTAAAGTGAAACACTCAGGTACCCATCCTAAGTATCAGGGATAAATTATAACCCCTGGTGTAAAGTGCCTTCCTGATGAGAGATAAAGTGGTTTGCTGGCTCCTCACTCTCAAACCAGAATTAATCCTTTCATGGAAATTAGACACCCACAATGTCTGAGAGCATGGTGCTTTAGTGCCTTCCAAAAGGCCTGAAAGTTCGAGACAAAGTACCTAGTAGTGTCCAAGAACTTTAAAAGAAAAGAAAGTAAGGGGAAGGAGGAGAGGCCAGGGATGAAGCTCTCCTTTGAGGAGTCTTGGTTTATGTGACATACAGGTAAGTGTGGCCATTATTGCAGACCATCTGAGGCTAGAAGGCAGCATGCTTCAGGCAATGGACAACCACCAGGAAAGAGAGTGAAAAAGATGTGTTTCTTTCCTTCTGCCTTCATTCACATCAAGAAAAGGCTGATATTCTGTCCTCAAACCCAAACATTATAATACACCAGGTCAATTACACAGTTCTTTTAGATGGGGTTCAGTTCAGTTCCGTTCAGTCACTCAGTCGTGTCCAACTCTTTGTGACCCCATGAATCACAGCACGCCAGACCTCCCTATCCATCACCAACTCCTGGAGTTCACGCAAGCTCATGTCCATTGAGGCGGTGAGGCCATCCAGCCATATCATCCTCTGTCGTCCCCTTCTCCTCCTGCCCCCAATCCCTCCCAGCATCAGAGTCTTTTCCAATGAGTCAACTCTTCACATGAGGTGGCCAAAGTACTGGAGTTTCAGCTTTAGCATCCATCCTTCCAATGAACACCCAGGGCTGATCTCCTTCAGAATGGACTGGTTGGATCTCCTTGCAGTCCAAGGGACTCTCAAGAGTCTTCTCCAACACCACACTTCAAAAGCATCAATTCTTTGGCACTCAGCTTTCTTCACAGTCCAAATCTCACATCCATACATGACCACTGGAAAAACCATATCCTTGACTAGACTGACCTTTGTTGGCAAAGTAATCTCTCTGCTTTTGAATATGCTATCTAGGTTGGTCATAACTTTCCTTCCAAAGAGTAAGTGTCTTTTAATTTCATGGCTGCAATCACCATTCACAGTGATTTTGGAGCCCCCCAAAATAAAGTCTGACACTGTTTCCCCATCTATTTCCCATGAAATAATGGGACCAGATGCCATGATCTTCGTTTTCTGAATGTTGAGCTTTAAGCCAACTTTTTCACTCTCCTCTTGCACTTTCATCAAGAGGCTTTTTAGTTCCTCTTCACTTTCTGCCATAAGGGTGGTGTCATCTGCATATCTGAGGTTATTGATATTTTACCCAGCAATCTTGATTCCAGCTTGTGCTTCTTCCAGCCCAGCGTTTCTCATGATGTACTCTGCATATAGTGGTGGATTCATGTTGATAAATGGCAAAACCAATACAATATTGTAAAGTTAAAAAATAAAATAAAAGAATTTTAAAAAAAAAGAAGCAGGGTGACAATACACAGCCTTGACGTACTCCTTTTCCTATTTGGAACCAGTCTGTTGTTCCATGTCCATTCTAACTGTTGCTTCCTGATGTGCATATAGGTTTCTCAAGAGGCAGGTCAGGTGGTCTGGTATTCCCATCTCTTTCAGAATTTTCCACAGTTTATTGTGATCCACACAGTCAAAAGCTTTGGCATAGTCAATAAAGCAGAAATAAATGTTTTTCTAGAACTCTCTTGCTTTTTCGATGATCCAGCAGATGCTGGCAATTTAGACAGGGTAAGTTTGTGCAAAATATGAATTGCTCATCTCCATAACTTTACTGAAATGAAAATTTAACTTTAATTTCTGAGTAATAAATCATATTCATCTTTAGAATATGAATATGAACTTTACTAAATATAAGCCACATACTAAATGATACATTTCAAGATGTTTCTAGACTTTTGGAAATGCTAATTGAACACAGATTAGTTTCTGGTTTCACCCCAGGTTAAGAATAATCTTTCCCCCTGGCTTTGAAGAGCACAGCAGGTCATCCTGTTCAATATAGGCCTTTAAGCAACATAAAAGACTGTCCTTGCTTTCACTACATTCCTTGTTTTCAAGTTTCTCAGAAACAAGATAGCATAAGTGTTATATGAACACTTTGAACATTAGCAGTATAATAAAACAATAAGGAGTTCTTAAAAATGATTTATTGAAATAGCTTATCTATCTTGATGACCTCCATTCATGAAAAAAGAGATACTGTAGGATAACTAGATGTTTTTAATGCAAATGATGTCAAGATGAAAAACAAACTGAGTTTGCAGAGAGCAACTGTATGCAGAAAAATTCCTAAATTAGTCTAAAACTTGGAATGTCTCAAACATCTGTTGGTGATTCTTGGAAAAAATATGTATTTCTAGTAGGTAATAACTTTTACTTTGCAAATCAAAAGACAGTCATTAAAATAATTCAGATGTGAAGTCTTTCAATCTTGTCAGAAGCAAGCTCATAGCTTCAATGCTCATGCATTCAATGGACATAATGTTTTTGTTACAATTCATTTTCACTGGCATAAACATGCACTTCAAAATTTCCTCTTATTTTTTCTTGGAATAATATGGTACAAGTTCTCAGAAATATTCTAATTTTATCACTTTATTCTTAGAACTTTAATCAGGACCATATAAAACTAATATTTCTTATCTTAAGCTTGAATGAAGAAGATAATAGATTTCTAAGAGCAGTTATATTTTTTTCATAATATATATCCATTAATAGAAGAAAGTCTATTTGCACAGTATTCTTCCTTTAAAGTTGGACAATAACTGAACACATCACTGACAAAAATATCAATTATAATTGGGACTCAATGGCTAAGATTGTAATAAACACTATAAAGGATTCTTCCTGTTTAAGGAATAATGTGTGTAAACACAAAGCAAAGTTTGTCTGTGTAGATAACAAAAGATGCATCTATTTTAAATAATTTTTGGACTCCAATGTCAAAAATAGTAATTGCAGTAATTTTTGAGTTTCTTTTAATTTGACGTCTATATAAATTAGGCTAAAACTTCACTTGAGTCGATGTTAAATAAACTGAATATGAAAATTTGTCAAAAAATCTTTCTCCTTGTAATGTTTTGAAGTAAAAAAGAAAAATTACTTATAACAAGTGAAATGAGGAAGAATATGAGATAAAGCTAGATGTTCTTGGGTGCCAGATTTGGCATTCATATAACACTCCATAGAATTGTATAACAAGAGTGAAAGTTTCCACCAGAGTAGCACTGAAGAATCATTCCCAAATTAGAATACCATGTGCTGAGGTGTTATCATACCATGCCCTCATCCCTTTCCAGTAGAGACTGCACAGTTAAATAATCCTTCACAAAGTATTTGTAAGTATACTTGTATGTGTTGTCTTCATTCTGAAAACACACACATATACCACCCCGTCTTCACAGTTCCATAACCTGACAATATTCATCAATTTGTTGTTGCTATTATTTAGTCACTAAGCCATATCTAACTCTTTTGCAACCCCATGGACTTAGCCCACAGCCTCCTCTGTCAACAGGATTTCCCAGGCAAGAATACTGGAGTGGGTTGCCAGTTCCTTCTCCAGGGAACCTTCCCAACCCAGGGATTAAACTTGTGTTTTCTGCATCAGCAAGTGGGATTTTTTTTTAATCACTGAGCCACCAAGGAAGCCCTCCTCTTCTATTACTGCCCTTTACAGTCAGAAGCAGACCCATTAGAAAAGACCCTGATGCTGGGAAACATGGAAGGCAGGAGGAGAAGAGATGACAGAGGACGAGATGGTTGGATGGCATCACCATCTCAATGGACATGAGTTTGGGCAAGCTCCAGGAGGTGGTGAAGGACAGGGAAGTCTGGTGTGCTGCAGTCCATAGGGTCTCAAAGAGTCAGACATGACTGAGCGACTGAACAACAACAATAGCTAAAATTAGAGTTGTGAAATCTTAACTGATTTACCTCTTATTTTCTCTTCAGGTTGGGAAGATCCCTTGGAGAAGGAAATGGCAATCCACTCCAGTACTATTGCCTGGAAAATCCCATGGACAGAGGAGCCTGGTAGGTTGCAGTCCATGGGGTCGCAAAGAGTCAGACACGACTGAGCGACTTCACGTTCATGTTCTCTTCAGCAGAAGGCAATATGAATTCTCCCCCACATTTTAATCATAATTCTCACCAATTTTTAACAAGCTCTTTGTTTCTACCTTCAAGAAAATACTTTAGTGCTTATCCGTTTTCTCAGTGGTTGGCACCACTGACCACTTCCTCCCATTAAACACTAGACTTACATGACCACATACTCTACTGGATTATCCTGTCTCTCTCCAGTTATCACTCTCGCTGATACACTTCTATGTCTCATGTCTGTATGTGAAATTCTAAAGTACCTCATTATTTTTTCCTTCTCATTTTACACAGGTGTGTGTGTGTGTGTGTGTGCTCACTCATGTATGACTCTTAGCGACCCCATGGACTGTAGTGTGCCAGGCTCTTCTGTCCATGGAAATTTCCAGGTGAGAATACTGGAGAGGGTAGCCATTTCCTACTCCAGGGCATCTTTCCAACCCAGGGATCTAACTTGCATCTCTTGTGTCTCCTGCATTGCCAGGTAGATTCTTTACCACTGTGCCACCTGGGAAGCCCAAGGTTAGTCATAGGTTTTAATCATATGCCGAACACTTCCAAATTAACATCTGCTCTCTAAATATATGTGTGCAACTGCCTACTCTGAAATTCCAATTCAAATCTCACAGACACCTCATATACATTCCCAAAATATCATCTCTCTACAAACAATTCTGTTCCTCCCCTTATACTGCCTATCAGTCAGTTCAGTTCACTTGCTCAGTCGTGTCCGACTCTTTGCGACCCCATGAATCGCAGCATGCCAGGGCTCCCTATCCATCACCAACTCCCGGAGTTCACCCAGACTCACATCCATCGAGTCAGTGATGCCATCCAGCCATCTCATCCTCTGTCATCCCCTTCTCCTCCTGCCCCCAATCCCTCCCAGCATCGGAGTCTTTTCCAATGAGTCAACTCTTCACATGAGGTGGCCAAAGTACTGGAGTTTCAGCTTTAGCATCATTCCTTCCAAAGAAATCCCAGGGCTGATCTCCTTCAGAATGGACTGGTTGGATCTCCTTGCAGTCCAAGGGACTCTCAAGAGTCTTCTCCAACACCACAGTTCAAAAGCATCAATTCTTCAGCGCTCAGCTTTCTTCACAGTCCAACTCTCACATCCATACATGACTACTGGAAAAACCGTAGCCTTGACTAGACGGACCTTTGCTGGCAAAGTAGTCTCTGCTTTTGAATATGCTATCTAGGTTGGTCATAACTTTCCTTCCAAGGAGTAAGCATCTTTTAATTTCATGGCTGCAGTCACCATCTGTAGTGATTTTGGAGCCCCCAAAAATAAAGTCTGACACTGTTTCCACTGTTTCCCCATCTATTTCCCATGAAGTAATGGGACCAGATGCCATGATCTTCGTTTTCTGAATGTTGAGCTTTAAGCCAACTTTTTCACTCTTCTCTTGCACTTTCATCAAGAGGCTTTTTAGTTCCTCTTCACTTTCTGCCATAAGGGTGGTGTCATCTGCATATCTGAGGTTATTGATATTTCTCCCGGCAATGTTGATTCCAGCTTGTGCTTCTTCCAGCCTAGAATTTCTCATGATGTACTCTGCATATAAGTTAAATAAACAGGGTGACAATATACAGCCTTGATATACTGCTTTTCCTATTTGGAACCAGTCTGTTGTTTCATGTCCATTCTAACTGTTGCTTCCTGACCTGCATATAGGTTTCTCAAGAGGCAGGTCAGGTGGTCTGGTATTCCCATCTCTTTCAGAATTTTCCATAGTTTATTGTGATTCACACAGTCAAAGGCTTTGGCATAGTCAATAAAGCAGAAATAGATGTTTTTCTGGAACTCTCTTGCTTTTTCAATGATCCAGCAGAAGTTGGCAATTTGATCTCTGGTTCCTCTGCCTTTTCTAAAACCAGCTTGAACATCAGGAAGTTCATGGTTCACGTATTGCTGAAGCCTGGCTTGGAGAATTTTGAGCATTACTTTACTAGCATGTGAGATGAGTGCAATTGTGCGGTAGTTTGAGCATTCTTTGGCATGGCCTTTCTTTGGGATTGGAATGAAAACTGCCCTTTTCCAGTCCTGTGGCCACTGCTGAGTTTTCCAAATTTGCTGGCATATTGAGTGCAGCACTTCCACAGCATCATCTTTCAGGATTTGAAATAGCTCAACTGGAATTGCATCACCTCCACTAGCTTTGTTTGTAGTGATGCTTTCTAAGGCCCACTTGACTTCACATTCCAGGATGTCTGGCTCTAGGTGACTGATCACACCATCATGATTATCTTGGTCATAAAGGTCTTTTTTGTACAGTTTTTCTGTGTTTTCCTGCCACCTCTTCTTAATATCTTCTGCTTCTGTTAGGTCCATACCATTTCTGTCCTTTATCAAGCCCATCTTTGCATGAAATGTTCCCTTAGTATCTCTAATTTTCTTGAAGAGATCTCTAGTCTTTCCCATTCTGTTGTTTTCCTCTATTTCTTTGCATTGGTCGCCTAGGAAGGCTTTCTTATCTTTTCTTGCTATTCTTTGAACTCTGCATTCAGATGCTTTTATCGTTCCTTTTCTCCTTTGCTTTTCACTTCTCTTCTTTTCACAGCTATTTGTAAGGCCTCCTCAGACAGTCATTTTGCTTTTTTGCATTTCTTTTCCATGGGGATGGTCTTGATCCCTGTCTCCTGTACAATGTCATGAACCTCTGTCCATAGTTCATCAGGTACTCTATCTATCAGATCTAGTCCCTTAAATCTATTTCTCACTTCTACTGTATAATCATAAGGGATTTGATTTAGGTCACACCTGAATGGTCTAGTGGTTTTCCCTACTTTCTTCAATTTAATATAAGGCAGTAGAAAAGCACAAGTTAACCCAGATTCAATCTTTTACTTCATTCCCCATAAGGTCCATAAGACACATATTTTTCTGGCCTCCTACTTAAAATCTCACCCTCTTAAAATGTCCTAACTTGTTTCTGTTCTGTCCTTTCCTCAACAGCAGTTTGTAGCATCTAACACACCAAATATTAACAGATTCATCTTGTCTATCATCCATTTTTTTTTCTCTAAAGTATAAGTTCCATGAGTTCAGAGACCCTTTTTTTGTCTTGTTTATAGCTGAGTGAGTGAGTGAAGTCACTCATTCGTGTCCGACTCTTTGCAACCCCGTGGACTGTAGCCTACCAGGATCCTCCATGGGCTTCTCCAGGCAAGAGTACTGGAGTGGGTTGCCATTTCCTTCTCCAGGGGATCTTCCTGACCCAGGGATTGAACCCTGGTCTCCCGCATTCCAGGCAGAAGCTTTAACCTCTGAGCCACCAGGGAAGCCCCTGTTTATAGTTGAATTAGTATCTAAACATAGTGTGTGATCAATTCAACTAGAGGAGCACATCCTGGGGAATTTCATCCTATATATGTATAGTCCAACAGTTGACCAAAGACCTAAGAAAAATTTCCACTCAGATACAGGTCTTCCATTTTAACTGTCCTGAAGCCAAACATCAACCAGCTTAGCAGGTACAAACTCATCCTTCATTTGGCAAAACTGATGCTCTCTACTTGGGTTCTCTCTCCTTACATTACAGTCTGGAAACTTGTTTGTGAGAAAGCCTGTGAGAATCTGGGGCTTCCTTCTCATCGTCCTCAGGATCAAACTCAAATTCCTGTGCTCCTTTGTAGACTCATATCTCCCCACCTCCCACGCCTCCAACATGCATTTTAAGTTACCTTCAGTTCCTATACATTTATGGTCTTCCTCACCTCCAGGCTCTTGCACATGCTGCTCTGCTATGCCTGGACCAGTCCCATATCTGACTAAGTCTAATCATCCACTCACACGTCATGTCTCCAGTGACTTCCCTGAGCTGAATTAAGTGTCCTGTGTGTGCTCATTTTGCACACCCCACTTTTCCCAATCATCATGTTTATTTCACAGTTTTATGATGATCTATTTACTTTTCCATACTCCCACTATACGATAAGCTTCTTGGGGGCAAACCCCATGTGTTATTTAGTGTTTCTTCTTCCTATTCACTAGGTTACTGAATAAATGTTTTTTGAAATTAATGCACAGTGGGATCTAGCAATTTGCTTGACAAGAATATTGCTTCTCAATCAATTATATGTCTCCATTCTGTGCAATAAACAAATTAAAACACAAATACACTTCACTCCAAGAGTAAGAAAAACAGGAGAAGGGAAACATATTTTAAAAGGCATGACACTGAAATTATACAAAATAAAAAAAATGTTTTTAATTATACAAAACAGAAGGAAAAGCCTTGGTTGTATCTGTGTCAGATACTGAATATATGAAAACCTCTATATTTTGGTTTTGTGTTATACATACAAAGTAAACTCAATTTTAAGGAGTTAGCCATTCAAGCTGTAATGTAACTCCTAACGTCTCCAGAGTTAGGCTGATTCCTAGTATCTTAACACTGTATGTTAGTTAGGAAGGAGAGTTTAGAACTATCTCATCCTCTTCATTCCATAGGTGAAAAGCTGAGTTTGAAGGAAATAAAGTGATTGTCTGAATTTCCACAGTCAAAGGTAGCACTATAAACCAAGTCTTTTATATCCCCTCAACTGTCCTCAAATTTATTATGTTCTGTATGAAAGATACATTGACCATTACCAACATTTACTAAAGTCCTGGTATGTGTTAAGGGAAACAACTCCTTATCTTAGGACCCAGTTAGATAACTATGAAAAAAAGTCACCACAAACACAGTAGAGGAACTGAAGACTGGGTGAGATCAGACAGAAGGGCCTCTTTTGAAGTGTCAAGGACTACGATAACCTGACCACTCCCTGTCAACTTATAGTTAGTTCATAATCTCATAATAAGCAATATGGATATTTAATCCTGAGCTCTCTAACAAGTGACTTTTCCTTAAAACAGAGTTTTTTACTTGGTTTCTATTGGATTTTAATGAATAACACATGTGGCAGTCAAAGATATGTTTAAATGAAACTGGGAAGAAAAGTATCATTGACCTCTTTCCACCAAGTAGTGATACTGAAAGCCACAAGACGATGAACGTTAGTGACTCCTATTTTCTGAACGTATTCAACACATGCTTTTCAGCGATCTTAAGTCCATTTTGAAACAAGGTGGGGCAACATAGAAATAAAAATGTGAGTTTTTGTTCTGTTTTTAATAAATGAGTACCAAAATAAAAATGCCTGAGTGGACATAATCTGAGAATCAGTTATATTTCAATAACATTTCTTATTTTTCTAACTCAGGGATTTAAATTCTTTAATTTTTTTTTTCTATTAGAAGATGTCTCATATCATGGCATTTATGTTTCTTTCGGAAAAGTTTTGATGAATAAGTTATTATACATATTTTCTGGTCCTGCTGTGTACTCTTCCAGTGGAGTTGAATGTTTTTATATTTTTCTCCCAAGATACTTCTTTCATTGCTGTTGATGTTGTGCAGTCACTAAGTCATGTCTGGTTCTTTGCAACCCCACTGACTGTAGCCTGACAGGCTCTTCTGTCCAGGGGGTTCTCCAGGCAAGAATACAAGAGTGCGTTACCACATACCTATAAGCAGCATTGAATTAAGCTACACTTTATAAACATGGACAGTTAGGTATGTGGGGGTTCACACTCTTTACCTAGCATCACAGAATTACTTAGCACATGACTCAGAAGTGGAAAATCTATGGACAGAGGAGCCTGGTGGGCTCTAGTCCATGAGGTCACAAAAAGTCAGACAGGATTGAGCAAATAACACTTCCACTTCTTTCAGAAGTGGAAACTTAGATCAGGATCATAGCACCAAGCTGGTTCTGAAAACAGATATTCACCTGCAATTAACAGGAAATGCCAACATAAGGCTCTGTCCAAAGAACAGCAGCATTTACTAAGTGTGTTTGAGGCACAAAAACTAATCACTTTACAATCATTAAATCAGTCAATTTCTTGTCATTTTTGTCTTATAGGTGAAGACATTCAGGTGCACACAGTTGAGTTGTTTGCCAGAGATTTAAAGCAAGCAAGCAGTACAGTTCAGTTCAGTTGCTCAGTCATGTCAGACTCTGAAACCCCAAGGGCTGCAGTACACCAGGCTTCCCTGTCCAACACCAACTCCTGGAGTTTACTCAAACTCATGTCCATACAGTCAGTGATGCCATCCAACCATCTCATCCTCTGTCATCCCCTTCTCCTCCAGCCTTCAATCTTTCCCAGCATCAGGGTCTTTTCAAATGACTCAGCTATTTGCATCAGGTGGCCAAAGTATTGGAGTTTCAGTTTCAGCATCAGTCCTTCCAATGAATATTCAGGACTGATTTCCTTTAGGATGGACTGGTTGGAGTTCCTTGCAGTCCAAGGGACTCTCAAGTCTTCTCCAACATCACAGTTCAAAACAATCAATTCTTCAGTGCTCAGCTTTCTTTATAGTCCAACTCTCACATCCATACATGACTACTGGGAAAACCATAGCCTTGACTAGACAGACCTTTGTTGGCAAAGTAATGTCTCTGCTTTTTAATATGCTGTCCAGGTTGGTTATAACCTTTCTTCCAAGGAGTAACCGTCTTTTAATTTCATGGCTGCAGTCACCATCTGCAGTGATTTTGGAGCCCCCAAAAATAAAGTCTATCACTGTTTCCCCATCTATTTCCCATGAAGTGATGGCACTGGATGCCATGATCTTAGTTTTCTGAATGTTGTGTTTTAAGCCAGGTTTTTCACTCTCCTCTTTCACTTTCCTCAAAAGGCTCTTTAGTTCTTCTTCACTTTCTGCCATAAGGGTGGTGTCATCTGTATATCTGAGGTTATTGATATTTCTCCCAGCAATCTTGATTCCAGCTTGTGCTTCTTCCAGCCCAGTGTTTCTCATGATGTAATCTACATATAAGTTAACTAAGCAGGGTGACTATATACAGCCTTGATGTACTCCTTTTTCTGATTTGGAACCAGTCTGTTGTTCCATGTCCAGTTCTAATTGTTGCTTCCTGACCTGCATACAGATTTCTCAAGAGGCAGGTCATGTGATCTAGTATTCCCATCTCTTTAAGAATTTTCCACAATTTGTTGTGATCCACACAGTCAAAGGCTTTGGCATAGTCAATAAAGCAGAACTAGATGTTTTTCTGGAATTCTCTTGCTTTTTCTGTGATCCAATGGATGTTAGCAATTTGACCTCTAGTTCCTCTGCCCTTTATAAATCCAGCTTGAACATCTGGAAGTTCACGGTTCATGTACTGTTGAAGTCTGGCTTGGAGAATTTTGAGCATTAGTTTGCTAGCCTGTGAGATGAGCGCAATTGTGTGGTAGTTTGAGCATTCTTTGGCATTGCCTTTCTTAGGGATTGGAATGAAAACTAACCTTTTCCAGTCCTGTGGCCACTGCTGAGTTCCCAAATTTGCTGGCATATTGAGTACAGCACTTTCACAGATCATCTTTTACTATGTACCATCACCTCCTCCAGCTTTGTTCATAGTGATGCTTCCTAAGGCCCACTTGACTTTGCATCCCAGGATGTCTGGCTCTAGGTGAGTAACCACACCATCATCGTTATCTGGGTCATACAAATCTTTTTTTGTATAGTTCTTCTGTGTATTCTTGCCACCTCTTCTTAATATCTTCTGCTTCTGTTAGGTCCATACTGTTTCTGTCCTTTATTGTGCCCTTCTTTGCATGAAATGTTCCCTTGGTATCTCTAATTTGCTATCTCTCTAGCAAGCAGTACAGATAAGACTTAAAGCCAGGACATCTGGTTCCAGAATTCTTAGTCTTGATCACTACCTGGTCTACTTGTCCACAGACCCTACCTTTCTAATTCACCCCACAAATGTTACCTTAATGAGAACAAGTTCTTTCTTGATATCCATTTGATCTTTGCCTTCTTTATCAAGGACCACTCAAACAGCTGAAAAATTCTACTTTTATTAAAATGAGTTCATTTCGGGTAGCAAGGACTCTAAAACTCAAGGCTAGCAATTACGCAAGTGGGAGACCTCACAGGAAATGTTTATTTGTCCCAAGAGAGTCTTTACAGACTCAGAACTTAAGAAAGTGATACAGTAAATGCTTTCGAGGGTTCAACATACTAGCTGCTCTAGCCAGTATTCACCAGACAATTCCATGTGTCTAAGGCCACGTACTCGTTTTAAAACGTACTGACAGACATTAACATCATGATAATGCCAAAAATCCAGTTCCAAATACTTAGCCCAGACACATGGCTTTCATCCGCTCCACAAAACTCTAGAGATATTTTATCAGCAACTGATCAAAGGAAGCAGTAGGGACTGACACAAACACGTCAGGACGCATGTAATATCCTCCACTCAAGTACACCCCAGGGTCATGTCTCCAGGAATAGAGACAGCACATCAGCATACAGCTGAAGCAGAGCAAATGAATGGAGGTCTCTCTGAAGGCAAAGCCCTGAACACATCAAGCTGAAATGTCAGATCCTGGTTTAGCACGATGATGCCCTCACTTCGGTGTGGGTACTGCTGTAAGAGATATCTTACTCATGCGAAGGTCCTGTCAACTTGCTTTCAAACATGAATGGAGCAAAGCACAAACATCACATGACTTCTCAAGTGTGCTTGGCTCTGCACAGACAAAACTGCTCTATTTGGAGTCATGGTGAAAGAAGGGGAAATGGCATCTGCAAACCATGAAGCTGATTAAACAAATTCGCTTCCCAAGTACTTGAGGTACTCTCAGCCCTAATTAATGTCTCCTGCAAATGCACCCTCATAGCTAAGATTCACTTTCCTAATCTAAGCCATATGTTCCTTCCATCGTCTTAACGATATAAATGGAAATTGTTGTTTTTCACTGAATATTTCTACTATAAAAATGCTCTTTCCAGGCTGATGCTCTGTGCTGAAATCAGTGGATAAGAAAACCCCTCTCTGAAAACAGTTTCTCACTTTTTTGTTTTTTCCTCTTCTTATTACCCATATGCAGAGGTGAGGTCTTATGTGTGATTTTTAAATGCTGCACGAAGCACTTTGCCTGTATTAGAAACAAGCTTCTGCAAGCGTAGAACTTTCTGCATGAAAAACAGGTAAATTAAAACTGAAAAGGGGAAAGCTGCGTCCAATATATAGCCTGCACAGTTGAAGAACAGATGTCACACCTCTCATAAGAAGAGAAGTTGATGGCTTATAGTGAGGATGAGGAAATGACTTGCTTTTTTCCAGAAGCCAATAGTTTCAATCAAATTCCTTGCTCCAGCTACTGCTCTGTTTTCATTTTAAGAAGCACCTTTTACTCTTTATGCATGACTGGAGGAAAGAGAGATGTATAGATCTATGAGACTTCAGAGTTCGAAGAGACCCTCGTGATCACCGAGTCAGGTGTTGGTGAGCCTCTCTGTATACCGGAAACCCCTGGTGAACTTGGAGACTGGTTCTTCCCCAGAGAGATTATAATTCAATTGACCCCAGGTGAACCTGATGGGACCTGATACGTTATTTCTCCAAAGCACTCTCAGAGATTCTAACAGCCAAGCCCCAGGAGCTGTGATCTTGTCCACCCACCTCTTTGGGGCCTGCTGCTGCTAAGTCACTTCAGTCGTGTCCGACTCTGTGCGACCCCAGAGATGGCAGCCCACCAGGCTCCCCTGTCCCTGGGATTCTCCAGGCAAGAACACTGGAGTGGGTTGCCATTTCCTTCTCCAGTGCATGAAGGTGAAAAGTGAAAGTGAAGTCGCTCAGTCGTGTCCGACTCTTTGTGACCCCATGGACTGCAGCCCACCAGGCTCCTCCATCCTTGGGATTTTCCAGGCAAGAGTACTGGAGTGGGGTGCCATCGCCTTCTCCTTCTTTGGGGCCAGTGATATGAAATATTTATTCAGTGCCCACATACAGTTGTTGGTGGCAGAGGACGAACTGTAACCTCAAGCTCCAAATCTCCACACCTGTGTGTTTTCCTCTACATTATACTATTTACTTCTTATAATCCATGCTTTTTAAAAGTTGAAATCAATTTGATGATAGAAATAACTTTTAAAACCAAAACAAAACCTAGATCTACTCTCCTACTCTCCCCTTTTCAAAGGCCTCTTCCTTATCTTCTAGTTTTCTGTTATTGCAATCTCTCTCGAAAGCCAGATATAAATTGGTGTCACTATGTAACTCCAGATTTAAAATGAAAATATTAATAAGCCATTTCAGAATCGCTCCCCAAAAGTACTCCTTTTAACAGTGCAAACCACAAAGAAATCCCTCCTATTGGCTTCAGTATTAAAATCGTAACAATAGCAGCCAAATAAGCAGAGCCGGGCACCTTTCTCCGAGTGTGTGGCCTGCATCATCTCACCCAGTCCTCGTAACAGCTTTCTGAGGTTATTATAAACAATCAAGAAAACTTAGCCACCAGAAATCAAGTCATTTTCCCGGGTAAATTCCCCCAATTTTAGTAATTTCGCATGGCTATGAAAGCCAGAAGCCACTCAGTTTAATCTCAAAAATCACAATGTGAAACTGTCCTTCAAAAGTAGCTTTCCAATCATGATCAACTAATATTTAGAAAGCATTTTTATTACTCATCTCTCATACAATCTCAATTAAATTTTACAAGATTGACTGACATCACCATTTGGTTGAAAGAGAAACCAAGGCTTGGAAAATACCCAGCGTCCTCACGGGTAGAAGGGGCCAAACCCCAATCTGAGCCTCGTGACACGTACAGGGCCGTGCTCCCTCTGCCACACTGCTTTAAATCGAAACATGGTTTCGGGACTCTGATAAGCATTTTGTATGACAGTCCTGCTAGGAAAATAGTATAAAACTGACCATAAACAGCCAAAAATCGAATGCCGTGCTGTTGATTAAATTGTTGATTTTACTGAAATTCACTGGTATACTCGGAAACAAAATAAATTGCAGCAAACCTCCCCAAAGATTTTTGTTGTGCATCCTTTTATTTTTATTCACATAATCCATGTTTACTGAGCTGTGGTAAAGGATGCATGGGCTATTTTTATTCGGAGAAAGGCGATAACACCAGCCAAGCAGAAGGACCCATCCATGACCAGAATGCAATGGCCTTCATTATCCTCCAACTCCTCCTAAATGACTCACAGAAGGCCGGCAGATGGTGTTTTCTCTCACCCCTTGCCTTGCACTTATTTAATTATTTTAACTTAGTTTTTGTTCTGTCACCATGATGCCTAATAGGCAGACATATTTTGGGAGTTGGTTTCTACTTCTAATACTGAATAGGGCATTTGGAAATTTTCTTAGGGTCTAAATTCTGGATCAAGTCAGGGCAGAGAATAAGGATGACAAAAACTTACTATTAATAACATGTAACACTTACTGAGCACATTACAATATGCCAGATACAAAAGCCAATAAATTTGCATGAACTCATTTAATCATCCAAAGACCCAAAAATGGGGAGGCTGGTGTTTAGAGAGGTTAAGAAACCTACTCCTACAGCTAATAAGTGGAGACAGAGAATCTGAACCAAGTAAGAAGAGAACAAAAATATTTGGTAGTAATCTTACAACCAATCATTTGATTTTTAAATTGTATATTTTTTTAAGTCATGAAACTTAAGCAAAGAAAAATATATATATATATACTCAGAACGTTCATGATCTGTTGCTCTTAAACATAAAAAGCTCACAAGTTACTTCCAAGTCATTCCAATTTTTGATGTCTGATTTGGTATCTAAATCTCCAGGATCCTATATCTATAAATTTTCTAAGAGTTAATCAAGATGAAACTCTTTCTTCTTCCTCCCTCTCTCCCTCCCTTTCTTCCTGTCTTTTTTTTTTTTTTCCTTTAAAATAAAGGTACCTTCTTTATTGAAGTAAAATTCGGAAAAAGTCACAAGTGGTTAACATTAATAAGAAATGATGACCACAGGTTTCCATCTGAAACCATTATCAAGTGCATGGAGGCACACCAGTGTTCCCTTACACTGGTGCGGTGGTACAGTGGACAGCTGCAGAGGGGAGACAATAACATCTTTGTCTTTTTGTGTGCTTGTTCACCAACTATATGTCTTCTTTGGGGAAAAAAAAAAATGCCTATTCAACTCCTCTGTCCATTGTTTAAGTTGGGTAGTTTTTGTCATTGTTGAGTTGCATGAGTTCTTTGTATGTTTCTTATAGTCACCCCTTATTGAATATACAACTAGCAAATATCTTTTCATGTTTGGAATATGTCTTTTGGTTTTGTGATAGTTTCCTTTGCTGTGCAGAAGCTTTATAGTTTTAGTCCTATTTGCTTATTTTTGCTTTTGTTTTCCTTGCTTAAGGAGACCTATCTAGAAAGATCTTGCTAAGAGCAATGTCAGAAAGCATACAATGGTTTCTTCTATGAGTTTTATGGCTTTAGGTCTTCCAAGCTCTTAAGCCATTGTGTGTTGACCCTTGCGTATGCTGTCAAGATAGTGGCCCTAGTTACATTTTCCCATGTGGTTGTTTTTCCAGTACTATTTATTGACCAGATTCTTTCTGCATCGTATGTTCTTTGCTTCTTTGTTGTAATTTAATTGTCCATATATGTGTGCATTTATTTCTGGGCTCTCAATTGTTTCATTGATCTAAATATTTGTTTTTCTGCTGATACCATGCTGTTTTGATTACTATATACATGAATCCGCCATGGGTGTACACGTGTTCCCCATCCTGAACCCCCCTCCCACCTCCCTCCCTGTACCATCCCTCTGGGTCGTCCCAGTGCACCAGCCCCAAGCATCCTGTATCCTGCAACGAACCTGGACTGGTGATTCATTTCATATATGATATTATACACCTTTCAATGCCATTCTCCCAAATCATCCCACCCTCTCCCTCTCCCACAGAGTCCAAAAGACTGTTCTATACATCTGTGTATCTTTTGCTATCTCACGTACAGGGTCATTGTTACCATCTTTCTAAATTCCATATATATGCGTTAGTATACTGTATTGGTGTTTTTCTTTCTGGCTTACTTCACTCTGTATAATATGCTCCAGTTTCATCCACCTCATTAGAATTGATTCAAATGTAGTCTTTTTAATGGCTGAGTAATACTCCATTGTGTATATATACCACAGCTTTCTTATCCATTCATCTGCTGATGGACATCTAGGTTGCTTCCATGTCCTGGCTATTATAAACAGTGCTGCGATGAACATTGAGGTACACGTGTCTCTTTCAATTCTGGTTTCCTCAGTGTGTATACCCAGCAGTGGGACTGCTGGGTCGTATGGCAGTTCTATTTCCAGAAGAAAGAAATCTTATCCGAAATGTTCTTATGTGATGACAGGAAAGCCTTCCCAAAATACAGTGCCTTTAAGGAAATGGCAACCCACTCCAGCACTCTTGCCTGGAAAATTCCATGGATGGAGGAGCCTGGTGGGCTACAGTCTGCTGCTGCTGCTGCTGCTGCTAAGTCGCTTCAGTCTATGGGGTCGTAAAGAGTCGTACACAACTGAGCAACTTCCCTTTTTCACTTTAACCCCCTTCTGGGGCAGCTTCCAGCCTTTTTCCAAGAAGACTGTCCAACAGAACCTTCTGTGCTTTCACACTGAAGAACTAACCACATCCACCCAACACCCCACCCCTCACCCTTGTTTGGGTTAAACTGAAATATAAACCTCTACCTCTAGCTATTCTGCTAATTACTGAGTATTCCCACACACATAATAAACTTTTTTCCCATTACTCTGTCTATTGTCAATTAATTTGTGTGCCCCACCACTGGAATTTAAGTTCGAATCTTTCACTCTGGGACATGAGATGAGGGGCAAAAATTCACCACCTTCACTTTACAGGCAACCTACTATAGACCTAAAAGCTAGATTTTAAAAAGTAATTTTTTTAATTTATATTAATTTCTTTTTTTTTTCCCGGAATTTATGGGGTTTGGAAAACTTTGTTATAGAGTTGAATGCTACTTCTCTATTTTAGGACCAAATAAGCATGTTATGGTTAACACAAACATATTTTTTTTTTTGCTAAATATACCTAAGTTAAAATTTAAAATGCACTGAACAAGTAAAATCTGTTTCATAAGAAAACATCTCAGTTAAACTGCAGCATGTCTAGAAAAAAAGCATGAACATTATTACAAGAGTGATGTGTGATTTTGGTTTCATGTACTCAAATTTGAAGACTCATACATAAATTGTGGTGGTCACCACACCCAAAACAGTAATGTTTCCACAGTAACTGATCTACTTATAAAGAAACAGGAGTAATATGGAAAGAGAACAAAGAAACTAAAGTGAAAAATAGAAGTAACTGGCCCTGGGTCATAATGACGACAAGAAAATCACTAAGATAGGATATGGCAATAAGGGGGTTTATCCCAGGAAATTACTAGGAACTTGGAAGATTCTGGAAGACAAGAGTCAAATCTTCAGTTCCTTTTGAATCTTTCTACAGTCTACAACAAAGTCACATACACACAATAGGCACTCAAATCCTTACTTGGGTGGGGGAGGGAGGAACGAGAAGAGGGGGAAGAAGGAGGGAGGGAAGAATTTACAGAGGAAAGGAGGTAAAATGAGAATATCCAAGAAAATAATTCCGCACCATCAGATCATTAGGCATCCAAATAATAGAGCAAGTATCAGTGATTACCTTTACCAGCAATTCTGACATAACGACCAACTGTGACTGCTACCAAAGAAACATCCTTATTAAAACTTACGATTACAGGTGTCCATGAACACCACTCATGCCACTCGTAAACTCTGCTTGTCATTATGATGAGAAAGGTGCAGCCTGAAGGTAAATTATTTTCCTAAGTTTGAGTTTAATTCATTCAGCCAGTTTGAATTTTGAGAAGAGGAAAACATATGCTTCCTTCCCCAGTGGCATTTTTACACTCAAATAAGTCAAAAGTAACTATTCTGTCAAAAACTCAAGTAATTTAAACAATGGATAATTTTGAAGATTCATACATTTAAACACACATGGATATTTCATAGCATGTTTGCAGGTATTTTGGGTTTTCAAATGTGCCCTTGGGGTTTGATTTCATTTTATGTTCTCTGTTCTAAGTTTATCTATCTTTAAGCTTACAATAGCAATTAAAAATTAAATTGGCCATATTGGAGAGATAATGTACCTGTGATGCAGATTGAAACAGAAATAATTCAGACTGTATTTATAAAGCAGTTTGCCTCTGTAAACGTCAATGCTTTATAAAAATACCATCTAGTGATAAGTTTGAAATTATTGTGTTGATTGCATAGAAACCAACTATATGCTTCTGTGACTTGAATGTTCACAGAAATCCCCTGTGATCTTGTTAACGTGCAGATTCTGATTTTGAACGTCTGGGATAAGGAGAAGGTTTTACATTTCAGACATCAGGTGATGCTGAAATTGCAGGCCAGCAGGTCACATTCTGAATAGCAGAGGTTTAAAGAACTATAACTTTTCTTTAAGTATTTCCCTTTTTACTTCACAGTTTTTGACTTAGTCATTTAGAATTTTAACCTTTAGAATAGCTAAGTTACATAAAAAGGATTGTACACTTGGAATTTCCCTTAGAAATCTATAAGAACTGCTCACTCCAAAAGGTTCATTTTGTTTGTTCCTCTGTCTCTGGAACAGAGATAGAGAGCCCTGATTATTTAAAGACCAACTCTTGCAGCAAATTTTACAGTATTTATGAAATGTGCTATTGTGAAAATCTAAAAAATAGTCACATATTCAGAAGATATCTCCAGACCTGCCCAACAATAACATTTTTGGCAACACACAGAGGAACAGGAAGCTGTAATGAGTTTCTTTTAGTCCCCAAAGCAACCACAAACTATATTTCATCTGTTATTGGAACAACAGAATCAATGTCCTCCAGATGAGCCAGCAAAAAAAGCCACCATTAAAATGCTATTGGAACCCATGAATTGAAAAATGGTACAGACTAAGAGTGTAATGATACAAACAGGACACTAACAGGAAGCCAGGAAATCTTAAGGTAGATCTTCCATAGCCTCAACTCTATTTAAAAAGGATGCAAATACACATGGAAATAGTTTCTTATGATTTTGTATTTCTAGTTTTAAATTCATTCTAGCGAAGAGCAAGAAAATCTACCTTAAGAGATTCTGACACTGCATAGCTGGGTTCCTGTTTTACAACCTTGATTCACTAAAAATGGTAAAACCTAGGATAAACTTGCCCCTGTGAATAAAGTCAGAAAATACTCGCATCTGGTTCTTCTTAAAAGAGATAGGAAAATGCAAGTTAAAACATGTAACTACGAACTATTGATCTCTACTTGTCCATATACTTTTAGTACAACCGTAAGTAGGTAATCAGGTAATCCTACCTGCTGCTTACTCAAGACTATACTATTTAATTTCTCTTACTTTTCTGGTTAATGTAGAATTCTAGTGAACTATATAGATGGTGAATGAGAATATTTTATTAAGAAAAAGAGTAGAATACATGTGTTTTTAATCTCATACTAAAATCAAATAGAATTTCAGGATATAAAGTTAATATGTAGATTTGACAGCAACAAAATTTTTTTGTTTTATTGTTTTTTTTTTTCAATACCTGGATGTTTAGCTTCTTACACTACAGCTGTACAAATTTACCTAATTTTAGCTTTGTTAAAAGCTAGTGAACTCTAAATGCTATTATTAAGCACTACTGCCGTTTTCTGATTTGTCTCATACCCATGTCTCTTAAGATGGATGGGGCAACAGTACATGACTGATTAGACACACTTAGGCAATGGCACCCCACTCCAATTCTCTTGCCTGGAAAACCCCATGGACGGAGGAGCCTGGTAGGCTGCAGTCCATGGGGTAGCTGAGAGTCAGACACGACTGAGCGATTTCACTTTCACTTTTCACTTTCATGCATTGGAGAAGGAAATGGCAACCCACTCCATTGTTCTTGCCTGGAGAATCCCAGGGACGGGGGAGCCTGGTGGGCTGCCGTCTCTAGGGTCGCACAGAGTCGGACACGACTGAAGTGACTTAGCAGCAGCATGTGAGTCGAAAAGCAAATCAAGTGGGGTTTCAGTGTTTATCTCTGCTCAAAACATTACCTTATACACACTGAACCCACCAAAAATTAAATTATTTGATTTAAAGGGCTCAAAATATTTCAAAATATAGTCAAGGATACTGTATATTATAGTATATGAGTATCTTATACATTAAATTGGCAAATATATTCACTCAAGCATTGATTAAGCAATTCCCCAAAGCCCAGAACTTTGATAGTCATCACCACTCTTTTTGATGTCAAAAGACAGATTAATCTTTTTCATTTGCTATGTGACCAAGGGTAAAGACAAATATTTCTAATCAATAAGGTTGTACAACCTCTGTTTTAAAGCACAGACTCCTGAGAAAGTAGGAAGGATGAATTTCTTTCACATTTGTTCCTAATACCTTAATTACTCACACACTTATGAGAAAATCATACCCTACTCACTAAGACATCTCACTACACACTCAGAATGGAACTTAAACAACTGACATAATTTCTTGTATAATCCAACATTTTCAATTTCATATAATGCATTTGTACTGACAAGTATAGAAATTGACTTATAATGCAAGATGCTAAATATATTCCCAAGCAACTAAGAAAAACTTCCATGGTTTACTTACAATGTTAATAAGAAGGAAAATATTTGCTGAACTTCCTGCCTTTTACATATGTAATGAATTGGTTTTTCAAAGATTATTACAAGGCTTAAATGATGTAAACAAAATATGGTTCCTGAGACACAATAAGGCCTTAATCTTAAAAATAAGAGATCACAGTTATTTAAAAACTGCCCTCTCAGTTACCTCACATATCACTGGCTTTTTAGCAGGCCTACAGGACTAGTCCTTCCTCAGCCCAGAAATTATATCTCAGAGGCCATGGGCAACATTCAGCTTAATAACATGTGTGGCCTGAAGAGTATGTTTTGGTTTCAGTTCAGTTGCTCAGTCATGTCTGACTCTTTGCAACCCCATAAACCGCAGCATGCAGGGCCTCCCTGTTCATCACAAACTCCTGGAGTTAATCCAAACTCATGTCATTGAGTCAGTAATGCCATCCAACCATCTCATCCTCTGTCATCCCCTTCTCCTCCTGCCTTCAATCTTTCCCAGCATCAGGGTCTTTTCAAATGAGTCAGGTCTTCACATCAGGTGGCCAAAGTACTGAAGTTTCAGCTTCAACATCAGTCCTTCCAATGACCACCCAGGATTGATCTCCTTTAGGATGGACTGGCTGGACCTCCTTGCAGTCCAAGGGACTCTCAAGAGTCTTCTCCAACACCACAGTTCAAAACCATCAGTTCTTCAGTGCTCAGCTTTCTTAATAGTCCAACTCTCACATCCATACATGACCACAGGAAAAACCATAGCCTTGACTAGACAGACCTTTGTTGCAAAGTCATTGCAAAGTAATGTCTCTGCTTTTTAATATGCTGTCTAGATTGGTCATAACTTTCCTTCCAAGGAGTAAGCGTCTTTTAATTTCATGGCTGCAGTCACCATCTGCAGTGATTTTGGAGCCCCCCAAAAAATAAAGTCTGACACTGTTTCCACCGTTTCCCCATCTATTTGCCATGAAGTGATGGGACCAGATGTCATGATCTTAGTTTTCTGAACTTTGAGCTTTAAGCCAACTTTTTCACTCTCCTCTTTCACTTTCATCAAGAGGCTCTTTAGTTCTTCTTCACTTTCTGCCATAAGGGTGGTGTCATCTGCATATCTGAGGTTATTGATATTTCTCCCGGCAATCTTGATTACAGCTTGTGCTTCTTCCAGCCCAGCATTTCTCATGATGTACTCTGCATATAAGTTAAATAAGCAGGGTGACAATATACAGCCTTGACGTACTCCTTTTCCTATTTGGAACCAGTCTGTTGTTCCATGTCCAGTTCTAACTGTTGCTTCCTGACCTGCATATAGGTTTCTCAAGAGGCAGGTCAGGTGGTCTGGTATTCTCATCTGTTTCAGAATTTTCCACAGTTTATTGTGATCCACACAGTCAAAGGCTTTGGCATAGGCAATAAAGCAGAAATAGATGTTTTTCTGGAACTCTCTTGCTTTTTCTATGATCCAGCAGATGTTGGATCATAGAAAACCATGTTTTGGTTTGGTTTTTGCAATTTGGCACTTTGAAGGCCGTTAGATGTGGCCTGTTTGCCATTGTACCCCACTTCTCACTCTTATTGTTTAACAATGTCAAATGCACTCATTTTTGCTACTTGTCTGATCTCTGTTCTAACCCCTGAATTATGAGCCAATGTTGATGGAAAACCCCCAAATAATATAGCATCCACTGCAATATCTTCACCTGTAAGGAAAATGCTCCTTCTCTTTTCCCACACACCATGATGGATAAGCATCCTTTTATTTTACACAATAGCAAGCCAATATTTGAAATGCTAGGGAATACTCAGCACAAACCAGTTTGGGCAGCATTTCAGCCACTCCTGTGACTGAGCATCCTGGAAAACTGCGTGCTGATCTGTATGCTGCTCAGCTTGGTCTCTGGGTCTGCTTTGCAACCTCTCTTTGCACCACTGGACGGAAACATGAGGTCTTTCCTCTTCCCTATTTCCCTATCCTCTCAACCCTCAGACAATGGAATTTTCCATTAGAAAGAGACAGTGCAGCCCTTGGAGGGGAGAAATCAGTGTTTTGTTCTCCTTACTCTGTCCACTATGATACAAAGCGCTGCTCCTCCTCCCGGGAAAATGTAAGGCTGGCTGGCAGTCAGTTTGACAGAAGGAGAGCAGTGCAGCGGAAAATTGGATAACAGGATAAAAATCTATGGGGCCACAGGAATCCCATCAAAACTGGCTCCTCCTGTCAAAACCCAGACAAGTGACAAGGACAAATATAGAGTGTTATTTATATTTAAATATTTCTAATGATATCATAATTATACTTCTGCCTCTGATAGGCAGCCATTTTCCTGTGAGCCACCATTCTGCGAACTAAGTGTTGTATATGTTGGAGAAAATCTACATAAGAATTAGACAGCTTCAATCAGACACCTGGGAAAATCCTATAAATTCCTCAAATAGCTATTTCTAAAGCACAGAAAATAAAAATTCATTTTTTTCAAACATATTTTCCTTAGAGTACAATATTCAAGTTTAGTAAGGACAAATTATTCCTAGGTCTTTGGGCCTGGGAAAACCAAGTTATCTAGCACGTGGCTAGCTAATAGATTAATCTCACCTAAAATTAAGTCTGGTATTTTAGAAAATGTCTTCTTTTTTCTGAGTCATACTCAGTCATTCTATAGGTCAAGTTACTGACTGATGGACTTAATTTATTAAACATCAAAGTAAGCTCAATGAATTAAAATTTAATATGCCAAAAGATATCCATTTATTTATTTTAAAACTTGTAAAAAAGTCTTGATGTAGATATTCTATGCATTATAATTAATTCTATTATTAAAATCTGACATTTTGAAGTACTTCCTTAAGAGAATACACTATAAGTGATAACAAGTAATTTAGCAAAACAGAAAACATTCATATATGTGTATATATATATATACACACACACTCTACAGAAAATTGATTTCATATTAAACTTCTATAGAACTTTAATTCTAAGATTCCTGAGCATATACCAATCATCTTTTTACGAACACACACACATACCTTTCCTCTTTCATGGAGGGACAGCCACATATATACACACATTAAACCTGTGCAATAGAAGGCAAAGTGAAAGACTGTCAGCATGCAAACCATTAATTTATATAAAAACAACACATTTATTGCCCATAATACACAAAACAACATGCCAAGTGATAGAAGGAAAAGCAAATATAAAGGGGTATTTCAGTTCAGTTCAGTTGCTCAGTCCTGTCTGACTCTTTGCGACCCCATGAATCGCAGCACGCCAGGCCTCCCTGTCCATCACCAACTCCCGGAGTTCACTCAGACTCACGTCCATAGAGTCAGTGATGCCATCCAGCCATCTCATCCTCTGTCATCCCCTTCTTCTCCTGCTCCCAATCCCTCCCAGCATCAGAGTCTTTTCCAATGAGTCAACTCTTCACATGAGGTGGCCAAAGTACTGGAGTTTCCACTTTAGCATCATTCCTTCCAAAGAAATCCCAGGGCTGATCTCTTTTAGAATGGACTGGTTGGATCTCCTTTCAGTCCAAGGGACTCTCAAGAGTCTTCTCCAACACCACAGTTCAAAAGCATCAATTCTTCGGCACTCAGCCTTCTTCACAGTCCAACTCTCACATCCATACATGACCACTGGAAAAACCATAGCCTTGACTAGACGGACCTTTGTTGGCAAAGTAATGTCTTTGCTTTTCAATATGCTGTCTAGGTTGGTCATAACTTTCCTTCCAAGGGGTGAGAGTCTTAATTTCATGGCTGCAATCACCATCTGCAGTGATTTTGGAGCCCCCCAAAATAAAGTCTGTCACTGTTTCCACTGTTTCCTCATCTATTTGCCATGAAGTGATGGGACCAGATGCCATGATCTTCGTTTTTTCAATGTTAAGCTTTAAGCCAACTTTTTCACTCTCTTCTTTCACTTTCATCAAGAGGCTTTTTAGTTTTTCTTCACTTTCTGCCATAAGGATGGTGTCATCTGCATATCTGAGGTTACTAATGTTTCTCCCAGCAATCTTGATAACAGCTTGTGCTTTATCCAGACCAGCATTCTCATGATGTACTCTGCATATAAGTTAAATAAGCAGGATGACAATATACAGGCTTGATGTACTCCTTTTCTGATTAGGAACCAGTCTGCTGTTCCATGTCCAGTTCTAACTGTTGCTTCCTGTCCTGCATACAGATTTCTCAAGAGGCAGGTCAGGTGGTCTGGTATTCTCATCTGTTTCAGAATTTTCCACAGTTTATTGTGATCCACACAGTCAAAGACTTTGGCAAAGTCAATGAAGCAGAAATAGATGTTTTTCTCAAACTCTCTGGCTTTTTCGATGATCCAACAGATGTTGGCAATTCAATCTCTGGTTCCTCTGTCTTTTCTAAAACCAGCTTGAACATCTGGAAGTTCACAGTTCATGTATTGCTGAAGACTGGCTTGGAGAATTTTAAGCATTACTTTACTAGCATGTGAAATGAGTACAATTGTGTGGTAGTTTGAGCATTCTTTGGCATTGCCTTTCTTTGAGATTCGAATGAAAACTGACCTTTTCCAGTCCTGTGGCCACTGCTGAGTTTTCCAATTTGCTGGCATATTGAGTGCAGCACTTTCACAGCATCATCTTTTAGGATCTGAAATATCTCAATTCAAATTCTATCATCTCCACTAGCTTTCTTTGTGCTGATGCTTTCTAAGCCCCACTTGAGTTACATTCCAGGATGTCTGGCTCTAGGTGAGTGATCACACCATTGTGATTATCTGGGTCATGAGGATCTTTTTTGTACAGTTCTGTGTAGTCTTGCCACCTCTTTAGTCACAATAATATGCCATCTAGAAGCTAGGTTCAGAGTTGCTCCAGACAGAGAATGGAACAACTGAGGATCCTCCAACCCCCCATGTCATTTACAATCGAGACACCTCTGCCATGCTAATCAGGCTCCCAACCATATGAATTCATTTCACTGAACAAATTTAGTTTTTCCCCCTGCCCACTTCTCCCATTCTGCTTAAAGAGCTCCCTTTCTCACTCTTGCTCATATGTGCTATTGCCATCCTGCCTTTGCTTACCCTTGATTCCTCCCTCTCTCAACCAAAGCCTAATCCTTTAAGGTCTAGCTAAATTACCACTTCATCTCAAAACTTTTTTTGACTAATCCAAATGACTGTTTATCTTTGCAAAGCAATGTCTAAGAGTTTAACATATATGATCTATAACTGTCACAACTCCACAGGGAGGTAGAACTCCATTTTAGAGATGCAAAAAGCTCAGAACAATTAACTAATTTGCCTCAAAACACAGCAAAAAAAAAAAAGCAGAGTCATGCCCCACCTGTCTGACTCAAAGGCCTGTATAGTTAGGGAACTACTCTATTATTTTGACCCCTAATCCTTCCTTTTCTGAGCTCATGTTCTAAACAGTACCACTCGATCCACTATTTAATGGTTCTCATATTCATATATACTACTCTGGGCTGTACATTTAGACTGTAAGTGAGTAGAAGTTTATCGTCCCTCTCCAGCCTAATACCAGGCATTTAACTTGCTGAAGGACTAAATCTAGTAAATCAATGGCATTTTAATACATAAGAGAGAAAGCTAGGCTTTGCTGGCTTTTGCTATTTTACCTCTGGTTTAGGTTACTCAGTTTAGTTCTATATTGCCCTGGGGAACTATTTGTCTTGTTTTTGGTGGTATTCAGCCCTTCAGTCATGGCCAACTCTCTTGCAACCCCATGGACTGTGGCCTGCCTGGCTCCTCTGTCCATGGGGATTTTCCAGGCAAGAATACTGGGGTGGGTTGCCATGCCCTCCTCCAGGGGATCTTCCCAAACCAGGGCTCAAACCCATGCTTCTTGCATTGGCAAGCAGATCTTTAAAACTGAGCTACCATTTGTCTTCTAGGGCACTATGAAATGTCAAATCACAAGAACATGATTTTTAATCAACAAGTCTTTGCTGAGTGACAATTACATGATAGCATTTTGCCAGGCATATGGGGGGAAACACTAAAGAGACTTAAGACTATCTCTGCTCTTTAGAACCTTATTTTTATAAAGACAGATTTTACCTATATACATTTTATATGCATCAGATCAGATCAGATCAGATCAGTCGCTCAGTCGTGTCCGACTATTTGCGACCCCATGAATCGCAGCACACCAAGCCTCCCTGTCCATCACCAACTCCCAGAGTTCACTGAGACTCACATCCATCGAGTCAGTGATGCCATCCAACCATCTCACCCTCTGTCGTCCCCTTCTCCTCTTGCCCCCAATCCCTCCCAGCATCAGAGTCTTTTCCAATGAGTCAACTCTTCACATGAGATGGCCAAAGTACTGGAGTTTCAGCTTCAGCATCATTCCTTCCAAAGAAATCCCAGGGCTGATCTCCTTCAGAATGGACTGGTTGGATCTCCTTGCAGTCCAAGGGACTCTCAAGAGTCTTCTCCAACACCACAGTTCCGAAGCATCAATTCTTCAGTGCTCAGCCTTCTTCACAGTCCAACTCTCACATCCATACATGACCACAGGAGAAACCATAGCCTTGTATATATTAAATATGTTACATTAAGTATATGATAGTGAAGGACAAGGAAGCCTGGCGGGCTGCAGTCCATGGGGTTGCAAAGAGTAGGACATGACTTAGTGACTGAACAAGTATATGATACATAATATATATGTGTGTGTTAGTATACATGAGTTTACCCATGAAATATGCTTTAGTCCAGTGCCTAGTGGAAAGAATACACCGAAGAACTATACAAAAAAGATCCAAATGAACCAGATAGCTACTATGGTGTGGTCAACCACCCAGAGCCAAACGTTCTGGAGAGCAGACTCAAGTGGGCCTTAGAAAGCACTGTTGTTAATAAAACTAGTGGATATGACAGAATTCCAGTAGAACTATTAAAAACCCTAAAGGATGATGCCATCAAGGTGTTGCATTCAGTATGTCATCTAATCTGGAAGATTCAGCAGTGGCCACAGGACTGGAAAAGGTCAATCTTCATCCCAGTTCCCAAGAAGGGTAGTACTACAGAATGTGCTAACCATCGGACAATTGCACTCCTCTCTGACGCAAGTAAGGTCATGCTTAAAATCTTGCATGCTAGGCTTCAGCGTTATGCAAACCAAGAACTTCCAGATGTCCAAGCTGGGTTTAGAAAAGGAAGAGGAACCAGAGATCAAACTGCCAACATTCGCTGTATCACAGAGAAAGCTAGGGAATTCTAGCAAAACATCTACCTCTGTTTCATCAGCTACGCCAAAGCCTTTGACTATTTGGATCATAAAAAACTGTGGAAAGCTCTTAAAGAGAAGGAAACACCAGACTATCTTTCCTGTCTCCTGAGAAATCTGTATGCAGGTCAAGAAGCAACAGTCAGAACCCTGTATGAAACAACTTTTCAGTTCAAGATTGTAAAAGAAGTAGGACAGGGCTGTCTGCTGTCACCCTGTTTAATTTATACACCGAGCACATTATGAGAAATGCCAGGCTAGATGAGTTAAAAGCAGGAATCAAGATAGGCGGGAGAGACATCAACAACCTCAGATATGTGAGTGATATATACTTCTCTTCAGAAAGTGAAGAGAACTAAAGAGCTTCATGATAAGGGTGAAGGAGGAGAGTGAAAGAGTCAACTTAAAAGTAAATGTTAAAAAAAAAAAAACTAAGATCATGGCATCCAGCCCCATTACTTCATGGCAAATAGAGGGGGGAAAGGTGGAAATAGTGACAGATTTCCTCTTCTTGGGCTCTAAAATCACTGTGGATGGTGACTGAGGTCATAAAGTCAGAAGATGTTGGCTTCTTGGCAGGAAAGTCATGACAAACCTAGACAGAGTGTTGAAAAGCAGAGACATTACTCTGCTGTAAAAGGTCTATATAGTCAAGGCTCTGGTCTTCCCAGTGGTCACGTATGGTTGTGAGAACTGGACTTTAAAGAAGGCAGAATGCTGAAGAATTGGCACCTCCAAACTGTGGTGCTGGAGAAGACTCCTGAGAGTCCCTTGGCCAGCAAGGTGATCAAACTAGTCTTAAGGGAAATTAGCCTTGAATAATCATTGGAAGGACTGATGCTGAAGCTGCAACTCCAGTATTTTGGTCATCTGTTGCAAATAGCTGACTCATTGGAAAAGCCCCTGATGCTGGGAAAGATTGAGGGCAGAAGGAGAAGAGGGCATCAGAGGATGAGATGGCTGGAACTTGGGCAAACCTTGGGAGATAGTGATGGACAGAGAGGACCAGCATGCTGCAGTCCATGGGGTCACGAAGAGTCAAATGTGACTGGGCAACTGAACAAGAACAGTGCCTAGTATACAGTAAGCGCTTAAAAAATGTATCTATCCAGTCAGAGCAAATGGAAAATAGTGAGCAAAATTTAATCTGTTGCTATTCATCATAAATGGTTATCATTTATTGCCAGAGACATCACTCAACAAACATTTAATGTGTTTCTACTCTGTGCCTCTCCAGAACATACAGTGTGGGAAAGCCAATGCAGAGAAAGCGTGGAAAACGTAGCAAATTGGACTTCTCCTGGAAAATGCTTTACCAAGTCATTAGTGTGAGCTGTTTTTCCAGTATTGTAATTTTTTTTCCCTTAAAAGTGAACATAGCAAAAAAAGGATAATGTTTCTGTACATCTAGTTTATATGAAGTCTGGCTAGAATTTTATTCTAATATTAACATAAGCATACAATTGCTCTCTCTTATGATTGTTTTTATTACATAAATTTGGATACATTAGCCTAGAGTGAGGTAAATTAAAAGGGGAAAATGTCATCAATAGCTCTAAAAACAATATGTGGTTCTTTGATTCTGCAATTTATTTAATGGATTACAATGATGCATCAGCAAAAGGGTGGTAATTTAAATTATAAGTAGAGGGTTCAAAGCCATGGCTAATTCATTACTGACACATCTCTAGTTGAGGTAGTAATTTAAAGTCATATGTGTCGCATTAATTGTAATCTTGTTTCCAAAGGACAAGATAAATATCTCAAGGAACATAATATATTATGGTCATAGGTCAAACTAAATGAATGTCTAAAGCAGATTAGCACTAAGTGCATGCAATATGTCATGTTTATAAATTTTAAAAAGGATAAATTGTATTAACATTTAGCAGATTGTTCATTATACGTTATCAATGCTTAACTTTTAGGTGCATAACTACTCTGCTCAGTTATAGCATTTTCTGAGATGCTACAAAAATCCCTGATTGAAAATCTAATACTTGAGAAAAATTAGGACAAGTTAATTTGTACCCTTTCCTACCAAGGTTTGATTACTTTGTTTAACATATATGTGAAACAGATATATCTCAGCCCTGAAGTGATTCAAATAAAGGCAATGTTACAATTAGCCAAAAAAAAAAAAAAAGAAAAGAAAGAAAAGAAACAAAGAAAACTGCCAAAGTTCCAGATGCCTACCAATCTGCATCAATATCTATGCTTATAATTTAAGCCTCTCCATCAGCTGGGACTCGGCCAGAATCCAGAGTGGAAAACATACTTTGTCTAGAGTAGAAAACCAAACTACCTCTTCAATATTACATGGCAAAATAAGTGCAGAATAAAGGATGCAGCCTGTTATCACAATCATAAAATAGACAGTTGTTTTAAAGATTTGGACTGAGATTTGTCTGTTTTGATTTCAGTAGGAATTAACCCATCATCCTACTTACAAGCCCTGAGTCCACTGGGGGAGTATTTGTCCAGCGCTATTTCTCAGCCCACTGACAAGTCACTGCTGCTGCTGCTAAGTCACTTCAGTCATGTCCAACTCTGTGCGACCCCATAGACAGCAGCCCACCAGGCTCCCCCATCCCTGGGATTCTCCAGGCAAGAACACTGGAGTGGGTTGCCATTTCCTTCTCCAATGCATGAAAGTGAAAAGTGAAAGTGAAGTCGTGTCCGACTCTTAGCCACCAATGGACTGCAGCCTACCAGGCTCCTTCGTCCATGGGATTTTCCAGGCAAGAGTACTGGAGTGGGGTGCCATTGCCTTCTCCGACAAGTCACTATATACCGTTATTTTCTTAGCCTAGAATTCCTGCTGTGAAACAGCTTTGCATTACTTGAATACTGCGAAAAGGCACTTAGAGTAAGGAACACTGGAGAAGGAATAGCAAATCAGCCAAACCCAGCCACAGAAATCGTTTGTCTAGCTAGTACAGGTGTTCTTTGGGTTTTGTTTGTTTGGATGCTTGTTTTTCACTGAATCTGAGCATCTTTAAAGCAAGGCACACAGCTTCAGAGTCCGTCAACAGTTTGTTCTACTCCCCCCGTCCTTGCACAAAGCCTCAGCACACCTCATTGGTACTTACTGGGAGTAGAGTTTGTCATAGATAGTTAGCGTGCCACTGAAGGGAGGGTATTTGTTTCTCCATGTGAATTGGCAGTGGAGTTTGCACAGAACTAAAATAATCAACACAGGAAAGGGGGGTTTTAGGGACTGTGTAAGGGAAGGAGAAAGATGACAGTTGAGGCTTTCGACAAGAGAAATTTTGAGAATGAAAACCAAATGATCTACTAGAGAATCGTTTCAAAAGTCTGCTGGGCTGTGTGTAATGGAAATCCTATCCTCTGAATGGAAGAGTTTCCGTGAAATAGTAATTTCTCAGGAAAGTGTTATAAAATTGGATGTGTTCTGAGGAATCAATCAAGTGCTAAGTGTCTCAGTGCAAGGCAAGGGCTGAAGATATCCCAGACCACGTGTGGGCTATGTTAACTCAGAAGGGTAAATCCTTGAACTGGGGCTTCTCTCTGTATCCAATTACCATGTGAGAGTTTCCTGTTATACAGCTAAGTACTGCATCTAGCTGGCAGATAGAAGTGAGCTCTGCAATCAGATGCTTCTGCCTGCACTTGGAAACCTGAGTGAAAGGACAGGCACAGTGACAGAGATTATTTACAGTCCAGCGCATCCCAGCACACGTTTAGTCTAAACTGAAATAACTCAAATAGTTAAGGATTTTCATAAGGGATCTTTCAGTTACTCTGTTCTACCGGAGTCAAAATCATTTTAAAACTTCTCATTAAATCCATCTAGAACCTATGTCAACAATCTCAGTTTTAAAACATTTACAGAATATAAAGTCCTTGAGGAAGTATAACTGTATTTGTTAAGATGAAGCATAGTAGATTCATTTATAGAGTTCAAATCCTGACTTACCACTTACCAGGTGTGTGACCACGAACAAGGTGCTTAACTTCTCAGCTCAGTTCTTTATCTCTAGCCTCAACCACCAAAGGCAAGATGGGAGCGATTACCACAATGGACAGGAAAGTCAGAATAGGCGGACTCACCCAGACCTATGGTGCTGACCCTATTAGGACTTCCACAACAAACAACCACAGACTGGCTGAGACACAACAGAAAGCTATCTTCCTACATTCCACAGCTTGGAAGCCTACAGTCAGAGTTTTGATAGGTATGGCTTCTCCTGAGGCCTCTCTCCTTTGCTGGCAGATACTTTCTCTCTCTCTGTGCATGCACATGTCTGGCACCTCGCCTTCCTCTCTGACATCAATCATACTGGATTAGGGTCCCCACACTTATGACTTCATTTAACCTTAATGACCTCTTCAACAGCCTCATTTCCAAATTTAGTCACACTGGGGGTTGGGGCTTCCACATACTGATTTGGGAGGAATAAAATTCAGTCCAAAAGAGAAACTAATAGTGCCTACCTCATAGGATTGCTAGGAGGATTAGGTGAGTTAATATTTGTAAAGTATTTAGAACAGTGGCTGCCATAAAGGAAAGCCATGCAAATGTTCATTAAGTGATATGGGACAAAAATTAAAGACTTTTAAAATCTGAGTTAATATGGTAGGACTTCTCTCTCTGTCTTTTTGGAAGATTAGGAATCATGCATAACAAATCACCCTGAAGTTTAGAAGTCTTAAACATTTGCTATCTCACAGTTTCTGTGGGACGGGAATTCAGAAAGCAGCTTAGCCAGATCATTCTGGCTCAGTATCTCATGAGGTTGCAATGGAGATGTTATCTGAAGGCTTGATTGTGGCTGGAGGATCCACTCCCAAGACGGTTCACTGACATGACTGACAAGTTGTTCACAGGAGGCTTCCATTCCTCACCATGTGAAAGTGAAAGTGAAGTCACTCAGTCGTGTCCAACTCTTTGCGACCCCATGGACTGTAGCCTACCAGACTCCTCCCTCCATGGGATTCTCCAGGCAAGAGTACTGGAGTGGGTTGCCATTTCCTTCTCCAGCTAACCAGTTGGCTTCTATTAATTGGAACCATGAACCTTAACTGATACAATCTAGAATAGCCCCCATTTGTCCTTTGCCACTATTCATCTTCCTCATACCTCAGACTTCATATCCCAGGTCATACATTATTTCCTCAAAAAAGCCATCTCTAACCCCTCAAACTAGGACAGACACCTCACTCCATGTTTCAATAGCACTTTTTCTCATTCTCACCTCTGCTACTAAAAGTTATAATTATTAACTAGTGTTATATAATGAGTTCCCCTCCAGTAGAGTTTTTCTCCACAGGGGAAGAAAACCTAACCATCTTGTTCACTGCTGCAGTGAACTCACAGAGTCTCTCAAAAAATGAAGACTAAAAGACAAAATATTTATTGTCCTTGTTGATCAGAGAGCTGACATCCTTGATCATCTATTTTAGTTTGACTTGTCAATGATGTGATTTATTTTTACATTTTCTAAGGTATTTTTTATATTAATTTTGAAATCGGTGTTTTTAAAGCTGTCTGATGTCATTCTCTACCACCAAAGATTCCAGGTTAATATATACTTTATTCAGCCAGTTCTTTCCCTATAGGGAGGCCAAAATATAATTAGAAGTTTGCTTCATGAACATGGAATTTGAAAATGAAGGGAGTTAATCATTTGATTTGACTGTTCAATGGCATGTGTCTGAGGAACTTGACTGAGAACGGAGATGCTCGTGCCAAGGTGTCTGACAGGTCCTGGCCAGCGTTCCTGCTGCAGGAATGGGGAGTACCAATGCTCGCCTTGCTGGCCCTTATATCCACTGTTGACCCCTCTTCTCTTCCAAGTGCTCCATTCTTACTTTAGATATGCTATTACCATCCAAGCCACCATGTGATGGCGTGAAACAGTTTGTTTTAAAGGTCAGATTTGCCTGATCAGGTTTGGAAGACAGAAAGCAGGAGGATGACAGGCAAAATCCTTAAGAATGATTCTTTTTTTAAGTTGATCCAAGAAAATCAGTATGACTTGCATCACCAGCTTGAGGTATAATCAAGATAGTATATCTTTTGCATATTCAAATTAATCAGTCAATCCCCCACAGGACCAATTTCAAAGGAAGTTCAGAGACTACGTCTTGAAACTTCTCCCTTAACCAAGTTGTCAAGAACCCATGGACCAGGGACACTAACATAAGTCCAAAGGGATCCTCTCTGTTTCCCAGTCCCTCATCTTTAGCAGAAGAACTGGAGGAAGCAGTACGAGAGATGGAGGGAGAGAAAGAGAAAAACTAGAGGAGGAGGAAGAGAAGGCACTTGAGCTGGCTGACCAGTTTCAGACTAGCCCCAATATTCAATCGTCATTTCTGCTGTCACTGCCATGTAAATTCACCGCGCTTGACTGGTCTGGTCCAGCGCACTCATCTGAGCCTTTGTGATGATGACTGCCCTCCCCAGTGATGCAGCGCGGGATGCAGAGGCTCACTGAAGTCACAGATCTCCTTTTTCCCTTCTGTCTAAGTCACTGTTCTCACAGTGTCCTCTTGTGACAGAGCTGTCTTTTAGGCACAGAATGCCACGGGATGAATCTTCATGATTTCCTACAATTCACTCGTCAAATATCTGCCTTCCTTTGGGACAAATGTTCCTTTGGGGACACAGGTGAACTTGTTTGAAATCATCTCAGTCTCTCCGATGTTAAAATAATGAAAATGAAATTAAGTGAAAGTTGCTTAGTTGTGTCCGAATCTTTGTGACCCCATGGACTTTACGGTCCATGGAATTCTCCAGGCTAGAATACTGGAGTGGGTAGCCTTTCCTTTCTATAGGGGATCTTCCCAACCCAGGGATCAAATCCAGGTCTCATGCATTGCAGGCAGATTCTTTTCCAGCTGAGCCACCTATGATAAGGTGGTCTCAAATGCATTGGGAACATTCTATGTCCTCCTAGAAGTCTTTGACAATGCAGACTTACTCCATTTTTCTCCACGCTTACATAACAAAAGAAATGTGAAGAAACCTTTTAAGGAGTCACAAAATATTCTTATATATACTTTCCCTGTCCCTGAGTCAATGGGATCCGACTTCTTCTATCTGAATAATAAATGACCTTCAAGAAATTCTTAGAATTAAGAAAGTCTGGTCCAAATTGACCCCTTGTAGTTACCTAGTAGAAAAGTGGCGTGCACCTTTTTTCACCAATCAAGAAACAAAAAATTGTTTTGCCAGGTATCCCTCACACTTCTATATAAAAAAATAAAATAATGTAAAACAAAAATACAGCCCATGATCACGAGAGATACTATGAGAAAATGTGAAACTGAGTTGAAAGGTATAATATAGTGGATAACTGGACCATTTAGCACAGGAGTGCTAAATGGCATTAATGCTAATTGGCTCTCCTGCTATATAAAGTACCTCTCTCCTGATTAGTACTTGATTAAACAACAACAATAAAAATAACCTCTTAGAAATAACAACAGCTTTCTGGATTCCATTCTTCTTAGCAAGATAATGAGCATAGCATACTGTTTAGATGTTTTTAATTGGGTGAATCTCAGACAGACAATGTTTTTCTATCACTGATGCCTTGTATGCTAAGAATTTCATTACATCCTAGCATTACCATATAAAAATTTCCTTGTATTTGCCACAAACACTGTTAACCTTGGTAACAGTACCCTAAATTTTGTTCAAGTATTTATTCCTTCTAGATGCAGCCTGTGGGACTTTCCAAGTGGCTCAGTGGTAAAGAACCTGCCTGCCATTGCAGTAGACACAAGAGAAGAGGGTTTGACCCCAGGTCAGGAAGATCCCCTGGAGGAGGAAATGGCAGTATTCTTGCCTGAAAAATCCCATGGACAGAGAAGCCTGGCAAGCTACGGTCCATAGGGTCACAAAGGGTCAGCAAGGACTCAGCAGGCATATACGAATGTGTTCAGAAGCAACTGGCTCTCCAGGCCCACATCCAAAGAAGAAGACTTGTACTGTAGGTCTAAACTAATTCTATTTCCCTGGTCACACTGATTGATTCAAGGATGGGTCAATGGCTCAATATCAACTTACCAGAACCAAGCGTTTGCTCTACTCTCGAAGGCAGAAGTTCTCTTTCCTGTTATGTAAGTAAATGCCACTAAAAACCCTGCCTTAAAATGGAGCCAACCCAGAGTAAGTAGAACTAGTAATAAACCCTAATCATAACAGATCCAGAATGCTCAATTAATGAAACAATGAGATTCCTTTTTGGTTGAGTTATTTCAGTTTGGGATTTCTATTGGTGTCTATCAAAAGAACCTTATCTGATACACACGAATTAATTAACATTAGAAGGTTACAACAGGAGATGGTAGAAGGGAAAGTGTAGGGAAATACATTTTTTCCCTTTTCTTTAAATTTTTGCCTCTTACAACCACTGTAACAACAGGAAGTACAGTTTAATTGGAAGTAAAGCTATGTCTAACATAATTCTAAGAATAATAATCTAAGGCTAACTGCCTGGACAGTCTTGATGTCAGATAAATTGGCTCTCCTGCTATATAAAGTACCTCTCTCCTGATTAGTACTTGATTAAACAACAACAACAAAAATAACCTCTTAGAAATAACAACAGCTTTCTGGATTCCATTCTTCTTAGCAAGATAATGAGCATAGCACACTGTTTAGATGTTTTTAATTGGGTGAATATCAGACAGACAATGTTTTTCTATCATTGATGCCTCATATACTAAGAATTTCATTGCATCCTAGAATTACCACATAAAAATTTCCTTGTATTTGTCACAAACATATTCCTACACATAAAGTTAGTAGCTACAACTTCACTGTCTATATATTAAATTTTTCTTTATCGAGAGTATCCACTTGAAGTCATGGAGCACCTAACCCGGTTGAAAGACTTTACTTTTGACCATGATTTGTTCTTTTCAAAATACTTTTTCTTTTTCTTTTTAAAGAGGAAAATTTGAGTAGAAGTTTGTTTCACTACTAAGCAATTACTGATTACCTACTCCATGTAGTTCTGTAAGAAAAGAAAAATGAAATTCAGAATGTGGCCTTTGCCCTCCAGAAGTTCATAAGCTGGTTTTAGTAACAAAAAGGGCAGAGTGAAAAATTTACTCATTAAAATACAAATGGATATAATACAGAATCATTAAGTGATGTAAAAATAGTTGGTAAAGGGGCTCTTAGGAAGTATCTGTGGCTTCATCAGAAACAGGATAAAAGGGAGGGGCTCTTTAAACATTCACCAGTCAATACCTGAAGGCTCATATAGTCCCCCAAATGAATGGCTTTTATCATTCATCTAGTCAAGAAATGATTCTATACGTTCTCAGCATTAGATGCTGTATTAGGTGCTCCTCTTGGTCCTTCTTACTTTAGTCTTGCTTTGGATGCACACAGTTGGGCAGAATCATTGTCCTTGGTTCACGACACTATCACTGCTCCGTTCACGGCCCGCAGCTGGGCTGTCTCCAGGTGTGGAGACGGCTGTTACAGACACCTGTTCACACACATACATAAGGGGGCAGAAATACCGAGTCAAGTGGTTTACAAATGCTCTAGTTCACAAGATAATGCCAAATTATAGTCTAAAGCAGTTGAACCTATTTATATTCCTACCAGCAATGAATAAGAAATTCAGTTATCTACATCCACACCAATACTTGGTATATTGCTAGACTGTTTAATTTTCTCCAGCCTGTTGTATGTAAAAATGGTATCTCATTGTGCTCTTGTTTCCCTAATTCATTTTAGGCTGAGACCTTTTCATATATTCCACAGTAATATACTCATTCTTTCTCAATTTTTGACTCTGTTAATTTTCTTAACATTATAGGTACAGATATAGACATAGATAATAGAATAGCAAATACAAGATTCTAGCAATTCAACCGGAGAAGGCAATGGCACCCCACTCCAGTACTCTTGCCTGGAAAATCCCATGGACGGAGGAGCCTGGTGGGCTGCAGTCTACGGGGTCGCTAAGCACCTAAGTAGGACAGGACTGAGCGACTTCACTTTCACTTTTCACTTTCATGCATTGGAGAAGGAAATGGCAACCCACTCCAGTGTTCTTGCCTGGAGAATCCTGTGGACGGCGGAACCTGGTGGGCTGCCGTCTATGGGGTCGCACAGAGTCAGACAGGACTGAAGCGACTTAGCAGCAGCAGCAATTCAGCAAAATACAAAGGATCACTTAAGAGGTCAAATCTCTCATTCTATTTGATTCTTGGAGTATGTTGAGAGAAAATATGTGCTTCTTGTGAGAGAAAAGATGTACTTTGGCATAGTAATTAAAGGAAATATTAACTCCCGACTACTATTTACCTTACATAACATCAGGCAGGTTTTGCATCAAAATTCCTCAGTTTCTAGCCTTTCTCACCCATCATCTCACTCCCACAGAATTCCAATCAAATTAAAAGAAAAGAATGCAGACAGGAAAGGTCCCTTTTACACAGAATAATTCTGAGTGAGCTGAGACCAAGACCTTTTCAAACTGGATATCTCATGAGTTCTAGTCATGGTCTGAAGACTAGCTGACTGGCCAGGAACACAGAACCCTCAGGTCACCTGGAGCCACCCCTGATGACCACAGCCAAATGTCCTGTACTGTGAGACCACAGAAAATCCATTCAAACAAAAGCTGAACTGGAATATACGTTAAATTCAGAAGGGAAAGAGATCATTGCTTTGAGCACGTGCCAGATTACCAACTAAACGAGTTCTCTCGCGTCTTTTCCTTCCAAACAGGAAAGATAGAGAGAGAATGACTGCACAAAATCATCTGCTTTATTAGGCGCCTGACACTCACTGAAGAGCACGATGAAAATGTGGTGACCTTATACAGCTATAAAGACAAACCGGAAATAATTTAACAAGATAACTTTTCCAGCTTTTAAAAGGTAGAAAAATTTATATATTCAAGACATATTCAGAAGTTCTAAATTTTTTAAGGCCATGGTTTTTTTCCCCTCAAATGAAAATGAGAAATTACAAAATTTCAGAATCCAAAGTTTCTAAGTAAACATAAGAGGTAGGAGAAGACTCAACTATAATGATCTTCATGCACATTCACAGACTGTTCTCTTAATCCCTTCAGACTGCTATAACAAAATGTGATGGACTGGGTAACTTCAAAATCATGGAAATTTCCTTCTTCTAGTTTTGGAGGCTAGAAGGCGCCAGCGTGGTTGTGTTATGGTGAAGGCCTGCCTCCTAGCTCATAGCCTGTGTCCTCACACAGCAGGAGAGGGAGGGATCTCTCTGGAGCCACTTTCATAAGGCACTGAGCCCACTAATGAGGACTCCACCCTCGTGGCTTAAGCACTTCTTAAGGCCCCACCTGTTAATACCATCACACTGGGCATTAGGGCTTCAACACAGAAATACGAGGAGGAACACAGACATTCCTCTATAGCAACTGTATCCCTACCATATTTTCTTCCTCAACATTCCAGTGTATTCAGAATACACTGGTATTTAAACTTGCATTTTAACCAGCGGACAAATTGAGACAAAGAGAAATGAGGCAACTTTCTTTTTAAAAAAAAAAATTAATTTTAATTGGAGGATAGTTACTTTACAACCTTGTGGTGGTTTTAGAAAGGAGGCAACTTTCTGAAAGCTTCAAAGGGGTAGGCCTTGCCAACAGACCAAGAAGTCCCATCTCCTAAGTCCTCCTATGGCCTGCAACTGGGCAAACCACTTTCTGCTCTTCTCACAGTAACAGGTTAAAAAATGCGCAATTCCAGCATTGCATCAGTTTAACGCTTCTTTTTAAGAAAGTTTATTTAAACATGCCATGTGATCAACTATGTTAATTCTGTGTATATGTAAGGAATGTGTGGAAAGCTCATGAAACCAGTTACCAGCCACCTCAACTCTCTTGTGCGCCCTCACAAAAACTCCCAGATGTCACCCTTGCCACACCTACTCGTTAAACTGGAAAAATTCTTGAACCACAGTAAGCAGATGCTCGAACAGATGGAAAATTTCTTTTTGGGCTGAGAAAAAGAAATTTCCAATTAAGAAATGCCTGGACACTATTTTATCTCCCTTCTAGTTGACTGAACTATGAGATGTCCTTATGTTGCCCTGTAGAATTAAAAAAAAAAAAAAAAAATTTCCATTTCCCTCAATATTCTTTATTTCTTCATGTACCCATAAACATCAGCTTAAAATATGCTCATTTTTATGTTTCCTTATAAACTTGCCATGGTACTTTTAAAAATGGAAAATTAATGAACTACTTTCATGTAATATTTATATTCAATACCTTTATTCTTACCTATCTCGTGTTTAGTTTGCCTCTTTCATTTTTTCTCCATTTACTTACAACTTTAAACAGTATCTATTCTGTGCTTAACACTCATTTCTTCACTATTTTATCCCCTACATACCCCAAAAGAAGAACCAAAAATGCAAAATAAAATAAGTTTCTTTGCACAGGGATGAAAGCAGATGTGAGATATCATCCAGCCCCCACGTGCAGCCCCACCCAACGTTTATCTTCCTTAGCATATCTCTCTAGGGGAAAGGTGAGTTGGCTCCCTCCAGAACCAGCCACCTGGCAGCTGCTTCTCTGACAGGAATTCACCCCACGCCCTGATTTTTCTTCTGAGCTTTTGCCATGCTTCTCTGCTGCTACCACCCCAAGTTCTTCACTCCCCCAGATTACAACTAAGCTCAAGGACACGCAGCATTGCCTCCATCGAAGGTCTGTGGCCACAGAGGGAGATGTACAGCAGCTTGCAGCTGCTTGAGGTATCTTGGGATAAAATATCAGTCCTAGTCTTTAAATGTCCTCAGCCATTTAAATGCACTTAATTTTTTGGCACAGTTATAATTTCACAGCAAAATTAAGCAGAAAGTACAGAGAGTTCCCACATACCCCCTGCCCCCAACACATGCACAATCTCTTCCACCAGCAACATCCAGGCACCACAGGGGGATACTTGTTAAAATTGATGAACCTAAATCGACACATCATTATCTACCCCCAAATCCGAAGTTTTCATTAGTGTTCACTCTTGGTGTTGCATATTATATAAATGTTGACAAATATTTAATGACACATATCCACCACTATAGTATCACACAGAATAATTTGACTGCACTAAAAGTCCTGAGTACTCTGCCTGTTTATCCTTCTCTTCCCTTAACCCCCAGCAACACTGATCTTGGTCTCCATCAGTTCAGCTGAGTTGCTCAGTCGTGTCCGACTCTTTGCAAGCCCATGAATCGCAGAAGGCCAGGCCTCCCTGTCTATCACTAACTCCCGGAGTTCACTCAGACTCACATCCATCGTGTCAGTGATGCCATCCAGCCATCTCATCCTCTGTCGTCCCCTTCTCCTCCTGCCCCCATCCCCATAGTTTTGCCTTTTCCAGAATGTCATATAGTTGGAATCATACAGTATGTAGCCTTTTCAGTTTGGTTTCTTTCAGTCAGTGATGCTAATTTAAGGTCTTTCCATGTCTTTTCATGACTTAATAGTTTATTTCTTTTTAGTTGCTGAGTGACAAAGCATTCTCTGGAGGTACCACAGTTTATTTATTCATTCACCTACTGAAGGACACCTTGGTTGCTTCCAGGTTGGGGTCGTTATGAATAAAGATGCTATAAACATCCCTGAACATGTTCTCTGTAGACATGTTTTCCATTCTTTAAGTAAATCCCAAGGAACACAATTGATAGCTCAGATGGTAAGAGTGTTTAGCTTTGTAAAAAACTGTCAAGCCATCTTTCAAAGTGGCTGATATTGGGTTGTCAATAAGTTCATTCAGGTTTTTAATAAGATGTAACAGAAAAACCCAAACTTTTAACCAACCCGGTATTTTGCATTCCACTAGCAATGAATGATGGAGAAGGCAATGGCACCCCACTCCAGTACTCTTGCCTGGAAAATCCCATGGACAGAGGGGCCTGGTGGGCTGCAGTCCATGGGCTCAATAGGAGTTGGACACGACTGAGCGACTTCACTTTCACTTTTCACTTTCATGCATTGGAGAAGGAAATGGCAACCCACTCCAGTGTTCTTGTCTGGAAAATCCCAGGGATGGAGGGGCCTGGTGGGCTACCATCTATGGGGTCGCACAGAGTTGGACACAACTGAAGCAACTTAGCAGCAGCAGCAGCAGCAGCAATGAATGAGAGTTTCTGTTGCTCTTTGTCCTCCGCAGGTTTTGATGTTGTCAATGCTTGGGATTGTGACCATTCTAACATCTTATTGTTCTTTAATTCGCAATTTCCCAATGACATGTGATATGTAACATCTTTTCATTCTCTTGACATTGTCCTTCATAGAGTAGGATTTTAGTTTTAATCAAGGCCAGTTTATCAAATATGTTTTTCATGGATGGTACCTTGATGTTATATCTAAAGTCACTGTCATGCCCCAGGTCATTTAGACTTCTTTCTGATGTTATTTTCTAGTTTTACCTTTTACATTTAGGTCAAGGATCTGTTCTGAGTCAGTTTTGGTGAGTGTGTTAGAGAGACTTGGGTTTAGATTTACTTTTTTGCCTGTGGATGTCTAATTGTTCTAGCGCCCTCTCATTTTTTACTTTTTATTGGGAAATAATGTTCCTATTCTTCATCTTCTCAGTTTCCACACAGGGCCTAATTTTTATAACTTAACTCACTGATTAAGGTGTATCTAAATAAGCGAGAAGCTCCCTTCCTGCGTGTCCTCGGTGAGAACATGAAAGGGAATATCTGGGTGGGAGGGAGGTGCTCACTGACTATGCCATAATTTTACTCCAAATGCAGATAAAACAGACCCGGTACTATCATATAAAAAGTAATCACTTATTGTGCTTGACATCTTTGCAATTTTTATCTTGTGCTTTTTCTTTATCTTTCTTTTTCTTCTTCATGTTTTGTGAAATAAAACCACAAATAGGCTTGATAACGATCCTGGTTGAAGTATTTAAGAAACAAGATTACTTACTGGGTTATATATACGATCTCTATATTTTACACCTAAGTACTTGTTTGCCAATATTTAATAAACCCTCCACATTTCAAATGTTCACTCTTCTAATTTTGGCAATTCTCAGCATCCTATTTTCTAAGATGTATCTTAAGTAAGTTAACACATTGTATAAAACAGTTTAAGTGAATAAAGCACTTTATTTCCGCACTTGCACTTGCTTTCCAAGGAAGCATCAAGGAATAATTCTTACATTTCTTACACCATGTAAGAAAAGACTTAAGGGGCCAACTATTGAGATTTGTTTGCAAGACATAATAGAAAAGTTGCCTACAAAACATGTCTTCCTGATGAAGACATGAAATGTATGAAGAAAGATGAAGTAGTGGGTGTGTGGACAGTAATAAATGGCCGTCACGATATATACAAACTCAGAAAACGTGAGGATAGTGTTAAATCAAAATCAAAATAGCTGTGTAATTAGAGAGGTGAGGATCACACAACGATACCCCTTTTCTTGGAATTCCAACTGCACCGGGACCCATTAATTTTGGGTAAATGAAGTTCCACTGACGTTCTTTAGAGCCTTTAGCTTTGAGCTTCTACAGAAACATGCTTTAATTGATCCTGGCAATGCAGGAACATTTCTACTCTAACCTAATGAAATAGGAATAATCATTATTATCCTTTTCTGTTACAACATCACTTGTATATAGACTTTAGGACTATTGGGAAAGTATAAGTATTTATAAAGACATTCCTTATATCCTGGAATTAACTTGGTGTTTTCTTGCCTTCTGTGAAAACAGGTAAACAGAAACACAGAGAAATTAAATGAATGTTTAAAGGCAAGTCAAAAGATAGGAAGGCAATCATTTGAAATTCTTTTCCCTAGAAACTGTCTCCTTCTTACCTATCTTTTTAAAACAAAATAATCTCCCCCCCCCAACAAAAATGTCTAAAAATCAACAAAGGGTAACATATAAACATAAACACATTATTTTGTTCAGACACTATAAGACTGATCCTAAATAAAAGAGTAAAAAATAATAAAACTTGAACCTCTTTACAGATTTAGGCTTTGTATATTTACCTCTTGTCCCCCTTAAATTCTATTTATTTTTATATATAGTTTGCAGGTTTTATGCTCTGTCAATAATGTCCCTCTTTGTTTTCCCAAATGAAAGACATAATGATCCCATTAATTCTTTCTAAATTAAAGTTTTACAGTAAAACTGACATTACCTTTTTATGTTCTTTGCTTTTCTTCAGCAAACAAGTTTTAAAGTTAATACATCCATTACAAGCCAACAAAATAAGATCACTTCTTAAATCTGTGCCCAGGGCTGCATTTGGGTCCTCTTTTGCAAATGTGTGGTTACATTTTCATGCAATTGAAACAGTAATAATTTCTCTCCAAGTTACTCTGTTTCTCCCCAACCAAGTGGACTTTAGTATGTTTAAAAAAAAAAGTTTACAGAGAGTTCAGGAGACTGTCCTATTCAGAACCTTGGCTGCTTTAATTCAACAGGAGTGTCTCTCCATCTTTTACTCACTGCAAACAGCTCCGAGCTTTTTAATAGCAACAAAGACTAGAGAGTAGCTTTTCAAGTCATCAGCCCAGCTGAGAAATGGGCCATTGACAGCTGGCCTGACGGAATATGAGTGTCAAAGGAAGCCCACAAGAACCACATGGAGTGACATTCCAACACTTTCAACATGCCATCAGAAACTCCCACAGCTGACGGTGTTCACACAGCTGTAGGTTATTAGGAAGGAGCCTTAACTGAGCGAAGGAGGGAGCCTTCTTTAGGGTCTTTCACTATCATAATAACGTTAACTAAAACCTGCTGGTAGTGAAGCAACTTAGTGCCGAAGAACAATACATCACCGTTTCCTGACGGCTGCCACAAACCAAAGGGAGCTCTACCCTTTGTGTGTTGTGAGAAACTGATTTTACATCTGAGCTTTATAGTGACCTCCTTGGGCTAATAAATGTGGCTTTTTACCTCACTTGCAGTTCTTGAAATTCCCAAATGCCTTTTTTAGATGAATAGAATTTAATTTGAATTACATTTAAAAAATTATGAAAAATAAACAAACAAAAAAAACAGAAAAAGAATATCTAAGTAATCTCTTGAATACCTCAAGTGAATAATCAAATAATTTTATAATTTACAACAAACATGAAAGTTTTGGAATACCATCCTGAATAGCCAAGACTCCATGAAATGAAAATATAAGGGAAGGTGTTCTCCCCAAATTATTTACCATTATTGACAACATATTAAAAATATATTACTTATTAGTAAAACCAAACTGTTAAGTAGCTTTAAGATAAACTTGACCTATGACTTTTCACTCTATTGTACAATGGAAAAACCATTTTCCCATTTGAATTTTAAGCATGCCAATATTCAGAAAAACATGATAAAATAAGGATCACATCACAGTCTAAAAATAACCAGTGACTCCCTTTATTGTTCCTTCCACATTTAGTAATCACCTGTTGTATGATTAATGGCTGTGGCTCAGTTTAAGAGCTTCTGTTTCTGGACATGGCTAAGGGAAATTAAGTCAAATATCAAAGCAAATCTACTGGCTTCTGTATGAAGCCAATAAGGGAATGCAAAAAAAAAAAAAAATCACTCATAGCTCATTACAAGATAATGATCAGATTTTTCTCATCTGTGTAGATGCTTTATTCAACAAGGCTAATATTGTTGAGTCAATAAAAGCCCTTCATCAAAAAATACAACCAAGAAACCTATTAAGTCAATAAAATGTTTTCAAGTTTCCCATTTCAGTTGCAGTGCTTCTCTATGAATGAAAAGCACTCGAGTCAGGACCAGCTCTAAGAGTGAAGTGCGGCTTTGATGCAGCACCATTGTTCTCGTTAAGGCACAGTTGCCTGTTCTCATCCTCAGACCACAGCATTCAGGCAGCCGAGGAGCTGTAAGTCGGGGACAGGTGGAGCAGCTGACAGTCAGATGAGCAAATGTCTCAGAAGGGCACTGCTGCTGCTGGTTACAGAGTGACGCCCAGAGCACTTTGCTGATTGGCCGTAAGGGCAGGGGTAGCCATAAGAGCAGGACCGAGGAGAGATTCAGAAAGACAAAGTTCATTACACTCACAGGTCTTGGGAGGAGGCACAGCAGGGCCACGTGGAAGATCACCCAGGTGGTCACAGGCAGAAGACAGGAGGAAGAAAGTTTGGGCCTCCATCTTTATCAATGTGGGGAAAACAAGATAGGACAGGTAAAGGGTCAGGATTGGCTAATTTGAATTATTTCAAAGGGCCTTGGACTAGTAGGGATGGTCCTCTAGTTGCCTGGCACCTGGCCTTGGGATGAGGAAAGTAGAGGCATATTGTACCTGTCGTGTATGGACCAGATAGAGGAGGTGCTGCTCTAACTGGTGAGGGCTTCCCTGGTGGCTCAGCAACATGGGAGACCAGTGGGGCTTGACCTCTGGGTTGAGAAGATCCCTGGAGAAGAGAATGGCTACCCACTCCAGTATTCTGACCTGGAGAACTCCATGGACTGTATAGTCCATGGGGTCTCAAAGAGTTGGACATGACTGAGCAACTTTCACTTACATAACAAAGGCATGGTTGCACTGGAGCCTCTGCTATTTCTAAGACTTAGCTTGCCTCAGAAGGGGCCATTTCTCCACAGCCAGAACGTTTATTTTTTTTAATGTGTCAAAGTATAATAATATATAGAAAATTTTAAAATATATACAATACCTGACCTTGAAATGAGCCCAATTAAATAAGAAAGAGACAAAGAAAGAGAAACCTTAATTTATCTTTATACAACAATAGTAGTAAATGACGGTCGCTTTTCAGGATGCTTTAAGAAGACTGATGCTGAATTGTGCCCTGTCACAGATTTTTCTACACAGCAACAATATATAGGATGATAAAGCAACAATATATAGGACGATAAATCAGCAGAAACGCCAAATTAGGCCTTGGAAGCCCTACGGTCTCAGCTTCACTGCTCTCTCACTCTTGAGCTATATTTCAAAAACCCAGTATTTATTTCCTTCCTCTTACACAGCATGAAGGCCTAGATGTGTCATTTTTATTTCTATCTAAAAGAGGTCACAGTGCGAGGACCAATCCTTATGACGCACAGATTTAGCATGGAGGCACCTCTGGCTGAGGTCCAGGCCGTCACGGAGAAGCCAGAGCAAGGAATCCACGAGGCCCACTCTGGCAGGACTCCAGATGCTGGGTCTTGCTGGGTGTTGGGGCCTCAAGGTGTGAATGACTCCTCAAAGCAAAAAGGCAAAGGACTAGCTATGTTCACATATTAAAGGATGCCAAGACCCACAAAGATTATGTGTCCAAAGGGATAAAAATCCTTGGAAGATGTTTCACGGCTAGGTGGCCACGCAGATTGGTTGGTACCAACCCCCTGCCTGGTTACACCTATGGTCCAAGGAGTTTTGAGCAGTAGTCGCTTTTGTTTTCAAAAGTGTCCCAGTAAGCCTGTATTCAGATTCCAGCTCCAGTATTTTCCAGGACAGTTGGGGTGAGTTGTTTGACCTTTGTCAGTTTTCTCATACATAAGTGGGGATGGGGGTGCGCACCTCATAGGAGGTTGTGAGAACTTTCTATTAATATAGATTAATGCCTGTGAGATGCTTAGAACAGTGTCTGGTAATGAGCCAGTACTCACACAATGAGCGTTAGCTATGATTTTATGTTCTGGCATTTATGATGCGACTCAAAAGATATTATGAAGTGATTTCTTCTATTTTGGATCCATCACTAGTCGTCTGACTATAAATGTCAAGTAATTATCATAAAATATTATCTAAGAGAGAATATACATTGTCATTGTGTATAAGGTGTAATTTTTTGGCCTGGGATAAACAGGAAAGTATCAGGAGAATCTTTGTAGTTGGAGTTTTGCATATAATAAATAAATGTAAAATGCACTATTTATTCAACATGAAGATTATTTTTTAGTGGACAAATCTGTACTCAGAAGATCACTTGCAATCAATGTGGTATAAATGTTTTGTTTTCCCCCACCCCACAAATAATAGGCTTTTCAAATAATGAGGTTTAGAATCATAAAAATAACACTTAGAAATATGCATATAACTCACATGTATATTCCCTGGTGACTCAGATGGTAAAGCATCTGCCTGCAATTCGGGAGACCCAGGTTCGATCCCTGGGTTGGGAAGATCCCCTGGAGAAGGAAATGGCAACCCACTCCAGTACTCTTGCCTGGAAAATTCCATGGATGGAGAACCTGGTGGGCTACATACAGTCCATGGGGTTGCAAAGAGTCAGACACGACTGAGCGACTTCACTCACAGGTTAAATATCAGGTTTTAATATGTGTGTGCATGTTTATGTATAAATGGCTTAATTCATAAAGAAAGATATTGACAGTTAAAACCATATTACAATTAAAAGACACTTAAAGAAAAGGGCAAAACTAGCCACAAAATGACAAAAGGCATGGAAGGGTGACAGTATCAAGAATGCACAAAGTCATACAAATCAAGGAGGAAAAAATAGAAAAATGGGATAAAGGAATAATTATTTTATACAAAAGAAATACATCTGGACAATAAATGAATGAAGTTAATCTCAGGAAAAATCTTGACAATGCATATCAGATCACAATATCGTTTTTCAAAATTTGTTTTGAAACTAATGCTGATGCCTTCAGCGATTCACCAAGGGCTTGGGAAGCTGATAACAGAAATAACAAATACTTATTAAGAAAAAAAAACTAGAGAAGTTATTTTCCTTCCTTTTTCTTCTTGCCAACAACCTTTATTGTGTGGGTCACCAACTGCTGCACAATTACTTTGCTTTACAGATTACAAATTACTCTATTTACCAATTACTTTGCTGACAAAGGTCCATCTAGTCAAGGCTATGGTTTTTCCAGAAGTCATGTACGGATATGAGAGTTGGACTGTGAAGAAAGCTGAGCACCAAAGAATCGATGCTTTTGAACTGCGGTGTTGGAGAAGACTCTTGAGAGTCCCTTGGACAGCAAGGAGATCCAACCAGTCCATTCTAAAGGAGATCAGCCCTGGGATTTCTTTGGAAGGAATGATGCTAAAGCTGAAACTCCAGTATTTGGCCACCTGATGCAAAGAACTGACTCATTAGAAAAGACCTTAATGCTGGGCAAGATTGAAGGCAGGAGGAGAAGGGGACAACAGAAGATGAGGTGGTTGGATGGCATCACTGATTCAATGGACATGAGTTTGAGCAAGCTCCGGGAGTTGGTGATGGACAGGGATGCCTGGCATGCTGCAGTCCACGGAGTCGCAAAGAGTTGGACACAACTGAGTGACTAAACTGAAGTTCTGCACGTGCCATGTGCTCCATGTTCCTAGTGATAAGGAAAAATCAGGAAAAGTATAATGTCAAATTTTAAAATATAAGTACATTTCCATTTGTATAAATAATCAGAAAATGTATGCACAAAACTGCTTTTTAAAAAGACTCAAGAAACTTTTGAAATTTGTTAATCTAATTGTGATTCAGTTCAGTCGCTCAGTCATGTCCACCTGTTTGCGACCACAAGGACTGCAGCACACCAGGCCTCCCTGTCCATCACCAACTCCCAGAGCTTGCTCAAACTCATGCCCATTGAATCAGTGATGCCATCCAACCACCTCATCCCCTGTCATCCCCTTATCCTCCTGCCTTCAATCTTACCCAGGATCAGGGTCTTTTCTAATGAGTCAGTTCTTCGCATCAGGTGGCCAAATACTGGAGTTTCAGCTTCAGCATCAGTCCTTCCAATGAATATTCAGGACTGATTTCCTTTAGGATGGACTGGCTGGATCTCCTTGCAGTCCAAGTGACTCTCAAGAGTCTTCTCCAACACCACATTTCAAAAGCATCGATTCTTTGGTGCTCAGCTTTCTTTATAGTCCAACTCTCACATCCATACATGACTTCTGGAAAAACCATAGCCTTGACTAGACGGATCTTTGTTGCCAAAGTAATGTCTGGGCTTTTTAATATGCTGTCTAGGTTGGTCATAACTTTCCTTCCAAGGAGTAAGCATCTTTTAATTTCATGGCTGCAATCACCATCTGTAGTGATTTTGGAGCCCCCCAAAATAAAGTCTGCCACTGTTTCCACTGTTTCTCCATCTATTTGCCATGAAGTGATGGGACCAGATGCCATGATCTTTTGGCAATTATGGAATTATGATTATCCACACTGAAATTAAAATGTTATAGAAAAGCACAGCTTTAGACACACTATGCTCTGCACTTGGCAATTTTAAGTTTAAAATTTCTACTGTGACCAACCAAATTCCTGGAAATTGAACAAGAAATATTTAATTTACAATTAAGTAAAAGTTAATATAGACTAATATATAGAATATAAAGATATAAAGACAGAACATAAAGACATAAAGACAGAATATAAAGACATAAAGCTATAAATTAGAATCAACCTAACAAAAACCATTCATAAACCTGTAGCTAATGATTCACTCTACATAGTCGCTTAGTCATGTCTATCTCTTTGCAACCCCATGGACTGTAGCCCACCAGGCTCCTCTGTCCATGGAATTAACCAGGCAAGAATACTGGAATGGGTAGCCATTCCCTTCTCCAGGGGATCTTCCTGAACTGGGGATGGAACCCATGTCTCCTGTATTGCAGGCAGATTCTTTACTGTCTGAGCCCCCAGGGAAGCCCCCTACATAGTACAGCATTGACTAATTCAAGAAATGAAAAAGTAGAAATGTTCTCTCCTAGAACTTTTAGAAGGTAATGACAACAGACTCGGCATTTGATCATAACCTCCAAATTGGTGATGTCAAGAAGTTCAGCTGAGGAGCATATGTGTATCTGTTTCCTCACATGCTTGTTCTTGCAGCCATGCTTCATAACTCATCTGTTTTAGCCAGAGAGCTTCCTCATTCAAGAGAAGCTTGGATGGTGTATAATGAGGAGGAAAGAGGGAAAAGAACTATATTCCTCAACTTACACAAGAAATATTTATTCTCTATCCTCTACATGCCATGTACTGTGTTGGATGGTGGGGGAAATGTGAGCGAAATGGAGGACCAGATTACAGAGTGGTGTGTGTCCTGATATGGGAATAGACTAGAAGAGAACAAGTCAGGATGCATGAAGACCAGCCAGGAAACTGCTGCAGTAATCCAGGAAGGACACCCTGGCCTGAACTAGAAACACGGGGAGAAGAGCGATATTCAAAGGCCTTCCTAAGGCACAGTCAGTTGGATTGGTACCTGGAAAAAGAAAATAAAGGTTTACTCTTGAGGAAGTGATATTTTTAATCTTTACTCTGAGTATCTTCTACTTACAGGAATAGTGAGAAAGGATGTGCTGCCCAAGGCACTAATGTGTTATATAGTAAAGAAAAGAAAGATATTCGGATATTTCTCCATCCGATGCCTATGGACAGTCATGAAAAAAGGAGACGTGAAAGTCATTCACTTGTGTCTGACTCTTTGTGACGCCATGGACTATATACAGTCCATGGAATTCTCCAGGTCAGAATACTGGAGTGGGTAGCCTTTCCCTTCTCCTGGGGATCTTCCCAGCCCAGGGATCAAACCCAGGTCTCCCACATTGCAGGCAGATTTTTTACCCGCTGAGCCACAAGGGAATCCCTTAGTAAGTTTTCAGTTCAGTTCAGTTGCTCAGTAGTGTCTGACTCTTTGCGACCCCATGAATTGCAGCGCGCCAGCCTTCCCTGTCCATCACCAACCTCCGGAGTTCACTCAGACTCACGTCCATCGAGTCAGTGATGCCATCCAGCCATCTCATCCTCTGTCATCCCCTTCTCCTCCTGCCTCCAATCCCTCCCAGCATCAGAGTCTTTTCCAATGAGTCAACTCTTCACATGAGGTGGCCAAAGTACTGGAGTTTCAGCTTCAGCATCATTCCCTCCAAAGAAATCCCAGGGCTGATCTCCTTCAGAATGGACTGGTTGGATCTCCTTGCAGTCCAAGGGACTCTCAAGAGTCTTCTCCAACACCACAGTTCAAAAGCATCAATTCTTTGCAGCGATCAGCTTTCTTCACAGTCCAACTCTCACATCCATACATGACCACAGGAAACACCATAGCCTTGACTAGATGGACCTTTGTTGGCAAAGTAATGTCTCTGCTTTTGAATATGCTATCTAGGTTGGTCATAACTTTTCTTCCAAGGAGTAAACATCTTTTAATTTCATGGCTGCAATCACCATCTGAAGTGATTTTGGAGCCCAAAAAAATAAATTCTGACACTGTTTCCACTGTTTCCCCATCCCATGAAGTAATGGGACCAGATGCCATGATCTTTGTTTTCTGAATGTTGGGTTTTAACCCAACTTTTTCACACTCCTCTGTCACCTTCATCAAGAGGCTTTTAGGTTTTCAAATAAATGATCACACTGACTTTCAGATTGCAAAACACTAGATTTTTTTTCTCCCTCACTCAAAAATGTGATCTCCTCTTACCCACTACCCACCATCTACTTTGCTTCAATAGTTTATGATTTCCTTTTCCTATTCTCTGGATTTGCTCTGTCTTTCTTAAAGTCTATTGGCCAGAACTACACTAAATGTTTCAGAGCAGACATATGCAGTCTTCATCAAAGATCAGGACAAGGTTTTATCTTCTATTTACTACAATACTTTTCTTGATGATCGTGGAGATGATACTTGTCTTACTAGATTTGGTGTGACTGAAAAATTTACTTAAATATCTTTAGCCATAAATCCCAGAGCAAGGAGATTACATTGCTTCTATTAGAAATGTTTCTATTAAAAAATTTCCAGTTCTGTTTGCCTTTTGTTTGATATTGGAACACAATTACTTGCAACACAAAGAAAAATTTTAATTTCAAAACATATTTCGATATTTGTAGTTCAAAATTAGTCATCAGGAGTAAGAGATCTTCCTGTTTGAAAAGGCACAGAGATGAGCTATGTTTTTTATATGCTGACAGAACACTGGAAATGTTCTAAAACAGTGATTCCCAATCCTGCCTGCAAATTAGGATCACCTGGGATCTTTTAAAAATTGCACAGCAGAAACCAACACAACACTGTAATGCAATTATTTTCCAATTAAAAATTTAAAAAGAGATTACCTCAGAAAAAATTAGATAACCAACAAGGACCTACTATATAGCGCAGGGAACTCAGCTCAATGCTCTGTAATAATCTAAATGGGAAAAGAATTTAGCAAACAAAACAGATATATGCATAACTGAATCACACTGTTGTACACTTGAAACTAACCCAACATTGTTAATCAACTCTACTCCAATATAAAATAAAAATTTTTTAAAAAGCAAAATTGCAAAGCACAGGTTACACCTCGAATCAGCTGAAATGACAGTCACTAGGGATGGGACACAAGCCCTGGAAATTGACTAAGCTCCCCAGGTGGAACCAAGATGTAGACAAGTTTGGGAACCACTAGTGAGAACAGGACGGAGAAGGCAGTGGCACCCCACTCCAGTACTCTTGCCTGGAAAACCCCATTGACGGAGGAGCCTGGTAGGCTGCAGTCCATGGGGTCGCTAAGAGTCGGACATGACTGAGCGACTTCACTGTCACTTTTCACTTTCATGCATTGGAGAAGGAAATGGCAACCCACTCCAGTGTTCTTGCCTGGAGAATCCCAGGGATGGGGGAGCCTGGTGGGCTGCCGTCTACGGGGTTGCACAGAGTCGGACACGACTGAAGCGACTTAGCAGCAGAAGCAGCAGCGGGTTGAGCATCCGTCCTATCCCCAGCAGATGTCCCCCATGCCTGCTCCATGGAATCCCCAAGGTCCCCACTGCAGCTGCTGCACCCCATCCAAGGGTCTTTGGGGTCCCCAGATGCATCACTCACAGCCTCAAAGCTCCTGGCCATAAAGGCAGACAGATATTCTGTGCTGCCCACATCACAGTGAAGCTTGTGTTGGAGCAGTAGCCTTTAAAAAACAGTAATTCCTGTAGAAAGGAATTACTGAGAATGAAAAACGCTGTTTAATAATACATTAAAATGAATCATCGTATGTATTTCTCCTCCACTAAGTATGCCAAAGAATTTTTATGTTTGTTACAATGTGCTTGTTATTATCAGTATTATCTTCAACACTCTACTGCTTTTGTGAAATTTTAAGCTAATTGCCCATTGTGAGTTATTTTTTTAACTAAAAAATATAATCCATAAACCTACTTAACTGAGTGCACAAAATGCAATACTGTTCAATATATTGAAAGCCAACGGGGAAGGGAGATATCCCTGTGAGCCTCTCTGCTTCAGAGACGTCCCAGTATCCCCTCAGGAAATGCCACCTGGACCATGTGGGGCTCAGGACTGGCTGATAAGGCATCAGTGTCAATTATCTTTTAAGACTGAAATTTTTCATGCTGCTGCTGCTAAGTCGCTTCAGTCTTGTCCGACTCTGTGCGACCCCATAGATAGCAGCCCATCAGGCTCCCCCATCCCTGGGATTCTCCAGGCAAGAACACTGGAGTGGGTTGCCATTTCCTTCTCCAATGCATGAAAGTGAAAAGTGATACACATTAAACCCATTTAAAGATGAATACTGGCCAGCACCTGTCTTGCAGGATTTTAGTTTCTATATGAATCTCTATTGTGCATACCCATCACAGGGTTGTGTTTCTAGCCCTGGCAAATAACAAGCTATTGAAGTGTGAGGCTAAACACATATGGTTGGTGAGGTTATTGTTACTTTATGACTTTTTTCTTAATCCCCCAAGGAACTAAAAACCTCAGAATATACACATGCAGGTCCTATTACAGCTCTAAATCACTTTCCATTAAAAGATGCAACAATTTACTGGCATGTACCAGAATCATTTTTGTTGGGTTAAAAACATTTAATATAAAACCAAATTGTAGTTCATAACATGTGCTTACTGCACAAAGTATGCTTGACACTAGTTAAAATATATTTGCAGATTTGAAGAAATACTGAAAGGAAACAAGAAATCAAATTAATGATTACATGTTAGGTGGTTGGGAGATTGGTATTTTTCTTTTAGGTTTTCTTGAATACTGTTACACTGAATATTTTTAACAGTTTTTGATGTGTATTATGCTAAATACAAATAGAACTACAACTCTGCTCACAAGAATATAGTTTAGGGCATGTCCTGGCTTGAGCAAAGTTTCTTAAACTATAACTAAAACCCTCACGCTGATTAGAGCACAAGAATCAGGATTATACAGGAGCACTGCCTTCTGTAAAGGCTTTTCTACACCCGAAAGCTGAGGATCTAACTGCAGCAGGTTTGTTTTTAAACTGTAGTATGATGCTATAGGTATGTAAAAGCACCTATTATTCATCGATAAAAATGTGCTCAGGCTGAGTGCTTTTAAATATGCATGACCAAGTTCCTGATGTACTCTGTGGTCATTCACTGGTTGTGTGGTAGCCTGCCTGCTGGTCTGTAGACGCAGTCCACAACTTGATGTAGCATAGCAGGGAAACTTCAGGTTCAGAGCACTGATTCTGAACATGGAGTGATACCTCACAGGGTCTGAAAGAATACATGTGCTCTAAATGAGAACAAGAATGAGCAAATCTGAAGCCTTATTATTGAGAAAGGAGTGGGCTAGGATCCTATTACTGAGAAAGGATCCTGGCTCGGATCAATTTTCTATATACCAGAAGATGTTCCTGCACAATGATGTTTTTTCTCCTTAAAGCAAGCAGATGCCATGTTACACTGTGGGTTACAAAGGTGAGTTTTCATAGATATGGTGAAATGCTATCTTGGCTGTGCAAGAAAGAAGAGGACAAGATGAACCCATCTTCTTTAGATAAGAAGCAGGTGACCTGCAGATGCTAAATTGAAACAAAAATATCCAAAAAACAGAGACTCTTCCTCCCATTCTTGGCAAGTTCAAAATAAGATTTGTTGAAGCTATATTTAGAAGTTATTGACAAAGACTGTGAGGTTCCAGAGATGTCCTTACCTCTTGCATTTTCCAGTCAAGTAGAAGGTCAGTGACAATAGCCAATATGCATGGCAGAGTGAAGAAATGGACCACAGAAGAGATGACTCAAGTTTGTAAGAAAGGAAGATGTCTGGCTGAGAGGATCAGGAGAGACTTTGTGGAGGACACAGAAGTTGAGATAGACTGCAATAGTAGATAAGGCTTCAATAGACTGGATATAAAAGAGGTTTTTCTGCAGATAAGAACTACAAAAACAAAGGCAGAGAGACAAAACCACAGAAGTCAGGCTGGGAGAAAGGTCAGGAATGGAACATAAAGCCCACACAGGGGAGTGAGAGAAGCATACTACTCACATTTTCAGACCACAAACTGAATGCAGCTACCCGATGATTTATTTGGCCTGGCAGTGTTTAGCTTTATTTTCTAACTGCAGAAAGAGAAAGACACAGAAAGAGGGAGAGGGAGCGAAAGCCAGCTGTATTTGAAGTAGCTACCAGTATTTTAAAAATGGGAGAATATCATATAAAAGTCTAAGAGTTTAGCTTCTCTTGAAAAAATCTAAAGTTCTGGCAACAACATTGGGCCTGCCTTCTCACAGGTCAGTGGAGAGAGCAGACGTGGACCTCTGGACAGGGTATAAATTCTACTGATGCCTTCAGGTCCTCAGACTTCCTGTTGTCTCTGCAGGTGTCAGCTACCATCTGTTATGTCCAGGCTGGCATGTGGTTGTTGTTTGTAGTAAAGGTGAAAGGTCTGCTCAAACCTTGCTTCATGTGTGTCTGACGAGGGCAGGTGTTTGAGGTTTGTTTGTTTTGTAATCTCCACCAGAAAGGAAGACTGGTTTGATCCTAAAGAAAACCAACTCTGAATATTCATTGGAAGAACTAAGACTGAAGCTGAAGCTCCAGTACTCTGGCCACCTAATGTGAAGAGCTGATTCACTGGGGAAAAAAAAATCCCTGATTCTGGGAAAGATTGAGGGCAGGGGGAGAAGGGGGCAACAGAGAATGAGAAGGTTGGATGGCATCATCAACTCAATGGACAGGAGCTTGAGCAAACTCCAGGAGACAGAACAGGACAGGGAAGCCTGGTGTGCTGCCCGCAATGGGGTCTCAAAGAGTCAGACATGACAGCAACTGAACGATAAAGGAAGACACCGAATATCAGCTAGAAGCATCTGTTCTTCATTTGGCAGCCAGTGACGAAGCTATGAAATATTCAGAGGATTTAAACGACTAATTGGAGTTGTGATTTAAGTTTAAGCTAGAAAAGGAAAATAAAATTAATTGCAGAGGAAAAAGAGAGATGGGAAAAAAACAACACTAAATTAGAGACCAATTTAGCATTCAAGTAAGAGGTAAAAACACTTGGAGTTTGGGGGCATGAGGGGCAATAGAAAGAAAGACACCTGTCAGAGATAACTGCAAAGAAAGGACCAGACTACTGAACTGGAAAAAGAGATGGTGAAACAGCAAGCCATTAAGAATGACACTGAGATCTCAGGCCAGACTAGGATGGTGGTTCCACTAAAAGAAACAGAGTTGAGTAAAATCTGGAGCTGCTGCCGATTTTCCCAAGGGAGATTATCATTTGCTTTGAAGTATGGTGGGTTTGTGTTGCCTGCTAAATATCCTAGAGGTGCAGCGGTTTCTGAAAGCCAACATAGCTTGGGTTTTGGAATCAGATAGAGCTCAGATTAATCATCTATAGAACAAGGGTAATACTAGATCTTACATTCCTTGAGAGGACTAACTGGGGAAATGTGTAATGTACAGTGAAGTGAAGTGAAAATCGCTCAGTCGTGTCCGACTCTTTGCAACCCCGTGGACTATACAGTCTATGGAATTCTCTAGGCCAGAATACTGGAGTGGATAACCTTTCCCTTCTCCATGGGATCTTCCCAACCCAGGGATCAAACCCTGGGTCTTCTGCATTACAGGAGGATTCTTTACCAGCTGAGCCACAAGGGAAGCCCAATGGACAGTGACTGCTTACCAAAAAAATGGTTATGTATTTGGTTTGAGAATTAGCCACATTAGCTCATGGAAGCTGTGAGAATGAAAGAAATAAACAGACAACTGGAGAACACGTGACACGGATGCCACTAAAAGGACTACTAGAAATGCAGTGATGACTAAGTCAACCATTTGGCAATTCTGGATGAACAGATTAGATTAGACAGAGGACATGCTGTATTGTGAAGTACTTCCTGAAATTAAAAAATATTTTGTCAAAATATCTTGTGTGTGTATGCTCAGTAATGTCTGATTCTTTGCAACACCATGGACTGTAGCCCACCATGCTCTTCTGTCTATGGGATGTTCCAGGCAAGAACACCGGAGTAGATTACCATTTTCATCTCCAGAGGATCTTCCCAACCCAGGGATTGAACCTACGTCTCCTGCATTGGCAGGCGGATTCTTTACCACTGAGCCACCTGAGAAGCCCAAAATATTTTACACTAGGTTAATTTAGAGACACAGTCACTAAGTTGCCTCAGTCATGTCCGACTCTGTGTGACCCCATGGACTGCAGACCACCAGGCTCCTCCGTCCATGGGATTTTCCAGGCAAGAGTACTGGAGTGGGGTGCCATTGCCTTCTCCATAGAGATACAGTAGACACCTGGTATTAGTAAAGTTAACATTTGTATTTTCAACCCCTCAAAATTCAGCAGTACTCAGACCAAAGAGAAAACTAGCTAGTGAGTAGGCCTGGCAAAGAGTCAGCATTTTGTAAACATTCCTCTTATTAAAAAATAAATACACACATACACACATATGTTCATATATAGCTCCATTTCCAATTTCTCTTCTCTAAGATACTGAACTCTGGATTGGAAATAGAAGCCAATGAAAGCACAGCTTGTCTGTAAGATGAGAATGTTTAACTCAGCTATGACTAGTGTCTTAGAATGATATAAATATTTGACACAGAAATAAACGCAAGGGATAAACAGTTTTCACCTATACTCCAGTCAGAGTAAAAATTGGTCACTTGAGAGAAAACTTTATTGAAAGTTGAAAGGATTGCTAAAAATACTGAAAGTTGCAAAAACATCTCACTTGTTAATTTAGGAATTCATAAGATGTCATGTGTGAAGTGTGTGCAATACTGGGTTACGGGCATGTCTTTAATAGGTCTATTAGAAAGAAATAATCTTCAAAAGGACAACTGATCATTAGGCAGGGGAATGGGAATTTAAGTTGCAGTTTGCCAGATGGCCACTCACTTCACCCTGCCACATAAACAAGCCTTGGCAATTACACCACTAAATCAGTCCAGTACTTAAGGCATAGGAAAAGCAGGTTATTGGATTAGACTAAATAATTTCTAGTTTTGTGAAATTTCCAGATCTGACAATTTAAGATACTCTATAGAAATGGTCCACTTTTTTTTTTTTTTTTAATGCTTCTCTAAATTGTATGTTTGGGATGAGTAAGAGTCTTGTCTGACTTCACAGAAGACCTTGGTTTCTGTTCATTTCCCCGAGTACTAGGTTCCAGAATGACCGATAAAAATGAGCCCCCAGGTGAAGGCCAATCTTCCAAGGCTTCTCATCTGGCTATGCCTAGAGATTGCTTCTTAGGAACAAGATATGACTTTGAAGAATTTCTAACTAGTCAAGAGAAATCACCAGGGACCTCTTTCAGTTGCTCCTTGCACAGAGTTTTAGGGCCATTGCCTCCTACTGGTTTCTCAAGAGGGACCAGCATTTCCATGGATTTTGCTGTGTTTGTCAAACTCCTGTATTCAAGCAAGAGGCAGTGATACAAAGTTTCTCCAAAACTCAAAACCGCCTTGAAATGGAATAATCTCTTTTGGGGGCTCAGATACTGCTCTTAACCAAATCTCCTCAGAGGAAGGACACACAGATTATGTGGGCCAGTGTCTAGCTTCCAGACTCATACCTGCATTCTGCTGGAACAGGTCTAAATAAACAAAATCCATCAGAAGTGCTTTTCCTCAAAAGATACACTGATTGTTCTTCTTCAGCTGAACTCTGTTCATCCTGATATACTGAAAAGAGGTTTGTAGTAAGAAAAAATATTTTTAACTATATTTTTACAACTTCTAAAACTGAGGAACTAAACACGTACTTTCAGATATTTGACCTAAATTTGTTCAGTTTTGACCAGTTTTTAGAATATACAATTATAGGGCAAATCTCCCTTCTTTGTAGCTTTCACTACAAAAATATTCCCAGTCTGCAAAGCTCTGAACTAAAACCATTCAACATCAGACTCGGAAATCTGCTGTACTAGCTGGATCTGAACAGAAGTATGTTCAAAAGACAAAACATTTTATTGACTTGGAGAGATTACAAAGCATGCCAAACAGATTTCAGGCAATTAAGATCATAAGAAGCACATCCAGAATATCAAGAATTTGCAAAACAGAGAGGCATACTCTTTCTGATGACTTCATGGCATGTACTTTTCACAAGTTCTATTACTTCTTCCTTGGGAATGAAATGTTCATAACGAAACTGGATAATCAGAAGTACTCTTTACCTAGGTCCCACAGTACTTGTAGGAATCTTTAAAGTAGCATCTGAAAATGGTGATGTTACTAATTATTCCAAGATGCTGCTGCTGCTGCTGCTGCTAAGTCGCTCCAGTCGTGTCCGACTCTCTGCGACCCCATAGACGGCAGCCCACCAGGCTCCCCTGTCCATGGGATTCTCCAGGCAAGAACACTGGAGTGGGTTGCCATTTCCTTCTCCATTCCAAGATGAGCACCCTCTAATTTTAATACTTATCAAACTGAACCATTTGGAAGCACTTTGTTTTCTCTTGCTTCTGAAGCTTATTATATTAATTACCTCACTTAAATCAGGCTCTGGATGACTTGTTTCTATTGTAGTTAGACCCTTTGTAAGAATGGTTTAATCATACCAATAAGTATTGGCCTGATTCTCCCATCTCTATGCCCATGTAACTTCCAAAAAGTAAAACCCTTTTTAAAGTGCTTTAACCTTGAGAATTCATGTGCTGTCTATATGGGAATATCTGTACATCCTAATGATTGCCTCTTTGTTGCTATTATTATCTTCTCCTCAAAACAAACAGAACAGTGTATGCCATGCCCATCATTTTCAGAGACGAAATCTCCAGAAAGTACTTAATGGTCCAATTGGAAAATGTTCTAACAATACAGCCTTTTTTGGTTCTTCAATTTACTACAGGTGGATAATCTCTGAAAAACCCAAGACAGTGAACAGATTGAATCACTTGTAACAATTTGATTCTTGAATGAATTCCAAAGTACTAAGAGTGAAGCTGTTTTGCCTTAAACTAATACCTCAAATAAAGATTAAATAATTTTTTTGTTGAAAATTGGCCCAAAGTACTGGAAAATTGTGTGCTTAGAAAACCACATTCATTATAAGATGAACATTTGGGCATTAGTTACATTGATATTTCAACTGGCATTTTTATAAATTTGGGGGTAGGGGATATTTCTTAAAATCTTACTTTGGTATGCTAAAGTTGTCCAAAAGAAACACAATTCTAATAAATCAAGAAATTAAGACATAGCTGGAATATAAAGGGGCTTTAAAAAGACAAGCTGCAAACTTTCAACTCTGAATACAGTAAGGTATTTTCCAATCTTATAGTGGGGTCTCAGAATTCTCCTTTGGTATAAAGTCATCACCACCATGATATGACTGTTCTAAATTTAGTACTAATTACTGTTTTAGGCTGAATTTGCCATCAACTAAAAATAAGGCCAACAAAGTAAAAGTGTCTATATGGCTTAAAAAGACGGCATGTGTTCTATTAAATTGTAACACTTAACAAAATAAATCAAAATGTAAAGCTTGCCCAACTAACATGAAATCTCAGATTTGATTTCAATATACCCAAAAACAATCCCTCTTTTTAACATATGTACATTAAGGTGTTTTCAAAATTTACTTTAGATTTCCACTGTTGGTGAGCACAATCAAAACTACCTCTTCTGTGATTTAAATACAGCACATGCGAAAAAGAAAGATTACTGATTCTGGACATAAAGGAAATAGTGCTAGCAAACAAGGCCCAATAGATCAATCACAGTATATGACAAAATGTACTTTTTATAGTCATCCTGTGTCAAGGAAAACCATTCAATCAAGCCATCTCACTCTGCAGTGTGCCCAGGAAACACTCATCATCAAAATCACAAGGGTCAGAGACTATGGTAGAAACCCTGTACATGAGCTCAGACTTTGTCCTAACTTTGGAGCCAACAGATTCTGGCCAAACTTTCACTGATGGAGAATATAAGCTATTGGCGAGGTGGCATAGAGATAATTTATACAGTTGCTTTCGAATTTGAACATTAGGGGAAAAAAAATAAAGATCAAAATTGGCACCTGTACTGTATAAAATGCATAGCTACATAAGAAAATCTCATCTTTTTTTGTAAAAACTTCTGTTTCCCCAGTTGCACTGCTTGAAAGTGAATCTGTGTACCAGAAGGTTGTTCAGGATTATGAAACTTAATGCATTTTACCATAAGCAAATATAAACATTTTTAAGGAAAGCACAAGGCAAGAGACATGAAAGACCATATGTTTTCAATGCTCTCTGTGTCAAAACAATACCAGTCTCCAAAAAATAACTGCTAGTCATATTGAATTATTTTGCCAGATATCTTCCAAAAGTTACTTGGAAGGAAGTACAGTGCACTCTATGTACTATGCAATGAATAAAAATAGATTTCCCCAGACCAAACATATTACATTCATGAATTATCTTGTTAGCTGTAAAACTTCATAAGATTTCTGAGTTTACTGCTCATGGGTTAGTGGCAAAGGTAAAAACGAGATAAGAGAAAACAGTGGCTTATCTGGAAAATGTTTCTCAACAAGCTATGTAAACTCCTTTAGTTAAGCCATTGGGTTCAGTTCAGTTCAGTCGCTCAGTCGTGTCAGACTCTTTGCAACCCCATGGACTGCAGCACACCAGGCTTCCCTGTCTATCACCAACTCCCGGAGCTTACTCAAACACATGTCCATTCAGTCGGTGATGCCATCCAACCATCTACACAAAATAGGGTTTCCCCCGAGGCTAAGGTTATTATTTTTCCTCCTTTTACTGAGAGCCTTAAACCTTTCACAGGCTCATGCCACCCTTGCCCTGTTCTACTTTGAAGTTCAAACACAGACTGTGAACAAGAAATCTACCTGGGAAAATGTATGCTGGGGTAAAGGCACTTTAAGCAGCCTTTCAATTCTAACATTTCGCAGCCACCTTTTTAATCTGTATCGAAACACTGCTCAGCTGACCGCACGGATGGAGCACTGCAAAAGATTTGCTAGATTTAGTGTCTTTTCTCTGACTGCTCTTGAAATCTTCAAGATCAAAGGAACAAACCACGCCCTAGAATTAGCCAGGGGTACTCAAGATGGGGAAAGAAGAGCAAAAGTAAAATGAAAGGACTCTGCTCACGATTCTGGCAAGACTAGCAGTCCCTTCCAAAACTTCCCTCCTAATGTTTTTGTACTTTGAAGACGCCCAGTTTCCTTCCTAAGCCTTTTGTTTATCAGAACCCACCACGTTACCAGACGCTTTGCTAGACGCTCCCTATACCTAACCTCTTCAACAATCTAATGCATGTCTTGACACACCCAGTAAGCTAAATAATTTGCAGGGCTCAATACCTAATGAAAATATGGGGGTACCTGGTTCCAAAAGCCGGTACAATGTGTCATTATAGATACTAAAACACAAAACTTTTACCTTTCTTCCTTGGTCTCTCTCTCCGGGTATTTTTCCTTTGAGCTCCTTGAAGCGCAGGAGTAAACGTGCAGCCACCAGCCGCGCCCGCCCCGCCTCACCTGGCACTTTTCACGTGGCGCATGCGTACCTGCATGTGGGAGCTTATAGCTGCCAGGAGCCTAGCCACTCTTACCAGCTGCTCAACCCACACACCAGGCCTATCTTAGGAGCTGGGTGTTGAGCCAGGCATCTTCCCCTCCTCCTAGCCCAACACTCCAACCCAGGTCCTCAGAAATGCACTTGTTACCTGGATCCCCAGTGGGTAAAAGGCTTGCCCCACCCTCAACCCCTGCACTGCCCCGCTCTGAAATACCTGGGGCAGGAGAGACGCGCTCTGTGCCTGCGCCCAGACGCCTGCTAACGGGGGAGGTCCCAACTGTTGCTGATGGAGCTAGAGGGAGGCTAGCGAGGGCCCAGGAAGGCAGGAGCCGAGGAGGGACCTAGGAAACCATCTCAGACTGGTGGGAAGGCAGCGCAGAGGTCCAAGTATGTCTCCATCCTCATATCCAGCTTCACTTACAGACCACAAAATCAAAGATAACGTTATTAAGGATTTTAGAATGGTGACCACCATGAGTAAACCAGGCACAGGACCCTGCCGAATGCAAAGCCCTGTACGACTGCACTGGTCACGTGTCTGTGAAGCCTAGCACTGCTGTTACTGAGAGGACAATCAAATATTAATTCCTTTCTCGCCCTCAACCATTCCCTCACTCTAATAACACTGACCACCCCCTCCCACCCATGCCATAGAAGCTTTCTTTGACAAAAATATAGCAGATATAGAGATATATTTTCACTAAGGGTCGATAAGAACCGTTTTTCCCTCTATGGTATTTTTTTTTTTTTAAACAAATTAGGAAACTGACACAGAGCTTGAGTGACATGCTAAGAGATAATCCACCTGGTATGTTTGTCTGTGGACCTAGATCTAAAACCAGGGTCGTTGATCTTTCTATTGCATGCACCTGTCGGGAAACTAAAGTGGAAAATGCATAATGAACACTTCTTAATAAAATATTTTATATCTGACAGTGTTATAACCCTATTTACCATTGACTTTTAGGGGGAAAAAAAATAACCAAAACACCTTGGCTCTTCTAGCAGATGTTTAGGAAATATCCTTTTGTGTATTATGGTTTTAATGAGAATGCAGTCCTTACTTAGTAGAATAAGTGTCTTCTCCAAGTTGGTTATCATTAACTTGTTAATTACTCGTGTATGGTATAATGCATAAAAGTGATTTATATTTTATAAGACATAGCTAATTGTAAGTTTATTCTTGTATTAGTCTTGAAATGCATTGTAAATGTCATCCTGTAAGAGTCTTGAAATGTATAAGCATGTCATTACATAAGCCAATATATTTTAGATGATTTTTGTTTTATTCTTTAAATAAATTTTTATCAAAACATAAAAAAAATCACATTATAGAAAATTTAGACTATGAGGAAAACAAAACAGGTCACCTATGATCTCTCCAGTCTCACACAACTCACTATTTATTTTGGTGTATTTTCCTTCCAATATTGTTATATCAGCAATAATACGCATACATACTACAGTGTTTTGCTTAAATAAAAGGAAAATCTAAAGCCAAAAATAAGAAAACCTCTCCACATGATTGTATTATTTTTTCTGAAGACAGACACGGACTAAATACTTTGTAAAGACTGTTCTATATTGGAATTAAAATCATAACTCTTTAATCTGTAAAATACTAAAAAGAAAAGTAAAAATCTTCCAAAGCTGACCTAAGAAGAATTCCCTTCCCTATTTCATCTAATTCCCTCCCCTAGACTTACTCTTGTAGTTTGGTGTACATCTTGCTTAAAATTTCCCAAATCTACATTGGCATGTATAGAAATACATGAATTATTACAAATCTGAATTATACTGTACATACAGGTCTGTAACTGTGTTTGTATACTCAATAGTTTATCATCTACAGCTGGTACTACAATGTTAAATCATAGTATTGACCTGCTCATGTTTATTAATGTCTATCTAAATGAGTAAAACCTAAAGGGTAAGATGTGTTCAGGTCAGAAAATAATAAATCTCAATATCTTGTAATAACCTATAATGGAAAAGAATCTGAAAAAGAATAGATATAGATATATGTACAGCTGAATCACTTTGCTGTACACTTAAAATATTGTAAACCAACTGTACTTCAACAAATAAATAAAAGTTGTTGTTATACCAAGTAGTTAAAAAAAGAAAGAAAATAACATTTCTCACACTGGCATGTCTACAGGTCTTTTTAACGTGAAGATACTTTCATTGGTCTGTCATCAATTGAGCATCCTTCCTCTCTGGGCAAAAGTACTTTGCCCACCTCCTAGTCTTCCTTTATAACTCCTGCTGGGACAGGAAGTCTCTTTGTGTTACAGTTAAATACACAAGTGAAATCTTCTTAATTAAACTACAAAATGCTGAGGAAAGAACAAACCCAATGTATCTTGCTTTTCCTGAAGTCCTTAAAATAGTGTCTTATATAAAATATGCCCTTAATGTTTGTTGTTAAAATAAGGGCACTGATCATTCCAAGCCCTCATGTAGTCTTTCTTGGTGGACAACATTAAATGACAGATCAGATTCAATATGTGAGCAGTGCCAGAACTGATGGGTCCATGTAATAGCCAAACCTCAAATAACATTTTGAAGTATCCCCTCACATTTATTTAACCATTTTAAACCTATTTGAATAGATCAAGACAGAGATAAAAGTCTATAAAAGCTTGACCTGTTTAGTCTCGAGGAATAATTTTCCAAGTAGATACTTTTGTAAGATTTTAAACTACCAAATTACACACATATGCCTTAATTTATTAATAGACACATCCATGCATATCTGTGTTTCCATTTTAGTGTCTCTGGTTTTATACTCACTTAACCTTGTAAATAGTGTTTTCTTTTGTTCTGATTATCTATTTCTTTTAGATTAATTTTGAAAAATTTCAAATGTACACAAAAAGAGAATAGTATAATAAACTCATCCCCAAACCTCAACAGATTATTTAGCCAATGTTTACAATCCTAAAAGTGACATAATTTGTTTCTAAAGCACTGTACAACAGTTCTTATCAGGCTGCCTTTCAAGCAATAAACAAGGCTCTATGCAAAAGTAAACAGGACAAGAGTCACCTCAAAACAAATGTTTCTTAGGAAGTGAAAACCAGAACCACATGTGCACCGTTAACTGCAGCTCTCCGTGCAGGACAGGCCTTATACTTAAGTGTCTTGTTTACAAAATAAAGCAGGAGAATGCAGAGTTAAGAGCAGACAAGTTTGCACCAGATGTCCGGAGTGCTACCGTGCACTCAGAAATTGCTGGACCCTGTAGAGTACACAGGTAAGTATGAGGCAAAGTCCTTGCCATCAAGGAATGCATGGATTTGTAGGGGATGATAAACGACATACTTACCAGAAAAACAGTGTATACATTTAATCTGATAATCCAGAAATGTCATTACAATTGTGTTGAATCATTTATTTGTATCCTATATACTTTTTTTCCCAAACCAAGTAATAATTGCACTTCTTTTCAAACTAAGAGAGAGATTAAGGATAATAAACTTGCAGGTTGGTGGAGAATTCCAAGTTTCCTACCTTTATCAGCAAAACTACATGAAGCTTAAAAAAAAAAAAACCTCAGTGCATATTACCAATGATTTTGTGATTTCTGTTGTAGCCCATGAGCCATCTTGACTGAAAAAAACATGTAACATCTTTTCAGTTGATTTGGAAGCAGCAAAGTTTTATAAAAGTTATCCTTAAACTCATCCCCTTAACATCACAATCCACTCTGACCTGCCTCAGTTAAAAGATGAGTCAACTGTGGGAGAAAAAGGAGATAAAGAAAAATGAAGTGGAATCATAGTATGTACTCCAGTTCCCCATCCACATAAGGTGTAAAGATCAGGAACTTAGGCATTGCCTGAAACTCATTAGCAATGCAGACTCTAAGTCTTCACCCAGCTCTCCTAAGGCAATATATTTATTTTAAGAAGATCTTCAGCTGCTTCTTTTTTGCCTATTATAGTTTGAGAAGCACTGTCTTCAGCTTTCTTCCATCTCTACATGGATCCTATACAATTTTATTGCTTTGCCACATCTCTGATAACATTTTCTCTTCCGATTAGAGAATCAGATTTCACTTAACCATTTTTGAATGATATATATGCTCACTGATACATTTGATTTAATAATCTTTTTAATATGAATCTTGGGTTTAAAGACTAGTCATATTAGCTGCTCTCTTTTAAGATTAAAGTTAATTTATTTGGAAGTCTTAACTAAAGCACTGAAGTGGGAGTTAGAACCTTTGATTTCTGGAAATCAATTAGAAGTCTCAGCTAGAAAAGAAAGACATTTCACATTTTCATAATTAACAGATTCATCCATGTCTCTATATCTTACCAAGAAAGAGTGAAGAAAGAATAAATATTAAAGCAAAATATTAGATAGAATAAGTGGAAATACTACTATTAGCATACTCCAACCCAGGCTATTATAAAAACAATTAAGTACAAATTTCATAGCATCTTCTATAATAATTTCTTACAGAGGAAATATAGATTTAATCTTTAACATTTTATTTTCTTAATACCTGCAAAATAATTTTAATTGAAGATTTATGAGAAGGTTAAAGTGCTTTTCATTCTATTATATTAGCTATTTTGCATTTTAGTGGACTATACTCTGGCTTTTAAATTTATATAAAATGTTCAAGTGTTAACTGCTTCGTTGAGTTCAACTCTTTGTGACCCCATGGACTGTAGCCTGCCAGGCTCCTCTGTCCATGGAATTTTTCAGGCAAGAATACTGGAGTGGGTTGCCATTACCTTCTCCAGGGAATATTCCAACCCAGGGTTCGAACCCAGTCTCCTGCATTGCAGGCAGATTCTTTACCATCTGAGCCACCAAATATTTGGTAAAATAATAATAATAGTTAATAATAAACTATTGGTTTCTACATACATTTTGATTCTAGCAATGATAAGTCTATATATGGTCTCTTGTCTGGGGTAGAATATGTATGTCATGAATGTCTTTATGAATCCACAAAATATTCAGCAGATCTGCCCAAATGTACCACTTTTATTTAAAAAGCTTCATCTGAACTCAAAAAACTAAGTTCATTCTGAAAACTGCAATTCGGTAGGGCAGAAATGAGAGGAACTGACGAACCAGAAGAGAGTTTGGCTTTGGTTGTGGGTAAAGGGTCAGACCCAGATATTGCACATGGTGAGTTCTAGGGTGGAGGTGTCGGGATAACGAACGTGAGACAACCCCCAACCCTCTTCCTTCTCTCTTCTTCCTCCTCCTCTTCCTGTACTGTCACCATCGGCTCCTACACTTCTTTGTTCACAGATCAAAAAATTTCTGTACTCATCAGCTAGGGAACGTAAAGAAACATCTTCAGAAACTGTTCCCATAATTTTCCACAGACAGCTCATTAGGGATTGTCGCTAAAGACAGAGACATTTGGTAGTCTCAATTTTAAATTAATTGTATTCATGCTTTTAACACAGAACATAAAATCACAGGTATGATTTTAGTAGTTAAGTACCCTCTTTAAAGTCTTTATTGGGCTTCCCTGGTGGCTCAGTGGATAAAGAATCTACCTGCAATGCAGGAGGTCTCTCAGGAAACAGGGATTCGATCCCTGGGTTGGGAAGATCTCCTAGAGGGGGGCATGGCAGTCTACTCTGGTGTTCTTGCCTGGAGAATCCCATGGACAGAGGAGCCTAGTGGGCTACAGTCCACGGGATTGCAAAGAGTCAGACACAACTGAAGTGACTGAGCAGGCACAAGAATTCTTTATTGGCTTCCCTGGTGGCTCAGTGGTAAAGAATCTGCCTGCCAGGAGACAAGGGTTTGATCCCTGGGTCAGGAAGATCCCCTGGAGAAGGAAATGGCAACCCACTCCAGTATTCCTGGGAAATCCCATGGACAGAGGAGCCTGGCGGGCTACAGTCCATGGGGCAAAAAGAGTCAGATACAGCTTAGCAACTCAGTTCAGTTCAGTTGCTCAGTCGTGTCCAACTCTTTGCGACCCCATGAACCACAGCACGCCAGGCCTCCCTGTCCATCACCAACTCCTGGAGTTTACCCAAACTCATGTCCATCAAGTCGATGATGCCATCCAACCATCTCATCCTCTGTTGACCCCTTCTCCTCCTACCTTCAATCTTTCCTATCACCAGGATATTTTCAAATGAGTCAGCTCTTCACATTAGGTAGCCAAAGTATTGGAGTTTCAGCTTCACTATTAATCCTTCCAATGAATATTCAGGACTGATTTCCTTTAGGATGGACTGGTTGGGTCTCCTTGCAGTCTGAGGGACTCTCTAGAGTCTTCTCCAACACCACAGTTCAAAAGAATCAATTATTTGGTGCTCAGCTTTCGTTATAGTCCAACTCTCACATCCATACATGGAAAAATGATAGCGTTGACCTTTATTGGCTTAGCAAGTAAACAACAACAAAAGTCTTTATTAGGATACATACCTATCCAATATGTTGGGACTTTAAACAATAGAGTGATTCAGCATCAGGCTTGCCAAGACCTAAAGTGCCTGAAAAAAGGAAAATACTGGAATAAGGCAGACTTAGGGTTAAGAAATGAAATTAACTTCATTGGGGTTCAAGAGAATGTAGCAGAAGTCTAAATTAGGCCCTCCAAAAAGGGCATGGAGAGACCAGTTCATCCCTGGTCCATTTTCGCCTCCATAAGCAAAGGGACCCAAACCTGTAGGGCAACAAGGGGAGCTGTCAGCAGGGACAGTCCTTGAGGACAGCCGGGTGGTAGGGTTCATCCAAAATCTTTTTCTTTCTTTGATAAAAGATAGTGTTTTGGAAATTGGAACATAGATAATTAAAGCCTTGAAAACAGCTTCTGATCACTCTTCCTGCTAAGAAATACTTGCACAATTCCTCCTTTGGCTTTCCTTATGCCAAATTCTCCAATTTCAGTTTAAATTCTCTTCTCAAATCTGAGATTATCTTGACAGACTCACATGCTATAAGATGTTTCCTCTTCTTGTCAGACCCATGTGTTTTTCATCATAAGCAGTGGTATCAAAAAAAATGGTACTAAAAACTTCATTATTTGTGAAGTCAGGGTTTTACTTCCCTTCTTCTTTCTATTCCAAACTCTTGACTTACAAATACAGGAAGAGTTTTTGCTGTTGTTGTTATTTCCGTTTGTTTTTTCATTTGATTTTTAAATTCTAGCTGTTAACCCAAACATTCAGTTTCTGTATTAGAAATAAAATTTACAAAATTAAATATTCTAGATATTTTTCTAAGTGATTTTTTTTCTTGGTGTGTTAGCAGAAGTGTGTAGAAGTTGATGGACTATGAGAATCTTGATACCTTGAGATGTGCCATGGAAATTACACCACAGCAAGTAGTCTCCCCATACCAACATGATTTTTCCTCTAAGGCTGATGCCAGAAGATCACTACTATTCCACAGAATGTACGAAGGTTCTGCTTCAAAGGTCAGAGTTTTGAGAGAAGAGCCTTATATTTTACTAGATGAGCCTTATCTAACTCCATAAGCAGTTTCTTCCATTTTTTCTCTGTGACATAACATGTGTATTCATTCACCTGAATTTCACCCTAATATTTGTTTTCCTACACCTCCTCAAGCTATTTTGTTTTGTTCTTGTTTTATGCATCTTTAGGAAATAGCAACCTACTCCAGTATTCTTGCCTGGAAAATTCCATGGAGAGAGGATCCTGGTGGGCTACAGTCCATGGGGTCGCAAAGAGTTGGACACGACTGAGCGACTTCACTTTCACTTTCTTTCCTCTACCAGGTTATGGTAATATTTTTACAAACTTCTTTTGTGTTACATTTTTAAGCTCTCCATATATCATTAAACTTTCTATCTCTCCCTAAAGGTTATATTCTCCTCAGAAGACACTGATTTTTAACTAACACCATAACCACCATTGCCACTGAGTGTAATATATCTGTGACATCAAATAGGGATCCAATAAATTTGTGTTGAATTACCAAATGAGCCAAAAACCATTCTTTTTGTGGCCCAAATTCTTTTAGCTTCATATGGATTATAATCCAGTATCAGATCAGATCAGATCAGATCAGTTGCTCAGTGGTGTCCGACTCTTTGAGACCCCATGAATCGCAGCACACCAGGCCTCCCTGTCCATCACCAACTCCCGGAGTTCACCCAGACTCCCGTCCATCGAGTCAGTGATGCCATCCAGCCATCTCATCCTCTGTCGTCCCCTTCTCCTCTTGCCCCCAATCCCTCCCAGCATCAGTCTTTTCCAATGAGTCAACTCTGCGCATGAGGTGGCCAAAGTACTGGAGTTTCAGCTTTAGTATCATTCCTTCCAAAGAACACCCAGGGCTGATCTCCTTCAGAATGGACTGGTTGGATCTCCTTGCAGTCCAAGGGACTCTCAAGAGTCTTCTCCAACACCACAGTTCAAAAGCATCAATTCTTCAGTGCTCAGCTTTCTTCACAGTCCAAGTCTCACATCCATACATGACCACAGGAAAAACCGTAGCCTTGACTAGACGGACCTTTGTTGGCAAAGTAATGTCTCTGCTTTTGAATATGGTATCTAGGTTGGTCATAACTTTCCTTCCAAGGAGTAAGCGTCTTTTAATTTCATGGCTGCAGTCACCATCTGTAGTGATTTTGGAGCCCAGAAAAATCAAGTCTGACACTGTTTCCACTGTTTCCCCATCTATTTCCCATGAAGTGATGGGACCGGATGGAATGTGAAGTCAAGTGGGCCTTAGAAAGCATCACTATGAACAAAGCTAGTGGAGGTGATGGAATTCCAGTTGAGCTATTCCAAATCCTGGAAGATGATGCTGTGAAAGTGCTGCACTCAATATGCCATCAAATTTGGAAAACTCAGCAGTGGCCACAGGACTGGAAAAGGTCAGTTTTCATTCCAATCCCAAAGAAAGGCAATGCCAAAGAATGCTCAAACGACCGCATAATCTAGTATGCTGCTACTGCTGCTGCTAAGTCACTTCAGTCGTGTCCAACTCTGTGTGACCCCGTAGACAGCAGCCCAACCAGGCTTCCCTGTCCCTGGGATTCTCAAGGCTAGAACACTGTAGTGGGTTGCCATTTACTTCTCCAATGCATGAAAGCGAAGAGTGAAAGTGAAGTCGCTCAGTTGTGTCCGACTCTTAGTGACCCCATGGACTGTAGCCCACCAGGCTCCTCCATCCATGGGATTTTCCAGGCAGGAGTACTGGAGTGGGGTGCCATTGCCTTCTCCGATAATCCAGTATAGTAGAACACTAATGCAAATTCTTAAGTAATAGGAGATCCCTTTGAGCTCTGAATGTCTACCTCTTGGGTCCAAAATCTACTAATTTCCGAGTATTAAAAATCAGCTTCGTAAAACACAATTGGACCTAAAGATTATCATACTGAATGAAGTAAATCAGACAGAGAAAGACAAATATTTTATGACATCCGTTTTATGCAGAATCTAAAAAGAAATGATACAAATAAATTTATTTACAAAACAGAAATATATTCACAGACTTAGAGAATGAACTTGTGGCTCCTAGGAGGGGAGGATAGGCAGAAGTCTGGGATTGATATGAAGGTATTGCTATGGGTACATATTAAAGTGGATAAGCAACAGGACCTACTATAGAGCATAGGAAAGTCTACTCAATATTATGTGGCAGCCTGGATGGGAAGGGAGTTTGGGGAAGAATGGATACATGTATATGTATAGCCAAATCCTTTTGCTGCCCACCTGAAAATATCACAACATTGTTAACTGGCTGTACTCCAACATCAAGTAAGAATATACAGTAAAATATTTTCAAGAAAGCAGTGCTCCTTTAAAAAAAAAAAAAAACTTTCAGACAATGAGAACGAATACAATGGCAGCTAAAACAAAATATGATTAATCAAGAAAAGATTCAAAGACAGAAGTCCTGACTGAATTCTGGGGATGACATATTTGGAGAAGATGGGAAAGTTGTAACAAGGCAAGACTAACAAAAGTTTTTCAACTCTCATTTAGAAGAAATATAAAGAACTGAATACCCTTCAGCTTAAGTGTAGTGTATAAACAAACTAAAGGTGAAAAGAAAGGAGAATTTAAATAAAATTTACTAGAATAGACGAAGAACAATTCCAACTTTTAAGCCAAAGCTTTCACAAAGATTGTTTTTGTAGGTACATCTATATTTATGTGATTATGAGTACACCTTCAAACCATGAAAACATGAAAGTAAATGCAGCTTGTTACCTACACTAAGTAATATTAGTCTAGTATTTATTGTATCCTGCTAGACTCTTGAGAAGCCTCTACGCAGTTCAGGAAGCAACAGTTAGAACTGGACATGGAACAGCAGGCTGGTTCCAAATAGGAAAAGGAATACGTCAAGGCTATATATTATCACCCTGCTTATTTAACTCTTATGCAGAGTACATCATGAGAAGCACTGGGCTGGAGGAAGCACAAGCTGGAATCAAGATTGCCGGGAGAAATATCAATAACCTCAGATATGCAGATGACACCACCCTTATGGCAGAAAGTGAAGAGGAACCAAAGGGCCTCTTGATGAAAGAGGAGAGTGAAAAAGTTGGCTTAAAGCTCAACATTCAGAAAACTAAGATCATGGCATGTGGTCCCATCACTTCATGACAAATAGATGGGGAAACAGTGGAAACAGTGGCAGACTTTATTTTGGGGGGCTCCAAAATTACTGCAGATGGTGGTTGCAGCCATGAAATTAGAAGACACTTACTCCTTGGAAGGAAAGTTATGACCAACCTAGATACCATATTCAAAAGCAGAGACATTACTTTCTCAACAAAGGTCTGCCTAAGACAAGGCTATGGTTTTTCCAGTAGTCATGTATGGATGTGAGAGTTGGACTATAAAGAAAGCTGAGGACCAACGAATTGATGCTTTTGAACTGTGGTGTTGGAGAAGACTCTTGAGAGTCCCTTGGACTGCAAGGAGATCCAACCAGTCCATCCAAAAGGAGACCAGTGCTGGGTGTTCATTGGAAGGACTGATGTTGAAACTGAAACTTCAATACTTTGGCCACCTGATGCGAAGAACTGACTCATTTGAAAAGACCCTGATGCTGGGAAAGATCGAGAGCAGAGGAGAAGGGGTTGACGGAGGATGAAATGGTTGGATGGCATCACTGCCGCAATGGACATGAGTTTGTGTAAACTGCAGGAGTTGGTGATGGACAGGGAGGCCTGCCGTGCTGCGATTCATGGGGTCACAAAGAGTTGGACACAACTGAGCGACTTAACTGAACTTAGTCCAAAACTAGGCTTCCTTATCTGAAAATCTGAAGGTCATCTTCCAAATTGAGTGTCCATTTGGATGTAATGAGATACATTTGAGGTTTTGTACTTTTTTTGCTCAAAGAAGGAAATGAAGTATGGGGGAGATGGAGATTGGAAGAATCTTGGGAAAATAAGGGGAAAATGGCAAATAATGGGATGTCCTGATGTCATTCTGCCAAACAGTCCTAAGGATGGATTTTGTAACATATAAAGAAGAAAGATTAGATTCAGAGCTGAAGATGCTATTTTCCAGTAAAACTCTTGATAGTCTCTGTCACATAAAGAGAAGTTTAAAACTAATATGGAAATAGAAACACCTCCAACTCAGGACCAGAGAGGGTGGTATCATCTGGTGGCACCTGCAGAGTTGTAGCCAAACAGTGGTAGCCACCCTTGGGGCCAGTTGAGCAGCAGCGAAGATGCTTTCCCCAAGAGGGCATCAATTACAGTCGTTGTGATATGACAAATCCTTCAAAAGACTTGTTGGTAGCCTGGGGGAAAACATGAGTGAATTTTTTTTCCCTTGTATGTGAGACATCACTGAAGATTTGCAGAAATAGGTGGTGCTGAAGTCCAATAGTCATACATGTGAATAACCATAATCATTTAGCATTAACATTAATGAGACTACTTGAACAGATAGGTTGGTCAGACCTGGTGGTATGCATGTAAATGTGGAGATACAGTGCTTCTCTCTGGTGCTTGAAGACCTATTCTAGATCAAGAATTGCCAACAGTAATGTCTATGATGGTTGAGGGGGGCATGCAATACATATAAATATGGGTAGTGCACCAGCTATAACACGGTAGATATGGTCTCTACCCCAACCCAGCATCACTCTTGACATGAGGTTTTACAGTTTGAAACACTATCTAAATGTAACCAAAAGGCAGTAAAAAGCTCTACTGTTTGACGTTTGCTCTCAAGGCTTCTCTTGATCCTCAATTGTTGCCCATTGTGTTACAAATAAAACCCTATCTCACTGCCATGCCTCTTGAGGGTTCATCATAATTTAGATTAGCATTCTGTCTTCATTTCCTATTGTCCCTCATTGACACTTTAGAATCCAGCTGAAAATTCACGATGAAGGAATAAATAATAAATGCTTTTTTCCCCAAAACACTGCTAAAAGAAAGACTGTGACAAATATTAAGATCAAATAAGTTTTAATCAAGAATTTGATTCCCTATTTCTCCATGAAATGGTCATAGACTGTAGAACAAGAATATAATCTAGTTAATGCTACAAGGAAAAGTCTAAGAATAGTCCTAATTCATTTGCCACGTGCTGCCATTTGGTTAGGAGACTTCTGTATAAAAACCTCCCTCCAGCTGCTCACAAAGCTGTAAAACCTCTCAGGTACCAAAATAGCTCTGTGTTTCCCTTCAGTCCCCAAAGCTGGAGAGAATGACTCTTACTCATAGATTAGGCTTGTAAATACACCCCATTATGTCTTTATCATTTCAGCATCATCTTTCTCTATGGCCCCAAGATCCAGTGCACAAAACTTCATCCCTGTAGACCCTCTCCATTATACACAAATACTATAGATGGGTACTGAGAGCAGTCACCGTTCCCAAATGGTCAACTTCAACGCATGCTTCAGTAAGATCACACTGCTACACATTGACAGAAATAATGACTATCAATTTTTCTCTAGTTTGCCTAAATTAATAATGTTAATAATTTCTATCCCATGTTCCTCTGACTATAATTGTCATGAAATAAAACCTATGAACTGTAAAGAAAGAGACCAAATTTTGGACACATCTATCTTTATGAGTGGTACTCACCAGTGTAGTTAAATGGACTACTAGCCTCCACATTTTCTCCCATCAAGATGCTGTAAATAAACCACTTCACTGAAATGAGAACAATTTATCGGATCTAGATCACCAAGATCCACATATTTCCACAACAGAAACAGCTTTTCCGGGTCCCAGACTAAGACAAGTTCAAAGCAGGATTTTGAAACATCATTTTTGATCACTCTGATTTTTCTCACAATAATATGATTTGAAATATAGGATTTTCCTCAAATAACAAAACAACAACAACAAAAGACACTTTTCTTAGACTTGTTTGGAATCCATGTTTATGCTTGAAGAAAACCAACATTGGCAAAAGCAAAACTCTTTACCAGTTGAGCCAGAAAAGGAAAATGATGTTAAATGTAACTTCTTTAATTTACAAAGTCGCCTTCAACAGGAAACTGTTGGGGAAACTTGGTCATACTCATCATGCCTTTTGTGCTGATGAAATGCAGCTCTAGGGCT